>NC_065592.1:105227500-106427500 GCF_024542745.1 Macaca thibetana thibetana | reverse complement strand
AAACAAAAGACACTATGCTTCCTTCACAGCCTGCAGAATCCCGAGTCAGTTAAACCTCTTTTATTTACGATAATACAGAAAATTAGAACTGCAGAGAGGAGCTGTGAAATGTCTTGAAGGCCTTTTTCCATTTGTCTTGGCTAATTTGCACAGGGCTTTTGTATATGCAAGTTTCTGAAGTCTTGAATTTTCCCCCCTTATATCAGGTTTTGTGTTATTACTACATAGCCAACCCCACTCTAGAGATACCTGAAAAAGTAGAAGCAGGTTCCAAGTGGGTAACAAACAAAGACTGAGAGGGTTTGGAGGGATTGGAGAATGACAGAAGGAAGAGGGCCTGGCGGGAGTGATTTAATCATGGATGGGAGGCAGGTCGGGTGGAAGGAAAAAGGGGTGGGTAGGGTGAGGAGGAGTAGGCTGGCTATAGGGTGGTGGAAGGGTGGGGTGTAGTGGGAGTAGGGAGTCGCCTGCTGCAGAGGCACAGCCTCATGGACAACCTCTACTAGGGCAGTGCACCTGTGGCTTTGCAAGTTTTAGCCCCCGTGGCTGCTCTTATGGACTGGGCTAGTGTTGAGTGCCTGCAGCTTTTCCACACTGAGAGTGCAAGCTGTTGTTGGGTCTGTGAATCTGGCTCTGCCTGTGCAGCAGGCTTCTGCCTGGAGACAGTGGGAAGTGGAGGTGGAGGTGGGGATAGAGGGGCGGATCCTTCACCAGTGGTTATGCACCATCTTCTTGATGCTGACCTTGTGATATGGAGTTCTCATGAGATCTGGTTGTATAATAGGGTGTGGCACCTCTTCTCTCAGTCTTGCCCCTACTCCTGCCATATGAAGCATCTCGGTGCCCCTTGGCCTTCTGGTATGATTGGGAGGCTTCCTGAGTCCTCCTAGAAGCAGAAGCCACTATGCTTCCTTTACAGCCTGCAGAACCGTGAGCCAATTAAACCTCTTATGATTATACACAAAATTAGTGCTGTGAAGTGGAGCTATGAAATGCCTTCAAGGCCTTTTCCCCACTGTCTTGGCAACCAGCACCCACGTTCTTTTCATGAAAATATCTGAAAGCCTTCGTGAATTTTCCCCTGAAAATGGACTTTTCTTCTTTTACCACATTACCAGGCTGTGACAAAGATAACTGAGAATGTAGAAGCAGGTTCAGAAGTAGGTAAAAGACAGAGGTCGGGAGAGTTGGGAACGCATAGAAGACAGCAAGATGAGGAAAAGTTTGGACCAGTGAAAAGAATTGTTAAATACTTGTGATGAGAAGGCTGACAGAAGGATGGACAGCGAAGGCCGGACTTAAAAAGTCTCAGATGAAAATGAGGAATTTCCTGTGAACAGGAGCCAAGGTTACATTTGATTGGCAGCCCTGGAGATCTGTGAAACTATGAACATGGGGGTGATGATTTAGGATGTATCTGGTGGAATGAACATCTTGGCAGCATAGCTCAAGAGGTGTCCTCTTCGTTCAACAGCCTGTATTCTTATGTGCAACCTAAGAAATGACCTCAAGTTGCAACTTCTATTTAAATGGGAAGTGGAGCTCAAAAATTTGAAGAATTTGCAGCCTAGCCAAGTGGTCACAAAGAGAAGCTGATTTTCAGGGGGAAAAATTCAAGAACACTTAGCGTATTTGCATAAAAAAGAGCCGAGTGCAAATAGCCAAGACTATGGGGAAAAGGCCTTGATGGCATTTCAGAGACCTTTGCAACAGCCCTTGCTGTCACAGGCCCTGGGGCCTAGGAGAGAATGGTTTCCTGGGCCAGCTCCATGGCCTCGCTGCTGTGTGCATCCTCAGGACACTGTGTTATGCCCAGACCATTTATTCCCCGAAGAAGACCACCAGAGTCCAGAGTCAAAGCTAAGCAGCAAGGATCTTTATTACAGGTTCGAACCTGGAACTCTCCCTCGCTCGTGAAACGAGACGGGCAGGGGAGCTCCCCCACTCAGCTCCGAACAATGTTATATAGTCTAAGAAAAGTGGGCATAGAGTTATTATACAAATCAGATATATGATTGGCTAGTGTTTGAACAAGGCGATTTGGCTAACTATGATTGGTTCCTGCCATTTCTGATATTTTGGTTCAAACTTTGAGGCGGGAGAGCAGGTTTATGGCAGCAAGAGTTTATCTTACTTAAACACGTCTTGTGACCTTGCCTCAGAACTTACAAAATCTCTGGTATGTGCAAAACAAAATCTCTGGTACGTGCAGAAAACCAGGTACTCACAGAACTTACGAAATCTCTGGTATGTGCAAAGATTAGAGAGCAGAACAAGGGTGTAGCGGGTGGGGGGCGGGTACACATCTATCTTTGTGTCCTTTCAACTGCTGCCTGCATCCCTGCAGCTCCAGCTCCAGCCATGGCTGAAAGATAGATACACAGGTACAGCTTGGGTCACTACTTCAGCGGTGGCTCCAAGCCTTGATGGCTTCCACATAGTGTTAAGCCAGGAGGTGCACGGAGCAAGAGACTAGAGGCTTGGGAGCCTCCGTCTATAGTCCAGAGGATGTACAGAAAAGCCTGGGTGTCCAGGGAGAAGCCTTTCCAAGACGCAGAGCCTCATGGGAAACCTTTACTAGGGCAGGAAAGAAGGGATATATCAAGTTGAAGCCCTCACACAGGGAGGCAACATCCTTCAAATCCCAGATTCATAGACCCACCAACAGCTTGCCCCCTCAGTGTGGAAAAGCTACAGGCAGTCAACACCAGCCCTGTCCATGAGGGCAGCCACAGGAGCTGATCACTGCAAACCCACAGGTGGAGATCTGCCCAAAGCCTTGGGAGCCCAGCCCTCACACCCCTCTGCCGTGGATGTGGGACAAGGATTCCAAAAGGATGATTTTGGAGCTGTAGGATTAAATGACTGGCCTGCTGGGTTTTGGAGGTTCATGTATCCTGTGAATCCCATCGGTGTTTTGTTTTTCTTTCTAACAATTTTTCTTCTGTTGGCTGGGAATGCTTACCTGTTGCCTGTATAATCATTGTACCTTGGAAATAGTTAACTTGTTTTATAATTCAGAGGCTCATGGGCAGAAGGGACTGTATCCTTGTCTCAGATGAAACTTTGGGCTTTACACATTTGAGTAAATGCTGGAATGAGTTAAGATTTGGGGGACTGTAGGGAAGGCATCCTTGTATTTTGCAATGTGAGAAAGACATGAGATTGGTGGGGGCAGGGACAGAATAATATGATTTGGTTCTGTGTCCCACTGATGTGGAATTGTCATGGGAGATGTTAAAGGTGGGGGCTGGTGGAAGGTGATTTAATCATGGTGGAGAGTGGAGGTTGGAAGGTAGGGGTGGTGGGGAGAATTGGGGGGAATTACGGTGGGAAAAGGCAGGGGTTGGGGGCAGATCCTTCACAAATGGTTAAACACCATTTCCTTAATGCTGTCCTTCTGATAGTTCTCTTCATGATTTTGTAGCTGTGAGTTTGAATGAATAATGGTCTGCTGGGTTTTGGATGTGCATTGGGCCTGTGGTCCCATTTGTGATATTTTTCTGGGAAATTTCTTCCCTTTGGATTGAGAAAGCTTACCCAATACCTGTATCATCATTGTACCTTTGAAGAAAAGCACTCCGTTTTAACTTCAGGGGGTCATAGGCAGAAGAGACTGTAGCCTTGTCTTGGATGAGACTTTGAACTTTTTATATTTGAGTTAATGCTAGAATGAGTTAAGGCTTTTGGAAACTTTTGAAAAGGCATGATTGTATTTTACCCTGTGAGAAGGACATGAGATTTGGAAGGGTCAAGGTCAGAATAATATGGTTAGGCTGTTTTTCCCTAGAAAAACTCATGTGGAACTGTAATCCCAAATTTTGGAGGTGAAGGCTGGTGGGAGGTGATTTAATCATGGATGGGAGGAGGGTGGGGGAGTAAGGAAAAAGGGGTGGGGAGGAGTAGACTGGCCATAGGGTGGTGGGAGGGTGGTGGGTAGTAGGAGGGAGGAGTAGCCTGCTGCAGAGGCAGAGGCTCATGGAAAACTACTAAGGCAGTGCACCTGTGGCTTTGCAGGCTTTAGCTCCGTGGCTGCTCTCATGGGCTGGGCTGGTGTTGAGTACCTGTAGCTTTTCCATATTGAGGGTGTGGGCTGTTGGTCTATGAATCTGGGGTCTGGAGGATGGTGGTATCCTGCATGGGGACTCCAAGCCCATATTTTCCTTCTGCACTGCCCTAGTAGGGGTTTTCCAAGAGGCTCTGCCTCTGCATCAGGCTTCTGCCTGGAAACAGTAGGGGGTGGAGGTGTGTTGCGGGGTAGATCCTTCACCAATGGTTAAGTTCCATCTTCTTGATGCTGACCTTGTGATACTGAGTTCTCTTGAGATCTGGTTGTATAACAGGATGTGACACCTCTTTCCTCTCTGTGTTGCTCCTACTCCTGCCATATGCAACATTTTATTGCTGCTTGTCCTTCTGGTATAATTGAGAGGCTTCCTGAGTCCTCCTAGAAGCAGAAGTTACTATGCTTTCTTTACAGCCTACAGAACCATGAGCCCCTTTTCGTTATGATCATACAGAAATTTAGTACTGCAAAATGAAGCTATGAAATACCTTCAATGACTTTTCCCTTTTCCCCATTGTATTGGCTATTAGCACTGGTCTTTTTAATGCAAAGATCTGAAGCCTTCTTGAAGTTTGCCCTGAAAATTGACTTTTTTTTTCCTTCTACATTGCCAGGCTGTGAAAAAGATAGCTGAAAATGTAAAAGCAGGTTCAAAGTGGCTAACAGCAAGAGGTTGGAGAGTTTGGAGGACTTGAAAGAAGACAGGAAGATGAGGGAAAGTTTGGACCATTGTAGAGACTTGTTAAATAGTTGTGATTAAAATGCTGACAGAAGGAGAGACAGTGAAGGCCAGGCTTATGAGGTCTCAGATGAAAACGAGGAACTTACTGGGAACAGGAGCCAAGAGCCAAGGTTACTTTTGTTTTGCTGTAGGAAAGAACGTGGCTGCAGGGTGACCTTGCCCTAGAGATCTGTGAAACTTGGAACTTGAGGGTGATGATTCAGTGAGGGTGATGATATCTGGTGGAATGAACTTCTAGGCAGCAAATCTCAAGAGGTGTCCTGTCTGTGTCAAACAGCCTGTGCTCTTTTGTGTGACCGAGGAAATGACCTTAAGTTGGAACTTATATTTAAATGACAAGCAGAGCTCAAAAGTTTGGAATATTTGCAGCCTGGCCAAGTGGTCAAAACAAAAGCTGATTTTCAGAGGGAAAATTCATGATGGCTTCAAAAATTTGCATAAAATGAAGGCCAGTGCTAATAGCCAAGACAATGGGGGAGAAAGCCTTGGAGGCATTTCAGAGATGTTTGCAGCAGCCCTTGCTGTCACAGGCCCTGGGGAGAAAAGAATGGTTTCCTGGGCCAGCCTCATGGTCCTGCTGCTGTGTGCAGCAGGGATGCAGGCAGCACTATAGCTCCCTGCAGCTCCAGCTCCTGCTCTGGCCTTGTCTCAAAGATGCACAGGTACAGCTTGGGTCACTGCTTCAGAGGGTGCAAGCTGTGAGCCTTGGTGGCTTCCACATAGTGTTAAGCCACTGGGTGCACAGAGCACTAGTCCAGAGGCTTGAGATCCTCCACACACATTTCAGAAGATGTATGAAAGTGCCTGGTGTCCAGTCAGAAGGCTGCCAAAAAGGCAGAGCCTCATGAGAAACCTCTACTAGAGCAGTGCAGAAGGAAAATATGGTGTTAGAGCCCCCACAATGGAGGCCACCATCATGCAGACCCCAGATTCATAGACCCACCAAGTTCTTTGTACCCTTTATGGGTAAAAACTACAGACACTCAACACCAGCACAGCCCGTGAGGGCAGCTGCGGGGGCTGAACACTGCAAAGCCACAGGTGCAGAGCTTCCCAAGGCCTTGGGAGCCCAGCCTTCACACCCTTGTGCCCTGGATGTGGGACAAGGATTAAAAAAGGGTGACTTTGGAGCTATGGGTTTGAATAACTGGCCTGCTGGGTTTTGGACTTTAATGGGACCTGTAAGTCCCATTTGTGTTTTGTTCTTCTCTCTGGCAAAAATGCTCCTTTTGGCTGCGAATTCTTACTCAATACCTGGACAATCATTGTACCTTGGAGGTAGTTAACTTGTTTGTATTTCAGAGGCTCAGGGGCAGAAGAGACTGCCTTGTCTCAGATACAACTTTGGGCTTCGGACATTTGAGTAAATGCTGGAATGAGTTAAGACCACGGGGACTGTAGGTAAGGCATTGTTGTATTTTGCAAATTGAGAAGGACTTGAGATTGGGGGAGGCAGGGACAGAATAAGATTCGGCTGTGTGTCCCTACAGAAACTTAGGTGGAACTGTAATCGGAAACGTTAGAAGTGGGACAGGTGGAAGGTGATTTAATCATGGAGAGCAGTGGGTGTTGGAAGGTGGGAATTAGGGAGAATGGGGGGATTATGGTGGGGGTGAGGGGTAAAAGGTGGGTGTTGGGGGAGGATCTCACACAAATGGTTAAACACTATCTCCTTAATGCTTTCCTCATGATGGTGAGTTCTCGTGATGATTCTGGAGCTGTAAGATTAAACGGATACCGTTCTGCTGGGTTTTGGACTTTCAGTGGGCCTGTGATCCCATTTGTGTTATTTTCCTGACAAATCTCTTCCCTTTGGATTGAGAAAACTTATCCAATGTCTGTGCCATCATTGTACCTTGAAAGAAAAGAACTCCCTTTTAAATTCAGGGACTCACAGGCAAAAGGGACTGTAGCCTTTTCTCAGATGAGATGTTGAACCTTTTACATTTGTGTTAATGCTGGAATGAGTTAAGACTTTTGGCACCTTTTGAAAAGGCATGAATGTATTTTACTCAGTGAGAAGGATACGCTATTCGGGGAATCAAGGTCAGAATAATATGGTTTGGCTCTGTGTCCCTACCAAAACACATGGGAAATTGTAATTACAAATGTAGCAGGTGGGGCCTGGTGGAAGGTGATTTATTCATGTACTTGAGACGGGTGGTGTTGGAAGTAAAAAGAAGTGGGTATGGTGGGGAGGAGTAGGCTGGCAGTACAGTGGTGCAAGGGCGGTGGGTAGTAGGAACGGGGAGTAACCTGCTACAGAAGCAGAGGCTCATGGAAAACCTCTACTAGGGCAGTGCACCTGTGGCTTTGCAGGCTTTAGCCCCCATGGCTGCTTTCATGGGCTGGGCTGCTGTTGAGTGCCTGTAGCTTTTCCACACTGAGTGTGGGAGCTTTTGGTGGGTCTATGACTCTGGAGTCTGGAGGATGGTGGTATCCTGTATGGGGGCTCCAGGCCCATATTTTCCTTCTGTACTGCCCTAGTAGAGGTTTTCCAAGAGGCTCTGCCTCTGCCTCAGGTTTCTGTTTGGAAACAGTACAGGGTGGATGAAGGGTATTGGGTGGATCCTTCACCAATAGTTAAGCATCACCTTCTTGATGCTGATCTCCTGACACTGAGTTCTCAGGAGATCTTGTTGTGTAAGAGGATGTGGTGTTATGCCCAGACCGGTCGTTTGTTCCCCAAAGAAGACCACCAGAGTACAGAGTCAAAGCCAAGCGGCAAGGATCTTTTACTGCAAGTTCGAACTTGGTCCCTCCATTCCACAGCATGCAAGAGGGCCCCGAACAATGCGAGTGCTTGCCTTTTTATAGCCTGATGTAAACAGGATATGTAAAGTTACAGAGGAACAAGGGAATTCTTTTGGTTACAGCACTATAATTGGTTAACACTATACATTTAGCATTTTTTATTGATTCTCGCTGTGTCCTTATCGGAGATTTTCCAGGTGTTGTTTTTCTAAAGTTGAGAGACATATGGAGGAATGTGTTTGTGCTGGGCTCAGGGAGTTGGGAGATATATGGAGGAATGTGTCTGGTTTCTTTCAGTGGCACCTCTTTCCTCTCTCTGTCTTGCTTCTACTCCTAGAATATGAAACATTTCATTGCCACTTGGCCTTCTGGTATAAATGGGAGGCTTCCGGAGTCCTCCTAAAAGCAGAAACTACTATGTTTTCCTTACAGCCTGCAGAATTGTGAGTCAATTAAACCTCTTTTCTTTCTGTAAAAACAGAAAATACTGCAAAGTGAAGCTATGAAATGCCTTCAAGGCCTTCCCCAATCTCTTGGTTGTTAGCACTGGGCTTTTTTAATGCAAATATCTAAAACCTTCTTGAAGTACCCCCATAATGGACTTTTCTCCTTTTAGCACATTGACAGGCTGTGACAAAGATAGCTGAAAATGTAGAAGCAGGTTCAGAAATGGGTAATGGTCAGAGGTTAGAGAGTTTGGAGAGCTTGGAAGACGACAGGAAGATGAGGGAAAGTTTGGACCATTGTAATGACTTGTTAAATAGTTGTGATTAAAAGGCTGACAGAAGGATGGACAGTGAATGCCAGGCTTAGACGGTCTCAGATGAAAATGAGGAACTTACTGGAAACAGGAGCCAAGGTTTTTTTGTTTTGCCTTAGCAAAGAATTTATCTGCACAGCGTCCTTGCTCTGGAGATCTCTGAAACTTTGAACTTGAGGCTGAAGATTTAGGGTGTATCTGGTGGAATGAACTTCTAAGCAGCAAAGCTCAAGAGTTGTCCTGCCTACGTCGAACAGCTTTGTGGGTATTATGTGTGACCAAAGAAATAGACCTTAAGTTGGAACTTACATTTAAATGAGAAGCAGAGCTTAATCCTTTGTAAAATTTGCAACCTAGTCAAGTGGTCAAAAAGAAAAGCTGATGTTCAGGGGAAAAATTCAAGAAGGCTTTGGGTATTTCCATAAAAAGGAGCCCAGTGCTAATAATTCAAGACATTGGGAAAAAGGCCTTGAAGGCATTTCAGAGACCTTTGTAGCAGCCCTTGTTTTCGCTAGCCCTGGGTCTTAGGAAAAAAGAATGTTTATTGGGCCAGCCCCATGGCCCAAATGCTGTGTGCAGCCTCAGGACACTGCTGCCTGCACCCCTACACCTTCATCTCCAGCTCCAGCCATGGCTGAAAGATGCACAGGTGTAGCTTGGGTCACTGCTTCAGGGGTGCAAGCTCCAAGCCTTGGTGGCTTCCACATAGTGTTAAGCCAGCAGGTACACACAGCACAAAACTAGAGGCTTTGGAGCCTTTGTCTAGACTGTATGTATGGGAAAGCCTGGGTGTCCAGGCAGAACCTTTTCCAAAAGGCAGAGCCTCATGCTAAACCTCTACTCGGGCATTGCAGAACAAGCATATAGGGTTGGAGCCCCCATACAGGGAGGCACCATTTTCCAGACTCCAGATTCATAGACACACCAACAGCTTACACCCTTAGTGTTGAAAAGCTACTGGCACTCAACAGCAGCCCAGCCCATGAGGGCAGCTGTGGGGAAAGACCCTGCCATGCCACAGGGGCAGAGCTGCCCAAGACCTTGGGAGCCCAGCCATCACACCACACTGTGCTCTGGATGTGGGACGTAGATTCAAAAGATGATGATTTGGAGCTGTAGGATGGAATGACTGGCCTGCTGGATTTTTGACTTGCATGGAGTCTGTAAGTCCTATCTGTGTTTTGTGCTTGTTTCTAGCAAATTTCTTTTTGGCTAGGGATAGTTACCCAATGCCTGTACAAGCATTGTACCTTGGAAGTAGTTAATTTGTTTTGTATTTCAGAGGCTCAGGGCCAGAAGGGACTGTAGCCTTGTCTCAGATGAGACTTTGGGCTTTAGACATTTGAGTAAATGCTGGAATGAGTTAAGACTTTGGGGGACTGTAGAGAAGACATCATTAAATTTTGCAGTGTGAGAACGACATGAGATTTCGGGGGCCAGGGGCAGAATAATATGATCTGGCTCTGTGTCCCTACCAAAACTCATGTGTAATTGTAATGGGGGAATGTTAAAGGTGGGGCTTGGTGGAAGGTGATTTAATCATGGTGGACAGTGGGGGTTGGAAGTGTGGGTGTGGGAAGAATGGGAGTTCATGGTGGGGGTGGTCGTGAAGCACGGAGACAGGGACAGATCCTTCACAAATGGTTAAACACTATCTCCTTAATGCTGTCTGTGTGATAGTGAGTTCTTGTGATAAATGAATTCTCTCCTGCTGGCTTTTGGACTTGCATTGGGCCTGTGTCCCAGTTGTGTTATTTTTCTGGGAAAATCTTCCCTTTGGATTGAGAAAGCTTACCCAGTGCCTGTACCATCATTGTAAATTGAAGGAAAAGAACTTCCTTTTACATTCAGGGACTCGTAAGCAGAAGGGAACTGCAGCCTCGTGTTGGATGAGATTTGAACTTATTACATTTGATTTACTGCTGGAATGAGTTAAGACTTTTGGAAACTTTTCAAAAGGCATGTTTGTATTTTCTTCTGTGAGAAGGACATGAGATTTGGGGGTGTCAGAATTAGAATAATATGGTTTGGCTGTGTTTACCTACAAAAACTCATGGGGAATTATATTTCCGAATGTTGGAGGTGGGGCCTGGTGGGAGGTGATTTAATCATAAATGGGAGACTGGTGGGGGTAGAAGGAAAAACACGTGTGTAGGGTGGGAGGTGCGGGCTGGCAGTAGGGAGGTGGGAGGGTGGTGGGCAGTAGGAAGGGGGAGTAGCCTGCTTCAGAGGTACAGCCTCAAGGAGAACCTGTACTAGGGCAGTGCACCTGTGGCTTTGCAGGCTTTAGCCCCATGGCTGCTCTCATGGGCTGGGTTGATCTTGAGTGCCTGTAGCTTTTCCACACTGATTATGTGAGCTGGTGGTGGGTCTATGAATCTGGGGTCTGGAGGATGGTGACCCCCCCACATGGGGGCTCCAAGTCCATCTTTTCCTTCTGCACTGCCCTTTCCAAGAGGCTCTGCCTCTGCAACAGGCTTCTGCCTACAATCAGTGGGGGGTGGTTATGTGGTGGGGGTGGATCTTTCACCAACGGTTAAGCACCATCTTCTTGATGCTGACCTTGTGATACTGAGTTGTCATGAGATCTGGTTGTATAACAGTGTGGCACCTTCTCCTCTCTGTCTTGCTCCTACTTCTGCCATATAAAATATCCTGTTGCTGCTTGGTGCTCTGGTATGATTGGGAGGCTTCCTGATTCCTCCCAGAAGCAGAAGCCTCTATGATTCCTTTAAAGCCTGCAGAACCATGAGCCAGTTCAACCTCTTTTCTTTATGATCATACAGAAAATTAGTGTTCTGAAGTGGAGCTATGAAATGCCTTCAAGATCTTTTCCTTCTTTTCTTGGCAATCAGCACTCATTTTCTTTTCATGCGAATATCTGTAGCCTGCATGAATTTCCCCCCTGAAAATGGACTTCTTTTACCACATTGACCGGCTACAACAAAGAGAGCTAAAAATGTAGAAGCAGGTGGAGAAGTGTATGACGGCCAGAGGTTGGAAAGTTTGGAGGGCTTGGAAGATGACAGGAAGATGAGGGAAAGTTTGGACCATTGTACAGACTTGTTAAATAGTTATAATTGAAAGAATGACAGAAGGATAAACAGTGAAGGCCAAGCTTTAAGGTCTCAGATGAAAATGAGGAGTTTACTGGGAACAGGAGCCAAGGTTACATTTGTTTTGCCTTAGCAAAGAATATCGCTGCATGATGCCCCTAACCTGGAGACCTGTGAAACTTTGAACTTGAGGGGTGATGGTTTCGGGTGTGTCTGGCGGAATGACCTTTTGGCAGCAAAGCTCAACAGGTATCCTCTCTGTGTCCTGGTCTTCTGTGTGACCAAATAAATGACCTCAAGTAGAAATTTATATTTAAAAGAGAAGCAGAGCTTGAAAGTTTGGAAAATTTGCAGCCTGGCCCAGTGGTCAAAAAGAAAAGCTGATTTTCAGTGGGAAAATTCAAGACAGCTTCAGAAATTTGTATTAAATGGAGTCCAGTGCTAATAGCCAAGATAATGGGAAAAAGGCCTTGAAGGCATTTCAGAGACCTTTGCAGCAGCCCTTGCTGTCACAGGCCCTGAAGCCTAGGACAGAAAAATGGTTTTCTAGGACATAATGGTTCCTGGCCCAGCCCCATTGTCCTCTTCTGTGTGCAGCCTTAGGACACTGCTGCCTGCATCCCTGTAGCTCCCGCTCCAGCCATGGCTGAAAGATGCACAGGTACAGCTTGGGTCACTGCTTCAGGGGTGCAAGCTCCAAGCCTTGGTGGCTTCCACATAGTGTTAAGCCAGCAGGTGCATAAGCACAAGACGAGAAACTTCGGAGTCCTCATCTAGACTCAGAGTATGTAGGGAAAGTCCTGGGTTTCAAGGCAGAAGCTTTTCCAACAGGCAGAGCCTCATGGTAAACCTCTACTAGGACAATACAGAAGGAACATACAGGGTGGGAGCCCCCACACAGGGAGCCACCATTCTCCAGGCCCCAGATTCATAGACCCACCAACAGCCTGCACCCTTAGTGTTGAAAAGCTACTGACAGTCAACAACAGCCCAGCCCATGAGGGCAACTTTGGGGAAAGACCCTGCCATGCCACAGGCGCTGAGCTGCCCAAGACTTTGGGAGACCAGCCATCAAAGCACCCTCTGCTCTGGATGTGGGATGTAGATTCAAAAAAAATGATTTGGAGCTGTAGGATGGAATGACTGGCCTGCTGGGTTTTTGACTTGCATGGGGTCTGTAAGTCCCGTCTGTGTTTTGTGCTTCTTTCTAGCAAATTTCTTCTTTTTGGCTGGGAATGCTTACCCAATGCCTGTACAAGCATTGTACCTTGGAAGTAGTTAACTTGCTTTGTATTTCAGAGGCTCAGGGGCAGAAGGGACTGCAGCCTTGTCTCAGACGAGACTTTGGGCTTCAGACATTTGAGTAAATGCTGGAATGAGTTAAGACTTTGGGGGACTTTAGAGAAGGCATCATTGTATTTTGCAAAGTGAGAGTAACATGAGATTTGGAAGGCCAGGGGCAGAACAATGAGATTTGGCTCTGCGTCCCAACCAAAACTCATGCAGAATTGTGATGGGGAATGTTAAAAGTGGTGCTTGGTAAAAGGTGATTTAATCATGGTGGACAGTGGGGATTAGAAGTGAGGATGCGGTGAGTTTGGGGGGTTTACGTTGGGGGTGGGGGTGAAAGATGGGGCTGGGGGGCAGATCTTTCACATATGGTTAAACAGTATCTCCTTAATGCTGTCTATGTGAAAGTCAGTCCTCGTGATGAATACATACTCTCCTGGCTTTTGGGCTTGCATTGGGCCTGTGTCCCAAGTGTGTTATTTTTCTGGAAACTTTCTTCCCATTGGACTGAGAAAGCTTACCCAATGCCTGTACCATCATTGTATCTTGAAAGAGAAGCACTCCCTTTTACATTCAGGGACTCATAGGCAGAAGGGACTTCAGCCTCATGTTGGATGAGACTTTAAACTTTTTACATTTGAGTTACTGCTGGAATGAGTTAAGACTTTTGGAAACTTTTGAAAAGGCTTGTTTGTATTTTACTCTGTGAGAAGGACATGAGATTCAGGGATGTCAGGGTCAGAATAATATGGTTTGGCAGTGTTTCCCTACAAAAGATCATGGGAAATTGTATTCCCGAATGTTGGAGGTGGGGCCTGGTGGGAGGTGATTGAATCATGGACGGGAGGGGGTTAGGAGTAGAAGGAAATAGAAGTGGGTAGGGTGGGGGGGAGTAGGTTGGCAGTAAAGTGGTGAGATGGTGGTGGGTAGTAGGACATGGGAGTAGCCTCCTGCACAAGCAGAGCCTCGTAGAAAACCTCTACTAGGGCAGTGTACCTATGACTTCAGGGTTTAGCCCCCATGGCAGCTCTCATGGGCTGGGCTGGTCTTGAGTGCCTGTAGCTTTTCCATACTGAGGGTGCAAGCTGTTGGTGGGTCTATGAATGTTGGGTCTGGAGGATGGTAACCTCCTGTGTGGGGGCTCCAAGCCCATATTTTCCTTCTGCACTGCCCTAGTAGAGGTTGTCCAAGAGGCTCTGCCTCTGCAACAGGCTTCTACCTGGAAACAGTGGTGGGGTGGGGGTGTTGGTAGGGACAGATATTTCACCAATGATTAAGCGTCGTCATCTTCTTGATGCTGATTTTGTCATAGTGAATTATCAGCAGATCTAGTTGTATAACAGAGTGTGGCACCTCTTTCCTCTCTCTGTCTTGCTCCTACTTCTACCATATGAAACATCCCGTTGCCGCTTGGTCTTCTGGTATGATTGGGAGGCTTCCTGATTCCTCCCAGAAGCAGAAGCCTCTATGATTCCTTTAAAGCCTGCAGAACCATGAGCCAGTTCAAGCTCTTTTCTTTATGATCTTACAGAAGATTAGTGCTCTAAAGTGGAGCTGTGAATGCCTTCAAGGCCTTTTCCTTATTGTCTTGGCAATCAGCACTCGGCTTCTTTTCATGCAAATATCCAATCCCTTTGTGAATTTTTCCCCTGAAAATGGACATTTCTTCTTTTCACCACATTGACAGGCTGCAACAAGGATGGATGAAAATGTAAAAGCAGGTTCAGAAGAGGGTAACAGCCAGAGGTTGGAAAGTTTGGAGGCCTTAGAAGAAGACAGGAGGATGAAGGAAAGTTTTGACCATTGTAGAGACTTGTTAAATAGTTATAATTAAAAGGGTGACAGAAGGATAGACAGTGAAGGCCAGGCTTACAATGTCTCAGATGAAAATGAGGAATTTACTGAAAACAGGAGCCCAGGTTACATTTGTTTTGCCTTAGCAAAGAACATCGCTGCATGATGCCCCTAACCTGGAGACCTCTGAAACTTTGAACTTGAGGGTGATGATTTGGTTGCATAAACTTTTGGCAGCAAAGCTCAGCAGGTGTCCTGTCTGTGTCCAACAGCCCATGGTCTTCTGTGTGACCAAATAAATAACCTCAAGTGGAAACTTATATTTAAAAGAGAAGCAGAGCTTAAAAGTTTGGAAAATTTGCAGCCTGGCCCAGTGGTCAAAAAGAAAAGCTGATTTTCAGTGGGAAAATTCAAGAAAGCTTCAGAAACTTGTATAAAATGGAGTCCAGTGCTAATAGCCAAGACAATGGGAAAAAGGCCTTGAAGGCATTTCAGAGACCTTTGCAGCAGCCCTTGCTGTCACAGGTCCTGAAGCCTAGGACAGAAAAATGTTTTCCTGGGCCAGCTGCAAGGCCCCACTGCTGGTCTCAGCCACAGCACACTGCTGCCTGCATCCCTGCAGCTCCCGCTCCAGCCATAACTGAAAGATATACAGGTACGGCTTGGGTCACTGCTTCAGGGGTGCGAGCTGCAAGCCTTGGTGGCTTCTACATAGTGTTAAGCCAACAGGTGCACAGAGCAAAAGACTAGAACCTTGGGAACCTTCATCTAGACTGCAGAGCATGTACAGAAAAACCTGGGTTTCAAGGCAGAAGCTTTTCCAAGAAACAGACCCTCATGGGACACCTTTACTAGGGCAGTACAGAAGGAACATATAGGGTTGGAACCCTCACACATGGAAGCATCATTCTGCAAACCCCAGATTCATAGACCCACGAACAGCTTGCACCCTTGGTGTGGAAAAGCTACAGGTACTCAACACTAGCCCAGCCGATGAGGGCAGCTGTGGGTAAAGACGCTGCAAAGCCGCAAGTGCAGAGCTGCCCAAGGCCTTGGGAGCCCAGCCCTCACACCCCTGTGCTCTGGATGTGGGATTTAGACTGAAAAGAGATGATTTGAGCTGTACAATGGAATGACTGGTCTGCTGGGTTTTTGACTTGCATGGGGTCTGTAAGTCCCATCCGTGTTTTGTGCGTCTTTCTGGCAAAGGTTTTTCTTTTGGCTAGAAAAAGTTTTTTCTTACCCAATGCCTGTACAGTCATTGTACCTTGAAAGTAGTTAACTTACTTTGTATTTCAGAGGCTCAGGGGCAGAAGGGATTGCAGCCTTGTCTCAGATGAGACTTTGGGCTTTGGACACTTCAGTAAATGCTGGAATGAGTTAAGACTTTGGGAGACTGTAAAGAAGGCATCATTGTATTTTGCAGTGTGACAAGGATATGAAATTTGGGGGAACCAGGGTCAGAATAATATGATTTGGTTCTGTGTCCCTACTGATACTCATGTGGAATTGTAATGCGGAATGTGAAAGTGGGGACCTGGTGGAAGGTGATTTAATCATGGTGAAGCATGGATTTTGGAGGTAAGGGTGTGGGTGGAGATTATTTTGGGGGTGGGGTTGAAAGATGAGGATAGGGGATGCATCCTTTCCAAAAGGTTAAACACTATCTCCTTAATGCTGTCCACATGATAATGAGTTCTCTTGATGATTATGGAGCTTTAATATTGAGTGAATACTGTCCTGCTGGGTTTTGGACTTGCATTTGTGTGATTTTTCTGGGAAATTTCTTCCCTTTGGATTGAGAAAGCTTACCCAATGCCTGTACCATCACTGTATCTTGAAAGAAAAGAAATCCCTTTTGAATTCAGGGACTCATAGGCAGAAGAGAATGTAGCCTTGTCTCAGATGAGACTTTGAACTTCTTACATTTGGAATGAGTTAAGACTTTTGAAAATTTTGAAAAGGCATGATTCTATTTTGCTCTGTGAGAAAAACATGAGATTCTGGGGTATCAGGGTCAGAATAATATGGTTTGGCTGTGTGTCCCTGTGAAACTCGTGTGGAATTGTAATCCCAAATGTTGAAGGTGGGGCCTGGGGGGGTGATTTAATCACAGATGGGAGGGGGTTGGAGTGGAAGGAAAAAGGCTGGGTAAGGTGGGGAGGAGTGGGTTGGCAGTAGGGTGGTGGGAGGGTGGCGGGTAATAGGAAGGGGGAGTAACCTGCTGCAGAGGCAGTGGCTCATGGAAAACCTCTACTAGGGCAGTACACCTGTGGCTTCACAGGGTTTAGCCCCTGTGGCTGCTCTCATGGGTGGACTGGTGCTGACTACCTACAGCTTTTCCACACTGAGGATGTGAGCTGTTGGTGGGTCTATGAATCTGTGGTCTGGAGGTTGGTGGCCATCTGGGTGGGGGCTCCAAGCCCATATTTTCCTTCCACACTTCCCTAGTAGAGGTTTTCCAAGAGGCTCTGCCTCTGCATCAGGCTTCTGCCTGGAAACAGTAGGAGTTGGGGTTGGGGGCGAATCCTTCACAAATGGTTAAGCACCATCTTTTTGATGCTGACTTTGTGAGACTGAGTTCTCATGAGATCTGCTTGTATAATAGGGCATCTTTCCTCTCTCTGTCTTGCTCCTACTCCTGCCACATGAATCATCTCATTGCCCCTTGACATTCTGGTAAGATTGGGCGGCTTCCTGGGTCCTCCCGGATTCAGAAGCCACTATGTCTCCTTACAGCCTGAAGAATTGTGAGCCATTAAACCTCTTTTCTTTATGATCATAGAGAAAATTAGTACTGGGAAGTGGATGTATGAAATGTCTTCAAGGCCTTCTCCTTAATGTCTTGGCAATCAGCACTCAGCTTCTTTTCATTCAAGTATCTGAAGCCTTCTTGAATTTTCACCCTGAAAATGGACTTGTCTTCCTTTATCACATTGCCAGGCTGTGATAAAGATAGCTGATAATGTAGTAGTTCAGAAGGGGGTAGCAGGCAGAGATGCGGAGAGGTCGAAGGGCTTTGAAGACAGGAAAATGAGGAAAAGTTTGGATCTTTGTAAAGAATTGTTAAATACTTGTGATCAGAAGGCTGACAAGAAAACGGTCAGTGAAAGCCAGACTTAGAATGTCTCAGATAAAAATGAGGAACTTACTGGGAACAGAAACCAAGGTTACTTTCCTTTTGCTGTAGCAAAGAATGTGACTGCACGGTGACCCTGCCCTGGAGATCTGTGAAACTTTAACCTTGAGGGTTTTGACTTAGTGCGTATCTGGTGGAATGAACTTCTAGGAAGCAAAGCTTAAGAGGTGTCCTGTCTGCATCGAATAGCCTGTGCTCTAATGTGTGACTGAGCAAATGACCTCTGGATGGGACTTACATTAAACGAGTCCCAACTCTTATATTAAATGAAAAACAGAACTCAAAAGTTTGGAAAATTTGCAGCCTGGTCAAGTGGTCAAAAAGCTAAGCTGATTTTCAGGGAGAAAATTCAGGAAGGCTTCAGAAATTTGCATAAAAAGAAGCCCAGTGCTAATAGCCAAGACAATAGGAAAAGCCTTTTAAGGCATTTCAGAGACCTTTGCAGCAGCCCTTGCTGTCACAGGCCCTGGGGCCTAGGAGAGAAGAATGGTTTCCTGGGCCAGTCCTGTGACTCCTCTCTATGTGCAGCGTCAGGGCACTGCTGCCTGCAGCCCTGCAGCTCCAGCTCCAGCCACGGCTGAAAATGCACAGATGCATCTTGGGTCACTGCTTCAGAGGGTGCAGGCTAGAAGCCTTGGTAACTTCCTCATTGTGTTAAGTCACTGGGTGGACGGTTTCTGAGACTAGAGACTTGGGAGCCTCTCATAGATTTTGGAAGATGTATGGAAATGCTTGGGTGACCAGACAAAAGCATCCCAAAAAGGCAGAACCTCACAAGAAATCTCTACTAGGGCAGTGCAGAAGGAAAAATAGGGTTGGAGCCCCCACACTGGAGGCCACCATCTTGCAGACCCCAGATTCACAGACCCACCAGTAGCTTGTACCATCAGTCAGGAAAAGCTATAGGCACTCAACACCCACCCAGCCCGTGAGGGCAGCCATGGGGCATAAACCCTGGAAAGCCACAGGGGCAGAGCTGCCCAAGGCCTTCAGAGCCCAGCCCTCACATCCCTGTGCCCTTGGATGTGGGACAAGGTTTCAAAAAGGATGATTTGGGAGCTGTAGGATTGAATGGCTGGCCTTCTGGGTTTGGAGTTTCCTGGGTCCTGTAAGTCCTATGTTTTGTTCTTTCTGGCAAAATTCTTCCTTTCAGCTGAGAAAGCTTACCCATTGCCTGCACAAGCACTGTACCTTGGAAGTAGTTAATTTGCTTTATAGTTCAGAGGCTCATGGGCCTAAGGGACTATAGCCTTGTGCCAGATAAGACTTTAAGCTTTGGACCTTGGTATAAATGCTGGTATGATATAAGATTTGAGGGGGCTGTAGGGAAGGCATCGTCGTATTTTGCAATGTGAGAAGGACATGAGATTTGGGAGCCAGAGACAGAATAATAAAATTTAGCTCTGTGTCCCTACCAAAACTCATATGGAATTGTAATGGGGAATGTTAAAGGTGGGGCCTGGAGGAGGGTGATTTAATCATGGTGGAGAGTAGGGGTTTGAAGGTGGGGAGTAGGGAGAATGAGGGGATTATGGTGGGGGTGAGGGGTGAAAAGTGGTGGTGGGGGATGGATCCTTCACAAATGATTAAACACAACCTCCTTGTTGCTGTGCTTATGACAGTGAGTTCTCTTCATGATTTTGGAGCTGTGAGATTAAATGGATACTGGCCTCCTGGGTTTTGGACTTGCATTGGGCCTGTGGTCCTATTTGTGTTTTTTTCCTGGGAAATTTCTTCCCTTTGGATTGAGAAAGCTTACCGAATGCCTGTACCATCATTACACCCTGAAAGAAAAGAACATCCTTTTTAATTCAGGGACTCATAAGCAAAAGGAACTTGTCTCAGTTGAGATGTTGAACTTTTTGCATTTGAGTTAATGCTGGAATGAGTTAAGACTTTTGGAACTTTTGAAAAGGCATGAATGTATTTTGCTCTGTGAGAAGGACATGAGATTCTGGGGTATCAGGGTCAGAATAATATGGTTTGACTGTGTTTCTTTACCAAAACTGATGTGAATTGTAATCCTTAATGTTGACGTGGGACCTGGTGGGAGGTGATTTAATCATGGCAGGAGGGGGTTGGGATTGGAAGGAAAAGGGGTGGGTAGGGTGGGGAGTAGGTTGGCAGTAGGGTGGTGGGAGGGTGGTGGGTAGTAGGAAGGGGGAGTAGCCTGCTGCAGAGGCAGAGGCTCATGGAAAACCTCTACTAGGGCAGTGCACTGTGGCTTTTCAGGCTTTAGCCCCCATGTCTGCTCTCATGGGCTGGGCTGGAATTGAGTGCCTATAGCTTTTCCATACTGAGGGTGTGAGCTGTTGGTAGGCTTATGAATCTGGGGTCTGGGGGATGGTGGCCGCCTGTGTGGGGACTCCAAGCCCATATTTTCCTTCTGCACTGCCATAGTGGAAGTTTCCCAAGAGGCTCTGCCTCTGCAGGAGGCTTCTGCCTGGAAACAGTGGGCAGTGGTGTGGGTGGTGGTTCCTTCACCAGTGGCTAATCTTCTTGATGCTGATGAGTTCTCATGAGATCTGGTTGTATAACAAGATGTGGCACCTCCTTCTTCTGTCTTGCTCCTACTCCTGCCGGATGAAATATCTCATTGCCGCTTGGCCTTCTGGTGTGGTTAGAAGGCCCCTGATCAGTGTGGACTAGTCAGTTGGGACTTGGTCAGTGAGGCCTATTTATTGGGGGCGTGGTCAGCAGGGGTCTGCTTAGAGAGGGTCTCATTAGGGGGATCTAGTAATGGGGTCTTGGTGAGTAGGGACCTAGTGGCAGCCACTTGTTTGGTGTCTGCTCAGTGTAAAACTGGGCTGTGGGACTTTGTCAGTGGAGACCTGGTCAGCATGGGCTGGGTCACTGGTGACCAGGTCAAGGGGTGCTATTCCGTGGAGTCTGGTCACATGGGACCTAGTCAGCAAGGCATGTCCTCATCAGTGAGGTTCTTGTTAGTGGGGCCCTGGTCAGGGCAGCCTGGTCAGTGGAACCTAATCAGTGGGGACCTGTTCAGAGCGTGCGTGGTCAGTGGTGGCTTTTGTAGCACTGGTTTATGGGGTGACCTGGTCAGCGGGGATCTGAGCAGTGGTTGCCTATTCAGTGGGTCCTACTCACTAGGGTCACGGTCAGGGGCATCTGGTCACCTCAGGCCTGGTTAGTAGGGGTCTGGTCAGTGGCAGCCTGTTCCCTGGAGGCCTGGTCAGTGGGGCCTCATCTGTGGGGCCAGGCAGTGGGGCCATGATCGGTGGAACCTGATTAGTGAGGCCTTGTCAGTAAGGACCTGGTCAGTGAGGCCTTGTCAGTAAGGACTTGGTCAGTAAGAACCTGGTCAGTGAGGCCTCGTCAGTAAGGACCTGATCACTGGGACCTGGTCAGTGAGGCTTTGTCAGTGAGCCCCTGGTCAGTAAGGTCCTGGTCACTGGGGGCCTGGTTAGTGGGGCTGGTCATGGGATTCTAATCAGTGAGGACCTGATGTGCAGGATCTGGTCAGCAGGGACCTGGTCAGCAGGGGCTACTGAGCACTGCTGGGAGATGTCAGGTGCAATGCACATTATCAAGGGCCCTGTGGACAGCTGGGATGGCCCAGTGGTGCCCATAGACCCAGTCAAAAGTGGACAAAGCAGGTGTTTGGATGGACCTGGGAGATCCTGCTCAGAGATTTTGACAGGACATTGCTGTCTAGGCCTGACAGACTGGGAGGACCTGTTAAGTTCTCCATTCCTAGACCAACCTCCCACACAGCATGGACAGTCTCTTACCTTTACCTTCAGGGCACTGACTGACCCATCTCACTCTAAGGCAACCAAGGCAAAGCTGAGGATCTGTGCCAGGCTGGGAGCCAGTCCCCTCTCTAAATGGGCCTGAGGGAAGCACCATCCCTGTCCCAGTCCACTGCAAGTTTCAGCCCAGGAGACACATAGGGAGGGGAGGATGGAATCTCCCTCCTGGCTGACCCTGGAAAAGCAGGACCTGGGAGAAGGGGACCAGGAGGAAGGGCCAGAGTGGCTGGTGAGATGGTCACAGTCTATGGGCTGCACAGTATGAAGGAAGCCAGGGAACAGGCAGGGTGGGCACCTGGGGTGCAGGGAGAGGCAGGTGCATGCTGGGAGGTCAGACCCTGTGAGGACTGTGGGGGTGTCAGGTGGGGTGGGCTCCAGGTGCACCAGGCAGGTCTCAGCCCAGGCTCCCTGGACCCCAGCCAGGTGATGTGGTCACTCCCTGGGGGACTGCTGTCGGGCCCCAGCCACCCACCATGGGCAGCACTGTCCTATCTCAGGTCTGGACTTTCTCAGATCCTGCAGAGGGCACAGCCTCCAGCCCAGGAGGGTCAGCCCCATGGTGCAACCCGAGCTCTCCATGGGCCTGGAGCATCCCCTGGCATTCCTGCGCTCCCTCTTCTCCCAGGTCCAGCTTTTCCAGTGTCAGCCAGCAGTGAGGCTCCGTCCTCCCTTACCTGTGTGTCTCCTGGGCTGAAACTTGTGGAGGATTGAGGCAGGAATGGTACTTCCCTCAGGCGCATTTATGGTGGGGGACTGGCTCCTAGCCTGGCACAGGTCCTCAGCTCTGCCTTGGTTGCCTTAGAGTGAGATGGGTCAGTCAGTGCCCTGAAGGTAAAGGTAAGAGACTGTCCATGCTGTGTGGAAGGCTGGTCTAGGGATGGAGGACTTAACAGGTCCTCCCAGTCTGTCAGGCCTGGACAGCACTTTCCTGTCTCAGGACTCAGAAAGTTTAGTCTTGAGTTGGGACAGTGCTGCCCAGGGTGGGTGGCTGGGGCCTGACAGCAGTCCCCCAGGGAGGGACCACATCACCCAGGCGGGGTCCAGGGAACCTGGCCTGAGACCTGCCCAGTGCATTGAGGGTACACCTGCAGCCCACTCTACCTGATGCCCCCACAGTCCTTGCAGGGTCTGACCTCCCAGCATGCACGTGCCTCTCGCTGCACCCCAGATGTCCACCCTGTCTGTTCCCTGACTTCTTTCATCCTGTCCAGCAGGATGGGATGGGCAGGGGGACAGCCTGTGTGCCATTTCGTGGCAAGTAGGAGTGACACACCATCCCTGGGAGGCACCATGGTTTCTGCCAAACCCAACCCCAGAACTCTGTCCCTGAGTTGGTTTTACCAAACCCAAAACCCAGAACTGCGGTTGTGGCTCAGGGGTCAGCACCCGCTAGTGCCAGGACACTACTGGGAGACTGGGTCCTGACCAAAGCCCATGGTGTCTGTGGCCTGAGGACAGGGTGTCTTGGGACCCAGGCCACCAATGGCCATTGGGTCATAGGGTCCCACTCCCAGTGTTTTTCCTTCCTTGGCTCCTTCTAGTTCAGTCCCATCAGGGCCCTGGAGCCCAAGACCCAGCACCCCAGGTCCCCTCCAGGAATCCTGGTGGCTTGGCTTACTTTATCGCATTCCATCTGAGAGCAAAAATGTCAGATCAGATGCACAGAAAAATGGCTCAAAGTGCTTAATGACTACAAGAAATTTAAGAGCAGCAAGAAGGTAATGTGAAGCGGGGAGGACCTCCATGACCGGTGTCTGCAGAGCCAGGTGTACAGGCACCCAGTGCTGCGGTCTGGCACCACTTGTCTCTCAGAGGGTGGGTGGCACACTGTCCTTACCCGGAGGGCAGCAGGCCTGGTCACCAGCTTTTCCACCTGTCCCTGCAAGCATCGTGTTGCTAGAAGAAAATCTCATGCCCGAGCTTGGGCCATCCCTAGCTCAGAGGTTAGGGGTTGTCTCTTGGAGACCTAAATGAAAAAATAGGTCCAGATCAGAGTTCCTGATGCAGAGCACGCATCCACTCTTTGAATCGTGGGAGGGGAGGCCTGGTTTTAGGTAAACCTAACCTCTTTGAGGAACCACAGAGCCCAAGACTGGAAACCTCCAGAATCTTCTGGCCCCCGGTCCTCCCCGGAGACCCCGTGGCCTGTCTCACCAGGCACTCCTCTGTCTGTAGATGTCTCAGCTGCTCTACAGGGGAGTCCACTTTGAGGTGTGCGGCTGGGCATGGTCACTGCTGCTGGATGTCTGGACGGCGGAAACCAAGGACCTAGGAAAATACCAGGTACAGCCTTTCCACCCTCATCCAGAGCAGGACGAACAGGTTAGGCGGTGTCAGGAGCCCAGGTCTCCAGCTGGAGGGAACATCAACCCTGCAGTGGGAACAGGGGCCCATCGCACATCCTAGGCACAGGTGGTAATGTAGGCACCGGAGGTAAGCTGGGCTTGGTACCCTTCCCTGGCTTCAGAAAGAAGCCAAACAAGGAGCATTTTGCAGAATGAAACCTTTCTTTCCAGAAGCACTGTTGACTGTTTGGTGGTTACCATTTGTGGCAGTGAGCCTTTTGTCCATTCTGAGGTTGGCTTGTCCATTCTGAGGTTGGCTTGGTTTCTCCTTTTGGCCCTGCTTGCCCTACAGACCATAAAGGAGAACAACAAGAGGCCCCCAGCAAACATCCACAGATGGCCCTGGACATCAACCACATTCTGAGAAACATGTCATGTTCTGGGAGGGCTAAGGCACCAAGTAAGGCCTATGGGGCTGGTGGGGCAATCCAGAGCTGTGGGGGCTTCCCATGGGAATTGGGAGGTCCCAAGGCACAGTCAGGGGTTCCACAGGAGGAGTCACAGAGTCACCAAGGGCTCTCCTGGCCCAGGGAGCAGTCAACACCATGGACTGAAGGAACATCTGCTGGGCTTCAAGCCCTGGGCCAGGCTGGGGCATGTGGGGCCAGGAGGCAGCTCAGAGTAGGAGGCAGAGAGAGAAGTGTTCTCAGAGGGCACCCGTATCTGGATATAATGTGGTCCTGAGATTCTGGCTGGGAACTGCTTCTAGGGTTTCATGTGTTGTGCAGCTGCTTCCTCTCCCCAGCCTCACTCTGCAAGAATTCTAGTGATTATGTTGCCACCATCTTGGAGTTCCATGCCCTCATAGTTTAATGGCATCAGCAGATCTGTCTGTGCACAGACTTCCTGTGCTACCTCACTCCTGAGGGGTGATGCTTCTGCAGGGCCTATGACCTGGTGCACAACTTTAGACACCATCATCGTGGAGCAGCACTGCACCCTTACTAGCCAGGGTGTTGGTGACACCCTCAAGGCCAAGGCCATGTTCAAGACTTCGGACTTCAGTGATGCACTTGTGCTGGGCAAGGTGGGTGTCTCCGGGATCTTAATTCAGGAGGTGGAATGCAGTTTGAGATCAAGTGTCTGATCAAAGAACTTGAACTTGATCTGGAGGGCTCTGGGGAGCCATGGAAGGTGCTGGATAAAGGAGGGACAGTCAGCCACGTTTTAGAGATGACTGTAGAAGGCTGAGTGGAAGCGGCGAACAAGAGCCAAGAGACCAGGGAGGGAGCTTGTGGGGCAGGTTTGGAGATGGCAAGGGAGGGATTCTGCTTGGATGAAAAGTCTTCAGGAACTATCTCAGGTTACACTCAGGTACCCTCAAAGCTAGTGTGTTCAGAGGTCTTGTCTCCAGGATGAAAGTGGGAAGGAGTTGTCAGACAAGGACATATATGGAGGCTGGCATCTTCATTAGTGGCAGTGGTGGTCCCATTGTGGACTACTGTAAGAACAGGGGTCTCTCCATTCAGGGACATGGTAGATGGGCCCTATATCACTCCATTCTGCCCTTCCTTTCCCTTTTCCCAGTCTCCCCAGGGCCTGGATGCATGGGCGCTGTCCATCCTTTGGTGCTGAAGCAGCCAAGTGGCCCAAACCTACCTGGCCGCCTCTTAGGATATGACTGCACAGCCAGTGGCCTCTACTAGATCCTGTACAACTTCACAAGACACCCAGACACTGCGAGTGCTGCCAGCACGTGCTGCAAGAGTCCTGAGGGACCACAATCCTGAAGACATTGAATGGTGGGTGCAGGGCCTCATGGATGTTCCCCAGCCCCTCTCATTGGCTCTGCTTCAGGTGGTGAAGGGGGATAACGTTTCTGTCAATTCTGCCATTATTGACTAGCAGGAAAAGGAGTGGAGCCCAGAAGCAGGGCCTGGTGCCCAGCCTGCCTAACAAGGGAGAATTTGTAGGCTTTGTGGACAGATCTGGGAGTCCATATCTATCACCCACTAACTTGATATGAGACATTTGTAAAATCAATTTTCTTTTCTGAACTACATTTCTGCATATGTAAATTGAGGGAAATTTCTTCTACCCCACAAGGCTGCTTGGAGAATTAGTGACAGTTTGTGTAGAGCAGATGCCACCCAGCAGGCATTTGGTGTCCAGACCACTCCACTTCCCCCTTCATTTTCTGCCCAAATTTGCATTCTGTTCCCAAGACTTTCACTCCCCTTAATTATGGTCTTCCCTCTGATTCCCGCCTTATCATCTATTCCACGGTGCATTGAGGGCGACAGCAGCAGTGGTTGTATTGGCATTGGCGCTAGTGGTGGCAGCCGCAACAAGTCTGCGGTCAGGGAAGTGGGAGTGGGAGAGCAGTGGTGGCCTACCTGGCCTGGCGTGGGTAGGAAGCTGTGGGTGCTGTATCATGGGCCTCAGTGGCAGCAGTGGAGGCACAGCCAGGGTAAGGAGGAGTCCTTCCCGTTTTCCTGCAGAATCTGAAGTCTCTTCCTCCTGCTGACACCTGAGCCAGGTGTGGGTGGAGCCTTATTTCACTCTTTAACAAAATTGATGGGGTGACTAAAATTGGTGTATCTTTTTGCTTGTTTTTGTTGTTGTTATGACAAAGTCTTAAACTTTTTCAAATTTCTTGAATCAAGGAGGGGAATCAAGGTATCGTAATAGGCCTTCCGATTCCCTCACCTGTTCTTTTTCCTTTCTTCCAGTCTGTTTTTTTTTTTTTCTCATCATCATCTTCTTGTTCCTCTTTATTTGCTTATGCCGCTACTTCTATTTTTTGTTTCTATTCCATGGATTCACAAGGATCTAAGTGGGTAACAGTCATGTATGCATGTATGTGTATGTACATATGCACTGTGTTGGTGTTGGAGTGTGGTGTGTGTGTGTGCACGCGCGCGTTGGAGTCACTGAATGACTGAAACTCTCCACACCAGGCTGTGTTCCTGCTCACTGCTGGAGGCACTGTCAGGGTCCCTGCCCTCAATCCCAGGTCTGACCCTTGCAGCACAGGCAGGACATTCTGGAGGAATCATGCCCTTGAAAGGAACCCCAAGGAGTGACTGGTGGGTATTGGTGGATAAATACCCCAGCTCCTTTTCTCTGGCTGGAATGACTCTGAGGCACATGTTCTATGCTGTCTCTTGGAGGAAACCGGCCGGGCTGAGTCCTGGCTGCCACAGTGGATACTTTCTTGATGAAGTTTCCTTTAACTGCTGCATTCCTTTCCTGTCTCTGTTCCCCACTCCTCTACTGATGTTTCCTGGCATTAGCACCCTAAGGAAGAACTGGCAGTAGAATTACTGTCCTAGAGTCATCTTCAAATAAAATTTTCTATTCTTGTTTCTGCTCCTCCTCCTTTTGTTTGCTTTTTCCCAAGCAATGGCATTAACAAACAAAAATGGAGTTAAAAATAATCTACTTGTCAGTGTGTTGTATTTTAGAAATAATAGCTATGCTTTCTTGATCTGGTTAATGCGTTCTAAGTAGTTACTCAAGGAATTTAAAAAAAGAAGCATCAAGTAAAATATTGTTAGCAAACAGCCGTTTCACCTCTCTCACATGTTAGTCCGGAGATAGGCAAGAGGCACAGGGAAGAATTAAGTTCCAATTTATGAGATCATTAAGTGAACTATATTTCCCTTTATGTTATTTCTCTGCCACTATTTTCAAGAGCATTATCTGCATGAGCAAACCTTGTTTGTCACCACATCTTTGCAACAAAAAAAGGAAGGGGGGATCCTGTGTCTGTTTTAAGGCCAGGATTCACAACCAAAAACAATGCTTTATTAATTTTTGCCGTTAAGAACCTGCAGTATTGAGCTTTATTTTATTCCTAGTATTACAACCTTTAGTATGAGCTCTTTTTTTTTTGATCTAGAAGTTTATGCATTTTATTGACTACTTTAAAGAAACAAATCTATATTGTATCGTTTTTTCAATTCCTTTTTTAAAATTCCTTGAGTAACTACTTAGAATGCATTAACTGGATCAGGAAAGCATAGCTATTCAAGTAACTACAGAATTATGCAAATCTCTAAAACATATTAATGGGACTGATTATTTCTAAACTACAACACCCTGACAAGTAGATTACTTTTAACTCCATTTTTGTTTGTTAATGCCATTGCTTGGGAAAAAGCAAACAAAAGGAGGAGGAGCAGAAACAAGAATAGAAACAAAAAATAGAAGTAGCGGCATAAGCAAATAAAGAGGAACAAGAAGATGATGATGAGAAAAAGAAAAAAACAGACTGGAAGAAAGGAAAAAGAACAGGTGAGGGAATCGGAAGGCCTATTACGATACCTTGATTCCCCTCCTTGATTCAAGAAATTTGAAAAAGTTTAAGACTTTGTCATAACAACAACAAAAACAAGCAAAAAGATACACCAATTTTAGTCACCCCATCAATTTTGTTAAAGAGTGAAATAAGGCTCCACTCACACCTGGCTCAGGTGTCAGCAGGAGGAAGAGACTTCAGATTCTGCAGGAAAACGGGAAGGACTCCTCCTTACCCTGGCTGTGCCTCCACTGCTGCCACTGAGGCCCATGATACAGCACCCACAGCTTCCTACCCACGCCAGGCCAGGTAGGCCACCACTGCTCTCCCACTCCCACTTCCCTGACCACAGACTTGTTGCGGCTGCCACCACTAGCGCCAATGCCAATACAACCACTCCTGCTGTCACCCTCAATGCACCGGCCCACCCTACAAGGTTCCTACCCCCTGGCCACTGCCACATCCCTGCCCCGACCCTGGCCATAATCAGCCACGCTGCTACTGCTCCAGTGCGCTGCAGTCTCTGTCACGGCCACCCACTGCAGCAGGTGGTGGCAGCGAGGTGAGCCACAGTGTGGCATGCCCCAGCCTCCAGAGTGTAGCAGAGGCTCCTCCTCCTGGCACAGAGCAGCTTGGCTTGCAAAGCCAGAAAAGCCTAGAACAGGATGGAGAGAGAGGTAGCAAAGCCTCACCTTGTCAGGCTGGCCACTGGGTGGGAGGGGCTGGTTCACGGAAGGCACTCACACCCTCCAAAGTCCAGCCTCTCCTCTGGCCCAAGGGGCCAGGAACTGGGGCCCATGGTGGGGACTGGAGACTCCATAGTGGCTGGCTACCCACTCCACAGGAATTGCTGGGCAACGGGGCTGCGGTCCTCAGGACCAGGAACAGCAGAAACTCAGACCCAGCCACCTCCCCCCACACTCAAGTGCCGGTTTCCATTCCTGATGCCTCCACTCACTGGGCCCTGTCTGCCCATGGTGCCCGCTACTCCATGCCTGGGGGTCCCAGGTTGTCTCTGCCACACAGAATGAGAGGACGCAGATCCAGACACTACAGCGGGTGTGGAGGTCCTGCAGTGTTCTAGATTCCCATGGAAATGCTGTGCACCCGCCACACTACAGCACAACCAGGAGTCTCGAGTCTGGCTCCTTCCCTGGAAACCACCACTGTGGCAGCCACCTCTGCCATCGGCAGTGCAGCCTGATATTTCCCTAACCCCCACCGGCAGTGTATCCCCCAATAGTGCCCTAAACACCACCCCCCACTCACCAGCAGTGTATCCCCCGATAGCACCCCTAATCCCTGTCCGCCTCAGACACTGCAGCACCCAGTAGTGCCCCCAACCTGCTGCTGGCCGCGGGAAGCAATGCCCAGCATAGCACCCCAACCTGCCCCCCACTGCAGGCAGCACAGCCCTGGATAGCACCCCAACCCACTCCCCGCTGCAGGCAGTGATGCCCCAAATAGTGCCCCCAACCCGCTCTCCACCGCCAGGCAGTGCAGCGGCAGATACGCACTTACCCTGCCTTCACCTTTCTACCACTCCCAGCTGGCGCAATGCAGCCTCCATCACCACCACCAACCTCAGCGAGGCGAGCCATGGTGTTGCAGGCTCCAGCCTCCAGCCTGTGGCAGCGGTGCTCCCTTTTCTCCTCCTGTAGAAGGGCAGGGAGCAGCTCTGACTGCCTTGCCCCGGTCTTACCACTTTGGCGACACTTCCGTCTCTGTCGTGGCCACCCATGTTCTGATTGGATGAGAGAAAACCTCTAAGCCTATTCTGATTGGACTTTATTATCATGTTCTGATTGGTTAGCCTAAGATCTGCTCTCATCCAATCAGAACATGTAGTCCAGGAACCTTGGTATATAAAGCATGCTAAGGCGGCCTTAGGCCATTCCAGGCTCTTCTGAGTTTGTTGGTTCTGCTGGTCCATATCGGGCTTGGAAGCCCGACCTGCTGCATGCTGGAGGCTGGAGCTTGCGGCTTCGGCTCTGCAGCTCTCCTCGCTGTGGTAGGTGGAGGCTGGAGCTTGCTGTTCCACGGTTCACCTCACTGTGGTGGGTGGCGAAGATGGAAACTGCAGCGCTGCCTGAGCAGTAGGAGGGCTGCCTGCAGCGGAAGTTTCTCTGTGCCCTGCTACAGGAGAAGAGGGAGCCCCTGCCACAGGCTGGAGGCTGGAGCTTGAGCTTCACTGAAGTTGGTGGCCACGAGGAAGACTGCAGCTAGAGTGGTAGAAAAGCAGCGGGGTAGGTGCATATCTGCAGCTACTCTGCCTGCAGCAGGGGGCGGGTTGGGAACACTATCAGCTGCTGGCACAGCCCATAGCGGGGGCGGGTTTGGTGAGCCATGGTTGGGGGGGGCTACAATGCCTGCAGCCAGAGGCAGGTTAGGGATGCTACCGGGTGCTGCATTGCCTGAGGCTGGGGGTGGGTTGGGGATGGTATAGGGGGCTGCACTGATTGCTCTAGCTAGGATTTCCAGTACTATGATAGGTAACAGTGGTGACAGTGGACATCCTTATCATGTTCCAGATGTTAGAGAAAAGGTTTTCCGTTTTTCCCCATTCCCTATGATTCTAGCTGTTGGTCTCTCATATATGGGCTTTTATGTTGAGGTATGTTTCTTCTGTACCCAGTGTTTTGAGAATTTATAGCGTGAAGAGATGGTGAATGTTATCAAATGCTTTTTCAGCTTCAGTGGAAGTAATCATATGGTTTTGTCCTTTATTCAGTTGATGTGATGTATCACACTGATTGTGTGTTGAACCGTTCTTGCATCCCAGGGATAAATCCCACTTGATCATGATGAATTATCTTTTCAATGTATTGTTTAATTTGCTTTGCTGGTATTTGGTTGAGGATTTCTGCATCAATATTAATTAGAGATACTGGTCTACTTTTTTGATGTCTTTGTCTGATTTTGGTATCAGGGTAATAATGGCCTCATAGAATAAGTTTGCAAGTATTCCCTCATCTGTTTTTCAAAATAGCTTGAGTAGGATTGGTACTAGTTCTTTAAATGTTTGGTAGAATTCAGTAGTGAAGCCATCAGTTCCTGGGCTTTTTTTTACTGGGAGACTTTTTATGATGGCTTCAATGTTATTGCTACTGATCTGTTCTGGTCTTGGATGTTTTCATGGTTTAATCTTGATAGGTTGTTTATGTCTAAGAATTTATCAGTTTCTCTAGGTTTTCCAATTTATTGGCATGTAGTAGTAAGTTATGATCCTTTGAATTTCTGCAGTATCCATTGTAATGCCTCCTTTTTATCTCTGATTTTATTTGAATTTTCTCTTTCTTTTTAGCTAGCCTGGCTAAAGGTGTTTTGATTTTGTTTAACTTTGTAGAAAACCAACTTTTTGTTTTGTTGATCTTGGGTATTTTTTATTTCAATTTTGTTTATTTCTGTTATGATCTTTCTTTTCTCATAATTTTGAATTTAGTTTGCTCTTACTTTTCTAGTTTGTAAGTTGTTTATTTGAAGATTTTCTTCTTTTTTGAGGGTAGGCACTTATAGCTATAAATTTCTGCCTTTGCAGTGCTTTCTGTGTATTGTGAGTTTTGGTATATTGTGTTTCCATTACCATTTGTTGCAAGAAAGTTTTCAATTTTCATCTTAATATCTTCATTGACTCACTGGTCATTCAGGAGCATATTGTTTAACTTCCATGTGCTTGTATGGTCTCCAAAATTTCTCTTCTTGTTGGTATCTAGTTTTATTCCTTTCTAGTCAGAGAAGATGCTTGATATTATTTAAATTTTTTAATGTTTTAAGACTTCTTTTGTGACCTAACATATCGTATGTGCTTAAGAATGAGCCATGTGCAGAATAGTGTGTATTCTGCAGCTCTTGGATGAAATATTCTGTAAATATCTATTAGGTCCATTTGGTCTATAATGCAGATTAAGTTAAGTGCTTCTTAATTTTCTGTTTGGAAGATCTGTTCAATACTGAAAGTGGGGTGTCTCCAGCTTTAATAGTACTTTTTATAGTCTTTTATATAGCTTTTTTATAGTCTGTAGCTATAAATGTATTGAGTTCTAGCTCTCTGACTGTAATAATATTTCCTTTATATATCTGGGTGCTTCGGTATTGAGTGCTTAAATATTTACAATCATTACGTCCTCTTGCTAAATTGACCCCTTTATCGTTGAATAGTGGCCTTCTTTGTCTCTTCTTATAGTTGTTGTTTTAAAGTCTATTTTGTCTGATATAAGTACAGCTATTTCTGTTCTTTTTTTGGTTTCCATTGGCAGGGAATATATTTTCCATCCCCTTATTTTCAGCCTATGTGTGCCTTTATAGGTGAAGTGTGTTTCTTGTAGGCAACAGATAAATGGGTCTTATTTTTTAATCCATTCTGCCATGTATGTCTTTTGATTGGAGAGTTCTGTCCATTTACAGTCATTGTTATTACTCATAAGTAAAGGCTTACTCTTGCTATCTTGTTATTTTCAGTTGTTTTGTGGTCTTCTCTTCCCTTTTTTTTCTGTCTTGTTTTGTTTTGTTTTTATTCCTGTCTTCTTTTTAGTGAAATTGATTTTCTCTGATATGGGGGTTTTTTTTTTTTTTTTTTTGCTTCTTACTTTTTGTGTATCCTTTTTATGTGTTGTTTTATTTGAGGTTATCATGAGGCTTGTGATACTATTTTATAACTTAATTTTAAACTGATAGCAACTTAACACTGCTTGCATAAACTGACAGGCAAATAGAAGACTAATTAAGGCTCTACACTTTAACTTTGTCCCCTTGCTTTTTAACTACTTTTGCTGTATCACATAGGTTTTGGAATGTTGTGTTTCCATTTTCATATGGAAACAACATTTTTAGTTTTAAATTTCTTTTTACATTTTCTCAAGAAAGTTTTAAATTTCTTTTTAAATTTCTTCATTGACCCATTGGTTATTCAGGAACATATTAATGTTCACATATTTGTACAGTTTCCAAATTCTTCCTGTTACTGATTTCTAGTTTTATTCTATTGTGGTTAGAAAAGATAATTGATACAATTTTTGACTTTTAAAATTCGTATAGACTTCATTGCTCCCTTTAGGTCTATTAATAATTGCTTTATATATTTAGGTGCTCCAATGTTGGATGAATATATGTAACTGTTACATCTTCCTGCTGTATTGATTATTTGATATGGCCCTTTACATAATGGTCTTCTTTTTCTCTTTTTACAGTTTTTGGCTTAAAGTCTAAGTATTTTGTATTAGTGTAGCTACTCTTGCCCTTTTTGTTTTTGTTTGCATAGAATACCTTTTCCCACCACTTTTCTTTGAGTCTGTGTGTTCTTACAGTTGAAGGGAGTCTCTTGTAAGCAGCATATGGTTGGATCTTGTTTTTCTTTCTAAATTTATTCAGCCACTATGTCTGCAGAATACATTTTGAATTAAGCAATAGAAAAAACAAGACAGATTAATATGGCTGTATAAAAAAATTTTTAACTTGTAATTAAAAACAACACAATATAATAGGATGAAAAGGAAAGCACTAGAATGATCTTGCTCATTTCAATTCTAATATTAATTCTAATATTAAGAAAATCTAGCAATGTTTGGTTTTCACTTTTTTTTTTTTTTTTGGAGATGGAGTCTCAGTCTTTCACCAGGCTGGAGTGCAGTGGCACAATCTTGGCTCACTACATCCTCCACCTCCCGGGTTCAAGCAATTCTCCTGCCTCAGCCTCTCAAGTAGCTGAGACTACAGGCGCCCGCCACCACACCTAGCTAATTTTTTTTTGTATTTTTAGTAGAGATGGGGGTTCACCATGTTGGCCAGGATGACCTTGCTCTCCTGACCTCATGATCCACCTGCCTGGGCCTCCCAAATTGCTGGGATTACAGGCGGGAGCCACTGTGCCCAGTGAGTTTTCACTCCTATTATTACATTTTTAGTTCCATAATTTCATTTGTTCATTTTTTGTAACCTTTATTTCTTTGCTGAAATTTTAAATTTTGTTTTCATTTGATTGCAGAAAATTTGTAAATGATCACTGAAGCATTTAAAAAAGATGTCTGCTCTAAGATCCTTTTCAGATGGGTCCAACCTCTGATTCATTTCAGTTGGGGTCAGTTGATTGTCTTTCCTCATTCAAGTCATGATTTTCTTGGCTCTTGGTGTGATGATTGTATCCTGGCCCTTTTGTCTGTCATGTTATGTAATGCAAGGTGCTATTTACATCTTTAATTTTAGCAAGGAAGCACTTTGTTTGGGCTTGGCATGTGGGCCTTAGACTATTTTGTGGACTGGGGAGGAGGCTTCAATGATAGTTTGATTATTGGAGCCTTTAAGGTTTTGCTTTTACTTCCTCACTGGATTTAGTGCCACTGCTCTCTGCTGGTGCTGGCTGAGGGTGCAGAAGGGTTTACCAGGCTTGTGGTAGTGTGTGGGGTGGGGTGGGGTGGGGTGGGGTGGGCTAGGGGAGATGTCGGTGAGGTGGGGTTGGAAGGATTCCTCTTCCCAGTATCCCCTCACCTATTCCACCACCTCTGCCTCTGTGTCTGGGTTGGGAGGAGACTCTCCATCTCAAACCTGCAGGGACAAAGGGCCTTCCTTGGTCAGGTCACTGACGTAGCTGCACCTCTCTTGCAGGTTCTGCCTTTTTAGATATTTTTCCTTTGAAAAGGCAGCCCCAGGCCCAGAAGGAATATGGAGCCTTCCCTGGTTGCTTATTGTTGGTGTGGCGCCTGTATCCATCCCCTTTGCTGGTGGTGCAGCCTGTCTGGTAGTCTGAAGAGTCCCAGTTGCATCTGGAGAAGGAATGGGCTTACCTGGAGGCCTTCTGTTGCCTGTCAGGGGTGGGAAACAGCAGGTCTGAGTGGCCTTCTGATTGTGGGAACCCACAAGTCACCCTGTGCTCTGCTGTTTCTCTGGTTCTGGGTCCCGAGGGGCAAGAAATTCCCAGAGTTCTCTGGTCCATAGAGGATGACCTTAGATAAAGAATTGTTGGCTGGGCGCCGAAGCTCACACCTGTAATCCCAGCATTTTGGGAAGCCAAGGCTGGTGGATCACTTGAGGTCAGGCATTCAAGACCAGCCTGGCCCACGTGGTGAAGCCCATCTCTACTAAAAAAACCCAAAAAAAAGCCGGGTGTGGTGGCACATGCCTGTAACCCCAGCTACTTGGGAGGCTGAGGCAGGAGAATCGCTGGAACCCAGGAGGCAGAGGTTGCAGTGAGCCAAGATTGCGCCACTGCACTCCAGCCTGGACAACAGAGCAAGACTCCATCTCAAAAAAAAAACACACATAAATTTAAAAAAATAAATAAACTAAATAGTTTAAGGATGGGATGGAAGTAAAGACACGCCCCTCCATTTCACAGTAGACACTAATAAACAACATGAAATATACAATTCCTGTTTGAGAAAAAGTCAGAACACTGTATATTAAAAGTAAACTTTAAACAAATGGATAGACAGCATAATCCTGTGCTGAACATCTATCTTATTATGCTTGGTATTTTAAGACCCTCAAAATCTCTTAATCAAAGAAAAAATACAAAATCCTACTGCAGATTTTTTTTTTTTTTTTTTTGATGAGACGGAGTCTCGTTCTGTTGCCCAGGCTGGAGTGCAGTGGTGCAATCTCAGCTCACTGCAACCTCTGCCTCCTGGGTTCACACGATTCTCCTCAGCCTCCTGAGTAGCTGGGATTAGAGGCACACACCACCACGCCTGGCTTTTGTGTATTTTTTTAGTAGAGACGGGGTTTCACTATGTTGGCTAGACTGGTCCCAAGCTCCTGACCTCGTGATCCGCCCGCCTCAGCCTCCCAAAGTGCTGGGATTACAGGTGTGAGCCACTGCGCCTGGCCCTATTGCAGATTTTTTAAAACATTGATAACACATGGCCAGGCACAATGGCTCACGCCTGTAATCCTAGCATTTTGGAAGGACGAGGCAGGTGGATCACCTGAAGTCAGGAGCTCCACACCAGCCTGGCCAACATGGTGAAATCCTGTCTCTACCAAAAATACAAAAATTAGCTGGGTGTGGTGGAACGCACCTGTAATCCCAGCTACTTGGGAGGCTGAGGCATGATAATTGTTTGAACCTAGGAGACGGAGGTTACAGTGAGCCAAGATTGTGCCACTGCACTCCACTCTGGGTGACAGAGTGAGACTCTGTCTCAAAAATGAAAAAAAAATAAAAAGTTACATAAATGGAATTGTAAAGATTAGAACTTTGCAGGGTTAACTCAGTATAATTTTCATTCAGTATAATTCCCTCAAGTTTGATCCAAGTTGTTGCATATACCAATAATTTGTTCCTTTTTATTTCTGAGTGGTATTCCATGGTACGGATGTGCCACAATTTAACAATTCCCAAGGTGAAAGACATCTGGGTGGATTCCAGTTTTTGTCTGTTACAAATAAAACTGCTGTGAACACTCTTGTACAGAGTTTTGTGTGAACATAAATTTTCATTTCTTGGGGATAAATGCCCAGTGTACAATTACTGGGTCATATGGAAATTGCATTTAGCTTTGTAAGAAAGTGGCAAATCATTTTCCAGAGTAGCTGTAATCTCTACCTTTTTTAAAAAAAAGAGAGGCAGGGTCTCACTGTTGCCCAGGCTGGTCTGGAACTCCTGGGCTCAAGTGATCCTCCCACCTTGGCTGCTCAAACTGTTGGAATTACAGGTGTGAACCATCACACCCAACCATCTTTACCTTTTGAACTTATGAATGGAGTGTTTAATCCACTCTCATCTCATGTAATTATTGATATGGTGAGATTTCTGTTTGCCATTTTCATTTTCTTTCTTTTTTTTTTTTTTTTTTTTTTGAGAGACAGAGTCTCACTCTGTTGCCCACGCGGGAGTGCAGTGGTATGATCAGAACTCACTGAAGCCTTGACTTCTCAGGCTCAAGCAATCCTCCCATCTCAGCCTCCCAAGTAGCTGGGACTACAGGTGCATGCCACCATGCCTGACTAATTTCTGAATTTTTAATACAGATGGCTTTTGTGTGTTAGCCAGGCTGGTCTCTAACTCTTGGCTTCAAGTGATCCACCCACCTTGCCCTCCCAAAGTGCTGGGATTATAGGCATAAGCCACCACACCCAGCTGTGGTATTTATATTCTATATGCCTCATGTCTTTTTGTTGTTGTTCCTCTATTACTTTTTTACCACCTTTATAGTGTACCATTTTAATTCTTTTGGTTTTTTTTAAGTGTTTATTTTCTTAGTAACTTTTAACAGTGGATAGATATCCAAACAGAAAATCAGTAACAAATCACCGGACCTGAATTACACTTTAGATTAGATAAACCTAATAGACATATACTGAACATTCTACGCAGCAGGAGCAGGATATACATTCTCTTTTTTTGCGGGGGGTGGGGGGAGTTTCGCTCTTGTTGCCCAGGCTGGAGTGCAATGGCGCAATCTTGACTCACTGGAACCTCCGCCTCCCCAATTCAAGTGATTCTCCTGCCTCAGCCTCCCAAGTTGCTGGAATTACAGGCATGCGCCACCATGCCCAGCTAATTTTGTATTGTACTTTTAGTAGAGATGGGGTTTCACCCTGTTGGTTACACTGGTCTCGAACTCCTGACCTCAGGTGATCCACCTCGGCCTCCCAAAGTGCTGGGATTACAGACTGAGTCACCACGCCTGGCCAGGATATACATTCTTAAACACATAAGGAACATTCTCCAGGATAGGTCATATATTAAGCCACAAAACAAGCCTTAACAAGATTGAAACCATATCAAGTATCTTTTCTAACAGTGAAACTAGAAATCCTAACAGGAGTACAACTGGAAAATTCACAAATACATGGAAATTAACACATTCCTGAATGACCACTGGGCCAAAGAGAAAAGCAAATGGGAAATTAAAAAAAAAAAAAATTGAGAAACAAAAATGCAACATATCAAAACCTAAGAGAAGCACAACACCGTATATCAAAACTTAAGGGAGACAGCAGTTCTAAGAGGGAATTTTGTAGCAATAAATGCTTACGTTAAGAAAAAATCTCAAATGAACAACATAATATTATGCCTCACGAAACTAGAACATGGACAAACTAAGAGATGGTTTTTTGAAAAGAAAAACAACATGAAAAAAAATCTTCAGCTGGTTAAGGGAAAAAAAAAAGACTCAAAATCAGAAATGAAAGAGGACACATTACAACTGATAACACAAAAAATCAAAGGATCGGCCAGGCGCAGTGGCTCATGCCTGTAATCCCAGCACTTTGGGAGGCCGAGGCAAGCAGATAATTTGAGGTCAGGAGTTCAAGATCAGCCTGGTCACATGGTGAAACCCCTATCTACTAAAAATACAAAAATTAGCTGGGTGTGGTGGTGGGCACCTGTAATTCCAACTACTCAGGAGTCTGAGGCAGGAGAATCGCTTGAACCCAGGAGGCGGAGGTTGCAGTGAGCCAAGATCAGGCCACCGCACTCCAGCCTAGGTGGCAAAGTGAGACTCCATCTCAAAAAAAAAAAAAAAGATCAGACGATCATAAGACACAAACACACTTAAATTGGATAAGCAAGAAAAATTGACTGATTTCAAGAAACATACAATCCTACCAAGACTGAATCATGCAGAAATAGGAATTCTGAACAGACCAATAATAAGCAAGGAAATTGGATCAATAATCAAAATCTCCCAGCAAACAAAAGCCTAGGACCAGAAGGTTTCACTGGTCAATTTTACCAAACATTTAAAGAATCAATACCAATTCTTTTCAGATCTCCCAAAAATTTAAGAGGGAACGATTCCAAACTTATTTTATGAGGCCAGCATTACCCTGATACAAAGCCAGAAAAGGACACCACAAGAAAAGACACAGACCAATATTCTTGATGAGCATAGATGCAAAAATTCCTTGACAAAATACTAACTTGCAAACTGAATTCAATAGCATGTTAAAAGAATCTTCCCCCATGATTAAGTGGGATTTAACTGTAGGATGCAAGGGTGGTTAAACATATGCAAATCAATAAATGTGATACACCACATTCACTGAATGAAGTTTAAAAAAATCACATCATCTCAATAGATAAAGAGCATTTGACAAAATCAACATTTCATGTTAAAAACTTTCAACAAATTAGGCAGAGAAGGCATGTAATAAACATAATAAACACTATCAATAAAAGCCATACATGACAAGCCTACAGCAAACATCATACTCAGTGGTGAAAAGCTGAAATATTTTCCTTTAAGATCACAAGGAAGACAAGAATGCCCACTCTTAATACTTCTAATCAACTTGGTACTGAATCCTAAATAGAGCAATTAGAAAATAAGTCACCCAAATTGGAAAGGAAGAAATTTAAAAATGTTTCTGTTTACAGATGATCTTATATGTAGTAAACCCATACCAACCAAAAAAAAATAATAATACTTTTTTTGGGTAAAGTTGCAATTTTTTTTTTTTTGAGACGGAGTCTTTGTTCTGTTGCCCAGGCTGGAGTGTAGTGGTGCAGTCTCAGCTCACTGCAAGCTCCACCTCCCAGGTTCACACCATTCTCCTGCCTCAGCCTCCTGAGTAGCTGGGACTACAGGCTCCCACCACCACACCCGGCTAATTTTTGTGTTTTTAAAAATTGGCAAAGTTGCAGAACATAAACCCAACATACAAAAATCAGTTGTGTTTCTATATAGTAATAATGAATTACCTGAAAAAGAATTTAAGGGGAAAAATATCCCATTTGAAACAGCATCAAAAAGAATAAAATACTTAGGAATAAATTTGACCAAGGAAGTGAAATATCTGTAATCTGGCAACTATAAAACACTGATAAAAATAAATTGAAAAAGACACAAGAAACAGATACCGCATGTCTGGATTGAAAGGACTATGATGGTTAGTTAATATGTCCATACTACCAAAAGTAACCAACAGATTCAATGCAATCCCTATAAAACTTGAATTTTCACTTGCAAAGAGAATGAAATTGGACCCTTACCTTACTCTATAGACAAAAATCTATTCAAAATGGATTAAAGACTTCAATGTCAAACTCTATTCAAAATGGATTAAAGACTTCAATGTAAGATATGAAACCATAAAAATTGTAAAAGGAAACAGAAAGGAAAAGCCCCTTGACACTGGTCTTGGCAATGATTTTTTGCCTGTGACACCAAAAACATAGGTAACAAAAACAAAAATAAGTGGGACCACATCAAACTGAAACATTTTTGCACAGCAAAGGAAGCAATCCATAAAATGAAACGGCAACCTACAGAACAGGAGGAAATATCTGCAAACCATATGATAGGAGGCTAATATCCAAAATGTATAATGAACTCATACAATTCAATAGCAAAGAGACAACTAACCTGATTTTAAAATGGAAAAGGACCTGAATAGGCATTTTTCCAAGGAAGACATACAAATGGCCAACAGGTATATGAGAAACTACCCAACATCACTAATCATCAGGAAAATGAAAATCAAAACCAGGCCTGGCACGGTGGCTCATGCCTGTAATCCTAGCACTTTGGGAGGCCAAGGCAGGCGGATCACTTGAGGTAAGGAATTGAAGACCAGCCCAGCCAAACATGGGGAAACCCGTCTCTACTAAAAACAGCAAAAATTAGCCGGGCGTAGTGCCATGTGCCTGTAATACCAGCTACTGGGGAGGCTGAGGCACAAGAATCACTTGAACCTGGGAGGCCAAGGTTGCAGTGAGCCAAGATTGTGCCACTGCACTCCAGCCTGGATGACAAAGGAAGAGAGGAGAGGGAAGGGGGGATGAGGGGGAGGAGGGGGAGGGGGAAGGGGGGGGCAGGGGAGATCAAAGTCATAAAGAGATATCACCTCAGACCTGTTAGAATGGCTATTATCAAAAAGTCAAAAAATAACAAGTGCTGATGAAGATGTGGAGAAAAGGGGAAACTTTATACTCTGTTGGTGGGAATGTAAATTGCTACAATCATTATGGAAGACACATGGAGGTTCCTCAAAAACCTGAAAGTAGAATTACCTTATGATTCAGTAATTCCTTCTTCTGGGTATATATCCAAAGGAAATAAAACCGGCATCTCAAAGACATATCTGCACTTCCATGTTCAATTCAGTATTCACAACAGCTGAGATATGGAAAAAAATCTAAATTTCCATTCACAAACAGATAAAGAAAATGTGACGTCTGTGTGTGTATACAATTTGATATTATTCACCCTTAAAAGAAGAAAATCTTGCCATCTGTGACAACGTGGATATGCCTGGAGGACATTATGATAAGTGAAATATGCCAGATGCAGGAAGACAAATACTACATGATCTCACTTATATATAGAATCTATAAAAGCCAAACCCAGAAAAATAACAATGGTCACCAGGTGCTTGGGTGTGGGAAGAAAAAGGGCAGTGTTGGCAAAGGGTGCAAACTTTGAGTTCTAAGTTGAAGTTCTAGACATCTAATATACAACATGATGCATATTGTTAATATAGGTACTTGAAGTTTGTTGCGCTGGGTCTAACTTTAAAAATGGCCATCTAACACTGCCACCTAGTGGTCACTGCAGTTTAAAACAATGACAAAATAATCACTCCACTTCCAAGACAAGCAAAAGTGGCTTTATAAAAATGACACTGTTGGCCGGGCGCGGTGGCTCACGCCTGTAATCCCTGTACTTTGGGAGGCCGAGACGGGCGGATCACGAGGTCAGGAGATCGAGACCATCCTGGCTAACACGGTGAAACCCCGTCTCTACTAAAATACAAAAAATTAGCTGGGCGCGGTGGCGGGCGCCTGTAGTCCCAGCTACTAGGGAGGCTGAGGCAGGAGAATGGCGCGAACCCGGGAGGCGGAGCTTGCAGTGAGCCGAGATGGTGCCACTGCACTCCAGCCTGGGCGACAGAGTGAAGACTCCGCCTCAAAAAAAAAAAAAAAAAAAAAAAAAAAAAAATGACACTGTTGGCGCGGTGCGGTGGCTTATGCCTATAATCTCAGCACTTTGGGAGGCCAAGGCGGGTGGATCACCTCATGTCAGGAGCTCAAGACCAGTCTGACCAACATGGTGAAACTGTCTCTACTAAAAATACAAACATTAGCCAGACGTGGTGGTTCACGCCTGCAGTCCCAGCTACTTGGAAGGCTGAAAGGCAGAGTTTGCAGTGAGCCAAGATCACACCACTGCACTCCAGCCTGGGCAACAGAGTGAGACTCGGTCTCAAAAAAAAAAGAAAAAAAAAGTTAAAAACAGCTTTCTAACAATGCCCATGAAAAACAATTTAAAATATATGCCCCATTAACAAAACCACAATAAACAAAAGACCTAGATATTCTAATACACCTTATTAAAATATTTGACAGTCCACTTATCTTTACATGTTCTGCATTCTTGAATATTCTAAATGATTCAGTTTAATCAAGCTAATCTCAGATGGGACTGAAAAATTCATGCTGAAATATAAAGGGACTAATAACCTCCATATTACTATTCCCATTCATGGGTTTTTTCCTAACTTTTCAGGTTATGTTCCTTTTTATAAATTTTAGAAAATGCGAGTCTTTTTATTTTTCTTATCCCAAATGAATCTCTACCCATTAGCATTTCACCTTCTTGACCCTCATTCCCACTGATTTCTCTCTTTTCTCCACATTCTTTTCTGTACCTTGGTGCCTGTATGTTGTTTTTTCAATAATAAGGGCCTTTCCCACTTCAGAGAGGAGTGCTGCCTCAAATGCAAGCTGGCCTAGCCTCCCTACACACCTGGGACTGTCCAGAGGGACAATCCCAGAATACAATAGGGAGATCAAGGATAAAAGAGGTTCCTTAGCTCATTCAATAAAGACAAGCCAAACTTCCTGTTAGCAACCTAGATGGAGGCCGGGCACGGTGGCTCACGCCTGTAATCCCAACACTTTGGGATGCCCAGGCAGGCGGATCACCTTAGGTGAGGAGTTCGAGACCAGCCTGACCAACATGGCAAAACCTGTCTCTACTAAAATACCAAAAAAAAAAAAAAAAAATTAGCCAGGGATGGTGCACGTCTAGTAATCCCAGCTACTTGGGAGGGTGAAGCACAAGAATCACTTGAACCTGGGAGGTGGAGGTTGCAGTGAGCGAAGATGCAAGATGGTGCCACTGCACCCCGGCCTGGGTGAGAGCGTGAGATTCTGTCTCAAAACAAACAAAACAAGCCTAGATGGAGGAAACAGCCACTGCCTTCAGACTCTATCACCTAGCACTGGAATCACATGGATGCCTTGGTGAAACACTGAATACAGTAATGACATGAACATACACATGTTAACAGAACAGGGGAGAAAAGACCTAGCAACATCTTGCCTCTCCAACATTATACATCCTTTGGATGTATAATGCTCAGGAAACATGAAAATTCTATGATGAAGGTTTTTAAACATTCCAATTCAGTTTTGCAAAGGATATAGTTGAATAAAGAGTATACTTTGTTCATGCCTGCTCTGTCTTCATTGCTAGATATGTGTGCAGTGTGGTGGTTGTCTTTTCTACATTTAGAGAAAGGTATATTAGTCCATTCTCATGCTTCTATAAAGAACTGCCCAATACAGGGTAATTTATAAAGTTTATTTCACACCACAGTTCCACTGAGGGCTGGGGAGGCCTCAGGAAACTTAAAATCATGATGGAGGGAAAGCAAACAAGTCCCTCACATGCTGACAGGAAGAAGTGCCAAGCAAAAGGGGGGAAAGCCCCTTATAAAACCATCAGATCTTGTGAGAACTCACTGTCACGAGAAGAGCAGCATGGGTGTAACCGCGCCCATGATTCATTTACCTCCCACCAGGTCCCTCCCATGACACAGGATTATGGGAACCCCAATTCAAGATGAGATTTGGGTGGGTACACAGCCAAATCGTATTGTTCTGCCCCTGGCCCCTCCCAAATCTCATGTCCTCACATTTCAAAATACAATCATGCCCTCCCAACAGTCCCCTTAAGCCTTAACTAACTCCAGCATTAACTCAGAAGTCTGAGTCCAAAGTCTCATCTGACACAAGGCAGCAAGACCCTTCTACCTATGAGCCTGTAAAATCAAAGGCAAGTTAGTTACTTCCTATATACAATGTGGGTAGAGGCATTGGGTAAATACACCTGTTGCAAATGGGAGAAACTGGCCAAAACAAATGGGCTACAGGACTGATGCAAGTCCAAAATCCAGCAAGGCAGCCAAATCTTAAAGCTCTGATCTCCTTTGACTCCACGTCTCACCTCCAGGGCATTCTGATGCAAGAGGTGGGCTCCCACAGCTTTGGGCAGCTCCACCCCTGTGGCTTTGCAGGGGTTGTCTGCAGCTTCTCCAGGCACACAGTGCAAGCTGTAGGTGGATCTACCATTCTGGGGTCTGGAGGACGGTGGCCCTCTTCTCCCAGTTCCACTAGGCAGTGCCCCAGTGGGGACTTTGGGGGCTGTGACCACACATTTCCCTCTCGCACTGCCCAAGCAGAGATTCTCCATGAGAGCACCACCCCTGTAGAAAACGTATGCCTGGACATCCGTGTATTTCCATACATCCTCTGAAATCTAGGTGGAGGTTCCCAAACTTCAATTCTTGACTTCTGTGTACCCGCAAGCCCAACACCACGTGTAAGCCAGCAAGGCCTGGGGCTTGCACCCTCTGAAGCAACGGCCTCAACTGTACATTGGCCCCTTTTAGCCACAGATGGGACGCAGGGCACCAAGTCCCGAGACTCCACAAAGCAGCAAGGTCCTAGGCCTGGCTGAGGAAACAATTTTTTCCTCCTAGGCCCCTGGGCCTATGATAGGAGGGGCTGCCATGAAGACTTCTGACATGCCTGGAGACATTTTCCCCATTACCTTGGTGATTATCATTTGGCTCCTCCTTACTTATGCAAATTTCTGCAACCAGCTGGATTTTCTCCTTAGAAAATTGGTTTTTTCTTTTCTATTGCACTGTCAGGCTTCAAATTTTCTGAACTTTTACGCTCTGCTTCTCTTTTAAACGTAAAGTGCCAATTCCAAACCATATTTTTGTGAATACATAAAACTGAATGCTTTTAACAGCACCTAAATCACCTCTTGAACCCTTTGCTGCTTGGAGATTTCTTATACCATATACCCTAAATCATCTCTCTGAAATTCAACGTTCCACAGATCTCTAGAGCCACGGCAAAATGCTGCCAGTCTCTTTGCTAAAACATAGGAAGAGTCACATTCGGTTTCCAACACATTGCTCCTCTCCATCTGAGAACACCTCAACCTGGACTTCGTTGTCCATATCTCTATCAGCATGTTGGTCAAAGCCATTCAACAAGTCTCTTAAGAAACTCCAAACTTTCTCACATCTTCCTTTCTTCTTCTGAGCCCTCCAAACTGTTCCAATCTCTGCCTGTTACTCAGTTCCAAAGTCACGTCCACATTTTCGGGTATCTTGACAGCAGTCCCCCACTATCTGGTACCTCGTTTGACAGAAAATGGAGCCAGTTGATGGCTGCACAGAAGCACGCACACACACGTAGCAGGTATGTTGATGGTACCAATGATTCAGTCCCTCAATTCTTCTGTCGTCCTCTGCTCGGCATGCCCATTTCTTTGTCAACTGGCTGTTAGTTCTACCAACAGAGGACACTACAGGGAGGCTGCAAACTGAAGAGGGGGAGGCACTGACTGCTTCCCGTCTGCTTCTCACAGCTTAATTCCAACAATGCTCCTTCACCCTGGCAAAGGCAGTTCCCTCCCATAGCTGCAGCTGAACTGAGTTAGCAGTTTTGCAGTTTTTCCAACATATGCAAATTAGGTACACTGTGCCAGCCCCAGCCACTACCCCTCATGGACCTTTTCTCTAAACCTAGAAATACCACCACCAACCAGCAGGTGGCCCCTCCTCAGACGTCTGACTCAATTACATAGGGACCCTTCTGTAAGTTGCAATAATTCAAACTTACACCCTTTGTTCCATCAGCCCTGGGGAAACTGCTGTTGTCACCCTTACAATACCTTAGAGTAGTTCTCAAACTGTGATCCTAGGACCAGCAACACTGGCATTTCCTGGGAACTTGTTAAGACATTCAGGTTCTTAAGCATCCCAGCCTATTGAGTAAGTAACTCTGATGGTGTCACCAGGAATCTGTTTAATGAGCCCTGACGCATGCTGAAGTTTGAGAACCACTGCCCACTGACTTGGAGTTCTTATTTCACTCACTCAGCTGCCTCCTTAACATTTACAGTTGACAATTCTATGTTACCGGTTTCAATAACATGTGTAACACTCTAACATAGTTGCTACTGGAGTAAAGAGATCAGATGGCTTCAGTGAATTCTATCAAATGCTTTAAAAAGTATTAAATATTTCTCAAGCTCTTCCACAAAACAAATGGAAACATTTCCTAACTCATTTTGAGGCAAACACTACCCTGATATCAAAGCCAGACAGACCTTATAAGAATGAAAACTACAGGCTAATATCCTTTATGAATATAGATGCAAACATCAAAAAATTCTAGTACACTGAATCCAGCAGCATATTAAAGTTATTATTCACTATGAACAAGTGGGGTCTATCTCAATAATGTAAGGGTGAGTCAACATATGAAAATCAATGTAATACACTACATTAATAGAATGAGGGGGGGAAATCACATGAACACACATCTGCTGCTGCCAAAAAAAAAAAAAAAAAAAAGCGTTTGACAAAATTCAACACTCTTTCATGATAGAAACACTGAACTTCCTATTTCAAACTAGTAGTAGAGGGGAACTTCCCACATGATAAAATGTGTCTATGAAAAATTCACAACTAATACACTCATTGGTGAATAACTGAAAGCTTTCCCTCTATGATCATGAATAAGACAAGGATGCTTGCTTTTGACACTGCTATACAACAATGTACTGGAAGTTCTAACCAGAAAATTAGGCAAGAAAAATAAATCCAAAGACATTCAAATTAGAATAGAAGCAGTAAAATTATCTCTATTTGCAGATGACGTGACCTAATGCATAGAAAGTCCTCAAGAATACACACACACACACACAACTGGAGTAAAGAAATTCAACAAAATGGTAGGAAACAAGATCAACACACAAGAATCAGTTATATTTCTATACACTAGCAATGAACAACCTGAAAATGAAATCTAGAAAATAATTCAATTTTCAATAGCATCAAAAAGGAAAAAATACTCAGGAATAAATTTAAGCTAGGAGGAACAAGACTTGTACACTAAAAACTACAACTCATTACTGAAAGAAATTAGAGGCATAAATGGAAAGACATCTCACGTTCATGTGCAGGAAGGCTTAATACTGTTAAGACGATCGTACTACCCAAAGTGATCTATAGTCAATACAATCCCTATCAAAATCCTTTTTTCTTCTTCTTTTTTTGGTGGTGGGGGAGGAGGAGAGCACGCAGGGAAGAATGGAAAAGTCAAAACTAAAATTCATAAGGAATCACAAGAGATACTGAATAGCCAAAACAATACTGAAAACAAAGGTGGAAGACTCATACCTCCTAATTTCAACAATTACCACATAAAAGCTATGGTAATTAAAGTCGTGGTGCTGGGCATAAGGATAGGCATATTGACCAATGGGATAGAATAAAAAATCCAGAAACAAATCTATATATCTATCTATGGTCACCTTTTTAGACGAGGTGCTAAGACCATTCAATGGAGAAAGTATAGTCTCTTCAACGCGGTACTGAGATTACAAATACCCAGACACAGAAGAATGAAGCCAGACTCCTACCTGACATCTTATACAAAAACCCACTCATGATGAGTTAAAGAACTAAATACATAAGAACTAAAACGTAAAACTATAGGAGGAACACACAATCTTCATGACCCTGGATTTGGTAATGTATTTATTCTTAGCCATGACACCAAAAGCACAAGCAACAACAGAAAAAAATTGCTAAACTTGATTTCATCAAAAACTACAACCTTGTACATGAAAGGGTACCATCAACAAAGTGAAAAGACAACCCACATAATGTGAAAAAATACTGCAAACCATGTATCTGATAATCACGTATCTGATAGAAATAATATCCAGAATACATGAACTATGTTTATAATGCAACAACAGAATTGTAAAACAGAGAAAAGGACTCAAATACATTTATCCAAAGACAATATACAAATGGCAAACACACACATGAAAAGATGCCCAACTTGGTTAGGCATTAAGAGAAATGCAAATCAAAACCACAATGAGGGGCCGGGTGCGGTGGCACACGCCTGTAATCCCAGCACTTTGGGAGGCCAAGGTGGGTGGATCACCTGGTCGGGAGTTTGAAACCAGCCCAGCCAACATGGTGAAACCCTGTCTCTACTAAAAATACAAAAATTAGCCAGGCATGGTGGTGAGTGCCTAATCCCAGCTAGTCAAGAGGCTGAGGCAGGAGAATTGCTTGAACCCAGGAGGTGGAAGTGGCAGTCACTCCAGCCTGGGTGACAGAGCAAGACTCCGTCTCAAAACACACACACACACACAGAGATCATTTCAAACCCACTAGATGGCTATAACCAACAAAACAGAAAATAACAAGTGTTAATAAGGATATAGAGATTGGAGCCTTCCTACACTGCTGATGGAAACTGAAGTGCGCAACTGCTGCAGAGAACAGTTCGGTGGTTTTTCAAACAGTTAAACATAAAGTTACTACAGAACCCAGCAATCTAACTCCCAACTATATACCTATGATGAGTTCAAAACATATGTTTGCACAAAAACTTGTACACAAATGTTCACCACAGGATTATTCATAATAGCCAAAAGGAGGGAGAAAGTTCAAATGTCCATCACCTGATAAATGAATTTTTAAAACGTGTATGTATATACAATGGAGTATTATTCAGCCTTAAAAAGGAATAAAATTTGGACATACTATAACATGAATGAACCTTGAAAACATGTGAAAGAAGCCAGACACAAAAGGTCATATACTGCATGACTCCATTCATATGAAATGTTCAAAACAGGCAAATTTCGAGAGACAAAGTAGATTAACGGTTGCCAGGGGAGGGGAAAGGGAGGATTGAGAGTGAATGCTAAAGGGCACAGGATTTCTTTTTGGGAAAAGTAAAGTTCAGGCATAACCTTGTGAATATATTTAAAACATAGAATTGTACACTTTAGAATGGTTGAAATGGTAAATCTTTTCGAAATTTAAAACTAATTTTAAAAAATGATGTTTGTCATGCTGGGATATTTGTTAAAATGGGTAAAGTAACTGCAATTGTGATAAGCAATGATAAAAAAGATGCCATGAGAGCATTTATTTCAAATGGTGGTAAAATATACATATAAAGTTATCCTTTTAATCATTTTTAAGGATACAGTCCAGTGGCATTAAGTACACTTTCACACTTTTGTACAACCTACCATTACCATCTCAGAACTTTTCTTACCTTGCAAAATGAAACTTTGTACCCATTAAATAACAGCTTCCTACTTCTCCCTCCCCATGGTGAGCACTACTCTGCTTTCTGAATGTAACTACTCTAGGCATATCATTAAGTGGCACAATACAGTATTTGTCTTTTTGTGATTGTCTTGTTTCACTTAGCATAATGTGTTAAATGCTCATCCATTTTGCACCATATGTCAGAATTTCCTTCCTTTTCAAGGCTGAATAATAGTTTGCTGTATGGATATACCTATTTTGTTTATCCATTCATCATCAGTCAATGGGCACTTAGGTTCTTTTTTCCATCTTTTGGCTGTTATGAATGCTGTGAACATGGATATATGCATTTCTGTTCTGTCCCTGTTTTTTAAAAATAAAAATACAGATGGTCTCCAACTTCATGACAGTATAAAAGTGATACACATTCAGTAGAAACCATACTTCAAATTTTTATTTTTTTCCCAGGCTAGCAATATGTGGTATGATACTCTCTCACACTAAGCAGTGGCAAGTGAGCTGCAGCTCCCAATCACTATGCAATCAGGAGGGTAAACAACCAATACTCTACCATGCTGATAATGAAAGTGCGGAAGCTTCTAAGCTGTAACAAATGCATTTGCAACATATGATATTTTCAACTTACAATGGGCTTATCAGGATTGGAACCCCATCGGTAAGTCAAGGAGCATCTGTAGTTATGATGTTTTTGAAGGGAGACTTTGAAGGAATTTTGTTAAAAATAAAATTTTTTTGAAAATACAAACCTTTTGCATCAGCTGAAAGATTACAACTCAGTTTAACTGAAACCCACCCAACAGAGAACACAAAAGAGCAATGATACTATTTGCTTTTAAAAAAAAGACACAAAAGACATAAAAGTATCCACTGTAAATTTATTATGCATTAAGAAGCTTAACCTAAAAACCAATAGCATAGTAAAAAGATATGTTATCTCTGTTCATAGCAGAACAGGTTTCAAAATATATTTTCTTTTAAATGTATTCAGTCAGTACACAATCCTTTATAAAAGTTGTATATATTTTTTCTGTCAATACCTTCATTACATTTATAAATACAAGATTTACACAGCACCCCATCAGAAAAAAATTAAAACCCTTTACAAATATCTACATATATTTCATACCTATAAAACTTTCAAAGGAGTGCTCTGTTAAAGGTGGGCCCTAGTTAATGGTCCATTTACCGGTGCAGCAAAATACATATAAATCTGTAAAGTTTTCTTTGTCCATAAAACATCTCAAAAAACAGCAAGACACTTATCATGAAACTCAGCTTCATAAAACCTTATTTTAGAAAGCAACTTAATGTGCATATTCCCATGCGATTCGAAAGTCAAACAGATTGAAATAAAGATGAATTAAAAACAAATGCATACTACAACAGAGCAGTTAAGGCAGGAGTGTAATGGATGAGAAGTAGGACATGGGAGACATAGGAAGAAGCAAATCATAATGATGCCTATGAGTCTGAACTTGGATATAAACTTCACTTGTATCCAGTTATTAACTCTCATCCTACTTAGGAATTTCCAAATTGTTACTAACTTTCTTAGAAGCAGCCTACAATTTCTGTGTTGTCACCAGAATGCTTGAGTTGTTTTTTTCTTCTGTAAAATCACCTCGGACCAAATCAGGACACTAGGTCCAGGAATCTGCGTTGTGAGTTTTACATGATTTAAGTTTGTAATAAAAATTTCTTTCATCTAGTAAAGGTAATCACTATTCAATATTATTTATGTCCAGAAGTGTATATATGCTGAGTTTCATTCTAGCCAAGAATAGGAAGTAGAATAAAAGGAGACTAGGTTTTTATTTGACCTTTGAACAAAGACAATAGATCCCTGATACTGAGTGACTCTTAAGAGTGGCCACTCATCAACACCTATGGGCTGATTCAGAGAAACAGGAAGGTAGAAATTAAGAAGACATTCTTTACCTGAAATCTTGCCAGAGATGGCAGTCCCACTATACTTCTGTACCTTTTGCTGAAAAGGGCATGGAAAGACTGCTGTCACTTAGTCTACAGTCATTACAGGAAAGCCATCCTTTCTACCAGAGAGATGACTTTTTCTATTTGAGTTTCACCTTGAGAGTTGCACATTATTTGCAGGGAAGTATTTCAAATCTTATCTTATTCTAATGTATAAACAGGAAAAAAAAGGTAAGAGAAAAAAAAAAAAAAACAGGAGGAGGAAGAGCAGAACGATGGTGGTGGTATTTATCAAACTTGGCCCTGAAGGATGCCGCTAGCATCTCCCATCCAGCACCATGAAGTCACCAGGGGTGTGGCTCCCTCCATGGCTCTCAGAGATGGCGTATGCAGAATCCCACCTTCTGCCGAGTTTACAACTCAGTGCACTGATTCCCAGGCTCCTCAAATGAAGAGAGCTCCCAAATGCTGCTATCTTGCAGCAGTGGTTCAATGTCCTCATCACTGCCCCGTTCTGGGGTGTTAGTCAGGCTGCCGCTGCTGCTGTTACTGTGTTTTTGAACTCCACTGGCTTTACTGTATTCAGGAATGAATAAGGCAACCAGAAAAGACACAAGGACTATACATGCCCCAAATAAAAATGGTGGGCCTGGGATGACAGCTCCCTGATGGATGTGGAAAACAAATGGAAACCAAGAATACAGTTAGTCTTTTAACTCGAAATTATTCCTAGATTACCCAAAAAAACACACCACCAAAAAGTGAATCATATTCTCATAAGCAAATGTTTCATTAAATGTCAAGGCAAACTCCACTAGAGCTTGGTGTTTGGAATATGAAAAAGGGCAACTAATTAACTGCTTTCTGTACCACTTCTAAATAGCTTCAGCAAAACTGTAAGCTTTTAAGCAACAGCTGTTAACCTATAATCCCATCCTATGACTTCAGATCATGCACCTTTGTACGTTAACATTAATTCCAGCTTTATATAGATATCTATACTAAATATGGCTTAGAGGGAACAAGGGAAGAAATTTCAAATAAATAGCACAAAAAGTACCTTAGCTCAATTTTTAGCTGGATTTTTAGGTCATTTCAAATTTTAACTGGTCTGGGCTTAGCCAGAGAATAGCATAGTGATTGTGTAGGTGAAAACAGAATCTGAACAAAGTTAAGACGTATCTTTTACATAAGATATTAATTAAATCACTAAAATGACCCCTCCCTGATCCTGAGAAGCAATGAACACAATACTTATTGCTGTCAAATAAAATATAGTAACATACAAGTAAGAATGCTCTCTAAATTTAAGGTCACAGGATTTTGCTATAATCATACATAACTGTTGTTACAAAACTAGACTTACGACCAAATTACCTGCAGGGGAACGTTGTTAGAATTCAATTTCGGGCCCAACTCAGTCAGTTCCACATGGAACATGTAGAATATGAAGCCATACAGTGCTGGCCCCAGGCCATTGCATAGTCCTCTTATTCCAGTTATGATCCCCTGGGCAACTCCTAAATCAGAACAAAGAAAAGAATGCCAGTCTTCTCAGAAAGGCATCACAAGATTTGGAGCTGAACAGTACTTTCTCACAACCAAGATATACTAATTTGGCAAGACTGAGGAGAAAGCATGCTAATGAAAGTAGATTAGGAAGACTTCATCCATTATAAAATAAAATCCAACTTTAATATCCTCCCATTTCAGGCAATTTCCACTTTTCTGTCAACTGAGATTTCCCTGCTCTGGTCATTTCTGGTGCTTTCACAACAAAAACCTGCTCTTCACCTCTGCCAGCCCTGGTCTCAGGAATACAGATCAGTCCCCACTAGGCAGACTTCATCTTCACAGGTGTATTCCAGGCCTGTCTCCCTAGAGACCTACACTGAAAAATCCAGAAGTGCCAAATGCTTTCTAACATAGCAAGTAAAAAGTTAGCTTGAACTGTATGAAATGAATGTTTCTGTAAATCAAAAATGGTAGTATATAATTCAGCCTAATACAATGTGTTCCAAAACTTTTATATGCTGACATTCAGAAACATGTATATTGACATAAGTATAAAAACAGTCAAAAGAAAATCCATGCCCCAAATGACAGGATGGTGTCTGTCAGATGCCAAGGCAGTGACAGTACTCCACGGATGGGTCACATCTTCACTTCAGACACAGCACCTCCCTGAGGATGCAAGCCAAGTGAGTTACTGTAGTCAGGAGTGACGACATACAGAATGTGTGGTCTTCAAGGGACAATATTTAACAATGAATATAAGTAAGATACCTAACTTCTGATATAGAAAAAAAAAGCAATGAATAAACTATCCTTTCCAATATAGTTTTTTACTAAAACTTTTTAAAGGGCTCTTAGGCATTAAAATTTTTTCTCCCTCTAAAATTCTCTACTACTTCTTCCTGAATACAATGAGGTGAGCCATTAGCAGATAGAGAAGGAAAGGGATTAAATCTAGCCATGGGAACTGCTTGAAAGGAAAGCAGGCCAGGCACGGGGGCTCACGCCTGTAATCTCAGCACTTTGAGAGTCCAAGGCAGGTAAACTGAGCCCAGGAGTTTGAGACCAGCCTGGGCAACATGGTGAAACCCCATCTCTACTAAAAATACAAAAAATTAGCTGGGCATGGTAGTGTGCATCTCTAGTCCCTGGTACTTGGGAGGCTGACTGGGAGATCACTTGAGCCCAGGAGGCGGAGGCTGCAGGGAGCCAAGATCGCACCACTACACTCCAGCCTGGGTGACAGAGTGAGATCCTGTGGGAGGTGGGGGTAGAGGATGGGGGGTGGGGGGTGGGGGTAGGAAGGGTGGAAAAAGAGGGAGGAAGGGAGGACAGGACAAGACAGGACAGGAAGGGAAGCAGAAGCACGGGAAGGATGAGATATGGATCTAGATGGTGGAAAGCTATTTTCCACATAGCAGTCTTAATTTTAATTTAATCTCTCACTCAACGTCTAACTATCAACAACCACACAGACTTTTTCTTACTACTCTCAAATACTATTTTCTAAATTACGCTCACAGACTATGAGTTATTCCAAATACATTTTAGTGAATAAAGTAATTAAGTAACTCGTGGTTAACTGGTTTTTCATTATTTAATAGACATCTGTTAAAATGTGACTATAGTCTGCTTAATTGTGACACTAAAGAAGAAAAGAGGTATCAAAACTGAAAAGGGAATATTAATAGTTCTAATTGTTAGTAATCTGAACTGCTAAGTCTAGCTTTAAAAAATGTAAGTGTAAGATTAAAGCAGAGAGGAAAACAGAATGTTTCTATCTGACAAAGAAAATAGGTATGATCCTTGAGAAGGGGCCACATGGCTGTCAGCTCCTGCTGTCGATGGGGAGAACTCAGAGCTTCTCTGGCTTGTAGCAGGGAGGTCTACCACTGAAGGAGAAAAACAAGGGCGGGCAGTGACCTCACCTTGCTGATCTGACTCTGCATTCCGAGAGACGAGGGCACTGATTGCTGGAAATGTGATGCTGGACATGGCAGCCACAGTCCCTGCTGCCCACATCATCCTGCAATGACAGGACAGGCACAGTCAGGCAGCAGGCCAGCCTCAAAGAGCTCACTATTCAGAATGCAATCAGTGGCAAAAGTACAAATGCCTTCTGTTTTCTCCTGTTACATTTTATTTATTTTTTTGTCTCTAAAAATGCATTCTTTTTTAAACCTACAAGGTTACATATCACATTGTAGAAAACTAATGGCCTAGGATGCGGACAGAAGGGCCAGGAAACCTTTGTTTATTGATTTTACTTCTTTTACAAACTTTTCTTCTCTCTGGTCTCCCTATTGCCGTCTTTAGACATACCCTCAATGAAGTTCGCAAGGAGATTTTTGTTTCTATAAATATCACATTTTCTCCACTGACTTCTCATTTTTTCTTTGTACCTCTCAAAGGCTCACCTTCACAATGCCCTTGAGCTACACAGTTTGCTACCCCTCAACAGCATGGTGTGCCTCCAACTGGAAAAACAGACCCTGCTTTCCTCTTTAGACCTTTGTCCTTCTCTCAATAAAAGAGTTTTAACAGTATGAAGTGTGAGTGAGTAAAGTCAGGCCCCAACTTTGGGATGGTCATTACTGAAAAAGAAAAACCTTACATGATGACAGTCTTTTTAACACTGCATGGATGTGACTAAATCACCTACTGAAGCAAAGTTCACAGGAGCAAAATCAAAAAGAACAAGGAGAATCAAACAAGTTAATCTGGTAAAAAGTCACAGACAGCTATGGGCAGTGGCTCATGACTGTAATCCCAGCACTTCGGCAGGCCAAGCCAGGAGGATTGCTTGAGCCCAGGAGTTCAAGACTAGCATGGGCAACATGAGACCTTGTCTATACAAAAAAAAAAAAAAAAAAAAAAATCAAAATATTAGCCTGGCGTGGTGGTGCATGTACATACTCCCAGCTACTCAGGAGGCTGAGGTGGGAGGATCGCTTGAGCCTGGGAGCTTGAGGCTGCAGTAACCCATGATTGTGCCACTGTACTCTGGCCTAGGCAACAGAACCAGACCCTCTCTCTCAAAAAAAAAAAAAAGAGCAAGCGGATCAAATGAAATTCCGAATTTCCGAATGGGCACATGTACTTACTCCCCAAACTAAACACTGATAACTAAGGCAATTCTAGTTTCTCTAAATTATGTTGTCTGTTTATGTGTCCAAAGTAAGGACCAGCTCTACCATCTAAAATGGAGATGGCATTTCTGCATTTGCCCACCAGGCACATGGAGAAACCTGCCACATTAACAAAACAAAACTCACAATTCCTTCTATTTTTTCTTATTCCACTGGGCTTATTTTGACCTTCCTTGCTGTTTATGGGAATCTAATATGGTAGTAATAACTGTGGCAGAATGCACATGGTTTTGGAAGAAATCTTTGTGTTCAAACTCAAATGATTTATTAAGGTTATGTTATTGCCCCAAGGTCACTCAATTAATGATAGCTAATGATAGTCAATGATAGTGAAGCTTGCCATAATCAGTCATTTTTTTGTATCTTTTTGTTTTGCTTTTGACTATATTCAGTGTCTCAAAATTGGCATATGTGGCCAGGTGAGGTGGCTCATGCCTATAATCCCAGCACTTTGGGAGGCTGAGGCGGGCAGATCGCAAGGTCATGAGTTCGAGATCAGCCTGGCCAACATGGTGAAACCCCGTCTCTACTAAAAACACAAAAATTAGCTGGGCGTGGTGGTACACGCCTGTAATCCTAGCTACTCAGGAGCCTGAGGCAGAAGAATTGCTTGAACTCAGGTGGCAGAGGTTGCAGTGAGCTGAGATCGTGCCACTGCACTCCAGCCTGGGCAACAGAGTGAGACTCCGTCTCAGGGAAGGAAAAAAAAAAAAAACTGGCATATGCTTTAAAAAGTAGACATAAAACTTTATTTGGGGGCTGGAGGGAAGAGAGAGATACATTCAATTAAGGAACAATTCTGTGAAAGTCCAATGACATGAAGGCAGTCTTTATAAATAATCCTGTTATCTAGCTACACATTTCCCCAAATTAAAGCCTAATGGTTTCTGCAACGTTGAATACACCAAACCAGTAAAATAACCCTTGCTTCCTTCTCATCATACCCGTCCACCCCAAGCTCCCTAAGAGGCATCTGTCTGGCAGTTTATGAGAATCTAAGAGTGAGGCTTACCAGGCCTGAGATCCGAAACCGTACCAGGCTAACTGGAGCATCTGGAAGCCCAAGCCAAGGAGGACAGTATTCTTATTTCCTAATGATCTCATCAAGATGCTAAGAAAGGCCGTCTGCAAATTAAAGGAGACAACTCTGAAAAACCACATCAACACACAGAATTAAAATACAAGCTCTGTGTGTGAAGACCTTTCCCTGATGACCAGGGACCTCTAAGGGCACACTGCCTGACCTGCAACTTCAGAGTCTAGACAGAACTGATGACTCTCTACAGGGGTGGAGTGTTGGGGGCTCCCAGCCTGACCTGGGGCTCAACGCTTTCAGCCCCCTCCCTAAGAAGCCTGTCTACCTGGTGCTCTGCTGGCACTTCCCGAAAGAATATCACAACTGTTCACCAGTTACCATGATTGACAGGGACAGCCTCAGTCTCTTTGGAGAAATGCTAATCACTTAAATATCTGTGAATAGCAAACTCCTGCTGAACATTTACAGAACATAAGAGCTTCTGCTGGAAGGTTATGAAGTTGGAATTGATGTAAGTTTGATTTTAACAAATATATACTCTGCTAAATATAACTAGAGTGAGACAGTCTGAAAAGGGATTGGATAAAAGATGATTGGGCTGGCCGGGTGCAGTGGCTCACGCCTGTAATCCCAGCACTTTGGAAGGCCGAGGCAGGCAGATCACGAGGTCAGGAGTTCGAGACCAGCCTGGCCAGCACAGTGAAACCCTGTCTCTATTAAAAATACAAAAATTAGCCAGGCATGGTGGCGCATACCTGTAGTCCCAGCTACTTGGGAGGCTAAGGCAGTAGAATCACTTGAACTCGAGAGGTGGAGGTTGCAGTGAGCCGAAATCACACCACTGCACTCCAACTCCAGCCTGGGTGACAGAGGGAGACTCCATCTCAAAAAAAAAAAAAGATGGCTGGGCTAACTAACTAGAGTTAATGTTTGATTTTGTAAAAAACCAAAATGATCAACTTGAAAGGTTAACATAATTTACATTTGCAACACATTTCAACAAAAACAAAAATGGCCTTTGCCTTGATGCATTCCCATAAGCCTTGTCAAATGGAGTATTTTCGTAAAGCAGTTTTGCAGCCTTCTCATTTCTCCCTGAGAGAGGGTTACCACAGAAGAATGCTCTGCTTCCCTGGTAGCCATTTCAGGGAAACAACCCGTAGGCAGTACCACACAATACAGTGAATGTGCCTCAGCACAACAGTGAATTAATTTGAGGACAATATGCTTCACCTTTTCCGGTACTGTATTTACAACAGATGGGGAAATGGTTAATGCTCTTTACTCACTGAAAATTTTATATATGTATATATTTTCCCCCCCTCTCTTTTGAGACAGTCGTACTCTGTCACCCAGGCTAGAGTGCAGTGGCACCATCTCGGCTCCCTGCAACCTCCACTTCCCAGGTTCAAGCGATTCTCCTGCATCAGCCTCCTGAGTAGCTGGGATTACAAGAACGTGCCACCACACCCAGCTGATTTTTGTATTTTTAGTACAGACAGGGTTTCACCATATTGGCCAGGCTGGTCTGGAACTCCTGATCTCAGGTGATCCACCTGCCTCGGCCTCCCAAAGTGCTGGGATTACAGGTGTGAGCCACCATGTCCGGCCCTCACTGAATATATTTTAATGCTCTGATTCATATTTCTTCAGTCCTGGGAACAGTAGGAGTTGAAGCAGTTACCAATTTTCATTTCTGCTTTTCACTTCTACTTACATTTCAAGATTAAAATAACACTGAAACATTTTCTTAGTTGATTTTGCAATCCAGAGATAGATTATAATTATTTACTATTTTGGATGGTGTAAAAGCAAATAAAATAATTGACCCAGCAGAGGTTATGACAAATATTCTAAAAAGTAGGGAAAGTTGTATCAAAGTTCTCCTAAATCATCGTCTCCGAGAAAACACTAAATGGCAGATGACACCGGTGCAAGGGGAGCGCCAGAGGCCCCCAGGAGCCTGGGACGGGGAACCACTGTGGTGAGAAGGCTTAGGCAGTGGCATCGGGCCAGGGCCCCTGAGCTGAGAGAGGCAAGGCTGAAGACAAGGAGTGGATGCCAGTCACCAAGCTGGGCTGCCTGGTCAAGGACATAATTTTTAAAACATTGTTTTAAATAAAAACATAAAAAATTTCCCCTAAATTACACCCTCAAAAAAGAAAATAACCTCAACACATTATATAAGAAGGAATAGTTTTGTGGACCACATTCACATCAGTTTTCTTGATCTGGTATTATACTATAGCTGTGCAAGACCTTACCATAGCAGGGGGTGAGGGACTGAGGTAGCAGTTCAGGGAATATCTCCCTGTATTTTTATATGTGGCTTCCTGTGAAACTATGGTTATCAGGATTTTTTTTAATTTTTAAAGTATAGATAAAATGATACTCACCTGAGCCACAATAGACAGAATTCCTACCATAGCTATGAATGCTGCAATTTTAACAGATCCAAAACCTATGACCTAAGGAAATGGAATGAAAACACTTTAGTAATATAGATATTATAAAATAATAAGGAATATTATGTTCTATTACAGTAAGTTGAGGAAAATTCATAAAACCAGTGGCAAATTAAGACAGTGCTGAAAGCTGAACCTGTGTAACCACTAATTTATATCTAAAACTGATATAAGAAATCATTATAAGCAGGAACAACTTGTGTTATTTTCAGACATTTTCTATTATATGTCTACCTGTTGTTTTATATATCCTCTCCATCCCCAAACCACAAATTGATAAATATAATATCAAGTAATAAAAAATGAAAAGAAAATGACTGACTTTTGATGCTACCAATACAGCACTGCTCATTAGCAAAGCTAGAGGCTTTCAACTTTGCCTGCACATTAAAATCATGATGTGAGCAAAAGACAAGGGATAAGGAGAGCAAGGGAAGGAGAGCAGTGAGATGCTGGAAGACCACTGGAGACCAATTAAATCAGGCTCTCTGAGGGTATGACACAGGCACTGGTATGTTTTAAAAGCTCCCATGGTGATTCTAACAAGCAGCCAAAGTAACCAGGCAATGATTTCTAAGCCTCTGACCATAACAGTATCTCTGAAATGTCTACAACTTTTAAGTCTTAAATATCAAGTTTTTAAAAAGTTAGCTTATTTTGGGGCTGGGCGCGGTGGCTCATGCCTGTAATCCCAGCACTTTGGGAGGCCGAGGTGGGCAGATCATCAGGTCAGGAGTTCGAGACCAGCCTGACCAACACGGTGAAACCCCATCTCTGCTAAAAATACAAAAAATTATCCAGACGTGGTGGCGCACGCCTGTAATCCCAGCTACTCAGAAGGCTGAGGCAGGAGAACAGCTTGAACCCGGGAGGCAGAGGTTGCAGTGAGCCAAGATTATGCCATTGTATTCCAGCCTGGGCAACAAAGCGAGACTTCGTCTCAAGAAAAAAAAAAAAAAGTTACATTATTTTGCCCTATATTAAAATTCAGGAAAAGGACCTTAAAAATTATGGGATTAAATTATATACATTGTTCTCATTTCATAAATGAGTGTCTTGCTTCCAGGCACACAACTGGCTAATGAAAAAGACCTAGGAAAACTATCAGAATGAAGAATTTAATATATTTCATTTTTAAATATCACCAGAAAAAGAGGAATTTATCTTAGGAGGAAGCTTGCTCTGTCAAAGTAAACCATTAGGAAAAGGCCTGCCTTGCAGTGAAATCAGTAAAAGAGCACAGGATGCAATGGAAGGCAGTTTAGGTCTGAGCAATCCCAGAGAGCTGAAGAACAGTCGGAAAGGGGAAGTTTTTGGTTTTCTTTTTTTTAATTGCCTTAAGTCAATTATCTGTTTTGAGGGACAAAATGGGGTATAAATTTTTTTAAAGTGTAAAAGACTCTAGAGAGGGAAGATTTTGATTAACGCTTTTGAGCCCCTCTGAAGTCCACAGCAGCAGTTGAGCCATGACCTACTGAAGATGCCTCAGCAAGCTGGCTTCAGTCAGACTTGGAACAAGGGCATGTCTGAAATAAGTTTTATCTGTTAAATTTAATATTATTAAAGATTTAAAACATTACAGTATATGAATGTTACAGCAGCTTTATGCTCAACTGTCAAATTGGAAGCAAGTAAGGTGTCATTCAGTGGCAAATCCAAACAAATGCCAAAAACAAAATGAGCTATCAAGCCATGAAAGAACATTAAATGCATATTATTAATTGAAAGAAACTAATCTAAAAAGGCTACATACTGAATGAAAAAGGCAAAACTATGGAGACAATAAAGAGATCAGTGGTTGCCGGGGGTTGGTGGTGGAGGGAGAGATGAACAGGCATAGCACAAGGGATTTTTGCAGTGAAAATTCACTGTGTTGATATTGTAAGGGTGGATACATGTTATCATGTCATCATACATTTGTCCAAACCCATAGAATGTACAACACTAAGCATGAACCCTAATGTAAACTGTGGACTTTATGTTAAGATAATTTGTCAATGTAGGTTCATCAGCTGTAAAAATTTCCCCACCCTGGTGGCAGATGTTGATAGTGGAGGAGGCTATGCATGTGTGGGGATAGGGGATATATGGGAAATCTCCATATTTTACTCTCAATTTTGCTGTGAACCTAAAACTGTTGTAGAAAAATAGTCTATTTAAAAAAAAAAAAAAAAAAAAAAAAAAAAAACCGGCCGGGCATGGTGGCTCATGCCTGTAATCGTAGCACTTTGGGAGCTGAGGCGGGTGGATCACTTGAGGTCAGGAGTTTGAGACCAGCCTGGCCAACATGGTGAAACCCTGTCTCTACTAAAAATACAAAAATTAGCTGGGCATGGTGGTGCATGCCTATAATCCCAGCTACTCGGGAGGTTGAGATAGGAGAATCGTTTGAACTTGGAAGGTGGAGGTTGCAGTGAGCCAAGATCATGCCATTGGACTCCAGCCTAGGGGACAAGAGCAAAACTCTGTCTCAAAAAGAAAAAAAAAAAAAATTATGTTTCTGCTAATTCTGATTCTCAAGAAAAAAAATTTTCCACAGTAATTATCTTACTATAAATCATTGCATTAAAGGTGCCCTGTTTAGTAATTATATGCCAGCACCTACATTTATAACTAGAAGCAAGTTCACATGTTTTTTCCTCTGCAGTGGTTTCCTCAAAATATCTTTAGACAAATCTCCATCTTTGATTTTCCTGGTATTGAAAGGCTACTAGCCACTCACTACTCACCTGCCTAAGATAGAGAAAAAAACTTGAATACTGTCCAGCTTCAGGAAGGTATGAAAGAAACACGGTGATGCAGATTAGTAAGACAGTAGAATCTTTTCCAACTTTCTTCAACGACTGAGAATAAGCAGAAAGAACACACTTAAAATGCCAATACCCATTTATGTTGCCAATGTTCTGGGACATTAGCTTCATTATTTTGATCTATTAAGATGAATAACAAAAGTCAAATGGTAATAAAAGGAAGTTCTATCACCATCTTTCTGAGAAAGTTACAAGTCTTAATTTCAGAGGTATGTATTTCAAATCATATAGCTAAAAAGAAGGAGAAAAAAAAACCCCACAAAACACACTTATTCATCTTTGTTAACACACTGATTAAAATTCCTGAACAGATCCTGAACTTCCTATAAACAAAACCTGGAAATACATTCCTACAGAACCTTTTAAGAAAATCACTTCTCTCGATTCATAATGTAACTTCTTTAAAGTCATATTCAGTACAGAGGTTTCCATATATGTAAATCACTCTATTCTTCAAAGTGTTCATATTCAATTTATCTGTATATCTGGTAGACAGATAAGTATGCTCCAGCCATAGGGTCAAACTGGTAAGAACTTGTTGAATGTTACAACCTTGTTGAAAAATCCTTCTTACATACATAGGATTGTTGAATAGAACCAAATGGTAAGTTAATACCAAAGGAATGGAAAGTGCTGCAGAGTTTCTAGGTCATCGGACCATAGCTTTTATGTAATTAATAGCAAAAGCAGCTAATGTTTGTTGAGACTTTGCTGGGCAACAGACACTACGCTAGTTAATTTATACACATTAACAATAATCCTCACAATTGCCCTGAAAAGTAAGCCACAGTTGCTCTACTTCACAGAGGAGCTTTGATGTGTAACTTGATCACTACAAAAGAAGGTGGGAAGCCTAACTGGCTGGCTCCCAACCCCACTACTGGCTTCCTTCTCTAAATATTTCTTTTGGTGTCTGACATTGTGACAATAATAGAACAAGCAGGATCCCTAGGTCATGTGCTCGTGGTATTTTAGAAAAAGTAATTTTTAACTAATTAAATGAATTTTTCTGAAAGGTAAACTTGGGGGACAAAAAGTGAAAACCAAACCGCTGGTTCTTTTCTTTGTGTACAAATTTTTTTTTTCCCCAAGAACAATTTCAAACCAGGTAGGGTAGAGAGAAGGTGAGACATAAGATACTTTTTCCAGCTGTGTGACACATCACCTTCCCATGCCAAAAAAAAAGAAGGGGGTGGAGGAGAGGAGAGGGAGGGAAGGAGGGAAGGAGGGAGGGAGGGAGGGAGAGAGGGAGAGAGGGAGAGAGGGAGAGAGGGAGAGAGGGAGAGAGGGAGGGAGACAGGGAGGAAGAGACATATTATAGAAAACAATAATCTGTAACATACAAATTAAACATCTCTGGTCAAAATTAAAATAACTCATTCAAACCAAAGGCATTTATCCTTTTTGAGTTAAAATGAGTGAAAATGACCACTTCAAATGATCACTTTCACTTATTTTGTTTAAAAAGGATGAAAACAACCATGCAAAAAGAAACTTTCTTCCCAAATTCTCATCAAGAATTAACTAGACATTTTCTCTCTCTTCCCTTAAGACATGCTTAAGTACCAATTCTATATGTTTCTTAATACAAAGACTAAATCCCTTACTTGCAATTAATTTTGTTTTTCTATTTTTACTAAAGAAATAACTCAACAACTGCTAGGATCTTTGAGACTGCACATACATACTTTCATTTGCTTGGCTTAGAAAGACATTTAGGAAAGTAAATATTTCCATATTTTTATTTACCGCAAAAGGGTCCGCTTGTTTCCAAGAAATCTGAGCTCCCCAGGAAACCGGTCTCATTTTCTCAGGCAGAGATTCTGGAACAGCCACTAAGATGAAGCAGATGTCCAGAAGAGCCACCACTGTAGCCACCAGCACAACGAGGCTGTCTCCATAACTGGCAGAAAGATATGCTCCAATGGCCGGGCTGCTGACAAGACTAGCCGCAAAGGTGGCTGAGACCTGTGGGAAAGCACACTCTCACCCAGGGTCCCACAGGTAAACACCTGTGGGGAAAGCATCTCCTTACCCAGGTCCTGCCCGCTGCAGGTGCACACCTTCAGGAAAGCACACTCAACCAGGCTCCCACAGGTGCATACCTGCAGCCATGCCTCCCTAGCTTTAAGTAAGACAAAAGAAATGTGTTGCATATAAATTTTAACAATGAAAAAGAATTAAAGGGATTTAAGAATGTGTTCACAAACTATTAACTAACTGGAGATACCCTGCAGAGCTACAAGAGTGAAAAACAATTATCTTATTAGAAATAAAAACCGTAAAAACCTTCCCCACAAATAAAACATTAGCTCTTTGGTCTTCTTTAACTGGGGACTGGGGATGTGAGACGGTATGAAAAGAATTCCTGTAGGGCTGATGACAAAACCTATGAACTACTCAGGAACTGTGCTTGATTTAATCTTCTAAAAACACTGCACCGTTTGAACATTTTATCATGTGGTGGTCATTTCATTAGCACTGCTGGGGGTCAGGGGGAACCATCTGCTATTCTTAGAAAAAAAACTATTAACAACAAAGAATTCGTTGAGGTGGAAGTTGAAGCTTTTTGACTAGACAGCTGTAGATTTGTCTCTCTGTCACCACCTGACCACAGAACCAGCTAAGCACACCCACAACCTAAAGCCACAGTGAAGCCCTTCACACTGCATTTCTATAAGCATGTGGAATGCCCACTTTATTTAGAACACAATCTGAATGGTCAGATGATTATTGGGCAAACTCCAAATTATAACCACACTAAATGTCAAATGCATATCTCTAAGTTAGCTTTTTAAACTTCTAATGGATTTTATTAAAAATCATAAAAATTCTGGCAATAAAAAAAATTTTTATCCATCATCTCCCAACTGAATAAAAAAACACTATATCTGAAATTAGTATTATACTAAAAGTACTATAAAAGCTAAAAATAAGTATTTTTGAAGGGAAAAAAAAGAATGTGGAAAATTCCAATTTGGGGAATAGGAATCCTTCATTCAATATTTACTGAGTATCTACTATGTACCAGACAAAGACAACAAAGCTCTTGCCCTCAGTTTTTCCCGCTTTATTCAAGAGTATCAGGGCAACCAAATAACTGCATTATAAACTGCAACGACATGCAAAGTTATGGGAACATTCCTACACTCTTCTCAGGTGTTAGGGCAGCACTGCTGCAGCATCTTCAGGTGTTAAAGGGTCTATGGCCTCATGAAACTCTGCAAAATGTGTCTATCTTAAAGCCTAAAGTAGCCTACTTGCTTTGTTTGTTTTTTTATCTAAACTCCTCTTTCATTTAACATTCAATACAACTCTGATGAATAAATCTAAAGAATGATTTCACCACAACAAACTCTTAGTGTTAACTCACTTATTAATTTGACTAATCATTGCTGTAGCCCTGAAAGAATTACTACTTTCTTGGTTTAATGAAGAAGTTTGAGTAAGGAAGTTGCACATATTTTTATACTGTTCTTTAATGGGTCTCAAAATGCTCCTTAGAACTTGATTGACACATTCTGTAATTAATTGGCAATAAATTCTCCTATATCTGTAAGATAGGTAGACTGCAATCCAGGCAGCCTTGCATGCTCAGTTGCTTATGCTGGCTGGGAGCACACTTCAGCTGAGTGCTGTCTCAGTCCGGATGTGCACGCTCACTGATTTCTCTCAGTGCCCCTATGAGTAGACATTAATCCTAACTGCCATTATACAATGAGGAGTTGAGCTGGAGAGGGTAATGAAGTCACAGGCACTTCTGGTTAGAACTCTCTTAAATCTTTCCTGAAAGCACTACTGCTCAGCACAACAGCTGTGTGAATGGTTTCTCAGCTGAAAGGGAGGAACAAAAATCTAATAATATTGCAGAAAAATGAGTATCTCAACAGTATTTCCCATGCTGCAGAAGAAAGCTGTCCCTCACCACTCTGTTGGCCAAGCCTTATGGGCACATGTTGAACATGAACAACCTGCCTTCTTTTTTCTTTTTTGGCGGGGGCGCGGGGGGGTGGGCAACTTTTGGAGTTGGGGGGGTGGAATTTTTTTTTTTTGAGGCGGGTCTGACTGTTGCCAGCCTGGAGGGCAGTGGCGCAATCTTGGCTTACTGCAACCTCCGCCTCCCGGGTTCATGCAATCCTCCTGCCTCAGCCTCCCAAGTAGCTGGGATTACAGGTGCACACCACCACGCTCAGCTAATTTTTGTATTTTTAGTAGAAACGGGGTTTCACCATGTTGGCCAGGATGGTCTTGATTTCTTGACCTTGTGATCTGCCCCCGCCTCAGCCTCCCAAAGTCCTGAGATTACAGGCGTGAGCCACCGCACCCGGCCTATTTCTGTTTTGGGTGTTCCTGAGTGAGCTCCAAATCTTGCCTTATTTGAAGCTTTCCTATCAGCTTCTATCTCTGTCCTCCTCCATCACGACTCTGGAGAAGCCCCTTTTTGGGGCATGGCATGAGAGGGACATTCAGGAGTGGAGGGAAGAAGCAAGGAGAGAGAGGGAAGGTAGAATAGTCAGAGGGAAGTAGGCTTGAAAGAGTAGTTTTCAAACTACTGATGTCTAAAGTCAACAAAGTAAAAACTGTTGTGTTCTGTGAAACGGTAGTAACTCATTTATATGCCCATCATTGATTTAGGAAGTTATTCATTCAGTCAGCAATGAATGAGAACTTACTCTACTCCAGGAAGCAGATTTAAAACACCCAGGAAAAGGAGATAAATAACTTAAGTTTCTGGCATTCAATCTCTCTCCAGCCTATTCCCCACAACCTAGCCAGATCATCTTTCTTCTTCCACTTTCTTATTCTGAATGTTTTCAAATACAGAAGAAGATGGGAGAATCGTACAAAGCATACTTCCATGTCTCACAGGTTCAGGCTTGGAACACATACCCACCCATGCACATCCACATGCTATGCTATCTTTTCCCTGAACTATCTGAAAATAACTGGCAGAGTCCTGACACTGATGTAAAACACTTCAGCTATCTTCTAACAAGTCTTTCTTCTACATAACCATAATGCCATTACCATGCCTGAGAAAATTAGAAACACTGTCTGGTGTGAAATTATCAGAAAAACGGTCTCCTATAACTTTTGTTATTCAGCAACTATGTATTTGATGAATGAGTGAACGTAGTCCTTTTCTACATACCATGTCCCAAATGTATGTCCAAAACACACAACCACCAATAGAGTTAACAATGGATTAACATTGCTGAGGTTCAGCACCTCTCCAATTAAAATTAGGTGCACAAAGACTCGTGCACCTTGACTGCTTAACACTCCTCAGGATCAGATAACAAGAAACAAATCAGAATAATTTTTTTAAAAATTCAAATGTTCAATTGTAATCCCCATTGTTGAAGATGGGGCCTGGTAGGAGGTGACTGGATCATGGGGGCAGTTTCTCAGGAATGGTTTAGCACCACCTTCCTTGGTTGTAATAGTGAGTGAATTCTTTGAGATCTGGTCGTTTAAAAGTGTGTAGCACCTCCGTCTTCGCTCTCTCTTCCTCCTGCTCCAGTCATGTGAAGATGCCTGCTCCGGCTCTGCCTTCCATCATGAGTAAAAGCTTCCTGAGGCCTCCCCAGAAGCAGAAGCCTCTATGCTTCCTTTATAGCCTGCAGAACTGTGAGACAATTAAACCTCTTTTCTTTATAAATTACCCAGTCTCAGATATTTCTTTATAGCAGTGCAGGAAAGGACTAATTCACTTTCCAGTAAATTTCTAATACAATGTTAATTACTATTCTGGTTAAAAAAATATATAGTCTATTATCTTACCCATCCATAAGCTGTACTTCGCTCGTGCTCCTGAGTGACATCAGCTACGTAGGCAAATATAACAGAGAACGTGACCGAGAAGACTCCAGACACAGAAATCATCGCAAAATACCACCTATAAAAAGATTATTTTAATGACCCAAGAGTATATGTACACCTTTATTACCTGAGCCAAAGACATCATGTCAAGATTACACATAAAGAAATAAGTATACTTGTATATGTATATATACTTAAATATACCAAAAAAATTTAAGACAGGAAGAAGTAGAAACATACTAATTTCATCATTGTTCAAAGGGGGTCAGTACATGCCCCCTAAAAAAACAAAAGAAGAGAAAAAACGGAAAGAATAAAGGGATTAGGTAAAAGTTTTATTTTTAAAGGTAGCCGACAGGAAAAAAACCTTCTCAAATATCCTAGCTATAAGTAAGAAAAAGACATACAACAAATGATTTGAAGATCTACATAAAAGCAGAAATCATAATGAAAAATATTATATTAGTGTAATTAAGACCAAAAATTTCTATCATGTGATAGATGCTTTTTTAAAAACCTAGTTTAAAATTAACAAAAAAAAATCTTATAGAACAAAAAGTGGGGTTTACTTCAGGATAGACAAATATTTAATATTTAAAAATCTATAATATTTCATTTTAGTAGCTCTAACGAGAAAAGGGGATCACAGATCACGAGGTCAGGAGATCGAGACCATCCTGGCTAACACGGTGAAACCCCATCTCTACTAAAAATACAAAAAATTAGCCAGGAGTGGTGGCGGGCGCCTGAAGTCCCAGCTACTCAGGAGGCTGAGGCAGGAGAATGGCGTGAACCCAGGAGGCAGAGCTTGCCAGTGAGCCGAGATTGCACCACTGCACTCCAGCCTGGGCAACAGAGCGAGACTCCATCTCAAAAAAAAAAACCAAGAGAAAAGGCAAATAATATCCATTAATGCTATAAAGTCATCAAAATCTGACATGTACTCTTAATGTTTTTTAAAAATCTGTGTATACAATAGGAATATTTTTCAGTCTAAAAACTAGCTTAACACCTAATGACGAAACACTACAATACTCCCTTTTTATATATATAAAGAAAAATAAGACCAAAATCATCACTTTGATTTACTAATATTCATTAGTGAAAGCAATTAGCAAAAGCAGTGAGCAGTATGAAAACAGGAAGGAAAGAGATAAAATTACAGATGATATTAACATACCTAGAAAACCAAGCAATTAGAAGAGCTCATGTTGCAGCAGAACAAAAAGGATAAAATTTATAGGAACAAAACTTAACAAGAAATGTACAAGATCTAAAGAAAAAATTTTAAGCTAAAAAAAGGACATTAAAAAGTCCCAACTCATTGGAAAAGCATGACATCTTGGACATAAAAACTCAATACCAAAAAATTCATCAACTCATAGAAAATAAAATGATTATGGGTACCCAATAAATTTAGAATGTGATAGATGTTAGCATGAAATTCCTACCAAATAATCAAATGAAAATATTTTCACACGAGCCCCCCCCAAAAAAATATATTAATAGGATTAAAAACCAAAACAAAACTTCCATATGTAAGTGTGTTCTTCACATAAGAGCATCTCTGCAATAGGAATACACACCAAAATACCATCTTCTGTTATCCAAAAAAAACCAACTAAGTTACAGCTCACATGCAAATTCCGACCCACCTTTCGTAACTAAATGGGCTTTGTCACATGCTAAATACTCTCCTGATTTATACAAAGGAAAAAAAAAAAAGGGCTGGGCACAGTGGCTCATGCCTGTAATCCCAGCACTTTGGAAGGCCGAGGCAGGTAACCAGGAGTCAGGAGTTCAAGGGAAGTCTCACCAATATAGTGAGACCCCGTCCCTACTAAAAATACAAAAATTAGCCATCTGTAGTCCCAGCTACTCAGGAGGCTGAGGCAGGAGAATTGCTTGAACCTGGGAGGCAGAGGTTGCAGTGAGCCAAGATCATGCTACTGCACTCCAGCCTGGTCGACAGGGGAAGACACTCCATCTCAAAAAAAAGAAGGAAAAAAAACGAACTCAAATTCACATTATGATTTAAAATAGGCTATCAGCCTTACTATAGTATATTTTAAAGTGACTCCCGCCTATTATGATATAAACTATGTTTGTGTCAGTGCCCCATAGCGATGAGCTGACAAAATAATATATTTACAAAATCAACTAAAAGCCACAGTGATGAAGACAGGAGATTGTTAGCCCATTTCCAGGGTTAAACTCCCATACCTGACATCATAGCAACATCAGCTGCCTGAAGAGGCATCTTTTATTTCTATTTCTTCACCTAAATAACTTATCTCAGACTTAATTCTAGAATGTCTTCACTTCCCCATTTATAAAATGGATATAATGACAACTGTCCAAAGTGGCTTTCAGTATTACCAGAGAAATCAAATGAAAACACAAGTACAACTGCTTTGTTAATAGTTAAGAAGTGCTCTGCAAATGTAAGTATAATTTACATGTGACTCAAAACAGGCAGTCGGGAGGTGAAGGGCCAAGTCACTCACCATGGGCTGATCCTCATCAGCGGGATTGGGAAGCAGGTGAAGAATACAGTGCCGAGAAGAAAGGGTTTCCTCCCCCACACATCAGACAGGGCACCTATGAGTGGGGCACTCAAAAAAGAGAGCAGACCCTGGAGAAGAAACAGAAGAAAAGGTTAGTTTTGTAATTTGATCCCTCAACTACCTGTAATTCATATTTTCTAAATGCATTAGCTCTAATTCATTGTACTGGCCCCAAAACAGAATAATAATTTGAAACATTAAATACAAACTAATATTTAAAAAATAAAATTAGGCCTGGCATGGTGGCTCACGCCTGTAATCCCAGCACTTTGGAAGGCCGAGGCAAGTGGATCACCTGAGGTCAGGAGTTCAAGACCAGTCTGGCCAACATGGTGAAACCCCATCTCTACTAAAAATACAAAATTACAAAAAATTAGCTGGTCTTGGTGGCAGGCGCCTGTAATCCCAGCTACTCAGGAGGTTGAGGCAGGAGAATCACTTGAACCCGAGAGGCAGAGGTTGCAGTGAACCAAGATCACACCTTTGCACTCTAGGCTGGGCAACAAGAGCAAAACTCTTGTCTAATTAAAATAAAATATAAAATAAAATAATGTAAAAACAAAAATGTAAATGTTCTATCAGAAAGGGAAGGAAGAAGTAAAAAAGCTTGTTTTCCAGAAGGAATCAGAAAAGAGAGATGATATGATATATATATATACACACACACCCCCACTTGGCCCTTAAGATGAACACACACCAAGCATATGGGAAGAAGCTAGAAATTTAAATCACTTTAATAAATATACATGGCATATCAATTCTGCACAAAACTCTGCATTAACTGGTACAATGACACCCAAATGAATGTACACCATATACTATCCCCAGGGCCTCACAGGGATAAAGAAGAGGAGTGTACATATGCTTAATGCTCAAAAGAAAACAAGATTCTTTGTCAACTTTGTCAAAGTAAAGTTCTCTCTGCCTGATGAGTTTAGGAAGAAGGAGATAATCCAACTTGAATAACAACTACAGTTGAAACTAAGGGGAAGAGTGTGAGACACAGGTAACACCACACAGAAGCAAAGGAAGTCAAGGAACTCACATTCACTGCTTGCCCACTATTTGCCAGTCACTCTGTTGGCTGGCCACCTTCATTTCAATGCTACAGATAAGCAGCAGAGTGGGGAGAGCAGGGATGGACAAGAGTAGAAAAATGCTGATGAATAATGAAATAGGTGATGAGTACACAGATATTCATTACACGATTCTTTTGTGTATCTGAATTTCCATGATACATTTTAAAAATTCCTCACCACATCACATAAATAGGACACTCCAAAACCTGGCTCCTGACACACATCCTATGCTGTGGCTGCATGCAATACTTCCAGTTTTCTGGACATACAATGTTCCTGTGTGCCAATGGGCCTTTGCACGGGCCTTTGCACGCATGTCCATCCCACACTTGGAGCCTAGAAACTGCTAGTGATTCTTCCCAACCCTGGGAGAGAAGCACCTCCTCTCCTCTATCTAGTCTCTTAGTTCTTCTATTATGATTTCAACACTCCATTAAATCACTTGTTATTTGTCTATCTTCTCTACTGGACTCAAAATTGAGATTAAGGTCAGAAGGATGAGGTTTCTTCTTACCTCCGTACCCGGGGTGCCCATCACAGGGCCTGGTAAACACCGGTTTTCAAATACATTTGGTGAATTGAATAGAACTTTTCGGAGAAAATCAACTCACAGAAGTCTCCAAGTTCACATAGCTCAAAAGAAAGAGGAACAGATTCCAATACCCTATCAGCCACCAACTGATTAACCCAGGACAGCAGACAAACTGATAAGCGGAACGACTCAAAGTGAAGCAGCTTCGTTGTCTGGGGAAATACCCAAGGTTCATCATCTTGCACCAAGAAGAATAAGGACATGGGCACACATGGGTGGGTGAAGGAGGGGAAAGTTTAATAGGCAAATGAAAGAAGAGAGCTTCCTCATACAAAAGAAGGATTATTTTTAATACTTTATATAAAAGCAGCTGTGGGTAAGTTGAGCTTCAGGCACAGCTAGATGGACACAGGGAAGGAGTTGTTCATGTGGTATCATCTGGGTTCTCTCACCAATTCTTTTTTTTTTTTTTTTTTTTTGAGACGGAGTCTCGCGCTGTGTCACCCAGGCTGGAGTGCAGTGGCGCGATCTCGGCTCACTGCAAGCTCCGCCTCCCAGGTTCACGCCATTCTCCTGCCTCAGCCTCCGAGTAGCTGGGACTACAGGCGCCCGCCACCGCGCCCGGCTAGTTTTTTTTGTATTTTTAGTAGAGACGGGGTTTCACCATGTTAGCCAGGATGGTCTCGATCTCCTGACCTCGTGATCCACCCGCCTCGGCCTCCCAAAGTGCTGGGATTACAGGCTTGAGCCACCGCGCCCGGCCACCAATTCTTAGTAAGGTGTCTCAACACAGTAAGCAGGACAGTTTTTGCAATCCTAGGCTTACTACAAGTTAAGTAACCCCAGTAGACTGAGAAAATCTCAATAGCTCTAGCAGGAAATTCCTCTGGAGAAATATCACTGATCTAGTTCGGATCATTTGCCCATTGTCCATGTATCTAGTTTAAATCACTACACAGCCAACCTTCTGTATATGCAGGCTCCATATCTGTAGATTCATCCAATCATGGATGAAAAATATTTGGAAGAAAACAATTAAAAATAAGAATACAACAATAAAAAATACAAATTAAAAAAATACAGTGTAACAACTATTTACATAGTATTAGGTATTATAAGTGATCTAGAGATGAATTATAGTATAAGAAGACTGAGAATGAGTGGCCTAACAGGTAGAAAGAAAACTATGCTAGGCCAAGTGAAGAAAGCAAGTAAAGAAAGCCTTTTAAGAATGAAAAAGGGGCCGGGCGCGGTGGCTCACACCTGTAATCCCAGCACTCTGGGAGGTCGAGGTGGGCGGATCACCTGGCCAGGAGTTCAAGACCAGCCTGGCCATGGTGAAACCCTGTCTCTACTAAAAATACAAAAAATTTGCCGGGCATGCTGGTGTGCACCTGTAGTCCCAGCTACTCGGGAGGCTGAGGCAGGAGAGTCGCTTGAACCCAGGAGGCAGAGGTTGCAGTGAGCTGAGATCGCGCCATTCCACTCCAGCCTGGGCAACAAGAGCGAAACTCTGTCTCAAAAAAAAAAAAAGGAAAAAGGATCAGAATAATTCTGGTAGAAAAGTGAGTGTGGAAGTCTACTTGTAATGAATGTAAGACAGTATGGGAAAGAAAGAAATGCGGTAGTAGACTGAGGAGAAAAGGAAAAGAGGTTTTGTTTTTAAGACTGGAGAAATAGAATGCTTGTATGCTGGAAGGAATAATTTAGAGGGAAAATTTAAAATACTGGGGAAAAAAGGCATAATTGCTGAATTCCTGAGAATGGATGAGATATGTGAAGAAGCTGGCTTTAGCAAGGAACAAGGACAGTTCATCCTTAGAAACAGGAGAGGAGGTAGAGTATATGAGAACAGATACATGTAGGTGGATGGTAGATGTGGTGATGGGAGATTGAAATTTCTCTTTGGATTACTTCTATTTATTTAGTGACATAGTTAAGGTCATCAGATGGTGGAAAAGGTATTGCCTCCAGAGAGAGTAGCTAGAGAATTAAGTTTTCAAGGGTTGGGGTTTAGCCAACCAAGTGTGATAGAGTAAAAAGAGAGCAAGCTTTATATGCAAAGCAGTGATCATAATGATTAACCACAGAATTAAAGCCAAGAAAGATGAAAGTGAAGATACAGGGTTAGGGGTGACAGTGAAAGGCAGGTAGGATGGGTTTTCAGTGCTGATATATTGAGCTGTAGTACAAAATACAGTAAGCTAGAATGGTAAGGAGGTAGTGGTTATAAGCTAGAATGGTAAGGAGGTAGTGGTTGAATACTAGGGTATATAGAGAAACAGTATGTATAATGGTTAGAGTCTGGATGCTGGAAGCAATACTTTTTGGGATAAAATTCTGGTTTGAGCAATTGCATCTGTGAAACAACAGGCAAAGTATTTATCTTTATGTCTCAATTCACTTATCTATGAAAGGGAATAATGAGTACCTATCTCTTAGAAAGCCTGCCATTATTAATACTACGTAATGGTTAGAGTTATTATAAGTGAATGGCTAACTTAGGGTGGAGGGAAATAGATCAAGGAACTGAAAGACCACTATTATTGGAAGGATAATCTGTGTGGATATTGAAACAACCAAGAAATAAGACAGGTCTTGGCCGGGCGCGGTGGCTCACGCCTGTAATCCCAGCACTTTGGGAGGCGAGGCAGGTGTATCATGAGGTCAAGAGTTGGAGACCAGCTTGGCCAACATGGTGAAACCCCGTCTCTACTAAAAACACAAAAATTAGCCAGGTGTGGTGGTGTGTGCCTATAATCCCAGCTACTCAGGAGGCTGAGGCAGGAGAATCACTTGAACCCGGACAGTGGGGAGTTGCAGTGAGCTGAGATGACACCGCTGCACTCCAGCCTAGGCGACAGGGCGGGACTCCGTCTCAAAAAAAAAAAAAAAAAAAAAAAGACAGGTCTTGAATATTGCTAAAATTTCCTATTCAGCCACTGGTAAGATTATATTGTCGCACATTAGTGGTAAACACAAATTACCTAAATTTGGTCATAATAGTTGTTAAAAACAAAATTTTTAAAGTATTGATTTTAAAACTAAGTTTAACGTAGAATATTTTTTAGTAAATTTAAAAATTTACCCAAATTGTTATTTCACAATTTTTTCTTTCATATTTGTAGAATATACTTCTCTTTTTTTTTTTTTTTTTTGAGACGGAGTCTCGCTCTGTCGCCCAGACTGGAGTGCAGTGGCCAGATCTCAGCTCACTGCAAGCTCCACCTCCCGGGTTCACGCCATTCTCCTGCCTCAGCCTCCCGAGTAGCTGGGACTACAGGCGCCCGCCACCTACTTCAATAACAGCAACAAAAGGTTTCTCAACAATCTAGAATTGTTCAGAGTGAGTATGAAAAGTTATATTAGCAGTTCATAAAGGTCTGTTTTATGTGGCAACACAATACATTGTTATAAAGCATAATGTATTTATGGAAGTAGAAGGTAGTTCTTTCCAAGTTTATGAAAAAAAAAATTTCAGATTTTTAACTACTTCCCATTTTGAATTCATTGTTTCTTTCCAAGTTTATGAGAAAAAACATTTCAGATTTTTAACTACTTTCCATTTTGAATTCATTGTTTCTGATGTAAGTTAAATGTATTTTTACTTTAGGATTCTAATGGTTTTGTGAGGATTATTCCAAACAAAAAAGTGGTAAATTGGGAATTTTATTTAGAAATGTACTTATGCATAAACTCTATATGTTATTAACACTTTAGTCATAGTTCTCTGTTTAACTGGAAACAGAAAGTCTGTAAACTATTTCTAGGTTGTGTTTCACTTGTTTATGTGTCCACAATGTTTGGTAAATAATAAAAGTACCCAAATGGGAGGATGTCTCTGGTTGGCCCGGCTAATTTTGTATTTTTAGTAGAGACAGGGTTTCTCCATGTTGGTCAGGCTGGTCTCAAACTTCCAACCTCAGGTGATCCACCCACCTCGGCCTCCCAAAGTGCTGGGATTACAGGTGTGAGCCACCGTGCCTGACCCAGCCTGACTTTTTTTTATGCAATGTGTCTTTCTGAACCCTGTAGACCAAGCCCCAGAAGCCGCACCTGTGGGAAAGGCCATTATTTGTTATTTGTAGTCAGTCCAGGGAGATCCGAGGACCACAGTGGCTGCCAGTATGGGACTGAGTGAGGGGGCAAGCCCAGAGCATTCAGCCATGGCTGAGCTGCACACCAGCACCATGGTAGCCATCCCCACCGATATGCCACATGGCCTGGCCTGTGCAGCAAGCTGCCCTGCGCACTGTGTACCGTCTCAAGGGCTGCAGGAAGGCCAAGTTACTGGCTGTATGAGAGTACCCCAGGAGCTCCTGAAAGATCTACTGCTAGGACCAGTGCCCCCAGAGATGGAACGTTCAGAGGAGCTCAACAAGGACCCAAACACCTTTAACTCCTCTTATAAGGCATCCAGATTCCTGATTATGCCTTTATGTAAGACTTGGCCAAGATGTATGAGCATCCTCTTGCTCTCACTAGCGCCAACCTCAGCTCCCAGGACAGTTCTCTGAATGTCATGGAGTTATAAGACCTCTGGCCTCAGTTGTCCTTGGTCATTGATGGGGGACTAACTAGGGATAGCCAGACCCCTGAGTGTTGCCTTGGCTCAACTGTGGTTGACTTATCTGTGCATACAAAGTTAGGCATCATTCGTCCAGGCTGTGTCCTGGAAAGTACTCTAGCCTTCCTTCAACAGAGGTATGGGCTGCTCCCCTCACATGCATCCTACTTGTGAAACTCAGGAAACAGGAAGGCCCATGGCCTGGTGCTGGATACCATGTGTCCGTCCACTGATAATTGCCAAGCCCTCATTTGCAGAGGCCACTGGAGCTCCTGCACTAGTCCGACTTTTTTTTTTTTTTTGAGACGGAGTTTCGTTCTTGTTGCCCAGGCTGGAGTGCAATGGCACGATCTTGGTTCACTGCAACCTCCGACTCCCAGGTTCAAGCAATTCTCCTGCCTCAGCCTCCCGAGTAGCTGGGGTTATAGGCATTTGCCACCACGCCTGGATAATTTTGCATTTTTAGTAGAGACAGGGTTTCTCCATGTTGGTCAGGCTGGTCTCAAACTCCCAACCTCAGGTGATCCGCCCACCTCGGCTTCTCAAAGTGCTGGAATTGCAGGCGTGAGCCACTGCACCTGACCTAGCCTGACTTTTTTTTTCCACGATGTGTCTTTCTGAACACTGTAGACCAAGCCCCAGAAGCTGCATCTGTGGGAAAAGCTGTATTTATTATTTGTAGTCTCATGTAATATCAGCCAAAGGCTGAAGAGGTTAACAACATTCCTAGGTGGCCTTATTCTAATAAGTTTATTTTTTTAAGTGAAAAGTAATTGAAATAGCAGATTTAGAATCTAATGAGAGCTTCCTCTCTGCTGGGTGGTAGCATTCAAAATGGTTCAGACCAGCTGAAAGTGCCAATGCTGTTTAAAAAGTCTCAGGTGACCAAAGGCATGGGTTGGCCTCCTGAAGCTGGAACCACATAGAGGCACGGACCAAACACTCTCTCCTCTGAACCAGTGGGGCCAGTGGTGTCAAGTACTGTAACTGCTGGTGGGGAGAGCAGTCATTTTCGTCTAACACTGGGACGTCTGCTCAGTTGGTGGGGGTTGTCCAAATTAAAGAATATTGAGAAATAAATCTTCACTATCCTTTCAGTCAGGGACTTTTTTCTTATTTATTTATAAATTAAGTTGTAGTTATACCTATAACACTTTTATCTAAGTCCAGTGTTCTCAGTAGCCTTTTGTCTATTTATATGTACTAAGTGTTCAACATAATTACTGTTGGGCATTTGAACTTTGCTTTTCTTTAGTAAAAAGACATGACGCTATAAAAAAAAAAGTACCCAAATGATAAAAAATAAATAAAATGCTGTTTTACATATAAATATCCTCAACTTCTTTCTGAAAACAGGCAAATAATATTTATTAATTTATTAGTATTTAATATTATTTATTATATGAGTGTTTTGTAAGAGCTATGAAAACAGCGAATTACAATGGCTAAATTCGGCACATTACTAGGGCATAATTTTTTTTTTGGGGGGAGACAGAGTCTCCCTCTGTTGCCCAGGCTGGAGTACAGTGGCGTGATCTTGGCTCACTGCAACCTCCATCCCCCAGGTTCAAGCGATTCTCCTTCCTCAGCCTCCCCAGCAGCTGGGACTACAGGCACCCACCACCACACCCGGCTAATTCTTTGTATTTTTGGTAGAGACAGGATTTCACTGTGTTAAGCCAGGATGGTTCGATCTCTGATCTTGTGATCTGTCCGCCTTGGCCTCCCAAAGTGCTGGGATTACAGGTGTGAGCCACCACGTGCGGCCTTGGGAATAATTTTAAGTATGTTGTTCAGTACAAAGTATAATTATGCATAGATTGACATTATCTAAACTGGAAAGCACAAATTAGACCTTATACTCATATGCTTTACTATAACAGACTAAAAAATACTATTATACTTTAAACCCCTATTTAACCCTTTTCCTACTTAGAAAAAACAAGTGCAGTTCACCGCCAGCATTCATTTAATTTTACATACACACACTCTTTGAGGCTGAAGCAAAGCTGGCTGATTTTTCAATGCGAAAGTAAAATATAAAAAGTGTTCTTAGAGTTATTTCTAAACAGAACATCAATAACCTGAATCATCAGAACTGTCTATTTCAAAAAACTGGATTCATCAAATGAACTTTAAGCTGATAACTGTTCAAGAACAATGTTAACACCACAGGTAGAAGTGCTGCGTTTTCTAGGATTTGACATTTTCAGTGACAGAATGTTACTATAGTTTGTAACTGGAAATACCACTACTGAAAACAGAAGGAAGGCGAGGCGCAGTGGCTCATGTCTGTGATTACAGGACTGTGGGAGACCAAGGCGAGCAGATCACTTGAGGTCAGCAGTTCAAGACCAGCCTGGCCAACATGGTGAAACCCCATCTCTACTAAAAATACAAAAAATTAGCTGAGCATAGTGGCGGGCATCTGAAATCCCAGCTACTCGGAAGGCTGAGGCAGGAGAATCGCTTGAACCCAGGAGGTGGAGGTTGCAGTGAGCTGAGATCATACCACTGCACTCCAGCCTGGGCAACAGAGCGAGACTCCATCTCAAAAATAAAATTATTTAAAAGAATGAGGAAAGGTCAGGTGCGGTGGCTCACGCCTGTAATCCCAGCACTTTGGGAGGCCAAGGCAGGTGGATCACAAGGTCAAGAGATCAAGACCATCCTGACCAACATGGTGAAATCCTGTCTCTACTAAAAATACAAAAATCAGCTGGGCGTGGTAGCACATGCCTGTAGTCCCACCTACTCGGGAGGCTGAGGCAGGAGAACTCCTTAAACCCAGGAGGCAGAGGCTGCAGTGAGCCGAGATGACACCACTGTACTCCAGCCTGGTGACAGAGCGAGATGCCGTCTCAAAAAAAAAAAAAAAAAAAAAAAAAAGAATGAGGAAAAAGAATGCTATCAGTAGAATGATGTCTTTTGTTTCCAAAGTCTATATACTAAAGCAATGCAAAAATAATAATAAAAGCAACATATTTTGTGGCAAAGTTATCTTGGAGTAAATGCAGCACCACTAGTGAGTATTCTCGGTGCAAACAGGAAAACGGTTAAAAGCCGTTTTTATATATATCATATTAAAATCGACATAATGAATTAAGATTAATTATATCAAGTGGTTATTATAAAGCTATGGCCAATGTATCAGCTGGGCTTCCTTCTTCCTCAGATACACTTCTTTTTAATATACCTAAAAAGAAGACGGTAGCAATTGCCCACTTTATTCTGTTGACAGGCACAGAAGTTAAAAGTTATATAATTAAACCTTTTATGACCTGTTGTGTACACAATAATAAAAATGAAGTTAGGCCTATAGAGTATTCACACTGCTATTTGCCAGTAAACCATTCTATGCCTTATGTATTTGTGTTGTATTTTAAAGTGACTTTTAATAACCCAGCTAAAAATTTAGATTTCAGTCCCCAGAACAAATAGTATTTGTTTCCCAAAGTCCCACTAAAACGTCCAGAACTAAACTACCAAGGATTCCTGGCTTTGGTTCATTACAAACTACATAAAATTTTTTTCTTACCTTAACACCTTGAATGAGACCATTCATGAGGAATGTGTGTTGAGAAAATGTTTCATGTAGAACCTACAAAAGCAAACAAACATCAAGACAAATTCAAATTTAAGTTAAAGGAAAAATTTTCTGTCTCTCTTAATGGCATGCTACATAAATGAGCCCTGCAATGAAAAATTATAAAATATTAATAAAATCCAAAAAAATAAACAAACTGTGGTACATCCAGACTATCACTAAAAAGAAATGAGCTACCAAGTCACTAAAAAACGTGGAGGAATCTCAAATGCACATAGCTAAGTGAAACCAACCTGAAAGGCTACATATCGTATTGTATAATTCCAAGTATATGACATTCTGGAAAAGGTAAAACTATGGAAACAATAAAAAGATCAGTGGTGGCCAGGGATTGTGAAGGAAGGAGGGATGAATAGTCAGAGCACAGAGGATTTGTAGGGCAATGAAAATGCTTTGTATGATACTATGATGGTGGATATATGCATTATCAAAACTCAGAGTATAGAATACCAAGAGTGAACCCTAAACTATAGAATTTGGGTGATAACAGTATGTCAATGTAAGTTCATCAAATAAAACAAATGTATCCCTTTAGAAAGGAATGTCCATAGTAAAAAAAAAAAAAAAAAAAAATGGCTATGTGTATGTAGGGGAAGGGATACAGGGGAAATCTCTGTACCTTCCTCTCAATTTTGCTGTGAACCTTAAATGACTCTAAAAAATTAAGTCTTTAAAAAAAGGAAATTAAAATCTACTCACAAATTATTTCCAACCTTTTCTCTAACAACATTATTTTTAAGGTTTAGAAAAAGTTTGTCATCTCAACTACTGACATTTGAACTCTACTTGCATGTACTGAAGAAAAAGAAAAGCAAATGAAGGACACCAAATATTTCAAGTGAAAATATCAAAGTTCTCAGAAAAATCTTCCAAAAATAATAAATTTAAGTCACAGAGATATAGAAATTTTCTTTAAAGAATAATATAAAGACTAGAACTGTTGAATAACTTCATTTGTCACACACATCACAAAAATATGGTAAAATGCAAAACAAAAAAAGTGTATTTAAAAAAAATGCTTATCGGATCATGTCAATTTTTTTTTTGGAGATGGAGTCTCACAGTCGCCCAGGCTGGAGTGCAGTGGTGCAATCTCAGCTCACTGCAACCTCTGCCTCTCAGGTTCAAGTGATTCTCCTGCCTCATCCTCCCGAGTAGCTGGGACTACAAGCGCCCACCACCATGCCCAGCTAATTTTTGTATTTTTAGTAGAGATGGAGTTTCACCATATTGGCCAGGCTGGTCTTGAACTCCTGACCTTGTGATCCACCCACCTCGGCCTCCCAAAGTGTTGGGATTACAGGCGTGAGCCACTACTCCCAGCCTGATCATGTTCATTATTAACCCATTATCTCTCAGTCCCACATTCTCCCTTCTATACTCTACTCTGTCAGATCAGAGCTAAGAGACTATGGACATTTCTCTGACTCCCCTTCCCCACAAGCTTCCTCTTGGTTTCTTGCAGTGGGAAATAGAGGGTGGAGTAAGTGCTGGTCAACACTGCACCAACACCTCCAGGGTTCTCTCATGCTGTCAAAGGAGCAGCAGTGTTGGTCCTTCCCTAATCCCACCTCAAACCTTACCCTCTCAACCTCAGACCGCTGCTATAATTCTACATGGAAAATGACGCAAACTTGCATTCCCTTTGTACAGGTGATGCAGTTTAGGAATAAGACAGCATCATTTTAATTTGGCAAAACCGTATCTATGGATGAATGACAGAATATATACTCACTGAGCTACACACTAAACTAAATAGATCTCACGTAATTTCGGACAGTATGGGCCCATTTCAAGCAATCAAGCTACCATGCAGGCAATTCCTCTAAAAATTTTCAATCCATGCTTTTAGAAACTCTTCTACCGTTTTCTACCCACCCTCCCCAGCAAAAGGAAACAGTGAACCCTTACTAGAGAAGAAAGTAAAACAAGTCAGTAATTTAAAAAGGCTAACCTTCATAAAATAAAGAAGTTGTAAATAAAACAGCTATATTCTACTCAGGCTTTTGATAAAGTTTAAAAACCAAAATAAAGTATGTAAATAATTTAGCTACAAAAGGCAACAAATGTTATCAGAATAAAGTAAGCCTAATAATAAAAGGTGTATTAAATATCTCAGAGATCAAAGCTTTCATTGTTAACATCTCTATATTTAAAAAATCTCAAGCTTAGCCAGGCACAGTGGCATATACCTGTAATCCTAGCTACTGAGGAAGCTGAAGTGGGAGGATTGGCTTGAGCCCAGAAGATCAAGACTGCAGTGAGTTATGATTGCGCCACTGCACTCTATCCTGGACAACAGAGCAAGACCTTGTATCTATCTATCGATCGATCAATTTATCTATCGATCTATCTATCTAAATAAATAAATAAATAACTCAAGGAAAATATCCCCTGTAAGTATTCTTGAGATGGACTACAGTAAACATAAAATAAAACGGCATTTGCTTGAAAAAAAAAAAAAAAAGGAAACATTTTAAAAGAAAAAAAATGACATTTGCTTCTCACCTTTAAAACAGTAACTATAAAGTTTTAAGAAATGAACTGTCTTCTAGTATAACAAAGCTTAGAAATATCTACATGTAATAAACATCCACAGAGCCGTGTTTCTCCACTTCCACAGATAAAACAGAAAAAAATATGAAATCAAATTTACAGCATTCCTGGAAAGCCAAGAATCATAAGGTGCTTCTGGATGATACAAAACAGATGAGAAAAGGCTGACAACAAAACCTGAAAGAGTTGAAGAAAAGTAGCACTTGAAGGTGAAAGAGAAGACCCTGAAGAAGTTCATTTTCCAGAACCCAGAAAGAAACCTCCCAAACCAGAGGAGTAGGAAAAAATAGCCATAAATGAAAGAGTACTAAAAGGTCACAAAGTAAGCTCCCTGCTGTCTTCCTCTCCAGGGATTGTTATTGTGATAACAATCACAAGCATAGTTCTCTGAAAACTGTGGGACTTCTAAGTGGGATACTTGTAGAACTGAATGGGATGAGATTCAAAAAGGACGGTGCCCCAGATCTCTTAAGCTGCCAAAAGTGCACAAAGCCCTATGACCACATAATTCCATAGAGTACTTCAGTACAGTAGAATATCCACACTTTCACAGAGCAAGAGTGCCTATAACCAGTCCCTGCATTAAATGTTAGGGAATAAGGCTTTCCACCTGGGCTGAAGAACTACACTCTAGTAACCACAGGTATCTAGACTACAGGTGGAAAACTGGCTACAACTTGACTGTAAACTTGAAATAGCCTTTGCAAAATTATGACTGAGACAGTTAAAGATCTAACTTAACTGACTCCGTCTTACCTCTGACCTCCAAGCTGTCCTTGTTCATTCCTGGGCATAGCATGAACTAACTTTGGGAGAAACTTAGTTTATAGTTTTAAAAATAAAGACAATAGCCCTTTCCCAAAGCAGACTTCCTTCTTGCCTGGGGACTAGACTGCCTTTGCAGGACCAACATTAGCCACAAGATTAGAAATTATGGGTATGAATTAGGCAACTGGAGGCTACAGGATTCAGACCCTCCCTAAACTGCTCCTAGTATCACTGCTTGCGATATTCTGCAGACCCTACATTTAATGGATCAGCTGGCACCACCCAGACTGATAAACTGGCTCATCTGATCTTGTGGCCCCCACTCAGGAACTGACTCAACTCAAGAAGACAGCTTCGACCCCCTATGATTTCATCCATGACCAATTCTGTAGTGTGGTTCATCTTCCTCAAGATTGCCTTGGTCTAAGATCTGCCTTTGTGTCTCCATATATTTTATAATCAGCTCTTCAATAGCCACAAAATAACCTGTTAAGAATTTTGATTATGATTACATTGACTACAGATTAACTGGGGAAGAACAGACATATTGTCTTTCTTTGTTGTTGTCTGATTCAAAGTCTCACTCTGTCACCCAGGCTTGGGTGCAGTGGCACGATCTCCGCTCACCACAACCTCACCTCCCGAGTTCAAGCGATTCTCCTGCCTCAGTCTCCTGAGTAGCTGGGATTACAGGAGTGCGCCACCACGCCTGACTAATTTAGTAGAGATGGGGTTTCACCGAGGTTGATCTTGAACAAAATAGGGAAACAGATGTCATTCGACAAATACCACAGTAAAAACTGTTGCAGACAAGCATTTATGGATACTAAAATTAGTAGGCCAAAGAAAACGAACAAGATATCTGCATAGTCTCAAAGTATTTCTCCACAACACACTCGAGACCAGGAGTTCAAGACCAGCCTCGCTGAAACCCCGTATCTACTAAAAATAAAATTAGCCGAGTGTGGTGGCACACGCCTGTAGTCCCAGCTACTCAGGAGGTTGGGGCAGGAGAATCACTTGAACCCGGGAGGCAGAGGTTGCAGTGAGCCGAGATCACGCCACGGCACCCCAGCCTGGGCGACAGAGTGAGACTCTCAACCAAAGAATTAATAAAAAAGAAAAAAAAAGAAGACAACAATATGTCCATTCTTCCACAATCAATCTATAGTCGATGCAATCATAATCAAAATTCTTGGCAAATTATTTTGTGGATATTGAAGAGCTGATTATAAAATATACAGAGACATAAAAAAGCCTTAGACCAAGGCAATCTTTAGGAAAATGAACCACACTAAAGAATTTATACAAGATATTATGGCTGTGCACAGTGGCTCACACCTGCAATCCCAGCACTTTGGGAGACTGAGGCAGGCAGATCACCTGAGGTCAGGAGTTCGAGACCAGCCTGGCCAACATGGTGAAACCCGGTCTCTACTAAAAATATAAAAATTAGCCAGGCATGGTGGTGCACGCCTGCCTGTAATTCCAGCTACTCAGGAGGCTGAAGCAGGAGAATCACTTGAACCCGGAAGACGGAGGTAGCAGTGAGCTGAGATCACACCACTGCACTCCAGCCTGGGTGATAAGAGTAAGACTCCATTGCCCAAAAAATAAAAATAAAAAAAATAATGCCTGCAGTGAGCAAAGACTGCACCACTGCACTCCAGCCTGGGCGACAGAGCGAGACTCCGTCTCAAAAAAAAAAAAAAAAAAAAAAAAAATATATATATATATATATACACAGCTCAACAGAATACTAAAAAAATTAGAAACAAACCCATATGTGGATGGCTGTCTCATTTATGACAAAGATGACACAGTACAGTGGGGAAAGAAGAATTTTTTCAGTAAATGATGCTGGTTCAACTATATATTCTTTTGCAACCAACGTGAATACTGACCCCCTACCAAACACGATGATCTTTTTAGATGATAGGACTACATGAGAACAGTAAACCAATAAAGGCTTGTGGTAGAAAAAGTTTTCTTAAACAGGATTTTTTAAAAGCACTAACCATAAGGAAAAATAAATTGAACTACATAAAAACTTAAATTCAATTAAAATTAGTGTCATCCAAAGGCATTAAGAGAGCAGAAAGGCAATCCCAGGCTGGGCATTCTGGCTCACATCTGTAATCCCAGCACTTTGGGAAGTCAAGGCGGGCAGATCACTTGAGGTCAGGAGTTCAAGATCAGCATACCCAACATGGTAAAACCCCATTTCTACTAAAAATACATAAATTAGCCGGGCATGGTGGCACACGCCTGTATTCCAAGCTACTTGGGAGGCTGAGGCAGGAGAATTGCTTGAACCTGGGAGGTGGAGGTTGCAGTGAACCGATACCACACCACTGCACTCCAGCCTAGGCAACAGAACAAGATTCCATCTCGAAAAAAAAAAAAAGGAAGAAAGGCAATCCAAGAATAAGGAAAAGATATCAACAATAAGTATATATGTGTGTATAGAGACAAATGTACACATGAAAAAAAATTGTACCCAGAATATATAAAGAACTCCTACAAATAAGAAAAAGGCATACAACCCAATTTTAAAAAAACTGATGTCGCTTGAACTGACACTTAACAAAAAGATAGTCACATGGCCAAAAGATATATGTTATATATAAAGGGAGTTAACTTCATTGGTCATTAGAAATATGCAAATTAAGACCATAATGTACCCACCAGAATGAAATTCAAATTGCCGGTGAAGATATGGAGTCTGCCTGGCTGAAGAGTAAACTGTTCACCCACTCTGGAAAACTTTTAGCACTACATAGTGACGCTGAACACAACCATGCAATTTTACTCCCAGATATATACTCCAAGAAACACGTATACATGTTCACCAAAAGATATATACAAGAAATATTGCAACAGCAATATATGTAATCGGCAAAAACTGGAAACGCAAATGTCCAACACCCAAATGGATTTGTGTCAACAGACTCCGGGACCATCTCTAAGTTCAGCAATTTGCTAAGAGGATTCCAGGACTCTGAAACTGTTACACTTACAGTTTATTACAGCAAAAGGACACAAAGTAAAATCAGCAAAGGGAAAAGGGACATCAGGTAAAGTCTGGAGGAAACCAGGTGCATGCTTCTAAGAGTCCTCTCCCAGTGGAATCACACATAAAGCATTTAATTCCTCCAGCAATAAACTGCAACAATGGCCAGGCACAGTGGCTCAAGCCTATAATCCCAGCACTTTGGGAGTCCGAAGCGGGTGAATCACTTGAGGCCAGGAGTTTGAGACCAGTCTGGCCAACATGACAAAACCCCATCTCTACTAAAAATACAAAAACTAGCCAGGACTCGGGAGGCTGAGGCAGGGGAATCACCTGAACCCAGGAGGCGGAGCTGCTGTGAGCCGAGATAGCGCAACTGCACTCTAGCCTGGGCAACAGAGCCAGGCTCTGTCTTGGGGGAAAAAAAAAGAAAAGAAAAAGAAAAAGAGAAACTGTAACAACATTATGTGAAGTGTTGTCTACTATGGAAGCTCACAAAAGCCTAGGAGTTCAGGGTTTTTCTTGGCGGGTGATCCTGAAGGCACACAATGAATGACCAGTTACCAAAGCTCTAGTTCATGAGAAGGAAAGGAGGTGTTCATCATAAATAATGCTGTTTGCACAAACTGGAACAGTGAAGTTCAAAGATTCATTCTTATTGAATGCAGAATATTCTAAGAGCTCAATTGGGGCCTGTCAAGGACCAGTCACAGAAAATGGTCCTCTTGGGAACATGAAAGATTTGAGCAACTCAGGCCTTCTCAGTTAATCCTTTCCTGCCCAAGATAACAGAAAATTGTATGTGGTTATATAACAACACACTCTACAACAATGAAATGTTGCTACATACAACATGGATTAATCTCATAAACGTACTCAGCCAAAAAAGCCAGACAACAAAGAGTATACATTGTATGATTCCACTCATATAATATTAAACACACAAACACAAAGGCCAAACTGTCATATTAGAAATGTGTCAAGGACAGAAATTACTTAGGATTGTTTCTGAGAGTGTGGTACAATGCTGGATGTGTAAGTGTACTTACTGTATAAAAAAATTCATCAAGCTGTGTATTTATAATTTGTACATCTTTCTGTACACATTATACTTCAAATTAAAAGCTTACACAAAAAGGTATCTGGTTCCTATTTTAGCCATGAGGAAACTTTAGGAAAATATATCATTCTATAGAATCATATTTTCCTCAGTTCAAACTCCTAACACAGCTCAAAATCCTATAATTTTATATTGTGAGGGTAGAAGAACATCTTTCCTATTTTCTGGTTTTTAGGACAATCAGGGAAATACAGAAATTGAAAAGTGCATAAAGTACTGAGGTATCAGCTAATCCAGTGGTTTTTCTAACTATATTACTCAGAAATATTATAGGAACCCTCTAATGGTTTGATTTGAATTTCTTTCTCTCTCTCTCTCTTTCTTATTTTTTTTATTTTAATTTTAATTTTTTTGAGACGGAGTCTCACTCTGTTGCCCAGGCTGGAGTACAGTGGTGTGATCCCGGCTCACCACAATCTCCGCCTCCCGGGTTCAAGCGAGTCTCCTGCCTCAGCCTCCCGAGCAGCTGGGACTACAGGTGCATGCCACCATGCCTGGCTACTTTTTGTATCTTTAGTAGAGATGGGGATTCACCAAGTTGGCCAGGCTAATCTTGAACTCCTTGACCTCATGATCCGCCCATCTCAGCCTCCCAAAGTGCTGACATTACAGGCGTGAGCCATTGCACTCGGCCTTGAATTTTTTTTTTAATGTATTACAAACCCAACCTCTACAAGAAAAAAAAGATTGTCAGACTTCTCACATTTGACATGACAGTATAAAAAGATTAACAAATTATCTTTCAATACAGCTGTATGAACCTATTTCCGTGCTCTGGAATTCAACCAAAGGCATAAAACAAACTGGGAGCATTTATTTATTAAGTTCCTGAACTTCAGGCAGTAACGGTGGTTTTAGTTTTGAGCTGCTACCAGACTCCTGCCCCTCCCCCAACCCCAGCTGTGTGGGGTATGTTAGTTTAAACATGACATGCTGCTGCCTGAGAGGACTCATTGGATTTGGAGTGTTGTCAAGTTAACAGGGCAAACACGGAAGACTGGTGGACTAGGCCCAGGATAGATACAACAGGTAGTTGTAGGAGGTGAGACAGCCACAAGAGGCTTGAAAAGCTCTCCCCAAATCGGTTGACTCTAGACTATATACATGCATATAAGAGACTGGAACACACTCAAGCCACCCATTTTTAAAACATGAAATGAGTTTTAGAGATGGATGGTGGTGACAGATACCCAACATTATGAAATGTATCTAATACTACTGAGCTGTATCCTTCAAAAGAGTGAAAATGGTAAGTTTGTTATATGTATTTTACCATAATTTTTTTAAATGGAAAAAAAAAAGAGTGATCTGGTTTGTCTATATTCATACTAAAAATGTGTCCTGAACAAACACATGTATTTGTTCAAGGAATATATTTATTAAGCACCAACCATATCCCAGGCAGCACTACACAAACAGTGAAGAAAATTAGAATCTCATGAAACTCAAAATGGGACTAATTATCCTCATTAACTAATAACAAATAACCTACTATAGGTTTCCTACTATGAAGGAAAAACTGCAATAAGAAAAAAAGAAGGATTAAGGAAGCAGGCAATGTTTAAGTCCTCTGTTCCACCCAAATTATAATTTTAATTAATCAAACTGTATTTTTTTTTTTTGAGATGGAGTTTTGCTCTTTTTGTTCAGGTGGAGTGCAATGGCACCATCTCAGCTCACCACAACCTCCACCTTCCGGGTTCAAGCAATTTTCCTGCCTCAGACACCTGAGTAGCTGGGATTACAGGCATGCGCCACCATGCCTGGCTAATTTTGTATTTTTAGTAGGGACGGGGTTTCTCAATGTTGGTCAGGCTGGTCTTGAACTCCCAACCTCAGGTGATCCACCAGCCTTGGCCTTCCAAAGTGCTGGGATTACAGGCGTGAGCCACTGCATCAGGCCTCAAACTGTATTTGAAATGTGCCAGAAGAATTAAAAACTTTAAAAGGTTCATAGCAAAGTCTTATGTAAGGCTAACGGGCTAACAGCCACCCTCTAAAGTTCTCTGCTGTCTAAACCTTATTTAAGAACAATGATTATCTGTACCCAGAGGGATTCTTCAGTAAGGCAAAATGATTAGGAAGAGTTGAGCTCCAAAGTTTTATTTTTTTAATTTTGTTTTTTTAGAGATGGGGTCTTGCTATGTTGCCCAGGCTAGACTTGAACTCCTGAGCTCAAGCAACCCTCCTACCTCAGCCTGCTAAATAGCTGGGCCTAAAGACATATGCTACTGTCCCCAGCCTATCAATAATTTTTAAAGAATAATTAAAACAACTGAAACTTAACTCCAATTTAAAATACTTTATTAAAATTAAGCATTAAATAGTTGTAAGCCACCTAAGATCTGCCCCGTCATCTTTTCTTTGGCATCTCCCTTCCTTCTAACCACATCATAGCCCAAACATACAAGTTCTTGCTAAGATATTCAATACCACCTCTGAAGAAAATGGCTATCGATAAGCTACGAAAAACTGAAATTTAGATATTCCTACAATTATTACTCATTGTTACAAAGTACTCACCAATCTGCTATTTACTATGTTCTTAAGTCAAAGACCATTAACATCCCCATAAAGAAGTTACAGACTTCAACAATGCTTTGCAATTTCCTGTAGGACAGGACCCTATGAGTCGGTGGCCTGTTATGAACCCAGTCACACAGAGCAGCAGGTGAGTGAGCATTACCACCTGAGCTCTGCCTCCTGTCAGATTAGCAGTGGCATTAGATTCTCATAGGGGTGGGAACCCTACTCTGAACTATGCATGTGAGGGACCTAAGTTGCGCTCATTATGAGAATCTAATGCCTGATGATCTGAGGTGGAACAGATTCACCCTGAAACCCTCCCCCAACCAACCCACTTCTGTGGAAAAATTGTCTTCCACGAAACCAGTCCCTGGTACTAAAAAGGTTGGGAATTGCTGCTTTAAAGCATCTTAAAGATCTTCCTAAACATATACAGTTAATTTGTGTAACAGCACCCCCAAGTCTGGTTCAATAGGAGTGCAGTGCTACCCAGGAATATTTAAAGAGGTGTTTGTGTTACACGTTGTTCAGAAACTACAAAGGAAAAAAAAAAAATGAAACAAGCTGTTTTAAATCACTATCAAGAGCTACTCCCAAACACGTATCTAGACATACACAGTGATACATGCCTAAGAACTTACCTCTTTCTCTTACAAAACAAAAACCCAATTCAGCAATACTTACAGTCAACATTGGAGTTGTCAACAGGCCCCACGCAAAGAATTCAAGGAAGATGACAATAGCAGCATGGTACACACTTGGTCGGCCAAAGCCTTGTAGCTAAAAAATAAAGTTATTATGAAAATTAGCAAAGAAATATAAGAAATCTATTATCTTTAAATGGTACAGAAAAAAGGTGTAAAATAAAGTTAGGGCCTACCTCGGTCATTTAAAATAAAACTTCATTTGGTGTTATCCCTGATGCTTTCACTTCCCCCTAATAAGGGAAGGTGCTAAGATTATAGCACAGGCTGAAGCCTGTAATCCCAGCACTCTGGGGGGCCAAGGCAGGCAGATCACAATGTCAGGAGTTCAAGACCAGCATGGTCAACATAGTGAAACCCCACCTCTACTAAAAAATACAAAAATTAACCAGGCATGGTGGCGGGCTACTTGGTGCCAGTTACTTGGGAGGCTGAGACAGAAGAATTGCTTGAACCCGGGCACCAGAGGTTGCAGTGAGCTGAAATCCTACCACTGTACTCCCACCTGGGTGACACAGCAAGACTCTATATCTCGGGAAAAAAAAAAAGAAATAAATAAAAGAGAAAAAGATTATAGACTTTTGATCTGTCCCATCAATGCAAATCACTGGAGCTTTAGTAGAATATCAACTGGGTCTTCAAGAGACTGAGGTTTCAGGATCTGACTGCTCTGTCCCTTGCAAATATGTGTTCCTTAGCAACTTAACTTCTCTAGGGCTGAAGTTTCTTTACCTACATAATAAGAGAGATGGGTATGGGTATCACATGCTCAAAGGCCTGAGGGACAGCTCAGACCCCTTTAAATCAGTATGGAATATCTTGAGATATCCCAATTCCAGAGATGTTTAGAAGCAGAGGATGAAAAGTGTGCAATGTCTGTGCACGCTCTTATTTATCATCTCTCCCACAGATTACTGCAATGACCTGTAAACCCTGCCGTGACTCGTTTTCCCTGTCCCCTCCAAACTTGTGGTAACATTACACTCAGAGTGAACTTTTTAAAAATACAAATCTTATTCCATCACTCCTATGGAAAACTGCAAAAACAAAGAGCTACAAATTGCTCTCATCCCTGTACACACACATTTTCACAATATGACTTTGCTGCCAATTCCATCAAAAGGTTCAGTCTATTTCTCCACGTCCCTAGATCAAAGCTGGTTTGACAACTTCCTGTAACCAACAGTCAGGTGAAGTGAAAACATGGATTTCTGAACCTAGATTGCCAAAGATCTTCAAGACTACCACAAGGAGAAATCTCTTCCTGCCACAGGAGTATGAGAGCGTAAGAAACTCTCCCTATCAAGGCCTCACAGACAAACCAGTTAACAGCCATCACCAACTGTCAGACATAGGAGCAAGGCCATCTTAGACGACCCAATTATAATCAAGCCTACAGGTGACTACAGAAGCATGAGACACATCGAGAGAAATCAGTGAAGAACTCTTGCTGAGTTTCACTCACACCACTAACCCAAAGAATTGCAATAAATGCTTGTTGTTTTAAGCCATTAAGTATTAGGGTTGTTTCTTATGTAGCTTTTTTTTTTTTTTTTCTGAGATGAAGTCTCGCTTTGTTGCCCAGGCTGGAGTGCAGTGGTATAATCTCAGCTTACTGCAAAGTGCTGGGATTACAGGCATGAGCCCCCATACCTGGCCCACACTCTTTTTAATAGCTAACTACTCAGCATCTCACTGTATGAATGTGCCATAATTTTAACCATTCCAATATTGATAAGAGTACATGGAATTTTCACTTATTTAAAACTGCTGCAATTAATTTTTTTAAATTTTGAAATAATATTAAACCTACAGAAAAGTTGCAAAAACCAAGAGTTCCTGTATATCCCCTTCACCCAGCTTCCCCAAATGTTAAAATCTTCTATAACCATGGTATAATTATCTAAAACAGGAAATTAGCATTGCTACAAAACTTTAATCTACATACCTTATTTGAATTTTGCCATTTTTCCCATTTTCTTTTTCTGGTTCAGAATCTAATCAAAGATTTAACACCGCATTTAGTTCTCACATTTCTTTAGGCTCTTCCAATCTAAGTCAGCTCCCAAGACTTTTATTTTTTTACTTTCATGATCTTGATACTTTCAAGGAATACTAGTATACTTTTTACCAATAATTTTACATAGCGTTCCTCAATTTGAATTAATCTAATATTCTCTCATGATTAGATTGAGGTTATACATTTTATTTTTAAAAAATATGTCACATCTCATAAAATTCACCATTTTCAAGTGCACAAGTCAGTGGTTTTTAGAATATTCACAAGGTTGTACAACCATCACCACTATCTAACTCCAGAACATGTTTATCACCCCCCAAAAGAAGCCCTACACCCATTAGGAGACATTATTTATTTCCTTCTCCCCCTACTCCCCCTCAGAACCACTAATCTACTTTCTGTTTCTATGGATTTGCCTATTCTGGGATTATACATAAATAGAATTCATAAATGGAATCACATAACATGTAGCCTTTTGTGTCTAGCTTCTTCCAATCAGCATTTTTTCAAGGTTCATCCATGTTGTAGCATGTATCAGTATTTCATTCAATTTTATAGCTAAATAATATTCCGCTGCATCAAGATACTGCATTTTGTTTATCCATGCATCAGTTCATAGACACTCAGGCTGTTTCCATCTTTGGCTATTATGAATAATGCTGCTATAAACATGGATATAGAAGTTTTTGTATGAACATGTTTCCAATTCCCCTGGCCATACACATAAGGGTGAAAATGCTGGGACTATTAATATCCTTTTATTAGCATTCTAGGATAAATTTCTAGAAGTGAAGTTGCAGGGTCAAAGAATATATACATTTTAATTTAGAATCCAATTATAATTTAAAAGTTTCACTAATTAGAAGTCAAAAAAATACTTTATCTTATGTCACCTAATCAACTAATATCTCTAACATATAAAAAGCTTCTAAAAATGTTAAGCAAAAGACTAACAGCCCAATAAAAAGATAGGCAAGAAATATGAATCAGTTCACTGAAGAAATCAAATGTCCCTTCAGTAGTCTCATTTGTAGTAAGAAAAATACAAAATTAAGCTAAATTCAAACACAAGTTCTCAGTATCAGACATTAAAAATTCAAACATTTATAAACTTCTATTGATGATGCAATTGAAAAGAAACAAAAACTGCAAATAGGAACTAAAAATAGTACACCACTATGGAAGAAAATGCGGCAACATCTAGACAAACTACATATTTATCCTTTGAAGCAACAATTCTCTTTAAGATCCCTAAACTATGAGATGCCATATGCACAAAGCTAAAACACTGTAACAGCAAAAATTAACTCTGGGCCAGGGGAAGTGGCTCACACCTATACTCACAGCACTTTGGGAGGCTGAGGCAGACCAATCACTTGAGGTCAGGAGTTCATGACAAGCCTGGCCATCAAAGTGAAACTAGAAATGCAAAAACTAGCAGGGCATGGTGGCGGGTGCCTGTAATCCCAGCTACTAGGGAGGCTGAGGCAGAAGAATGGCTTGAACCTGGAAGGAGGAGGTTGCAGTGAGTCGAGATCACGCCATTGCACTCTACAGTGTCATTAACAATTTAAAAAAAGAACAACTTACAGTCTCATTAACAATTTTTTGGGGAATACCTGTCCCGCCATATCCTAAGACTACATAATAATTTTTAAATTTTTTGACAGGTGCAGTGGCTCATGCCTGTAATCCCAGCACTTTGGGAGGCAAGGCAGGCAGTTCGGGACCAGCCTAGCCAACATGGCGAAACCCCATCTCTACTAAAAACATAAAAATTAGCCGGGCATGACGGCGAGCAACTGTAATCCTAGCTGCTCAGGAGGCTGAGGCAGGAGAATCACTGGAACCCAGGAGGCGGAGGCTGCAGTAGGCCGAGATCGTATCACTGCACTCCAGCCTGGGGGGACAGAGCGAGACTCCATCTCAAATAATAATAATTTTTAAATTTTTCCTAATTTGATTTTTTTAATGGTTATCTAATTTTATTTTGTATTTCCCTTACTCCCAATGAGGCTGAGCTTCTTTCCTATATTAGGAATTTGCATTTCTTTTTCTGTGAATTGCCTATTCATCTTCTGTCAGTTTTTTATTGGTGACCTTAATCTTTCATATTGATTTATAGGACCCTTTTAGAATCAATATTAAAAAGATTTATACAATGCAACATCAAATTATCATTCTCAGCCAGGAGTGGTGGTGTGCACCTATAGTCCCAGCTACTTGGAAGGATCACATGAGCCTAGGAGTTCAAGTCCAGCCTGGGCAACACAGCAAGAACCCCATCTCTTAGAGGGGAAAAAACAAAACAAAACAGGCCCAGTGCAGTAGCTCATGCCAGTAATCCTAGCACTTTGTGAGGCTCAGGTGGCAGGTGGGAGATTTACTTGAGGCTAGGAGTTCAACAGCAGTATAGACAACATAGTAAGACTCGATCTCTCCCAAAAATTTAAAAATTAACCAGGCATGGTGACATGTGTCTGTAGTACCACCTCCTCAGGAGGCTGAGGCAGGAGGATCGCTGGAGCTCGGGAGTTTAAGGCTGCAATGAGCTATGACTGTACCACTGCACTCTAGCCTAGGCCACAAAGTGAGACGCCAGTCTCGTTTAGGAAAAAAGTCATCATCCTCACCTACCAGCATCAATACTCTCTAAAAATAAAAGCACAAATACACAAATCAACAATAGCTAGAGACTTCAATACCCATTTTCAGTAACTGCAATTAGAAGATCAGTGAGAAATAGAAGACTTTGGTAACACAGTGCACTAAACCCAACAGACATTTATTGAACACTCTTCCCAACAAGATAGAAATTCTTATGTGCATATGAGAAGACTGTAAAACAAGTCTGAATGAATTTAAAAGGAGTTAATTTATATAATTTATACAAACTATGTTCTTGACCACACAGAATGAAATTAGACATCAACATAACAAAATTTGGAAAACTCATGAATATTAAAATATTAAAACATACTCCTAAATAATAGATAAAAGAAATCACAAGGAATGTTACAAAACTTTCATTTGAACAAAAATGAAAACACGACACACCAGTTGAATGCAGCTTAAAGCAGCGCTTAACAGGAAGTGTACAGCCGTAGATATGTGGTTATAAAAGATATCGAATCAATAATTTAACCTTCCACCCTAAGAAACTAGAAAAGAGCAAGCTAAACTCAAAGCAAGAAAAGAAAGTAAGATCAGAGCAGATACAAACGTGATACAGAATAGAAAAGCAATACAGAAAAATCAACAAAATCAGGTCGGGTGCAGTGTGAGCCTAGCACTTTGCGAGGTCAAGGCGGGCAGAACACTTGAACCCAGGAGTTAAAGACCAGCTTGGGTAACATGGTGAAATCTTGTCTCTACTAAAAATACAAAAAAAAAAGAAAGTTTACCCAAGGATGGTGGCACACACACCTATAGTCCCAGCTACTTGGGAGGCTGCAGTGGACGAATTGCCTGACTCCAAGAAGTTGAGGCTGCAATGAGCCATGATCATACCACTGTACTCCATTCTGGGATAAGGGAGTGAAATCTTGCCTAAAAAAGAAAGAAAGAAAAAAAAAAAAGGAGGCCGGGCGCAATGGCCTGTAATCCCAGCACTTTGGGAGGCTGAGGCAGGCAGATCACGAAGTCAGGAGATCGAGACCATCCTGGCTAACATGGTGAAACCCCATCTCTACTAAAAATAAAAAATAAAAAATAAATTAGCCGGGCATAGTGGCGGACACCTGTAGTCCCAGCTACTCGGGAGGCTGAGGCAGGAGAATCGCTTGAACCCAGGAGGCGGCGGAGCATGCAGTGAGCAGAGATTGTGCCACTGCAATCCAGCCTGGGCAACAGAGCGAGACTCCGTCTCAAAAAAAAAAAAAAAAAAAAAAAAAAAAAAAAAACGGAAAAAGGAAAGGGAAAAGAAAAATCAACAAAAAAAAATCAAATATCAAACTAATGGACAAACCAAGAAAAGAGGAGACCTGAATTACTAACACCAGAAATGAAAGAGAAGATAACAATGGTCAACCTTACAGAAATAGCAAGGATTATAAGGTAGTCTTATAGACAATTAGCCAACAAACTGGATAAATGAAATAAAATGGACAAACTCCTAGAAACACATAACCTACTAAAAATGAATCATGAATAAACAGAAAATAAAAATAGACCTATAACCAGTAAGGAGACTGATTCAGTAATCAAAAACCTCCCAGAATTCCCGCAAAGAGTTAAAGAATTAAACCTCTTCCTAAGATATGAAGAGGAAGGAGCACTTTCTAACTCACTCTCTGAAGCCAGAGTAGTTGCCCCCTTATCCAAGGGAGACACATTCCAAGAACTGTAGTGGATGCCTTGAAAAGTACCAAATCCTATACAGCTGTTCCTCCACTTACAAAGGGGTTACGTCTCAATAAACCAACTATAAGTTGAAAATACACTAAGTTGACGCTTTAGACTTATGACATATTCAACCTATGATGGGCTTATCCAGACAACACAATCATAAGTAGAGGTGCATACTAAACGCATACTGCTTTTGCATCAAGGTAAAGGTGAAAAATCTAAGTTCAACCATCAAATTTGGGACCATCTATATATACTGTTTTTTTCCTACATACATCTATGATTAAGTTTAATTTTTAATTAGGCACAGTCCTCATGTGCTTTTGGTCATTATTAAATAAAATAAGGGCTACCTGAACACAAGCATTGTGATACTGCAGTCCATCTGATAACTGATGGCTAACTAACAGATGGGCAGCATATACAGTGTAAATGCTGGACGAAAGGACAGAGCAAGATGGCACAGTATTTCATCACACTACTCAGAATGTGATGTGCAACTTAAAACTTACGAATTTTTATTTCTGGAATTTTCCATTTAGGATTATCAAACCTCAGCCCACTTCGGGTAACTGAAACCTCAGAAAGCAAAACCACAGAAAGCAAAATCACAGATCAGGGAGTACTGCCATACTCTAAAAAAGCCAGACAAAGACACTACAAGAAAACTATAGGGCCAGGCACAGTGGCTCACACCTGTAATCCCAGCACTCTGGGAGGCCGAGGCAAGTGGATCACAAGGTCAAGAGTTCGACACCAGCCTGGCCAACACGGTGAAACCACGCCTCTACTAAGAATACAAAAATTAGCCAGGCGTGGTAGTGCGTGCCTGTAATCCTAGCTACTCAGGAGACTGAGGCAAGAAAATTGCTTGAACCTGGGAGGCGGAGGTTGCAGTGAGCTGAGATCACACCCCTGCACTCCAGCCTGGGTGACAGAGCAAGACTCCATCTCAAAAAAAAAAAAAAAAAAAAAAAGAAAAAGAAAACTACAGAACAATTTCCTTATGCACATTGATGCAAAAATCCTCAACAAAATATTAGCAAACCAAATTCAACAGTTTATTAAGCAGTTTATTATGGTTATACACCATAACCAAGGACTTATTCTAAGACTGTAATAACAGTTCACCTATGAAAACCAATCAACGTGGCCGGGCGCGGTGGCTCACGCCTGTAATCCCAGCACTTTGGGAGGCCGAGGTGGGCGGATCACGAGGTCAGGAGATCGAGATCATCCTGGCTAACACGGTGAAACCCCATCTCTACTAAAAATGCAAAAAATTAGCCGGGCGTGGCGGTGGGCGCCTGTAGTCCCAGCTACTTGGGAGGCTGAAGCAGGAGAATGGCGTGAACCCGGGAGGCGGAGCTTGCAGTGAGCCGAGATCGCGCCACTGCATTCCAGCCTGAGCACTGAGCGAGACTCCGTCTCAAAAAAAAAAAAAGAAAAGAAAACCAATCAATGTAATACATCACATTAAAATACAGAGGAAAAACCCACAAACTCATCTTAAATGACGAAGTAAAAGCATCTGACAAAATCCAACACACTTTCATAATAAAAACACTTAGAAAACTAAGAAAAGAATAAAATTATCTCAAATAATAAAGGCCAAATATGAAAAACCCACACTTCACATCATATTCAATGGGGAAAGGCTGGAAACTTTTCCTCTAAGAACAGAAACAAGACAAGGATGCCCACTTTCACCACTTCTATTCAGTATAATACAACACTAGAAATTCTAGCCAGAGTAATATGGCAAGAAAAAGAAATGGCATCCAAACTGGAAATGAAGAAGTAAAATTATCTCTGTTCACAGATGACAAGATCTTGTAAGTAGAAGACCCTAAAAATTCCACACACAAAAAAACCTGTTACAAATAATACATGAATTTAACAAAGTTACAGGATACAAAAATCAACATTAAAAATCAGCTGCATTTCTATACACTAAAGATTACCAATTTTAAAATGAAACTTAAAAAATTCAAATTGGGCTGAGTACAGTGGCTCACACCTGTAATCCTAACATTTTGGGAGACCAAGGCAGGAAGACAGCTTGAGCTCAGGAATTTGAGGCCCTCCCAGGCTACACAGTGAGACCTTGTCTCTACTAATAATCAAAAAACGGCTGGGCATGGTGGCTCACGCCTGTAATCCCAGCATTTTGGGAAGCCGAGGCAGGCAGATCACGTGAAGTTGGGAGTTCAAGGCCAGCCTGATCAACATGGTGAAACCCTGTCGCTACTAAAAATACAAAATTAGCTGGGTGTGGTGGCACGTGCCTGTAATCCTAGCTACATGGGAGTCCGAGGCAGAAGAATCGCTTGAAGCCAGGAGGCGGAGGTTGTGGTGAGCCAAGATCACACCATCGCTCTCCAGCCTGGGCAACAAGAGTGAAACTGTGTCTCAAAAAAATAAAATCATCAAAAAACTTAGCCAGACGTGCTGGCACACATCTGTGGTCCCAGCAACTCAGGAGGCTGAGGTGGGAGGATCACTTGAAACTGGGAGTTCAAGGTCGCAGTGAGCTATGATCACCCCACTGCACTACAGCCTGGGCAAGAGTGACACCCAGCCTCAAAAAAAAAAAAAAAATTCAAGTTGCAATAGCATCATAAAGAATAAGTTACTTAGGAATACATTTAACCAAGAAAGTAAATGATTTCTACGCTTAAAACTTTAAGACACTGCTGAAAGAAATTAAAGAAGGTGGGGCCGGGCGCGGTGGCTCAAGCCTGTAATCCCAGCACTTTGGGAGGCCGAGACGGGCGGATCATGAGGTCAGGAGATTGAGACCATCCTGGCTAATACGGTGAAACCCCGTCTCTACTAAAAAATACAAAAAACTAGCCGGGCGAAGTGGCGGGTGCCTGTGGTCCCAGCTACTCGGGAGGCTGAGGCAGGAGAATGGCGTGAACCCGAGAGGAGGAGCTTGCAGTGAGCTGAGATCCGGCCACTGCACTCCAGCCTGGGTGACACAGCGAGACTCCGTCTCAAAAAAAAAAAAAAAAGAAATTAAAGAAGGTATAAATAAACATAAAGACATCCCATGTTCATGGATTTAAAGACTTAACATAGTCAGGGTATCATTGTTACCAAAAGTGATCTGTAGATTCAATGCCAGTCCTATCAAAATCCCAACGATTTTTTTTTTTTGCAAGAAGAGAAAACTCCATCCTAAAACTTATATAGAATCTGAAGGGACCCCCAATAGCCAAAATAATCTTGAAAAAGAAAAAAAAGTTATCTCACACTTTCTGAATTCAGAACTTACTATAAACATATGGCAATCAAAACAGTGTGGTTCCGGCATAAAAACAGACATACAGACCAACGGAATTAAAAGCCCAAGCGGAGCCGGGCGTAGTGGCTCACGCCTGTAATTCCAACAATTTGGGAGGCCAAGATGGGCATATCACGAGGTCAGGAGATCGAGACCAGCCAGACCAATATGGTGAAACCCCGTCTCTACTAAAAATGCAAAAAATTAGCTGGGCATGGTGGTGAGCACCTGTAGTCCCAGCTACTCGGGAGGCTGAGGCAGGAGAATGGCATGAATCTGGGAGGCGGAGCTTGCAGTGAGCCAAGATCGTGTCACTGCACTCCAGCCTGGGCGACAGAGCAAGACTCTGTCGCAAAAAAAAAAAAAAAAAAAAAAAAAACCCCGAGTGGGCCTGGCAGTGTGTCCTTGTATTTCTACCTACTGAGGAAGCTGAGACAAGAGAATCACTTGAGCCCAGGAGTTCAAGTCCAGCCTGGGCAACATGGCAAAAAATAAATTAAAAGCTTGGAAATAAAAAGCCCGGAAGTAAATACATATATGTAACAAATAATATGCAACAAGGGTACCAAGATCATTTAATGAGAAAGGAAGGACACTCTCTCAGCAAATGGTGATGGAAAAACTGGATATCCACATTAAAACGAATGAAGTTGGATCGCTACCCTAAACCACATATAAAAGTTAACTCAAAATGGACCAAAAATCTAAACATAAAAGTAAAACCTATGAAACTCTTAGAAGAAAACATGAAGGAAAGCTTCATGGTATTGGATTTGACAATAACTTCTTGGATATGGCACCAAAAGAACAGCCAACGAAAGAAAAGACACATAAATCAAACTTCATCAAAGTGAAAAACCTTCGTATATCAAAGGATACTATCAAGACAGTGAAAAGGCAACCCAATTAAAAACAGGCAAGGAAATTGAACAGACCTCTCTAAAAGAGATACACAAATGGCCAAGAAGCACATGAAAAGATACACATAGGCCAGGCGCAGGGGCTCATGTACGTATGTAATCCCAGCACTTTGGGAGGCCGAGGCAGACGGATCACTTGAGATGAGGAGTTTGAAACCAGCTTGGCCAACATGGTGAAACCCTGTCTCTAGTAAAAATACAAAAATTAGCCAGGCATGGTGGCGCATGCCTGTGTTCCTAGCTACTCTGGAGGCTGAAGCAGGAGAATTGCTTGAACCTGTGAGGCAGAGGTTGCAGTGAGCCGAGACTGCACCACTGCACTCCTGCCTAAGAGACAGAGCAAAACTCTGCCCCACCCCCCAAAAAAAAGAAAGAAAAAGAAAAGATACACATCACTAATCATTAGGGGAATGCAAATCAAAACCATAATGAGGTATCACCACATACTCATTAGGATGGCTACTGTCTTAATCTGTTTTGTGCTGCTATAACAGGATACTTGAGACTGGGCAGTTTATAAAGCACAGAAATTTATTTTCTCACAGTTTTGAAGGCAGAGAAGTCCAAAACAAGGTGTTAGCATCTGGGGTGGACATTCTCTCACAAAGCAGAAGGTGGAAAGGCAAAAGAGGGTGAGCCCTCTCCCACAAGCCCTTTTTAATAGCAGCATTATTCCATTGATAATGGTGTAGCCCTCATGATAAATCCTTCCCAACAGGCGCCATCTCCCAATACTCCTGCATTGGAAATTAAGTTCCCAACATATGAATTTTGGGAGACACATTCAGACTACAGCAGCTGTGATTTTTTTTCTTCAATAAGAAAATAAGTGCTGGCAAGGATGTGAAGAAATTAGAAGCCTTGCACACTGTTGGTAGGAATGTAAAATGGTGCAGCCCCTATGGAAAAAGTTTGGCAGGTACTCAAACAATTAAAAATAGAATTACTTCATGACCCAGCAATTCCACTTTTGGGTACATATTCAAAAGAAACAATAGCAGGGACTTCAACAGATTTTTATACACCCATATTCACAGCAGAATTCTTCACAATAGCCAAACAGTAGAAGCAACCCAAGTGTTCATCAACTTATGAATGTTTACACAAAATATGGTAATGTATACAATGGAATATCATTCAACCTCAAAAAAAAAAAAAAAAAAAAAAAAGGAAACTGACTGTCACAACATGGATGAACCTTAAGGACATTGTAGTAAGTTTAATAAGCCAGTCATGGCCGGGCACGGTGGCTCACGCCTGTAATCCCAGCATTTTGGGGGGTCGAGGCAGGTGGATCACCTGAGGTCAGGAGTTCGAGACCAGCCTGGCCAACATGGTGCAACCCCGTCTCTACTAAAATACAAAAAAATTAGCCAGGCGTGGTGGCAGGCACCTGTAATCCCAGCTACTCGGGAGGCTGAGGCAAAAGAATTGCTTGAACCTGGGAGGCGGAGGTTGCACTGAGCCAAGATTGTGCCATTGCAAAAAAGGAAGGAAGGAAGGCAGGGAGGGAGGGAGGAAGAGAGGAAGGGAGGAAGGAAGGAAGGAAGGGAGGGAGGGAGGGAGGGAGGGGAAAGAAAAGAAAGGAAGGAAAGGAAAGAAAGGAAAGAAAGAAGAGGAGAGGAGAGGCCAGTCACAAAAAATCAAGTGTGGCATAATTTCACTTATATGAGGTACCTAGAGTAATTAAATTCATAGTAAGTAGAATAGTGACTACCAGGGACTAGAGAGTTACTGCTTAATGGGCACAGAGTTCAGTTTGGGATGATGAAAAAATTCTAGAGACAGACTGTGGTAATGAGTACACAACAATGTGAATGTACTTAATGCTACTGAACTATGTTATGTATATATACTAAAATAAAAATAAGTAACTCAAAATACATCATGGACCTAAAAATAAAATGCAAAACTATTAGCTTCTAGAGGATTATCAGGTGAAAATATAAGTGACCTTGGTCACATGGTTTCAAGATGAGTCTGTAGACACAAGATTAAAGTCATGCCACATGCAAGAAAAAGTTGATATATTGGACTTCACTAAAATTAAAAACCTCTGCTCTGCAAAAGACACCGGTAAGTGAAAGAAAAGATAAGCCACAGATTGGAAGAAAGTATCTGCAACAATCTTATCTGATAAAGAACTTCAACCAAGAACACAGAAAGCGCTCTTACAAGTCACTAATACCACAACAACCAAATTTAAAAATGGGCAAATGATCTGAGAAAAGACAGACGGAGAGTGACAGTTAATGGATAGAGACACAGACTCTTTTAGGGGAGATGAAAATGTTCTAGAATTAGATAGTGATAGTTCTACAACACTGTGAATATATATTAAAAAAAACTGAACTGTATACTTTTAAAATGATGAACTATATGGTACGTGAATATATATCTCAATTTTTAAAATACCATAGAGAAAAAAGAAAGGAGAGATTCCTTTTCTGCCTCTGGAATACTTTAACTGTATGTGAAGCCTAGAACTGACAGAGGCATGTGAACCAGAGCAACTCCATCTTGAATAGGAGCTGGGTAAATGAGACTGAAACCTACTGGGCTGTATTCCCAGACAGTTAAGGAATTCTAACTCACAGGATGAAGATAGGAGCACAAGACACAGGTCATAAAGACCTTGCTGATAAAGCAGGTTGCAGTAAAGAAGCTGGCTAACACCCACCAAAAACAAGACAGAAACAAGAGTGACCTCTGGTCATCCTCACTGCTATACTCCCACCAGTGCCATGACAGTTTACAAATGCCATGGCAACATCAGGAAGTTACCCTATAGGTCTAAAATGGAGAGGCATGAATAATCCACCCTTTGTTTAGCACACAATCAAGAAAAAGCCATAAAAATGGGCAACCAGCAGCCCTCAGGGCTGCTCTGTCTATGGAGTAGTCATTCTTTTATTCCTCTACTTTCCTAATAAACTTGCTTTCACTTTAGGGACTTGCCCTGAATTCTTTCTTGTGCGAGGTCTATCCAGGAATCCTCTCTTGGGGTCGGGATTGGGACCCCTTTCCTGTAACACAACTACGGCAGCCACCTTGAGACCATGAGAGCCAGACAAATCAACACACTGAAGATGGAAAGAACCTGGTCCTTGACGCAAAATCAAGGACCACTCCTGGAACTGTCTTTCCATCAGATTTCTTGTTAAATGAGGTAATAAATCCCAATCATAAACAAGAAAAAGGAGGAGGGGGTAACAGGATCGCAACAGTCTCCTCATAGATGATACACAGATGGCAAATATGCCTATAAAAAGATGTTCACTGCCAGGCGCAGTGGCTCATGCCTATAATCCCAGGACTTTGGGAGGCCGAGGCAGGCGGATCACCTGAGGTCAGGAGTTCAAGACCAGTCTTGCCAACACAGTGAAACCCCATCTCTACTAAAAATACAAAAAAAATTTGCTGTACATGGTGGCTGGCACCTGTAATCCCAGCTATTCAGGAGGCTGAGGCAGGAGAATCGCTTGAAACCTGGAAGGCGGAGGTTGCAGTGAGCCAAGATCGTGCCACTGCACTCCAGCCTGGGTGACAGAGCAAGATTCTGTCTCAAAAACAACAACAAAAAAATCAGCCTGTGTTTGAGGGTCCTCTTTTCTATTGCAGTTGACCCCGCACGAAAGAGTGAAACTCCATCTCAAAAAAAAAAAAAAAAGGTAGAAAAGATGTTCATTATGTGTCACTGTCATTTTAAAATACAAACTAAAACGAAATTGTGAGAAGGACGGACCTGAAATGCACAAATGAAAGAAGCGAGTCTGAAAGGCTACAAAGTGTAAGATACCATTTAAAGGACATTCTGGAAAAAGCAAAACTATAGATAGTACCAGATCAGTGGTAGCTGGAGTTGGAGGGTAGGGTTAAATGGATGAAGCACAGGACACTTTCAGGTAGTAAAATTGTTCTGCATGACATTTTAATGATAGGTAAACGGCATCACACATTTATCAAAACCAGCAGAACTTCAGAGAACAAGAGTGAGCCTCAGTACATGGTAACTTTTAGAAAACATTTCAGAGGTGGGGAATCCCAGGATGGAATGCAGAATGTAGCAAAAGAATCTAATTGTAGTACAAACACATGAAACAACCTTCACTAAAGGGGGTATGGGGGAAGGCAGTGATCCAAGTAACTTTAGGAAATAGTGGAGTCTTTTTTTTTTTTTTTTTTTCACTTGGAAGCTGGAAGCTGGAATTTTATCATAGGTAACAAACGTATTAGTTGTTTTTTTTTTTTTTTTTTTTTAAAGACCAGAGGCAAAAAAGCTGTGCATAAATGAAACTGGCTCAATTTCCCCATAGAAATTATATTTACAGGTCTTTGAATAAACATAGAAACTCACTCTTGGCCGGGCGCGGTGGCTCAAGCCTGTAATCCCAGCACTTTGGGAGGCTGAGACGGGCGGATCACAAGGTCAGGAGATCCAGACCATCCTGGCTAACATGGTGAAACCCCGTCTCTACTAAAAAAATACAAAAAACTAGCCAGGCGAGGTGGCGGGCGCCTGTAGTCCCAGCTACTCGGGAGGCTGAGGCAGGAGAATAGCATGAACCTGGGAGGCAGAGGCTGCAGTGAGCCGAGATTGCACTCCAGCCTGGGCAACGAACGAAACTCTGTCTCCAAAAAAAAAAAAAAGAAAAGGCTTTTTCTCTGGCAATACTCAGCTCAGTGACTGGCTTTCCATGTGGCAAGAAACAGGACCTAGATCTACCACCTGGCATTTCTGTAACTTAAACAACTGTTACGCTATAGTTGAAAGTTGTACTCCACGGAAATAAAGGTTAACAATTCTGAAACCATGTATACTGTGATTGACCAATTAAATAAACTGGATGGCAGATGGTGGAAGCCAGGTTTCTCACTGCTGGAGTGGAAGGTTACAAATAAACAAGAGAAGGAAGCAAGAATGATCCATGTAATCATGAATTAGAGTTGGACACATCATTATAAACTCATTTTTAATTTCATATAGATACACATGGTCACAAGTGGAAATACTTACAAATGTGTGTATTATATACATGTGTTTCCTCACTCTATCAGCTGAAAGAGCCTAAAAGAAATGACACCCTAGAAACTCAACAGCAATAAGCACATCTAGCGTGACATCTCGGTTTCAAATGCCATTCTCAAATAAAAGAAACCAAGGCTCCTTGGAGAAACAGCTAATTCTGGGACTAGAGTGGGAAATATGTAAGAGGAGCGTGGAGTATCTTGTAATCCCAGAATATAAGCATGGCAGGCCAGGTCTCACTAACTCAGGCCTCCAAAACAACTGTTTCTGTACAGACTGAGTAGTTAAGTTAAATTTTAAAAGCTGAAAGAGCCAGCCAGGTACGGTGGCTCACATCTGTAATCCTAGCCACTCTGGGAGACCAAGGTGGGCGGATCACCTGAAGTCAGGACTTTGAAACCAGCCTGGCCAAAATGGTGAAACCCCATCTCTACTAAAAATCCAAAAAATTAACTGGGCGTGGTGGTAGGTGCCTGTAATCCCAGTTACTTTGGAGACTGAGGCAGGAAAATCGCTTGAACCCAGGAGGCGGAGGCTGTAGTAAGCCAAGATTGCGCCACTGCACTCCAGCCTCAGTGACAGAGCGAGCCTCCATCTCCAGGGGCGTGGGCGGGGAAAAGCCAGTACCCTTATGCAAAGGCTGGAATTTAACAAAAGCCCACCAAGAGTTTTGCCTAGGCCTTTCCTGGGCCTTAAAGCACGACAAAACAATGAAGGAATTCTTAAGGCCCATTTAGGATTAAACAAGTTTTACTGTGGGTCTAAAGAAACTTCTCAGGCCTCCACAAACAAGTGTATTGACGTATAAAGGAACTCCCCAAACCTCCGTGATTTAGCAGGAGACAAGATAAGGGTAATCACCCCAGCACCTGGACCCATTTAGATTAAGTAAATTTACTGAGGCTCCAGAGGAAGGTGTTCAAGACTCAGACCTTAGTTACGGACTAAAAGAAGTTAATCATTTATGTCTTTAGACGAATGCACACTTACAGATAGATATATAACTTAGAAGGTATATAAGCTATGTAAACTTTGTGATATTGAGTTGGCCTGGTGATAACTTTCAGGTATTCTCCCTGTAACCCATCGCAGAAATAAAAACTCTCTTCCTCCCCAGTTCATCTGCATCTCGTTATTGGGCCACAAGAAACAGCAGCCCCACCCTCAGTTTGGTCCGGGAACATAAGTGTTTAAAAAAAAAAAAAGAAGATGGGGTATATATGTCAAAGCACTCCCAGTGGCCAAAGCTAGAACAATTTGAACAAGAAAATAAAGCAATATTGGATTTGGGGATAATCCCTCTGTTGCCCAGGCTGGAGTGCAATGGTGCAATCTCACCTCACTGCAACCTTCGCCTCCCGGGTTCAAGAAATTTTCATGCCTCAGCCTTCTCAGTAGCTGAAACTACAGGCGTGTGCCACCACACCTGGCTAATTTTTGTATTTTAGTAGAGATGGAGTTTCAGTATGTTGCCTGAGACTCAGTATGTGGTCTCAAACTTCTGAGCTCAGGCAATCCGTCTGCCTCAGCCTCCCAAAGTGCTAGGATTACAGGTGTGAGCCACTGCACCTGGTGCCAACCCCACTTTGAATAAATAGAACCCAATGCAGAGTTCACAAATACCAATTATATGGGTATATTACAAATATACCCATATAATTTATTATCTGAGAAGCTGCTGACATCCCATGACTTTCCTGAGCAGAGGCAGGTACTTCACTACCATACCCCTGCAGCTTCTTTTCCATTTAGCACACATCCTCCTCCTATAATACACAACTCTCTCAAAGACAATAGTGTTTCTCTAAATGCATCCTGAACTCAGAGATAACAGACATTTGTTGTGGCAGAAAAGACTGGCTTCCTACACTGCCCACTCCTCAGCTACTCAGGAGGCTGAGGAGGATCGCTTGCTAACATCTTCTCAGTTTTGTTCATGTTTCATTAACTGCATGCTTAAGCTTACCATGGTCACCATCTTGACACTGCAGGCTAGAGAGCTCACTAGGTCCTGAAGCTGAATCTAATTCAACCATAGTAATTCCATGATTTAAGACAGGAATGAGCTACATGGTACAACTGTGGTCAATGAGATATAAGGGAAAACATGTGGGAGGGCTTATGGACAGTTTTTCACTCTCTAAGGGATGCATGACAAAACAGTATTACTTCCAGTTTGGGGGCATTGCTATGTAATGATATGCTAGAGTTGCTCAGTCATCTTGAGACCACAAGGGGTCAATCCTGAAGATCAAAAGCCAGCACACTGGGAAGAGCAAATAAGAATATAATGAGTCTAGGTCCTTGGCAATATCATTAAGCTGCTGTGCTAAGCACTCTATTCCTGGAGTTTCTTATGTGCAATAATAAATCCCCTTATTATCAAATACATCAGGTATAGGCATTTTGCACAATGCTAACTTATTTAAAATGAAATATTCTTTTTATTTTTATGAGCAAGTTAAGAAATCAAGAATATAACTGCCTAAACTGTTGACTCTACTGTACTTCTAAACAAAAAAATATATATTATTCTAAAATATATTCAAATTGAAAACTGGTGCTTCCCTAATTTGAACATACTGCCACAAGGCCAGCACGGTGGTTCATTCCTGTAATCCCAGCACTTTGGGAGGCCGAGGCGGGCGGATGACTTAAGGTCAGGAATTCAAGACCAGCCTGGCCAATATGGTGAAACCCCGTCTCTATTAAAAATACAAAAATTAGCCAGGTGTGGTGGCACAAGCCTGTAGTCCCAGCTACTTGGGAGGCTGAGGCAGGAGAATCACTTGAACCCAGGAGGCAGAGGTTGCAGTAAGCCAAGATCACACCACTGCACTCCAGCCTGGCAATAGAGTGAGACTACGTCTCAAAAAAACAAAAAACAAAAAACAAAAAACCACACATTGCTTTTAAATACAAAGAAAATACTCCCACTATACTGCAATCTTTCAGTTCAATTGAAGATCTTGAGACAGATATCACACATTTAACAACAGCTATAATCTTCCTCGAAGGCAGTCTAAGGAGTCTTGAGAAGTCAGGGTGGAGCTACAGTCAAGAGAAGGTACAAGGCATGTATAGTCTGAATGCTGAAAATAGGAAGCCCAGCACTGGGAAGGATCAAGAACAAGTATCAATAATAAGGATGAACAGTGTGTATCAGGAGAGCAAAATAACAGAAATGTCAGCATTCCCAAGGGTTTCTTTAGAGTGTCCCTTCTCCCACCCCTCAATCTCCTGCTCTCTTTCAATCTTATGGGCTCAGTTGACACTACAACTTTGATACAAATAACCAGTGTCTCTACCTCCAACATCTCTCCCTGATTCCTATCTCTAGATTTTCTCACCATCCAGCCTCAAAAACACATATCTGGAAAAAAGAAAGGGGGTTGTGGGGAGGCGCAATGGTTCATGCCTGTAATCACAACACATTGGGAAGCCAAGGCAGAAGGATCACTGGAGCCCAGGGGTTCAAGACCAGCCTGGGCAATTTAGTGAGATCTTGTCTCTACTAAAAAAAAAAAAAAAAAAAAAAAAAAATTTTTTGACATGGGGTGTTGCCCAGGCTGGATTGCAGTGGCATGATCGTGGCTTACTGCAACCTCCGCCTCTTAGGTTCAAGGGATTCTCCTGCCTCAGCCTCCGGAGTAGCTGGGACTATAGGTCCCCACTACCATACCTGGCTAATTTTCTGTATATTTAGTAGAGACGGGGTTTCACTATGTTGGCCAGGCTGGTCTCAAACTCCTGACCTCAGGCGATCCGTCTGCCTCAGCCTCCCAAAGTGCTGGGATTACAGGCCTAAGCCCCCATACCTGGCCAAAATATTTTTTAAAGAGTTCACATCCAAGGGTAGTCAGCACTCTCAAAGTCAACAATACCAAAAGAAAACTAATCATAGTAATTAATTTCTCCTCCTGACTTCTCTAGTGATAGTACTGTACTGATTTTTTACCTGATTAGATTTTCTCATTCCCCAAAATTCAATCTGCTTCTAGCTCCTCTACTAGTTCCTTAACATCTCTCACATTAATCACCTTTCTTTTTCCTTTTTTTTTTTTTTTTTTTTTGTTTCAAAGACAGAGTCTCACTCTGTTGCACAGGCTGGAGTGCAGTGGCCTGATCACAGCTCACTGTAGCCACAATCTCCCAGGCTCAAGTGATCCTTCTGCCTCCCAGGTAGCTGGGACTACAGACACACACCACCAAGCTCAGCATTTTGTTTTGTTTTGTTTCGTTTTTGGTAGAGACACTAGGCTGGCATCAAATTCTGGGGCTCCAGCAATCCTCCTGCATCTGCCTCCCAAAGTAATGGAATTACAGGTGTGAGCTACCATACCCAGCCAATCTTTTTCTACTAGGTCAAGACCCTGGTCCAGAAGCTCTTTTCTCCCAAGGTTTTGCCTCCTTATCAATCACTTAACTCTTGTGTCTCTCCACACTCAGGCATTGCATCAGATAAATCTTCCTGAAGAACAATCATGAGCATAGTTTCTCATTGTTCCCATGATCAAACTTGTCTAAACTTTGAAGAAAGGAAGTAATAAGCTATGCATAGTTACATAGGCAGCATTTGAATTGAGGTGCTCCTAATTCCTAGAGACTGTGCTCTTCATCAACCAGCCTTGCATGTATCAGTACTACCCAACTCTTTCCAGCCACTATCAAAAAATATTGTTTCATGCTCTGTGACATAAAGGAGAAGGAAAGAAAAGAAATTTAACGAAGTATTACATATTTCAAAACATAAATGTTCAAGCATGTCTACACTAGAAAAAAATCAAAGCAGTCACATGTGCACATCCATATGCGGGATCAACATGTGTCCTCAGGCATGTATATTATACTGGGTAACCCATTCTTTCATCTTCATAAGCTGAGCTCACTAATCCTCCCCCGATAAGATTAAAAATGAATGGACTGTCTTGATGCAGCTTCAACTATCATCTCCAAACAAAAAAAGCTCACAAACATCTCTCTCTCAAAATGATGTCCCAGCTACTTTTACTGACTAGAAAATAATGACTTAGATGTCCTGGCAACACCTTCAATTCAACATATGAAAAGCATCTCTACAAACTGCCTTTCCTTCCAATCATTCCAATTTCTATTAATGGATCCTGGTTACAGGGTTAGTCTGTATGACACTATCCATTATGCCTGTTTCCCTTATGAGTGGGGTAAACATTTATCACACAAATGAGACACTTTTTTTTTTTTTTTTTTTTTTTTTAGACGGAGTCTCGCTCTGTTTCCCAGGCTGGAGTGCAGTGGCACGATCTCCTATCACTGCAAGCTCTGCCTCCCGGGTTCACGCCACTCTCCTGCCTCAGCCTCCTGAGTAGCTGGGACTACAGGCGCCTGACACCACGCCCGGCTAATTTTTTGTATTTTTAGTAGAGATGGAGTTTCATTGTGTTAGCCAGGATGGTCTCGATCTCCTGACCTCGTGATCCACCCGCCTCGGCCTCCCAAAGTGCTGGGATTACAGGTGTGAGCCACCGCACCCAGCCGAGACACTTTTAAGAGTAAAAGAGGGGTCAAGCATGGGGCTAATGCCTGTAATCCCAGCACTTTGGGAGGCCGACGTGGGAGCACTGCCTAAGGCCAAGAGTTTGAGACTATCCTGGGCAACATAGTGAGACCCCATCTCTGCAAAAAAAATTAACAAATTAGCCAGGCATGGGGGTGCACACCTATAGTCCTAGCTACTCCAGAGGCTCAGGTGAGAGAATCACTTAAGCCCAGGAGTTTGAGGCTAAAGTGAGCCATTATCATACCACTGCACTCCAGCCTGGGCAACAGGGCAAGATCTTGTCTCAAATAAATAAGGAATAAAAGGGGGTCCTTGTTAAGAATTAAGCATAGGATGGGCGCAGAGGCTCACACCTGTAATCCCAGCAATTTGGGAGGCCAAGGCGGGCAGATCACTTGAGGTCAGGAGTTTGAGACCAGCCTGGCCAACATGGTGAAGCTTCGTCCCTACTGGGAAAAAAAAAAAATACAAAAATTAGCTGGAGGTGACAGTGTATGCTTGTAGTCCCAGCAATTTGGGAGGCTGACGCAAGAGAATCACTTGAACGTGGGAGGCGGAGGTTGCAGCAAGCCGAGATTCCACCACCGCACTCCAGCCTGGGCAACAGTGAGACTCTGTCTCAACAACAAAAAAAAGACAGAATTAAGTGTAGACAAAAGGCATAAACTGAGATGTCTGATCACCCTACTTATGAAAAGCACACATAATATGGAAAAAATTATCAAGTAGAAGCAAGGAAACCTGAGTTCTATTTCTGGCTCTGCTGCTAACTATTAATAGCTTCCTGTCTTTAACCAATTTTCTGGCCTTTAGTGCTTTCATACATATACTGAGAAAACTAGGACTGGCGTCTAAGGCCCCTTATAGCCTCTAGTGCATATATATCTGAAAGCAGGATCAACTCACACAAAAGGGGGATCCTTAGACAGGCAATGAGGAAGGAGGGAAGATAGGTCAGAAAACAAGAAAGAGCTTGAGGCAACCCAAACAATCAGGACCAGGAAGTCTGTGAGGCAACGGTGTGTCTAACTTCCAGTATTCACGTATCCTTTCCATTGGTCTTTTTATTTTTTTCTTTTGGCTTTGTAACTGATATACATGTTTACCAGAAAACATATAAATGAAAATAAAGAAACAGGCAAGAAATTATATTAAAATCAACAAAAATCTCAATACCAGCAATGATCACTAGTGTTTTAAAGTTTGGTATAAACCCTTCCAGACATTTTTCCATGCAAATATATAAACGCATTTTTAATGTGATAAAAGCTGTGTAGCCAATTGACATAAAAATATATTCACCATATTCATATCAATAGGCATATAATCATTTCATCACTTTTAACGGCAGCTTAGTACTCCACCTAATGTATGTGCCACAACTGTTTCACCAAGTCCCTTTTAAATTACAATCTTTCATGAATATATATAATACACACATATCTTACAAATAAACCTCCGTGGTCTTGTCCCAATAGTGCCTTACAGTAAGTTCCTTGAAGAGTGACTGTCAGGTCAATCGGTATGGGCTTTTTTTTAGTGTACATTAACTGGCCTCCATAAGTTTTCCACCCAAGCAGTATATCACAAAAGAATGGTAACTTAAGAATTTCTCTAAAGCAGTATTCAAGATGCCTAAAGCTAAAAAAAACTCCACATTTCACTACACACCATCTTATGACTCTTTTTTCATGACCCATGATACTCACATGTATCTGGCTGGCTAATAGTTTAAAATATAAAGCCACTATTTTTCTTCAGGGAACACATTACCATGTTACAGATCTTAAATGAAGTTTCTGTACTTCTACTGTATCACAGTATAAAGAGAGATTCTTCTACATTACGTGCAAAAGACACTTTCATTTAATTACTTATTTCAAAGATCTATGCACAAAGAACTACTAATACATAAAATTCATACTCTTTTGCTATTTTTAAATTGAAGCAATTAGTCAGATGAATAGTAATTACCAAGAAGCAGACTAACCACAGAATTTTAAATTTTTCTTCAGATCTCCTCCTGGCTTGACCTAATTTAACAATAGACAATGTAGAGCAGAGAAGCTATTTAGGCAGGACTACAATGCCTAACTCTGTGACAGCACACAAATGACAACAAAAAACAATGCTCAGATAACTCAGGAGTCTTTTTCCTACCTCTACTGTTGAATATGAAAAACAAAATTGCCTATCTAGGCAACATAAGGAACTGAGCTGTCAAATAAAAATTAGATTTGAGAACAGAGATGAGGAAAGTCCCAGCTCCATTGTTCAGTCAGCCTGGTCACTTTCAGCAAGTCAATTTATCTCCATGCACTGATGTTTCTCACCATTAAATCATGCACTGCTCTACCACCTACTTCAAAGCTATCATGAGAATTGATGAGTCATAGTCAATAAAAACATATCACATTCCTTAGAACATTAATTAGAATATTCATGAATTCTAAAAAAAATTATAGCAAAACCAGGTGAGATACACTCACGCAATTAAGATTAAATTTAAAAGGCAAGAAAACATCCAGATTTTTAGGTGCTTAGTTATTCTGCCTCAGTGGAAAGGTCTAATACTGTATATAAATAATATTAATATGATTTCTAGTAGAACAATAGATTTCAAAAAAAAAGTAAGTACAGAAAGGGATGTGGGAAGCATAGGAAAATGAAGATGGTGAGGGAAAAAACTTGTTTACACTATACATAGTGCCTTTCCTAGGAAGTGCCCCTTCCCACCCACCTTTTTTTTTTTTTTTTTTTTTTTTTTTTTTTTTTGTTGAGACGGAGTCTCGATCTGTCGCCCAGGCTGCAGTGCAGTGGCCGGATCTCAGCTCACTGCAAGCTCCGCCTCCTGGATTTACGCCATTCTCCTGCCTCAGCCTCCCAAGTAGCTGGGACTACAGGCGCCCACCACCTCGCCCGGCTAGTTTTTTGTATTTTTTTAGTAGAGACGGGGTTTCACCGTGTTAGCCAGGATGGTCTCGATCTCCTGACCTTGTGATCCGCCCGTCTCAGCCTCCCAAAGTGCTGGGATTACAGGCTTGAGCCACCGCGCCCAGCCCCACCCACCTTAATGAATGTCACAGTAGACACGAGAGTGTTCTCCATAAAAATATTGAGAGGATGGCCCAGAGCTGATGCGAAAGTTAAGAAAAGGTAGAAAACCACCGGGGCAAAATAGTAATATGCATATTGAAATACTGATTTTATAAGAGGAAGAAACTTCTAAGCCAGAGAGAAGACAACTGTTAATTTAAAATTAATATAAATGGATAGAAAAAAATCTGAAAAGCTGAGTTTTTCATCCATCTCAAGAAAGAGCCACAAAATCCATCTTTAACAAAGTGGGAAAAAAATAGTTAATAGTAATCAAAACTACCCTACTGCTTTAGACAACCAAGACAAACTGGATGCCAGGCAATGAAGGACAGAGATCCCTGAAAATCAGGAAAGAAAAGATGAGCTGCTCTAGTAGGAAGAACCCAGACAAAGGCCTGGAGGACAACTTCCTGAGTTGACATGAAAATGAGAGCTAATGGAGATCAAGGCAGAACAGAGTAATGGAGAGAAGAGAGATAGAAGCCCAGAGATCTGCGGAAGATGCACTTCAAGAATTCAGCAGGATACTGATAAGCACATGCATGTGACATAATTACCAAAAACCAGGGAAAAAACATCTGACCAGTATACAGATCTGGCCAGATGTCACTCTGAGCCTATGCATGTTTCCACCAACTAACCTTAAAAAACTTATTTCACTCACATAGTGCTGAGTACAAAATCAGGAAAACCTTGCCTGGGTAGTGGAGAATAATTAGTCCTACAATGAGTAGTACTGCTCCAAATGTGCCTAATAAGATAACTGCAGATTAGACAATGCAGAAAAACTATATAAACACACGATATGTTCTATACATACATGAAATTAAGAAAGTAATTTCATTTACAATAGCATCTAAAAGAAAAAAAAACCTAAAAATAAATTTAACCAAGGAGGTGAAAGACTTACACACTGAAAACTGCAAATCATTACCAAAAACAAATTTCACCTAAATAAAGACATTTATGTGCACAGGAAGGAAGACTTACTATCACTAAGCTATACTATTCAATGTGATATACAGATTCAATACAATCCCTACACAGCAAGACCTTCTCTCAAAAAAATAAGTAAAGAATAAAAAGGAAGTCATTATTAAGAATTAAGGGTCACCTCAAATTCATATGGAATTGCAAAGGACACCAAATAGCCAAAACAATCTTGAAAAATTACAAAATTGGAAAACGCACACTTCCTGATTTCAAAACTACAAAGCTACAGAGATCAAAATAGCGTGGTACTTGCATAAGGATAGACATACACCAATGGAGTAGAATGGAAACTCCAGAAATAAGCCGTGAATGCCAACTGATTTTAAGGGTGCCATAAAAGAAAGGTCTCTTGAACAAATGCTGTTAGAGCAACTAATTTTTCACATGTAAAAGAATAAAGTTGGACCCCTACTTCACATTATATATGAAAATCAACTCAAAGGGATTAATGGCCTACACATAAGAGCTAAAAACATAAAACAGATAAATATTGGATTTGATAATAGATTCTTATTTTTGACACTAAAAATACAAGAGAGAGAGAGAGAAAGAAGTTGGGCTTTCTTAAACCACAAACTTTTAAAATGAACCAAAGACCTATCATTAGACTTAAAACTATAAAACTTGGAAGAAAACATAGGGCAAAAACTTCATGGTATGAATTTGGCAATGACTTCTTGGATATGACAACAAAAACCCAGGCAACAAAGTAAAAATAGATACACTTATTTTTACTTAAATAACCCAATTTAAAAATGGGCAAAGAGGCCAGGCATGGTGGCTCATGCCTGTAATCCCTGCACTTTGGGAGGCCCAGGTGGGTGGATCGCTTGAGCATAGGAGTTTTAGACTACCCTGGGTAACATGACAAAACTGCAACTCTACAAAAAATACAAAAATTAGCTGAGCTTGCTGGTGCGCGCCTGTACTCTCAGCTACTCGGGAGGCTGAGGTGGGAGGATCGCCTGAGCCTGAGGAGGTGGAGGCTCCCGAGCCGGGATCATGCCACTGCACTCCCGCCCTGAGCAAGAGAGAGAGACCATGTCTCCAAAAAAAAAAAAAAAAGAGGAAAATTCTGACACATGGCACACACAGACAAACCTTGAGGACATTATGCGAGGTGAAATAAGTCAATCATAAAAAGGTATGGATGAATACCGTATGATTCCATATATATGAGGTATCTAAAGCAAGTCAAACACATAGAAACAGAAAGGAGAATGGTGATTGTCAGGGAATGGGAGGGTGGCAAAAAATGGAAAGTTGTTGTTTCATGGGTAAAGAATTTGTTTTGAAAGAAGAAAAAGTTCTGGAAATTGGCTGCAGAACAATGTGAATATACTTACACTACTGAAGTCTACACTTAAGAATGGTTAAGATGGTAACTTCTTTGCTATGTGTATTTTACCACAATTAAACAATTTTTTTACATCAACTGTATTTCTATATAATGGCAACAAACAATTGCGAATTTAAATTTTAAAAATTTACATTTATGTAATGATACCATTTACAATAACGTCAAGAAATACGAAACGGAATAATTTGACAAAAGATGGGAAAGACATGTCAACTGAAAACTACAAAACTCAGCTGAAAGAAATTACATATCTAAAATAAATGGAGATACTACATTCATGCATCAGAAGACTTGATCAATTCTTCCCAAACAGATCTTCAGGGCAAAAGAATACCAATGGCAATCCCAAAACGTTTTCTTGTGGAAATTGCCAGGCTAATTCTAAAATGCAAAGACACGGAATCACTAAAACGACTTTAAAAAATAACAACATCAGGGGACTAACCTAGTTTTCAAGTCTTATGAACCTCCAGTAATCAAGACTGCATGGTATTGATGTAAAGACAAATAGATCAAAGGAACAGAATAAAGAGTTCAGAGACTGACTGATATACAGACAATTGATTTTTGATAAAGATGCAAAAGCAAGCCGGGTGCGGTGGCTCACGCCTGTAATCCCAACACTTTGGGAGGCTGAGATGGGCGGATCACGAGGTCAGGAGTTCAAGACTAGCCTGACCAACATGGTAAAACCCTGTCTCTATTAAAAATACAAAAATTAGGCCAGGCGCAGTGGCTCACACCTGTAATCCCAGCACTTTGGGAGGCCAAGATGGGCGGATCACGAGGTCAGATCGAGACCATCCTGGCTAACACAGTGAAACTCCATCTCTACTAAAACTACAAAAAATAAGCCAGGCGTGGTGGCGGGCACGTGTAGTCCCAGCTACTCACTCGGAGGCTGAGGCAGGAGAATGGCGTGAACCCGGGAGGCGGAGCTTGCAGTGAGCCAAGATTGCACCACTGCACTCCAGCCTGGGTGACAGCCAGACTCCGTCTCAAAAAAAAAAAAAAAAAAAAAAAATTAGCCAAGCATGGTGGCATGTGCTTGTAATCCCAGCTACTCAGGAGGCTGAGTCAGGAGAATCACTTGAACCTGGGAAGTGGAGGTTACAGTGAGCCAAGATTGCGCCACTGCACTCTAGCCTGGGCGACAAGACAAGACGCCATTTCCAAAAAAAAAAAAAAAAAAAGATGCAAAAGCTATTCAATAAATAAAAACATACTTTTCAGCAAATGAACAACTGATTATTCATAAATAATTTCCATTTTTATCTTGCACCATATAAAAATGTAATCAAAATGAAACATAAACCCAATTGTAAAATCTAAAACTATAAAGCTTCCATAAACATAGAAGGAAGGCCAAGCACAATGATTCACGCCTGTAATCCCAGCACTTTTGGAGGCCGAGGCGGGTGGATATTAAGGTCAGTAGATTGAGCTCACGCCTGAAATCCCAGCACTTTGGGAGGCTGAGGTGAGTAGATCACAAGGTCAGGAGATGGAGACCATCCTGGCGAACACGGTGAAACCCCGTCTCTACTAAAAATACAAAAAATTAGCTGGGCGTGGTAGCAGATGCCTATAGTTCCAGCTACTCAGGAGGCTGAGGCAGGAGAGTGGCATGAACCCGGGAGGCGGAGCTTGCAGTGAGCTGAGATTGCACCACTGCACTTGAGCCTGGGTGACAGAGTGAGACTCTGCCTCAAAAAAATAATAATAATAATAATACAAAAAAAAAATTAGCCAGGCGTGGTGGCACGCACCTGTGCCTATAGTCCCAGCTACTTGGGAGGCTGAGGCAGGAGAATCGCTGGAACCCAAGAGATGCAGATTGCAGTGAGCCGAAATTGTGCCACTGCACTCCAGCCTGGGCAACAGAGCATGAGACTCCATCTAATAAAAAGAAAAAATAGAAGGAAATTCCTATGATTTGGGATTAGGCAACAATTTCTTAAATATGAAACCAAAACCCTGATCTATAAAAGAAAAAATTGATAAATTTCATCAAAATTTAAAATTCCTGTTCTTCAAGACACTGCTGAGAGAATGAAAAGATCAACCACAGACTAGAATGTATTTGCAAATCATTTGACAAGGGACTTGCATCCCAAATATATAAAGAACTCTCAGAACTCAATTATAAGAAGACAACCAACCAACAACAACAACAACAACAAAAAATAGGCAAAAGACAAGAAAAGACATTTTGCCAAAAGGGATACACAGATGACATATAGGCTTAGGGAAGATGGGCACATGGCTCACACCTGTAATCCCAGCACTTTGGGAGGCTGAGGCAGGCGGACTACTTGAATCCAGGAGTTCAAGACCAGTCTGGGCAACACAGCAAGACCCCATCTCTACAAAAAACTAAAAAATTAGCTGGGTATGGTGGCATATGCCTGTAGTCCCAGTTACTCGAGAGGTTTAGGTGGGAGAATTACCTGCGCCCAGGAGGTCAAGGCTGCAGTGAGCCAAGATCATGCCACTGCACCCCAGCCTGGGCAACCAAAGTGAGACTCTGCCAGAGGCAAAAAAAAAAAACAAAAAAAACAAAAAACAAAACAAAACAAAACAAAAAAAACCTTGGCCGGGCACAGTGGCTCACGCCTGTAATCCCACCACTTTGGTTTGTGAAGCCGAGATGGGCAGATCACGAGGTCAGGAGATCCAGACTATCCTGGCTAACACGGTGAAACCCTGTCTCTACTAAAAATACAAAAAATTAGCTGAGCGTGGTAGCAGATGCCTATAGTCCCAGCTACTCAGGAGGCTGAGGCAGGAGAATGGCGTGAACCCGGGAGGCAGAGCTTGCACTGAGCCAAGATCAAGTCACTGCACTCCAGCCTGGGCGAGACAGTGAGACTCCGTCTCGAAAAAAAAAATGATGTAAAGATATTGAATACCACTAGCCATAGGGAAGCACAAATTAAAAGAACAATGAGACATCACTAAAGACCAATTGGAAGGGCTAAAATTGGCCAGGTGTAAGGATGTGGATGAACTAGAATTATCATACAGTGCTAGCTGCAATGTAATACTGTACAATTACTTTTAAAATAATTAGTTTGGCAATTTATTTTATTATTTTTTTAAAGACGGAGGTCTCACCATGTTGCCCAGGCTGGTCTCAAACTCCCGGGCTCAGGCAATCCTCCTGCCTCGGCCTCCCAAAGTGCTGGGATTACAAGCATGAACCACCATGCCCGGCCAGCCGATTCTTAAAAAGTTAAATACATCTACCATATGACCCAGCCATTCCACTCCTATTTACTTTTAAAAAAGTGTATTATGTACAAAGATTGGTACACAGATGTTCACAGCAGCTTTATTTGTAATAGCCAAAAACTGGTGAGAAGCCGAAAGTCCATCAACAAGGGAATGTACAAATGTGGTTCATCCACAAAATGGAATACTACTCAGTAATTAAAAAGAATGAACTGTGGATTTACATAACATTGATAAATCTCAAAATAATTTAGGCTGAACTTTTTAAAAGCCAAAGAGGAGAATATGCTGTATTTATAAAATAACAAAAAAAAAAAATGCTAGAAAATTCAAACCAGCCAGGCGTGGTGGCTCACGCCTGTAATTCCAGCACTTTGGAAGGCCGAGGCGGGCGGATCGCCTGAGGTCAGGAGTTTGAGACCAGCCTGACCAACATGGAGAAACCCCGTCTCTACTAAAAATACAAAATTAGCCAGGCATGGTGGTGCATGCCTGTAATCCGCGCTACTGGGGAGGCTGAGGCAGGAGAATCACTTGAACCCCGGAGGCAGAGGTTGCGGTGAACCATTATCGCACCACTGCACTCCAGCCTGGGCAACAAGAATGAAACTCCATCTCTTTAAAAAAAAAAAAAAAAAAGGGAAGAAAATTCAAGCCAATATATAGTGACAGAATAGATAAATTATTGCCTGGAAATGGAGGTGCAGAGGGACGTAAAAACAAACATTTGAGGGTGATGAATATGTTTACTATCTTGATTATGATAATGGTTTCACAGGTGTATAGACACGTCGCAACACAAAACTGTGCACTCCAAACACATACAGTTCATTTTATGTCAATTAAACTGAATAAGGTTGTTTAAAAAGGACAAGCAAATACAAAGCTAACTATAAAAAAGTCAGACTAAGGCTGGGCACAGTGGCTCACACCTGCAATCCCAATGCTTTAGGAGGCCAAGGCAGGAGGATTATTTGAAGCCAGGAGTTCAAGACCAGCTTGGACAACAAAACAAGATCACATCTCTACAAATAAAAATTTAAAAATTTGCCAGTCATGGTGGGACGTACGTGCAGTCTCAGCTACCAGGAAGGTGAGGCAGGAAGATCACTTGAGCCCAGGAGTTCCCAGCTACACTGAGCCATAATCACACCACTGCACTCCAGCCTGGATGAAAGAGCAAGACTCTTGTCTCAAAAGTAAAAAAATAAATTAATACACATTAAGAATAGATTTCTCTCCAATTCTCACAGAACAATGCTCTTGCTCTTGCTATGCCATAACCTCTTTCTCCATAGCATATCTGACGATTTCATAACCACTTGTGAAAGTTCTACGACATGCTGAACTGGAGGAAGGGAAGAGGGAAAGGGGAAGACAGAACACATGTAAGAAACCGAGAAATTTCTTTTTTTTTTTTTTTTTTTGAGACGGAGTCTCGCTCTCTCGCCCAGGCTGGAGTGCAGTGGCCCGATCTCGGCTCACTGCAAGCTCCGCCTCCCGGGTTCACATCATTCTCCTGCCTCAGCCTCCCAAGTAGCTGGGACTACAGGCGCCTGCCACCACGCCCGGCTAATTTTTTGCATTTTTAGTAGAGATGGGGTTTCACCGTGTTAGCCAGGACAGTCTCAATCTCCTGACCTCGTGATCCACCTGCCTCAGCCTCCCAAAGTGCTGGGATTACAGGCATGAGCCACCTCACCCAGCTGAAACTGAGAAATTTCAAAAATGCTTCCATAGGGTAAAAGTATGTTTACATGTATACAGCCAACAGGATACCTAACAGTAAGAAAAAATTAATGTATTCCTGTTATACAGAGGAGGTTGTATGCACTTTTACCATTACCATTGAATACTTTCCTGGATATTCTAGTTTATTTAAAATCAAAATAACATACAAAATTATCACCACATGCAATATTTGTGAATATTTATCCAGAAGATGCTAGAAAATTAAATATTTTTTGAAAGAAAAAGCACAAGTTACCAATGCAGAGCACCAGCCAGGCACGGTGGCTCATGCCTATAATCCCAGCACTTTCGAGAGGCTTAGGCTAGAGGATTACTTGAGGCCAGGAGTTCAAGACAAGCCTGGACAACATAGTGAGACCCAATCTCTACAAAAAAATTTAAAAACTAGCCAGGCATAGTGCCACGTGCCTATAGTCCTTGCTACTAGGGAGGCCGAGGCAGGAGGTTTGAACCCAGGAGTTCAAGGTTACAGCAAGCTATGATTGTGCGCCACAGAACTCCAGCCTGGATGACAGAGTGAGGCCCCACTTCTTTAAAGGGAAAAAAAAAAGCGGGGGGGCCGGGCACTGTGGCTCACGCCTGTAATTCCAGCACTTTGGGAGGCCAAGAAGGGTGGATCACCTGAGGTCAGGAGTTCAAGACCAGCCTGACCAACATGGAGAAACCCCGTCTCTACTAAAAATACAAAATTACCCAGGCATGGTGGCACATGCCTGCAATCCCAGCTACTCGGGAGGCTGAGGCACGAGAATCACTTGAACCCGGGAGGCGGAGGCTGCAGTGAGCCGAGATTGCACCATTGCACTCCAGCCTGGGCAACAAAAGCAAAACTCTGCCTAAAAAAAAAAAAAAAAAAAATGTACACCAAGAATCCCTACAGAAGGTGAAAAGAGCCTAAGAGGTCATTATTCACAACTTTATGCCAATTAATTTGACATTTTACAGAAAATGGGCAAATTCCCAACAAAACACAACTTACTGAAACTGACAGAACTAAAAATCAAACAGAAAACCTACACTGTTCTAGAATTAACCTCCAAAAGGCCAAGAACTATAAAGTTCTAGAACTGTATTACCAATCTTAGACAAACTCTTCTAGAGAATAGAAAACCAAACTATCCAACTTGTTTTTAAGGCAGATACCATTTGGATATCTGTCTCCTCCAAATCTCATGTTGAAATGTGACCCCCAATGTTGGAGGTGGGGCCTAGCGGCAGGTGTTTGGGTCATGGTGGCTGATCTCTGCTCAGTTGTGTGGTGTCCTTCTCGCGGTAATGAGTAAGTTCTAGCTCCATTAGTTACCACAAGATCTGATTGGTTTTGTTTATTGTGTGTTTCTGAGACAGAGTCTCACTCTGTCACCCAGGGTGGAGTGCAGTGGCGCCTCCCAGTTTCAAACGATTCTCCCGTCTCAGCCACCCAGGAAGCTAGGAATACAGGCATGCACCATCACATCCGGCTAATTTTTGTATATTTAGTAGAGACAGGGTTTCACTATGTTGGCCACGCTGGTCTCGAACTGCTGACCTTAAGTGATCCACCGAACACGGCCAAGATCTCATTGCTAAAAGGAGCCTGGCACCTCCTCCCCTCTCTCTTGCTGCCTCCCCCACACATGATAAGCGGCTTCCCCTTGGCCTTCTGCCATGATTGCAAGCTTTCTGAGGCCCTCACCAGAAGTAGATGCTGGTGCTACACTTCCTGTACAGACTAAAGAACCTCTTTTCTTGATAAATTCCCCAGTCTCAGCCTCCGCCTCCCAGGTTCAAGCGATTCTCCTGCCTCAGCCTCCTGAGTAGCTGGGACTACAGGCACACGCCACCGTGCCCAGCTAACTTTTGTATTTTTATAGAGACAGGATTTCAATATATTGGCCACGATGGTCTTGATCTCTTGACCTTGTGATCCACCCACATCAGCCTCCCAAAGTGCTGGGATTACAGGTGTGAGCCACCGCACCCAGCTGCATACCTCCCTTTTCTAGAAGGAAATGATCTCTTGGAGCAAATACTTGATTATCTTTTATTTTTCAGATTATGACATCTCTTTGCCAGTATCTTTTTCTGGTCAATATACCTTTTTGCCAAACAAGGTAGAAAAAAGTTGAAGGGCCAGGCACAGTGGTTCTAACCTGTAACCCCAACACTGGGAGGCTGAGACAGGAGGATCATTTGAGCCCAAGAGTTTGAGACCAGCCTGGGAAACAGAGCAAGACTCCATCTCTACAAAAGTAAATTAAAAAAAAAAAAAGCCAGGCATGGTGGCACATATCTGTTGTCCCAGCTACTCAGGAGGCCGAGGTGAGAGGACTGCTTGAGCCCAAGAATTCAACGCTGCAGTGAGCCATGACTGGCCACTGAATCCCAGCCTGGATGACAGAGCAAGACCCTATCTCAAAAAAAAAAAACAAAAAACAAAAAACAAAAAAGTTATCAGCTGGACAATCTTCCCTGTGATTACCAGTAGCATCTAAGAACCTGAAATCATGAGTGTCACTGAAACCAAGCTGTAAGGAAATTCCAACACATTAAAATGAAATCAGTTCATACAGGGGCTATAGGACACAGCACCCGGAGGTGACATTAGAAACTGCAAACAGGAAAAATGCATAATTCAGGGGTACTAGCATATGACACGAACACATACCATCAAAAGCATTCACTGTTCTCCCAACGTCCACACACACAGAAAAACACTGCTACCTGCTCACGCTAGTCTTCTATCTACAGCAAACACCAAGAAAACTCAGTATTCATCAGTTTATTAACATCAACTCCATGTGTTCTCAGAGAGGAGGAAAGACCAGGCAGGAACCTACCCGTGCCCAAAATCAAGTTACCATCAGGATTCAACGGAGAAAGAATTGGGGAATAAACTGAGTCTAGGTTTTTTTGAGTAAATATCCCTCACAAATTTCTGCTCTTAGGCACATAAATTTAGCAACTTTAATTTTTAGGTTGGGGTCTAGTTCCTGTCAACATTAGGAAATGGGAGACAACTACTCCTTTTATCACAGTCAGAAGATCACCTATAGATTATGATCGTTCAATCATACATGCGAAGATTATTAAAAAATAATAACATTAATATGTATTAAGGGCTTACTAGATGCCAAGTTGCAGCAACCCTCACAACCCTATGAGGTAAATGCCATTATTAATCAGGAGTTATGTTAACTTACCAAACTGTGGAAACTGGGATTCCAAGCATGCTCGTCTAATCACTACGCTAATAATGCTTCAACCTGCCGATCTATTTTTTATTCTGTAAGTCATAAGGAGCCAATGAAAAAAATTAAGGACAGCAGTAATGATCATCTTCACATGCTAGAACACACTACTCAGCCATGTGCAAGGTGGACTGACGCTGGGGTGAGCAAGGGTCTTGAAAGAGATAGTCCAAGTCTGGGTCAAAAATGCTGAGGAAATGAGCACAAGAATGCATAGGAGAGGATAAAAACCTAAAATCTGTATCTAATAAACTTAGCTGGACTTTCTGGTTGTTGTAAGCATGGGAAGGGGTGAAGGAAGCTACCTCGCAGGTTACTAGCTGGGCCACCGGTTAGTTATTACTGTCCATCAATTCATGGCAGACAGAAGGAGGAACTGGTGCTTTAGTTTTGTGTAGCAAGCAGGAAGAGGACAAGTCTACCTAACACGAATCAAAATGAGAGAAAGCAATTCTACAGAATTCCTCTCCCCCGACAAGATAAGCTTCTCATATTACAGATCTTAACTTTGAAATGCTTTTCAAAAATAGGGAGTCACTTGGGCTGGGAGGGGACTTCAACTAAGTACTCATCTTACAGATTAGGCACTGAGGAGCAAGGCTGTTTCAATACCCTGTCCAGAGTGCGCACTGTTCAGGCAAAATCAGGACGAAAAACCAGCTCTGCCGGCTCCGTTCTACCTACTGCTCCTCCTGCTTCACCTGCCCTCCCAAACTACTAATAGGGATTTACATCCCCCAAATACGTTCATGTAAACACTTAGCATTCTTCAACTAAAAACAAAATCAGGTATGTACGCTAAAAATCTAAAGCCAAAAAGCATATATTTAAATTTCTACTTTTCTTTGGGAAAACTTTCCCATTGTGTCAGAGTTTCTATTCACTATAACATTCTCTATATTTCAGGTACTAAGACCAAAAAACAAAAACTCCTTTTTAAACTCAGGCCTTAAAGAAACGACAAACCCTCTCGGACATTCCACCATATGAAACCACTGACACAGACAAGGCCTGTTCTGCCGAAACCAGGCCAATTAAGTCAGGGCTCAATTGCTTCTGTATTATTGTCAGAAGCCATCTCGACCTCAAGTAAAAGTAAAACTGGAGAAAGAGGCCGGCCTAACTTGCTCCTCGGCTGGTCCCCAGCAACGCCCCTGAAACTCTGCTCCCCATCGCTGCGACCGCCCCTCCGACGCCGGGAGGACACGGAAGGAGCAGCGAGGCGCTGCCCAGCATCTGCCGCCAACTTCCCGGTCGACGGCCTGATTCAAATGCTCCCTACCCGTTTTCCACGTAGACTTGGGCAGAAATGCGCCAGGAAAACTGTTATCCACTGTTACAGGGATGGAGAACTCTGAAATAACCGAATGACTACTTATATTCACTGTCCCATGTCTAGCGCCTTTTGAAACAATAACCAAATCCTGTAAAGTTCTGTCTGCGGTCACTAGGAAAAACTTGTATTCGGGATGGAAAAACTTGTATTCGGGATGAATTCGCCTCCCCCCACCCCATGGAAAAAGACTGGCTTTCCGAGAGCCGAAGCCCCCGCCCAGAGCGACGGACTCGCGGGCCCCGCGTGCGACCCCACCCAGCCTTCCCGGGATTCAGGCCGCCGGGCCCCGCGCCCGCGCTCACCCAGCTGCTCCCCGCGGCCTGCGCGCCCGCGCGCTTCTCCGGCATGGCTCCCGCCTCAGGCTCCGACGCCGCCTTCTCCTCTGGCTCCGGCGGCGGCTCCACGCTCATGCCGCGGCCATGCCCGCGCCAGCTCGAGGCGCTCCGGGACGACGGCGACGCCGCGGAAGCGGCGGCGGTGCCCGCGCCCTCATGGGCTCTGCGGCCCGCGGCGGCCTGCGGGTCGGGCGGCGGCGCCAGCGGCGGCGCCGAGGGCTGAGGAGGCGGCGGAGGCTGAAGCTGCGGGTCAGGTTAGCAAAGGACCGCAGCTCTAAGAACCAACCGCTTAGGAAACCGCTCCGACCCCGACTCCCGCAGTTGCCGCCGGCGTCAGGGGCGGGCTGGACGGTCAAGAGACTGTGCCCCGCCCCGCCTCCCCACAGGCCGGCGCCAGGCAGGAGGCCCCGCCCCGCACCTCAGCTCCCGCCTCGAGAACGGGTCCCGCGCCTGACTAGCCTCCAGCGACGCCACGCCCACTTCAGACCCCGCCTTCACCTCGCGACTGGCGCCTTAACGTCAGGACTTCGCGGCGCGCGGGAAATACGTCATCTCGAGAACCCCCGACGTCTGATTTCTTTTTCCGGAGAGTGTGGACTGAGCCTAGCAAGTAGGGAGGAGCAAACTCGGGAGGGTTTGGTAGTGATTGCAGTTCAGTTTTTGGTCTTGGTTTGCGCCAACCTACCAACCTCTCAAGTTTTTCTATGATTCTCCAAGAAGAAAATAATATAATAACAATGTTTCCCAAACGTACTTGAACACAACACTTTTTCTTGAAACATGATTAATATCTTGCAGAATGTGTAGGAAACAGTTGGAAAAGCCTCGCTTTTTATGTTTATTTAATTTGAAAGATATTTACCGAATACTGAAGTATAAAAAAGCCTAGAGGCCTGGTGCAGTGGCTCACGCCTGTAATCCCAGCACTTTGGGAGGCCGAGGGGGCTGGATCACCTGAGGTCAGGAGTTAAGAGACCAGCCTGGCCACGTGGCCCACGCCTGTAATCCCAGCTACTCTGGAGGCTGAGGCAGGAGAATAGTTTGAACCTGGGAGCCGGAGGTTGCAGTGAGCCGAGATAGCGTCACTGCACTCCAGCCTGGGTGACAGAGTGAGGCTCTGTCTCAAAAAAAGAAAAAGAAAAAGACTACAAAACAATAATATATTTTGATCTTTTTACAAACATCAATAGAAAAAAGAATAAAATTATTTCTATTAACAGGATTAATAATTTTAATTGAATTAAAGTTATTTCATTTAAGAATTTTTTCGGCCGGGCGCGGTGGCTCAAGCCTGTAATCCCAGCACTTTGGGAGGCCGAGACGGGCGGATCACGAGGTCAGGAGATCGAGACCATCCTGGCTAACACAATGAAACCCCGTCTCTACTAAAAATACAAAAAAATTAGCCGGGCGAGGTGGCGGGCGCCTGTAGTCCCAGCTACTCGGGAGGCTGAGGCAGGAGAATGGCGTAAACCCGGGAGGCGGAGCTTGCAGTGAGCCGAGATAGCGCCACTGCACTCCAGCCTGGGCGACAGAGCGAGACTCCGTCTCAAAAAAAAAAAAAAAAAAAAAAGAATTTTTTCAGGCCGGGCGGGGTGGCTCACGCCTGTAATCCCAGCACTTTGGCAGGCAGAGATGGGCGGATTGCCTGAGGTCAAGAGTTCCAGACCAGCCTGGCCAACATGGTGAAACCACATCTCTACTAAAAATACAAAAATTAGCCAGGCGTGGTGGTGGGCGCCTGTAATCCCAGCTACTTGGGAGGCTGAGGCAAGAGAATCGCTTGAACCCAGGAGGCGGAGGTTGCAGTGAGCCGAGATGTGCCACTGCACTCCAGCCTGGGTGACAGAGTGAGACTTCGTCTTAAAAAAAAAAAAAAAAAAAAAAAGCCTCTCTTTCTCTTCCCACCCAACACCCCCAAACACACACACACACTTTGCAGAAGTCTTTGACTGTTACTTTTTATTTGAGACAGAGTCTCGCTCTGTTACCCAGGCTACAGTTACCCAGCCTAGATCAGTGGCGTGATCTAGGCTCACTGCAACGTCTGTCTCCCGCATTCAAGCGACTCTCCTGCCTGAGCCTGTGGAGTAGCTGGGATTACACGTGCACGTCACCACACCTGGCTAATTTTTGTATTTTCAGTAGAGACAGGGTTTAACCATGTTGACTGGGCTGGTATTGAATTTCTGACCTCAAGTGATCCGCCCCCCTCGGACTCACCATGCTGGCCTGGCCTTTTTTTTTTTTTTTTTTTTTTTTTCCGAGACAAAATTTCGCTCTTGTCGCCCAGCCTAGATCAGTGGCTCGATCTCAGCTCACTGCAACCTCTGCCTCCTGGGCTCAAGCAATTCTCCTGCCTCAGCCTTTCAAGTAGCTGGGATTACAGGTGCATGCCATGACATAACTAACTTTTATATTTTTAGTAGAGACAAGTTCACCATGTTGGCCAGGCTGTTCTTGAATTCCTGATCTCAGGTGATCCACCCTCCTCAGCCTCCCAAAGTGCTGGGATTACAGGCGTGAGCCACTACACCCAGATTTGTCTACTTTTCTGAATGATTGTTTTAAATAATAGTTTTCAAAACACAAAGGGAATATATGCATTATATCATGCTGTTTGAGTATTACGTTTATGCCACTTATGAGCTTGGGTATCATTTTCTGATTCCTGTATCCATGAAACAGAAAATTTTGTAGACTTTTTTTGTTTTGTTTTGAGACAGTCTCGCTCTGTTGCCCAGTTCGGAGTACAGGGCATGATCTCAGCTCACTGCAACCTCTGCCTCCTGGGTTCAAATGATTGTGGTGCCTCAGCCTCCCGAGTAGCTGGGATTACAGGCACCTGCGACCACACCCAGCCAACTTTTGTATTTTTAGTAGAGACAGGGTTTCACCATGTTGGCTGAACTGGCCTCCAACTCCTGACCTCAAGTGATCTGCCCGTCTCAACATTCCAAAGTGCTGGGATTAGGGGCGTGAGCCACTGTGCCCAGCCTGGACTGTCTTCTTAAATAGACTCACAATAAAGTTATTCTAGAGGGAATAATGAAGTTTTTGAAGTTTATTTTCTTTATCACAAAAGCCACTGAAGTTTGCTATAATACTAGCAGTGTATATATTTAACTATAGAAGAGGCTGTGATTCTACTGAGGCAAATTTATAAATTATACCAGATAAGTATACCATTATATCTTTGATGGTTGATATTGCCATATCAACTATGTCAGAGTAATATATGCTAATACAGTTCTTTTTCCTAAGAGGAGAAATTCAAACAATTTGCTTTTTTTTTTTTTTTGATACAGAATCTTGCTCTGTCGCCTAGGCTAGAGCTCAGTGGCGCGATCACAGCTCACTGTAGCCTTGACCTCCTGGGCTCAAGTGATCCTCCCACCTCAGCCTCCTGGGTAGTTGGGACCACAGATGCATAAAACCATGCCTGGACCTTTTTCATTTTTGGTAGAGACAGTGTCTCACTATGTTGCCCAGGCTGGTCTCCAACTCCTGAGCTCAAGCAATCTTCCTACCTCAGCCTCCCAAAGTACTGGGATTATAGGTGTGAGCCACTGTGCCTAGCCTTGCTGATTTCTATTTAATACTTTTGTTGAGATTTTTAGCTTTAAATAAATTAATTATCTGGTCTTGAAGCTGGATTCTAAGATTGGGTTAAACTTAATGCTAAAATAGGGTATCTAATAACTGAGAGTCTTTAATCCCCAAGACTATTCTCTGGTTTAATGATTCACTAGAAGAACCCCAAAAAGCTATTTTACTCATAGTTACAGTTTATTATAGTGAAAGGATACAGATGAAAATCAGCAAAGGTAAGAGGCAGCAGAGTCCACGAGAGACCACGCACAAGCTTCCAGTTATCCTTTCTGAGTCTATGGGCAGCACTTAATTCTCCCAGCAATGATATGGATCTGGGTGCTGTGTTCTCTCTCTCTCTACTTATGTGAGTGTGTGTGTGTGTTAACAATACATGTAGTTTCAGAATTTCTAACTCTGTGGAAGCAAGTTTTCCAACTATAGTGTTTATGTACAGTTTTTTTTGTCTTTATCCTGATAGCCAGTCAAAACACTTTTCCAAATCAATTCAATTTCTATTTTATTTACACAAATCAATTCTTCTTTGATTGAGTAATCAATCAAAATTTGATTTATTTATTTATTTACTCAAATCAATTTATTTTTTTCCCATTCACTTTGGTGAGGTTATAAAATACCTTTGTAATATAATTAAGTTCATTTGTCCTACTGGCCATTCTATCCTAAGATCCCACTTTACTTTGCATAAAGTTAACTCTCTGCAGTGTATAGTTAATGTGGATTTTGACAAATGGATGGGCCAGGTGCAGTGGCTCAGGCCTGTAAGGCCTTTGGGAGGTTGAGGTGGGAGGATCACTTGAGACCAGGAGTTCAAGAGAAATAGGTAGAGTTATGCATTTACCACCACACAACCCTAAATATTCCCTTGTGTGGTCACTTTGTAATCAACAGAAAGGGGTAAATGGTATTGAATTCATCACTTTTATATATAATTTGAATCTTTTTAAAAGTATGATGCAATTGAGTTGTTCAATAACGTATGTGAGTCTCCTTGTACTGGCAGTTGTCTGCTGGGAAGGAAATCCAGAGCTGGCACCTGCATGGCCCAGATCCCAGCCAAGGTGTATAAAGCAATACCTCCACGTGGTATCTTTGTTGCTCTTTCTCCACCTGTCTGCTGTTCCCTGTGTGAAAGGATATCAGACTGTCTTATGATAATTGTCTAAATGTTTAAAACACACTTCACTTAATTTTGTTTGTTCCAAGCACTACTTTGTAATTGCAATTATAACCTAATGTGTTAAGATAAACTTATTTTCACAGATTTTTTTTTTTTATTTTGAGATGGAATATCGCTCTCTCACCCAGGCTGGAGTGTGGGGTGCAGTGGTGCAATTTCGGCTCACTGCAACCTCCGCCTCTCAGGCTCAAGCAATTCTCCTATCTCAGCTTCCCAAGTAGCTGGGATTACAGGTGCATACTACCACACCCAGATAATTTTTTTTTTTTTTTTTTTTTTTGAGATGGACTCTTGCTCTGTCGCCCAGACTGGAGTGCAGTGGTGCGATTTTGGCTCACTGCAAACCTCTGCCTCCCGGGCCCAAGCGATTCTCCTGTCTTGGCCTCCCAATAGCTTGGGACCACAGGCGCATACTACCAGACCCAGATAATTTTTTTGTTTTTTCAGACGGCGTCTCGCTCTGTCACCTAGGCTAGAGTATAGTGGCCCAATATCAGTTCACTGCAACCTCCACCTCCTGAGTTCAAACAATTCTCTGGCCTCAGCCTCCTGAGGAGCTGGGATCACCATGACGCCCAGATAACTTTTGTATTTTTAGTAGAGATAGGGCTTCACCATGTTGGCCAGGCTGGTCTCAAACTCCTGATCTCAGGTGATCTGCCCGCCTTGGTCTCCCAAAGTGCTGGGATTACAAGGGTAAGCCACTGCGCCTGGCAACAGATTTTAGTTTAAGATAAAATTCTAATCAAAACTTGTTTTCAGTATTTGCAATGCATAGTCAGTCCTATTTGAGAGTATTCAGTTTGGTTGGTGCTTTTTTTTTTTTTTTTTTTTTTTTCATGGAGAACTATGCTTACTGAAACTCCTCAATTATTTGCCTTCCATTCAGCACTAGCCTAAAAGGCAGATGTGAATTGCCATCTGAAAAAAAAGTATATTTGGCAATTATACATACCAAGATGATTCAGAGTCAGATGGACCAGGCAAACGTTTTATAAAAAGGGTGGGATTTTAGTTAGAATGGTGATCATTAAAAAGTCAGGAAACAACAGATGCTGGAGAGGATGTGGAGAAATAGCAATGCTTTTACACTGTTGGTGGGAGTGTAAACTAGTTCAACCATTGTAGAAGACAGTGTGGTGATTCCTCAAGGATCTAGAACTAGAAATATCATTTGACCCAGTGACCCCATTACTGGGTATATACCCACGGGATTATAAATCATGCTACTATAAAGACACCTGCACATGTATGTTTATTGTGGCAATATTCACAATAGCAAAAACGTGGAACCAACCCAAACGTCCATCAGTGATAGACTGGATTAAGAAAATGTGGCACCTATACACCATGGAATACTATGCAGCCATAAAAAAAGATGAGTTCATGTCCTTTGTAGGGACATGGATGAAGCTGGAAACCATCATTCTGAGCAAACTATCACGAGGACAGAAAACCTTGACACAGGGCAGGAAACATCACACACGGGGGCCTGTTGTGGAGTGGGGGCAGGGGGAGGGATAGCATTAGGAGAAATACCTAATGTAAATGATGAGTTAATGGATGCAGCAAACCAACATGGCACACGTATACCTATGTAACAAACCTGCACATTGTGCACATGTACCCTAGAACTTAAAGTGTAATAATAATAAGGTGGAATTTTGAGTGACCCAGGCAAAGGGTTTATTCTACAATGTGTGTGAATCATGTAAAAAGTAGGAATGTAAGGACATTTTTCCTTGCCCTACTTCTGTTTCACATGCTGGAAATGTATGCAGCATGCTGCCTGCTGTCCCTGTAGTCTTCACAACCGTCTCCATGCCAGAAGCAGGAATTGCTGATGTAGGTCAACTCCTCTTTTTCCTTGTCACCCTCGCATAGTCAATGATCAAATCTTGCTTATGCCCTTTCTCACCTCCTATCTCTTTCACCACTCATACATCAAAGCAACTGTTATGCCCTCTTTATTTTATATGTCAGATTGTTCTATGCCTGCTTACTGCCTTAGTTCATACCCTTCCAATTTCACAGTAGTTTGCTGTATATCTTTGGGTTCACTTCCACTTATGCATGTACTCTTTACACAGAATTAGTCTTTCTCACCAAAAGCAATTGTGACAAAAGCAAAAATTGACAAATGGGATCTAATTAAATGTAAGAGCTTCTACATAGTTAAGAAACTATCAATAAACAGCCTACAGAATAGGAGAAAATTTTTGCAAACTATGCATCTGACAAAAGTCTAATATCCAGCCTCTATTAATATAAGGAACTCAAACAAATCAACAAGAAAAAAAACCAACCCCATTAAAAAGTAGGCAAAGGACACGAGCAGACAATTTTCAAAAGAAAACATACATGCGGCCAATGAACATATGAAAAAAAGCTCAATATCACTTATCATTAGAGAAATGCAAATCAAAACCACAATGAGATACCATCTCACACCAGTCAGGATAGCCATTATTAAAAAGTCAAAAACTAACAGATTCTGACAAGGTTGCAGAGAGAAGGGAATGCTTTTACACTGTTGGCGGGAGTGTAAATTAGTTCAAACCATTGTGGAAAGCACTGTGACAATTCCTTGAAGAGCTAAAAACAGAACTATCATTCAACGTAGCAGTCCCATCACTGGGTATATTACCCAGAGGAATATAAATCATTCTATCATAAAGACACATGCACATGTATGTTTATGGTGGCACTATTCACAATAGCAAAGACATGGAATCAACCTAAACGGCCATCAATGACAGATTGGATAAAGAAAATGTGGTACATACATGCCATGGAATAGTATGCAGCCATAGGAAATAATGAGATCATATCTTTTGCTTGACCACTCATGGAGCTGAAGGCTATTATCCTTAGCAAACTAGCACACAAACAGAAAACCAAATACCACATGTTCTCACTTACAGGTGGGAGCTAATTGATAAGAACTCAATGACACAAATAGGGGAACAAGAGACAGTGGGGACTACTTGAGGGTGGAGGGTGGGAGGAGGGAGAGGATTTGAAAAAAAATAACTATTGGGTATTAGGCTTAGTACCTGGGTGACAAAACAATCTGTACAACAAACCCCCATGACACTAGGTTACCTATATAACAAACCTGCACACGTACCCCTAAACCTAAAAGTTTGAAAAAAAATGGTCTTTCTGAAATACAAATCTATCTTACTATGTCACTTTCTTGCTAAAAATTCTTCAAGATACCCCATTTTCATGAAGGAAAGGCCTCTGGCGCGTTAGCATGACATGAATGCCTCAGGCTCTGCCCTCTGCCCACCTGTCAGCCTTATCTCCTGGCATTTTTCTACACCCATGTCATTGGGCTCCCATCACCTGTGAGGCTCCCTCAGTCTGAAATAGCCTCTTTCTCCTTCTCCTCCAGCCATTTGTCTAATTCCTGTTTATAGGAATTCCAATTCCTGTTAAGACTCAGCTCAGGTATGATCTCCACCAGGTCTTCTCCAAGTTTCCCTTTCCATATTGCAAAACCTTTCCTCGCACCTTCTGTACACTTTGTTTAGATTTCTGTCAACATATAGTTCTCTGAATGTTAAAAAAAAAAAAATACATAATCTTGTTGGGCACTGTGGCTCACGCCTGTAATCCCAGCACTTTGGGAGGCCAAGGCAGGCAGATCACTTGAGGTCAGGGGTTTGAGACCAGCCTGGCCAACATGGAGAAACCTCATCTCTACTAAAATACAAAAATTAGCCAGGTGTGGTGGTGTGTGCCTGTAATCCCAGCTACTCGGGAGGCTGAGGCAGGAGAATCGCTTGAAACCGGGAGACAGAGGTTGCATGAGCCAAGATTGTGCCACTGCACTCCAGCCTGGCAACACAGTGAGACTCCGTCTCAAAAAACAAAAACAAATAAACAAACAAAAAAAAATCTTACCCAAGAGATAGTGAGCACATGCCCACATTTTATTTATCTCAGTAATAAGGGAACCCATAAAGTGGGTTCAAAAGAGAATTTGAAAAACTAGGATTATTACAGTCAGTGTGAACAAAATGGAAGGATGAATTAATGTCGGTACATTAGATGTAGCCCCGGTTAATGTCCTATTGGGCAATCAAACTGTAGCAGTTGGGGTTCTCATTTTTCCACCATGGAAAAGAAAACCAACTCATCAGTTTCTTAGGAGACAATTTCTAACTTTACAGGGTTGTAAAATATCTGAGCCTAATCAGTCATAATATCAAAAATAAATAGTCAAAACCCTTTGAGTCAGAAGACCCTTGGGTGGGTTTGTCAGACAGTCGTCTTATAGCATGACATTGATGGAAGTGGAATCTCTTTACTTTGTTTCCAAGTTTTGAGTAATTTTGCCTAGCACTACTATCATTGTCTACCCTGATGCTATACTTTTTAATTCACTCAATCCTGGCACACACTGTGAACTTGAGAGAACGTAAGCATTGGTGTTCAAACTAGGGTATGTATACCCCTTGTAATATGGAAAGACTTTTCAGGGGTTACGTGGCCATGGATAGCTTTTAGATCACCAATTTCCAGGCCCTCGTCCTAGGTGTGTACTTTTTCTTACAGCTAACCTGCTCCCTGAAGTGTCTCTGTTCTCCAAGTTCCTGTTTTCCTCCCAGTCCAATCACCCTTCTGCCACCTCACCAAAGCCTCCCACCCATCCCAGCCTGCTCATGAGCACACCCTGAGACCTAAACACTCCCATTTTCCATTAAGCAAAAGAGCCAAATTGGCCTCAAAAGTCTGACAAAAATATACTGAAAGCCAGTCTACAATATCCCAGAAAATACATTCTTTATCTACAAACTAATGGTAAACTTAAATGTCAACTTAAAAGTGTACAGGGAGTGTTAAACAGTTTGTTAACATTTTTTTTTTTTCCTTAGGAGACAGGGTCTCACACTATCACCTAGGCTGGAGTACAGTGACATGATCATAGCTCACTGCAGCCTCAAATTCCTGTGCTTAAGCAATCTTCCCACTTCAGCCTCCAGAGTAGCTAAGACTACTGGCATGCACCACCATGCCCAGCTAGTTTGTTGTTGTTGCTGTTGTAGAGCCAAGGTTGGTTTCACTTTGTTGCTCGGTCTGGTCTCAAACTCCTGGCCTCAAGGATTCTCCTGCCTTGGCCTCCCCAAGTGCTGGAGTTAAAGGCACAAGCCACTGCACCTAACCAACATTCTTTTAAGGATCAACAAGCACAACACTGAAGGCCACTGCATACGAGGAAAATTCCGTACCTCCGAACTCCGGTGGAAGCCACAGCCAAGACCCTCGTCTTCTTGCTGTTGACTCGCTGAGCATTGTGTCACCTCCTTTGGTTAGTTTGCCTTTCCCTTCAGCCTGGTCAGCTGATCCTTTTCCACTGGTTTGATTTTAACACTTTGAGTGCTGGTCTAAACCACCCCTTTCTGTCTGTTTCATTCCTCACTGCCTTAGTTGAATGAGTGAGGTCTTAGGATTGATCCCATCCTGGTTCCCCTGTGGAGAGTGTTTGGGAAGTGCCAGTCAATGTAGCCTGGATCACATTACTATAATTATAAAGTCTCCTGGTCACTTTCCCTGTTACTTTTTACCCTGTGCACATATTTTTGTTGTAATTATCACAATTATCTGTATACCAAATAGACTCTTTCTGGATGTTCATCTTTTTGACAATACTTTTTATTGTTCATCTGTTAGCCAATAGTTGAACTGAAATAAATCCAACTGGCCCAGTAGACTGCAAGCATCCTGAAGACAAGTATTTGTTTTATTTGCAATTGTACATCCAGGGTCAACACAAAGAAAGAACGGTAGCACATTTATTGAGACATGACAGGCCAATAGTAAGCCCTTTAATACATAGTCATTGAGTCATTAGGGCAAACCATGGGCATTGTCTGCATTTTAAATGCAGGGAAACAGAATTACAGAGATTGGTTATGGCATCTGAGATCACATAGCAATAAGTGGTGCTAGGATTCAAGTTGGGGCAGAATAACCCTGGAGGTTTTGGCCTCAAGTCAATACTGGCTCGCAAATTAGATTTCTTTTTTTTTTTTTTTTTTTTTTTTTTTTGAGACGGAGTCTCACTCTGTCGCCCAGGCTGGAGTGCAGTGGCTGGATCTCAGCTCACTGCAAGCTCCGCCTCCCAGGTTTATGCCATTCTCCTGCCTCAGCCTCCCGAGTAGCTGGGACTACAGGCGCCCGCCACCTCGCCTGGCTAGTTTTTTTTTTTGTATTTTTAGTAGAGATGGGGTTTCACCGTATTAGCCAGGATGGTCTCGATCTCCTGACCTCATGATCCGCCCGTCTCAGCCTCCCAAAGTGCTGGGATTACAGGCTTGAGCCACCACGCCTGGCCGCAAATTGGATTTCTTGAATTGTATGGGTAATGAATAAAACAGCCTTGTGTTGCTGACTTGTATTCAATAGGCTTTCAGAGGACCAGGGCCCAGGTGACCTACTGAGACCCAGAATGGGAGGAACATACCTCCCATCTGTGGGGTGGGGAACTCAGCAGCAGCTAGGGGGCTGTGGGGCACCCTGGCCTTGCACTCAGGGCTCGAAGGGCATGGGAGCATCACAGTGAAAGCCACCATCATGAGAGAAAGGCCCAAAAATACAGATGGACTTGCACTTGAGTCCACTGGGCATGTCCTCATGGGCAAGACTAGGGTGACACTTGGGTAGGGACTAAACCCCGGCATGAGCAGATGTGGATAGTGAGGAGGTGCTCAGATGTGTGAGGCTACAGCCTCACGTTCATGTGGTAGACTGTTTTAGGCTAGGGAAGCTTGGGATACTCTGGCTTCATTACAGTTGTTCAAGAAATTATGGAAGTAATGCATTGTTCTCTTAGCAGACAAACTTTATTTTCTTTATCTTATTATAAATCTTTTGCAAAAAAAAAGATAGTGCTAAATAAAATTGTCTTTTCTTTTAGGACATGTTTGCTATTGAGTTTGTGAAGCTAATATCTTCATACTTGACCCATTAGCTTGAAGTCAAATTTCAATATTATTGTAATTTCTAACAATATTTCCATTATTTTCCAGTTCCTGCACTTAGCCATGAAAACCAATGTCACTTTGACTGAGTTACTTCATTTCTGTGAGCTCATCTATTAAATAAGGCAGTTGAATGAGCTGTTTTCTACTATCCTTTCAAAATCTCAAAGACAGTGACTGAGAGCCTGACTCTTTAAATGCTCAAAGTGAATTACTATTGATTTTTGCCTTTAAGTCATTACTTAATGTGGTTATGACTTGTTTGATGTTAGTGAGTCTTTGATTAGGGTCCATTTCCAAGGTTAGCTTTGTTTCCATAGAAATGCAACTGCTATTCCATGACCTGAGTTAAAACCAACGGCCAAATTGTACCCTATATGGAAGATTGGGGTTTCTTGTCATCCAACTTGAGAACCATGGACCCTAGTGAAGCCCATGAAATAGAGAAGATAAACTCAGATGAAAATACAATATAAATTGCCAAACCAGACTGAGGTACAGTCCATCAATTGATGAAGGCACTTCAACCAAATAGATGTCTTGAAAAATTATAGATGATAAAGTATCAAATGGCCAGATACATTGACAGGGATTTTATTGATTTTACAAAGGATGATATAGTTTCACTGACACTGGAGTATAAGAAATATAACAGCAGGCCGGGCGCGGTGGCTCACGCCTGTAATCCCCGCACTTTGGGAGGCCGAGACGGGCGGATCACGAGGTCAGGAGATCGAGACCATCCTGGCTGACACGGTGAAACCCCGTCTCTACTAAAAATACAAAAAATTAGCCGGGCGTGGTGGCGGGCGCCTGTAGTCCCAGCTATTGGGGAGGCGGAGGCAGGAGAATGGCGTGAACCCGGGAGGCGGAGCTTGCAGTGAGCCGAGATCGCACCACTGCACTCCAGCCTAGGCGACAGAGCAAGACTCCATCTCAAAAAAAAAAAAAAAAAAAAGAAATATAACAACAGAAAGATACTGCCTCCCACCTCCTCCAACCCCAAGAACTTTCAGTAACAGAATTTCAAACTAAACCTTTCCTTTTCTTTTCATCTTTTCTCTTCTCTTTTCTTTCTTTTTGAAACAGAGTCTCACCCCGACTCCTGGGCTGGAGTGCAGTGGCGTGATCTTGGCTCACTGCAACCTCCAACTCCCAGATTCAAGTGATTCTGCTGCCTCAGCCTCCCAAGTAGCTAGGACTACATGTGCACGCCACCACACCGGGCTAATTTTTGTATTTTTAGTAGAGATGGGGTTTCACCATGTTGGCCAGGCTGGTCTGGAACTCCTAACCTAAGGTGATCCACCCACCTTGGCCTCCCAAAGTGCTGGGATTAGAGGAGTGTGCCACCGCGCCCAGCCAGACTAAACTTTTCTAAATGTCATGTGGAGGATAAAATTATTTGTACAAATGTTTTCATAAGTATATTACAAAGCATTTCAACACCTAGTAATCCACTACTAAAGACATTAATTTTTAAAAATCATTGTGATATTTGGTACCATTATATAATAGAAAATAAGGTAAACATGCAGACTGTATACAGTCCAATTCAATTATCAAATACGAGCAAAACCTATTAGATCAATTTCTGGCTTTTTTGAAGAAATCGAATCAAGTTTATTCAATTGCACCTTATGGTCTCAATGTAACAGGAAAGGGAAGAGGGTGCTAAAACCAACCTCCTTTGATAACCTCCAATTAGATGACCAACTGGCCTGATTTGCCTGGGACTAAGGGTTATCAGGATGTGGAACATTCAGTGTTAAAACCAGGGCAGTCCCGGGCCTACTGGGACAGCTCATCCTCTTCATCCCTCCAGTTCTTTTTAAAATATGTGGAATATCCACATTTCTTTATCCTGGGACTTTTCTGCTTGCATGTAGGCACTCCAGGAAGTCACAAAGCTGCACGATGGCGGGGCTGAGGAATCAGCCAAGGAATCAGCCACGTCTCCGGGGCATCCGCCTCTTGCATTAGAGGTGTCTTCAGCTCTATCTTTGGGTGTCCAGACTGCCACCAGGTAGCTAACACAGAACTGTCCTGGGCAACTTTTGTCTTTGGTACTCTGTGCTTTCCCTGTTGACATCCTCAGCTGCCACCTCCACAGACCTCGCACTGTATTCCCTGTGGCTCATGCCCGTGAACAGTCTCTACAGGGACTTGCTTGCAGCACACTGTTAACTAATTGACAAATATGCCAGCTACTGAAGCTCAAAGTGTGACCTCTTCCAGAAGTGCTGGGGTCTTAAGAGGTTATTCTCAGAGCTCAAAAATCTTTCAAAGACACAAAGCTAGACAGTAAAAATTGTTAGCTCTGGGGAAACCAAAGTGCAAAGCACTTAATAGCAAGAGTTGTTTCTTCCTGAGTACCATGTGTTGGGTACCATGCTAAATATTTCACAAACATTAATTCATATAGTTCTACAATAGCCCTGTGTGGTAGGTACCGAATCAAGCCCATTTCACAGGTAGAGACGCTGAGGCTGAGCTTGGTAATATGCCCTGCCCCATATCACAGAGCCAGAAAGATCAGAGCCTGATTTGAACCGGACTCCATGCTTATACACCTCCAAAGTCAGGCTCTTTTTTCCCCCACAATGAATAGGTTTTTTTTTTTTTTTTTTTTCTGGTATCACACACATACATACACACACATACACTATATATATATATATAGTTTTTGTAGAGGGACAGGGTGTCGCTCCATTGCCCAGGCTGGAATGCAGTGGCGCAATCATAACCTCAAACTCCTGGGCTCTAGGAATCCTCCTGCCTCGGCCTCCCAAGTAGCTAGGACTGTAACCATGCCCAGGTAATTTTTTTCTTCCCAGAAACAGGGTCTCACTATGTTGCCCAAGTTGGTCTTGAATTCCTAGGCTCAAGCAATCTTCCAGCCTCAGCCTCCCAAAATCCTGGGCTTACAGGTCTGAACCACCGTGCCGGACCTCACATGTTAGGTGTTTTTTGTTTGTTTGTTTTTTGCTTTGAGTTGGAGTTTCGCTCCTATTGCCAGGCTGGAGTGTAGTGGTGCAATCTCAGCTCACTGCAACCTCCGCCTCCTGGGTTCAAGCGATTCTCCTGCCTCAGCCTCCCAAGTAGCTGGGATTACAGGCACCCACCACCATGCCAAGCTAATTTTTTGTATTTTTTGTATTTTTAGTAGACACAGGGTTTTGCCATGTTGGCCAGGCTTGTCTCGAACTCCTGACCTCAGGTGATCCACCCACCTCGGCCTCCCAAAGTGCTGGGATTACAGGCGTGAGCCACCGCGCCCAGCCACGTTAGGTTTTAATGAGGTCTCTTAGTTTGCAGCTAGGATCAAGTCTTCTCTCTCACCCCTCACTGATTCAGCCACATACAATTATTTTGATCACCTGCTATGCACCTGTGGTGTTCTTGGCACTAGGAATCCTGCTGTGAGTGAAGCTGAGCTCCTGCCTGTGTGAAGCCTGGGCCACATGGGTCTTCCAGATGTGCTCTGAAGTCACTGTCAAAAGTCATGGGCACTGAAGAGTTTCATGTGCCTGACACTAGGGAAGATACCAAATTCTACATTTGCCTCCAACGGGCACAAATGTCAGTTTCCATCAAGCTCCACCCTGTCCAGGTGACTCCAGTTGTGGCTCTTTTCATACTATCTCCCCTTCTCCTACAAGTGCCACCAACAGGCCGAGGTGGGGAGCTGGGTTTAGAGATGCTGGTCTGAACCTCAGGTGAAATCCTCTCCCTTATGTTGCAGGAGAATGGGTGCGCAGATGGAGAATCAGCACTCTTCTCAGGATTGGAAGGTGCTGTGGCTGGGGGAGTCTGCATTATGTTCTGCGCTGTGAGCTTTTCCAGAATTCCACTCCACAGGCACACGTCTGCTGTGTATGCATTTCTTTTTTCTTTTTTTTTTGAAACAGAGTCTCACTCTGTCACCCAGGCTGGAGTGCAGTGGCGCAATCTTGGCTCACTGCAAGCTCCACCTCCTGGGTTCGTGCCATTCTTCTGGCTCAACCTCCCACAGTAGCTGGGACTACAGGCACCCACCACCATGCCCGGCTAATGTTTTGTATTTTTAGTAGAGACAGGGTTTCACCATGTTAGCCAGGATGGTCTCGATCTCCTGACCTCATGGTCTGCCCGCCTCGACCTCCCAAAGTGCTGGGATTACAGGCGTGAGCCACCGCGCCAGGCCTTTGCATTTCTTGATATAAATCAGAAGTCCCTGAGTTCTCCAGTCTTGAATGTCTATGTCACATGTCTACCCGCATCTGAGGATGCTGGAAGTCGAGTCTGTTAGGAGGCCCCTGAATATGTGCTTGTCCCGTTGGTGCTTCCAGGAGGTTGCCTAACCCCTCATTTCTCTTTTGTTCTGTGTTTCTTGCTCTAGGCTATTGCTCCATTTTCTGTAGGTCACCTCCTGCCACCTCTTCTCCAGGGTGATCGTGTTTGCAACACACAGTTCCTTGTCTTGGTTTCCTAAGCATCTTACTTCTGAAGGTGAGATACTGGCTGTAACAATTAAGAAACTATTATTACAAGCTTGGGGATAACACTAGGTACTTAAGAAAACAACGAATCAAACCTGAGCTTCAGATAAGGATCACAGGATTAATGCCTGCCTTGTACCTGATGACCGGGATAAAGACCAGGTGCCTCCAGAAGTGACTCTCCTCAGGTCCCAGCCAGCTGACAACTGCATGCACTGATTATCTCTTTCTCTCCTTTTCTTTATCTGCATACTGGTTTCCAGGCCTTTGCTCACCCTGAAGGAGTCTCTGTTGCAAAAAATTGAGGTGAAATTCACGTAATATAAAATTAGCCAATTTAAAACACACATTTCAGAGGCACTTAGTATATTCACAAGGTTGTAAGAAACATCACCTCTAGTTCTAAAATATTTTCTTCACACCAAAGGAGACCAACCCCTGTACCCACCAAGCAGTCACTCGCTGTTCCCTCCTCCCCCTAGCCCCTGGTACCCACCAATCTGCTTTGTGTTTCTATGAATTTACCTATCTTGCATGTTCCATATAATTGGAATCATACCACAACATATGACCTTCAATTTCTGCCTTCTTTCACTTGTCATAATGTTTTCTGGGTTCATCTACATTGTCAATGAAGTATCAATACCTCATTTATTTTTAAAAATCGTGGTAAAATATACATAACAAAAATTTATCATTTTAACCATTTCCTTTTTTTTTTTTTCTTTGAGACAGAGTCTCCCTCTATTGCCCAGGCTGGAGTTCAGGGGCATAATCTTGGCTCACTGCAACCTCTGCCTCCCGGGCTCAAGCGATTCTCATGCCTCAGCCTCCCGAGTAGCTGGGATTACAGGTGTGCAGCACCATGCCTGGCTAATTTTTGTATTTTTAGTAGAGATGGAGTTTTATCATGTTGGCCAGGCTGGTCTCGAACTCCTAACCTCAGGTGATCCACCCATCTGGGCCTCCCAAAGTGTTCCACCCACCTGGGCCTCTCAAAGTGCTGCAATTACAGGCGTGAGCCACCATGCCTGGCCCATTTTAACCACGGTTCTGTAACATTTAAGTACATTCTCATTTTGGGACAACCTACACCACTGTCCATCTCCAGAACTTTTTCACCTTCCCAAACTGAAACTCTAAGTCCATTATAGACTTTCCACTCCCTGTCCCCCAAATCCCTGACAACCACCATTCTACTTTCTGTCTGCCCGATTGTGAGTATTCTAGGTACCTCCTATAAGTCAAATCATACAGTGCTTTTCCTTTTGTGACTGAGTTATTTAACTTACTATAATGTTTTCAAGGTTCATCAGTGTGTCAAAATTTCCTTCTTTTTAAAGTGAGTTGAGATCACGCCACTGCACTCTAGCCTGGGTGACAGAGTAAGACTCCGTCTCAAAAAAAAAAATATATATATATATATAGTTATCCTTGTAGGCATGATGTGGTACCTCATTGTGGTCTTGATTTGCATTTCCCTAATAAGTAATGATGCTGAATATCTTTTCATGTGCTTGTTGACTATTTGTATATCTTTAGAGAAATGTCTAAGTCCTTTACCCATATTTTAATCTTTCTGTTATTTAGTTGTAACATTTCTTCCAGATATTGGACCTAGGAGCTCCCTTTAAAGATCTTGGGCCATAGGTACTATATTGGTTCATTTTCTGTTACCTATATCAGAATTCCTGAAACTAGGTATTTTATAAATAAAACGAATTTATTTCTTACAGTTATGGAGGCTGAGAAATCCAAGGTTGAGGGACTGCCTCTGGTATTCCTGTCTCTTCTCCTTTTTCCACTAAAGGCCTGGTTGCCTTGACTGCTTCCAAGAGACTGGCAGGGAAAAGCAGTCTCACCATCCACAAATATTAGCTAGATGGTAAGCCTCCAACTCTCAATAATGAACGTGCCTACTGAGGGAAACACAGCCAACTCCAAATATAATGGGATTTTCTTGTGTTGTTTGTTTGTTTGAGACAGGGTATTCCTCTGTCTCCCAGGCTGGGGTGCAGTGGTGCCATCTTGGTCCACAGGTCTAAACCTAAACCTTGGTTCACTGACGCGATCCTCCTACCTCAGCCTCCTGAGTAGCTGGGACTATAGGTGTGTGCCACCACATCCCGCTAATTTTTTATTTTTTAGTAATAAAATGTTTTGCCACGTTGCCCAGGCTGGTCTCAAACTCCTGGGCTCAAGCAATCCTCTGGCCTTGACCTCCCAAAATGATGGGATTACAGGCGTTAGCCACTGCACCAGGCCAAAATTAGTTTAGACCAGATCAGATTGTCCTACTTAATAGCTTTTACTCTGAGATATTGGTTAAGCTCACAGAGCTGGGTCCCAGGCAAACTCACTGAGTCTAAGCCCCGGGGTGGTGGCACCTGCCCCAACCTCCACATTGCCCAAACCTTGCAGAGGCAGGAAGTTCCTCCTTCCTGATGCTGCAATCAGTCCTAGTCAGTTTCAGAATTTGGGGTCATATGCAGATTACAAAAGGCCATCTTCAAAGAAGCTGCTTATAGATTTCATGAAGTTTCTTAGGAAGTGAAACTTTCTGATGTATAGACAGCAAATGGTTTCCAAGAAGAATAGTACTGCTCACATAACAGTGCAGTATGAGCCAGGTACAGTGGCTCATGCCTGTAATCCCAGCACCTTGGAAGGTCGAGGCAAGCAGATCACCTGAGGTCAGGAGTTTGAGACCAGCCTGATCAACATGGAGAAACCCCATCTCTACTAAAAATACAAAAAGTTAGCCGGGCATGATGGTACATGCCTGTCATCTCAGCTACTTGGGAGGCTGAGGCAGGAGAATCACTTGAACCTGGGAGGCAGAGATTGCAGTGAGCCAAGATCGCACCACTGCACTCCAATCTAGGCAATAAGAGCGAAACTCTGTCTGAACAAAACAAAACAAACAAAAGAACAGTGCAGTATAACCTGAAATGGGGTATACAAGCATCTTTTCACCCATGATAGGCCATTCCTTACAAGGAATCCCATTATTCACTTTAAAAAAGAAATGGCGGCCGGGTGCAGTGGCTCATGCCTATAATCCCAGCACTTTGGGAGGCCGAGGCGGGCGGATCATGAGGTCAGGAGTTCAAGACCAGCCTGGCCAACCTGGTAAAACCTCATCTCTACTAAAAATACAAAAATTAGCTGGGCATGGTGGTGCATGCCTGTAATCCCAGCTACTCAGGAGGCTGAAGCAGGAGAACTGCTTGAACCGGGGAGGCAGAGGTTGCAGTGAGCCGAGATTAGGCCATAGCACTCCAGCCTGGGCAACAGAGCAAGACTCTGTCTCGGGGTGGAAAAAAAAAAAAGAAATGGCTATGTTAAAGTTTTGACAGTAAATAATTTGTAAGTCATTCCTCTCATATGGTGAAAACAATATCTACTCTCCTATAATGAAAAAAAAAAAAACTTTTTTTTTTTTTTTTTTTGAGACAGAGTCTGACTCTGTCGCCCAAGCTGGAGTGCAGTGGCACAATCTCGGCTCACTACAGCCTCTGCCTCCCAGTTTCAAGCAATTCTCCTGCCTCAGCCTCCCAAGTAACTGGGACTACAGACGCGCATCACCACGCTCAGCTAACTTTTTTTATTTTTAGTAGAGACGAGGTTTCACCACCATATTGGCCAGGTTGGTCTCAAACTCCTGACCTAAGGTGATCCCCCCACCTCAGCCTCCCAAAGCACTGGGATTATAGGCATGAGCTGCCACGCCCAGCCTGAAAAAAACCCTTTAAGGAAGGTTTTTTTAAGGTTCCTAGGGCTGGTTTTTACTGGAAATCATAAACAAAATGACCATTTAAGTATAAGAATCATCTGAATATCTAGCCTGGCCAATGTGGTGAAACACTGTCTTTACTAAAAATACAGAAATTAGCCAGGCATGGTGCATGGTGGCACATGCACCTGTAATCCCAGCTACTTGGGAGGCTGAGGCAAGAGAATGGCTTGAACCCGGGACGTGGGGATTGCAGTGACCAAGATCGTGCCATTGCACTCCAGCCTGGGCAAACTCTGTCTCAAAAAAAAAAAAAAGAAACATCTGAATTAGACTTTTAAAATTATGACTGTATATCATAATTCAATCAATAAATAGATTAAATGATTTTTTTTCTGTGAAGGATAAAGTAATATTTTCCCTAAAACTAATCATAAGAAGAAAAGTACTTCCTTTAGCACAAAGTTATAACATAGGCCAGTGGTTCTCAAAGTGTGGCATAGGGAACCCTGGAGAATCCCCAAATCTTTTTTTAGGAGAACGGTCTATGAGGTCAAAAGTATTCTCAAAACAATACTGGGGCCAAGCGTGGTGGCTCATGCCTGTAATCCCAGCACTTTGGGAGGCCGAGGCGGGTAGATCACTGGAGGTCAGGAGTTCCAGACCAGCCTGGCCAACATGGTGAAACCCTGTCTCTACTAAAAATACAAAAATTAGCTGGGTGTGGTGGCACTTGCCTGTAATCCCAGCTACTTGGGAGGCTGAGGCAGGAGAATTGCTTGAACCCAGGAGGCAGAGGTTGCAGTGAGCCAAGATCACACCAGTGCACTCCAGCCTGGGCAAGAGCGAAACTCCATCTCACACAAAAAAAATACTGGGAATGACTTGTCTAATTTACTTTCATTGTCTCATGAGTGTACAATAGAGCTCTGCTGAGTCTGTAAGATACATAGTATTATATATATACAATTGAATCCAATGTCTTCTGTTAAGGCAGAAAAAAAATTTTGCAAAATTGTAAAACAATGCCATTCTTCTCACTATAACATTTTTCTTTTGGATATTCTTTTGTGAAGTTCTCTTTTGCATAACTATGTTATTTATGTTAACATTTTTATTGTATTCATGTCAATATTATTTTAGATATTTCATTTTTAAGTTAGCCTACGGTAAAATTGACTTTTCTTATGTACAGTTCTATCAGTTTGTTTGGTTTTTTTTTTGAAACAGGGTCTCACTGTCACCCAGGCTGAAGTACACCGGCATGATCACAGCTCACTGCAGCCTCCACCTCCTGGGCTCCAGCGATCCTCTCACCTCAGGCTCCCGAGTAGCTGGGACTACAGGCATGCACCATCACACTGGGCTAATTTTTGTATTTTTTGTAGAGATGGGGTTTTGCCATGTTGCCCAGGCTGGTCTTAAACACCTTGGCTCAAATGATCCCCGAGCCTTGGCCTCCCAAAGTCCTGGAATTACAGGCATAAGCCACCCTGACTGGCCATTTCCAGAAGTTTAAAAAAATACAGATTCATATAGCCACTGCTTCAATGCAGATACAAAAGAGCTCTATCACCCTAAGAAACTCCCTCGTGCCGCTCCCTTAAGGCCACATTCTCCCACTAACTCCTAGCAACCACCAATTTGTTCTCTAATATTTATAGTTGCATCTTTTTGAGGTTGTCATATAAATGAAATAATACAATATGTAAACCTTTGAGACGGGCTTCTTTCACTCAGAATGTTACCTTTGAGACCCAACCAACTTGCTGGGTCCCTTTTTTTGCGCGGTAGTGTTCCATTCACCGTATGGATGTACCAAAGATTACTAACCTATTTACCAGCGGGAGAAGTTTTCAGTTGTTTCCAGTTTGGGGGTATTACAAACAAAGCTTTATGAAACACTGCTATACAAGTTTTCATGTGACCATAACTTTTCTTTGTTTGTTTGCTTGCTTGCTTGTTTGTTCGTTTTTGAGACAGAGTCTAGCTCTATTGCCCAGGCTGGAGTGCAGTGGCGCGATCTCTCCTCACTGCAAGCTCCGCCTCCCGGGTTCACGCCATTCTCCAGCCTCAGTCTTCCGAGTAGCTGGGACTACAGGTACCCATCACCACGCCCGGCTAATTTTTTTGTATTTTTAGTAGAGACAGGGTTTCACCATGTTAGCCAGGATGGTCTCAATCTGCTGACCTTGTGATCTGCCCGCCTCAGCCTCCCAGTGCTGGGATTACAGGTGTGAGCCACCGCACCCGGCCATAACTTTTCATTTGCTAAGGTAAATAACTAGGAGTGGGACTGGTGGGTCATATAGTAAGCATATGTTTAACTTTATAAAAGGCTGACAAGCGTTCTTCCAGAGTGACTGCATCATTCTGCATTCCCACCAGCAATGTGTGCAAGTTCCAGTTACTCCACATTCTTGACATCACTTGGTCAGGTCAGTTTTTTTATTTTAGCTAATGGTGTGGTGTATCACTATGGTTTTTTTGTTTTGTTTTTATGGAGGCAAGGTCTCATTCTGTCGCCCAGGCAGGGGTGCAGTGGCGCTATCGTAGCCCACTGTAACTTCCATCTCCAGGGCTCAAGTAATCCTCTCACTTCAGCCTCCCAAGTAGCTGGGACTACAGGGGTGTGCCACCATTCCCAGCTATTTTTTATTTTTAGTAGAGACAGGGTCTCACTATGTTGACCAGGCTGGTCTGGAACTCCTGAGCTCAAGCAATCCTCCTTGGCTTCCCAAAATGCTGGCATTACACGCATGAGCCACTGCCCCCAGCCTCACTATGGTTTTAATTTGCACTTCCTGATGGCTAATGATGTTGAAAATATTTTCTTGTGCTTATTTTCCATTGATATAACTTCTTTGATGAAGTATCTGCTCAAGTCTTTTACCCATTTTTTACTTAAACTCTATTTTCCTTCTGTTGAGTTTTGAGAGGTCTTTATATTCTCTGAATACCAGTCTGTCAGATAAGTGATTTCTCAACATTTTCTCCAACTCTGTGGTGTGTATTTTTATTCTCTTCACAGTGTATTTTGCAGAGCAGGGGTTTTAACTTTTATGAAATCCAATTTGTCATGTTTTTAGTGGATTAGGCTTTCGACATCATATCTAAGAACTTTTTGTCTAACTTCAGTTCATGAATATTTTCTTCTGTTTTCTTTTTTAGATATGCTTTGAATTTTCACATTTACATGTATAATCAATTTTTAGTTAGTCTGTGTATAAGGTGAAATTTAGGTCAAGGTTCAGTTTTTTGCCGGATGACTAATTATTCCAACACTGGTTTTGGAAAGACTGTCCTTTCTCCTTTGAATTACTTTTGCACCTTTGCCAAAAATCAATTGGCCATCACCTCTTACCCATCAGAATGACTACTGTAAAACAAAACGAAAAACAGAAAATAATGAGCGTTTGCACCAGAGCAACTCCATCTTGAATAGGAGCTGGAGAAAATAAGGCTGAGACCTGCTGGGCTGCATTCCCAGGAGGCTAGGCATTCTAAGTCACAGGATGAAATAGGAGGTCGGTACAAGATACAGGTCACAAAGACCTTGCTGATAAAACAGGTTGCAGTAAAGAAGCCAGACAAAACCCACCAAAACCAAGATGGTGATGACAGTGACCTCTGGTGGTCCTCGCTGCTCATTATACACTAATTATAATGCATTAGCATGCTAAGAGATACTCCCACTAGCACCATGACCTTTTACAAACGCCATGGCAATGTCAGGAAGTTGCCCTATATGGTCTAAAAAGGGGAGGAACCCTCAGTTCTGGGGATTGCCCACCCCTTTCCCAGAAAACTCATGAATAATCCACCCCTTGTTTAGCATATCATCAAGAAATAACTCTAAGTCAAGCAGCCCATGCCACTGCTCTGCCTATGGAGTAGCCACTGTTTTTTTTTTTTTTTTTTGAGACTGAGTCCTGCTCTGTCACCCAGGCTGGAGTGCTGGAGTGCAGTGGTGTGATCTTGGCTCACTACAACCTCTGCCTCCTGGGTTCAAGCAACTCTCCTGCCTCAGCCTCCCGAGCAGCTGGGACTATAGGCACACACCACTATGCTCAGCTAATTTTTGTATTTTTATTAGAGATGGGGTTTCACCATATCGGCCAGGCTGGTCTCCAACTCCTGACCTTGTGATCCACCCGCCTCAGCCTCCCAAAGTGCTGGGATGACAGGCATGAGCCACCGCGCCTGGCCTTTTCCTTTACTTTCTTAATAAACCTGCTTTCACTTTACTCTATGGACTTGTGTCCAAGAACCCTCTCTTGGGGTCTGGGTCAGGACCCCTTTTTGGTAACACCGGCAAGAATATGGAGAAACTGAAACTCTTGAGCACTGTTGTCATGAGAATGTAACATGGTGTAGCCACTAAGGTAAAGAGTATGGTGGCTCCTCAAAAAATTAAAGAGAGAATTACACTATGATCCAGCAATTCTACTTCTGGGTATATATTAATAATAATATATACTAAATAATATATACTACTAATAATAACCAAACTTGATTTATCCTACCGTACTCTCCCAACACAGAGTACTTCAGACACCAGAAGTGTGTGGGGTTCTCCCCAAGACTGCCCCTCACTTCCTATGCCAAGTTCAAGCCCCAGGTTGCTTTACCTGCACTTCTGACTGACTGGCTAGAAATGGGGGATCCCCACCTCTGGTCTGATTAATTTGCTAGAGTGGCTCACAGAACTCAGGAAGACACTTAACTCTTAACTTACATTTCCCAGTTTCTTATAAAGACTATTACAAAGGATGCTGATGAAAAGATGCCTAGGGTAAAAGATGAAAACGGATGTGGAGCTTTTATAGCCTCCCAGGCATGCCACCCTCCAGGAACTTTCACAAGTTCAACTATTCAGAAACTTCCCACACCCTGTCATTTGCAGTTTTTTATAGAAGCTTTGTTGGGTAGGCATAATTGATCAAACCATTGGCCACTAGTGATCAACTTAACCTTGAGCCCCTTTTTCCTGTCTAAAGGATGGGGCTAGGGCCAAAAGTCCCAACCTTCTAATCATTTCTGGTGACCAGCCCCCATCTTGAAGCTATCAGCCATCTGTCAACTCATTAGCGTACAAAAAGACATCACTTTGGAGATTCCAAGGATCTTAGGAGTTGTATGCCAGGAAATTGGAACAAAGACCAAATATATATTTCACAGTATAACAATACCCAAAAGAATTGAAAACAGGGAATTGAACAGATATTTGTATACCCATGTTCATAGCAGCATTATTCACAATAGCCAAAAGGTAGAAGGAATCCAAGTGTCCATCCATGAATGAATGGATATACAAGATGTAGTACACATATACGAGAGAATATTATTCAGTGTTAAAAAGGAAAGAAATTCTGACAAATGCTACAATATGGATGAACCTTGAGGACATTACATTAAGTAAAATAAGCCAGTCACAAATACTATATGATTACTTATATGAGGCACCTAAAATAGTCAAGCTTATAGAAAGAGAAAGTAGAATGGGGGTTGCCAGGAGTTGGGGAAAGGAGAAAAGGGCAGTTGTTGTTTAACGGAAATAGAGTTTGTTTTGCAGGACAAAAAAGTTCTGGAAAGTAGTTGTACAACAATATGAATGTATTAAACCATACTGAACTGTATACTTAAAAATGGTTATGATGGTAAATTTATGTTACATGTATTTTACCACAATTTAAAACAATCAATTGGCCATATTTGTGAGGATCTATGTGTGGGTTCCATTCTATATGTCTAAGTCTTCTCCAATATCACACTGCCTTGATTTCTGTAGCTTGATAGTGTCTTTTTTTTTTTTTTTTTTTTTTTTGAGACGGAGTCTTGCTCTGTCGCCCAGGCTGGAGTGCAGTGGCGCCATCTCGGCTCACTGCAAGCTCCGCCTCCCCGGTTCACACCATTCTCCTGCCTCAGCCTCCTGAGTAGCTGGAACTACAGGCACCCGCTACCACGCCTGGCTAATTTTTTTGTATTTTTAGTAGAGACGGGGTTTCACTGTGTTAGCCAGGATGGTCTCGATCTCCTGACTTTGTGATCCACCCTCCTGGGCCTCCCAAAGTGCTGGGATTACAAGCATGAGCCACCATGCCTGGCCTTTTTTTTTTTTTTTTTTTTTTTTTGAGACGGAGTCTTGCTCTGTCGCCCAGGCTGGAGTGCAATGGCGTGATCTCAGCTCCCTGCAACCTCTGTCTCCTGGGTTCAAGTGATTCTCCTGTCTCAGTCTCCTGACTAGCTGGGATTACAGGAGCCTGCCACCACGTCCAGCTAATTTTTGTATTTTTAGTAGAGATGGGGTTTCACCATGTTGGCCAAGCTTGTCTCGAACTCCTGACCTCCGGTGATCCGCCCACCTTGGCCTCCCAAAGTGCTGGAATTACAGGTGGAAGCCACTGTGCCTGGCCTTGATAGTGTCTTAAAATTGAACATTGCTTATTTTTTATTTGGGGGAAGGGGGTGAGGTAAGATGGATAGCTATAAACAGAACCACTAGTATTGTAAATATATTCTTAAATAAACACAATGGACACAGTCTGATAAGTTTTATGCTGAGAAAGATGGGGCCATGTTATATTCCTTTGTTTTCCAGTGCCCAGGCCAGTGCCTAACTACCATGGAGTAAGCACTCAATAAATGAGAAACAGTCTTGGAAAAAAATAATCTGAGCACACAGAATATTTTCCAGCGTGCACTACAAAAAACATGTAGTCAAAAATATCCATAGAAGTGTTGCTTAGAATGGGGCAAAAGCCCAAGGAAAAAACCACCCTCGCAGGGTTAATGAGAATTACAAGCCAGGCTTTAGGCTGAATTGTGGTCAGGCATCAACCAGGCACTGGTGTGCTCTGACTCATCTCCCTGCAGCTGCTAACCAATCGAGGGTCACGCAGCACACTGACCACCTGCTCCCCCACTGCTCCCATAGATAGAATCTGACACGAGACCTTTTTACCTAAGAATTGCTTAAGGTGTTTTTCAGATCCTGAATTCCAGCTGAATGGCTGATGCCAACCGGTCTGAAGACCCCTACCAAGAAACCGATTCAGCATCTCCTGGTCCCGTGACCTCACCCCCAAACTTCTCAACCAATCAGCAATCCCCATACTTTAGACCATCATCTGTCCAGACCCCTTAAAATCCCCATCCCCCAACCTCTCAGGGAGGCAGATTTGAAGAGTCCTCTCATCTTGTCTTCTTGTTCAGCTGCCCTACAATTAGTCAACTCTTTCTCTGCTGCAATCCCCACTGTTTTGGTGCATTGGTTTGTTACCATGCAACAGGCAATCAAACCTGATGGTTCTATAACCATATTCAAGTGAAACTGAGAAGTAACTATATAAATGTGAAACAGAGAGGTGTGACTTAGAAATTGTACACATTGGGTGTCACAACTTCCCTATACTTTGTGTTTTCATACTGACCTTGTTCAACACTAATAAAGTGCCAACTTTGACTGACTGATTGTGATTCTGATGATGATGAGAAGGAGGAAGAGGAGGAGAATAGGAATACGGTAAGAAGATTTTAAACCACTCTCTTTTCTCATCTTCCAAGTATTTACAAGTGGCTCAGTTTTTCCAAGTATTCCTTTCTTTCTACAGAACTTCCATTAAAATAAAAAAAAATTCTAAATCAAGCCTTATGGACAAGAATTAATGGTTCTCCCCAATATATCCCAAATCAGTGTGTCATTTGAGTAAGTCACCTCTCTCCCAGATTCTTATTTGTCCTACATGTAACTGGGGTTTTGCAACAGATGTTACTCTTCCTTCTCCTTTCCAGGTCTGTTAGAAACTTTACTAGGAAAGCCTGAAAGTAAAATCTGTACTGTATATAAATCCAGAGAAATGTTGATACTCACTAAATAATTTCCTCAAATCTGGTCACCTTTCTCTGGGAAAATGCCTCATCTTAACAATATTTCATGCATAAAGTCATTTGGCCTCTTACCTGCATTGTTGGATATTTTTAAGACCAAAAGCTTGCTAAACCCAGAACAGTGAAAGCATTCAGTTGAAAATAAAGTGAAAAGCCACATATGTCTTAGAGGGAGAAAACAGTGCTAATGATTTTAGGCTTTAATAGTTTCAAGATCCTGACTGGCTGTTCTCAAAAGCCATCTTTGCATTGTTCCTCCTCGGGCTCCTTGCTCGCCACGGATTCCGGCAGCTTTATCGCCAGAGTCCCTGAACTGTGCGTGCTTGCGTTCCTTCCTTCCTTCCTTTTTGTTTTTTGTTTTGTTTTGTTTTTGTGTGTGTGTGTGTGTGTGTGTGTTTTTTGAGAAGGAGTCTCACTCTGTCGCCCAGGCTGGAGTGCAGTGGCTCGATCTCAGCTCACTGCAAGCTCCGCCTCCTGGGTTCCCGCCATTCTCCTGCCTCAGCCTCCCGAGTAGCTGGGACTACAGACGCTTGCCTAATTTTTTTGTACCACCCGGCTATTTTTTTTTTTTTTTTTTTTTTTTTTTTGTATTTTTAGTAGAGACGGGGTTTCATCGTGTTAGCCAGGATGGTCTCGATTTGCTGACCTCGTGATCCACCCGCCTTGGCCTCCCCAAGTGCTGGGATTACAGGCGTGAGCAACGGTGCCCAGCTCTCGCTTTTTTTTTAATCCCCTGCATCAGATCACCAACGTGCCCCACCGTGTCAGATGCAGCCCTAGACACCAGCTCTGAAGTCATCACCAAGGACTTAAAGAAGAAGGAAGTTGTGGAAGAGGCGGAAAATGGAAGAGACGCCCTGCTAACGGGAATGCTAATGAGGAAAATAGCAGGAGACTGACAATGAGGTAGATGAGGAAGAGGAAGAAAGAAGGTGGGGAGGAAGAGGAGGAGGAAAAAGAAGGTGATGGTGAGGAAGAGGATGGAGATGAAGACGAGGAAGCTGAGTCTGCTACAGGCAAGCCGGCAGCTGAAGATGATGAGGATGATGATGTCCATACCAACAAGCAGAAGACCGACAAGGATGACTAGACAGCAAAAAAGGAAAAGTTAAACTGAAAAAAAAAAAAGGCCACCGTGACCTATTCACCCTCCATTTCCTGTCTCAGAATCTAAAGGTGGTCACCTTGTAGTATTGAGGCCTGCCCGCCATGGGCAGTGCCACCCACAGATGACACACACTCTCCACCACCCAACCCAAACCGTAAGAATTTGCAACAAGGGAGGAAAAAGAACCAAAATTTCCAAGGCCCTGATTTTTTTCTTAAAAGTACTTTAAGAAAAGAAATTTGTTTGTGTTTTTTATTTACATTTTATATTTTTGTACATATTGTTAGGGTCAGCCACTTTTAATGATCTCGGATGACCAAAGCAGCCTTCAGACCGTTCTATGTCCTACTTCTGACTTTACTTGTGGTGTGACTGTGACCACGTTCATTATAATCTCAAAGGAGAAAAAAAAACAACTTGTAAAAGAAAGCAAAAACGACAACAGAAAAGCAATCTGATTCCCACCATTCCAGTAACTTTTTTGTGTATGTACTTAGCTGTACTATAAGTAGTTTGTATGAGATGGTTAAAAAGGCCGGCTGGCGTGGCGGCTCACGCCTGTAATCCCAGCACTTTGGGAGGCCAAGGCGGCAGATCACCTGAGGTTGGGAGTTCAAGACCAGCCTGGCCAACATGGAGAAACCCCGTCTCTACTAAAAATACAAAAAATTAGCCGGGCATGGTGGCTCATGCCTGTAATCCCAGCTACTTGAGAGGCTGAGGCAGGAGAATAACTTGAACCCGGGAGGCAGAGGTTGTGGTAAGCCAAGATCTGCCATTGCACTGCAGTCTGGGCAACAAGAATGAAACTCCGTTTTGAAAAAAAAAACAAAAAACAAAAAACAGGCCAGGTGCAGTGGCTCACACCTGTAATCCCAGGCCTTTCTTTGGGGGTCGCCGAGGTGGGCAGGTCACAAGGTCAGGAGTTTGAGACCATCCTGGCCAACATGGCGAAACCCGGTCTTTACTAAAAATACAAAAAATTAACTGGGTGTAGTGGTGGGTGCCTGTAATCCCAGCTACTCAGGAGGTGGAGGTTGCAGTGAGCTGAGATCGTGCCACTGCACTCCAGCCTGGGCAACAGAGTGAGATTCCATCTCAAAAACAAAAAGGCCAAAGATAAAAGGTTTCTTTTCTTTCCTTTTATTTTTATTTTTTTAAGATGGAGTCTTGCTGTGTCACCCAGGCTGGAGTGCAGTGGCACCATCTTGGCTCACTGTAACCTCCACCTCCCAGGTTCAAGTGATTCTCCTGCCTCAGCCTCCCGAGTAGCTGGGATTACAGGCGCATGCCATCACGCCCAGCTAATTTTTGTATTTTTAGTAGAGACGGGGTTTCACCATGTTGGCCAGGCTGGTCTCGAACTCCTGCCCTCATGATCTGCCCGCCTCGGCCTCCCAATGTGCTGGGGTTACAGGCGTGAGCCACTGCGCCTGACCTTTTTTTTCCCTTTTTTTGTCTATGAAGTTGCTATTTTTTTGGGGGGAGGCCTGTTTGATGTATGTGTGAAACAATGTTGTCCGACAATAAACAGGAATTTCATTTTGCTGAGTTGTTCTTAAAAAAAAAATAGCTGCAATGTCCCAGAGAGAAAAGTAATAAACAAGTAGGCTTTCAAAAATATCAAGGTTATTGGTGTTTAAAATCAAACTATGGCTAGGCACGGTGGCTCACGCCTGTAATCCCAGCACTTTGGGAGGCTGAGGAGGGAGGATCACTTCATGCCAGAAGTTCAAGACCAGCCTGGCCAACATGGTGAAACTAAAAATAAAAAAATTAGCCAGGGGTAGTGGTGCACACCTGTAATCCCAGCTACTCTGGAGGCTGAGGCAGGGGAACCACTTGAACCTGGGAGGCAGAGGTTGCAGTGAGCTGAGATCACACCACTGCACTATACTCTGGGTGACAGAGTAAGACTCCATTTCAAAAAATTTTTTAAATAAAATCAAACCATTAGAGTAGTTCAGACTTCCCCTAACACTTGCAGGGCCCAGACTAAGAATGCAAAAGAAGGCCCAAATATGCTACATCCAGGTATTTAAGTTGCAAATCGAATTAAACTGTCAGAGAAAACATGCTCTATCTTCCTAGCTTGACAAATGCACCTTTCTAAAATATTAAACTTTTTTTTGGCAGGGGGTGTGGAGGGGACAGAGACTCGCTCTGATGCCCAGCCTGGAGTGCAGTGGCATGATCTTGGCTTGCTGCAACCTCCACCTCTCGAGTGCAAGCAATTCTCCTGCCTCATCCTCCCAAGTAGCAGGATTACAGGCGTGGGCCACCACACCTGGCTAATTTTTGTAATTTTTTAGTAGAGACAGGGTTTCACCATGTTGACCAGGCTGGTCTCAAACTCATAACCTCAGGTGATCTGCCCACCCCAGCTTCCCAAAGTGCTGGGATTACAGAACATTAAACTTTTAAAATTGGTTTAAAGCTCTATTTCTCCTAAAGTTAAAAATGGAGCTAGTGCAATGGTGTGCACCTATAAACTCAGCTACCCAGGAGGCTGAGGCAGAAGGATTACTTGGCTCAAGAGTTTGAGACCAGCCTGGGCAACACAGCGAGACCTTGTCTTAGAAAAGAAAAAAAGGCAAAATGTCAAGATAATTGAGTGTTATTATGGTTGAAAGTGTCTAGATGCTCTGATGATAAGCTGGTGATTTGGGGATGAGCAAAAAAATAAAATACATATTGCATTTTTTTTTTTTTGGCCTTCACTTATTTTATTTTCCAAGACGGAGTCTCACTCTATCACCCAGGCTGGAGTACAGTGGTGCGATCTCAGCTCACTGCAAACTCTGCCTCCGGGGTTCAAGCAATTCTCCTGCCTCAGCCTCCTGAGTAGCTGGGATTACAGGCATGCGCTGCCATGCCCGGCTAATTTTTGTATTTTTAGTAGAGACGGGGCTAGTGTTACATACATACAAATGTAAGAATAGCATGCATCATTCAGTGTTACAAAATGTTTCTCAGGTCCTATACGCAACTGTGGTGAATACCAAAGTAATTTAAGTACCTCAGGAATCAGAACTGGAATGTGACAAGAACATGAATGCTCAGCATACCAATATTTCAATTTGGCAAGAGCTAATTGCTTTCATGCTATCCATGTGTAAGGATTTGGCAGGCAATTATGTTTGTTTCTTCCCTAAGTGCCTCCTCCTCTGGAATCCTTCCTCTAATTGGAACAGTATCTGCTTTGACATCAATGGCATACAACCCACAAACTCTCATGACCTTCGATGCAGATGCCTTGTGTTTTGGGAGCATAGATCAAGAGATATCTCTTGGTGAGCAGCGTTGCACATAAGCGTGGGTGTTTAGGGCTTTAGGTCATGCTGTGCCAGAATAGGGCATGGGGTCCTGAGAGACGAAAGTACCATTTGCCTGTAACAAAGCAACATAGGTATTGGGGTGTATAAAATGTGTTGGGGTGCTAGGTTCAGAGCAGGGTCCCTCTTGCCTGGGTCTAAAGGAGATACTGCTGCAGTTCATAAACAAAACATTGGTACTAATTATGCCAAGAAAATTCTTTGTTCAACCTGATTCTACCCCTTTTACGTATCCAATATAATAAATTACAACTCCATAGTATTAAATTAATATCTTCTTAAAGTAGAATCATAAGAACAATGGAGAAATATAGTAATAAGGGAAACAATAAATTGGGGTCCTGTTCACTAGCAAATCGTGCCTGTTCATTGTTGAAAATGTGAAAATGAAGGTAAATAGCATTATTTCCTAAAGCACGTACACAGGGTAGAGCTGTTGTAATTGTGTTTTTGTCTTTTTGCAGTTCAGAAAGTTTCCTAGGCCGGACGCAGTGGCTCACACCTGTAATCTCAGCATTCTGGGAGGCTGAGGTGGGCAGATCGCCTGAGGTCAGGAGTTTGAGACCAGCCTGGCCAACATGACGAAACCCCATCTCTACTAAAAATTACGCACTTTCCCTAGTTCATTCAACAGTGGGATTCCTGTGGATTTATGTTTTCTAGTTTTGTGGGGGAAAATCAGAACTACTTTGCCAGAGGAAGTAAAAGTTCAGCTGAGACTTAAGGAGATGGCATTCAGCCACGTGAAGTGCAGTAATCCAGGTAAAGTATCGACCTATATATCCCCCTGGTTCTCAGTAGTGCTCAGGGGATATTCCCATTAGTGATGATTCACGTGGCAGTGAGCAGGAGAGGCAGCTGACTGCCACGCAGGACCACTGTTGTTTTACTCCTAGCTATTTCTCTTGCTCAAGCAATAGTATACAAGTGGGCATGTCATATATTAAAAAATACATATTCAATATATACAAATATGTATCATATATTATTTGTATTATATATATCTATAGGTATCCATCTATCTATCTAGGAAACAACATTAAGAAATGTAAGAGCTGGTCCCTTGCACTGGAGAAGTTTATACAGCAGTGAAGGATATAAACAGGAGAATCAGACTTAGGGAATATGAATAAGGAAAAAACATCACAAAATGCCAGGTGAGTGAGTGACCTGCATCATACTTGCACTTAAAGCTTCATCTCTTCACTCCCTGAACAACCAGTGAAACAGAAGGCAAGGACAGGGGAACTGGCTGCCAGCTGATTTTGATGTCTTATGCCACCAAGAACTTCTTTCTGGCCTGGAGCAATGGCTCATGCCTGTAATCCCAGCACTTTGGAGGCTAAGGCAGGCGGATCACTTGAGGCCAGGAGTTTGAGACCAGCCTGGCCAACATGGTGAAACCCTGTCTCCACAAAAAATACAAAAATTAGCCAGGCGTGATGGCACACACCTCTAGTCCCAGCTACTTGGGAGGCTAAGGCATAAGAATCACTTGAACCTGGAAGGTGGATTTGCAGTGAGCTGAGATCGCGCCACTGCACTCCAGCCTGGGTGACAGAGCAAGACTCTGTCTCTGGGAAAAAAAAAAGAAGTTCTTTCTGATATCCAGGACCTCTTCCGTCAGAAAGAAAAACACCACGAAAAGAAACCAGTCACCCCATTACAGTGTGCAGGTAAAGAGCACCGAGTTAGACCTTTTCCTCCAAGGGCTGGTCCCAAGCTGCAACCTGGGCATCCTATAGCTAGATGCCTGTGGTGTGCAGCGGCTCCGCAGCCCGAGGCCTTTGCTTTGCAGAGGCTGGGCTCATCCCACTTACCTGGGCCTGGTGAAGAGGGAAGGGAGGAGAGCCAAAGGTATGGGGCAAGAGAGGGTGAGGAGAAACAAGGAAGACAGAGACTGCAGCACTCTATGGTCAATGGCATAAAGGACGGTTGGCCACCTGTTGTCAGGGCCACTGTCACAACCTCCTGCCACTCCCATGCATGGGAGGGGAAGGGCTGGGCCTGGGTGCTACCTGGGAGGGGCATCCATCTGTAATCTGGATCCCGGCTCCACCTGTGCCCCTTCCCCTCTGGCGCTCCCACCCTCACCTGCGTCTCTCTGCCGGGTTTAGTCTTTCCTTCAGGGGAAACCTCTGGCACTGTTTGTCCAGGTAAAATCAGAGCCCCGGCTTTATTCTGGGAAGTTCTGACTAATAACTACTGGGGAGAAGAGGGAGGAAGCAATGCAGTAAATCAAGAAAGGAATAGGCGCTGCTGAGGCCTCCACCACTGCGTTGTCACCGTGCTGTTGTGGTGCTGCTGTCAGCACCCCTGGGCCCACTCAAACCTTTCCATTTCTTACCTACGTTTGGTCTCATTAATTCACATCTAGAAATGTATTCAAAAGAAAAACAATCCAGGATGTATGCATACATTAATTTTCAGGGATGTTTAGCAAGGCTATTTGTGGTAGAAAAATTGGAAGCTGGAAGCTACATAAATAAACTAACAATAGGTGACTGATTCTAAATCATGGAATTTCGTTTGGTAAAACTTTGTTTTTTGAGACAGAGTCTAGCTCTGTCACGCAGGCTGGAGTGCAGTGGTGCAATCTCGGCTCACTGCAACCTCTGCCTCCTGGCTTCAAGTGATTCTCCTACCTCAGCCTCCTGAGTAGCTGGGATTACAGGCGCCCACCACCATGCCCAGCTATTTTTTGTATTTTTAGTAGAGACAGGGTTTCACTGTGTTGGCCAGGCTGGTCTCAAACTCCTGACCTCATGATCCGCCAGCCTCAGCCTCCCAAAGTGCTGGCATTACAAGCATGAGCCACCGCACCTGGCCAGAATTTTTTTTTTAGACAGGGTCTCACTCTTTGTCCAGAATGCAGTACAGTGGCATAATCATGACTCACTACAGTCTCCAATTCCTGGGATCAAGCAATCCTCCTGCCTCAGCTTCCTGAGTAGCTGGGATTACAGATTCATACAATCACCCCTGGCTAAATGTATGTGTGTGTGTGTGTGTGTGTGTGTGTGTGTGTGTGTGTGTGTGTGTGTGTGGAGATGGGGGTCTCTCTGTGTTGCCCAGGCTGGTCATGAACTCCTGGGCTCAAGCCATCCTTGCACCTCGGTCTCCTAAAGTGCTGGGATTGTAGGCATGGGCCACCACACCCAGCCTTTTAGTAGTATTTATTGCACATATTTAAAGTCATTTTATGGGAGAATATATATGATTGACAGAAAATGCTCACTATAGGCCAGGCGCGGTGGCTCACGCTTATAATCCCAGCATTTTGGGAGGCCGAGGCAGGTGGATCACTTGAGGTCAGGAGTTCGACACCAGCCTGGCCAACATGATGAAAGCCTGTCTGTACTAAAGATATAAAAATTAGCTGGGCGAGGTGGCCTGTGCCTGTAGTCCTAGCTACTTGGGAAGCTGACGGGGGAGAATTGCTTGAACTCTCGAGGCAGAGGTTGCAGTGAGCTGAGATCATGCCACTGTCCTCCAGCCTGGGCAACAGAAGGAGGCTCCGTCTCAAAAAAAAAAAAAAAGCCCACTATATATTGAGTGGGGAGAAAACAGTTTACAAAACAGATTTTGGCTGGCTTCAAAAGAAAACAGGGAGACATAATACGATGGGCAGAGACAGGTAAGTGGTATCTCTAGGTAGCTGGATGCTAGGAATAAATATTATGCCATGTTATTTTTGCAAAGATAAGAGAAAAAAGGATATTTTTTAAATTGCGGGGGTGGTCAGCAGTTCACTCACCAGTGCTTGTGGGCTTTGTTCCCTCCCTGGAAAGGGACGGAGGATTCCACATCCAGAGGGAGCCCTGCCATCCATGCTTCTGAGCTTTAAGTCACTAGGACTTCTTTCCAACTTGTGTGCTGAGGAGACTCCAGTGTTGGCCTCAGTTCCCAGGCTGAACTCAGCAGCTCAGCCCATGAAAACTTCTGTATTGAGACAAAGGAAAGGATCTGTCAGAAAGCAACACCTATTGTCCCGACACTACGAAAGAGGACAGGTAACAAAGAAGCTGAAGACGGTGGTAGAGAGAGGTGTAACATTTCAGCCCCTCAATCTAGAAATGTTAGTAGAATCAAGAACAGCTTAATAGACCAAGAGTCAGAATCCCCCGATGAAGATTCTTCATAAGAAAAAAGAAAGAAGACAGGGATATAACTCAGCAGCAGCTGTAGGGCAGGCCATGCAAGATGGGGGAAAGAACAAAAATTTTCCAAATAATCAAAATGGGAACTCTAAACTTTTCAGGTCCCAGCTTACTTTTTAAATCTCAAGCTAATCAGAACTTTGCCAGAGTCAAACGTAGCAAGCCTCCATCACCAAGTGTTCTTCCCAAACCACCAAGCTATTTCCTTTAAATCTTCCAATAAGGAAATAATGACATTGTAACTGAAAACCTTACTTAAAGTACAGGTACAAAATAAGATAAAGTACTGATGTTTACATTTAGCTGTGTTTACAGATAGTTGTCAACTGGTCTAAAACAAATTCACCAAGGGATTAATGTATTTCTGTAGAACTGTTAATTAATATAAAAAATATAATTGACTTCATCTCATTTGTTTTATGTGTTGGGTGCACTGTGATGTAATGATAGCATCAGTGCAACTTAAAATACTAAATTAATAATTGTATTAACTATTAAGTGTTCTCAAATGAGGTGGTTTTTTTTTTTTTTTTTGAGACAGAGTCTTGCTCTGTCACCCAGGCAGAAGTGCAGTGGTGCAATCTCGGCTCACTGCAACCTCTGCCTCCTGGTTTCAAGCGATTCTCCTGCCTCAGCCTCCGGAGTAGCTGGGATTAAAGGCGTGCATCACTACGCCCAGCTAATTTTTATATTTTTTGTAGAGACAGGGTTTCACCATGTTGGCCAGACTGGTCTCAAACTCCTGACCTCAAGTGATCCACCTGCCTTGGCCTCCCAGAGTGCTAGGATTACAGGCATGAGCCGCTACACCCAGCCTCAAATGAGTAACTTTTAAGTGAAACCATTCAAGTTTAGATTTGGGGACTGGCAAGGGAATCAACTTTTTCTATTGAATGTTGGAGAAAAATAGTAATATAAGATTATTATTCATGGATAGTAGATTGCTGAAAGTGAATCAGATTGTTAACATCTAGCTAAGACACAGGATTGAGAAGTAGGTAAACTTCTGAAAGTTCAGTATACTAGAAGCACTCAAACCAGTAATATGCCAACAACCTGATGCACTGCCAAAAGAAAATGTGAAGTTTTCCTAATAGTTGCATTTTAGTAAATTGTACAGTGGTGAAACTGGAAAGGGCACTTGGAGTTTATTAGAACAAGGCAGAGTATACCCCAATGGCCCTTTCTCTAAATGCAGTGGATAGGTGTCTGCCAACAAATACACCAAAACCATTGGATTTTTTTGTTTTTTGTTTTTTGTTTTTTGAGACGGAGTCTCGCTCTGTCACCCAGGCTGGAGTGCAGTGACACGATCTCTGCTCACTGCAAGTTCTGCCTCCCGGGTTCATGCCATTCTCCTGCCTCAGCCTCCCAGGTAGCTGGGACTACAGGCGCCTGCCACCACGCCCAGCTAATTTTTTGTATTTTTAGTAGAGACGGGGTTTCATCGTGTTAGCCAGGATGGTCTCGATCTCCTGACCTCGTGATCCACCTGCCTTGGCCTCCCAAAATGCTGGGATTACAGGCATGAGCCACCGTGCCTGGCCCAATACCATTTTTTTTAAAATATCATTTAATGGTCACTCAATAGCTTACAAAATACATTTTTATGGCTGGGCGTGGTGGCTGACACCTGTAATCGCAGTACTTTGGGAGGCCAAGGCAGGCGGATCCAAGGTTAGGAGTTCGAGACCAGCCTGACCAACATGATGAAACCCCATCTCTACTAAAAATAAAAAAATTAGCCAGGCATGGTGGCACATGCCTGTAATCCCAGCTTACTCAGGAGGCTGAGGGAGGAGAATCGCTTGAACCCAGGAGGTGGAGGTTGCAGTGAGCCAAGATCGCGCTACTGCACTCCAGCCCAGGCAACACAGCGAGACTCCATCTCAAAAACAAAACAAAACATTTTTATATTACGGCACTGCCTAAGCTATTCTGATAGTAATGTGACCGTATCATTTCTGCAAAGCTTGCCTTGGGGAAAGGAAGCTTGCTTTTGAGAGATGTATAATGTGAAAGTTTTAAGTAACTAGGGAAGAAAGAGCCATGTAAATACATGTAATAAACTTGTAGCATATGTAAAGTTTTCTTGGCCTTTATCCTACAAAAATGGAATATTTTAGTATTAATTTGCTGAATATAAGAGTGTGGACTTTTTTTTGTTTTGTTTTTTAATAGCGTGGCCTAATTTTAAAGGTCCAAAATAAATTTTTTTTTTTTGAAAAAAAATCACTTTATTCTGGCCAGGTACAGTGGCTCATGCCTGTATGTAATCCCAGCACTTTGGGAGGCTGAGGCAGGCCAATCATGAGGTGAGGAGATCGAGACCATCCTGGCTAACACGGTGAAACACCGTCTCTACTAAAAATACAGAAAATTAGCCAGACATGGTGGCATGTGCCTATAGTCCCAGCTACTCGGGAGGCTGAGGCAGGAGAATCGCTTGAACCTGGGAGGCAGAGGTTGCAGAGAGCCGAGATCACGCCACTGCACTCTAGCATGGGTGACAGAGCCAGACCCATCTCAAAAAAACAAACAAACAAAAAAAAACAACTTTATCTTAAACTAAAATCTATTGCCAGGCGCACTGGCTCACCCCTATAATCCGAGCACTTTGGGAGGCCAAGTGAGAGTAGATCGCTTGATGTCAGGAGTTCAAGACCAGCCTTGCCAAACTCCAGCTCTATTTTTTTTTTTTTTTTTTTTTTTTTTTTAGATGTAGTCTCACTCTGTCACCCAGGCTGGAGTGCAGTGGCACAATCTCGGCTCACTGCAACCTCTGCCTCCCAGGTTCAAGCAATTTTCCTGCCTCAGCCTCCCAAGTAGCTGGGATTACAGGCGCCCGCCACCACGCCCAGCTAATTTTCATATTTTTAGTACAGACGGGTTTCACCATGTTGGCCAGGTTGGTCTCAAACTCCTGACCTCGTGATACACCCGCCTCGGCTTCCCAAAGTGCTGGGATTACAGGCGTAAACCACTGCACCTGGCTGACAATTTGCATTTTTAACTGCTTCCCAGATGATGCTGATGCTGATGGTCCACACTTCCGAGAATCTCAGAAACAAAGCCTTATATTCAACAACAAAATTTGCATAATTCTGTCTCCCTTTTGTCTCAACTAACAGCTTAAGGGAAAGAAAATAGATTTATTAAGTATCATCCAGAATACACATAATGTCATTTTATTTAATTCTCACAACACTCTACAACATAATTGTTACATCATTTTGTGGAGGAGGATGTTACATCTCAGAAATTAAGCAACTTGTTCAACATTATACAGTAAGGAAGGGGTGAACAAATATGTTTGACTTCAAAATCTACATTCTCTGTTATAACTTGCCGCTTCTAGTGATGTTTAGCCAGCATAATTATATTAGCCCAGAATTTTAACTTCATTCTACTTTCTATGTGGTGGTCTGTCTTCTACTTCGTTGTAGTCTATTTTAAAATTTTTGTTATAAACTGTTTCAAATTACCTAAAGAAGGCCAGGCACAGTGGCTCACACCTGTAATCCCAGCACTTTGGGAGTCTGAAGCAGGCGGATCACTTGAGATCAGGAGCTCGAGACCAGCCTGGCCAACATGGTGTATTATAATACACAATAAAAGACGGCTATTAAAATTATAACTTGGGGGAAGTGTTAGCCACACTAACCACATGACAAAAGACATTATGAAGAAACACATCTTAGTGCTCACCGGTAGCACAGGTCATTGTTCCTTAGGAGCTGGTCCACCATGTTCTCCACTTGCACAAACCACCTGGGCACCACTTTGTAAACAAGGGGAGTGTCTCTCACATCGCCAAGTACTAACGAATAACCATATCACATACCTGTAATACATATAAATTCAATTATCTCACTCTCCTGTATAAACACAGAACCCCATCTCTCTATCAGACGCACACATACTACATTCCCAGAATATATAACCCTAATAACCACTTACTGAAAAATACAAGCACATAGCTCCACAAAACATTCATCTAAACTGCCATGCCCTTGAACACACACACAAACTCAATACTCATGTAGTTCCCTATATGCCTTAAATATATCTGCGATTAACTAACACGCCGCAAATATGCAAACATGCAAACATGCCACCTGATATCCCCAAATACACATACAGTCCCACAATACCTGCACATATGTAATCACACTTCCAAATGCTCACACAGAAATAACTCCTCCATTTTCCAAGACACAGAATCATACAAACTCTACCTCACAACTGCACACATTCATTCTACCAGTCCCCCAGTAGTCATGGATCTGCCCTCACACACTGAAATAGCCATATGCAACCCCTGAAAATCATGAAAAGAAACACACACAACCATGCAACATATTCTGAGCACACATATGGTCTTCCTACATTCCCCAAATATGTAAACCACAGTGTACATCCACAAAAATAGACACAAGCACTTTCTCTATTATTGCCAATATGCACAACAAGGTAATTCTTCCAAATCTGCCAAACATTAGACAAATACAAATCCCCAACATTCATCTGAGGAAACACATGGAAAATACATCTTCACAACCCAGATCGCAAATATCTAATCCTAATTCTTCTTGTATACATATATTACACCTCATATCTCCAAATACACTCACTCTTACACACTCTCACAAAAGCAGTTATGAATGGTTAAGAATGACCTTCTTTGCTTTTCTTTTTTCTTTTCTTTTCTTTTTTTTTTTTTGAGATGGAGTCTCGCTCCCACCTCGAAGTGCAGTGGCGTGATCTCCTCTCACTGCAGCCTGCACCTCCCGGGTTCAAGCAATTCTCCTGCCTCAGCCTCCTGAGTAGCTGGAACTACAAGTGCGCACCACCACGCCTGGCTAACTTTTGTATTTTTAGTACAGACGGAGTTTCGCCAAGTTGGCCAGGCTGGTCTTGAACTCCTGACCTCAAGTGATCTGCCCACCTCAGCCTCCCAAAGTGCTGGGATTACAGGCGTGAGCCACCGTGCCCAGCCCAATTATGACCTTCTTTAATCTGCAATCTCCACACAGACACCACCGATCCACACAGACACCGCCGACCCACACAGGCACCGCCGACCCGCACAGGCACCGCCGACGCGCACATGCACCGCCGACCCACACAGACACCGCCGACCCACACAGGCACCGCCGACCCGCACAGGCACCGCCGACCCACACAGGCACCACCGACCCACACAGGTGAATCCACATTAGATTCTCACCAATTAAATGCATATCAAATTCCAAACTAAGAATTCATATAAACATTTTCACATACACACAGCCACCCCCACAAATCTCACAACCCCCAAAATGCAAAACAAATCTTTCTCACATTTTCAAGTACACACACTGACCCAACTGCCCAAGAAGACACACACGTGTGTGCAGTAAATTTTAGATATAATACATGTGTAGTCTACAATTTGCAAATAATGATATGCACTACTTGTTATTGTAAATTCCACATAAGTAAGCGATTCTCATAGAAGCTTTTCTTGACTTTGGCCACACTCTTGCATCCACAACCAACTTGTGCTACCAAGTCAACAGACTATGACTAAAGGCCTGTTCTTCCACTTTGCAGCTGCTCATATCATTGGCAAATGAGCGTATTGGAACATGCATTGCTGGCTGATCATTCTGATTAAGTCAACAAGCTTGACAACTCACTCAAATGAGGTCGTCCGGGAGAACTTCACTGATTTTACGAGGACAGGAGCTACGTCTTTGCTGAACTGCAACACGTTTCAACTGCTGAGGTGTTCCTCAAACTTTTGCATTGTTTGGAATGTGAGCGGCACCGCCGAGACAAACTTTGGGGTTCCCACTGCATTGCTAAATTTCCCCCTTCACTTCAAGGCCAGGCGAGCATGGGAAAGGAGCAGGGCCTGGGCGTCCCGCAGAGCCCCCGCTAAGGAACGCTCCCGCCTTGAGCGCAGCCACAGGCCTGCCCTGGCCACAAGGATGGGGTCGCTCCGCAGACACTGGTGACCAGTGGAAGCATGACCAGGAGGCGATTACCTTCTAATCACTAATAACTTTATTTTTAGGTAACACCACGGAGGACGCCATGAGACCGAAGGCCGTTGGGTAACCGCCCTTTCTGCTCGCGCTGCGCCCTCTCCCTGCCCCGAACCACCGGCAACTGATGCTGGGAGCGAGCGGTTGAGGGCGGCCGGCTGCGCGCTGGAACCCCGCCCACCTCGAGGCTCGTGCGCAGGCGCACGGGACAGGCCTGGAGCCCGCCCTGGGAGGGGCCCGCAGGAGATGGGGAAATGGAGGGACGCGGCACCTGGGCGCTTCCTGGGACCAGGCGACGCCTTCTCCTTGGAACCTCCAAGACCGTCCCTCCTAGAAACGAGCGCGTCTGACCGGGCGCGGTGGCTCACACCTGTAATCCCAGCACTTTGGGAGGCCGAGGTGGGTGGATCACCTGAGGTCAGGAGTTCGAGACCAGCCTGGCCAACATGGTGCAATCCCGTCTCCACCAAAAATGCAAAAATTAGCCGGGCGTGGTGGCGCACACTTGTAGTCCCAGCTATTCGGGAGGCTGAGGCAGAAGAATTGCGTGAACCCGGGAGGCGGAGGCTGCAGTGAGAGAAGATCACACCACTGCACTTCAAGGCCGGAGCGAGACTCCGTCTCAAAAAAACAAAAAACAAAACCACAAAAAAAAAGCTAGTAAGCAACTCACTGACTTGAGTTTGTGATAGCTTCAGAAGAAACTTTCATCATCAGATCTTTTCTGCTCATTTGCAGGATTCCTATTGTCTGTCATCCACGTGATGACACTGAAGAGCCTTCACATCCAGGCCGACCTGGAGCCTTAAGTGCAGAGACTGAGAGCTCTGCAAGACACAGCATGGAGCCGCCATTCCTCTACTGTTCCGTGACTGGGTGGAAAAGCATGTGTCCTCTGAACAGGGGATCCAAGCCCTGAGATGTTCTTTCTCAGCAGTCAGTGTGGCCCAGGACATTGTGTGGGCATGCTCAGAGAGCAGGGGCCAGAGGGCTTTTAGCCACCACCTCCCATGGCCAGTCTTCACAAATTACCTTTGGCTAATTTGATTGTCTCTCCTCCTGGGGTCTGGGACTTCAAACACGTACAGAAGCGACTGCAGAATTGAGACAAGACACTGTTCCACAGTATGCTTTTTGTATCAGTGGCTCAGAAAAAGTCTCATTGAAATCCTGTATCAAAGTCGTGTGTGAGAATCTTGAGAAAGCATCGGCTCACTGACTTGACACGGGAGGAAGCAACCAAGAATTCTGCCCTTCTTCAGTGCCTGAGTGTGATATTTTGCCTCAACAGCCCTCTTAGATGAAGTTACTGATTGAAAATCATTTATGTTTGCCCCATGATAAAAGCTCAAGTCCTCAGAAAGGTCTCCAAAGTGGTTGTTTTTTGTTTTGTTTTGGTAAGTTTACTATGATTTTGCTTGAATTGCTCTCTGTTGATCTTCTCAGCTAAGATCGAGGTAGCGTTGCACAGCGGAAGAGGGCTGCATGTAAGAAGGCAGCTCTGTCTCACAGGACAGAAGGCCTGGGAACACCCAGACAGGCAGTCACTGCGTGGAGGTCACTCCCCTCCCAGTGGCCACTGTGGAGGCATTTTATAGAAATGCTCGCTGGACCATTCAGGTTTAGAGTTAGGACAAAATCGAGAACTCAGAGGATATTGGACAGGAGTTAGGAAATGACTTTTTCACACAACTGGAGCGAGGAGGGGAGAACCCTGGGCTTGAGACTTGCAATCCACCGCCTTCCCCTGTGGTGTGGCCCATTACATTTTCTTGCAACTCTGCCTTCTTAAGTCCAAATGTCTTCGAAAGGGGCAAATGCTTCGTAAGTGCCAACAGGGTGTGTTTCAGTGAATGTTCACAGTGTGCACCAGTCCGGCTGACGGCCTCTTCCCTTCCCCAACACCCTCCCATCAGTGCAAAATTACCCTGCCCAGCAGGGAGTGACATGTGTGTCTCAGATTTTGTTGCTGTGCTCTGAGTACTCCTCATCTCCTTTGACCAGTTTCCTAAAACTCCCCTTGTTCACAGCACAGAACATGAGTGCTCTTTCCTGTCATTTTGACGCTGATAAGCAGCAATTCTCAGTGTGAAAATGAGAATGAAGTTTTTGTTAAAGACAGGCTACAATAATTCCCACACAGAACCACATGCAATGACACTTGTGGTGAAGATGAGGCCAACAGTGAGCTGAGAGAGGCCAGCCAGGATTCACACGTGCGAGGGGATGCATGGGAATGGGGATGGGACATTGGTGGACAGCATCCTCGCTTGTCTCACAATGGACATGGGTAGTGAATTTCTAACTCCTGGAGAAACCGGAGTTCTAGGAATTGTAAGCTGCTTTATCTTAGGAAAGAAAAAGACGGTGCTCTGCCCTCCTGTCCCTTAAAACTGCATACTGCCACGAAACCTGGAAGCTGAGAAGGATATAATGGCTACTCCTGACTTCGTCTCATCAAATCAGCCTGCTGTTGTTTTCTGCAATGGTTGTGGTGCAGAATCTTTTCGCGGTGCAGCCAAGATTCACACTTGAGTCTCCTTACTGCAAGTTCTCACTCTCACAGTGGAGAGTTAACAATAATTGCCTAGGCCGGGCGCGGTGGCTCACGCCTGTAATCCCAGCACTTTGGGAGGCCGAGGCAGGCAGATCACAGGGTCAGGAGATCGAGACTCATCCCGGCTAACACGGTGAAACCCCGTCTCTACTAAAAATACAAAAAATTAGCCGGGCATGGTGGTGGCCGCCTGTAGTCCCAGCTACTCGGGAGTCTGAGGCAGGAGAATGGTGTGAACCCAGGAGGCAGAGCTTACAGTGAGCCGACACCGCGCCACTGCACTCCAGCCTGGGCGACAGAGTGAGACTCTATCTCAAAAAATAAAATAAAAACAATAATTGCCTAATATGTTATACTTTTTTGGGAAGAGTTACCAGATAAAGTGCAAGATCCCAGTGAAATGTGAATAACACAGATAAAGAACAGATTTTTTTTGTAAAAGTATACTCTAAATATCATACGGATCATACTTATAGTAAAAATGAATTCGCTGTTTATCTTCAATTCAAATTCCACTTGGTATTCTTTATTCATACTTGCTAAATCTGGCCACTATGTTCTTTCATGTATTTTTAATTTTAAAAAACAGCAACATCTCATTCTAGCAATTTACCTACAGAAATAAAGACAGGAACCACATTACTGGGACAAACATGGTCACTGCAAGTATCACAAGAATACTGGAACATATATATTAATTTTTACCCAAAAAAACAAAATATTTTTAGACAGCAAAAATAGCTTTATTATGCTTTTGATTGCATAATATATCTCTGGAAAGATGAAAAAGAATCAGATAACACCTGTTTGGTCCAGGAAAGAAAATGTGGTGGCCAGAGAAAAGAGGTAGGAGGAAGACTGGTCACTGCCTATTCCACTGTGCACAGTTTGAATCTGGAACCATGCAAAAGTATTGCTTAGTTGAGTTAAAATCATGTAAAAGATAAAAAAATAAACATTTAACACCAGCACAATACGCTGGGAAACAAAATGAAAGGATTTCTGGTCTCGGTGCTGTAGGTCACATAGCCACTCTTTCCTGGACTGAGGCTTCCCAGGAAAGGGGATGGGAAGTAAGGCCTGCCCGCCGCTGTGGACAGAGATTCCAGCAACATACATGACCCGGGGGCACAAGGACTGCCTCGTAAACAATGATGAGCGCACAGCCACCTAATAGCCTGGATCGGCTGAGACCATCCTGATTTCAAACACCCAGTCCCCTTGCCTTCCTAAGAACCCCTGTGTTTCTCAGACTGAAAATGTGTTCTGAATTTTGTTTGGGAAGTGCAGCCCCTGTTGAAATTCATCAAGAGTGGGAAAGAGCCAAAGTGGGAAGGAGCATGGGTTGAATGGCACAAAAGTAGGTCTGTTGATAAAGAATGAAGTAAAGGGGACATCAGGTACAATGAAGTAAAGGGGACATCAGGTACTGTGAGTCAGAAGGACAATTTAAAAGTTGCCTAAAGGGGCCCACACCGTCTGTGTTGCTGCCATCTAGTTGGAAGGGAAACTCAGGTTTTGCCTACTGGCCAGAGCTCTTCACAGAATGTCCCCCACCCTTGCCAAGCCCAGCTGCCCACCACCCCTCCCCCTCTGCAGAATGTCTGGGGTCCTATGTTCCAAAGCTATTTACATTCAAATTTTCCCTGCTCCACTTGGACTCAGGAGCATCTGCTGAGCCAGGTCACTCTCTGGGTCCTGCCCTTGACTTTTCTCATTGCGGAAACTGCCAGACAGCAGTGGTCAGTGCCCAGCCTGAGGGGATGGCTTCAAATGGAGGTGAGCCTGTAGGGATGGGGGCATTATCCGAGTCTGCCATGCCTCAACTCCTTGGGAATTCAAATTTGAACTTCCCCTGGGGACAGCTGATAGGGCTGATGTTGAAGAGGGAGGGAGCACTGGATGTCCCCAAAGACATCACAGCTGGGGATGGCCATGGCACCCTGAGTCTGTGGTTAGGGAGGACGGCTCCTTAGAGGTGGACCAAGATGCCTGCGGGAATACACTGTGTAGGGGAAAGGATGGAGTGGATGGATTGATCCTTTCTGGAGGGGGAAAGGTCACGTCATTGTGTGTTTGTAGGGAGTAGTGGGATCATGTTGTACTGGTGGCCACGGGAGGATGACAGGCAAGCCTGAGCCCTGTGTTGTGTCTTCAGGCACCTGGAAGGTGCCCTTCCATAGTGTTCAGAGGGATTTGGACTGGAGTTTTCTAGCTCTGAGGGAGGAGTGGGGAGAAATGATCTCAGCCAGAAAACTGTTGGGTGGGTTGGCTGTGACAGAGTATGCAGTGACAGCCTCTGGGTGGGGGAGGCTGGGGGCTACTATAACTGCCACAGCCCAGAGCTGGCTGCTCCATCAGTTCAGGTAGCTGTTGGCTTTGATGCAACAGGGGTGGGGGCAGATGGGGAAGTTCAGGTAACACATGGCCTGGGCTTCCTAAGTTGTTCTGCATTGTTTGCCCTTTTGTAGAAGCTTAGGTCTTCAGACCCACTTCCTCTTGTCTGCTAGTTCATGGCCCATCCCCTGCACTTTGTGTTACTGTGGAGATGAAGAATTTGCCCCATTCCACGTATACTACCTCATGAACAGGGGGCAGGTGTGGATTCTTGCTGGTTCTCAGTGGAAGGGTCTGGAAAGGCTGGTTTCCTTTTCAGTAGAGAAAGGAAAGTAGCGCACAAATAGGAAGATGGTTCTCTTATTATTATTCAAGTTAGGATATGTGTCCTGAATGATGAGGTGCATGTGCTGTATCCCTTATTCCCCCTGACTAGAGACTGCATGGGGTCCTAGTGGGCAGGGATGAGTTTCAGACAACTTTGCCTCACCTGGCCCGTGGGCCAGGAACCCCTGGTTCTTGGTTGGTCACTATGTTCAGTTATTGGGAGCTCAAAGGAGAAGGATCAGAGATGCTCCTTGTCCCACTACCTGTTGTATCATGACCAGCAGCTGTGAAAATCCCTGGGCACCTCCCCTGATAGCCCTGCTGCTCACCATTTGCTGGCTGAGTTCTAATCGTGTGCAGCTGTTGCTGGCTGTGCGGTGACAGTATCTCAGGGGACTCCACCACTGCCTCTCAGACATGCTCCCTGGGAACAGAGCTTCCTGAGTGGCAGCTGGGACCACTGAGCACTGAGGAACGGGTGGCCGGAATCTGACCCCCATTTGGCACTTGTGTGGGTGGTGCCAGGACAATCATTTGCATGCTGGGCATGATGTGTTATGGTTTATCTTTGGGGTTCCTAGGGCACTGGCTTGGGTGAGATTTCCATCCGGTGGTTTTCTTTTTTCTTTTTTTTTTTTTGAGACAGAGTCTCGCTTTGTCACCCAGACTGGAATGAAGTAGCGTGATCTTGGCTCACTGCAGCCTCTGCCTCCTGGGTTCAAGCAATTCTCCTGCTTCAGCCTCCTGAGTAGCTGGGATTACAGGCATGCGCCATCAGCTAATTTTTGTATTTTAGTAGAGACGGGGTTTCACCATGTTGGCCAGGCTGGTCTTGAACTCCTGACCTCAGGTGATCCGCCCACCTCGACTTCCCATAGTGCTGGGATTGCAGGCATGAACCAGCATGCCCGGCCTATCCAGTGGTTTTCTTTTGTGGTGTTGAGCTAGGAAAGGAGTTTACAGGAGCTTCAGGAAAAGGAAGACTGAAGAGGAGATAGGGCCATAATATTCGGAAGCTTCGGGCTTCCTGCCGGCCTTCTCAGTGCCGAGCACTGCCCTGGGGTAGGCCTGTCTCCTATTGCTGAGCACGCTGAGGACCACCAAGCCGCTGAGAGACTCATCCCTGACCCATGGCTTGGGAGATGCCTGTGATGCTGATGGGGTCTGCCAGGGACACTGAGGGAGACCCTCGGGCAGCGAAGGCTTGGCTGTTCCTTCTTGGGAGACAGGGGTCAGGGAGTCTTGGTGACCGGGGCCCGGCTCTCTAGTGGAGCAACCCTTTCGTGGAGGAACAGAGCATCCCATGCACACTCAGGGACACTTGCAAGCGGCAGAGTTTCCCTGTCACACGCCCTCAGCTGTTGGGGCTCCCCTCTGATTCCCCAGTGACTAGTGAGGACCAGGAGACCCCAGCTCATTCATCTCTTTCCTTTGTCTCCACAGCATACCCAGTGCTGGGACCGGGCGTGACCGTGAACCCTGGTGCCTCCCTGTCTGTGTTCACGGCTCTGCCCTTCGCCACACCCGCTCCTGGCCCAGCACATGGGCCACCCCTCGTGACGGCAGCGGTTCCTCCAGGCGGCCCTCTGGTGCTGTCTGCCTTCCCCAGCACACTTCTGGTGGCAGGACAGGATGGCCGCGGCCCTAGTGGGGCCGGGGCTTCCAACGTCTTTGTCCAGATGAGGACAGAAGTGGGGCCTGTGAAGCCCCCTCAGGCACAGACCTTGGTCCTAACTCAGGACCCCCTCGTCTGGCAGGCTCCAGGTGCCCTCTGCGGAGGTGTCGTGTGTCCACCTCCCCTACTCCTGGCAGCTGCTCCTGGGGTGCCCATTACATCTGCCCAGGTGGTTGGGAGCGCCCAGGCCTGTGAGGGAGGCTGGTCCCAGGGCCTTCCTATTCCACCACCACCACCGGCTGCCCAGATGCCTCCCATTGTGCCCCCAGGGAACACTGGGCCATGGCCAGAAGGGGCTCATGGAGAGGGCAGCCTGCCTCCCTCCCAGGCCAAGGCCCCGCCGGATGACTCCTGTAACCTCAAGAGTGTCTATGAGAACTTCCGACTCTGGCAGCGCTACAAGCCCCTGGCCCGGAGGCACCTTCCCCAGAGTCCTGACACCGAAGCGCTTTCCTGCTTCCTCATGTGAGTGTCCTCAGGGCACTGGAGCTTGTCCTGCAGCTCACACGTAAAGAGGCTGCCGAATGGACAGGAGGTCACGCTGTTCAGGGGAGCTTGCAGGGCGATTGTGAGGGTGATCAGTTGTGCTATGGGAAGGTACATTTTCAGCAACATTAATCTGGCTGTGGCTCAGGACAGACTGTCAGGGGCCTCATGTCAACTGCCCGTCACTATCCCGTGAGTCCAGCCAATCCTTACTTTTTTTTGAGCCAGACTTTCGCTCTTGTAGCCCAGGCTGGAGTGCAATGGCGTGACCTCGGCTAACCACAACCTCCGCCTCCCGGGTTCAAGCAATTCTGCTGCCTCAGCTTCCTGAATAGTTGGGATTACAGGCATGTGCCACCACGGCCAGCTCATTTTTGCGTATTTTTACTAGAAACGGGGTTTCACCGTGTTAGCCAGGATGCTCTCAATCTCCTGACCTGGTGATCCACCCGCCTCGGCCTCCCAAAGTGCTGGGATTACAGGCATAAGCCACCGCGCCCGGCTTTTACTTTCAATAATTTTCACAGCAATGTTTACGGAAGACCCAGGTCAGAGAGGGTTCTTGGTGCGACGTGCGCCACGGTTTGAGTTTAGGTCTTTTTGTTTGTTTGAGATGGAGTCTCGCACTGTCACCTGGGCTGGAGTGCGATGGTGCAATCTTGGCTCACCACAACCTCCACCTCCTGGGTTCAAGTGATTCTCCTCCTTCAGCCCCCCAAGTACCTGGGATTACAAGTGCCTTCCACCATGCGCAGCTAATTTTTCGTATTTTTTAGTAGAGACAGGGTTTCACTATGTTGGCCAGGCTGGTGTTGAGCTCCTGACCTCGTGATCCACCCGCCTCAGCCTCTCAAAGTGCTGGGATTGCAAGTGTGAGCCACCACACCCGTCCTGGGGTTAGGTCTTTGAGTGTACACCCCAGTGCCTTCCCTCAAATTGAGTGTCGATGGCCAGGGGCACGTCACATGGGGCTGGGGGGAGGAGTTGCAGGGCCCAGCGGGAACCTGGCATACGCCCGCAGTTCTGCCAGTGAGGTCCAGTGAGCACCGCGGTGGTGGAGTCTGCACACGGGGATGGTCTTGGGCCCCGCACTAGGGTCGATGCTGGGCAGGTATTTGCATCTTCACCCTCAATCCTCCCTAGAAAAAAGGACAATGATGCTTCGTTCAGAGAATGGCGAACAGATGACTTGAGCTCACATATGACATGCATAGCATAGTGCCTGGCACATGCTATGACACATTACATGACAGCAATTATGATTACTGTCCCTACTACTATCATTATCAGGACTAGGCCATCTAGGAGAGTGCTCCCCAAAGCCACAGGCTCCAGTGATAGCTCTGAATACACCACGAGCCCAGCAGCCCAGGGCTGTGGACTATGGTGACTGTGAGGCAGCAACGTCAGCATCCGGGAGAGTTTGTGGTTTCATTCCCAGTCCCTGCCTCTCTCCACCCTGTGGCGCCTCTGTGACCCTGTGTTTCCCACTGATGAGCAAACGGGAGCTTGCAGCACATCCACCGTGCAACACACTGGCCGCTCCCCTTGGGAAGTCCCCTGCCTGGGGTGTAGGTAGAACACAGCCCCATCTTCCTCCCCAACAATCTCGCTGGCCCCGCACCCTGGTACTGCTCGCATTCCCCTTTGGAGCAGAGTCCCGGTGCACTGGGGACCCTGATTCTTGGAGTGGAGCTGCCCCAGGCTCACAGGCCTTTGCCATGGCTCCTGTGGGAATGTGGGAAGCTGTACCTGGCTGCTTGCAGTGGGCTTGACACCGCTCTGCTTTGGTTCTGGACATGTGCTCCTGCTTCTCATGCTCCAGGACCCTGAGGCTACACCCCCAGGGGCTGCCTTACTCCAGAGTCCCCAGGAAGCTGGTGAAATGCTCAGTCCTGGGGCCCAGGAACCTGCACTTTAACCCTCGCTCCCAGGTCATTCTGTGTGCACGTTGTCTCAGTCAGCTCAGGCTCATGCTGTCTCAGTCAGCTCAGGCTCAGCTGTAACAAATCCCATAGACTGGGTGCTTTATCAAGACACATTCACGTTTCCCAGTTCCAGAGGCCAGAAATCCCAGATCAAGGTGACAGCAGATTGGGTGTCTGGTTAGGGCCCTTTTCCTGGCTGGAGAAAGCTGCCTCGGCTGTGTCCTCTTGTGGCTGAGAGGAAAAGGCCTGGCATCTCCTCCTGCTCTTATCAGGGCTCGGATTCCATGACTGGGACCCACGCTCATGACCTGCTATAACCGTGATTGCCTCCAAATACCGACATGCCGGCGCTCAGGGCTTCAGCACGGGAATGTTGGGGACACATATGTTCCACCCATAGTACTGAGCTCACTTCTCAACATCGTAACACCGAGGACTTGAGGGGCAGTCGGAGAGGCCACTCCGTAGCTTGTGTTGATGTTTGATCTTGGGGGTGTGTCCTGGGGCCTGAGGAGCCACGTGGGGGAGAACAGGACATGGACAGATGGCAGGACAGGTATGGGGAGGACAGGGGCCAGGTGTTGGGACCAGGTGGGCTCGGGATGAAGGGTGGGCTTATAGACTGGGGCTGACTGCACTGGTTTACAGCCCAGTTCTCCGATCCCTGGCCCGGCGGAAGCCCACCATGACGCTGGAGGAGGGACTGTGGCAGGCCGTGCGCGAATGGCAGCACACGAGCAACTTTGACCGGATGATCTTCTACGAGATGGCGGAAAAGTGAGTCTGGGGTCCTGGGGGCAGGGCCCACGGGGCAGAGTGAGACTGAATGACGGAGGCCTGGTGGCCGTGGTGGCTTCTCAGTGTGGAGCATGAGGAGGGTGTGGACAAACACAAGACGCCCTGGGACCCTGGTTCCTTCAGGAAGCTGCTCCTGCCACCTAGAGTGCTCTGGGGTCTCTGTCCTGCCCTCTTGGGAAGCACCCCCTGCCTGGCCTGGGGCCAACCCCTGCCTTGACACTGGAGGTCATGGCAGGAGCAGCCAGCGTCACAGCCCAGAGGGGGTCACCTCCAGCTGTGGGGATGGGGAGAAGGGGCGCTAGTGACTATAGACAGAGTGGGGTGCAGGCTCCTCACAACAGTGGCCAGAAGTCGGTTTTCTGCCATCCCAGCCTGGCCAGGGAGTTGGGTCAGAGGAGACCTGCGCCCGGGACACCAGAGACCCATCTCTGGCCTGACCGCCTTTGCTCCTGGGCAGTGCCCTCCGTGAAGACAGACAGACAGACAGCAGCCTCAGGGGAAAGGGGCCCTGTCCTCCGGGCTCAGCTTTTGCTTCCTCCCGACCAGGGGTCTCCCGGGCCTCGTGCCCCTGGGTTATCTTTCAGGGACCTGCAGTCCCAGCCTCAGGACTCCTGCATCTGGGCATCATCCCTGACGCCGTCTGCCATCAACCCCACCCCTGGGCAGCTGAAACCTGGAGGAGGGGTCCCCTGGGACCCTCCTGGGCCTCGTGGCCCTGACTTGAGTCAGGAAGCCCTGTTGATGCCATGGGCTCTGCAGGGGCCGGGTGAGGGAGGGTGAGCCCAGAACTCTGGGAGCAGCTCCCTCCTGGGACTGGGGGATGAGACCCAGTGAGGGCCTGGACAGCCCACCCAAGGCAGTCCCTCGCATCCCTGCCCTCGGCCACTGCCTGGTCCTGGGGACAGGGGGCCTGGACCCTCTCCGCACAGCCTGGGCCTCCTTCACCCCCAGGTTCCTGGAGTTCGAGGCTGAGGAGGAGATGCAGACGCAGAAAGCACAGTGGATGAAGGGGACCCAGAGCCTGCCTCCTCCAGCCCCGCCGAGTCTTGAACCTCAAGGATCCCCGGCCCCTGAGGTGGACAAGCAGCCAGGTACAGCTTCCCACATTCCCATAGGAGTCATGGCAAAGGCTAAAGGGGCCAAGGGAGGCCACTGTCCCCACACCCCCTGCTTCCCTTCAAGAGGGGGGTTTGCTCCCCACAGGACAGCTTCTGGGAGTGTATGTTGGGTACTGACCTGGTCAATACCTACTTCGTGGGCGGCCTGTGATCACGAAGCGGGGTATTGACTTGGTCAGGTTTCCTACTTACTTTCTCCCCTCACCTGTCCAAAACTCCACATATGCTCTACCCAGGAAGCAGGGATGAGCGGGGAGAGTACATGGCATATTGTTGGCTCCAAACTTCCTCCCAAGCGATGCTGTCTCAGATGTGCCCCTCCTGCGTGTCTCCTCCAAGGGCGCTGTGGTTCAGGTGGTCCTGACCCAGCTGGGACCCACTTCACATCCCCAAGCCCTGCCCTCCCCTGTGTGGTGAAGGCAGGAGGAGCGGCCCTCACCACGCCCGGCCTCCTCCCTCTCTGCCTCAGTGTACCTTCCCAGCAAGGCTGGCCCCAAGGCCCCGCCTGCCTGCCTGCCACCACTCAGGCCCCAGTGGCCAGCGGAGACCAAGGCCCACCTGTCACCACCCAGGCCCCAGCGACCAGCAGAGACCAAGGTCCCTGAGGAGATCCCCCCTGAAGTGGTGCAGGAGTATGTGGACATCATGGAGGAGCTGCTGGGGTCTCACCTTGGGGCCACAGGGGAGCCCGAGGGACAATGTGAAGATGGCGAAGTGGAGCAGCCACAGGAAGAGGATGGGATGACTCCAGACCCGGGCCTCCTGAGCTACATTGACAAGCTGTGTTCCCAGGAAGACTTTGTCACCAAGGTGGGCTGGCCTGGAGTGCTGGGATCTGCAGGATTCCAGGGGGTGGCACTCCCAGGCCCTTGGAATTAAGCTCTGTTCCTTAGCTACTCAGCAGGGGGGTGGGTGGGTGTGTTCCTGTGGATTTGAGTGTCTGTGTATGTGATTGCGTGTGTCTATGTGTTGCTGTGTGTTTGTGTCTGTGATTTGTTACTGTGTGTCTGTGTGGGTGTGAATGTGGCATGTGTGTTACTTGTGTCTGTGTCTTTTCCTGTGTCATATATGGATCTGTTTGTGTGTCTATGTGTGGTTTGTGTGTCTCTGTCTGTATATGTGTGTATGCCACCAGGTCTGTGGTCTGTGTGTGTAGCTGGTGGTCGCCATGATATGAGACAGCCCCAGGAGGGTGGGGACAGGGCCCTCCCCGCTTTCTGCATCTCCTCTGGGTGTCCTTGGCTCCAGGTTACTCCCTGCCCAGGAAGCTCATGTCTTCTTCCTTCTGTTTCCAGGTGGAGGCCGTCATTCACTCCCCATTCCTGGAAGAACTGCTTTCCCCAGATCCACAGATGGATTTACTGGCCCTAAGCCAGGAGCTGGAGAAGGAGGAAGAACTCACACTTGCCCAGGTAGACCAGCGGAGGGAGGGGAACCCAGAGGCAGGAGGGACCCGGCACACAAGGCCCACCTGATTGTCTAACCCCATCCTGCTGGGGATGCTCAGCTTCTTGGGGAGTCACTCTGGGGAGGGAAGATGCAGGTTCAGAGGGAGTGGGACGGAGAGGAGCCAGGGAGGGGAGTCAGGATGCAAGCTGCAATGAGGCCCAACGGGATGCCTGGCAGAGCCACACCCTCTCCCTTTGACACGAAGCCCAGATGCCTCAGACTTCCCTGTCTCCCGCCCAACTGCCCTGGTCTCCACCACCCTGGGCCCTGCTCACACCTGGGGCAGCACCATTAAGTGCCTCTTTCCTCCCGCAGCTAGTGGAGAAGCGCCTCCTATCCTTGAAGGAGAAACGGCGTGTGAGGGCAGCCCCTAGTCATGGCACGGCCTGTTTGGACTCAAGTCCTTCTAAGTTTGCAGCTCGCCAAGGAGCAGAGAGAGACGCCCCTGACCCCCAACAAGGGATCGGCATGGAAACCTGCCCACCCCAGACGGCTGCCCAGGTCCCTCAGGGACAGGCTAGAGTGTGCACCGGCATGGCCAGGTCCAAAGACCCTGCTGTGCTTTTGGGGTGTCAGGATTGCCCCGGGCTGAGGGCTGCCCAGCCAACCTCTCCTCTCGAGGACCACAGACCCACCTGCCCCAGCCTGGGAACCAAGGACACCTTGGATCTCCCTGGAGCCTCTCCTGTTAAGGAGTCACACAGGCTGGCTAAGGGGTCAAGTGAGGAGAGGGAACTCCCTGGCATGGTGTGTGTCGTGGGTTCCCACCACAGGCTGCGGCCCTGGAGGCTATCCCAGAGCCCTGTCCCTTCCTCAAGCCTTCTCAGCCCAGGAGGGCGGGGACCCCAGGGAGCTCTTCAGTCGCCATCTGCTCAGAGAAGAGGCCTCAGCCCAGCACCCTCTCCTGTTACCAAGTCCAAGAAGCGACTTCTCTTCGGAAGCCCATCCCCTGCTGAAAAGATGCCTGACCCAGGGCCTGGGCTCAGGGTCTCTGGGGAGCAATCCCTGGCTCCAGGGCTGGGTGGCCCCTCACAGTCTCAAAAGAGAAGGGGTGGCCCCTTGGTCTCCAGGAGGAAGAAAAAGCGGCATTGTAGCCAGTAGGGGCCGCTGCGGTGCAGGCTCTCTGGTGCCAGTCCCCAAGGGTGGGGCTCTGAACTCTCGGACCCTCATGGCAGCAGGTGCCCCAAAGCAAAGGCTGCTTCTCCCCCAGTGCTGATCTTGCTGGGCCTTAGCTTTGGAGGGTGGAGGAGGGAGGGGAGGGAGAGGGTGGCTGAACAGGGAGGGCAGGAAGGGAGGGCCTGCGGGGAGGGGGCTAGCGGGTGGGAAGCCCTTGGGGGCCTCATGTGTAAATGGAATAAATGTAGTTGTGTTGGAAAATGCTCTGGGGCTGCTGCCTCTGTCCTTGGCGCTGTGCTGCTCCGTGGAGGGTGTCTGTGAAGGAGGGCAGAGGGAACCAGGAGATGCCAGGCACTGGGAACCCATAGGAGCTGGCTCCACTTTTTCCTCCTGGTATAGGGGGCCCCTTCAGATGCTCCGGGGACTGACAGATGCTGAGGAAAGCCCTGATCCCTCCCACCACCCACTCACAAGACCCCGCCTGCTTTAGGGAGGCTTCTCGGGGCCTCCCATCGTTATCAGTATCCCTGGAAAATCCTGGGATTGGAGAGAGCTGGCTGGCTCTTGTTCTACTAGGTGGGAGCTGAGAAGGCAGCTGCCTACAACATGGGCATGGGAAGAGGGGGCCGCTCCTAACCCTTATCAGGAACACCGTGGGCACTGGGCTGAGGGGAGACGTTGAGGTGTCCGTCCACACGGGTGTGTGGGATATGAGAGGCGCGGAGCAGGGGAAGTCCCTCTGCCTGTTTCTGGGCAGGAAAGAGTCTTGTCCAACTAGCTGAAGCAGATGCTCCTTGCTGTGGCCACAGAGACTGGCCTCAGGGGCCCTCGGGGTCCTGCATGGAGCCCCCCACAGCTATGATTCCCTTCCCATATGATGACTGAACTCGTGTGGAATTGATGTAGACAGAGATTTACATTGGTATCTAAAACAGTTCCCTCCCAACACACCATCACCAACGGGAACAAGCATGACCAGCCCGCCAGGCGCAGGGTGGGTGTGTCTGCTGGTCCCAGGCAGGAGGAGCTGGGGCCCAGGCCGGGGGGGCCAAGTCAGCCACCCTTCTGCCAGGCACAGACCCCAAGGGCAGAGCAGGGGCTGCCTGGGATGTGGCACTGGCTGTTCGGGAAGTGCCCTGGGAGTCGGGGGCCAGGTGTTCACCGAAGGGAGACTTCCGGAGTCTACGAGTGAGATGAGGACTGCATCAGGAGAGAGGCTGAGGCTAGGGAGGACGCTCTGCTCTTTCCCAGGTTGTCCTGTCCTCCCCATCTCTGATGAACTCCCCTCACCCCATGTGGCCGACCTCTGTCCCCTTACCCCTAACCCACCTCTTAGAATCTCAGATCCCAGCATGGACAGGACCTGGCACCTGCCCTGGTTCCCTCCTGGCCAATACCTTCTTGTCCACGGTCTGAGTTCCAATTCCTCCCCAGGGCCCTTGTTGGCTCAGGACCGCTGTGACTGCCAGAGCACAGGTCCCAGCACTGCCTGCATGCACAGCTGTGCTCATGGTGCCGGGCGCTGGCCCAGCAGCAGAAGCTGGTGGGGCAAAGCTGTCTGGTATATGGTGGCCTGGCCCCTCTGCCAAGTGACAAGGGGAGCCGTGTTTGGGCGGCCCCATCTGCCCACAGAGCACAGCAGTCAGCTGGACAGATGCCTCTCTGCCCGGTCCCTTCTGCTCGATGTGGGCAGTGTCGGAGGCCTTCCGTCCTCTGTGGCCTTTGGGAAGGAGAGTTTATCTTGGCAGGGCTTCCCCAGCTCAGTGCACATCAGGCCCTCGGGGAAAACGTGGGGAGTGAAGAGTCACTGGTGGGTGATGCAGGCAGCTCCCGTGACTCCTCTACATTCAGGGCCATCCTCAGGAGACGAGGTAACACCTCCCCTTTGCAGGGTTTAGGAATGTTAAGTGAGCCGTGTTTGAAGGGAACGTGGTCGGTACTCTGGTGTATGTGGGTGCTCAGCCAACTTCCTCACTTAAGGGTGAAAATGATACCTTGGCTTAGTGACACCTCGGGGCTTCTGCTGGTTACCTCACTAGCTGTTTTCTGCCCCACTGTCCCTGTCCTTGTTTTCGCTGAGCCATTTTCAAGAGGCAGAACCTGTGCTTCCTCCACCTCTGTGTCCCGCCTGAGCCCTACAATCTGCCCCTACACGGGCACAGTGGGGCTGATGGGGGGGCTCTGATAGACTGAATGTGTGTCCCCCCCAGTTCCTGTGTTGAAGCCCTAACTCCTCATGTGATGGTATTTGGAGATGCGGCCTTTGGGAGTTATTCAGGGTTAGACGAGACCATGAAGGTGGGGCCCTAATGATGGGATTAGGGCCCTGGTAAGAAGCAGACGTCCTGGAGCTCGCTCTCTCCCTGACATGAGGACACAGTGAGAAGGCAGCTGTCTGCAAGCCAGGAAGAGAGCCCTCGCCAGAACCTCACCTTGCTGGGACCCTAACCTCAGACTTCCAGCCTCCAGACTGACAAATGCATTTCGTTTCTTAATATGCGCCCCTCCCCTACCCACCAAGTCTATGACACTTTGTCCTAGCAGTCTGATGTGACTGGGACAAGGTCCATCATCTCAGGAACTTCCTTCCTGACTGGTGTCTGGAAACTGCGCATCAGAGCCACGGGAAAGAATGAAGAAAGGCTCGACTCTTTACGACTGTCAGCACACCTCCATCCCAAGTGCAGAGTATCACACATGAACCAGGAGCACTGTGGGACACAGTGCAAGGGAATCTGTAAATACCCGTGACATCATCACATCCACGTTGGGGGAAGCCATGCAGCTTGCTCACAGCAGGTGCTGGGGGTGTGCTGAGGCTCTAGACGGGTTTGGCCTCCCTGCTCATGTACCCAGGTCACTCTCTGGGAGCCCGTGTGGCTGGGGCGGCCCCGGGCGGGTTCGCCTCCTCCCTTCACCAATGGATGACAGATCCCTGAAGAAGCCATGGCCTCCTGAGAAACTCCATCTGACAATGTGAGCAAGGCCGTTAGTGAACATGCTGTGCTTTCTTTTTTTTTTTTTTTTTTTTTTTTTTTTTTGAGACGGAGTCTCGCTCTGTCGCCCAGGCTGGAGTGCAGTGGCCAGATCTCAGCTCACTGCAAGCTCCGCCTCCCGGGTTCCCGCCATTCTCCTGCCTCAGCCTCCCGAGTAGCTGGGACCACAGGCGCCGCCACCTCGCCCGGCTAATTTTTTGTGTTTTTAGTAGAGACGGGGTTTCGCTGTGTTAGCCAGGATGGTCTCGATCTCCTGACCTTGTGATCCGCCCGTCTCGGCCTCCCAAAGTGCTGGGATTACAGGCTTGAGCCACCGCGCCCGGCCATGCTGTGCTTTCTGACAGCTACCGGGATGGACTTGATCCAGTGGCTGCCCTTTTGTAGCTGTACTTTGATTCTAACTTCAGCATCCCAAGATGTCTGTCAGGTCTTGGTGCCCTGGGCGGCATTAGTGAGAGTCACCTGGCTTGGGGGATCCGCTGATATCTGGCCAGGGCTGCCAGAGTCACTGTCACTGAGTCCCTGACCATCACTGGGTACAGAATCTCAACAGTGGCCCTCACCCTGGCACATCCCTTGTGAGGGAGCTGACACACTGGGTTACTGAATTGTGAGTTATGACGTCATCGAGCATGCTTTGTCTGCACACCTGTGCCCTTTGAGCTCATTTTAGGCAAATGTGTCCGGACTAAGGTTGTATTTACCGATGGTTCACTTTCCATCCTCATCTCAGTCCTCGGAAGGATGAATTCCACCTCTCACGCCACGGTCCTTCCTCAGAATTTCCTTTGTCTTAGTTCATTCCAGAGATCATGTTGTAGGGATGTTTATCACGTATACAGTATTTGCTTAAACTGTATGAGTGATTAATAGATATTCTCTGACATTTAACACAAACAACATAGAAATCTCACAGGTGAAGATAGGATCACAAGATTCCTAATCAATGCAAGTGGATGGTTAGTCAAGGTTAGTCAAGGTAAACTGCTTCATCCCCCTGCCCTTTATTAGCTAGACAGAAACTGACTGTGTACAGGCTTTACTCCTTTACAAGGTGCCAAAATAAAACCCCAAAGCACAAATCGCACAAACCAAGTCATGCCACTGGGACCATCGTGTGTCATCTGAGCTAGCTGGGCCATGCCAACTCCTACCCCATCTCCTGCTTTTCTCTGCATTCCTCAGGAATGGGAGTTTCTGTGTGAGATTCATAAGACATCCTGCATTCAGGTCCACTGATGTGTTTTCTTTTTTAAAAAACTATGCACATTTTATTAGGAATGTTTCAACCACATAGAAAACGTATAATAGAAACCAATACAGACACCACATAGATGTGGGCCATGTTAACATTCTACTGTTTGCTCATTTTTTAAATAAAAGCTTTATTAAGACATTCACAAAGCATGCTCATTGAAATTGTACAATTTGGGTTTTTCATAGAATTTGCAACCATCACCACATTAAATATATTTATAGAATTTGCAACCATCACTGCATTAAGTCTACTTATAGAATTTGCAAGCATCATCACTATAAACTTTAGAACATTTTTATCACCAAAAAGAAAACCCCTAGGCTGGGTGCAGTGGCTCATGCCTGTAATCTCAACACTTTGGGAGGCCAAAGTGAGTGAATCACTTGAGGTGAGGAGTTCGAGACCAGCCTGGCCAACATGGTGAAACCTCGTCTCTACTAAAAACACAAAAATTAGCTGGGCGTGGTGGCGCACGATCCCAGCTACATGAGAGGCTGAGGCAGGAGAATCACTTGAACCCAAGAGGTGGAAGTTGCAGTGAGCCAAGATTGTGCCACCGTACTCCAGCCTAGGTGACAGAGCAAGACTCCATCTCAGAAAACGAAAAAAAAAAAAAAAAAAACCTTGTCCTTTAGCTATCACCCCCTGCCCCCCATCTACACCCTAGGCCTATGTAACCATGAATTTACTTTCTATATAGCTTTACATGCTCTGGACTTCCATATGAATGGAATCATACAATATATGTCTTTCACACCTGTCTTATTCTACTTTGAATATTTCCAAGGTTCATCCATGTTTTTAGAATCTATCATTATATCAAACCTTTTTATTGCTGAATAACATTCCATTGGTGGATATCCTGAAACTTATTCATTCATCAGGTGATGAACATTTGGGTTGTTTTCACTTTTTGGCTATTGTGAATTTTTTATATATATATATATATAAAAAATATACATAAAATAAAGAAAAAATATATAATACATATAAAAGAAAAACATATGTATTTTTTCTTTTTCTTTTTTTGAGACAGAGTTTCGCTGTTGTTGTCCACGCTGGAGTGCAATGGCACCATCTCGGCTCACCGAAACCTCCACCTCCCACGTTCAAGCATTCTCCTGCCTCAGCCTCCTGAGTAGCTGGGATTACAGGCATGTGCCACCACACCCAGCTAATTTTGTATTTTTAGTAGAGACGGAGTTTCTCCATGTTGGTCAGGCTGGTCTCAAACTCCCAACCTCAGGTGATCCACCCACCTTGGCCTCCCAATGAATAATACTTCTAAGAAATTTGTGTACAAGGTTTTGTGGGGATGTATGCTTTCATTTCTCATAGGTAAGAGTGAACTAAGAGTGAAACTGATGGGTCATATGGAAACTCCATGTTTAACCATTTCAGAAGGTGCCAGACTGTTTCCAGTGCAGATATACCATTTTATATACCCACTAGCTATGTGAGGGTCTCAGTTTTTCTCCACATTCCAGCCAACATTATCATCTCTCCTTTTGATAAAGTCTTCCCAGTGGTTCTGAAGTTGCATCTCATCATAGTTTTCATTTGTGCTTCCCTGATGTTGAACCTCTTTCACGTACTTATTGGCCATTTGTATATCTTCTTTGGAGCCATGTGTACTCGACATTACTCACTTTTAACTAATTTGTGTTTTGTCACTGAGTTATAAGAACTCTTTATATTTTCCAGACAAAAATCATTTAAGGGGGGCCAGACGAGGTGGCTCACACCTGTAATCCCAGCACTTTGGGAGGCCGAGGCGGGTGGATCACCTGAGGTCAGGAGTTCAAGATCAGCCTGGCCAACATGGTGAAATCCCGCCTCCACTAAAAATACAAAAGTTAGCTGGGTGTGGTCGCACGCGCCTGTAATCCCAGCTTTTCAGGAGGCTGAGGCAGGAGAATCGCTTGAACCTAGGAGGTGGAGGTTGAAGTAAGCCCAGATCGTACCACTACACTCTAGGCTGGGTGACAGAGTGAGACTGTCTCCAAAAAAAAAAAAAAAAATTCTTTACCGGATATAATTTGCAGAAATAGTCTCCCATTCCATGGGTTGTCCTTTCTTTTTTTTATTTTTTGTTTTTTGGAGACAGAGTCTGGCTCTGTCGCCCAGATTGGAGTGCAGTGGTGCGATCTCACCTCACTGCAAGCTCCACCTCCCAGGTTCACGCCGTTCTCCTGCCTCAGCCTCCTGAGTACTTGGTACTACAGGCACCTACCACCACACCCGGCTAATTTTTTTTTTCATATTTTTAGTAGAGACGGGGTTTCACCATGTTAGCCAGGATGGTCTTGATCTCCTGACCTTGTGATCCACCCATCTCGGCCTCCCACAGTGCTGGGATTACAGGCATGAGCCACTGTGCCTGGCCTCTTTTTTTTTTTTTTTTTTTTTGAGACAGAGTTTTGCTCCTTTGCCCAGGCTGGAGTGCAGTGGCGCAATCTCAGCTTACTGCAACCTCTGCCTTCAGTTTCAGGGATTCTCCTGCCTCAGCCTCCCCAGTAGCTGGGATTACAGGCATGTGTCATCACACCCAGCTACCCAGCTAATTTTTGTATTTTTAGTACAAACGGGGTTTCGCCATGTTGGCCAGGCTGGTCTCGAACTCCTGAAATCTTGATCCGTCTGTCTCGGCCTCCCAAAGTTCTGGGATTACAGGCCTGAGCCAGTGCGCCCAGCCATCATTTACTTTCTTGACAGTACTCTTTGAAGCACAAAAGTTTTTTACTTTGGATGAAGTCCAATTTATCTATGTGTTCTTTTGTTACTTGTGCTTTTGGTGTCACATTTAAGAAATCATGAACTAGTGCTAGGTCATGAAGATTTATTCCTATGCTGCTGCTTTTTAAACAATCATTTAAAACATTTTAAAGTGTACGGGTTCAGTAATGTTAAGTATATTTTCATCATTGTGAATACACATTAAGTATATTCTTACTTCTTAATCTTTAGAAATTTAGATCTTCAGACATTTTTCATCTTTCAAAACTAAAATTCTATACATATTAAACACTAATCCCACCACCACCACTCCCACTCCCAGTCCTTGGCAACCACTACTGTGATTTTGACTATTTTAAATACTTCATATGAAAAAAAAATTGTCTTTTTGTGATTGGCTTATTTCACTTGGCATAATGTTCTTGAGGTTCACCCATGTTCTAGCATGTGACATGGTTTCCTTCTTTCTGAAGGCTGCTTAGTCTTCCATTATATATATATATACACACACACACACACACACACACACACCCATACACATATATACACCATATACACCATATTTTATCCTTTCATCCACCAAACTCATTTGGATTGCTTTTATCTCTTGGCTATTGTGAATAATGCTGCCATAAACATGGGTGTGCAAATATCTTTTTGAGATCTTACCTTTAATTCATTAGGTTATATACTGAGAAGTAGGATTGTTGAATAGTATGGTAACTCTATTTTCATTTTTAAACAACCGTCATACTATTTTTCATCACTGGGCACAGACTCTCAAGAGTGGCTACCACCCTAGCGCATCCCCTGTGAGCGACTTGAGCTGTTTTACTGAATTCTGAGTTATGATGTCATCAAGGATGTTTTGTGCACACAACTGCACCCTTTGAGCTTATGTTAGGCAAATATATTGAGACTAAGGTTGTCCTAATGCTGGTTCATTTCTCATCTTCATCCCAGTCCTCTGAAGGACCAATTCCATCTCTCCTGCCACAGTCCTTCCTTCTGATGTTCTTTGAAATGCATTAGTTCATTCCAAAGATCATGATTAGGGACTTGTATTGGATGGATCTGTAGAAGTGTATTTGGGATTAAAAGACATTCTGTGATAGCAAATACAACAGACAAATGCCCAAGATGAATACAGGATCAGTAAGTTCCTCAAACCAATCCTAAAGGGAATGGTCATGGTAAATTTATCGTCTCTTCCAATCTGTTCATGTGAACATGTCCAAATACAGATTCGCTCATTAATGCGCAGAAGGAGTCTCGAAAGAGTAGTGTTACAAGCCAGCTTGTACCATGGGACCTGGCATGGGTCATTAGAACCAGCTAGGTAATACCAGGGCATTCCCCATCCTTCTATCCCACTGCCCTTTCTGAACACTAACTCTGGCTTTGTTGGATCCCTGTGTGCTAGCCTAGAAAGCAAAGAGCACTGAGGACTCAGAAAATTCCCACCATTTCTGTCTCTGTGAGCTTCTCCAACGGCCTGAGGATCATATTTTCAGGGTATTTTTTATTTGCCACTCTACAGGTGCAAAAGACTGACAACCACTACATAAAGTTAATATTGAAAAGTTTGCTCCAATGATACTTGAACAACCTATACAATGTAACTAAACAAGTATAATTGAATTTTAATCTAACGTGCCTATAGTATAAGCTTTAATTATACAAAAATGAGAAGGAAAGGAAAGCCCCCAAACATTTGGAAACCGAAATGCATTCTTCTAAATAGCTCATGAGTTAAAGGGTAATCTCGGGGAAAATTAAAAGTAATATAGACCTAAATAAAAATAAAACATATAAAATGTGGTAAGATACAGATAAAGCATTGTGAAGAGGGAAGTAATCAGTGTTAGATGCATATATTAGAAAAGAAGAAAACTCTTACATCAATAATTTAAGCTTTTACATAAAGAAACCAGAAAAAGAGCAAAATAAAATCAGAGCATGCAGAGGACAGGAAATAACAGATAAAAGAAGAAATCAATAAAATTGAAAAGAGAAAATCAATACAATTTAAACAATTATTTTTTGGGGGGGGGAAGGAGTCTCGCCATGCCTAGGCTGGAGTGCAATGGTGTGATCTCGACTCACTGCAACCTCCGCTTCCTGGGTTCAAGCCATTCTCCTGCCTCAGCCTCTTGAGTAGCTGGGACTACAGGTGCCCACCACCATGCTGGGCTAATTTTTGGATTTTTAGAAGAGATGAGGTTTCACCATGTTGGTCAGGCTGGTCTTGAACTCCTGACCTCAAGCAAACTACCCCCTTTGGCCTCCCAAATTGCTGGGATTACAGGTGTGAGCTACTGCGCACCTGGCTTAAAATTGTTTTTTAATACGATCAGTAAAATTCATAATCTTCTCATGCTAAAATAATAGAGGAGATTCAAATTAAGAATGCCAGCAATGTGCGGTGGCTCACGTCTGTAATCCCAGCACTTTGGGAGGCCGAGAGGGGCAGATCACAAGGTCAGGAGATCGAGACTATCCTGGCTAACATGGTAAAACCCCATCTCTACCAAAAATACAAAAAATTAGCTGGGCATGGTAGCGGGTGCCTGTAGTCCCAGCTACTCGAGAGGCTGAGGCAGGAGAATGGCATGAATCCGGGAGGCTGAGTTTGCAGTGAGCGGAGATCACGCCACTGCACTCCAGCCTGGGCGACAGAGTGACACTCTGTCTCAAAAAAAAAAAAAAAGAATGCCAGCAATGAAAGAAGAGATAAAACTACAGATCCTGTAGTCATTTAAGGGATAATAAAATAACATACTAACAACTACATGCACACTCATATTAAAAACTAACATGGGCCGGCCGGGCGCAGCGGCTCACGCCTGTAATCCCAGCACTTTGGGAGGCTGAGGTGAGTGAATCACTTGAGGTGAGGAGTTTGAGACCAGCCTGACCAACATGGTGAAACACTGTCTCTACTAAAAATACAACATTAGCTGGGCATGGTGGTGCATGCCTGTAATCCCAGCTACTCGGGAGGCTGAGGCAGGAGAATCGCTTGAACCCAGAAGGTGGAGGTTGCGGTGAGCTAAGATTGTGCCATTGTACTCCAGCCAGATTACGACTATAGTCCTAGCTACCTGGGAGGCTGAGGTGGGAAAATTGCTCCAGCTGGGGAGGTAGAGGCTGCAGTGAGCCATGATTGTTCCACTGCACTCCAGCCTTGGTAACAGAGCAAGACCCTATCCCATCAAAAAAAAAAATTACATATTTTTAAATTATCTTCCTAAAATATTTGTTTTTTTTTTTTTTTTGAAACAGACACTCTCTCTGTCATCCAGGCTGGAGTGCAGTGCTGTGATCTCAGCTCACCGCAACCTCCACCTCCTGAAGTCAAGCAATTCTCCTGCCTCAGCCTCCTGAGTAGCTGGGATTACAGGCGTTTGCCACTATGCCTGGTTAATTTTTGTATTTTTAGTAGAGATGGGGTTTCACCATGTTGGCCAGGCTAGTCTTGAACTCCTGACCTCAAGTGATCCACCTGCCTCAGCTTCCCAAAGTGTTGGGATTACAGGCATGAGCCACTGCACCCAGTCAAATACTTGTTACCAAAGTGTTGGGATTACAGGCACGAGCCACCGCACCCAGTCAAATACTTGTTACCAAAGTGTTGGGATTACAGGCATGAGCCACCGCACCCAGTCAAATACTTGTTACCAAAGTGTTGGGATTACAGGCATGAGTCACCGCACCCAGTCAAATACTTGTTAATTGCTAATGTGGTTTTAATATTGTGTTCACAAATTCTTTGATAATCCCTTCCCCAGGAGATACAGCTTAATTTCCCTCCCTTGGCATATGGGCTAGAAGTGGTGACTACTAAAAATAAGAGTATGGGAAGAGAAAAATGATAACTTTATGGTGGCGAAACCTGTCAGGCTTCACCCTCACCATGTGATCAAGGTTAACATCACCAGAAAAGTCATGCTGGTATCATGTACCCCTTGAAAAAATACAATGAGGACACTTCACCTCTGTGATATTCTTCCAAAAAATCAGTAATGCCAATCTAATAAGAAAACATCAGACACGTCCAAATTGAGACATTCTATAAAGTTCCCGGGCAGTTCTCTTTAAGTGAAGGTCATGAAAAACAAAGACTGACAGACTTACAGACTGGAGGAGACTAAAGCGATGTGATCACTAAATGCCACATGGGATCCTGATGGAATCTAGATCAGAAGACATGGAATAGCGAAAACCTAGTGGAAAGTCCAAATAAAGTGTGTAGTTCAGTTAATAGTGTCGTCCCAATGTTAGTCTCCTAACTCTGGCAAATGTACCACGGTTCTGTAAGATGTTAACATTAGGAGAGAAACGTGAACTGACCAGCTGGCCCATGGCACCCTACTGTAAGAATAGACTTCACTTATTTATATATTTACGATTGACACACACTCCTAAGTTTTTTTTCCCCCCAATGCTTTATAAATCATTAGTATACTCAATTAGATTGATACTCAAATTGTCCCAACTCAGATTTGGCCAATGAGTGGGAGTTCCTTCAAACTGATTCTTCTGTCCTAGAGGCATATTCCATCTTTTTTTTTTTTTTTTTTTTTAAATGCATTTCCTTTTTGGCCTGACAAAGTATTTCAGGATCATCAAATCCTAGTCCTGAAAGCAGCCACTTCTTCAGGTCATCCTGATTTTCATTACTGAAAAATGGTGTTAGAGATTAAGATCTGGATACCACCTGTGCTCACTGCTACTGGTGTGTCTGTGCTTCTTAAGTCTTTTCAGTGGACAGACCTAGAAAATGCATACGTGTGTATACACAAACATACAGATATATGCACACATACACATGCATACAAAGATGCACGTGCACATATACATGCATGGATACACACACACACATCTTTGGAATCAAATGTTCACACCAATACTTCCAATTCCAGTCCATCCTCACAGGATTCTTTTTTGTTTTCCCCATTACTCATTTGTAGGACTTTTCTTCCACAGCGAGAACCCTGGCTCTCAATAACATAGACACATGTACTCATTTGCTCAATCTTATAATGCATACAAAATAGTTTCAGGATTGCTTTGCCCATACCACTACAAAACACAAACCTACTAGAGTTTGGATTTGTTTGTAATTCTAATTCACATATAACAAACCCTGCCCAACCAAGACTGAGGGGGTCTAGTCAAACACTGTGTGCATTATTTTCCCTTCTTTCTTATACAAGAGGTAACAAACTCTATATGCTTTTTCCACTTTGCTCTTTTCAGTTAACATTTCTAAAAATCACTCCGTAACAGTTTGCTGGTATCTTCTTCATTCTTTTCACAATTACATTTGACTCCATCACGTATTATTCAATCCTTTCCTATGCTTGAATGTCCACGCAACTTCCAATATTTTGCAACTATAAATAATGCTGATAAGTAATCGTGTGCACCTGTACATTCATATCACTGAAGGTGACTTTTTTTTCCTTCTTGAGATGGAGTTTCGCTCTTGTTGCCCAGGCTGGAGTGCAATGGTGTGATCTTGGCTCACCACAACCTCCGCCTCCTAGGTTCAGGACCTCAGCATCCTTAGTAGCTGGGATTACAGGTATGTGACACCATGCCTGATTAATTTTGTATTTTTAGTAGGGATGGGGTTTCTCCATATTGGTCAGGCTGGTCTCGAACTGCCGACCTCACCTTGGCCTCCCAACGTGTTGGGATTACAGGCGTGAGCCACCACGCCTGGACTCTTTTTTTTTTCTTTTGAGACAGAATTTCCCTTTGTTGCCCAGGCTGTAATGCAGTGGCATGATCTCAGCTCACTGCAACCTCCGCCTCCCAGGTTCAAGCAATTCTCGTGCCTCAGCCTCTTGATTAGCTGGGATTACAGGCGACCACCACCACATCTGGCTGATTTTTTGTATTTTAGTAGAGACAGGGTTTCACTATGTTGCCCAGGCTGGTCTCGAACTCCTGAGCTCAGGCAAACTGCCCATCCAGGCCTGCCAAAGTGCTAGGATTACAGACGTGGGCCACCACATGCAGCCTGGAGGTGACTCTCAAGGGATAAATTCTTAGAAGTGCACTTGCTTGCTGTGTCAACAGGTATGTGTATATATAATTAAATACTGCCAAATTTAAGTCTATAGAACTTAAAACATTTTGCATTCCCACCAACAATGTATGAAAATGCCTGTTTCTCCAGTCTCAGCCATAGAGAGTACTGTTAAGTTTTTAAATTTTTGACAATCTGATGGGTGAGAAATGGTATCTCAGTGTAGTTGTAATTTACGTTTCTCTTACCATGAGTGAAGTTCAATGTCTTTTCATATATTTATACGTCTTTTGGTAAAGAGTCTGTGCATGTCTTTTGCCCAGTTTTCTATAGGATTTCTAATCTTTTCCCCCTCAATTTTTAAAACATCTACAAAGTAAGGATTAACCCCTCCTTTTTTTTTTCTTTTTCTTTTGGAGACGGAGTTTCACTCTTGTTGCCCAGGCTGGAGTGCAATGGCGCGACCTGAGCTCACTGCAACCTCTGCCTCCCCGGTTCAAGCAATTCTCCTGTCTCAGACTCCCAAGTAGCTGGGATTATAGACGGGGACAATCACGCCTGGCTAATTTTTGTATTTTTAGTAGAGACAGGGTTTCACCATGTTTGTCAGGCAAGTCTCGAACTCTTGACCTCAGGTGGTCCGCCCTCCTCAGCCTCCCAAAGTGCTGGGATTACAGGTGTGAGCCACCGCGTCCGGCCTCAGGATTAACCCTTTATCGGTGAAGTATGGTGATTTACATGTTGATAAGGATTTTTTGTAGTCCTTTGTCTTTTGATGTTATGGTACACTTTGTCCATGCAAATGCTATTTGGTATTTGTAGACATTATTTATTAATCCTTTATTGGCTCTGGATTTAGAATTAGAAAGCCTCGCCATATACCAGGTTAAAGATTATTTCATCCATGTTTTCTTATAGCATGTTTCTAGTATCCATGTTTCTTCTGGCAATGTGAAAAAAAATATATTTTTTTCACATTAAAATCTCTGACCCATTATAAATTCTCGTGTATGACGGGAGGAATGGAATTTTATTATTTTCCAAATGGCTAGTCAACGTCCCATTTATTAAAAGAGTATTTGCCACAGTCATGTGATATTCCACCTTTCGATAGGCATTTTTTAATGCATTCTGCTCTTGTTACTTTGACCTATTCATGTGCCAGTGCTATGATGTTGCTTAAATTATACAGGCTTTGTAAAGTTTTCAAATCTGGAAGGGCTAGTCCCTCTAAAGCACTTCCTGTGCAGCAATTTTGTTGGAATTCTTTAATTTTCCATGTGGATTTTAGCATTAACTTACAGTCCATGTCAATGAAAAAACTCATTAAAATTTTTTTTTTTTTTAGACGGAGTTTCGCTCTTTTTGCCCAGGCTGGAGTGCAATGGCGTGACCTCGGCTCACCGCAACCTCCGCCTCCCAGGTTCAAGCGATTCTCCTGCCTCAGCCTCCCGAGTAGCTGGGATTACAGGCATGTGCCACCACGCCTGGCTAATTTTGTATTTTTAGTAGAGACGGGGGTTTCTCCATGTGGGTCAGGTTGGTCTTGAACTCCTGATCTCAGGTGATCCATCCGCCTCAGCCTCCCAAAGTGCTGGGATTACAGGCGTGAGCCACTGCACCTGGTGAGAATTTTTAATGAGATTGCAAAATTTTGTAAACTATAAGGTGAGATTGACATCTTTATTATATTGAGATGTTCTCACCAAGAAAAGAGGATGCCTTTCTATTTATTGAAGTCTATTTCTGGTTTCAGTGGTGCTTTACAGTTTTCTACTTGTTGGTTTCGAACATCCTTTATTAAACTTATTCCTAAACATTTTATCTTAATCCAATGTCACCAAAATTGGAGTCACTTTTTTTTTTTTTTTTTTTTTGGAGACAGAGTCTCACTCTTGTTGCCCAGGCTATAGTGCTATGGTGCAATCTCGGCTCACAGCAACCTCCACCTCCTGGGTTCAAGTGATTCTCCTACCTCAGCCTCCCGAGTAGCTGGGATTACAGGTACCCACCACCATGTATTTTTAGTAGAGACGGGGTTTCTCCATGTTGGTCAGGGTGGTCTTGAACTCCCAACCTCAGGTGATCCGCCTGCTTTGGCCTCCCAAAGTGCTGGGATTAGAGGCGTGAACCATCGCACCCGGCCTGGAGTCACTAATTTTACATTTCATTTTGTGCTGCTTTTAGGTATTAACAGCCAGCTCTATTATATTCAAGAGTTCAAACGGAGTAACCCTAAAGAAGATGTTTTTGTGGTATGTTTTTTCTTTTCAAAAGGACTATAGCTGAATCTATTTTTATTTTTAATTTTTTTTTTGACACGGAGTATTGCTCTGTCACCCAGGCTAGAGTGCAGGGGCACGATCTCTGCTCACTGCAAGCTCCGCCTCCCGGGTTCACACCATTCTCCTGCCTCAGCCTCCCGAGTACAGGCACCCGCCACCCACACCCGGCTAATTTTCTGTATTTTTTAGTAGAGATGGGGTTTCACTGTGTTAGCCAGGATGGTCTCGATATCCTGACCTCGTGATCTGCCCGCCTCGGCCTCCCAAAGTGCTGGGATTACAGGCGTGAGCCACCGCGCCCGTCCAGGCATAGATTTCTTATTTCTATAAAACACTGATATTCATTTCAGGAGTGGTTTTCTATTAACCTAATCAAATCATTCTTTCCCCTTCTTTCATCACTATTTTTATCTAAAAGAGAGGTTTCAGATGTATCTAGCAGAGATATTTAAAAAAAAGTTCCATGTATATATATATGTAAGATATATAAATATATATATACACACACACTTTTTTTTTTTTTTTTTTTAAGACAGTGTCTTGCTCTTGTCACCCAGGCTGGAGTGCAATGGCACGATCTTGGCTCACTGCAACCTCCGCCTCCCGGGTTCAAGTGATTCTCCTGCCTCAGCCTCCCGAGTAGTTGGGATTACAGGTATCCACCACCACGCTCGGCTAATTTTTGTATTTTTAGTAGAGATGGGGTTTTGCCATGTTTGTCAGGCTGGTCACGAACTCCTGACCTCAAGGGATCCACTCACCTTGGCCTCCCAAAGTGTGGGGATTACAGGAGTGCGCCACTACGCCGGGCCTGTTTTTTATTTATATTATCAGTTATCAGGTCCATTTTGGGTGAATGGCCATAGAAACTTCCATTATGGAAAAACACTTTCAAGTAAAAGGTCAATATACATGCTGGAATGGTTATTCTTTCTATTTATATTCTCAGTAGAAATTTTTAAACTTCTGGCATGAAATGACGCCACACCACACATACACGTGCATACACACACACACACACACGCACACCCTGCTTCCCTTGTGACTTCAGCTCTGGCCACTGGATAACTCACTGAGGCAAAATGGCTTCAGTGAAAATGTATTGATAAGGGCTGTCCCCAGTGGTCTCAAGGCATCCCCACCAAAGCTAACCCAAAGACCATCTCCAGCTGAGATGCTGGGTCAGTGACCCCCATCTGTCATTCTTCTTTCATCTATCCTCCCAAGGTGAATTTTCCCAAACTAAAATCTTTCTTTTCATTCTGGTGAAAAACCCCTCTGAGCCAGCAGTGGCTCCAAGCACTGGGGAGACTGACCATGCAGTAAACACTTGGTGCTGAAGGAACAGGGCCAGGGCCAGTCTTGATGTAGGCATTTGTCAGGATCTAGGGCATTTGGGCTCTGGGGATCAAGGAACAGGAGGGACTACAGCTAAAGGGGCAGTGTCTTGGGCTGGATAGAAGGGTGGGTGGCTTCAGAGTCTTAGCTCCTGACTGGAGTTTTAAGGAAAGTTGTGGCTGACGGGCTGGATCACTGGCACGCAGGCATAGCTAACATGACAGGGATGTGAATAAATGCCCTTCAATCTGGAGTCAGGGAAGTTGAGCTTGTGGCCAGCATCTCTCATCACAGACACTGGAAGACTTAGGAAGAGGTGAGGTTGAATACCGTAATATCCCCGTCCCATAGGACAGTAGTCTAGAATAAATATGCAGAGTAATTCCTCCATGTCTCCGAAGAGGTTGAATGCCTTGGGGCTCTCCTAAAAGTATCAGTGAATGAGGTACATAGCCAGGTATGCAGCTTTGTAGAGAAGCAGTTTATTAAAACAAAAGACCATAAAATACAAACGACCGCTGTGCAGAAAGTAAAGCATAAACCAACTATCTCATGATCAATGAAGGAAAGCAACTCTTTTTTCTCCATTCCATATCAGGAAAGTGGAACATCTATTATTGGTTTCTGCCATCTTCACACTTATGGAGAAAGGAAAGGAATGGTCAGGAGAGCACTCTGTGGCAGGTGCTCATGGTTAGACACGAATTTTGGAAGTCCAGAAGTCAGAGTGTTATGGACTAAATTGTGTCCCTCCCCACCACAATTCATATGTTGAAGCCCTAATCCCCAATATAACTGTTTTTGCATACAGGACATTTAAAGTTGTAATTAAGGTTAAAATGAAGTCTTTAGGGTGTTGCCCTAATCCACTATCACTGGTGTCCTTTTAACGAGAGACATCAGGAAAGTGTGTGTACAAAGAATAAGCTATGTGACACCACAGAGGGAAGGCAGCCATCTGCAGGCCAAGGAGAGAGGCCTTAGTAGAAACCAAACCTGTCAACACCCCATTCTAGGACTTCCAGTTTCCTGACCTGTGAGAAGCTAAATGTTCTATTGTTTAAGGCACCCAGTCTGTTGTTTTCTTAAGTTAGCCCTAGCAAATTAATACAGATTTTGGTACTGTGATAGGGATGCTTTGTAACCTAAAATGTGGAAGTGGCTTGGAACTGGGTTCTTGGTAGAAAGAAGCTACAAGAGTTTTGAGGCACATGTTAGGAAAAGCCTGGATAACCTTTAAAACACTGTTGGTAGGAATGTAGATGTTAAAGGTTCTGGGCTGGGTGTGGTGGCTCACACTTTGAGAGGGCAAAGCAGGAGGATCATTTGAGGCCAGGTGTATGAGACCAGCCTAAGCAACACAGCAAAAACCCGTATCTACAAAATTTGTTCTTTTTTTTTTCTTTAAGGTGATTGTGGTGAGGTCTCAGACAGAAATGAGGAATGGGTAACGGGAAACTGGAATCCTTGCAAAGGACTTGCCCAAATTGCATTCTAGTGTTTTGTGGAGTATAGAAGTTGTGAGTGAGGCAGTGCAGAATATTCAGGTGATATTTCTACACAAAGTGATGCAAGTGGAGCCTGTCTTCTCCTTGCTGCTTATAGTAAAATGTGAAAGGAGAAAGATAAATTGAAGGAACCGTTAAGCAAAAAAGAACCAGTACTTAAAGATTTGGAAAATTCTCCGCCTGTCCGCATTACAAAAAATGAGAAAGTATGTTCTCGAAAGAACACTAGGGTGTGGCTGGACAACCATGTGATAAAGAGATTGGTATAGGTCTGAATGGAACCAGTTAACCATCTCACCAGAAATGCTGCCAGCTTGAACTGAATAGAGAAAGACACAGGACAAATGAAGGCAGGCTGTTGGACTTCTGGGATTCTACAGGAAGGTACAAGAAAAGGGAAGAATGTGATTCTCAAAGGTTCTAATGGGTCCAGAGAGTACAGGGCTAGAGGGCAAGTGTGTCTCCTTCTGAATTTCAGTGGGCCAGGAGCCACTGCCCAGGGCCAAGGAAGCGACACTGCAGCTCCCGTGAGCCCAAAAAGTAGGGCTGCAGTGTTTTAAAGGTCATCCAGGCTTTTCCTAACATGTGCCTCAAAACTCTTGTAGCTTCTTTCTACCAAGAACCCAGTTCCAAGCCACTTCCACATTTTAGGTTACAAAGCATCCCTACACAGTACCAAAATCCAGCTGGCCCACAGGGCAGAGCACTGAGCCAAAGGGGATTATTCTCGAAACTTAAAATCTAATGGAAGTTGCCTTGCCAGGTTTGAGACTTGCTGAGGATCCATCATTCTTCATTTCTTTCTCATGTCTCTCCTTTGGAATGGGGAGTTCAGCCTCTGCTTGTCCCACCATTGTATAATATTTTGGAAGCAGATAATCTGTCTGGTTTCACAGGATCACAGCTGGAGAATTTTGCCTAAGGATGAATTGTACCTAAAGTCTCATTCACGCTTGGTTTAGATGATATTTAAATGAGATTTTGGATCTAGAGTTGAAGTTGAAATGGGTAAAGAATTTTGGGACTGTTGGGATCCTGTGAATGTATTTTGTATGTTTGAAGGACCTGAACTTTGGTAGTGGAGTGTTATAGACTAAATTGGGTTTCCCAAGAATTCATGTTGAAGTCCCAACCCTGTAGTGTGACTGTGTCTGGAGATAGGGCCTTTAAGAAGGTTATGAAGGTTAAATGAGGCCATATGGCTGTGGCTCTATCCAGAATGACTGGTATCCCTACAAGAGGAGGAAGCCACACCAGGAAAGTATACACACAGAAAAAAGGCCACGTGAGGATGTGGCCAGAAAGCAGCCATCCGCAAGCCAAGCAGAGAGGCTTTAGCAGCAGCCAAACCTACCAATACCTTCATCTGGGACTTCCTGCCTCCATAAATATGAAAATAGAGTTCTGTTGTTAAAGTCACCCAGCCTGGGGTACTTTGTTGTGGAATCCCTAGCAAGCCAAGACAAACTGTGAATATAGAAGGTAAACCAAAATTCAACTATCTCATGATCAATGAAAGAAAGCAACATTTTCTTTTTCCATCCCATTTCAGGAAACTGAAGCATTTACTAGTGATTTCTGCCAGCTTCACACGCACGAGGAAAGGAAAGGTCAGAAGATCTCTTGGGGTAGGAGCTGATGACCAGACTTGGTCCTCCTATGTCTATGTAAGTGAGACTTCTGGCTAAAGCCACGTCCACACTCCCTGCAGACATACGGCTTCTCCCCAGAATGGGTCCGCTGATGCCGGATGAGGGCAGACTTAAAGCCGAAGCCGCGCCCACATTCATCGCAGACGCAGGGCTTTTCTCCCGAGTGTGTCCTTCGGTCAGAGATAAGGTGTGACTTCTGGCCAAGTCCTTGCCCACACACCCTGTCAACATAAAGCTCCTCCTCTGAGTGTGTCCTCTGGTGTCGGGTGAGGAGCGACTTAAAGCCAAAGGCGCGCCCACACTCGGGGCACAGATAAGGCTTCTCCCCGGTGTGTGTCCTCTGGTGTCTGATGAGGGTGACCTTCTGACCAAAGCCACGCCCACAATCAGGGCACAGGTAGGGCTTCTCCCCTGTGTGTGTCCTCTGGTGTCCAATGAGGGTGACCTTCTGGCTGAAACCCCGCCCACACTGGGGGCACAGGTAAGGCTTCTCCCCTGTGTGTGTCCTCTGGTGCCTGATGAGAGTGACCTTCTGGCGAAAGCTGTGCCCACACTCGGCACAGACATAAGGCTTCTCCCCTGAGTGTGTGACCTGGTGACTGAGGAGGAGTGACTGCTGCCTGAAGCCACGCCCACACTCGAGGCACAGGAAGGGCCTCTCGCCTGTGTGTGAGCTCTGGTGCTGGAGGAGGGATGCCTTCTGGCAAAAGCCTCTCCCACACTCGGGACACACAAAGGGCTTCTCCTCCAAGTGTGTCCTCTGGTGTAGAATGAGGGCTATCTTCTGGCGAAAGCCTCGCCCACACTCCTGACATACAAAGGGCCTCTCCCCGGAGTGAATCCTCTTGTGATTAGTGAGGGAGGATGTATACCTGAAGTGTCGCCCACATTCCCTGCACACATACGGCTTCTCCCCCGAGTGCTTCCTCTGGTGTATGGAGAGGGAGGCCTTCTGGCTAAACTGACGCCCACACTCTGGACACAGGTATGGCTTCTCCCCGGTGTGTGTCCTCTGGTGCTTGATAAGGTCTGATCTCTGGCAAAAGCCTCTCCCACATTCAGGGCACACGTGATGCTTCTGGTGGCTGAACAGGCTTGACTTTTTGCTAAGTCCCAGTCTATAGTTTCCACGTATGACTGCTCCAGATTCTGAGGTGTCTACTCCCTTCAACATTGTGTCTGACCCCCCAGGACTCATCCTCTGGGCCAGGCGAAGGTCTATTCCTCCTTGTGTGTTCCCTTCCAACCATTCTACTGGGTCACCTTGATGTGGGCTGAAGAATGTCCTAGAAATTCTGCTTGGCCTCTTTCTTAATGAGGTGTCAGGGCCTTCTGTCTCTCCACTTTCTCCTTTTTCACTAGAGCATCTTGGAGCTTCTAGTTGGAAGTCACTTCCTGCAGATGAGCTTGGGAAGATCTGTGTGGGATGACCACTTAGTGCACATGGTCTGAGGAGCTGTGAGCTAGAAAAGGCCACCAGGTGGGGAAGACTGGGCTGGAATTCTGTCCTAGGCTCTGCTAGAGAGAAAGTCTCGGTCAGAATCACCACAGGTGCCTGTGGATTGCAATACCTGCCCAGCAGTTTTCTTCAGATGTTCACAACAAAGACCTATCTTCCAACCCACAAGGGCACATTACATGCTCTATTGCAGCACAGAAAACCCACACTACAAATTAGTCCTATCAGCCAAACCAGAAAGTTCAAAAAAGCATCACAGGCAGCTTCAGCTCTATAAACTGCTGCAAGTAGAGTTACACATTGATTTTCCTTTCTTGGGCGCTGCTCTCTTGCTTTTGCTCCAGCTCACGCCTATGAAACCTTGCCTGAGAAACATTTGTTTGGCCTGCTGTTTATGCAAGAGCCAAGAACTTGGTGTCTGAGCTGCGGTAAGTAACAGACTGATTACGATCCTGAAGATGCTATAAATAAGATCTAAACATCTGAACGGGAGCCATATTTTGGGCTTCCTTGACTGTGGCGACCCAAGTAAGGGGCACCCACGAATCAGATAGGCTGCAGCAAGAGATACGGGTTCCTGTGTGGAACAGGCTTTAGGCCAGGGAGCTTCCATAGCAGCCTGATGTGAGTTGTCTCCTGAACTGCTGCATGGACACTCTTAAGTCCTCTTGAAGAAGAGGAATCCCTGATGCTGCCCTCCTGGCAAACGAGGGTGCCATCCTCTAGCCTCTGGGCAGACTGCGGCCAAGTATATTCCCCGAATAGCATTGCACAACACTGCGTACACTGTTTTGCTCAACATTCCAGGATTTTTTAAAAATCTGGCGAATGAAGGAGAAGTTCAGCGTTTGAAGGTTAGTAATAGATGACTTATTAGCATAAAGATGTTTCAGGGATTATACATATTTTGGCTTAAGCATATTCTTATCCAAAACTGTTAAACCTATACAAATTTACTTTTTCAAAAAATTTTGTTTCTAGGTTTAAATAGGCTGCCAATTGGAGATAATACTAATTCCCATGATGGTATAAATTAAACGCTCTGGAAAGTGGCAGTGCTTTCAGCTTCCATAAGTTGATACCATAACTCCTAGGTAATTATGGACTAAGTTCTTTTTTTTTTTTTTTTTTTTTTTTTTTTTTGAGACAGAGTTTCACTCTGTCACCCAGGCTGGAGTGTAGTGGCGCTATCTCAGCTCACTGCAACCTCCACCTCCTGGGTTTAAGCAATTCTCCCACCACAGTCTCCCGAGAAGCTGGGATTACAGGCGCACCCACCACGCCTGGCTAATTTTTTGTATTTTTAGTCGTAATAGGGTCTCACGATGTTGGCCAGGCTGGTCTCAAACTCCTGACCTCAAGTGATCCGCCCACCTTGGCCTCCCAAAGTGCTGGGATTACAGGCGTGAGCCACCGCACCCAGCCCCTGGAACAAATTTTTAAGAGCATTGATCAGAAATGTGCCCCGCAAGTAGCAACCCATAGCAAGAAACTGAATCAGGGTTTTGAGTGCCCTATCAGAACAGAAGTGAAGAATTTAATGGAATTAAACTATTTAACAGAAGACCCTTGGTTCAAGGCAGACGATTATAAATAGAATACTGATTTATATGTTATTCCATTTGTTAACTTTTTTTTTTTTTTTTTTTTTGATACGGAGTCTCGCTCTGTCCCCCAGGCTGGAGTGCAGTGGCCGGATCTCAGCTCACTGCAAGCTCCACCTCCCGGGTTCACGCCATTCTCCTGCCTCAGCCTCCCGAGTAGCTGGGACTACAGGCGCCCGCCACCGCTCCCGGCTAATTTTTGTATTTTTTTAGTAGAGACGGGGTTTCACGTGTTAGCCAGGATGGTCTCGATCTCCTGACCTCGTGATCCACCCACCTCGGCCTCCCAGAGTGCTGGGATTACAGGCTTGAGCCACCGCGCCCGGCTTGTTAACTATTTTTAATCACAAAATATGTATTTCTTATTTTTGACCATACTATTCCTAAGAAAAACTCCTTGTATCATTGATTAGAGTCAGTAAGATCATATCTGCAAGAGCGAACTTAAGCAGCTTTAGGGATTGCCATTCACAGTCCATCTGGAATACAGAGAAGGTCCTTCGTATTAAAATATTCCAGTGGAAAAAGATGTGAGTTTTGCAAGATTACAGCATGCAAAAATCACTACACATAAATCCATTTTATTTCTATGTACCATCAATAAACAACTGAAAATTGACACTTAAAAATAGCATAAAAAATACAACACTTAGGGGCAAATCTGACAAGAGATATGTAAGGCCTGTATACTAGAAATGACAAAACAATGCCGACAAAAATGAAAGAAGTCTTATGTAAATGGAGAGCCACACTGTGTTCACGTACGGTAAGACACAGTATTATTTACATGTAAGTTCTCCACAAATTGATACAGATTCAATTCGATCCCAATCCAAATCTCAGCAGGCATTTTTGATAAAAACTGACAAGCTGATTCTAAAATTCATATGAAAAAAAAAAGAATAACGAAAAGAACTTGCAAAAAAAAAAAAGCAAAGATGGAGGATATTTTATTTTATTTTGAGATGGAGTCTCGTCGCACTTTGCCTGAGTTGGAGTGCAATAGTGCGATCTCGGCTCACTGCAACCTCTGCCACCCGAGTTCACACGATTCTCCTGCCTCAGCCTCCCGAGTAGCTGCGATTAGAGGTGCACACCACCACACTCAACTAATTTTTTTTGTATTTTTAGTAGAGATGGGGTTTCACTATGCTGGCCAGACTAGTCTTGAACTCCTGAGCTTGTGATCCGCCTGCCTCGGCTTCCCAAAGAAGATGGAGGATTTACAGTGAGTTCAAGACCTAATAAACCTACAGTAATCAAAACTGCGGTATTGGCATAGAGACGCTAACAGAGGAGTAGAAAAAAACATAAAGTCCAGGTATAGACCTATCATGTATGGCCAACTGATTTTCCACAAAAGTACATAGGAAATTCAGTAAAGAAAGGGTGGTCTTTTCAATAAATGGTGCTGGAAAAATTGGATATTTGTATGCCCTTCCTCCCCTAAAAAAGGGGAGGCCTGAATTTATGTACATTTTTATATTTACTCAAAATAGGCGTATAGACCTAAATGTAATTAAAAATTATAAAATTACTAAAAGAAAAAAATGAGAACCTTTCTGACCTTAGTTTAGACTAAAATTTCTTTTTTTTTTTTTTTTTTTTTGAGACGGAGTCTCGCTCTGTCGCCCAGGCTGGAGTGCAGTGGCGCGATCTCGGCTCACTGCAAGCTCCGCCTCCCGGGTTCACGCCATTCTCCTGCCTCAGCCTCCCGAGTAGCTGGGACTACAGGTGCCCACAACCGCGCCCGGCTAATTTTTTGTATTTTTAGTAGAGACGGGGTTTCACCGTGGTCTCGATCTCCTGACCTTGTGATCCGCCCGCCTCGGCCTCCCAAAGTGCTGGGATTACAGGCATGAGCCACCGCGCCCGGCCAAAAATTTCTTAAATATACTACCAAAACTGTAATTCATAAGAGAAAAAATTGAAAACTGGATTTCATCCCAGTTAAAAATTTCTCTTTGAAAGGCACTAGTAAGATTATAAAAAGTAAACCACAGAAAAAATGTTTGTAAATCATGTATCTGATAATGGACTTCTATATAGAATATCTGAAGAACTCTCAAACTCAATAATACAAAAATAAGAAACCACATTTTTAAATGGGCAAAAGATGTGAAAACACACTTCTCTAAAGAAGATATAAGATGGCAAATAAGTGCATGAAGATACTCAACGTCATCGGTCATTAAGAAAATGTCAAAACCACAGTAAGATGCCACTCACTACACAACTATAAGAACGTCTGAAATTAATACAATAACCAAGCCAAGTTTCGACAGATGCGGAACACCCGGAGCTCTCACACACTGCGCTGCCGTGGGAATGCGAAAAGGTGCAGCCACTTTCGAAAGCAGTTTGTGAGTTTCTTAAAAAGTTAAATATAGATTGTATCCATCATCATACAACCCAGCCATTCCAGTCCCAGGTATTTATTCAACAGAAATGAAAGCATTATATTCACACGAAAACTTGTATGCTTAAAACAGCTTTATTTATATTTGTCAAAAATGAAAACCCAAATATCTTTCCATAGGTCAGTATTAAAATGTGACCTAGCCATATAAAGGAATACTCAGCAATAAAAGTTAATAAACTATTGATACACACATCATAGATAAAATTCAAAATAATTATGCTGAGTGAAGAAACCAGTTGTATAATCCAGTTATACAAATTCTAGAAAATGCAGACAAATCTATAATTATAGAAAGCTGATCAGTGGTTGCCCAGGTACAGGGGAGGACAGGAAGGAGTGGGAGGTAGGATTACAGTGAGGCAAAAGAAAACTTTCAAGGATGACAGACATGCTTGTTACTTTAGTTGTGGCAGTGGTTTCATGCATGTATACATATACCAAAACTAACCAAATTTTACACCTAAATAAGTGTAGTTTATTATACCTTAAAAACACATCTTATACCTTAGTTACTGTATCTTAATAACATTTTTATCATTATTTTACTTTTTTTTTTGAGACAGAGTCTCACTCTGTAGCTTAGGCTGGAGTACAGTGGTGTGATCTCAGTTCACTGCAACCTTCGCCTCCCAGGTTCAAGCGATTCTCACTCCTCAGCCATCTGAGTAGCTGGTATTACAGGCATGCGCCACCAGGCTCGGCTAATTTTCGTGTTTTTAGTAGAGACAGGATTTCGCCATGTTGGCCAGGCTAGTCTCAAACTCCTGGCCTCAGGTGAGGCCACCTCAACCCACCTCAGCCTCCCAAAGTCTGGGATTACAGGCGTGAGCCATTGTGCCCAGCCCATTTTCATATAATGAAATTTTTTTAGAAAGACAAAAGCACTCAGTTGCTACATAGTGTAACACCAGCTATATAGTTATATTTAAAAGCAAAAAACAAAACAAAAATAAAATGCCAGGAAACCATGAAAATAAACAAGAAGATAAAGCAGGCAAAAATTAATTTCTATCTCCCAGCATTCATATAAAATTAATTCTAGTTAGATTAAAGACCTAAATGTTTCTATAATTTGGGATTTCTACAAATCAATAACAAAAAGAATAAACCCACTGAAAAGTAGGCAAATACCTTGAATGGTCAAATCACAGATGGGGAACCAGGAAGGGCCAAGCAACATACGAAAAGATGCTCATGCTCACTAGTAAGCAACTTAAAAACCCGTCTGAGATTTCGCTTCCAGCTGAATAGATGGATAAAACATGAGGTCTGACACTCCCAAATATTGGTGAGGATGTGCAACAAGAATTCTCATAGACTCCTGCTGGGAGCATAAGCTGCCATGCCTACTTGAGAACACAAGTTGGCATAACTTATGTAAGTTGAGGCTATGCATGTCTATGAACTAGCTACTACACACCTAGGTATATATCTTTTTTTTTTCTTTCTTTCTTTGTGAGATGGAGTCTCGCTCTGTCAACCAGGCTGGAGGGCAATGGCGCAATCTCAGCTCACTGCAACGTCCGCCTCCCAGATTCAAGAAATTCTCCTGCCTCAGCCTCCTGAGTAGCTGGGATTACAGGCATGCACCACCATGCCCGGCTAACTTTTCTATTTTTAGTAGAGATGGGGTTTCACCATGTTGGCCAGGCTGGTCTTGAACTCCTGACCTTGTGATCCACCTGCCTCAGCCTCCCAAAGTGCTGGGATTACAGGCGTGAGCCACCGAACCCAGCTGGTATATATCTTAAGAGAAACTCTTGCACGTGTTCCCAAGGAGGCATACATGAATACAGAGCAAGATTATTTCATAGTCAAAAGGTTGGAAACAACTTAATAATATTATGTGCAGAGAAGTTTACAGACATGCAAAACAACACCCTATATGAATGAAGAACCCATCGGATGGAATAAAAGGATAAAGGCAATCATGGAATGCTAACTCAGAAAACGGAGGCGGAGGAACAGGACACAATCAGGAAAAGTATGGGGCTATTACCTGGCTTTATAACATGCTATCTCTTAGGCTATACGGCTGCCCCAACCCTACTCATTGTACAGTTTTTCACACCTTGCTGTGATGTTAAATAATCTATGATAAAAGAAACAGAGTTATGAGAATTTACAGGATAGAAATGATGCACAAAAAACTTACCAGGTTAAGAATAGAAACTGGCTGGGCGCGGTGGCTCACGCCTGTAATCCCAACACTTTGGGAGGCCAAAGCAGGTGGATTGCCTGAGCTCAGGAGTTCGAGACCAGACTGACCAATATGGTAAAACCCCATCTCTACTAAAAATACAAAAAAATTTAGCTGGGCATGATGGTGGGCACCTGTAGTCCCAGCTACTCAGGAAGCTGGGGCAGAAGAATTGCTTGAACCCAGGAGGTGGAGGTTGCAGTGAGCTGAGATCCTGCCATTGCACTCCAGCCTGGGTGACAGAGCAAGACTCTGTCTCGAAAAAAAAAAAAAAAAAACAGGGGCAGAGGACTTAGTCTCAAAGGACAGGTACTGTTTTGAAGATCACGCCAACCACATGAGCCCAAGAATGGAGAAATCCTGAATGTGCTCGAGACAGGAAGCCAAGTGAGGAGTGAGGCTCCCTGATGGAGGAAGGAGATGGAATGCCAGGGGTGCCCTCTCCTGGGGGGAGGCACACAGTGTGGAAGGCAGGCAGTGCCATGCAGCCTTTACCAGCGGCCTAGGAGGCCTGAAGAAGAAGAACTTCCTCCTAGCACTTCAAAAACAGCCCCTCCTTCCTTACCTGCTGTGCTCCTCACTGCCCTGCACCCTCGCCTGCCCAGGGTTCCCCACTCACCTGGACAAAGGTCCAGAAGATGTTCGTTCTCCTCTCTCCAAGGTTCGTTCCCTTGCTCCAGCTGTTCGATGAGTTTTGGTTTGGAAAATGCAATTCCTACTCACAGAAAAAAAAAAAAAAAAACAAAAAAAACACAAGGTGATCTTGAGTTAGTGGTTTAAGAGGCTATCTCAGAACTCAGAGCCAACCCAGGAATGCAGTAAACCCAGAAGGTGATAGGGAGGTGCGGGGGTGGAGTAAAACAATGAATGCTGAGACAGGATGAATACAGGGAGGGGATCCTAGACCTAAAAGCAATATGTTCATTCTACCCTGTGCTTGAGTTAATAAAAATATTCCTCCTTTTGAAGGAAGATAATCTTAGAGGAGGAGCCCAGCCAAGGTAAACAGGCCTGAAATGCAGTGTCAGACACATGCTCACAGCACGCACACACACACGCACACATAAAACTGCTCTACTAAAGTCAGGCATTCTCTGGGGGAATAGGGGAAAAAACTGTTTTTCTTTCTGAGTCAGAGGCATGGCAGCTGCTACGTAAGAGATTAAAATGCCCATAAGCAGAATCTGAAACCTTAAACAGGCCAGTCTTACCCAGGGAGACCAGATGGCTGTAGTTCTCCAGCATTACCTCCCTGTACAGGGTCCTCTGAGCAGAACTCAATAGCTTCCACTCCTTCTGGGTGAAGGCCACAGCCACATCCCGGAAGGCCATCAATGCCTGTAACACAAACACATCCCTGCTCACTCAACAGCCAGCCACGCCCACTAACCAACTTAAGCCACTAACCATAGTCAAGGCAAAAAGAAAGCAGTCCTAGAGCACCCAAGTGAGATTTATAGATCCTGCTTTTAACCTGAAACCTGGTTCCATATGTTCAAGACTATTAATCCCCTCCATACACTGATGCTGGTTCTCTTTCTGGGCTCTCTGTTGTACTGATCGAAGGCACAAGTTTGATTATCGCGGCTACACAGCAGGACTTGAAATCGGGTAAACCAATTCCTCTCACTTTATTCTTCATGTTAGAAGTTGATTTAGCTATTTTAAAACAGCCTGTGCCTGTGCCTTTCTATGCAAATTTTACAATAATCTTGTAAAAGCCCTTGCTGAAATTTTGATAGGATTCCCATTAAACCTGTATATCAATTTGGTGAGAACTTACATCTCTACTATGTTGGATCTTCAAATTCATAAACACAGTATGTCTCTCCATTTGTTTAGATAGTCTATGATTTATTTCATCAACATTTTGTGATTTTCTGCAAACAGACCCTACACGTTTTGTTAGATTTACACCTAAGAATTTCTTCAGCTTTCTTCTTTTTTTAGTAATTTTAATGGTATTGTATTTTAACTTCAGTGACCGTATGTTCATGCTATGACATATGATACAACTGTTTGTCTGTTTTATCTTCTACATGGCAACTGGACTAAACTTACTTAGCTTTAAAAGTTTTTTTTCCCTTCATTCCTTGAGATTTTCTACATAGACAATCATGTCCTCTGCAAATAGGAACAGTTTCATTTCTTTGCTAATGTGGTTAGAACTTCCAGTGCTATGCTGAATGAGAGTGGTAAGAACAGATATAACCTTGGTTTGTTCCCAATTGTGGAAGGAAAGCATTTAATCTTTCACCATTAAGAATACTGTCCTGGCCAGATGCAGTGGCTCACATCTGTAATACCAGCACTTTGAGAGGCCAAGGCGGGTGGATCGCGAGGTCAGGAGTTCAAGACCGGCCTGGCCAAGATGGTGAAACACCATCTCTATTAAAAATACAAAACTTGGCTGGGTGTGGTGGTGCACTCCTGTAGTCCCAGCTACTTGGGAGGCTGAAGCAGAGAATTGCTTGAACCTGGGAGACAGAGGTTGCAGTGAGCCAAGATTGCGCCACTACACTGCAGCCTGGGCAACAGAGCAAAACTCCATCTCAAAAAAAAAAAAAAAAAGAATACCGTTCCATAGACCAGAATCAAGAGTAGATGTTTAACAAAAGTTTTAATTAAAAATAAATTAAATAAAAAATAAATACTGTTCCACAAACAGGATAACCATTACCAGAAAAAAGAAAAACATATTTTTGTGGGGTGTGGAGAAATTGGAAACTTGCACATTGCCAATGGGAATGTAAAACGATACAGTTTCTATGAAAAACGGTTTGGCAGTTCCTCAAAAAATTAAACATGTAATTACCATCTGATCCAACAATTCCATTCCTAGGAATATACCCCCAAAAACTGAAAGCAGGGACTCAGACAGACACTTGTACACCGATGTTCATAGCAATACTGTTCACAACAGCTGGAAACAACCTGAATGTTTATCAACTGAATGAATAAAGAAAATGTGAATGAATGAAAATGAATGAATAAAGAAAATGTGGTATATACATACAATGGAGCATTTTTCAGCCTTAAAAAGGAGGGACATTCTGATGGATGCTTTTAAGAGATAAGCCTTGAAAATATGCCAAGTGACATAAGCCAGTCACAAAAGGACAAATATTGTATGATTCCACTTATGTGAGGTACCTAAAATAGGCAAATTCATACAGACAAAGTAAAACAGAGGTTACCAGGGACTGGGGGAAGTGGGAATGAGGAGTTATTGTTTAATGGATATACAATTTCTATGTGGGATAATGAAAAAATTCTGGAAAGTGGTGATGGTTGCACAACAATGTGAATGTACTTAATGCCACTGAATTGTAAAAGGTTATAAAACAGTCAATTTTGTGTTACGTATTACCAAAATTCAAAAAAGAATGTTAGCTGTAGATTTTTAGAAGATTCTCCTCTGTTCCTATTGTACTGACAGTTTTGTTTACAAATGGTTGTTGAATTCTGCCAAACTCCTATTGCATTAACTGATAAAATAATTAATTTTCTTCTTTAGCCTATTGATATGACCGACATTACATTTTTTAAATTAGAAAAAAATGTTTTAACAAAAGAAATTTTTGCTTTGTGTTGGTTTATGGCTCAGGATATGTCTATCTTCGTCTATGTTTCCAAAGGCACATGAAAAGAATACGTATTCTGTTCTTATTGGTTGGAATGTCTGCCATTTAAGTTTTATTTCTGTTTGTTCTCTGGGCTTTTTGCCTCTTTGTTTTCTTTACAACTTTCTCATGGGTTACTCAAACTTTTTTATAGTTCTGTCTTGATTTGCCTACAGTGTTTCTTAGTGTATTTCATTGTATAGCTTTTTGCTTTCTTTTTTTTTTTGGAGACAGTATCATTCTGTTGCTCAGGCTGGAGTGCAATGGCACGATCTCGGCTCACTGCATCCTCCTCCTCCCGAGTTCACGCAATTCTTATGCCTCAGCATCCTGAGTAGCCGGGATTACAGGCCCCCGCCACCACACCCAGCTAATTTTTGTATTTTTAGTAGAGATGGGGTTTCGTCATATTGGCCAGGCTGGTCTTGAACTCCTGACCTCAGGTGATCCCCCTGCCTTGGCCTCCCAAAGTGCTGGGATTACAGGTGTGAGCCACCATGCCCAGCCATTGTATAGCTTTTTAAGTGGTTGCTCTAGGTGCTACATTACATACATATAGCTTATCATAATTTACTGGTGTCATCATTTTACCAGTTTGCTATTTTGTTGTTTTTTTGAGGCAGGGTCTCACTCTGACACCTAGGCTGGAGAGCAGCAGCATGATCATGGCTCACTATAGCCTCAATCTCCCAGTCTACAGCAATCCTCCCACCTCAGCCTCCCAAGTTGCTGGGACCAGGTGTGCATCACCACACCTGGCTAATTTTTTTTTTTTTTTTTTTTTTTTTTTTTTTTTAAGAGACGGGGTGTTACTATGTTGCCCAGGCTGGTTTCAAACTCCTGAGCTTGAGCAATCCTCCTGCCTCAGCCTCACAAAGTGCTGGCATTAGAGGATAAGCCACCACACCTGGCCCATTTTACCAGTTTGAATAATTGTACAGAACTTACCTCCCATTACATCCCCTTACTCTTTCTGTTTAAAAACATAATTTTCCTAAGTATTTCCTCTATATACATTCAAATCCACATCAGATCATACGATAATCTTTGCTTCCGCCATCAACAAGTTTAGAAAATTCATGTAGAATAGCGATGCCTACTACATTTACCCTATACATCTTCCTTACCATGTTCTTTTCTTCCTGATTGTTTCAGGGGACCCTGCTACAAAGAACTACCTGATACTGGGTAATTCATGAAAAAAAGAGGTTTAATTGACTCACAGTTCCACAGGCTGTACATGAAGCATGGAAGGGAGGCCTCAGGAAACTTACAATCATGGTGGAAGGATGAAGGAGAAGCAAGTAAATCTTCACATTGTGGCAGGAGAAAGAGCAAGCAAGAGAGGGAAGTGCTACACACTTTTAAACGATCAGATCTCGTGAGAACTCATGATCACAAAAAGAGCATGAGGGAAATCTGCCTCCGCACCACAGCCCCTGCCATAGCTGCCTCTGAGCCTGCTGCCGCCACCTCTGAAAAGATGGCTGGGCCACCCATGTAAGAGATCTTGGAAAATCTGCCAGGGATGTCTTCACCAAGGGCTATGGATTTGGCTTAATAGAACTTGATTTGAAAACAAAAGAGAAGAATGGATTGGAATTTACAAGCTCAGGCTCAGCCAACAGTGAGACCACCAAAGTGACAGGCCGTCTGGAAACCAAGTACAGATGGACTGAATATGGCCTGACATTTACAGAGAAATAGAACACTGACAACACACCAGGCACTGAGGTTACTGTGGAAGATCAGCTTTCACATGAACTGAAGGTGACTTTCAATTCATCCTTCTCACCTAACACTGGGGAAAAAATGCTAAAATCAAGACAGGGTACAAGCAGGAGCACATTAACCTGGGCTGAGACATGGATTTTGACATTGCTGGGCCCTCAATCCAGGGTGCTCTGGTGCTGGGTTACGAGAGCTGGCTGGCCAGCTACCAGATGAATTTTGAGAATGCAAAGTCCCGAGTGACCCAGAGCAACAGTGCAGTTGGCTACAAGACTGATGAATTCCAGCTTCACACTAAAGTGAATGATAGGACAGTTTGGCAGCTCCATTTACCAGAAGGTGAACAAGTTGGAGACTACTATCAATCTCACCTGGACAGCAGGAAACAGTAACACTAGCTTCGGAATAGCAGCCAAGTATCAGATCGACCCCGATGCCTGCTTCTCAGCTAAAGTGAACAACTCCAGCCTGAGAGGTTTAGGATACACTCAGACCCTAAAGCCAGGTATCAAACTGACACTGTCAGCTCTCCTGGATGGCAAAAATGTCAATGCTGGTGGTCACAAGCTTGGTTGAGGACTGGAATTTCAAGCATAAATGAACACTGTATTGTTTAATTTTAAACTATTTTTGGCCGGGCACGGTGGCTCATGCCTGTAATCCCAGCACTTTGGGAGGCCGAGGCGGGCGGATCATGAGGTCAGGAAATCAAGACCATCCTGGCTAACACGGTGAAACCCTGTCTCTACTAAAAATACAAAAAATTAGCCGGGTGTGGTGGCACGTGCCTGTAGTCCCAGCTACTCGGGAGGCTGAGGCAGGAGAATTGCTTGAACCCAGGAGGCGGAGGTTGCAGTGAACGGAGATCGCGCCACTGCACTCCAGTCTGGGTGACAGAGCGAGACTCCGTTTCTAAACAAACAAACAAACAATTTTGCAGTATAGCAACCTTCAGAATTTAGTGTATCTTTTAATGTTGTATGTCTAGGATGCAAGTATTGCTACATATCATGTTAGACCCCCAAGTTAAAGATGATTCAGCTTTAAGATGTTACCCTTTCAGGGGTACAGAAGAAACCCAATTCAAAAAAGGTTCTTTCAGTGGCAGACTTGAAGGGAACATGGTGGCCCCTCTGAGATGCCAAGTTTCTTTTTTATCTAGAAATAGCTGTAAGTAGAAGCTGGTAATATGTAGGTACTTTGTAAATTGATATTGAGTAAATGAATGAAATTGTGATTTACTGAGAATGGAACATTGGTTTCCCAATCCTAATTGACGAGAGGCTCATTGCTTGATTGTGTGTACAAACTCCCCTGAAAGGGACTTTTTCAGACACAGCGTCATGACCTGTTCCCACCCCAGTTCATCCTCACCTCTTTTACACCAAAAGGACTGCAGGGTGGGTTCGCTGTGTCTTTTCTGCCATTTTGGGGTGGAGAGGGTAGATGTGATGAAACCAGTAATTTAGGACTTACTCCTTCTTGTGTTGTGTTTCTTTGCCCTTGCACCAGAGTATGAAATAGCTTCCAGGAGCTCCAGCTGGAAGCTTGGAAGAGTCTGTGTGATTGTAATCACATGGTGACAACACTCAGACTCTAAACTGGACTTCTGTCGTATTCTCACCACTCAGTTTGTTTTTTAGCAGTTTAATGGGTACATTTTAGTGTCTTGCATTTTATGTGGAATTAACTCTTCCCCTTCAAATGCTGTAGTTAATATCAGTTAAAAAAAAAAAAAACTTGAATAAAATATTGAAACTTTAAAAAAAAAAACCATCATATCTGTGAGAACTCACTATCACAAAAATAGCATGGGGGAAATCCACTGCCCTGACCCAATCACTTCCCACCAGGACCCTCCCCCAAAACTGAGAATTAAAATTCAACCTGAGATTTGAGATTTGAGGGAGGATACAGAACCAAACCGTATAAGACTCCAGTACCACTCCCAAGTATGATGATTCACTAGACGGACTCATAAACCTCATCATGTAGTTATACTCATGGCTATGCTTATTGTAGCAAAAGGATGCAAAACAAAATCAGAAAAGGGAAATGGTTTGAGAGACAAGTCTGGAGGAAACCAGACACAAAATGCCAAGAATTCTTTCTCAACAGAGTCACACATGACTCTGTAATTCTTCAGTAATAATTTGTGATACGTTAAATGTTGTCTATCAGAGAAACCCATTAGAACCTCAGTGCCCAAAGTCTCAGTGGGGCTAGTCAACAGACATCCTCTGCCGAGCACATATTAAAATCTCAGCATAAACCACATTGTTTATACACTTTAGGCACAGTAAGCTATAGTTTTGTTTTTTGTTTTTTGTTTTTTTTTTGAGACAGAGTTTCACTCTTGTTGCCCAGGCTGGAGTGCAATGGTGCGATCTTGGCTCACTGCAACCTCTTCCTCCTGTGTTCAAGCGATTCTCCTACCTCAGCCTCCTGAGTAGCTGGGATTACGGGCATGCACCACCACATTTGGCTCATTTTTTGTATTTTTAGTAGAGACAGGGTTTCTCCATGTTGGTCAGGCTGGTCTCGAACTCCCGACCTCAGGTGATCCCCCCACCTCAGCTTCCCAAAGTGCCGGGATTACAGGCGTGAGCAACCGCGTCCAGTCAATTCTTATCAGTTCTGATGAGAAATCCATTGGCATTCGAATTGTTTTTCTTCTATAAGTAACATAATTTTTATCTGGCTGCTTTCAGGATGATTTTCTTCATCTTTAGTCTTCAGAAGTTTACTTGTAATGTATTCTGACATAGATTTATTGGGTTCATCATGTTCCAAATTTACTCAGTGAGCTTTTAAAATCTGTAGGTTTGTTTCCTGCCATATTTGGGACACTTTTGGCCATTATTTCTTCAAGTACTTTTTCAGCCCTTCCCTCCTTTATTTCCCCTACCTAACTCCAAAGACATAAATATTATATCTTTTGTTGTACTCCCACAATTCTTGAGGCTCTATTCATTTTTCTTTCCACTCTATTTGCTCTCTGTTCTATCTTCTAGTTCACTCATTTCTTCGTTACCGCTAATACACTGGTAAGTCTATCCCCTAGCTTTTTAGTTCAGTTCTAAAATTTCCATATACTTATTCTGAAAACCTTCTATTTCCTTGCTGAGGCATTCTAATTCTTTCATTTATCTCAAGCGTGTTCTTTTGACTGTGGACATCCAGTTGTCCAAGTACCATTTGTATACACTGCCCTTTTCTGATGGAATGATCTCCACATCCATCCTTGTAAAAAAAATCAATTTACTATATACGTGAGATTTTTTTCAGGACTGTCTATTCCACTGATCTACACGTATCCATCCTTATGCCAGTATGACACTATTTTGATTATGATAGCTTTGCAGTAAGCATTAAACTCAGGCAGTGTGAGTCCTCCAACTTTGTTTTCTTTTTCAAGATTGTTTTGGCTATTCAGGGTACCATGAGATTCCATATAAATTTCAGTCTAAGTCTATTTCTGAAAAAAACACCATTGGAATTTTGATTGGGATTGAACTAAATTTATAGATCATTTTGGGTAGTATTGCCATCTTAACAATATTAAATCTTCTAATCATTCCAAGCATGGAAAGTCTTTCCATTTATTTAGGTCTTCTGTAATTTCTTTTAGCAGTATTTTGCAGTTTTCTACAAACAAGTCTTTACTTCCTTGGTTAAATTTATCACTAAGTATTTCATTCTTTTTGATGCTGTTACAATTTTTTAAAATTTCCTGTTCAGATAGTTCATTGTAAATGTACAGAAATACAACAGATTTCTGTGTGTTTACTTTGTATCCTGCAACTTTGCTTAATTCATTAGCTCTAACAATTTTCTCTGTGGATGACTTAGTCCATTCCTGCTGTTATAAAAAAAAATTGCTGCCTGGTGCAGTGGCTCATGCCTGTAATCTCAGCACTTTGGGAGGCCAAGGCAGGCAGATCGTCTGAGGTCAGGAGTTTGAGACCAGCCTGGCTAATTTGGTGAAACCTTGCCTCTACTAAAAATACAAAAATTAGCCGGGCATTGGGTTAGGCGTCACCCAGCTACTCAGGAGGTTAAGGTGGAGAATCACTTGAATCTGGGAGGTAGAGGTTGCAGTGAGCCGAGATCGTGCCATTGCACTCCAGCCCAGGTGACAAGAATAAAACCCCATCTCAAAAAAAAAAAAAAAATTTGCTGAGACTAATTCATAAAGAACAGAAATTTATTTCTCACAATTCTGAAGGCTGAAAGTCCAAGATCAAAGTGCCAGCAGGTTTAGTGTCTAGTGAGGCTCCAGTCTCTGCTTCTAAGCTGGTCTCGAACTCCCAACCTCAGGTGATCCACCTGCCTTGGCCTTCCAAAGTGCTGGGATTACAGTGAAAAGCTACTGTGCCCGGCCCACCTCTAACCTTTCATAAGGTCACAAATTTCAATTCATGAAGGCTTCGCCCACAACACTTCCTAAAGGCCCACCTCCTAATACTATCACATTAGATCACATTGGTGATTAAGTTTCAACACATGAATTTTGGGGGGCACATTCATACCACAGCAGAGGACTCCAGTGTTTTGTAAATATGAGATCATGCTTTCAGTGAAGAGATAATTTTACTTCTTCCTAACTAATTTGGATGCCTTTTCTTTTTGTTGCCTAATTACACTGGCTAGAACTGTCAGTACTATATGAAATAGAAAGGGTAAAAGTGGGTATCCTTGCTTTGTTCCTGGTTCCTAGAGCTTTTAGTCTTTCACCATAAAGAATGATTGTAGTTGTGGATTTTTCATACATGGCCCTTATCATGTTAAGGGAGTTTTCTTCCATACCTAGTTTGCTGAGTGTTTTTATCATGAAAGGGTGTTCAATTCTGTCAAATGTTTTTCTACATCGAATAACATGACTGTGGGGTTTTTATTCCACATTCCATTAATGTGGTATACTACCTTACTGATTTTCATATGTTGCACTATCCTTTCATTTTGGGAGTAAATCTCACTTGGCAATAATATAATCCTTTTAATACAGTGCTGAATCCAATTTGATAATATTTTTGGTAAGGATTGTTCTATCTATATTCATAAAGGATATCTGGCTTACAGTCCTCTTTTCTTGTAGTGTCAATGTTTTAGAAGATTTTGAGAAAGATTTGTGTTAACTCTTCTTTATATGTTTGGTGGAATTAACAAGCAAAGCCATCTGGTCATGGGCTTTTCTTCTTGGGAGGACTTTTTGTTGTTGTTGTTGTTTTTGTTTGTTTTTTTTTTTTTGAGACAGGGTCTCACTCTGTTGCCCAGGTTGAAGTGCAGTGGCACGATCTCATCTCACTGCAACCTGAGCCTCCCAGGTTCAAGCGATTCTCCTGCCTCAGCTTCCTGAGTAGCTGGGATTACAGGCACGTGCCACCATGCCTGATTGATTTTTGTGTTTTTAGTAGAGACAGGGTATCTCCATGTTGGCCAGGCTGGACTTGAACTCCTGACCTCAAATGATCCACCTGCCTCAGCCTCCCAAAGTGCTGGGGTTACAGGTGTGAGCCACTGTACCCGACGCTCGGGAGGATTTTTCTTACTAATTCAATATACTTACTTTATTACTAATTCAATATACTTAAAATATACTAATTCAATATATTACTAATTCAATAACTTACTTATAATTAGTTATAGTCCTTTTTATTTTTGAGACAGAGTCTCACTCTGTTGCCCAGGCTGGAGTGCAGTGGCGCAATCTCGGCTCACTGCAACCTCTGCCTCCTGGGTTCAAGCGATTATCCTGCCTCAGCCTCCCAGGTAGATGGGATTACAGGTGCCCGCCACCATGCTCGGCTAATTTTTTTTGTATTTTTAGTAGAGATGAGGTTTCAGAATATTGGTCAGGCTGCTCTCAAACTCCTGACCTCAGGTGATCCACCAGCTTCAGCCTCCCAAAGTGCTGGGATTACAGGTGTGAGTCACCGCACCCAGCCTCATAGTATACCTTTTAAAATAAGTTTTCTATACTGATATTCTCTGTTGAAAATTGTTGACTTCATATACTCTAGTTCCATGTCCATGGTTTCCTTGGTTCTTTGTGCTTATTAAGAAAGTTGACTTAAAGTCTTTGTGCCTGGGCTTCCTCATGGACAGGTGGGAGAGAGGCAACTGGACGGTAGCCAGGCAGTCTGAAATGCTACAGTACTCCCTCACCACTAAGCAGCAGCTTATTTCTTCACCAAGTCCTCCAGTTTTGATAAGATTCCAAAATTTTACAAAAGTTGATTCTGACAGTTTCTGCCAGCTCATTAGTTGCTTTGGGGAAGGACAGAGGCCTGGATTTCCCTACTCCATATGTATGTATGTATTTATTTATTTGGAGACGGAGTCTTGTTCTGTTGCCCAGGCTGGAGTACAGTGGCATGATCTCGGCTCATTGCAACCTCCACCTCCCGGATTCAAGCAATTCTCCTGCCTCAGCCTCCTGAGTAGCTGGGACTACAGGTGCATGCCACCACACCCAGCTAATTTTTGTAACTTTTGTAGAGATGGAGTTTCACCGTGTTAGCCAGGATGGTCTCGATCTCCTGACCTCATGATCCACCTGCCTCAGCCTCCTAAAGTGCTGGGATTACAGGCATGAGTCAACACGCCCAGCCCTTACTCTGTAATTTTTTATGATACATGTTTCGTTTTTGTTAAATTGTATAACCTCATGTATATAAAATATCTAGAAGAGGTAAATCCACAGGACAAAAAGCAGATCAGTGGGAGGGGCTGGGAGAGGAGCATATGGGGAATAACTCCTAATGGGTATGAGGTTTCTTTTGGCAGTGATGAAAACATGATGGTGAAGGTCACTCAATTTTGTTAATATAATAAAATCTTCTGAATTGTACATTTTAAATGGTTGGGTTGTATGGTATGTGAATTATATCTCAACAAAAAAAATTTTTTTAAGTTTTACTTCCAATGAGGAGTGAACCCCTAAACAAACCAAATATCTTATACAAATTGATGCTATGCTGTAGGTATCATTGTTCCTAAACCAACAAAGTCTCCTGCACAAAACAAACATTTAAAAAAAATTTAAGATTTAATGAAGGGGTTATGAAAGGAAAATAAATCTTGGGGCCCCCAAATTACTAAGCTAAAGGGAAAAGTCAAGCTGGGAACTGCTTAGGGCCAACCTGCCTCCCATTCTATTCAAAGTCACCTCTCTGTTCACTGACATAGATGCATATCTGATTGCCTCGCTTGGAGAGGCTAATCAGAAACTCAAAAGAATGTAACCATCCCTGTCACCTATCTATAACCTGGAACCCCCCTTCAAGTCTTCCAGCCCTTGCTTCAAGTTGTTCCACCTTTCCAGACTGAACCAATATACTTCTTATATACATTGACTGATGTCCCATGTCTCCCTAAAATGTATAAAACTAAGATGTATCCCAACCGCCTCGGGCACATGTTGTCAGGACTTCCTGAGGCTGTCATGGGAGCATCCTGAGAACTAAGTTCTGATTCTTTTTATCTTGCTCATATTCCTATCTAAGGGGTCTGGGGAGTCATGCCCTACAAACCATACATTCTCATCAGATGGGTTTTATTTAACTCTATATATCGTGGCTTACTTTCCAATCTGACTCTGGCATAACATTATGAGACAAGGAAGAAAATCAAAATATTTAACCCCAAAATATATTTCCTTGCCATACGTTACAATTGCTCTGCAAAGTCTCTTGTGGGAAAAATCCACATCCTATAGAGAATCCCCTTCCCCTCTGTTTACCTTTCTTTCTTTCTTCCCAGATCCAGGAGATAATCAACTAAGAGCCAGGCACCCTTTTAGGTCCCATAAGAAACATTTTACAACCTGCTTCCTGTCTGAAGTCTGCTATCTGAGAGCTTCTTCTGCACAACAAAACTTGGTCTCCACAATCCTTTATCGTAACCTGAACTTTCCTTTCTATTGATCCCAGGTCTTTAGATAAACTCAACCAACTGTCAACCAGAAAATGTTTAAATTTACCTATAGCCTGGAAACCCCTGCTTTGAGTTGTCCCGCCTTTCTGAACCAAACCAACGTATTTCTTAAGTGTATTTGATTGATGTCTCATGTCTCCCTAAAGTACATAAAACCAAGCTGTACACCGACCACCTTGGGCACATGTTCTCAGGACCTCCTGAGGGCTGTGTTATGGGCCACGGTCACACATATTTGTTTCAGAAAACTCTAAAAATATTTTACATAGTTTGACTCTTTTCATTGACAATCCTCAACCTTGGCAAAATAAACTTTCTAAATTAACTGAGACCTGTCTCAGGTTTTCTGGGTTCGCAGGGTGCTAATTAGTTTCTTATTAGCTCACATACTGTGCTTACCAGCTCCCTTTCTATGTTACAACTATAATGCATGTTACAATTTCTCTTCTCAGGCAAAAGCCCTTAGGAAAAATGCCTAAATGTCATGTTACATATAGGTCAGGTTCTTCTACATAATTCAGATCTGATGCATAACAAAGTACCAGGAAATGCAATTTTAAAAATCATAAAATACATAATTTCAATGCTTAAAATAACATGCATCATAACAAACAAACCTCTTTCCCTTTATGCAATGAGTAGTTTTTGACTAAGAGATACTATTCTAGGTACGGAAGCTTTGTCTTAAAAAGCTAAGCCTCTTAGATGCTTATATCTTTTCATCAAATTTTCACAAATGTTAGATATAGTGAACTCCAAGTTTCTCTTCAAAGAATCAGTATGTCAGTATGTTCAGCTCTCTTATTCTTTGATTCTCCATTTTAAAGTTTAACTTCCTGGTTCTCTTCGCCCCCTTGCCTCTAGTTTCAGTAAACAACTTTCCCACCAGTTATAATCAGTAGTTTACATCTGTTCCCCTGGTCACCTGCTTTGACCTGAGTCACCCCTGGTCACCTGCTCTGGCCTGAATCATCCTGAGTAACTGCCCTTCCCGCCAAACTACCCACCCAACCACTCTGGCTGGTACCCCTGCTCTCTTTAAAATAGTGAATTGGAAATAGCTTAGACTGTGCAGTCCAACCCTAGCCAACAGGGGAACAACACAGCAGTAGGGGCTACCTGCGTCAGGAATAAGAACCCCTTCCCCTCCCTTGTCCAGGTGTGCTCTCACCATTACTCCATTCGCGAGATGTACCCTTCTATAGAAGTAAAAATTGCCTTGCTGAGAAAATCAAATTTACATTGGAGTGCTATTTCTTTGCAGCACTGAGGAACAAGCATTTTGTTTCTAACACAAAGAAATGGCTAAAACAAACAAACAAAAATGTATATTGAGAGAAGTTGGTCACAGACAGATAAGGTTTAGGGCCTGCTAAAGATTCCACAGGAAGTGAAAGAGTAAGGACAGAAAACATAAGCCAGTATTCCATGTTTGGCAAGAATGTTTCTCTGTTAATATACACAGTAAAGTGCAACATACAGAAGAAAAAAGTCTCCTATTACCTTGGGAAAAAATCCTGAACTGCCTCTGCTACATACATATTTTCTCTCAAAGGTGTTACAGATTTCTCTCAAAAGTGTAACAAATAAGGGACTCACAGCTCTCAGTGACAGTCTGATAAGATCAAAACCATTTTTAATGTATCCAGAAACATGCAAATATCCACCATGAGCCCCGGAATATGATTACATACAGATCTCTCAAAAACATTCTACACTTGACATATTTATAGCACAAAGCAATACTGAATTAGCAAAAATGACAATAAATATTTTGTTAATTGATAAAATCAATACAAAAATGTCCTGCCTGACAGCCATTTCTGTTGTCAGTGTTCATTCCATTCAGTTACATCAAGTTCAAATGCTGCCTAGCCGGTGGGGAATAATCTATTTTCAGAGAAGGAGGCAATCTGGACCTTTAAGCACAATCTTCCAATTTTCAAGTATAGCAAACCCACTTTATAAAGTAGGGCCTGCAAAACTAAATCTATCCATGCACCACACAGAAATAGCAGATTAGAGCCTTCACCTATACACAGAAGACTAATGTGGCCAAAGACCACCGGCTGTTGAAAGCTTCCCACAGGGTGAGGGATAGCCTGCCAGTCACCTCGTCTCTGAGAAGGGATAGGATTCCTGCCCCATTTTCCTTCTGTTTTTTTTTTTTTGAAATGGAGTCTTGCTTGGTCGCCCAGGTTAGAGTGCAATGGCGCAATCTCAGCTCACTGCAACCTCCGCCTTCCGAGCTCAAGCGATTCTCTTGCCTTAACCTCCTCAGTATCTGGGATTACAGGCATGCGCCACTGTCCTGTGCCATTTTCACAGCAGTCTCTTCCCTTAACTCTTCAGCTTGCAAAACCCTTCAGGGGCAAATCAGACAATTTGTCTTTTGAGAGCCTTCTTATACTTTTTTTTTTTTTTTTGAGATGGCGTCTTACTCTGTTACCCAGGCTGGAGTGCAGTGGCGTGATCTCGGCTCACTGCAACCTCAGCCTCCTGGGTTCAAGTGATTCTCCTGCCTCAGCCTCCCTAGTAGCTGGGATTACAGGCGCCCACCACCATGCCCAGCTAATTTTGTGCTTTTAGTAGAGACGGGGTTTTACCATGTTGGCCAGGCTGCTCTCGAACTCCTGACCTCAGGTGATCTGCCCACCTCGGCCTCCCAAAGTACTGGGTTTACAGATGTGAGCCACTATACTTTTGTAGGCCTTCGGAGTCACTGGGCACGTAAGCATGGATGTCCTGTATTTTTATTTTAACTGCCCAGGATGTGATGGTCACAGTTAACTCCTTGGTAAATACCTGAGTCATAAATGTAGCAAATAAGACTGAGAGAAAGCTCCAGAAAAGATGAGTCACACCTATAAGATCAAGATAGGCTTTGCCTAATACCAAGAAGGCAGCCTTCAGGACAAGAAACTATTATGAATCCTTCCTGCGATAGCTAGGAAGAAATTTCAGGACTTACCTCCTCCCTGGTTGTCAGGAGTCCTGGCGCCATCTCCCTGCTCTCTGGAGTGCTCTTCCTAGAGGAGAGGCAAGTCGCAGAGGCAAATCTGGGGAAAGAGATAAGAAGTGAGAGAGGTACTCGGGAAGAACACCCTTCACATGCTGTCCAGCCTCCCAATTCAGTAGGGAGTAGGGGAACAGGGAAGCAACAAAGGCAGGTTGCAGAGGGCATTAGTGAAGCCCATTCTTAGCCAGTGTCTTTCAAATAAAGCCCACAGAGCTGAGCAGCAACAGGCTCACATCCAAACTCTAGTTGGGGAATGGAGCCCCCATCTTCCAGCAGCTGGGTGAGACTTTGTGTGGACTCCATTAAAAGAAAAAGGCCTCAGAGTGCCCTCAAATGAGCATGCATGTTGAAAAATAAAAAGCCTCAACATACTGAAAACAAAAGCATCCCATCCACATTTACCCTGAGGCCAAAGGACAGGTTCCAGGAAGTCCAAAGCAGAAGTTCCCGGTTTTGAGGGAGACATGAAGCAGGGTGGAGGCCATAACCTGAGTATCCTATATGACCCTGGCTGCACCCTTCCCTCCACTCATGTATCAAAAATTAGGTACCAAAATTTGAAATGTGACTTGGAATTTAGGAATAGGCAGTCAGTAATTGACCTAGTTTTATAACAAGTCAATTTCATGAAGAGATTTTTAAGAAGGGAGAAGTAGGGGTAGATTTTTTTCTGAATGAAAATATTTCTTAAGAGATAAATCATTCTTCAGATGACAAGTATAGGTCTTGACTAGATCCTGTCTTGCACAAATGAATGAGAAAAGCGGACTGCAAGAGACAATTCAATATGTAATGAGAATTATTGTTAATAGTGTTAGGTTTTGAGGACAAAGCTCTGATATTTTTTTTTTATCTTGCCCAAATTCCTACCTAAGAGGCCTGGGGATTCCTGCCCTACAAACCATAAATTCTCATCTGATGAGTTTTATTTAACCCTGTATATCATGACTTACTTTCCAATCTGACTGTGGCATAACAAGGAAGAAAATCAAAATGTCTTACCCCAAAATACATTTCCTTGCCATACCTTGAAATTGCCCTACAAAGTCTCTTGTGGGAAAAATCCACATTCTATAGAGAATCCCCTTTCCCCTTTGTTTTCCTTCCTTCCTTCCCAGATACAAAAGATAATCAACTAAGAGCCAGGCACCCTTTTAAGTCTGATAAATATTTTACAACCTGCTTTCTCTGAAGTCTGCTATCTGAGAGCTTCCTCTGCACAATAAAACTTGGTCTCCACAATCCTTTATCTTAACCTGAACATTTCCTTTCTATTGATCTCAGGTCTTCAGATAAACTCAACCAATTGTCAACTGTCAACCAGAAAATGTTTAAATTTACCTACAGCCTGGAATCTGCTCCCCCCTACTTTGAGTTGTCCTGTCTTTCTGAACCAAACCAATGTATTTCTTAAATAGATTTGATTGATGTTTCATGACTCCCTAAAATATATAAAACCAAGTTGTACCCCAACCACCTTGGGTGTTCTCAGGATCGCCTGAGGGCTGTGTCACGGGACATGGCCACTCGTATTTGGCTCAGAATAAATCTCTAAAAATATTTTACAGAGTTTGACTCTTTTTGTCAACAGTATGATCATGATATTCTGGATATGGAGGGAACGGTCATTAAGAAATGATACAAACGTTCTGTGGTGTGAACTGACATGTTTGCAATTTTTTAAATACGCAACACTTTCGACAAATGAATAGTATTAAAAATACAGTAGAAAAAATACAATAGAAAGAGCTCTTATAGATCTTACAGAATAAAAAGAGAATTAAGGAGACACCAATTGGCCAGGCACAATGGCTCACGCCTATAATCCCAGCACTTTGGGAGGCCAAGGATGGATCACGAGGTCAGAAGTTCAAGACAAGCCTGACCAAGATGGTGAAATCCCGTTTCTACTAAAAATACAAAAATTGGCCGGGAACAGTGGCTCACACCTGTAATTCCAGCACTTTGGGAGGCCGAGGTGGGCGAATCACGAGGTCAGGAGTTCAAGTCTAGCCTGGTCAACATGGTGAAACCCCATCTCCATTAAAAATACAAAAAATTTGCTGGGTATAGTGGTGGGCGCCCATAATCCCAGCTACTCCAGAGGTTAAGGCAGAAGAATCGCTTGAACCCGGGAGGTGGAGGTTGCAGTGAGCCGAGATCGCGCCATAGCACTCCAGCCTGGGCGACAGAGCAAGACTCTGTCTCAAAGAAAAAAAAAAAGAGAGACCCCAATCAACTGTAATGTGTGAACCTTGTTTAGACATTTTTTGAGGCAAATGAGGAAACCTGCACATGATTAGATATTAGATAACATTTTTAAAATGTTATCATAAATAACATAAAAAAATTAAGTTCAATACAATTTATACTGTTTATAAGTTAGGTTAAAAATGGTCTAACCAATGTCCTCTGCAAATAATTGTGGCTATGCTTAAATAAAAAGGAAGTGCAGGCCAGGCGTAGTGGCTCACGCCTGCTGTCCCAGCACTTTGAGAGGCTGAGGCGGGAGGATCACTTGAGGTCAGGAGTTCGAGGCCAGCCTGGCCAACATGGTGAAACCCCATCTCTACTAAAAATACAAAAATTAGCCGGGCATGGTAGCGGGCAGCCAGCTACTTGGGAGGCTGAGGCAGGAGAATCACTTGAACCCGGGAGGTAGAGGTTGCAGTGCGCCGAGATCGCACCACTGCACTCCAGCCTAGGGGACAGAGTGAGATTGTCTCAAAAAAAAAAGAGAGAGTGCAGAGCCTACAGCTGACATCACATTGAGGAACTAGATGCTTTCCCACTAAGATCAGGAACAAGGCAAGGATGACCCCCTTCATGACTCCTATTTTATATCACTGATAAGACAATGAAAAGACAAGCCATGGACTGAGAGAAAATACAGGAAGAAAAATGACAGAATAGGAAAAAGAGACAGAGACCAATGCATAATCGTAGTTAAGAAAATTTGTTACACCTCACTCAGTTAATGGAAAAGTGAATTGACAATAAGTCAGGAAATGGATAATCTGGAAAACACTACTGGACAGTATTGATCTAACGGACATTTACAGAACACCAAACCCAACAAGTACAGAATACATATCCTTTATAGGTGTACACAAAATATTCACCAAAGTAGATGAAATACTGAGGCATATAAAACAAATCTCCAATTTCAAAGGACTAAAACTGAAAGAGTACAGTCCCCAACTTACAATGGTTCTACTCACAATTTTTTGATGTCTTAATGGTGTGAAAGCAATACACATTCTGTAGAAACCATACTTCTTTTTCATTTACTTTTTGAGAGGTAGTCTCACTTTGTCACCAAGGCTGGATGCAGTGGCACAATCACAGCTCACTGCAGCCCCAACTTCCTGGGCCAAGCAATCCTCTTGCCTCAGCATCCAGAGTAGCTGTGGCTACAGATGTGTGCCACCATGCCTGGCTTTTTTTTTTTTTTTTTTTCATAGAGATGAGGTCTCACTGTTTGTCCAGGCTGGTCTAGAACTTCTGGCCTCAAGCGATCCTCCTGTCTCAGCCTGCCAAAGCACTGGGATTACAAGGCATAAAGCATCATGTGCACTCAAAACTCTACTTCAAATTTGGAATTTTAATCATTTTCAGGGCCTGCAATGCTGGGCAGCAGCAGCAAGCTACAGCTCCAAGGCAGCCACACAATCATGAAGGTAAATAACCCATACTCTATAGCGGACCGTGTTGCCAGATGATTTTGTCCTTTCTGAACCAAACCAATGTATTTCTTAAGTGTATTTGATTGATGTCTCATGCCTCCCTGAAATATACAAAACCAAGCTGTGCCCCAACCACCGTGGGCACATGACTGCCCAATTGTAGGCTAATGTAAGTATGCTGAGCAAATTTAAGATAGACTAGATTCGCTCTGATGTGCAGCAGGTTAGTTAGGTGTATTAAATGCATTGTCAACTTAAACAATATTTTCAATTCACAATGGGTCTATTGGGACATAATCCAATCGTAAGTCAAAGAACATCTGTATATTATTTGCCCAAGATGGAACTAAAGCAGAAATCAATAACAATAAGATATTTTTTAAAACCTTGATAATTAGAAATTAAGCAGCCCTTATCTAAAGGAGATATGAATCAAAGAAGAAATTCCAAGGGATACGAGAAAATATTCTGAACTCAGTGATTCTAATAAACCTATTAATACATATCACAACTTACCAAATTTGTGACTTGGAGCTGTTCCAGGCTGAATTATTCCTTGTCTCCCATATTCATATACTGACATCCTAACCCCCAGTACCTTAGAATGTCACTGTCTTTGGAGGTAAGGTCTTTAAAGAGATAACTAAGTAAAAATGAGGTCATTAGAAAGGGCCCTAATCCAATATAACTGGTGTCATTATAAGAAAAAACTCTGGCCGGTCACGGTGGCTCACACCTGTAATCCCAGCACTTTGGGAGGCCGAGGCGGGTGGATCATGAGGTCAGGAGACAAAGACCATCCTGGCCAACATGGTGAAACCCCATCTCCACTAAAAAATACAAAAAAAATTAGCCGGGCGTGGTGGCGAGCGCCTGTAGTCCCAGCTACTCGGGAGGCTGAGGCAGGAGAATGGCGTAAACCTGGGAGGCGGAGCTTGCAGTGAGCCGAGATCGCGCCACCGCACTCCAGCCTGGGTGACAGAGCGAGACTCCATCTCAAAAAAAAAAAAAAAAAAAAAAAAAAAAAAGAAGAGAAAATTTGGACATTAAAAGTTCCAGAGGGAGGAGATGACTAGCTACAAGCCAAGGAGAAAGGCCTCAGAAGAAACCAACCCTGCCGAAACCTTGATCTTGGACTTCAATCTTCCAGAATTGTGAAGAAAAAATTTCTGTTGTTTACAGCCACCCATTCTGTGGTACTTTGTAACGGCAGCCCTAGCAAATGAATAAGCAGGTAATAAGGCAGTTCTGAGAAGGAAAGTTATAGGTTTAAGTGAATGTGCTTTAAAAAAAAGAAGTCTTAATTAAAAATAACTCAGCTCCCATCTTAAAAAGCTAAAAAAAGCAAAAAGAACACAAAATAAGAAGAAAGAAAATAATAAAGAGGAAACTATAATGAAATAGAAATGAAATTATAGAGAATTAAAAAGTCAAAGGGTGTTTGCAAAAAATATTAAAATTGCTAACTCTAGATCTGAAACTATAAAACTCCTAAAAAAAAAAATAGGAAAAAGCTTCATGACATTGGTTGGTCTTAACAATGATTTCTGGAATATGACACTAAAGGAACAAGCGACAAATATAAAATAGACAAACGGGACTACATCAAACTTAACAACTTCTTTGCAGCAAAGAAGACAGCCAACAGAGTGATAAGACAACTTACAGAATGAGAGAAAATATTTGCAAACCATATATCAAATAAGGAGCTAAAATGTAGAATATATAAAGAACTTCTACAACTCAGTAACAAACAACTCAATTAAAAATGGGTAAAGGACTTGAATAGACAATTCTCTAAAGAAGATATACCAATAGCCAAGAAGCATATGAAAAGATGTTCAACATCACAAATTACCAGGGAAATACAAATGAAAACCAAAATGAGATATCACCTAATCCCAATTTGCATGGCCACTACAAAACACACACACACACACACAAACACAAAAACAGAAAATAAGTGTTGACAAGGATGTAAAAAATTAGAACCTTAGTGAACTGTTAGTGGGACTGTAAAATGGTGTAGCCACTATGGAAAACAGTATGAAGGTTCCTCAAAAAATTAAAAATAGAACTACCATATTATCCTGTAATCCAACTTCTAGATACATATCCAAAGGAATTGGAAGCAGATGTATCCATTCAATGTATGAACGGATAAAGAAAATGTAGTCTAGCCATACAAATGGAATACTATTCAGACTTTAAAAGGAAGGAAATTCTGGCGCATGGTACAACATAGATGAAACTTAAGGACATTATACTAAATAAAATAAGCCAGTCACAAAAAGAAAAATATTGCATGATCCCACTAATATGAATACTAAAGTAATTAAACTGATAGAAACAGAAAGTAGAATAGTAGTTGCTAATAGATGGGGAAGAGGAAGAGAAGGAGTTGCTATTCAATAGGTAAAAGATTTCAGTTCTAGGCCGGGCACAGTGGCTCAAGCCTGTAATCCCAGCACTTTGGGAGGCCAAGACGGGCGGATCACGAGGTCAGGAGATCGAGACCATCCTGGCTAACACAGTGAAACCCCGTCTCTACTAAAAAATACAAAAAACTAGCTGGGCGAGGTGGCGGGCGCCTGTAGTCCGAGCTACTCGGGAGGCTGAGGCAGGAGAATGGCGTAAAACCCGGGAGGTGGAGCTTGCAGTGAGCTGAGATCCGGCCACTGCACTCCACCCTGGGCGACAGAGCGAGACTCCGTCTCAAAAAAAAAAAAAGATTTCGGTTCTAGAGTTCTGTTGTACATAGTTAATATTATACAGTATACTCAAAAAAGCATTAAGAGGATAAATATATGTTATGTGGTTTTTTTGCCACAATAATTTTAAAAAAGAATAAGAAGATCAAAGCTCCTACAACCCCCTCCAAAAAAATTACTAAACCCCTAGGAAAAGTGATTAAATTAAAATTTAAAAAGACAAATTTCCAAGATCAGGAATGAAAGAGGAAACATTGTTACAGATCCTACATACATTAAAAGGACAATAAGAGATTCTTATTAAAAATAAAAATGACAGGCCCCAAATTGGTGAAACGAACAAATTCCTTTAATCACAAGGTTTACCAAAACTAAAATGGTAATTTTGAATAGCCCTACATCTGTAAAGATATTAAAATCATGATTTTAAACTTTAACCAGAAGTAAAAGTTCAGGCTTACAGATAAATTCTGTCAAATACTTAAGTAGCAGAGAAGGCAGTACTTCCCAATTCATTTTATGAGGCCAACATAATCCAGACGTTGAAACCTGACAAAGTCATACACTTCCTGCAAAAGTCCTTTAAAAATAATAGAAAGTCAAATCCAGCAATAGGGTATAAGGATGACACGGGAACACATGAGGCCCACCCAAGAAATGCAACGTTAGTTTAACTTTTTTTTTTTTTTTTTGAGACAGTCTTGCTCTGTCAACAGGCTGGCGTGCAGTGGCGCGATCTCAGCTCACTGCAACCTCCACCTCCTGGGTTCAAGCGATTCTCCCGCCTCAGCCTCCCAAGTAGCTGGGACTACAGGCACGCACCACCACGCCCAGCTAATTTTTGTATTTTTAGTAGAGACGGGGTTTCACCACATTGGCGAGGGTGGTCTCAATCTCTTGACCTAGTGATCTGTCCGCCTCGGCCTCCCAAAGTGCTGGGATTACAGGTGTGAGCCACTGAGCCTGGCCAGTTTAACATTTGAAAAGCAATTTAATTACTTGCATTAACAAAATGAAAGGTGCCCTGGCCCACTCCTGTAGTCCCAGCACTTTGGGGGACAGAGGCAGGTGGATTGCTTGAACTCAGGAGGTCAAGACCAGCCTGGCAACATGGAGAAACCCCATCTCTACAAAAAACACAAAAATGAGCTGTGCGTGGTGGCATGTGCCTGTTGTCCCAGCTATGCAGGAGGCTTAGGTGGGAGGATTGCTTGAGCCCAGGAGTTTAAGGCTTTGGTGAGCCATGATCATGCTACTGCACTCTGGCCTGGGCAAGAGTGAGATCCTGTCTCAAAATAAATAAAATAAAATAAAGGAGAAAAATCACCTTAGTAGTTGCAAATATATATATATATGAAAAAATTTAATGGTTATTCATGATAAAAACTCCTAACAAATTAGCAATAGAAGGAAACTTCCTCAATTTAATAAATAAGCATCTACAAAAACATAGCACTAATACCATACTTAATAGCAAAATATTGAATGATTTCCCTGAAATCAAGAACATGCAAAGGATGTCTCATCTCACCATTTAATTCAACACTTGGGAAATATAAAGAATACAAAAAGTGAAGAAAGAGTAGAAAAGAAGTAAAAAAAGAAAACCAGATAAATGTAATAATTTAACATCAATCAGGGTAGGTAAAAGACAGACAATACCAGTGTTGGCAAGAGTGAGGCAACAGAATTCTCATATGACCCTGGTAGGACTGTGACAGGCCAAGTATCACTAAGAACTGTTTCAGTACTGACTGTGCGGTTAAGTTAAATATTAAAAGCCAGTGCCCTTATACAAAGGCTGGGATGTAACAAAAGCCCATCAAGAGTTTTTCCTACGCCTTTCCTGGGCCTTAAAGCATGACAAAATAATGAAGGAATTCTTAACAGGATCCGCTTAGGATTAAACAAATTTTATTGTGGGTCTGAAGAAACTCCCCAGGCCTCCACAAACAAGTTTATTGGGGGTCTGAAGGAACTCCTCAAACCTCCTGATTTAGCAGGAGACAAGATAAGGGTAATCACCCCAGCACCTGGCCCCATTTAGAACAAGTAAATCTACTGAGGCTCCAGAGGAAGGTCTTCAGGACTCAGACCTTAGTTATAGAGTAAAAGAAGTTAATCACTTAGGTCTTTAGATAAATGCACACTTACATATAGACATACAGCTTAGAAGGTATATAAGCTCTGGAAAACTTTGTAATTTTGAGTTGGTCTGGCGATAACTTCCAGGCCTTCTCCCTGTAACCAGTTACAGAAATAAAAACTCTCTTCCTCCCCAGTTCATCTGCATCTCGTTATTGGGCCATGAGAAACAGCAGCCCGACAGGGAACAAATCTGGCGAGCTAGCAAGGAGATAATGACAGTGCTGCGTTCAGCGGCTGGCAGCTTGCAAGGAGACAGTCTTCAGGAGGATTCCAGCAGCTGCTGGGTGAATTTCTCCCGAGGACCCTCCAGAGGGCTGTTCCATGCATGCGCAAATCTGCATGTCCCTTTCACTACTAGGGAAACATGGTGATCAGGAGTGGACGGGCTCCAAGGGTGAGTTGACTAGATGATATGTCGGGAGTCTACCATTCTCCTGTCTGGGCTTGCTAAGCCATTTGTCCGGTACCACCAAGGGAAGCAAAAGGGCTCGCTCATACACCCGCTTTGGATTTTGGTTGAGACCAGGTTTTGAGTTGGTTTTGAGTCTGTTTTGCCTGAGTGCACTTCCCCTTCTGTTGTCCAAAATTTGTCTCCACTTGTTTGCGTATCTGTTTTATTCCTTTTGATGCCATGTAAACTTGATAATGGCAGGTATTGGATTCATTCCTGCTGAGAGGCCTCTGGGAAGAAAAAAAAATTTGTTTTTTAGGAGCTCAATGGCTGAGAGTCGGCTTAAATAAAAGCTAACATCCAAGATATGTATATGTATTTGTGCATGTTTGTATTTAAAGGCCTTCATGTTTTTGTTTATTTCTCTCCTAGGACCCTGTCTTTTTGAGCAAGTTTTTTCTTGTCAGTTGACTGAATTCTGTTTTCTTCATTAACAGCTATTACAACAAAAGCTACTCTGAGGTTTTTAAGAAAATGTGTAATTTAGACACTTAGAAATGTCTTTGTTTGGATTTTTTTTTTTCTTTTTTTTTTTTGATACGGAGTCTCGCTTTGTCCCCCAGGCTAGAGTGCAGTGTCATGATCTTGGCTCACTGTAACCCCTGCCTCCTGGTTCAAGCAATTCTCCTGCCTCAGTCAACTGAGTAGCTGGAATTATAGGCCCCACTGCCATGCTCAGCTAATTTTTGTATTTTTAGTAGAGATGGGGTTTCGCCATATTGGTCAGGGTGGTATCGAACTCCTGACCTCGTGATCCACCTGCCTCAGCCTCCCAAAGTGCTGGGATTACAGGCGTGAGCCACCGTGCCCAGCCAACATTAATAGTACACGAATGTAAAGATGAAATTGGGCTTATTTGGTATAAAAATTATACAGAAAGCATTGTTAAATAAGAAATCATGCTTGGCTTTCTTTTGGCTATATTTGTATAAATATGTTATTGGTATGTGTTCCAAAGTTATGGGAAACTCCTATAATTCTGATATATCTTAGTGTACATTATCAGTAATAATTTTAATTGTTATGTTAAATTATTTTGTGCCACAGAGTTAACAGATTTCTTTGTCAATTGTGTCTGTAACTATGGCTACCCTAAAACTTTTTGTCATCCATAAACAATTGTTGTCTTGTTTTGGTCCTCTTCAGAAGGCAGTTTTATAAGCTAGGCACAGTGGCTCACACCTGTAATCCCAGCACTTTGGGAGGCCGAGGTGGGCAGATCACCTGAGGTCGGAAGTTTGAGACTAACCTGACCAACATGGAGAAACCCCATCTCTACTAAAAATACAAAAAACTTTAGCTGGGTGTGGTGGCACATGCCTGTAATCCCAGCTACTCAGGAGGCTGAGGCAGGAGAATCACTTGAACCCGGGAGGAGGAGGTTGTGGTGAGCCGAGATCGCACCATTGTACTCCAGCCTGGGCAACAAGAGTGAAATTCCATCTCAAAAAAAGAAAAAAAGAAGGCAGTTTTATAATCAGCTGTAAAGCTCTAACAGGCACTGTTGAATGCAGGTTTCCGATAACTTTAGAGCTTGTGACATCAGAATAGAGGAAAAACGTTCAGGACTCATGACAAGCTAAAATGTTCATTAATATCAAGCAGGACAGCAATTAACTACATGAACTGAACTAATAGGAGCCTGGAGTGATCTTTTTGACGTTTTGCTTAAAATATTGCTAATCCTTTGTTTTGCTTTTCAGTGTCAAGGAAACTTTTCTTTTGAGCTATTAACAGCTTGTAACAAGTATACGCCTATGAACAAAATTTGGAGCATATTTGTTCCTTTCTACTTGGTTCCTCTAAAATTTGGAAACTATCTGTGAGTATTCTTAATTTATGGCAATACAGTTATTTGCATAAGTGCAATAAGAATCTGTTTTATTTTGTAACAGGACACAATTGGAAAAACTGGTTATTTTACCAAGGCTTTAACTGGAATGATGTGCTCTCCTTTAAGGAATCGAACTTCATTTATAAAGCCAATAAATTCCTTGGAAACTGGCCTCATATTTTGTGTACACAGTCCCTGTACGGGGTTTCTGATCTGTGGTAAGTAATCACTTTCTGACAGGCCAGGAACCCCAAGTTATCTTAGAACCTCAAGAGGAGAGGCATTCACCTAACTGATAGGTATTTGATGATACAAATCCATGGCTAGGCTTGGCGTTAAAAAGTCTTATCTCAGATTCCTTCTATGAAACAAAGTTCCATCAAAGCCAATTTAAAAAGCCCACGTGAAATATAATTATTCTTCCTGCACTGTATACAATTAGACCAAGTACAATGAAGAAAACCAGTCCTACCATGATTTATCTTTTAATAAAAATGGGAAACTGGAGAGAGAAAAATTACGTTTCAAAAACTATAGTACACCGGTTGTTAAATTCTAGTTTCACCTGATGTTTTTTCAGCTTTTATTATATTCTACACTTTGGATTAAATTCTAATTTTTCTGTCTACAGGTCTCCAAAATACTATTTTCAATTTTTTCCTCCTTCTTTTCCTTTTTCCCCATTTTTCCTAATTTGAAACCACTGAAACCTAAGCTGTGCCTTCTTGAAGCCCTGTGAACTGAAGACTAGACAACTTAAACTCCAGAAGAAAACAGCAGTAACCTATTTATATGTGTTGCTGTTGCATACTATTATGTTTCAGCAGGCACTGCCTCTAAGCCCCCAAAACAGAGAGTGCTACTGGGAACAAATCGAACTCTTCCACTCCAGCGCTGCGTTCGGTGCTCTGTAACAATGACCACATCTCAGCAGGAAGTAGTCAGAAAGATTATGATGCCCCATCTCCCTACAATTCTCGTGATATATAAATATACAAGCATGACAGAAATCATGTGCAGATTGACAGCGGGGATTGTGGCAGGTCAGGTCTCACTAAGAACTGTTTCAGTACTGACTGTGTGGTTAAGTTAAATATTAAAAGCCAGTACCCTTATACAAAGGCTGGGATGTAACAAAAGCCCATCAGGAGTTTTGCCTAGGCCTTTCCCAGGCCTTAAAGCATGGCAAAACAACTAACAATTTTTTTTTTTTTTTTTTTTTTTTTTTTTTTTTTTTTTTTTTGAGACAGAGTCTCTCTCTGTCACCCAGGCTGGAGTGCAATAGTGTGATCTTGTCTCACTGCAACCACTGCCTCCGGGTTCAGGCAATTCTACTGCCTCAGCCTCCTGAGTAGCTGGGATTACAGGCAAGCATCACCATGTCCGGCTAATTTTTGTAAATAACTAAGGAATTCTTAACAGGACCCATTTAGGATTAAACAAGTTTTATTGTGGGTCTGAAGAAACTCCCTAGGCCTCCACAAACAAGTTTATTGAGGATCTGAGGGAACTCCCCAAGCCTCCATGATTTAGCAGGAGATAAAATAAGAGTAATCACCCCAGCAGCTGGACCCATTTAGATTAAATAAATTTACTGAGGCTCCAGAGGAAGGTCTTCAGGACTCAGACCTTATAGATTAAAGGAAGTTAATCACTCATGTATTTAGATGAAGGCACACTTCCACGTAGAGATATAGCTTGGTATATAAGCTCTGGAAAATTTTGTAATTTATTTTATTTTATTTTATTTTTTTGAGACAGAGTCTCACTCTGTCCCCCAGGATGGAGGGATGGAGTGCAAAGGGACGATCTTGGCTCACTGCAACCTCTACCTCCCAGGCTCAAGTGATTCTCCTGCCTCAGCCTCCCAAGTAGGTGGGATTACAGATGCCTGCCACAAAGCCTGGTTAATTTTTGTATTTTTGGTAGAGACAGGGTTTCACCATGTTGGCCAGGCTGGTCTCGAACTCCTGACCTCGAGTGATACACCTGCCTCAGCCTCCCGAAGTGCTGGGATTACAGACGTGAGCCACTGCGCCTGGCAAAACTTTGTAATTTTGAGTTTTGCAACGATTCCCAGGCCTTCTCCCTGTAACCAGTTATAGAAATAAAAACTCTCTTCCTCCCCCGTTCATCTGCATCTCGTTATTGGGCCAGGAGAAAGAGCAGCCTGACCCTCAGTTTGGTCCAGGAACACAACTGTAAAATGCTACAACTATTTCTGAAGACTGTATGGCAGGTTTTTTAATGTTAAACATACCTATGATCTAGCAATTCCCAAAGTACCCAGGAGATAGTTTTAAAAAAAATAGGGCACAGAAAGAGTTATACATCAGCCTAGTAAATGAACCCTGGAAAAGAAAAGAATTGTACAAGAATGGTCACAGTGAGTTAATTACTATACCTAACAATCAAAAACAACAGAAAAAGGAGAATGGATCAATAAAAAGGTAGCAGACTCAAAACAGAATACAATAGAAAGGAATAGGAATAAACTACTGATCAAGAAACAGAATACATACTATATGATTTCATTTGCGTGGAATTCTAGGAAAGGCAAAACTTTAGTGACAAGGAGCAAATCAGTTATACAACAATATACACTACTTAAAACTCATCAAATTGTACACTTAAGAGTTGTGATTTTGTAATAAAGTTGATTTTTTAAAAGACTTCAAAGACATTTTCAAGTAAAAGAAAACCAGTAAAATCTATTGCCAGCAGAACTGCCCTGTAAGAGTTTCTGCAAACCGAAGAGAAATGATGCCAAATGGAAACTTGGATTTTCTGTGGTGACTGAAGATCACTAGAAATGATAAATAATGTTCACACCCCCAAAAAACTGTCTTTTTCTCCTAATTTCTTTAAAATACATGACTGAGGCCAGGCGCGATGGCTCACGCCTGTAATCTCAGCACTCTGGGAGGCCAAGGTGGGCGGATCACTTGAGGCCAGGAGTTCAAGATCAACTTGGTCAACGTGGTAAAACCCCATCTCTACTAAAAATACAAAAATTAGCTGGGCATGGTAACGTATGCCTGTAATCCCAGTGGCTTGGGAACCTGAGGCAGGAGAATCGCTTGAACCGGGGAGGCGGAAATTGCAGTGAGCCAAAATTGTGCCACTGCACACCAGCCTGGACGACAGAGCAAGATTTCACCTCAAAAAGATAAAATAAAAGACTGTTTATAGCGAATATATTAAAATTGCATTGTGATTGACAGCATATGAAGATTCAATACATATGACAATTATAGCCTGAAGAATGAAGGAGTAGGTAGTACAAGTACCTATACAAGATCTCTCATTTTACATGAAGTTGTACAAGATTACATAGACTGTGAAGAGTTACAAATGTATACTGTCATCTCTAAAGCAGCAACTAAAAATATAAAGTAAAAATGCAAAGCAGTATAGCTAAGTGGCAATTAAGTTATATTGAATTAAGTTAAATTAGAATGTTAAAAAAAAAAAAAAGTTCAATTGGCCCAAAGAAGGCAGGAATAGGAACAGAGGAAGAAAAAAAAAAACAGTAAAAGAGACCTAAATCTAATTGTATCGATAATTACATGAAATAAACATTCGAATTAAAAGGCACAGACTGGGCACGGTGGCTCATGCCTGTAATCCCAGCACTTCGGGAGGCTGAGACAAGAGGATTGCTTGAGCCCGCGAGTTGGAGAACAGCCTGGGCGACATAGCAAAACCTCGTCTCTAAAAATAAATAAGGCACAGATTGCCAGAATGGATTTAAAAAAAAAAAAAGCAAGACCCAACCATATGTTGTCTATAATATAAAGGCTTTAAATATAAGACATAGGTCAGTTGAAACAAAATGAATGAGAAAAGATAGAACATGCAAAGAGTAAACATAGTAAGACTGGAATGGGTATATAACTATCAGATAAACTATATTTCAAGACAAACTATTACCAGAGATACAAAGGGATGTTTCATGATAATAAAACAGTCAATTCATCAGGAATATATAACAAAGATAAATGTGTATGCACCTTATAGTAACAATACTTCAAAATATGTGAAGCAAAAATTGACAGAATTCAATGGAGAAACTGGCAAATTCCATAGTCCTAGTTGGAATTAACACCCTGCCACAACAGTTGATAAAAGAACTGGAAAAAAAAATCCATAAGGAAATAACAAGATTTGAACATAATAACTAACTTGACCAAACTGATATTAGTACACCACTGCACAACAGAATGCACATGCTTTTAAAGGGCCTATGGGACATTCCCCAACTCACACTACATGCTGGGTCGGGAAATAACTCCCAATACATTTGCAAAGACTGGTATTCTACATCATTTGTTCTTTGACCTGAATGGAATTAAATAAGAAGTCAGTAAGTATATCTAGAACCCTCCCCCCAGTAATATTTAGAAATCAAATAGATGATGCACAGAAAGGAACTGCATTCATCAAGTGCAGACAATTGTTTTGATGACTTTCACTGTAAAAGCGAACAGAGAGACAGGGTAATGAGGGCAGTTAGAAATCATGATCCTTCTCTGCCGAGCGAGGTGGCTCACGCCTGTAATCCCAGCACTTTGGGAGGCCGAGGCAGGCGTATCACAAGTCAGGAGACTGAGACCATCCTGGCCAACATGGTAAAACCCGTCTCTACTAAAAATACAAAAAAAAAAAAAAAAAAAAAAAAAAAAAAAAAAAAAAAAAAACCGCTCAGCATGGTGGTGCAGAAGAATCGCTTGAACCCGGGAGGCAGAGGTTGTAGGGAGCCGAGATCGCACCACTGCACTCCAGCCTGGGCGACAGAGCAAAGCTCTGTATCAAAAAAAAAAAAAGAAAAGAAAAGAAAAAAAGAAATCATGACCCTTCTCTTGTCAGAACCCGGCAGTAGATCCCACTGATCTCAGATAAGATTCGCACACAATCTTGGCACCCTAGGCTTTCCCTAGTAATAGCCTAACCCCTTTTTCCATCTGAGTTTCTATCCTCCATGAACTTCCTTTTCCAGGCAAAAAGGACAACTCCTCATACCCTCAGAGTCAATCAGTTGCACAGTGCAGGTGGGTGCCAAGCACTGTGTCAGTGACCCATGAGGAGCCAGACAAGGCGCCTGTTCCCTCAAAGAACTATCTCAAAACCACTGGGACAGTCGGACAGTTGAGATGTACCATGCAAGCCGTGGAGTCCTCATGTAATAAAGTGCTCTGCAACTAAAAAGGACACTGGAAGTAATTCTGCCAGAGAAAACTCAGGAAAGCTTTGCAGTGGACAAACATCTGTAGTGAGGCATCTTTTGAGATAAATAGGGAAACAACACAGCCTGTATAGGTGATACTAAATAAGTTCTGTTAATTCTGTTGGGTACGATCATTAATGCTGAAGTTGTTTCTCTTTAAATTCCTTATTTATGAAAGATGCATACTGAAGTGTTAGGATGGTGCAAAAGTAATCGTGGTTTTTGCCATTTACAGATGAAATGATATGACATCTGAATTTTGTTTTAAAGCACTACATCACAGAAGTGTCATACACAAGTTTTACTTCATTCCACATTCACAGCAGCTCCACGAGGTTAAGTACCTTGCTCAAAGTGACAGCGACAAAGGGAGAGACCTGGATTTGAACTCACACTATGAAGGGTCACTCAAGACAGCAAACCCTGGTATAGACCCCTAGTGAAAGAGACAATTTCCAAAGAGATCCACACTTGGGGTTGCAGATTTGGGGGAAAGAAGACAGGTCAGTCATTTATAAGTGGTGAAGCTGAGTGATGAATCCATGGAACTTCCTAACTACTTCTGGATATCTTTGCAATGTTTTCATACTGAAAAGTTAGAAATAAGAATGTAGGTCTTGGCCGGGTGCGGGGGCTCACGCCTGTAATCCCAGCACTTTGGGAGGCGGAGGCGGATGGATCACGAGGTCAGGAGCTCAAGACCAGCCTGACCAACATGGTGAAATCCCATCTCGGGCTGGGCGCGGTGGCTCACGCCTGTAATCCCAGTACTTTCGGAGGTCCAGCACTTTCGGATCATGAGGTCAGGAGATCGAGATCATCCTAGTCAACATGGTGGTCTACTAAAAATACAAAAATTAGCCAGGTGTGGTAGCACGTGCCTGTAGTCCCAGCTACTCAGGAGGCTGAGGCAGGAGAATCCTTTGAACCCGGGAGGCGGAGTCTGCAGTGAGCCGAGATCACGCCGCGCCACTGCATTCCAGCCTGGGGACAGAGCGACACTCCATCTCAACAAGAGAAAGAAAGAAAATAAAAGAAAAGGAAAGAAAGAAACCCCATCTCTACTAAAAATACAAAAAAAATTAGCCGGGTGTGGTGGTGGGCGCCTGTAGTCCCAGCCACTCTGAGGCAGAGAATTGCTTGAACCCAGGAGGTGGTGGTTGCAGTGAGCTGAGATCGCGCCACTGCACTCCAGCCTGGGCGACTGAGCAAGACTTCATCTCATTAAAAAAAAAAAAAAAAAAAAAATGTACGTCTGGATGCCTTCCACCCAACTTCTTCCCCCACCTCCAGGAATTCAAGGAGTCATTCAACAGCCCCCTGGGGCTTGAGAAATATGTTCCTTGGTCCTATGGGCACCATTCTACTTGTTGCAACCCATGCTCCCGGAAGAGTCCCAAAGTCGGAGGGAGCCACACAGCTGCAGACGCCGACAATCTGGACCCAAGTACGCACTCATGTAACCCACAATCCAGGGATGTCTAACTCCAGCCGAGCCCTTCTCAACTCACCAAGGCGCAGCAGGGCCCCCAGACCCTAAGGCTACTGACCCGAGTCGCATGGCCCTAGGGGTCCCCCCACTATCAAGACCAAGTCTGGATGTCTATCCACAAACAGTCCTCCCCCACAAACCCCAGTCCTTGCGGCCAAGCTGCACCATCACCACCACGGTGCACCAGCCAGCCACAAGAGTCCTAATAAACAATCGGACTGAGGTTGGCCGCGCCACTGTACTCCAGCCTGGGCGACAAGAGCGAAACTCTGTCTCAAAAAACAAAACAAAACAAAGACCAAACAATCAGCCGGGCGTGGTGGCGGGCGCCTGTAATCCCAGCTGCTCTGGAGGCAGGGGCAGGAGGATTGTTTGAACCCAGCGGCGGGGAGAGTGGGGGGCGCGGAGATTGCAGTGAACCGACAATGCGCCATTGCACTCTAGCCTGGGCGACAGAGAGAGACTCCGTCTCAAAAATAAATACATACATACATACATATATACATACATACATACATACATACATAAAATTTAATAAATAAATAAACAACCCGACTGATGCCCAAGCCGCGTGCCCCCCACTAATGAGGAAGTTTGCTCCAACCAAGGATATCATGTCCCCCAAAGCCACATTTGCTGGCCCTGAGACCTCCAAGGCGCTATGCTGGTGGGACGGAATGGCGCTATGCTGGTGGCAGGATGCTGTCTGGGTACCCCAGGCAGAGCCCACTCAACGGCCCCCGAAGTACCGGGGACGCACCTGCGGAGTAGCTCGGGAAGTCGGTCCCAGGCCTGCACTGGCCCCTCCAGGTCAAGATACTGGGCCCAGAGTCCCGCCAAAAGCACGCGACAGCGACAACGCCAACGCCCCCTCCCCACCAGAGGACCTCCGCCAAGACCTCTCTCCGGGGTGGACGGCGCACGCCCAGACCCCACAGCCGAAACTCAAACACCAAGGAACATGTGGCCACAGCAGGGACTGCCCATGCCAGCTTTCCCGATCTTCCTTCCCGTGGAAGGGCCGCGGAAGCGGGGACCACCTCCGGGCTAGCGCACCAGAACTGTGAAAGGACACTCACCACGCACCCGGCGACGATGGCGGGACGCGGAAGTACGCGAGCTGGACCGCCCCTGGGCACGGAACTACACTACCCAGATTGCCCCGGGGCGCGCAACTACCCTACCGTGGATGCCCTGGAGCGAGGAACTACAACATCCAGAATGCCGCGAGGGGCGGGACCGCCGCATCCAGGAGAAATTGTGAAAAATCAGAAAGTAAAATCTAACTTTCGGGTCCATGAGAAGGGAGGTCAGGTGAGCACTAAGTCTATTTAACTTTTTATACGGTCCTTCTAATTTAATTATTTTTAAAAAAAGATGTTACTTGTCTTCCATCCTGCAAATTCACATCTGTGATTTTGCACCCCTGTACTTTATTTACTTACTTCTTTTTTGAGAAGGGGTCTTCTCTGTCTGCAGTACAGTGGTGTGATCATAGCTCACTGCAGCCTCAAACTCCTGGCCAACCAATTCTCCCACCTCAACTTTCTGAGTAGCTGGGAATACTGGTGCATAGTACCACACCCGGCTAATTTTTTGTTTTGTTTTTTTAGAATCTGGGTCTTGCCGCCGGGCGCGGTGGCTCACACCTGTAATCCCAGCACTTTGGGAGCCTGAGGCGGGCGGATCACCAGAGGTCAGGAGTTCGAGACCAGCCTTGCCAATGTGGTAAAACCCCGTCTCTACTAAAAATACAAAAATTAGCTGGGCGTCGTGATGGGCGCCCGTAGTCCCGGCTACTCAGGAGGCTAAGGCAGGAGAATCGCTTGAACCCGGGAAGTGGAGGTTGCAGTGAGCCGAGATCGCGCCACCACTCCACCCTGGGCAACAGAGTGAGATTCCTTCTCAAGAAAAAAAAAAAAAAGAAGAAGAATCTGGGTCTCGCTATGTTGACCAGGCTGGTCTGGAACTCCTAGCCTCAAGCAATTTTCCCACTTCAGGCTCCCAAAGTCCTGGGATTACAGGCGTGAGCCACCGCGTCTGGCTACACCCCTATTTTTTGTCAGTTTAACTTTTTGTACCTTTAATTTTTGTGGGTACATAATAGGTGGATGTATTTATGGGTTACCTGAGATGTTTTGATACAAACATGCAATACATAATAATCACATCACAGTAAATAGGGTATCCATCACCTCAAGCATTTATCCTTTGTGTTTGGAACAATCCAATCATACTTATCTTTTTAAATGTAAAATTAAATTTTTTACTATAGCCTGTTGTGCTAGCAAATACCAGGTGTTATTTATTTTTCTATTTTTTGTACCCATTAATCATCCACCACCACCCCCTACTACCCTTCCTAGCCTCTGGTAACCATCCTTCTACTTTCTTTTTTTTTTTCCTTTTTTTTTTTTTTTTCAGACAGGGTCTTGTTCTGTCACAGGCTGGAGTGCGGTGGTGCAGTCTCGGCTCACTGTAGCCTCGATCTCCCCAGGCTCAAGTGATCCACCCACCTCAGCCTCCTGAGTAACTGACACTACAGGTGTGGCCACCATCCCAGCTAATTTTTGTATTTTTTATAGAGATGGGGTTTTTGCCATGTTGCCCAGGCCCATCTTGAACTCCTAAGCTCAAGTGATCCACCTCTCTCATCCTCCAGAAATGCTGGGATTATAGGTGTGAGCCAGGGTGCCCAGGCCATCTTTCTAATTTCTATGTCCATGAGTTGAGTTGTTTTAATTATTAGCTCCCACAGATAAGTAAGAACATGTGATGTCTGTCTTTCTGTACCTGGCTTTATTTCACTTAGCATAATGACCTACAGTTCCATCTGTGTTGTTGCAAATGACAGAATCTCATCTTTTTTATGGCCGAATAGTGCTCCATTATGCATAAGTACCACACTTTCTTTATCCATTCGTCTGTTGATGGACACTTAGTTTGCTTCCAAATCTTGGCTATTATGAATAGTGCTGCAGTAAACATGGGAGTGCAGATATCTCTTCAATATACTGATTTCCTTTCTTGTGGGTATATATACCTAGGATTGGGATTGCTGGAATTTTTTTTTTTTTTTTTTGAGATGGAGTCTTCCTCTGTCGCCCAGGCTGGAGTGCAGTAGCACAGTCTCCGCTCACTACAACTCCGCCTCCCGGGTTCAAGCAATTCTCCTGCCTCAGCCTCTCAAGTAGCTAGGACTACAGCCGTGGGCCACCATGCCTAGCTAACTTTTTGTATTTTTAGTAGAGATGGGGTTTCACCATCTTGGTCAGGCTGGTCTCGAACTCCTGGCCTCGTGATCCACCCACCTTGGCCTCCCAAAGTGCTGGGATTACAGGCATGAGCCACTGCGCCCAGCCCTGGATTGCTGGATCTTATGGAAGCTCAAGTTTTAGTTTTTTGAGGAACCGCCGAATTGTTCTCCATAATGGCTATACTAATTTACATTCCCACCAAGAGTACAAGGATTCCCTTTTCTCCAAATCCTTTGCAGCATTTGTCATTACCTGTCTTTTGAATAAAAGCCGTTTCAACTGGGGCACGATGATACCTCATTGTAGTTTTGATTTGCATTTCTCTGATGATCAATGATGTTGAGCTCCTTCTCTTATACCTGTTTGTCATTTGTATATCTTTTTTTTTTTTTTTGAAATGGAGTCTCATTCACTCTGTTGCCTAGGCTGGAGGGCAGTGGCATGATCTTGGCTCATTGCAACCTCTGCCTCCTGGGTTCAAACAATTCTCCTGCCTCAGCCTCCTGAGTAGCTAGGACTACAGGCACACGCCACCACGCCCAGCTAATTTTTGTATTTTTAGTAGAGACAGAGTTTCACCATGTTGGCCATGGCTGGTCTCGAACTCCTGGCCTCAAGTGATCCACCTGCCTCAGCCTCCCAAAGTGCTGGGATTGCAGGCGTGAGCCACCACACCTGGCCACATTTGTATGTCTTTTGAGAAATGTCTATTAAGACCTTTTGCTCATTTTCTAATCAGATTATTAGATTTTTTTATAGAATTGTTTGAGCTAGTTATATCTCGGCTCACTACAACTCCGCCTCCCGGGTTCAAGCGATTCTCCTCCCTTAGCCTCTCAAGTAGCTAGGACTACAGCCATAGGCCACCATGCCCGGCTAATTTTTTGTATTTTTAGTAGAGATGGGGTTTCACCATCTTGGTCAGGCTGGTCTCGAACTCCTGACCTCGTGATCCTAGTTATTAATCCTTTGTCAGATGGGTAGTTTATATTCTAGTTATTAATCCCTTGTCACATGGGTAGTTTCCAAATCTTTTCTCCCATTCTGTGGGTTGTCTCTTCACTTTGTTGTTTCCTTTGCTGTGCAGAAGCTTTTTAACTTGATGTGATCCCATTTGTCCATTTCTGCCTTAGTTGCTGGTGCCTGTGGAGCATTTCTTGAGAAGAATTTGCCCACTTTAGTGTCCTGGAGTAGTAGTCCTTCTCTTGGGTTAAATCTGCTTGGTGTTCTATAACCTTCTTGTATTTGGATATTGATATCTTTCTCTACATTTGAGAAGTTTTCTGTTATCCTCCCTTTGAGTAAACTTTTTACCACTCTCTCTTTCTCTACCTCCTCTTTAAGGCTGATAAAGCTTAGATTTGACCCTTTGAGGCTATTTTCTGGATCATGTAGGTGTGCATCATTGTTTTTTATTCTTTTTTCTTTTGTCTCCTCTGATTGTGTATTTTCAAATAGCCTGTCTTGAAGCTCACTAATTCTTTCTTCTGCTTCATCAATTCTGCTGATGCCTTATTTGGTTCATTTGGTGAGGTCATGTTTTCCTGGATGCTTTTAATACTCACGGATGTTCGGCTGTGTCTCGGCATTGAAGAGTTAGGTATTAATTAATTGTAGTCTTCACGATCTGGGCTTGTTTGTATACATCCTTCTTGGGAAGGCTTTCCAGATATTCAAAAGGACTTGGGTGTTGTGCTCTAAGCTGTATCGTCAATAGAGTGCCCACAAGCCCAGTAATGTTGTGGTTCTTGCAGATCTGTAGAGGTGTCATCTTGATGCTCTTAAACAAGATCTGAAGGAATTCTGTGGATTACCAGGCAGAGACTCTTGTTCTCTTCTTTTACTTTCTCCCAAACAAATGGAGTCTCTCTTTCTCTGTTCTGAGCTACCTGTAGCTGGGGGTGGAGTAACCCTTAGTGTGACCACCACCACTAGGACTGTGCTGGGTCAGTCCTGAAGCCGGCACAGCACTGGGTCTCACCCAAGGCCTCCTGTAATCACTCCCCGGCTACTGCCTGTGTTCACTCAAGGCCCCGGGACTCTACAATCAGCAGGTGGCAAATCCAGCCAGGTCTGTTTCTTTCTCTTCAGGGTGATGAGTTCCTCTAGGCCCTGGGAAGGTCCAGAGGTGCTGTTGGGAGCCAGAGACTAGCGTCAAAAACTTTAGAAACCCACCTGTTGTAGTTCTATTGTACTGTGAGTGAGGTGGCACTCAAACCACAAGATGCAGTCCTTCCCACTCTTCCCTCCCCTTTCCAAAGTCAGAGGCTACTGCCACCACAAGCCAATGGGGGAGCACTGTCAGGCTGCCACCAGGGGTCCCTTAAGGCCCAAGGGCTCTTCAGCTTGTGGTGAATGCTACCTGGCCTGGGACTCACCCTTCATGGAGGTGGGCTCCCTGCTAGCCCAGGGCAGGTCTAGAAAGCCTGTCCAAGAGCCAAGGCCTGGAATCAGTGACCCCAACAGCCCGCTTGGAGCTCTCCTCCACTGTGGCAGAGCTGGTACCTAAGGTGCAAGACAAAGTCCTCTTTACTTTTTCCTCCACTTTTTTTTTTTTTTTTGAGACAGATTCTCGCTCTGTCACCCATGCTGGAGTGCAGTGGCACGATCTCGTTTCATTGCAAGCTCCGTCTCCTGGGTTCACGCCATTCTCCTGCCTCAGTCTCCCAAGTAGCTGGGACTACAGGCTCCCGCCACCACGCAAATTTTTTGTATTTTTAGTAGAGACGGGGTTTCACCATGTTAACCAGGATGATCTCTATCTCCTGACCTTGTGATCCGCCCGCCTCAGCCTCCCGAAGTGCTGGGATTACAGGCGTGAGCCACCGTACCAGGCCTTTTTCCTCCACTTTTCTTAAGCAGAAGGACTCTCTCCCCAGAGCCACCACAGCTGGGACTGTGCTGAGTCTCACCTGAAGCCAGCAAGTCTTAGAGCCTCACCCAAGGCCCACGACATACTGTCTGGGTATTGCTGCTGGCTATTAGGGCCCAAGGGCTCTTCAGTTAGCAGGTGATGAATCCTGCCAGGCCTGGTCCTTACCTCCAAGGCAGCAGGTTCCCTTATGGCCCAAGGTGTGTCTGGGAGCTCAGGCCTGGAAAGGGGGCCTCACAACTCTGACTGGTGCCCTATCCTGCTGTGGCTGAGCTGGTACCCAAGGTGCAAGACAAAGTTCTCCCCACTCTCCCCTCTCCTCTCAAGTGGAAGAAAGGGATCTTTTTTGGAGCCACGAGCTCTGCAGCCTGGGGTTAGGGGAGGGGTGGCGTACTCCTTTAGCCATACTGGCTGTTGTCTCAGTAGGTTGTGTGCTTCCCCAGTCCACTGGCTCTGAGCGCAATTCATCACTAGAACTCTCCTAAGAGTCGCAGTCCCTGTGGCCCAGACTGCCTTTCGAGTTTATTTAGGGCCCTCCAGCCAGAGGTGGTGAGATTTGCAGTAACTCAAATTCCAACCACTGGGATAGGTGATTCCCCTCTGGCTAAGGCTGGTGTAAATACTCCCTCCATGGGTGGGCATCGGCTGGGTTTGATCCAGTTTTGCTTTCTGGTATAACAGGGCAGCACTGAGTTCAATGCAATATCTCATCACTGCTGCGCTTGCCCTCTCCCAAGAACACAGATTCTCTCTTCGCACCAGAGCCACTGCTGGGGGATGGGTCAGGGGCTTTGGTGATTCAGGACTGTCTTTCCTACCTCTTCAGTCCCTGTGCTTACCTGATTTTTCGTTCTTGTAAAGGTGCTTTTTTGTGTAAATAGTTGTTAAGTTGTTTTTCTTTTCTTTTTTTGTTTTTTTTTTGAGACGGAGTCTCGCTTTGTTGCCCAGGCTGGAGAGCAGTGGCGCGATCTTGGCTCACTGCAAGCTCTACCTCCCAGGTTCATGTCATTCTCCTGCCTCAGCCTCCCGAGTAGCTGGGACCACAGGGCGCCTGCCACCATGCCCGGCTAATTTTTTGCATTTTTAGTAGAGATGGGGTTTCACCGTGTTAGCCAGGATGGTCTCGATCTCCTGATCTGGTGATCTGCCCGCCTCGGCCTCCCAGAGTGCTGGGATTACAGTTAAGTTGTTTTTCTTACAAGGGGGAATGCTCAGTGGAGCCTTGCATTCCCCCATCTTGTGCCACCTCCCACCCGCATGTTTTCAATGGCAGTGTGTATGAATGTACTTCTAAAAATGCCAAAAATACTGGGTTTTTTTCCTGTTATAAAGAAGAAGATTCTGAATTTTTTTTTAAAATTCCAATTGATTACAAGAAGAAAGATAAGGAAAAACTAAACTTGAGGACATTTAATACTGTAGCAATTAAAGTTATCTTACTAACACAAAAATTGTTTATTAGATGTAAGAGAATAATACGCTCAGAAATGTACCAAAGTCTTTGCAAAATGAGACATACTCTTTTTCTAAGAATTTGATAAAAGTGGTATTTTTAAGTTACTTCCTATTTGCTTCTTCTCAAAATGAAGTAACAGGAACCAGATTTAGCCTTTCACCTTAGTCAACATTTAAAAGGACAAAATATATGAAACATTTGAAGACATTTGACATCAGACAATGAAGAGCAGTGATCTCCACAGATGGAGAGAATTTCCAAGTCATAGCACAGAGAAGGGAAAGTCAAGTGGAGCACGGAGTTCACCTGGAGGAGATGGAACTGGGAATCTGAGGAGGCTACGCAGCTAGAGTTCACAGAGCGGAGTACAGAAAGGGAGAGAGAACGCCGGAGATGTGCAGAGAGTCCTCTTCCTCAGATACTAGTTGAGTGCTGACCAGCATGTACACGTGAGGAAACTCCTCAAAATTAGGGGTAAAAAACACTAGAAAGGGCTAGAGGGCAATACTGTGAGCTCAAAAAGAACATCAATACTGTAATGTCTGTTCCCACCAGACAGAGTGGAAATGCTAATTCACATGGCATCAAGTCATGTACTCGAAAGGGTTTTGCCTCTAGTGGGGGCAAAAATTAACCTAAATGCTTCTCTGGTCTCACCTAATAGAGCTTAAATCCAAGACTAGAAAGGATCAAATTGTTCCCAAGTAACTTAACTGCATCCCAGATAAAAAGCTCAAGAATATTTAAAAGAATACAAAACTATCCAGCATCCAATAAGGCAAAACCGGGGATTTTTTTTTTCTATTCTTAGCCCTGCTTCCATCCTAAGACCCTGGATTTTAGAATTCCAATTAAAAAAATGCTAGCATGCAAAGAACATATTCCCCAAAATGAAGAGAAAAGTCAACCAATAGAAATGACACAGAAAATATAATGAAAAGGTAAGGGCACAAGGTGGGCACAGTGGCATGTGTCTGTAGTTGCAGCTACTTAGGAGGCTGCTTAAAAATATTGGGACAATTGCTTAAACCTAGGGGTTCCAGACCAGCCTGGGCAACCTAGCAAGACCCTGTCTAAAAAAGAAAAAAATAGGAGGTGGAGCTTGCAGTGAGCTGAGATCGTGCCACTGCACTCCAGCCTGGGCGACAGAGCAAGACTGCATCTCAAAAAAAAAAAAAAAAAAAAAAAAAAAAGAAAGAAAGAAAGAAAGAAAGAAAGAAAGAAAGAAAGAAAGAAAGAAAGAAAGAAAGAAAGAAAGAAAAGAAAAGAAAAGAAATACCAAGATAAGAGCATTAAAACATTTATTATAACTACAACTTCAAGAAACTACAGGAAACACTTCTAGAAGAGTTTTTCTATACGTCATGCCATACTGGATGTCAACTTGGCCACACTATAATGACCAATTACTTGGTCAAATAGTCGTCTAGATACTCCCATGAAGACATCTTACAGGTGTGATGAACATTTTCAGTCAGTTGACTTTAAGGGAAATTGCATTCCATAATGTGGGAGGGTTTCATCTAATCAGTTGAAGGCCTTAACGGCAAAATCTGAGGTTTCCAGAGAAGAAATTCTGCCTTAAGACTCTAACAGAAATCCTTCCTGATGTTTTAGGCTGCTGTCCTGCCCTATGAATTTTAGACTCAAGATTGCAATATCAACTCTTACCTGAATTTTCAGCCTGCCTGCCCTACAGATTTCAGATTTGCCAGGCCCTGTAATTGTATGAGCCAATCCCTTAAATAAATCAGTATCTCTCTCCCTCTTGATAAACAGATGAACAGATAGAATATATATGTATATATACACACACACACACATATATCCTATTAGTTTTTTCCTATCCTATTACTTTTTTCTTTATATATCCTGTGTATACATATATCCATATATATCCTATTAGTTCTATTTCTCTGGAGGACCTTGACTAACACAGTTGGTATTGCAGCAGACTGGACATTTCAGGGGAAAAACAAGTTAGCCTGAAGACATGGAAGGGGAAACTATTAAAAGTAAAACAGGGATAAAAATACTCAAATGAAAATTATTATTATGAAAATTATTTGATGAAAATTATAAGCCAACAGATTAAAGCATCTCAGTGAAGCCCACGCAAAGGAAACATGAAAATAACAACACCAAGGTACAACTGCTTAAAAGCAGCTATAAAGAAACTTGTTTTAATAAGCCAGAAAAAGGAGACATATTATGTACAGATGAACAAAGATCATGGCAGATTTCATTCAATAAAAAATGTGGCCGGGCGCAGTGGCTCACACCTGTAATCCCAGCACTTTGGGAGGCCAAGGCGGGCGGATCATGAGGTCAGGAGTACGAGACCAGCCTGACCAACATGGTGAAACACTGTCTCTACTAAAAATACAAAAATTAGCTGAGAGTGGTGGTGTGCGCCTGTAATCCCAGCTACTCAGGAGGCTGAGGCAGGAGAATCATTTGAACCCAGGAGGTGGAGGTTGCAGTGAGCCGAGATTGTGCCACTGCACTCCAGCCTGGGCGACAGAGCGAGACTCCATTTCAAAAAATAAAAATTAAAAAAAAAAGCAAGGTAAAAGGAGCAACATCTTTAAAGCACTGAAAAAAAAAAAAAAAAAAAAAAAAGCCAATGTATCACCTTAGAATTTTTTACCCAGTGAAAAAACAGGATGTCCTTCAATCAAAAGGAAAAGGATACTAGATGGAAATAGGGATCCACACAGAGAAATGAAAAACAGTAGAAAAAATATGTAAAAGCTGTGGTTCTATTTAAATAGCTTTAATACATAATAAACTATTTAAAGTAATAAGAAGGTATTGTGATGTTTATGATATATATAGAAGTAAAATGCATAACTATGATAACACAAAGGCCAGGGTTGAAATGGAAGCACACTGTTTTAAGGTTCTACTTTGTGTAAATAGTATAATACCACTGAAGGTAAATTGTGGTAAATTAAAGATGTGTAATATAAACTCAAAGACATAACTGAAGTAACACAACCAACATATACCCAATGAACCAACAAAAGACAACTAAAATCATTAAAAATACTTAATTCAAAAGAGGGCAGGGAAAATAAGAATAATGAACAGATGATGGCTGGGCACAGTGGCTCACGCCTGGAATCCCAGCACTTTGGAAGGCCGAGGTGGGGAAATCATCTGAGATCAGGAGTTCAAGACCAGCCTGGCCAACATGGTGAAACCCAGTCTCCACTAAAAATACAAAAATTATCCAGGCATGGTGGCACACACCTGTAATCCCAGCTACTTGGGAGACTGAGGCAGGAGAATCGCTTGAACCCAGGAGGCAGAGTTTACAGTGAGCCGAGATCACACCACTGCACTCTAGTCTGGGCGACAGAGCAAGACTCTGTCTCAAAAACAAGCAAACAAAACAAATAAACAAAGGGAAGTTGCACATTTCCAGTTCACTCACAGTGGTCAATCTTTGGATCCACATTTCAGCCAACCATCCAAACTGTGAGAGCCCTTTCTAAGTCCCTGAGCTGAAACATTAAGTGTAGAATCTGTGCTTAGTGGGCTCATATTAATGAATTCAACTTGATCCGACTTTCTGTTCCTTCCCCCATTACCCCACACCCTTAATATTGATTCCTGAATATGTTCCCTGCTTTCTACTTGTTTAAACTAGAAAATCAAGCAGTTCTTTTGGAATATAGTATACCTTCTCATGGGTTACACTTTGTACCTCATCTTTAGGGACCTGCTGGGACTTCAGTCTAGGTATAGGTTTAGAAATGAAAAGGGGTGGTGCATACGGGTCTTGAGAAAACCCAGCAGTGTCTTGCAAGACAACTGCCTCAGGGTAGGTCTTTACCATTTCCTCAGGCAATGCAAGGTTAATCCCCTCAGGCAGACGTGGAAAGACCAATATCACTGCAGGTTTGGAGGCCAACTCCACTGGGTTTGGGGAGACCTCTTCCACTGGCAAAAAGATTCATCAGAGTTTGGAGGCTCAATGTCTCTAGCCTTATTAAAGTCATCCAAGTTGACAGAACTCCATTCTTTTCCAATGTCCTCACTTTAAGAGTAGACACCTACGCGGCTTGGAGTTCAACTTGTGCTGTAATTCAGCCAATCATAGAATGAGGTTCTGCATTTGATTTTTCAGCAATTTCAGCCCTGTGCCTACAGGAGATAAGGCTCTCCTTCAGGGTACGCCTAGAAACTCTTGGATCATTTATGCAGCACTTGACCTGGGAATTCAAATCCCTGAGTTTGTCCTTTTCTTTCACCACTTTGTCCAGTGACATTAGCATTAGCCAACATCATTATATTCTTTAGTTTTCCAAAAATGTTTGAAAGTATCATATACAAAGTCACTTATCTCCTTGCTTCTTGTACGTGGTTGATTGGGAGTATCCAATGTAGATATTTTGTGTATCTATATGAACATGCCATGGATTATCTGGTTTATACCACGGATTATCAGTGCTCTCTCTTTACCACTGGAAATAGAATTTTTTTTTTTTTTTTTTTTTTGAGACGGAGTCTCGCTCTGTCACCCAGGCTGGAGTGCAGTGGCCGGATCTCAGCTCACTGCAAGCTCCGCCTCCCGGGTTCACACCATTCTCCTGCCTCAGCCTCCCTAGTAGCTGGGACTACAGGCGCCTGCCACCTCGCCTGGCTAAGTTTTTGTATTTTTAGTAGAGACGGGGTTTCACTGTGTTAGCCAGGATGGTCTCGATCTCCTGACCTCGTGATCCGCCCGTCTCGGCCTCCCAAAGTGCTGGGATTACAGGCTTGAGCCACCGCGCCCGGCCGGAAATAGAATTATTAACATCTTTAAATCAATTCATACTAGACAGCCAATTCCAGAACCAATTCAGAAAACTCATCTTAAAAATTCTGTTCCACTAAAACCACTCTCAGCACTAAAATCTGTATTAGGGTTCCCCAGAGAAACAGAACCAATTTTATATTTACATATATAAAACACATAAAAGAAAATTTACTTTGGGAATTGGTTCACCTGGTTATGAAAGCTCAAAGGTCCCATGACCTACTATTTACCAGCTGGAGAACCAGGAAAGCCAGTGGTATGATTCAATCTGAGTCTGAAGGCTGATAATATAAGTACTGGCCTGAACCCGATGGCCCAAGAATCAGGGGCATTAATATCTGAGGGCAGGAGAAGACAGACATCCAAGCTCAAGCAGAGAGAAAGAATTCACTCTTCCTATCATGAGGTCAAGAGACCATCCTGGCCCACATGGTGAAACCCCATCTCTACTAAAATACAAAAATTAGCTCGGCGTGGTGGCGGGCACCTGTAGTCCCAGCTACTTGGGAGGCTGAGGCAGGAGAATCGCTTGAACCCAGGAGGTGGAGGTTGCAGTGAGCCAAGATTGTGCCACTGCACTCCAGCCTGGGGACAGAATAAGACTCAAAAAAAAAAAAAAAAGAATTCACCCTTCCTCTACTTTTATGTTTTATTTGGGCCCTGAGTGGATTGGATGCGGCCCACCCACACTGGTGAGGGTGATTTTTTCACTCAATCTACTGATTCAAATGCAAATCTCTTTCAGAAACACCCTCACAGACACAGCCATTAATAATATCTTACCCGCTATCTGGGTATCCCTTAGCCTACTTAAGTTGACAAATAAAATTAACCATCACAATAAAGTTACCTTCTCCTCCTAGTTTGTTGTTGAATGTTTTCATCTTGAAGATATAAATCTTCAAGTGGAACAGAACCACTTAAATGTCGTCAAATGCTCTTTCTGAATATTAAGATAATCCTGTGGGGTTTGTTCTTTGTTCCACCAATATGATGCATTATATTGATTTTTGGATGTTAAATTAATCTTGAATTTCTGGGATAAATTCCACTCGAATGTGGTATTTAGTCCTTTTTTATGTTGTTGGATTTAGTTTGCTAGTTTTTAATTGAGGGATTTGCACCTATTTCATAAGAGATATTGGTTTGTAGTTTTCTCATGATGTCTTTTTCTGATTTTAATATCGAAGCAATATTAGCTTCAAAGAATGAGTCGGAAAGCGTTTTCTCCTCTTTTGTTTCTTAGAAGAATTTGTGAAGAATTGCTTTGGATTCTTTTTTTTTTTTTTTTTTTTTTTTTTTTTTGAGACAGAATCTCACTGTGTCACCCAGGCTGGACTGCAGTGGCACAATCTCGGCTCACGGCAACCTCTGCCTTCTGGGTTCAAGCGATTCTTCTGCCTCAGCCTCCCGAGTAGCTGGGATTACAGGCTTCTGCCACCATGCCTGACTAATTCTTGTATTTTTAGTAGAGACGGGGTTTCACCATCTTGGTCAGGCTGGTCTCGATCTCCTGACCTCGTGATCCACCTGCCTCAGCCTCCCAAAGTGCTGGGATTCCAGGCGCCCGCCACCATGCGGACTAATTTTTTGTATTTTTAGTAGAGACGGGGTTTCACCATGTTAGCCAGGGTGGTCTCAATCTCCTGACCTGGTGATCTGCCCACTTTGGCCTCCCAAAGTGCTGGGATTACAGGCGTGAGCCACCGCGCGGCGGTAGGCATTTACAGGTATAAATTTCTATCTAAGACCGGGTGCAGTGGCTCACCCGTGTAATCCCTGGTACTTGGGAGGCCGAGGTGGGTGGATCACCTGAGGTCAGGAGTTTGAGACCAGCCTGGCCAACATGGTGAAACCCCGTCCCTACTAAAAATACAAAAAATTAGCTGGGCATGGTGGCAGGTTCCTGTAGTTCCAGCTACTTGGGAGGCTGAGGCAGGAGAATTGCTTGAACCCCAGAGGTGGAGGTTGCAGTGAGCAGAGATCGCACCACTGCACTCCAGTCTGGGCAATAAAAGTGAAACTCCGTCTCAAAAAAAAAAAAAAAAAATTCTATCTAAGCACTGCTTTAGCTGCATCCCTTAAGTTTTGGTATGTTGTGGTTTCATTTTCATTTCTTTCACCCATTGGTTAAAAATGTATTTTTAAATTTCTATATATTTGTGAATTTCCAATTTTTCATTGTTATTAATTTATAATTTTACTTAATTGTGGTCAAAGACATACTTTGTTTTAATCTTTTTAACTTACTGAGGCTTGTTTGATTACTTTACATGTGGTCTATCCCAAAAAATGTTTCATATGCTTTTGAGAAGAATGTGTATTTTTCCATTGTTAAAGATGGAGTGTTCTGTTAGAACTAGTTGGTGAGAGTTAAGTCATCTGTTGTTGATATTCCGCCTAGTTGTTCTGGTGTGTTCAGCTGGGGTAGAGCTTCCACCCTAGGAGTAGGTGTTGAGTGGGGGGAGGTCTCAGTCTCACCAGGAATTTAGTCTCTTTAACTTGGAATGAAAGAGGATGAGGAATGCTGGAAACCTATCCCTCCTGTGATACGCCATATCCCCTGATTAGGAGCTGAAGGAGAGGGGGCCCTGTCTTCATGGCCACAACTACCCAGAATGGAGCTTCCAAAAAATCTGAGCTGGGGGTAGGGAATGGAGAGAGTGTGCTACGGTTTAAGTGCCACAGACTCTAGCTGTTCTTACCATGACTTTCTTAAATAAATATTTCTTGATTTGCTGTATGCCCTTAGGAGCAACTTCCAGTTAAACTATTAAATATATATATATATATACACACACACACACACACATACACACATATATATATACACACACACACATATATATATATATATATATAAAGTTATATTGGCCAGGTGCAGTGGCTCACACCTGTAATCCCAGCACTTTGGGAAGGCTGAGGCGGGTGGATCATCTGAGGTCAGGAGTTCAAGGCTAGCCTGGCCAACATGGCGAAACCCCATCTCTAGTAAAATAAAAAAATTAGCTGGGCGTAGTGGCGCATGCCTGTAATACATCTCAAAAAATAAATAAAATAGTTATATCTTGCTGGTTTCCTGAATATTGGTGTTTTACCAGTCCCAGTAATGTGTAGAAACTTCATTTACCAGCCAGGCACAGTGGTTCATGCCTGTAATCCCAGCACTTTGGGAGGCCGAGGCAGGCGGATCACCCAAGGTTGGGAGTTGGAGACCAGCCTGACCAACATGGGGAAACCCCATCTCTACTAAAGATACAAAATTGGCCGGGTGTGATGGTGCATGCTTGTAGTCCCAGCTATTTGGGAGGCTGAGGCAGGAGAATCGCTTGAACCCAGGAGGCGGAGGTTGCGATGAGCTGAGATCATGCCATTGCACTCCAGCCTGGGCAACAAGAGCGAAACTCCATCTCAAAAGAAACTTCATTTACCTTTACATCCTTTTGCCCTCCTTCATTTATTATTTATTTATTTTTCGAGAGGAGTTTCACTCTGTCCCCCAGGCGGCACGATCTCGGCTCACTGTAATCTCCACCTCTCGGGTTCAAGTGATTCTTCTGCCTCAGCCTCCCAAGTAGCTGGGATTACAGGTGTCTGCCACCATGTTTGGCTAATATTTGTAGTTTTTAGTGGAGATGGAGTTTCATATGTTGGGTAGGCTGGTCTCCAACTCCTGACCTCAGGTGATCCACCTGCTTTGGCCTTCCAAACTGCTGGGATTTCAGGTATGAGCCACCGTGCCTGCCCTACCCACCCTCATTTATAATTGTCTTAAATATTGCCTTTGAATACATTGAGAACCACATTGGACAGTGATATAATTTTTGCTTCAACAAAGTTATTCAGAAAACTTAAGAGTTTACTGCATTTACCTACATTTTTTTCTTCTTATTCGTTCCTTCTTCCTGATGTTCCAAGACTCTCTGTTTTATTTTTCTGTTTAGAAAACTTCATTTAGCCATTCTTTCAGGGTATATCTGCTGGTGACAAATTTACTTTTAAGTCCTTTAAGAATGTCTGGGGGCCAGGTGCAGTGGCTCGTGCCTGTAATCCCAACACTTTGGGAGGCAGAGGTGTGCAGATCACTTGAGGTCAGGAGTTTGAGACCAGCCTGGCCAACATGGTGAAACCCCATCTCTACTAAAAATACAAAAATTAGCTGGGCGTTGTGGTTCATGCCTGTAATCCCAGCTACTCAGGAGGCTGAGGCAGGAGAATAGCTTGAATCCAGGATGCGGAGGTTGCAGTGAGCTGAGACAGCATCATTGCATCCCAGCCTGGGCATTAGCGTGAGACTCTGTCTTAAAAAAAAGAATGTCTTGAACACTCCAAAAGAGGATATTCTTCTCTGGATATAGACTTCTGGGTTAACATGTCTTTTTTTTTTTTTTTTTTTTTTTTTTTTTGAGACGGAGTTTCGCTCTTGATGCCCAGGCTGGAGTGCAATGGTGCGATCTCGGCTTACTGCAACCTCCCCACCCGGGTTCAAGCGATTCTTCTGCTTCAGGATTGAAAATCCAGGTTCCCCACTCAGCCTTTGTTGACACCAGAGGAAAGGGGCTCTTCATTACTGCTAAGTGGGACAGGAGTTCAGGTTCCCCTCTAGGCCTCTGCTAATATCACCCTGGCTGGTAGGCACCAGGGTGTCTTAATACTGCTCCCCACGTGGTTTCCACTAACACCATAGTGGTGTGGCTTCATTATTGCTGGGTAATGGTGAAAGTCCTGGCCGGGCACGGTGGCTCAAGCCTGTAATCCCAGCACTTTGGGAGGCCGAGACGGGCGGATCACGAGGTCAGGAGATCAAGACCATCCTGGCTAACACGGTGAAACCCCGTCTCTACTAAAAATACAAAAAAAAATAAGCCGGGCGAGGTGGCGGGCGCCTGTAGTCCCAGCTGCTCGGGAGGCTGAGGCAGGAGAATTGCGCAAACCCGGGAGGCGGAGCTTGCAGTGAGCGGAGATCTGGCCACTGCACTCCAGCCTGGGCGACAGAGCCAGACTCCGTCTCAAAAAAAAAAAAAAAAAAAAAAAAAAAAATGGTGAAAGTCCTGAATCTTCACTAGGTCTCTTCTGGGACCCATGTATGGGAATGTGAGTGCCTTGTTAAGCCCAAATGGGGCTGGAAGTCTAGGTTCCACAGACAGTCTCCATTGACACTGTGGAGGGAGGAGGGATAAGGATCATAAGGATAAAAGTCTCAGCTCCCCACTCAGCTTTCTCTGACTTGATCACTGTGCCTCATTAAAACCTGGCAAGGGTGGTAGAATTCTAGGCTTCCCACGCAGCCATCTGTGGGGTGGGCCTGGGCCTGAACTTTGTCTGCAGTGTTAGGGGTGGATAAATTAATATTTAAATTGTATCTCTTGCTAGGTTGCTTCTTTCTGATCTTTTGACTAGAGAGTCAGTGTTTCTTAGGTGTTTATTTTTGCCTGTGCTCACTGGCACTATTGTGTTGCAGGCTTCTCTAGCACCCAGTTTGGGATATACAAGGCTAAAAGAAAGCCAAGGGAGCTTCCGTGTTCTTCCTCAGGTCTCCAGGTACCTAATCAGTCAGGCTTCATCCCCCCACCTTTCATGGATTTCTGTTTGATTTTATCTGTACTGAACGGGATAAATAGGGAAACTATGTCTATTCTATGTTTTCAGAAGTAGAAATCCCTCTCTAGTTTTAAAGTATAATTTTCTTAAGTATTTCCTCTACATACATTAAATACCATATCATGTAATGTTAAAATTTTTATATCAAATATGATGTAAGAAATTCATGAAGGGAATGAGAGTCCCTCATATTTATTCCCATTTTTACCCATTCCATTGTTCTTTTCCAAAGTTCCAAGCCTCTTTGTGCTTTTTATTTCCTATTTTGACATTTTAAGCCATTTTAAAAGGTAGGCCTGCTAACAACAAATACTCTTTGTTTTCATTTGTCTGAGAAATAAAATTCTTTATTTTCTACTCATTCCTGAGGATATTCTTGCTAGATGTAGATTTCACCACCGACAATCCTTTTCACAACTTGAAGAATGTTGTGCCATTTCCTTCTAGCATGCATGGTTGCAGATGAGAAATCTGCTGTCATTTTAATTGCTTTTCCCCTATAGGTAAGGTGTCATTTCTCTCACATGCTACTTTCAAGATTTTTTTCTGTGTGTTTAGTTTTTGTTTTTTTTTTTTTTTCCAATATGGAAGGCTTCATGAATTTGTGTGTCATCCTTGCACAGGGGCCATGCTAATCTCTGTTGCCCAGGTGGGAGTGCAATGGCACAACCTTGGCTCACTGCAACCTCCTCCTCCCAGGTTCAAGCTATACTCCTGTCTCAGCCTCCCTAGTAGCTGGGATTACAGACACACGTCACCATGCCCAGCTAATTTTTGTATTTTTAGTAGAGACAGGGTTTCCCCTTGTTGGCCAGGCTGGTCTCGAACTCCTGGTCTCAGGTGATCTGCCTGCTACAGGCGTGAGCCACTGTGCCCAGCCTGAAGCAAGCACATCTTTGTGTTTTGTTTTCAGAAGGTTAATTATAATGTGTACTGGCATGGATTTCTTTTGGCTTATCCTATTTATGTTAGCTCAGCCTCCTGAATCTGCAGGTTTATAACTTTAGCCAACGTTGGGAAAATTTCAGCCATTATTTCCTTGAATATTTTTCAGTCCCATACTCTTTCTTTTCTCTTTCTGGGACTCTGATGATACAAATGTTTCATCTGTTGGTATTGCCTCATAGGACCCTGAGGCTCCATTCATTCTTTTCTAGTCTGTTTCTCTATGTTGTTAAGATTGTGTAGTTGCTATGTATCTGTCACTGAGTTCATTTCTTTTTCTTTTTTCTTTTTTTTCGAGATGGAGTGTCACTCTGTCCCCCACGCTGGAGTGCAATGGCGTGATCTCTGCTCACTGCAACCTCCACCTCCCGGGTTCAAGCAATTCTCCTGCCTCAGCCTCCCGAGTAGCTGGGATTATAAGCACATGCCACCATGCCCAGCTAATTTTTGTATTTTTAGTAGAGACAGGGTTTCCCCTTGTTGGCCAGGCTGGTCTCGAACTCCTGACTTCAAGCGATCCACCTGCCTCAGCCTCCCAAAGTGCTAGGATTACAGGTGTGAGCCACTGCACCCAGCTTGAGTTCATTATTTCATACTCCAGTCATGTTTAATTAACTATTTTGCCCTTCAGTGAGTTGCTAATTTCAGTTATTGTTTTTACAGTTCAATAATTTCCCTTTGGTTCTTTTTAATATTCCCAATTTTCTGCTGAGATTTTCTATTGTTTCCATTTGTTTCAAAGAATTCACAATTACTTACTGGAGCATATTTATGACCGCTGCTTTTATGATAGCCTGTGAACTTCAATATCTGATTCATCACTGTTGGCATCTGTTGATAGTGATTATTTTTTTCTCATGAAAGTTGTAATTGTCCTGGTTCTTGGTATTATGTGTGATTTTTAAAATTATATTTTGGATATTTGGAATATTATAATGTGAGACTTTATGTTCTACAAAAGTTTCTTGTTTAACAGCATTCCCCCTGCTTGGGTATAGCACACAGGTCTTGGTGGGAGTGAATGTTTAGCTCCCTGATAAGCCTGGCTGACACCAACCTGAAGAAGTAGAGTACTAATTTATACTGCCTCTTTCAGATGGTTAGGGTAAGTTTGGCTCCACCCTCAGCCCTACTGACACCTTTCCAGAAAAAGCAGAGCACTAACTTACATTCATGGTCTCTGAGTAAATGTGTAAGTTCAGCTTCTCACTGGAACCCACTGACACTGAGGGAAGGGAAAGTGGAGTCTGACTAGCTTCAATCTATACCATTTCATTCAATCTCATGGCTATCAGATGAGGTTGGAGGATCCTTTCTCCACAGACATTCCTATACACTACTAACAGTGAAGCTGAGAGCCAAATCAGGAATGCAATCCTATTCACAATCCCCACAAAAATAATAAAATACCTAGGAATACAGCTAATCAGGGAGCTGAAAGATCTCTACAAAGAGAACTACAAAACACTGCTCAAAGAAATCAGAGATGACACAAATGAAAAACATTCCATGCTCACGGATAAGAAGAATCAATATCATAAAAATGGCCATACTGCAATTTATAGATTCAATGCTATTCTTATTATACTGTAATAGAGATTATTTACAGAACTAGAAAAGACTATTTTAAAACTCATATGGAAGCATAAAAGAACCCAAATAGCCAAGGCAATCCTAAGCAAAAAGAACAAAACTGGAGGCATCACACTACCCAACTTCAAACTATACTGCACAACTACAGTAAACAAAACAGCATGGTACTGGTACAAAAACAGACATATAGACCAACGGAGCAGAATGGAGAACCCAGAAATAAGGCCACACACCTACAATTATCTGGTCTTTGGCAAAACTGACAGAAACAAGCAATGGGGGAAAGAACAACCTATTCAATAAATGGTACTGGGATAACTGGTTAGCCATATGCAGAAAATTGAAACTGGATCTCTTCCTTACACCATATACAAAAATAAACTCAAGACAGATTAAAGATTTAAATACAAAACCCCAAACTGTAAAAATCCTGAAAGACAACCTAAGCAATACCATTCAGGACTAGGAATAGGCAAAGATTTTTTTTTTTCTTTTTTTTTTTTTTTTTTTTTTTGAGAGGGAGTCTCACTCTGTCACCCAGGCTGGAGTCTGGAGTGAAGTGGCACGATCTCGGATCACTGCAACCTCTGTCTCCCAGGTTCAAGCAGTTCTCCTGCCTCAGCCTCCCAAGTAGCTGGGATTACAGGTGTGAGTCACCATGCCCAGCTCATTTTTGTATTTGTAGTAGAGACTGGGTTTCACCATGTTGGCCAGGCTGGTCTCAAACTCCTAAGCTTAAGTGATCCACCCGCCTTGGCCTCCCAAAGTGCTGGGATTACAGGCGTGGGCCACCATGCCTGGTTGGAACAGGAAAAGATTTCATGATGAAGACACCAAAAGCAATTACAACAAAAGCAAAAATTGTCAAATGGGATCTAATTAAACTAAAGAGTTTCTGCACAGCAATGGAAACTATCAATAGAGTGAACAAATAACCTACAGAATGGGAGAAAATGTTTGCAAACTATGCGTCTGACAAAGGTCTGATATCCAGCATCTATAAGGAATTTTAAAAACTTGTAAGAAAAAACCAAATAACCCCATTAAAAAGTGGGCAAAGGACATGAACAGACACTTCAAAAGAAGACATACATGTGGCCAACAATTATATGAAAAAAAGCTCAACATCACTGATCATTAGGGAAATGCCAATCAAAACTACCATGAGATACCATCTCACACCAGATAGAATGATTATTACTAAAGCGTAAAAAAATAACAGATGCTGGTGAGGTTGCAGAGAGAAAGAAACACCTATACACTGTTGGTGGGAGTGTAAATTAGTTCAATCATTGTGGAAAACAGTATGGCAGTTCCTCAAAGACCTAAACACAGAAATATTGTTTGACCCAGCAATCCCATTACTGCGTATATACCCAAAGGAATATAAATTGTTCTGTAATAAAAACACATGCATATGTATGTTCATTGCAGCACCATTCACAATAGCAAAGGCATGGAATCAACCCAAATGCCCATTAGTGATAGACTAGATAAAAGAAATGTGGTACATATACACCACGGAATACTATGCAACCATATAAAAGAACTAGATCATGTACTTTGCAGAGACATTAGTTGAGATGGCGGTCACTATCCTTGGCAAACTAACATAGGAACAGAAAACCAAATACCATATGTTCTCACTTATAAGTGGGAGCTAAATGATAAGAACACATGGACATATAGAGGGGAACAACACACACTGGGGCCTATTGGAGGGTGGACGATGGGAAAAGGGAGATGATCAGGACAAATAACCAATGGGCATTAGGCTTAATACCTACACAACAAACACCCATGACATGTTTACCTTTATAGCAAACCTGCACATGTACCCCTGAACTTAAAAGTTTAAAAAAGATAATGAAAATACAATAAATACAAATTAGTGGGGATTTAGCTAATGCAGTGCTTAGAGGAAATTTTATAATTTATTTTTTATTTTTATTTTTTTGAGGTTTCACTGCAACCTCCACCTCCTGGGTCTAAGTAATTCTCCTGTTTCAAGCTCCCGAGCTGCTGGGATTACAGGCACTCACCACCATGCCCAGCTAGTTTTTGTATTTTTGGTTAAGATGGGGTTTCACCATGTTGGCCAGGCTGGTCTTGAACTCCTGATCTCAGGTGATCCACCTGCCTCAGCCTCCCAAAGTGCTAGGATTACAGATGTGAGCCACTGTGCCTGGTCACAGAAATTTTACAGTTTTAAATGCTTGTATTTAAGAAGTAAATAGGTTTGAAATCAGTGATCTAAAATTACACATTAAGATGAAAAAATTAGACAAATGTCAACAGAAGGAAAGAATAGTGAGTAGAAATCAATGACATATAAAACAGTCAATTAAAAAATTAAAAGGCCAAAAGTTGATTCTTTGAAAAGAGCCTTAAGCACCCAGGAGGTGGGTGCTTAAGCAGAGCCTTAGGGACCCAGGAGGTGGAGGTTGCAGTGAGCCGAGATTGTGCCACTGCATTCCAGCCTGGGCGACAGAGCAAGACTGTCTCAAAAAAATAAAAATAAAAAATAAATTATAAAATTTCCTCTAAGCACTGCATTAGCTAAATCCCCACTAATTTGTATTTGTTGTATTGACAAATTGGACATTGTTCAGGTTTTGTTCAGGAAAGCAGAGCCTTAATAGTGTTGTTGGATGAGAGACTTAAATTAGGAGCTATACCTTACATAATAGTTGGAGGAGCTAGAGAAGTGAAGATTCAGAAGTCCTTCTGAAGCATTGGTGCTAGATGACAAATTGGAGCTTAAAGAGATAATTGGCAATCCAATACCACTTTACTCTTGCAAGAATGGCCATAATCAAAAAATAGTAGATGTTGGCATGCATGTGGTGAACAGGGAATACTTCTACACTGTTGGTGGGAATGTAAACTAGTATAACCACTATGGAAAACAGTGTGGAGATTCCATAAAGAACTAAAAGTAGAACTACCATTTGATCCAGCAATCCCACTACTGGGTATGTACCCAGAGGAAAAGAAGTCATTATTTGGAAAAGATACTTGCACACACATGTTTATAGCAGCACAATTCACAATTGCAAAAACATGGAACCAACTCAAATGCCCATCAATCAACAAGCGGTTAAAGAAACTGTAGTATATCTACACAATGGAATAGTACTCAGCTATAAAAAAGAATGAGTTAATGGCATTCGCAGCAACCTGGATGAGATTGGAGAGTATTATTCTAAGTGAAGCAGCTCAGGAATGGAAAACCAAATGTCATATGTTCTTACTAATAATTGGGAGCTAAGCTATGAGGCTGCAAAGGCCTAAGAGTGATACAATAGACTGAGGTCTCAGGGGGAAAGGATGGGAAGGGGGTGAAGGAGAAAAGACTACAAATAAGGTGTAGTGTATACTGCGTGGGTGATGGGTGCACCAAAATCCCACAAATCGCCATTAAAGAACTTACTCATGTAGGCTGGGTGAGGTAGCTCACACCTGTAATCCCAGCAGTTTGGGAAGCCGAGGCAGGTGGATCATGAGGTCAGGAGATCAAGAACATCCTGGCTAACACGGTGAAACCCCGTCTCTACTAAAAATACAAAACATTAGCCAGGCGTGGTGGTGGGCACCTGTAGTCCCAGCTACTCAGGAGGCTGAGGCAGGAGAATGGCATGAACCTGACAGGTGGAGCTTGCAGTGAGCCAGATCGTGCCACTGCACTCCAGCCTGGGTGACATAGCTAGACTCCGTCTCAAAAAAAAAAAAAAAAAAAAAAAAAGAGAGAGAATTGGAGAAGCCTAGCACATTTACTTACCAAAATGGGAATGGAAACAAGGTCATAGGTGGCTGTTGACTCTGTTTAGATAGCACTTCTGAAAGTTTGCAGCCAAGCATCTCCTGACAGGGCTGGGGTCAGCAGCTGGGAAGGAGAGCTGGATGTAAAACAGAGGAGCACCAGGATGAGCTGGAAACTACCAGGCAACTCTGCATCTGTCCATCAACTATCTTACACTGAACAGCTTCAGAGAGAGACTGCTTCTGCTTCCAAAATCTCATGCAGATTCACGACCCAAAACCGTAAGAAGTGAATTCTGGGTAACGTAGTTCACAGATTGACAAAGTTGCCAGCGTAAGTATCCTGTACACCAAATAAGACAGAGACAGAGAAATGAGGGAGAGAACACAAATTCCTCATCTGAAACAAAACTGGGAGGATCAGCAGTTTAGAATTAAAAGGACAGTAAGTTATGCACTAGCTTATTAGGAGAACCCACTCCCGATGGTTTCGTGGGTTCTTTTCTATTTCCTGAGTGTCTCCGCTGGGTTAAGAAATAAAGGGAAAGAACACAAGAGAGAGAAATTTAAAGCTGGGTGTCCGGGGGAGACATCACATGTCGGCAGGATCCGTGATGTTCCCCGAGCCGTAAAACCAGCAAGTTTTTATAGCGATTTTCAAAAGTGGAGGGAGTGCATGAACAGGGTATGGGTCACAGAGATCACATACTTCACAAGGTAATAAAATATCACAAAGCAAATGGAGGCAGGGCGAGATCACAGGACCACTGGATGAGGCGAAATTAAAATTGCTAATGAAGTTTCAGGCATGCATTGTCATTGACCACATCTTATCAGGAAACACAGTTTGAGACCATACAACCTGTCTGACCTAAATTTACTAGGTGGGAATTTCCTCGTCCTAATAAGCCTGGGAGCGCTACAGGAGACTGGGGCTTATTTCATCCCTTTGGCTTCGACTATAAAAGATGGCACGCTTCTAAGGGGGCCGTTTATAGGCCTACCCTCAGGGTGCATTCTCTTTCTCAGGGATGTTCCTTGCTGAGAAAAAGAATTCAGTGATATTTCTCCTATTTGCTTTTGAAAGAGGAGAAATATAGCTCTGTTCCGTCCAGCTCACCGGCAGTCAGTTCAAAGTTACCTCCCTTGTTCCCTGAACATCGCTGTTATCCTGTTCTTTTTTCAAGATGCCCAGATTTCACATTTTTCAAACACACATGCTCTACAAACAATTTGTGCAGTTGACACAATCCTCACAGGGTCCTGAGGCGACATTCATCCTCCTCAGCTTACCAAGAAGATGACGGGATTAAGAGATTAAAGTAAAGACAGGCATAGGAAATCACAAGGGTATTGATTGGGGAAGTGATAAGTGTCCATGAAGTCTTCACAATTTATGTTCAGAGATTGCAGTAAATACAGGCATAAGAAATTATAAAAGTATTAATTTGGGGAACTAATAAATGTCCATGAAATCTTCACAATTTATGTTCTTGTGCTGCAGCTTCAGCCAGTCCCTCCGTTCGGGGTCCCTGACTTCCTGCAATACAAGCTTATGCCAATAAATGTAATAACTTGGATGAAATAAATTTCTTAAAAGATATAAACTATGTTAAACCTCACTTTAGAAGAAACAGGAAAACTTAATAGTTATAATTTGTTAACATAATTGAATTAGTCATAATTCCCTCAGAGAAAACTGCAGGCCCAGATAGCTCTTCTGGTGAACTTTGTAGAATATTTTAAGGAAGAAATAATACCAATCTTAAGTGCTTTCGAAAACACAGGAATAAGGAGCACTTCCCAATTTGTTTTGTGAAAACAGCATAATCTTAATATCAAAATCTGACAAGGACATTACAAGAAAAAATTAATACCAACATCCATCATGAATATAAATGCATCTTTGGCAAAATACTAGTTAATTTATTCCACCAGCATAATCTTTTTGTCTGTGGCTCTAGTGCTATGAAGAACTCAAAATGGCCAGATAGTCTCAATTTCCAGTTCAGTATAATCACTGTGGTGTGCCCCAGAGAAATTATTCCTCTTTTGAGTACTAAAATCTCTAAGCCAATGGAACGCAAAGTCATGAGAACAAGAAGCAAAAATTTTTCTGATGGGTCATTTTGGTAATAGAAATATAACTTCCACTTTGCCTTTTGGTACCTAGTGCAAATGGTGTAACTATGGGACAAACAGAACTATTTATTGTAAACAGTTAAACTATTTAAATAGTTATTGTAGTTATTTACTGGTTGGTTGCTGGTTTAATTTGCATTTTTTTAATGATGATGTTAAACATCTTTTCGCATGCTTAATAGCCACTTGTATATATTCTCTCGTATTTAATTTTTTTCTGCTTTTTCTTTTATACTTTGTTGTAAAGTTTTAAAATATATATTCTGGGCCTGGTGCCATGGCTCACACCTGTAATCCTAGCACTTTGGGAGGCCAAGGTGGGTGGATCATGAGGTCAGGAGATTGAGACCATCCTGGTTAACACGGTGAAATCCCGTTTCTACTAAAAATACAAAAAATTAGCCAGGCGTGGTGGCAGGCGCCTGTAATGCCAGCTACTCGGGAGGCTGAAGCAGGAGAATGGTGTGAACCTGGGAGGCGGAGCTTGCAGTGAGCCGAGATCACGCCACTGCACTCCAGCCTGAGCAACAGGGCGAGACTCTGTCTCAAAATAATAATAATAAAAAAATAAAAATTATTAATCTATATTATTGAACACACAATATATAAAAATATAAGTTGTGACAGTGATAACATCAAAGGAATGGAGCTATGTAGGAGCAGAGTCTTTTATGATATAGAAGTTAAGTTGGCATCAATTGAAGAAGGGAATCAAAATGTTCCACTACAAACCAATTAAGCACAAAAGAAGGCAGTAATGGAGGAAATGAAGGACAAAAAGGCTATAAGGCATATAGAAAACAAGTAGCAAAATGGAAAAGCTAAGTTCTCCCTTATCAGTATGTACTTTAAATATAAATGGGTTAAACTCTTAAATAAAAAACAGCAGTTGGCAGAATGGATACAAACAAACTGAAAACCCCATGATCCAACTTTTGAGATGCAGCAAAAGCAGTGTTCAGAAGGTAATCCAGAACTGAAAATGCCTACTTTTAAAAAGAAAATATTCAAAATCTGTAACCTAACTTTACACCTTAATGAACTAGAAAAAGAACATTCTAAGTCAAAGGCTGGCAAAAGGAACAACATAATAAGGACTAGAGTAGAGATAAAATAGAGAGTAGAGAAACAGTAGAGAAAAGTCAATAAAACCAAAAGTTGTTCTTTGAAAAGAGCAACAAACTGACTAAACTTTACTTCAACTGACAAAGAAAAAAAGAGATATGTAAATAACTAAAATCAGAAATGAAAGTGGGGACATTACTCTCAACTGTACACAGATAAAGAGGATTGTAAGAGAATACAATGAACAACTATATGCCAACAAATTAGATAACCTAGAAGTAATGGACACATTCCTTAAAACACATGAATCATGTAAACTGACTCAAGAAGAAACACATTTTGCATAGCTTTATAACAGGTAAGAATATTTAATTGGTAATGAAAAACCTCCCAACAAAGAAAAGTCCTGGACCAGATAATTGTACTGGAGAATTCTACCAAATGTTTAAAGAAGAATTCACATCAATCCTTCTCAAACTCTTCCACAATACAGAAGAAGAGAGAATAGGCTGGGCGCAGTGGCTCACGCCTGTAATCCCAGCACTTTGGGAGGCCGAGGCGGGCGGATCACAAGGTCAGGAGATCGAGACCATCCTGGCTAACCCGGTGAAACCCCGTCTCTACTGAAAAAATACAAAAAATTAGCCGGGCGCGGTTGTGGGCGCCTGTAGTCCCAGCTACTCGGGAGGCTGAGGCAGGAGAATGGCGTGAACCCGGGAGGCGGAGCTTGCAGTGAGCCAAGATCGCGCCACTGCACTCCAGCCTGGGCGACAGAGCGAGACTCCGTCTCAAAAAAAAAAAAAAAAAAAAAAAAAAAGAAGAAGAGAGAATAGTCCTAACTCACTCTCAAGTCTACATTACTCTGATGCCAATGTCAGATAAAGACATCGCAAGAGAGAAAATTATAGCCCAATATTTCTCGTAAATATAGGTTCAAAAATCCTCAATAAAATATTAGTGAACTGAATCCAACAGCATATTAAAAGAATTATTTGGGCTGGGTGTGGCTCACAAAGTGCTGTAATCCTAGCACTTTGGGAGGATGAGGCGGGTGGATTGCCTGAGCTCAGGAGTTCCAGACCAGCCTGGGCAACACAGTGAAACCGCGTCTCTACTAAAATACAAAAAAAAATTTGCTGAGTGTGGCAGCGTGCACCAGTAATCCCAGCTACTTGGGAGACTGAGGCAGGAGAATCGCTTGAACCCGGGAGGCAGAGGTTGCAGTGAGCCAAGATCGCGCCATTGCACTCCAGCCTGGGAGACAGAGCAAGACTCTGTCACATATCCAAATGTGGTTTATCTCAGGAAAGCAAAAGTGGCACAACATATGAAAATCAATGTAATGGATCACATAATCAGAATGGAGAACAAAACATGATCATCTCAATTGATGCAGAAAAGGCATTTGACAAAATCCCATACTCTTTCATGATAAAAACTCAGAAAATTAGGATTAGAGGGGAAATGTCTCCACATAATAAAGGTATTTGTGAAAAGTCCACAGCTAACATCATAATGGTGAAAAATTGAAAGTTTCCCCCTGAGATAAGGAATAGGAAAAATGCTTGCTTTCAGTCGTGCTATTCAACACGATACTGTAGTTTCTAGCCAGAGCTATTAGATGAGACAAAAAAAAAAGGTGTGTGTCGAGGGGGGGCTTTCAAATTGAAAGGAAGAGGTAAAATTATCTCTCTTCACAGGAATCCCAAAAATCCACATGAAAGCTACTACAGCTAATAAACAAATTCAGCAAAGTCGCAGTGTAAAAATCAATATATGAATATTAGTTGTTTTTATATGCCAGCAACAAACAATCCAGAAAGGAAACTTAAAAAGCAATTCTATTTACAGTAATATCTAAAATAATTAAATAGGAATAAATCAAACCAAGAAGGCAAAAGACTAGTACAGTGAAAACTACAAAGCACTGCTGAAAGAAATTTAAAAAGACCTAATCTAAATACATGGACAGACATCCTGTGTTTATGGACAGGAAGACTTAACATTATACTGATCCTCAAATTCATATGGAATTACAAAGGGCTCTGAATTGCTAAAACTACCTTTAAAAAGAATAAAGTTGGAAGACTCATACTTCTCAACTTTGAAATTTACTACAAAGCTACATTAATTAAAACATTATGGTGCTAGTGTAAAGCCAGACATATAGACTATTGCAATAGAAAAGAGTTCAGAAATAAACTCTCACATATATATGATCAATTGATTTGCAACAATGATGCCAAGACCATTCAATGGGGAAGGACATTTTTTCACCAAATGGTACTGGAAAAACCATATCCACATGCAAAAGAATGAAGTTGGATCCTTATCTTAGACAATATAAAAAATTAACTCAAAATGCATCAAAGATCTAAACATAAGAGCTAAAACTATAAAACTTTTAGAAGAAAATTTAGGAGAAAATCTTCATGCAATTGGATTTGGCAATAGTTTCATGGATATGACACCAAAACCACCAGCAACAAAAGAAAAAAAGTAAGGCCATGTGTGGTGGCTCACGCCTGTAATCCCAGCACTTTGGGAGGCTGAGGTGGATGGATCACTCGAGACCAGGAGTTCCAGACCAGCCTAGCCAACATGGTCAAACCCTGTCTCTACTAAAAATACAAAAATTAGCTGGGCGTGGTGGTGCATGGCTGTAGTCCCAGCTACTCAGGAAGCTGAGGCAGGAGACTCGCTTGAACCCAGGAGGCAGAGGTTGCAGTGAGCCAAGATTGTGCCACTGCACTCTAGCCTGGGCCACAGAGCGAGACTCTGTCTTGAGAAAAAAGAAAAAAAGTAAGTAACTTGGGTTTCATCAAAATTTAAAAGTTTTCTGCATCAAAGGACACTATCAAGTAAAGGCAAGCTTTAGAGTGGGAGAAAATATTTGCAAGTCACATACCTGATAAAGAACTAGTAATCAGAATATATAAAGAACTCTTGACTGGGCGTGGTGGCTCCCTGTGTGTCTGGAGTTGGTTCCTTCCGGTGCGTTTGTGGTCTCGCTGACTTCAAGAATGCAGCCACGGACCTTTACAGTGAGTTTTTCAGCTCTTAAAGATGGCATGGACCCAAAGAGTCAGCAGCAGCAAGATTTATTGTGAAGAGTGAAAGAACAAAGCTTCCATAGCATGGAAGGGGACCCAAGTGGGTTGTCACTGCTGGCTGGGTGGCCAGCTTTTATTCCCTTATTTGTCCCCTCCCATTTTCTGTTTCTGTCCTATCAGAATGCCTTTTTTTCAATCCTCCCTGTGATTGGCTACTTTTAGGATTCTGCTGATTGGTGCGTTTTACAGAGTGCTGATTGGTGCATTTTACAGACCACTGACTGGTGTATTTTACAATCCTCTTGCTAGGTACAGAGTGCTGATTGGTGAATTTTACAATCCCCTTGCTAGCTACAGAGCGCTGATTGATGCATTTTACAGTCCTAGCTACAGAGTGCTGATTGGTACATTTTTACAATCCTCTTGTAAGACAGAAAAGTTCTCCAAGTTCCCACTCCACCCAGGAAGTCCAGCTGGGTTCACTTCTCACCAGCATTTTGGGAGGCACAGGCGGATGGATCACTTGAGCCCAGGAGTTTGAGACCGGCCTGGGCAACATGGCAAAACCCGTCCCTACACAAAATACAAATTTTACCCAGACATAGTGGCATGTGCCTGTAGTCCCAGCTACTTGGGAGGCAGAGGTGGGAGGATAGCTAAGGCCCAGAAGCGGAGGTTGCAGTGAGCTGAGATTGTGCCACTGCACTCCAGCCAGGGTGACAGAGTGAGACCTTGTCTAAAAAATAAAAATAAAAATACCCCCAACAACAGGAAAACAATCCAATTTTTTTTTTTTTTTTTTGAGATGGATTCTTGCTCTGTCCCCCAGGCTGAAGTGCAGTGGCGCGATCTCGGCTCACTGCAAGCTCCACCTCCTGGGTTCACGCCATTCTCCTGCCTCAGCCTCCCAAGTAGCTGGGACTACAGGTGCCCGCCACCACACCTGGCTATTTTTTGTGTGTTTTTAGTAGAGACAGGGTTTCACCATGTTAGCCAGGATGGTCTCGATCTCCTGACCTCGTGATCCGCCCACCTCAGCCTCCCAAAATGCTGGGATTACAGGCTTGAGCCACCGTGCCTGGCAGGAACAATCCAATTTTTAAAAATGGGCAAAGGATGTGAATAGACACTTCTCCAAAAATAGTACACAAATAGCCAATGAGCACATGGAAGTTTGCCATTAGGGAAGTGCAAATCAAATGACAGTGAAATATCACTTCACATCTGCTAGAATGGCTATAATTTTTTCAGAAACAGAAAATTATAAGTGTTGACAAGTATGTGGAGAAGTTGGAATCCTTTTGTATTGCTGGTGGGGGTGCAAAATAGTGCAGCTGCTGTGGAATACAACTTATCAGTCAGTTCCTCAAATGATAAATACAGAAATCCAGCAATTCTACTCTTAGGTATATATCCAAAAGAATTGAAAGCAGGGACTTAAACAGATATTTGTACACCACTTTTCACAGTAGCATTATTCACAATAGCCAAAAGGTGAAAACAACCCAAGTGTCCATCAACTGTTGAATGAATAAACAAAATATGCTATATATATGTAATGGAATATTATTCAACCATTAAAAGAAATGAAATTTTTATATATGTTACAACATGGTTGGCTTTCAAAAACATTATGCTTAGTGAAATAAGCCAGATACAGAAGGACAAATATTGTATGAATTCACTTGTATCAGATAGAATAGGCACATTTATAGAGACAAAAAGTAAGATAGAGATTACTAGAGAATGAAGGGAAAGAAGGAAGGAGGAATTGTTGTTTAATGGATTCAGAGTTTATGTTGGGGTTGACAAAATTTTGAGTATATATAGTGGTGATGATTACACAACATTGTGAATGCATTTAATGCAACTAAATTGTACACTTACAAAAATGGTTAAAATGATATTATGTATATTTTACCACAATAAAATTTTTTTAAAAAAATCACTATAATCTTGGCTAAAGAATAAAGGGATCTCTAATTTCAATTGGTTCTACAAAACTACCTCAGGGGCATGTACTGTTGTCAGTTTCAATTTGTTTCTTTCCAGAACTGTTTAACAATTATATATCATGTTACAATGCATATTATTGAACATGCCTCATTTCATACATTGGCAAATGTTATTTAAAGTACATTTAAAAAGTGAAATTTCTGAGTCATATGGTATTTACATATAATTTAAATATATTTTACAAAACAGCTTTCCAAAATGGGTATGTCAATTTACATGACCACATACTTCACAATTTACATTCCCAATACATGCTAGCCAACAGAGATATTATTCAACTTCTTTAAACTGTTAATATGATAGATAAAAACATCTATCTTACTATACCCTAAATTTTCATTTTCCCAATTATTTCACCATTCCTTTTGTGAATTGCCTGTTTATAAATCTGCCTATTTTTCTTTAAAGATGTGTGTCTGTTGAGTCCTTCAGGAAGCAGATGCCGAGATCGAGGAGTAGAAAAGCAATTATTAAGGAGTAACACTTATGAAAGGACAGGGGAGGAGGAAGGATTGGGCAAGGGGAGCCATAAGAATGTGCTCTTATAGCCTATGGTAAAATAGGCTAATTGATGTCTTATAAGACCTTCGGTGGATGTCTGTAGTGGTGGGTAGCACTGAACCTTATATACACTATGGTTTTTTCTACACATGAATACCTATGATATAGTTTAATTTATAAATTAGGCACAGTAATAAATTAACAGCAATAACTAATAATAAAATAGAACAATTATAATTATATACTGTGATAAAAGTTATGTGAATGTGGTCTCTGTCTCTCAAAATATCTTATTGTACTATATTCACCTATTTTCAGACTGCAATTGACCAGAAGTAACTGGAACTGCAGAGAGCAAGATCAAGAGACTTGAATCAGACAATGGGGCACTGCTGTATCAGACAAAGGATTTGTATCTGGAATATATAAAGATCACTTATACCTAAATACTAAGAAGACAAACAGCTCAATTTAAAAATGGACAGAATATTTTAAAAGTGAACAGGTATTTCACCAAAGAATGTATACAAACAGTGAGTAAGCACAAAAATGATGGACAGTATCATTAGTCATCAGCCAAGTGTAAATTTAAACTACATTGAAATACCACTACACACCCACTAGAAGAGCTAAAATTCAAAAGACCAACGATACCAGGTGTTTGAGGGTGTGAAACAACTGGAACCCTAATTGCGAGTGGTGATGGAAAATGGTACAGTTACTTTGGAAAACAGTATGGCAGTTTCTTTTCTTTCTTTTTTTTAATACTTTAAGTTCTAGGGTACATGTGCACAATGTGTAGGTTTGTAACATATGTATACATGTGCCATGTTGGTGTGCTGCACCCATTAACTCATCATTTGCATTAGGTATATCTCCTAATGCTATCCCTCCTGCCTCCCCTCACCGCACGACAGGCCCTGGTGTATGATGGTCCCTGTCCTGTGTCCAAGTGTTCTCATTGTTCAGTTCCCACCTATGACTGAGAACATGCGGTGTTTGGTTTTCTGTCCTTGAGATAGTTTGTTCAGAATGATGGTTTCCAGTTTTATCCATGTCCCTACAAAGGAGACGAACTCATCATTTTTTATGGCTGCATAGTATTCCATGGTGTATATGTGCCACATTTTCTTAATCCAGTCTATCATGATGGACATTTGGGTTGGTTCCAAGTCTTTGCTATTGTGAATAGTGCCACAATAAACATATGTGTGCATGTGTCTTTATACCAGCATGATTTATAATCCTGAATACAGTACACTGATGGGTCTTGACTCTTTATCCAATTTGCCAGTCTGTATTTTTTAATTGGAGCATTTAGCCCATTTACATTTAAGGTTAATTTGTTATGTGTGAATTTGATCCTGTCATTATGATGTTAGCTGGTTTGCTTGTTAGTTGATGCAGTTTCTTCCTAGCATCAATGGTCTTTACAATTTGGCATGTTTTTGCAGTGGCTGGTACTGCTCGTTCCTTTCCATGTTCAGTGCTTCCTTTAGGAGCTCTTGTAGGGCAGGCCTGGTGGTAACAAAATCTCTCAGCATTTGCTTGTCTGTAAAGGATTTTATTTCTCCTTCACTTATGAAGCTTAGTTTGGCTGGATATGAAATTCTGGGTTGAAAATTCTTTTCTTTAAGAATGTTGAATATTGGCCCCCACTCTCTTCTGGCTTGTAGAGTTTCTGCTAAGAGATCTGCTGTTAGTCTGATGGGCTTTCCTTTGTGGGTAACCCGACCTTTCTCTCTGACTGCCCTTAACATTTTTTCCTTCATGTCAACTTTGGTGAATCTGACAATTATGTGTCTTGGAGTTGCTCTTCTCGAGGAATATCTTTGTGGCATTCTCTGTATTTCCTGATTTGAATGTTGGCCTGCCTTGCTAGGTTGAGGAAGTTCTCCTGGATAATATCCTGCAGAGTGTTTTTCAACTTGGTTCCATTCTCCCTGTCACTTTCAGGTACACCAATCAGAGGTAGATTTGGTCTTTTCACATAGTCCCATATTTCTTGGAGGCTTTGTTCGTTTCATTATTTTTTCTCTAAACTTCTCTTCTCACTTCATTTCATTCATTTGATCTTCAATCACTGATACCCTTTCTTCCAGTTGATTGAACTGGCTACTAAAGCTTATGCATGCATCTCGTAGTTCTCATGCCATGGTTTTCAGCTCCATCAGATCATTTAAGGTATTCTCTATGCTCTTTATTCTAGTTAGCCATTTGTCTCATCTTTTTTCAAGGTTTTAGCTTCTTTGCGATGGGTTCGAACATCCTCCTTTAGCTCGGAGAAGTTTGTTATTACCGATTGTCTGAAGCCTTCTTCTCTCAGCTCATCAAAGTCATTCTCCATCCAGGTTTGTTCCGTTGCTGGCAAGGAACTGCATTCCTTTGGAGAAAAGGAGCTCTGATTTTTAGAATTTTCAGCTTTTCTGCTCTGGTTTCTCCCCATCTTTGTGGTTTTATCTACCTTTGGTCTTTGATGGTGATGACGTACAGATAGGGTTTTGTTGTGGATGTCCTTTCTGTTTGTTAGTTTTCCTTCTAATAGTCAGGACTCTCAGCTGCAGGTCTGTTGGAGTTTGCTGGAGGTCCACTACAGACCCTGTTTGCCTGGGTGTCACCAGCAGAGGCTGTAGAACAGCAAATATTGCAGAACGGCAAATGTTGCTGTCTGATTGTTCCTCTGGAAGCTTCGTCTCAGAGGGGCACCTGGCAGTATGAGGTGTCAGTCAGTCCCTACTGGGAGGTGCCTCCCAGTTAGGCTACTTGAGCTTGAGGAGGCAATCTATCCATTCTCACATCTCAAACTCTGTGCTGGTAGAACCACTACTCTCTTCCAAGCTGTCAGACAGGGACGTTTAAGTCTGCAGAAGTTTCTGCTGCCTTTTGTTCAGCTATGCCCTGCCCCCAAAGGTGGAGTCTACAGAAGCAGACAGGCCTCCTTGAGCTGCGGTGGGCTCCACCTAGTTTGAGCTTCCTGGCTGCTTTGTTTACCTACTCAAGCCTCAGCAATGGCAGGTGCTCCTCCCCCAGCCTCGCTGCTGCCTTGCAGTTTGATCTCAGACTGCTGTGCTAACAGTGAGCGAAGCTCTGTGGGTGTGGGACCCTCAGAGCCAGGCGTGGGATATAATCTCCTGGTATGCTGTTTGCTAAGACCAATGGAAAAGTGCAGTATTAGGGTGGGAGTATCCCAATTTTTCAGGTGCCATCTGTCATGGCTTCCCTTGGCTAGGAAAGGGAATTCCTGGACCCCTTGCACTTCCCGGGTGAGGTGATGCCTCACCCTGCTTTGGCTCACACTCCGTGGGCTGCACCCACTGTCCTGCACCCACTGTCCAACAAGCCCCAGTGAGATGAACCTGGTACCTCAGTTGGAAATGCAGAAATCACCCGTCTTCTGCGTCACTCACGCTGGGAGCTGGAGGCTGGAGCTGTTCCTATTCGGCCATCTTGGAACCTCTGACATTTTCTTATAAAGCTAAACATTCACTTCTCATTTCACCCAGAAATTCCACTTCTAGGTATTTACTCAGGAGAAAGGAAACTTTAAAGACTTGAATGTTCTGCTGGGTGTGATGGCTCACACTTTTGATCCCAGCACTTTGGGAGGCCAAGGTGGGCAGATCACCTGAGGTCAGGAGTTCGACAAGCCTGACCAACATGGTCTCTACTAAAAATGCAAAAATTAGCCGGGCGTGGTGGTGCATGCCTGTAATCCCAGCTACTCAGGAGGCTGAGGCAGGAGAATCGCCTGAACCCAGGAGGCGGAGGTTGCAGTAAGCCGAGATCATGCCATTGCACTCCAGGCTGGGTAACAAATGCGAAACTCCATCTCTGGGGGCAAAAAAAAAGACTTGAATGTTCACTGAAGCTTTAGTCATAGAAGTCACAAACTGGAAACAAAATGTCCATCCACTGGTAAACAGATAAACTGATGTATCTATAGAATATGATATCACTTAACAATTTAAAAAAGGTATTGCAGAAAGTCCTCACTTAACATCAATAGGTTCTTGGAAATAACAACTTTAAGTGAAATGACATATAAGGTAACCAGTCTTTCCATAGGCTAATTGATGTATATAAGAGTTAAGTTCCTAGGGCATATTTCTGTCATTAAAACATCATCAGATATCTAAATAAAGACCTCAAATACTTCTAATATTACACATTGAAATAGAAGTGAGCTATACATACATTTGAGAAAGATTAATAAAAACAAGTAAGATCACTATTTACACAATTTACACAATTTTTGGTGAATCAGTAAGTGACAGTGGTCATAGTGGGGGTGGGCTGAAACAAAGAATAAATGTTTGCAAAGCAAAAATTATCAGTAGCACCTCCTACGAATGCAGTTGAAAAAGAATCACAAATACAGAGGGCTTGCTGAGAGCTTTCATACTGTTTTCTTTAATGTTATGCATTGTAGGATTATCATATACTTTACAGAGTTTCTTTTAACAATAATTTGTATTCACTCATTCATCCATTTTCCAACCTGCTTCTTGCAGTTCAGGGTTGCAGGTGGCTGGAACCTATCCCAGCAGCTCAGAGTGCAAGGCGGGAGCCAACTCCAGACAGGATGCCATCCCATCCTCAGCCATACTCACACACCCAAGCTCACTCACACTGGTGCCATGTAGACATGACAATTAACCTGGCGTGCACATCTTTGGGATGTGGGAATAATCCGGAATACCCAGAGAAAACCAATCCAGACGTGGGGAAAATGTGCAAACATCACACAGACAGTGGCCTCAGCAGAGAATCGATTTTTTTTTCTTGTCAACATTATAGCAAAACAATGTTGGACAAAACATTATTCTAGGATCTGCTGTACTTTGATACATCATACACGCAACAATATGGATGAACTGCATAATCTATGTGCAAAGTGAAAATATCCAAACAGAAAAGATTACTTTCTATTGCATTTCTATGATGTTCTGGAAAAGGCCACTATAATTATAAGGGCAGAATCCAGATCAGTAGTTGTCAGAGGCTGAGGTGGGAGTGGGGAAATTCACTGCTAAGGACCACTAGGGAACTTCCTGGAGTGATGGCAATGTTCTACATCATGATCATGGTGTTGGTTACACAACTATACACATTTGTCAAATTGTACACTTAAAATAGTGAGTTTATTATATGTAGATTGTATCTTTAAAAGCTGATTTTTAAAAATGATATTCTGTATCAACATTACAGAGGCACATATCCTTGGGTCCAACAACTCCATTTGAAGAAACTATTCCACAGATATACTTGCACATGTAAAAATAATAAGTGGGGCCGGGCATGGTGGCTCATGCCTGTAATCTGAACATTTTAGGAGGCTAAAGAGGGGAGACTGCTTGAGCCCAGGAGTTTGAGAGTAGCCTAGGCAACATGGTGAAACTGTCTCTACACAAAATACAAAAAATTAGCCGCGTGTGGTGGCTCATGTTTGTGGTCCCAACCACCCAGGAGGCTGAGGTGGGAGGATCCCTTGAGCTTGGGAGGTCGGGGCTGCAGTGAGCTGTGATCACGTGGTTGTAGGACAAACCAGGTTCTTGTCGCACAACCAGGAATGATTAGGCTCTTTGAAGGGTGAGGGGAAATGGAATTTATTGGGCACAAAGGAAAAACAATTTAGCAAAGTGAGATAGAGTCCTGCTAACAGGCTCTCCACCTCACCGAATGAATCCCAGGTTACCACATAGGAACAGGAAAGGCCAGGTCCCTCCTGCTACAAACGGTGTGAACTTCCCGAGGCCCCACCCAGTCCTCCCAGTTCACAGGTGGGCAGTATTCAGAGTCAGTCAGGCAAGGGCGGGCTTCATCTGGACCTGCAGTCTGGTTTTTCAGCCTTAAAGGTGGGGGTCAGAGGTCCGAGGGTGGGGGCGTGCCTTGGCTGCCTCCTGTCTCTATCAACGCCGCTGCACTCCAGCCTTAAGACGGTCTCAAGGCCGGGCGTGGTGGCTCAAGCCTGTAATCCCAGCACTTTGGGAGGCCGAGACGGGTGGATCACGAGGTCAGGAGATCGAGACCATCCTGGCTAACACGGTGAAACCCCGTCTACGAAAAAAATACAAAAAAATTAGCCGGGCGAGGTGGCGGGCGCCGGTAGTCCCGGCTACTCGGGAGGCTGAGGCAGGAGAATGGCAGGAACCCGGGAGGCGGAGCTTGCAGTGAGCCGAGATCGCGTCACTGCACTCCAGCCTGGGCGACAGAGCGAGACTCCGTCTCAAAAAAAAAAAAAAAAAAAAAAGACTGTCTCAAAATAATAATAAAGTGTACATGCTTATCACAGCATTCATTACCTGTGATGCCTCACTAAACGGGAACTGGGTAGTTAGGATTAGTGGGGATGGGAAACTTCACTTTTGCATTTTGAAACATGAATGGATTCACTACTTTGTAAAAAACAAACAAACAAAACCAATATTTTCTAGGCAGTTGCCTCGGTCTACGTATGATACTCTGGTGGCTGGGCCGAGGCTGTCCTCACCCTCAGGGCAGCTACGTATTTATCACATAGACCCCAAGCAGGTCATTTCCCCTTCTCATCTCCACATCTGTGAAAGACTTCCTCATCTTACAGCCTTTTTACTTTCAAATCTCAGGGCATGCAGATAGGCTTCTCTTCTGGGACTTTGCATCCTTTGCGCTGAACTCTAGGTTGAGGGCACCGAAGGCAGGAAGGATGTGACTTCTGTCTTCATTGCCATCGACGGGGCCAGCCCAGGGTGGGTGCCCGAGGAGTTATTTGACAAAGTAACCACCAGATGGCAGCATGGCTCTGTTTCCAGGAAGCCGAGTCTAAGCCGTAAACTCTCCAATGAGGAAGCCATCAGCCGCCACATAGTAATGGCTATTTGAGTTCTTGAAATGTGGCTTGTCCTAATTAAGACTATTTTCCATGATGTGTTTATGACACACACGGTATTTTGAAGACTTCATATAAAAAAACTCATTAATATTTTAATATTGATTACATATTATAATGATAATATTTTGAATATATGGGTTGACTATCTCTTTTCTATGCTTGGGACCAGAAGTGTTTCAAATTACTGATTTTTTGCAGGAGAGGAGCGGGGGGCTTGACACATTAACATTATACTTACTGGTTGAGCATCCTAATCCAATGTCCAAAATCTGAAATGCTCCGATGAGCATTTCCTTTGAGCATCATGTCAATGCCCATTTTGGATTTTGGTGCATTTTGAATTTTAGACTTTCAAATTAGGAATACTCAACCTCTATTGGGTTAAACAAAATAAATATATTACAATTACTTTCACCTGCTTTTTATTCTTTTTAATGTAACTACCAGCAAATTTAAACTTACACATGTAGCTTACACTACATTTCTACTGGACAATACTCTTATAAAACCTTCCAGCAGAACCAGCACAGGGCCAAGGAGCTGATGCGCCTGCCTCTGCTCCCAGATGGAAAGTGACATGGCACATGGATGTCACAGAACTTCTTTACCCTTACAACAGAGCCAGTCCCAGAGGGATGGGTCACAGCAAGGGCCTAGAAAGCAACAAGGGAGCTTCTGACCATCTTGACTGCTCTTCCCCTTAGTTGAGTCTCACAGGCACCCATGTGGGAGAATCGGCCCCCACCAGGAGCTAGTAGTGCCGGCCACCATGTAGCACTTTACCTGTATTATCTTACTGGCCCCTCACATCAACCCTATTTCAACAAAGCAACTGAGAATCAGAGAAAGGGAGGTGCTGCCCAAGTTCACCCCATGAATGAGGAGAAACATGACTATCTCCATCTCCTTTGTTTCTTTCTCTACATCATACTGCTCTCCTGGAGAGCTCACTGATGGCTCCCAGGAGGTGAAGGGAAGTACCTTTGCAGGTGCTTTCTAATGTACTGGAAATCTGAATCTCCAGTCATCTCTTTCTGTGACCACGGATTGGCTGTGTTTCCTGAAAGACAAACTGAGTGGCTGCTTCTCAGGTGATGCCCACACACTGGACAAATCTGTATATGGAATGTGCTGGAGGGAAGACCAGGGCAAAGGCTTTGTTGGGTGCTTTGCTTAGTGCCAGGCCCTATGCTATGCACTCTTCTTACATTTTCTTACTTAATCCACATAGCACTCCTCCAAAGCAGGTGCTGTTATCTCCATTTTACAGCTATGAGGCATAGAGAGATTTCCATGTAGACAAGCGGAGAGAATGAGATCTTGTCATGTTGCATTCCAGAAGCTTTCTCAGGTCTTCAGTCCGCAGCATCTCAGTGGTATGAGACTGCTGATAGCACTTTTCCGATAGTGAGTGAGGCTGGGCCTCCCAGAGACCATGAGGGGAAGGACATGGGGTGGGAGTGCTGAGTCTACCCCAGACTGACTATGTAAACCCTGAGACAGTCTGAGTGAAAACCGAGGCAAGATGTCCTTCAGGGGCACAGATGGCCCGTCCTCAGCTCTCAAACCGTGTCTGAGGATTCCCAATTGCCTATTAAACAGGAAGTAGGCATCTTAGACCCACACTCATGGCCTACACAGTCCAGCTAATGTTCCAGTCTCATCTGCAACTCCCCCTTTTCATGCAGCCAACATGCTGTTCGATGGACTGTTTCCTTTTTCCCATATACACCATCATACTTCCCTGTCCCCTGATCTTCACCCCCATTATTTTCTCCCTGGGAAATGCCCTCTACCACCGAATCTATCAATAGCCCTCTCCATCTTTGTATGTGCCCAGAATTCCAGGTACAGCCAGGGCACTCATGGGCTAAACATAGCAATGAGGCATATTTGACACGTAAGTTTTGTCTAGCACTGTTAGGAGACTTGAATGTTAGCATAATTAATCTGGAGTAGTAAAGAGAGTCCCTGGCATTGAGAACCAAACAAAGGTCTTTGGTCAAGGGAGAGACCTTAAAAGCATGGTGTTTTGTTTTGTTTTGTTTTTAATTATTTAAGTAACTCAGTTCTCTTGGCATCTTGTGGAGTATGTAACCAAGGTGAGGCAGAAAACTCAAGTAAGCTATTGAGAGACCACAGAATTCAGTGATCCTGAATGATATCTTTAGCATCACAAACGTGGACTCTAGCCAAACTCTGATGTATACTGACCACGTGGCCTTGGGCAAGTAACTTCTGGTGTGTCAGGCACACACCATAAGCATGGCATTTCTCACAACAACCCTTATGGAGCTATATGCTATTTTTATCTCCAGTTTACAAATAAAGAAACTGGGATTTAGGGATGTTATATTATTTCTCCAACACTACAAAGCTAGTAAGAGCTGGAGTCAGGAATTCATAGACCATATTTGTAATAGGGATAGCACAGATGCCTAAAGTGCCGAGTCAGGATATCTAGCACATAGAAAGCTCCAGGTGAGAAAAGATGGGCCCAAACCAGAAAGTGGAAATACCGAAGGGGAGAAGACCTGGGTTCCATAGACAATGAGGCAGTACAAATAAACAAAACTTGTATCATTAGCAATAACAGGTACATGGCAATGTACATTTTACAGAGCTCATTCACATTCATTATTCTAGAAGAATCTCTCTAGAGACTTGTGAAGCAGACAGGGCACATAATTTTATCTCCATTTTGCAAGTAAAGAAACTAAGGCATTTCTTGTAGAAGGCAGTGCCATTTCCTGTGTAATGTTTCCCTGAGGCTTTTCCTGTTGCTGTTTCAGTCACTTGGGGTTGCAATGAGGTATACCAGACTCTACCCAGCTTAAGCAAAAGGGTAGGCTTAGTGGAAAATGGGGATAATTATGCCAAGAGAAAAAAGCCAACCTCAAAATGTTATATACTACATGATTCCATTTATATAAAATTGTTGAAATACTAAAATTATGGAGTTGTATATCAGATTAATTGTAACCAGGGATTAGGGATAGGGAAGGAAGGAAGGCAGTTGTGGCTAGAAAAGGTTAGCATAAATGATCCTTGTGATAAAACTGTTTTATATCTTGACTATAGTGCTGGTCACATAAATCCACACATATGACAAAATCACACAGAACTACACACACACACAAATGAGGGCATGTAAAGCTCTTGAAATCGGCCGGGCGCGGTGGCTCAAGCCTGTAATCCCAGCACTTTGGGAGGCCGAGACGGGCGGATCACAAGGTCAGGAGATCGAGACCATCCTGGCTAACACGGCGAAACCCCGTCTCTACTAAAAACACAAAAAATTAGCCCGGCAAGGTGGCGGCGCCTGTGGTCCCAGCTACTCGGGAGGCTGAGCCAGGAGAATGGCGGGAACCCGGAAGGCGGAGCTTGCAGTGAGCTGAGATCCGGCCACTGCACTCCAGCCTGGGCGACAGAGCGAGACTCCGTCTCAAAAAAAAAAAAAAAAAAAAAAAAAAAAAAGCTCTTGAAATCTAAATAATAGTGGAGGATTGTATCAATGTCAGTTTCCTAGTTGTGATACTATACTTACAGTTATGCAAGATGTTACTACTGAAAAAACAGATAAAGGGTATATGTGATCTGTCTGTATTATTTCACAGCTGTATGTTAATCTAGTTATGTTAAAATAAAAAGTTTAAGAAACAACAACACAAAACTTATAAAACACAGGGAGAAAATCTTTATGACCTTAGGTTAGGCAAGGATTTTTTGTTTTTCTTTTCTTTTCTTTTTTTTTTTTTGAGACGGAGTCTCACTCTGTCACCCAGGCTGGAGTGCAGTGGCGTGATCTCGCCTCACTGCAAGCTCCACCTCCCCGGGTTCACACCATTCTCCTGCCTCAGCCTCCTGAGTAGCTGGGACTACAGGCGGCCGCCACCATGCCCGGCTAATTTTTTGTTTTTTTAGTAGAGACATGGTTTCACCATGTTGGCCAGGCTGGTCTGGAACTTCTGACCTCAGGTGATCCATCAGTCTCAGCCTCTCAAAATGCTGGGATTACAGGCGTGAGCTACCACGCCTGGCCTGGCCAGGCAAAGGTTTCTTAGATATGACACCAAAAGCATGATCCATAAAAGAACTAATTGATAAATTAGTCTTCATCAAAATTAAAACTTCTGATTTTCAAAAGACACTGTGCAGACAATGAAAATGGCTAACCATTGGCTGTAAAGAAATATTTGCAAAGCAGATATCTGACAAATAACTTGTATCCAAAATATAGAAAGAACTCTTTATATAGTTTAACAGTAACAAGAATACTAACAACTCATTTTAAAAATAAGCAAAAGATATAAACAAAATTTTAACAAATAAGATATATGGATGGCAAATAAGCACTGTATAAAAGCTCAATACAATTAGTTATTAGGGAAATGCAAATAAAAACCACAATGGGATACCAGTAAACAACTATTGGAATAGTTAAAATTAAAAACTAACCATATTTTGTGTTGTCAAGGATGTAGAGGAACTAGAACTCTGATACACAATTGGTGAGAATTGAAAATGGTATAACCACTTTGGGAAACTGAGGCAGTTTCTTTATAAGTTAAACATATAATTACCATATGATCCAGCCATTCTCCTCTTAGGTATTTACCCCAAATGAAATCTATCTCTATGTAATACCTGTACGCAAATGTTCCTCATAGCTTTATTTGTAACAGCAAACTGAAAACAATCCAAATGTCCATGTAATGGTGAATGGATAGACTGTGCTCTACCTATATAATGGAATACTACTAAGTAAAAACAATAACAGACTATTGATACATGCAGTAACATAGAAACATCTCAACACAGGTTGGGAAACATCTTCTACATCCTTGACATACAAAATATGGTTAGTCTTTAATCTGAGCCACTCCAATAGGTAAAAGAAGCCCAACTTCCTAGTATATATTATTCCATTCATACAAAACACTAGATAATGTCAACTAATCAACAGTTATATAAAACAGAGAAGGGGGCCAGACGTGGTGGCTCACACCTGTAATCTCAACACTTTGGGAGGCCGAGGTGGGTGGATCATCTGACATCAGGAGTTTGAGACCAGCCTGACCAACATGGTGAAACCCCATCTCAACCCCATCTCTACTAAAAATACAAAAGTTAACTGCGCATGGTGGCAGATGCCTGTAATCCCAGCTACTCAGGAGACTGAGACAGGAGAATCACTTGAACCTGGGAGTTGGAGGTTGCAGTGAGCCAAGATTGTGCGATAGCACTCCAGCCTGGGTGAGAAGAGTGAAACTCTGTTTAAAAAAAAAAAAAAAAAGAAAAGAAAGAGAAGAAAACAGAGAAAGCATTGTCTACAGTGGACCAGGAGAGAAAGTGTACAAAGGAGTATGGGGAAACTTTTGGAGGTAATAGATATGTTTACTATCTTGACCAGTGATGGTTCCATGGATGTGTACATTTTAAATATGCGTGATTTATTGTATGTCAATTATTCCTTAATAAAGCTGATTTCAAAAAATGTGACAGAGTGTCTGTTACATGTATCTCTCTGAGATACGTGAGACAGAATTGAATAGTTTAACTCATATGTGATTGCGGCACAAGAAGGAAGCATGGGACAGATAAATATTGGAAGATTTGATGGCCAAGATTTACCAAAATCAGTGAACTATATCTACCCACAAGTCCAAGATGCTCTGTGAACCCCAAGCAGGATAAATGCAAAGAAATCCACATATAGGCTTATTATCATCAACTGCTAAAAACCAAAGACAATGATAAAATCTTGAAAGCAGCCAGAAAAAAAAAAAAAAAAAAAAAAAAAGACATAATGCACACAGAGGCACAGTACAAGAAAAATGTTGGACATTTCACCAGAAGCAGTAGAGGCCAGAAGACAATGGAACGACAGTTTCGAAATGATGAAAGACGAAGATTGTCAGCTTACAATTCTGTATCCAGTGAAAACAGTCTTCAGAAATGAAGACGAAGTAATGTCAGACTGACAAAAGCTGCTAGAGACGAACATTTTGCCTCTAGCAGACTGAAACTACACAGAATGATAAAAGAAATCCATTAGGCTGAAGGGCTGAAATGATACCAGGTAGAAACTCAATTCTGCAGGAAGAAATTTGTAAAACACCAAATAAAGTCTTTTTGAAAAACGAAGACTGTTAGTCAGTTGGGTCCCCTAGGAAGCAAATGTTGAGATAGAGTTAGGAGTGCAAGAGGTTTATTGAGGATAATGTTCATGAAAGTTTAAAAAGAGGGTCAGAATTTGGCAGGGGAAGGCTTCAAACCGCGATGTAAACTGAACACCTGTAAAAAGAGTGGAAGAGGAGGCAGAATTTGGCAGGGAGGGCTGACAAAATCCTAGGCAACCCAGTAAGGAGCTTCATAGCAAAGCAAGACCTTTGGAGGAGTCTTGCATTGTGCCGAAATGGTCAAGCCCTAGTAAGCCGCCATGCTCAGTCATTGGCACAGAAATCATGTCCTCAGTTCTAAAGCCAAGGCGGATCCTGAAAGCCCTGCAGCAGGAGGCGCTCAGGCAACTGCACTTGTCACAGGTGAACAGCAAAGTTTTTTTTAAGTGGAGTGGTGAACAGTACATGTTCCTGGGTGCCTCAACTGTTTAAAGTAAAAATAACAATATAATGTGGGGATTCTGGCATAGTGAAGTAAAATATATGACAACAAGAGCATAAAGTTTGGGAGGGTAGCAATTGGAAGTACACTGTTGTAAAATTCTTATATGCCCACAAAGTAGCATCTTAAAAATAGACAATGATGGCTGGGCGCGGTGGCTCACGCCTGTAATCCCAGCACTTTGGGAGGCCGAGGCAGGCGGATCAGGAGGTCAGCAGATTGAGACCATCCTGGCTAACACGGTGAAACCCCGTCTCTACTAAAAGTACAAAAAATTAGCCGGGCATGGTGGCGGGCGCCTGTAGTCCTGGCTACTTGGGAGGCTGAGGCAGGAGAATGGCGGGAACCCGGGAGGCGGAGCTTGCAGTGAGCCGAGATCGAGCCACTGCACTCCAGCCTGGGAGACAGAGCAAGACTCTATCTAAAATAAAATAAAATAAATAAAATAAAATAAAATAAAACCAAAGATGATGATAAGTTAAGGATGTATATTGTGACCTCCAAAGCAGTGGTCCTTAAACATTTTGGTTTCAGGACTCCATTAGATACTTAAAAATTATTCAGGACACAAAGAGCTTCTGTTTAAGTGGACTAAATCTACAAATACTTACCATATTAGAAATTTTAAAAAATTAAATACTTTAATGAAAACAGCTGGGCATGGTGGTTCACACCTGCAACCCCAGAACTTTGGAAGGTTGAGGCAGGAGGATCACTTGAGCCCAGGAGTTCGACACCAGTCTAGCCAACACAGTGAGTCCTCACCTCTACGAAATTTAAAAAATTAGCGAGGTGTGGTGGCGCATACCTGTGGTCCCAGCTACTTGGAAGGCTGAGGTGGGATGATGGCTTGAGCCCAGGATTTAGAGGCTGCAGTGAGCTATGATTACACCACAGCACTCCAGCCTTGGCAACAGAGGGAGGGCCTGTCTCAAAAAAAAAAAAAAAAAAAAAAAAAAAAAGAGTAAAATAAAATAGCTAAAATAAAGCTATTGCTTGTTAAGGTAACATTTTATTAAAAAAATATAGTATACAAAACAAAAAAGGGGAGAAGAGTGGCATTGTTTTATGTATTTGCAAATCTCTTTAATGTCTGGCCTAATAGAAGTAGATTTTCATATCTGCTTCTGCCTTCATTCTGTGTTGATATACATTTATTTTTGTTGAAGTATGTGATGACAAGACAGCTTCATCCAAATTTCTAGTTGGAAAATGGGGCATTTTAAAAAACAACCCTTTTAGGTAATTATGGATATTCATCTTTGACACCACACCAAAATTTAATAAATACTGGTTTCTTAAAGGTTAGTTGCACTATGGAATCTGAATACTTGTCAATAAATTTTTCTCATTGTTACATTTAAATCCATTAACTTATTTTTCACATTGAGTATATATCTTTGCCCACACTTAATTTTGTTTTCTGTTTTTTTGTTTTGGTTTACAGATGATACTATCAGACTACTCAAAAGGTAATAGGCAAATCATTTTTATAAAAAGCTGCTTTTTTTTTGTGACGGAGTTTTGCTCTGTAGCTCAGCTGGAATGCAGTGGCACGATCTTGGCTCACTGCAACCTCTGCCTCCTGGGTTCAAGCCATTCTCCTGCCTCAGCCTCCCGAGTAGCTGGGAATACGTGCCACCACACCCAGCTAATTTTTGTATTTTTTATATTTTTAGTAGAGACTGGGTTTCACCATGTTGGCCAGGATGGTCTTGTTCCTGACCTCGTGATCCACCAGATTCAGCCTCCCAAAGTGCTGGCATTACAGGCATGAGCCATTGCTCCCGGCCAGAAAGCTGCTCTTTTTAAAATTCATTAATATTTTAAATTGTCAAATCATAATTGTATACATCTATGGGGTACAGTGTGATGTTTTAATATATGTATAAAACATGGAATGATTAAATCAAACAAATTAACATATCCATCACTTTATCTTTTTTTGTGTAGAGACATCTGAAATTTACTCTGTTATTTTTTATTCATTTATTTTTTTGAGACAGAGTGTTGCTGTGTCACCCAGGCTGGAGTGCAGTGGTGCAGTTTTGGCTCACTGCAGCCTCCACCTCCCTTGTTCAAGCGATTCTCGTGCCTCAACCTCCCAAGTAGTAGCTGGGAATACAGATGCATGCCACCATGCCCAGTTAATTTTTATGTTTTTAGTAGAGATACAATTTCGCCATGTTGGCCAAGTTGGTCTCCAACTCCTGACATCAGGTGATCCGCCTACCATGGTCTCTCAAAGTGCTAGTGTGTCTGGAGTTGGTTCCTTCTGCTGGGTTTGTGATCTCACTGACTTCAAGAATGAGGCCACGGACTTTGGCAGTGAGTGTTACAGCTCTTAAAGATGGCAGGGACCCAAAGAGTGAGCTGTAGTAAGGTTTATTGTGAAGAGTGAAAGAACAAAGTTTCCACAGCACAGAAGGGAACACCAGGGGGTTGCCGCTGCTGGCTGTAGGAGGGGGTGGCCAGCTTTTATTCCCTTATTTGTCCCGTTCCATGTTCCGTTTTGTCCTATCAGAGTGCCCTTTTTTCAATTCCTTCAGCAATTGGCTACTTTTTAGGATCCTGCTGATTGGTGCATTTTACCAAGTGCTGATTGGTGGATTTTATAATCCTCTTGCTAACTACAGAGTGCTGATTGGTGCTTTTTTACTGAGTGCTAATTGGTGCATTTTATAATCCCCTTGCTAACTACAGAGCACTGATTGGTGGGTTTTACAATCCTCTTGTAAGACAGAAAAGTTCTCCAAGTCTCCCACTCGACCTAGGAAGTCCAGCTGGCTTGCCTCTCACTGGGATTACAGATATGAGCCACTGCACCCAGCCAACTCTGTTATTTTGAAATATTTAACATGTTATTGACTATAGGCACCCTGTTGTGCAATAGATCGCAAAAGTTATTCCTCCTTTTATGTAACTTTCTACCCTTTGATCAATGACACCTCATTCTCTCCCTCCCATCCCCATCACCCTGGTAACCTTCATTCTACTTTTTTTTTTTTTTTTTTTGAGACGGAGTCTGGCTCTGTTGCCCAGGCTGGAGTGCAGTGGCCGGATCTCAGCTCACTGCAAGCTCCGCCCCCCGGGTTTACGCCATTCTCCTGCCTCAGCCTCCCGAGTAGCTGGGAGTACAGGCGCCCGCCACCTCGCCCGGCTAATTTTTTTTTTGTATTTTAGTAGAGACGGGGTTTCACCGTGTTAGCCAGGATGGTCTCGATCTCCTGAACTCGTGATTCGCCCGTCTCGGCCTCCCAAAGTGCTGGGATTACAGGCTTGAGCCACCGCGCCCGGCCTGCTTTCTATGAATTCAATTTCATTAGATTCCACAGATAAGTTAGATCACATGGTATTTGTCTGTGTCTGCCTTATTTCACTCAGCATAGTGTCCTCCAGATTCATCCACGTGTCACAAATGACAGCCTTTCTAAGGCTGAATAGTATTCCATTGGGGAATATATGTGTGTGTGTGTGTGTGTGTGTGTGTGTGTGTGTGTATGTGTGTGTGTGTATATATATATATAATCACATTTTCTTTATCCATTCATCTGTTGATGAACACTTGTGGGTTGTTTCCATAGCTTGGCTCTTATGAATAATGTTATAATGAACATGGGAGTGAAGATATCCCTTTGACATATTGATTTGTTTCTTTGGATATATACCCAGAAGTTGGATTACTAGGTTTTATGGGAGTTCTTATTTAGTTTGTTGAGGAACCTCTATGTTTGCTGTTTTCCATAATGGCTGTGCTAATTTGCATTCCTGCCAACAATGTATAAGAGTTCCCTTTTTTCCACATCCTCTTCAGCACTTATCTTTCATCTTTTTGATAATACCCATTCTAACAGGTGTGACATCATATCTCATTGTGGTTTTAATTTGCATTTCCCCCCCAGTGATTAATGATGTTGAACATTTTTTCATGTACCTGTTGGCCATTTGTATATCTTCTTTTGAGAAATGTCCTTTAAGGTCCGTTGCCTATTTTTTAATTGGGTTGCTTTCTTGGTATTGAGTTGAGTACTTTATACATTTTAAATGTTAAACCCCTATCAGATGGGCCCATATATGATTTTGTTACACCATGAAGTGGTCTTTTGGAAACTACTGGTTCACTGAGATATGCAGGGCTTTCCAATATTAACACATTTTTTTTTTTTTGGTTGAGACAGAGTCTCATGCTATTGCCCAGACTGAAGTGCAGTGGTGCGATCTTGGCTCACCGCAACCTCCACCTCCCAGGTTCAAGTGATTCTCCTGCCTCAGCCTCCCAAGTAGCTGGGATTGCAGCACAATTCTTTATATAATATCAAAAATATCATTATCATTGATCTTATTGGCAGCATCTTTAAATATTGAGAAGCAGATACAAATTTCCAAAATACTAAACTTTGCTTGAAAGCTCAAATTTTATCATTGGCAACAAACGCTCTCAGAATGACAGGCTTATTTTATTAATTTTTAAGAAAATGCCTGCCAGATATCCAAGTCTGAATATTCATTTTTTGTCTATCAGTAATTCAAATAAAAATGGTTTTCCTACATATATAAAAAAAAAAATCAGACTGGGCACCATGTCTCATTGCTGTAATCTCAGCATTTTGGGAGGCCAAGGCAAGAGGATTGCTTAAGCCCAGGAGTTCTGGGCAACATAGTGAGACACTGTCTCTACCAAAAAAAAAAAATTAGCCAGTCATGGTGGCACATTCCTATAGTTCCAGTTACTTGGAAGGCTGAGGTGGGAGGATCACTTGAGCCCAGGAGGTCAAGGTTGTATTGAGCCGTCATCATGCCACTGCACTCTAGCCTGGATGATGGGGGAAGACATTAAAAAAAAAAATCAGTTACCGAAGCTCACAAACTCAAATAATTGCTCAAATGCTTTATGCACGCTTCCCATTTCATCATACAAAATACTAAAAACTCATGTATATAAGGGTGGAGAATTTTTTAAATTAATAAATTTACTACTTCAGCAAGGAGATTCTTCAGTAAAAGTGGCATTTTGTTTTTGTATTTTGAGATGGAGTTTCACTGTGCAGTGGCATGATTTCGGCTCACGGCAATCTCTACCACCTGGGTTCAAGCTATTCTCCTGCCTCAGCCTTCTGAGTAGCTGAGATTACAGGTGCCCGCCACCACACCTGGCTAATTTTTGTATTTTCAGTAGAGATGGGGTTTCACGTTGGCCAGGCTAGTCTCAAACTCCTGGCCTCAAGTGATCTGCCCACCTTGGCTTCCCAAAGTGCTAGGATTACAGGTGTGAGTCACTGTGCCCGGAAGTTTTTTGTTTTGTTTCGTTTTGTTTTTTGAGACAGAGTCTCACTCTGTCACCCAGGCTGGAGTGCAGTGGTGCGATCTCAGCTTGCTGCAACCTCCACCACTGGGGTTCATGTGATTCTCATACCTCAGCCTCCCAAGTAGCTGAGACTACAGGCATGCACTACCATACCTAGATAATTTTTTGTATTTTTAGTAGAGATGGGTTTTCACCATGTTGCCCAGGCTGGTCTCGAACTCCTGGCCTCAAGTGATCCACCTGCCAAGGATTCCTAAAGTACTGGGATTACAGGTATGAGTCACTGTGTCTGGCCAAAGTGGCTTTTTATTTTTATTTTTTTAGACAGAGTCTCGCTCTGTCACCAAGGCTATAGTGCAATGGTGCCATATCAGCCACCTCACCTGGCTATTTTTATGTTTTTAAGAGAGATGGGGTTTCACCATGTTGGCTAGGCTGGTCTCAAACTCCTGGCCTCAAGTGACCTGCCTGCCTTGGCCTCCCAAAGTGCTGTGATTACAGGCATGAGCCACTGCACCTGGCCCCAAGTGGCTTTTGAATGACTCTTTGTATGGCAGTGAAGAAAAAAGTGACTACTAGTATAGTTTGGTACTACTGCTTTGATTCATGCTAAAGGGACCAGCAGTGTTACCTATCATTGCTTTTGGACTATCTGTGCAAAAATTAACACACTGAAAAAAGTAAATAGGATATAAAATATTATAAAAATAATTTTTGGGCCGGGCGCGGTGGCTCAAGCCTGTAATCCCAGCACTTTGGGAGGCCGAGACGGGCGGATCACGAGGTCAGGAGATTGAGACCATCCTGGCTAACACGGTGAAACCCCGTCTCTACTAAAAAGTACAAAAAAAAACCAGCCGGGCGAGGTGGCGGGCGCCTGTAGTCCTAGCTACTCGGGAGGCTGAGGCAGGAGAATGGCGTAAACCCGGGAGGCGGAGCTTGTAGTGAGCTGAGATCCGGCCACTGCACTCCAGCCTGGGCGACAGAGCGAGAGTCCGTCTCAAAAAAAAAAAAAAAAAAAAAAAAAAAAATTTTTTTGATATTTTGGATCCCCAAAATAATCTTAAGGATCCCCAGGAGGTCCATGGACCACATTTTCAGAACTGTTGATTGTCCAGTAATCAGGCAATGTGCCAGCTTTTTAGTTAGGGTTCTCTTAAAGGTCAGTATTTGAATGTCTTTCTCTGGGACAATTATTTCTACAGTCTTCTGCCAGGGGGAACTGAACTCACTTTACTTGAAGCAGAGTGCAAAAAGCCCTATATCCAGCAACTCTGTCAAAAACAGCAGCAATCTAGGTATCAAACAAATAGGAAAGGACAATGACTCAGCTACCCTGAGGTTGCAGTCCTGGTTGGGGGAAAGCAAGGCACCAGCAGACTAACCAGAAATTTAACAAGGAGATGTTAAAAATGAGGTAGACATAGAGAACCTTGATAGGCTCTCCATACGTCCCAAACTTACTGGAAAGCTGCACACACGTGTAGAAGAGGCCGGAGAGGACTAGAGCTATTCACACATTCCTGGATGACTGCAAGACTGTGCACACATGTAGAAAAGGCCTGAAAGGGCTCAAAAGAAATAAGAGCTAGGGAAGATTTGAAAGCCTAAACTTTGATTACTTTCTTAGTCCGTTTTCTTTTACTTATAACAACATACCCAAAACCAGGTACTTTATAAGAAACAAAATTTAGTTTTTAGTTACAGAGGCTGAGAAGTCCAAGATCAAGAGGCCACATCTAGTGAGAGCCTTCTTGCTGGTGGGGACTGATACGGTTTGACTGTTTTGTCCCCTATAAATCTTATGTTTCATGTGACCTCTGATGTTGGAGGTGGGCCTAGTAGGTGGTGTTTGGGTCATAGGGGTGCATCCCTCATAAATGGCTTGGTGTGTCCTCACAGTAATGAGTGAATTTCAATCTGTGAGTTCACGTGAGATCTGGTTGTTCAAAAGAGCCTGGCAGCTCCTCCCTCTCTCTCTTGCTCCCTCCCTTGCCATGCCACATGCTGGCTCCCCCTTTGGCTTCTGCCATGACTGTAAGCTTCCTGAGGCCTCACAGGAGCAGCTGTTGGTGCTGTGCTTCATGTACATCCTGCAGAACCATGAACCAAATAAATATTTTTTCTTTATAAATTACCCACCTTCAAGTATTCCTTCATAGCAACCCCAAAATAGACTAAGACAGGGACTTTCTGTGGAGTTCCAAGGTAGCATGGGGTATCATGTGGGGAGGGGAATGAACATGCTAACATGCTTGCACATGTCTTTTTTCCTCTTCTTATACAGCCACCAGTTCCCCTCCCATAATAACCCATTAATCCATTTACCCACTAATCCATTAATCTATGAATGGATTAATCCATTCATGAGGACAAAACCCTCATGATCCAATCACCTCTTAAAGGCCCCACCTCTTAATAATGCCACATTGAGGATTGTATTTTAACCCAAGTTTTGAAGGAGACAAATATTCAAACCACAGCAAATACATTCTCCAAACCATACACAGATCTATCAGCAAAGAGTGGGGACCTAACTGGCTTAAGATGTTTGAACGGAACCTCTGACTAATCTTTGGCTGACAAAATATGCTGAAACAAGAGTAATTCTAGAAAGCCTGTCTCTTTAAAGAAATGTGAGTGCAGACATTAGCAGCCTCACATTGTAGTGGAGACAGATTCCACAGAATTAGTCCAGACAAGTGTATCATACAAACAGACAGCAACCCCCTTTGGGGCAAATCACAATGTAGCATTCCTATAACATAATGTGTACAATGTCAATTTTTTCTTTTTCTTTTCTTTTCTTTTTTTTTTTTTTTTGAGACAGAGTCTCGCTCTGTTGCCAGGCTGGAGAGCAGTGGTGCAATCTCAGCTCACTGCAACCTCCGCCTCCCAGATTCAAGCAATTCTCCTGCCTCAGGCTCCTAAGTAGCTGGGAGTACAGGTGTGCACCAGCATGCCCGGCTAATTTTTGTATTTTTAGTAGAGATGGGGTTTCACCATGTTGGCCAGGATGGTCTCTATCTCTTAACCTCATGATCTGCCCGCTTCAACCTCCCAAAGTGCCAGGATTACAGGCATGAGCCACCATGCCCAGCCAGCAGTGTGTTCTATACTTAGGAAACAAGTCAACAGAAATCATCTTTTAGTAATCCCAAACAATAGATTTAGCAGAGACTTTTAAAAACTATTTTAAATGTATTTCAAAGAAAAGAGATCACATTTAAATCAACTAATAAATGATTACAAGTAGGGTTTATTACAGGCATGCATGGCTGTTTCAATATTTGAGAATCAATCAATCTAATCTACCATGTGGATAGGCTAACTAAGAAAAATCACATTTTGTTTTATTTTTCTTTCCAAGATGGTGGATTGGAGACAGTGTCAGCATGACTCTCCCACTTGGAGAGACAAAATGGTGAGTAGAAATTCATACTGTGAACTTTTTTTTAAGAAGCAATACAGGAACTGAACAGAAAAACAGAAACCATAGACCCTTTGAAAGAAGCAGTAGGCTGCAGCCTACACCCGCTGTGAGCCAGGTGAAAAACTGTTAAGTCCTCAGAGTGTGACAGGGGAGAGACGGCCTCCAGGATATACATCCCCACCAGGTAACCTGGCAGTCCAGCCCACAGGGGAAGGCCTTAACCCTACCCAGCACTGGAACTAATATAGGGAGTGGTGGGGGAATATAAAAGTAAGAGCAGCAGCAAGAAGAGCCTTGCATGCATTCCTAGTCTCCAGCACAGACCAAGGAAAGCCACTCCTGATTCTGTGTCACAGAGGACCTCACGGAAGTTGACTAACTAGCTCAGGCAGAGCTTGCAGGTTGAAAGAAGCTCCCAACTGAAATTCATATAATCTTGAGTGGGGATGAACTCCCTTGACCAGAACCAGTGGGTGAGTAAGAAGTGTGCTGCAGCCACAGGCACAGGAACTGGGCACTCTTGCTTTGCAGGTAGATTGGGAAGGGGCATGGCCTGAACGCTGGTTCCTGTCTCCACAGGGAAGGCTTATGGCCTAGGGCAGTTTTGAGTTCTGAGCTTACACAGCCTGGAATTTAGCTAGCAGCTGCTAGTGAACACTGCAGGTGAGAGACCTGCCTTGCCAAGTGCGTGAGAGCTGGGTGAGGCTTGTGAACTCTTTTGTGTGGCAGAGGCGGCTATGTTCCTTCCTGAAACATTACCCCAGTGGCCAGAGAAATGGCCCCTAAACCCCACAGGAGCTTCTCTGCTTGCCCTGCACATGGAGAGCCAAAGCATGGCTGACCCATGCCCTGACCCAGCCCCTACCTGGCTTTGCCCCTACACCAGCCCTGGTAGTTTACTACAAGGGACAGCAACTTTTGGGAGCCCTATGGCCATTGCCTGAGAATCCAGAGTACCTCTCTGAGGTAACATAAGGCAATTAACATAAAGCAAAGCAGTTAATCCCACCACTTCTACTGCAGCTGGTGCTCTTTTGCAAGTGCCACCTCCTGGCTGGAGGCCAACTGATACATTACAGCATCGTTGGGTAGAATAGCACTGTGCCCAGGAACGAGAAAACTTGTGCATGACCTCAGCTATCACCATTGCCTGCACCACCCTGGCTAACCAGGAGGTCCTGATCTGTCCACATGACAGGTTCATTGCTACGACAAGCAGCATTTGAGAAAGCCAACACATTAAGGTTATTTAGAATCAAGGAATCTCACAGTCTACGTCGCTCCCCTGCGACCTGCATCAGAAGGGGTGTTGGTACTTGCTGCTGGGAGGATTAAGGACAGGTCACATCACTGGATCTCTTGCAGACGTTCCCCAGCACCAGCCTGGAGTGTGGCAGCTCCACTGGGCGGCTAGACGCAGAGGAGCAGCAGCATTCACAGTAGTCTGTTTCTTAGGGAATCCTACTCCTAGGGGAAACTTCCTAGGGGAAGTGGGTGTGCACCACATCAAGGGAATACCCCATGGAAGAAAAAAATCCAGATGCAGGCCTTGAGTCCTAGACCTTTCTGCTGATGCAAAGTCCCTTTCAGCAGAGGCACAGTTACAGTACTGAGCTCAGCAGGGAAAGTCTGAAGCTCTACCCCAACACACAGGTGACCCTGATGCTCATGAAGGGTCTTGGAGAAGGGGACTTTTTTCCCCCTTGTCCACCACTGCTGTAACAACTGGGGCTTTTCCAGTGGGAGCATGTGTGGGTACACCATAAAGAGTCTTGCTGGAACACTTTGGGGTAACTGCATCCCCACAGTAGAGAGCACCTTCTATGTTCAGACTTGGATGAGATGTAGACTCACAATTCCTTTCTACTTCAAACATTAACCTTCCTGCAGACAAAATGAGGTGCCTGTCTGATCTCAATGGCTGGAACACTGGGTCAGTAGTGTGTCTGGGAGGTGGACTGCTTCCCTGCTGGCCTTGCAGGGGAGCTGAGGTGGCTCCCAACTGTGGGGAAAAGCGAGAGAGATCAGACTGTTACTGTAGAAAGTACAGTTCTACATAGAACTGTCTATGTAGAAAGAAATAGACATAAGAGACTCCATTTTGTTCTGTACTAAGAAAAATTCTTCTGCCTTGAGATGCTGTTAATCTGTAACCCTACCCCCAACCCTGTCCTTGCAGAGACATGTGCTGTGGTGACTCAAGGTTTAATGAATTTGGGGCTGTGCAGGATGTGCTTTGTTAAACAAGTGCCTGAAGGCAGTATGCTTGTGAAAAGTCATCACCATTCTCTTAATCTCAAGTACCCAGGGACACAAACACTGCGGAAAGCTGCAGGGACCTCTGCGTAGGAAAGCTAGGTATTGTCCAAGGTTTCTCCCCATGTGACAGTCTGAAATATGGCCTCGTGGGAAGGGAAAGACCTGATCATCCCCTAGCCCGACACTGTAAAGGGTCTGTGCTGAGGAGGATTAGTAAAAGAGGAAAGAAGGCCTCTTGGCAGTTGAGATAGAGAAAGGCATCAGTCTTCTGCCCATCCCTGGGCAATGGAACGTCTCCCCTTGAAGTAAAACCGATTGTATGTTCTATTTACTGAGATAGGAGAAAACCGCCTTAGGGCTGGAGGTGGGATGTGCTAGCAGCAATGCTGCTCTTTATACACTGAAAATGTATAAATACAGCCGGGTGTGGTGGCTCGAGCCTGTAATCCCAGCACTTTGGGAGGCTGAGACGGGTGGCTCACGAGGTCAGGAGATTGAGACCATCCTGGCTAACACGGTGAAACCCCATCTCTACTAAAAATACAAAAAATTAGCCGGGCATGGTGGCAGGCGCCTGTAGTCCCAGCTACTCCGGAGGCTGAGGCAGGAGAATGGCGTGAACCCGGGAAGCGGAGCTTGCAGTGAGCCAAGATCCAGCCTAGACGACAAAGCGAGAGTCCGTCTCTAAAAAAAAGAAAAAAAAAAAAAAGATAAAAAAGAACAAAAATTTCAAAATATGTATTTTAAAAATCCACATGATCATGACTATACTAATAAATACAGAAAATCATTTGACAAAATTCATAGCATTCATAGGAACTCTCAAAAAACTAGCAATAGTGAGAAATTTCCTAAACTTGATACAGATTTTCTTAAAAACAGCTACAGCTAACATCATACTTAACAGTGAAAGACTCAATGTCTTCCAGGTGAGACCAAGAACAAGGCAAGGATGCCTTCTCTCACCATTCTTTTTCATCTCTGTGCTGGAAGTTCTAAGGCAAGCAAAAGCAGTTAGGTGATGCCACATAAATGATGGAGTAGGGAGTTCCAATAATCAGTCCAGTCCCTCCACTGAAGCATCCATTAAGCTGGCAAAATCTGACAGAATCAACTTTTTCAAACTCTGGATTCTAATACAAAACTGGGAGCAACCAGGGAAGTGCTTAATGAAAAAAGAAATTTTTGTTTTTGCTTCCTTTCTTATCAATTCCACTTCCCAGGTCACCAATAGCAATGGGAACAGGGACCTGCATTCCTAGTGTGGCTTTCTGATGCCAATAACCATGTTGCCCAAAAATTATGGCTCTGAGTTTTTGTTTTATTTATTTTTTTGAGACTGTGTATTGCTCTGTCGCCCAGGCTGGAGTGCAGTGGCGCCATTTCGGCTCACTGCAACCTCCGCCTCCTGGGTTCATGCCATTCTCCTGCCTCAGCCTCCCGAGTAGCTGGGACTAGAGGTGCCTGCCACCACGCCTGGCTAATTTTTTTGTATTTTTAGTAGAAACAGGGTTTCACCGTGTTAGCCAGGATAGTCTCCATCTCCTAACCTCGTGATCCGCCCACCTCGGCCTCCCAAAGTGTTGGGAATACAGGCTTGAGCCACCACGCCCAGCCTGGCTCTGGGTTTTGACCTGACAATTCCCTGAGGGACTGGTGCATAGGAAAAGCTTTTTAACAACGCCTTCAGGCCAGAGTGGTTTTCCAGATGACATCTGTCAAAAGCATTCAAAGACATATACTACACACAGCTGGCTGGATCAAGGTATGGTGAATGGTGCAGGGGCTGGTGGGTGGCATACAGAATCAAACATCTGGAAAGAAGGAAGTTGAGGCAGAAGTTTCTTGGGAATTAATGGTTTTGAAGGGCTACTGCGTATACCGGAGAACCCAGAGTGCAATATGCATGCACAAGGCTGGAAACATGCTCATAAAAAAAGAATGATAGAACTCTAGGCTTGCACCTTTGGCTGATTTTTGGACTCTGTGCAAGCAGGAGGTAAAGACTAAGTCAGAGTCATAGACAGCCTGGCTAAGCATTGAAGGAATTCCTCAGCTCAGATCCAATCTGCAAAGACTAAGAGAGTTTTTTGGTTTTGGTTTCTTTTTGGACCCAGCTGTTAAGGCACATCTCTGTGAAATAACTGCTAAAATAAAAGAAGAGACTTCAGTGACCACACAAGACAAGGAATATAGTGTTTGCAAATATAATTTGGAAAAGTCACTAAACAATTGGATGATGGCAAACATCTACAATCAACAACAGCAAACACTGGGGAGGAGGGAGAATCAGCTTTTCACATTATAATATTCCAAATATCCCCCCTTTATTTTATGTATTTATTTATTTATTTTTGGAGATGTAGTCTCGCTCTGTCGCCCAGGATGGAGTCCAATGGTGTGATCTTGGCTCACTGCAACCTCTGCCTCCCGGGTTCAAGCCTACTTTCTCTTTGCCTCAGCCTCCCATATAGCTGGGATTACAGGCACGCCCGACCACACCTGGCTAATTTTTGTATTTTTAGTAGAGGCGGGTTTCACCATGTTGGCCTGACTGGTCTCAAACTCCTGACCTCAAGTGATCCGCATGCCTTGGCCTCCCAATGTGCTGGGATTACAGGTGTGAGCCACCATACCCAGCCCAAATATCCCATTTTTAATAAAAAAATTGTATGGCATACAGAGAAACAGGAAAGTATGGCTAGCCAATAGGAGTAAAGAAATTAATAGAAACCATCCTTGAGGAAGCCCAGACTAAATATAAAAGGTTTTAAATCACCTGACCTGAATATGCTCAAAGAGCTGAAGGAAATCAAGAACAAAGAACTAGAGAGAACCAAGAATATATGAACAAACAGAATATCAATACATAGAAAATATAAAAAGAAATTCAAATAGAAATTCTAGAGTACGTGTTTAGGTCATAAGGGCTCCACCATCATGAATGAATTAATGACCCTATAGAAAGGGTTTGTGGGAGTGGATTTGCTCTCTCTTCTCCTTCCACCTTCCACTATGTGAGGATGCAGCAAGAAGGCCCACACAAGATGTTGGTGCTTTGTTCTTGGACTTCCCAGGCTTCAATACTGTGAGAAACTAATTTCTGTCCTTTATAAATTAGCTAGTCTGTGGTATTTTATTATAGAAGCATAAAACAAACTAAGATACCTCTTCTTACCACTTCTATTCAGTAATGTAATGAAGGTTTTAACTAATGCAAGAAGGCAATTTTTTAAGAAGCAGAAGGAAGATAAATTGCACCCAGATTGGTAAGAAATAGTAAAACTGTCTTTATTCACAGATGACATGATCCAAATTGTAGTAAACTCTAAGGAATCCCCCCAGATACTACCAGAACTAATAAATGAGTTTAATAAGGCTACAAGACACAGATCAGTATATGAATGTCAACTGTATTTAGCAATGAACAATCTGAATATCAAATTAAGAAAACAATATGTTCACAATATTATCAAAAACAATAAAGAGCTGCACACAGTGGCAAACACTTGTAGTCCCTGCTATGTGGAGGATGGGGCAGGAGGATCACTTGAGCACAGGAGTCAAGGTTATAGTACACTATGATCACACCTGTGAATAGCCACTGTACTCCAGCCTGGGCAAAAGAACAAGACCCTGTCTCAAAAAAAAAAAAAAAGAATATAACAGGAATAAATTTAATAAAAGAAGTGTAAGACTTACATGCTGAAAACTTCAAAAGACTGCTCAAATTATAAATCTAAAGAAATTGAGAGATCATTCCAGGTTTGTGGACAGGAAAACTCAGCATTGTTATCAATTTGCTATCCCTGTCAAAATCCAAGATTTTTAAAGAAACTTACAGGCTGATTGTAAAGTTTACATAGAAATGCATGTAACTTAGAGTAGCAAAAACAATTTCGAAAAAGAACAACACTGGAGGACTTATACTACTCAATTTCAAAACTTTATAAAGCCACAGTAATCAAAACAGTATGGTACTAGCATAAAGATATATAGATTAATGAAACAGAATAGAGGTCAAGCAATAAGGCCTCCTATATATAGTGAATTAATTTTCAGTTAAGGTGCCAGGCCAATTCAACTAAAAAAAGACAGTCTTCTCAACAAATGGTGCTGAAACAATTGAATAGTTTGACAGTCTGACATTTTCCTAGAAGGTTAAATTTAACATGCAACTCAGCAATTCCTCTCCTAGGTATTTCTCCTAGAGAATTGAAAACAGATGTCTACAGAAAGAATTGTGGACATTAATGCTGTGTAGCAGCATTAATCATAAGAAGCAAAGCTAGAAAAAAAAAAATCCAAATACCCACCAACTGGTGAAAGGATAAACAAGGCTGGTGTGGTGGCTCACGCCTGTAATCCCAGCACTTTGAAAGGCCAAGGCAGATGGATCACCTGAGGTCAGGAGTTTGAGCCCAGTCTGGCCAACATGCTGAAACCCCGTTTCTACTAAAAACACAAAAATAGCCAGGCGTGGTGGCAAGCACCTGTAATCCCAACTATTCCAGAGGCTGAGGCAGGAGAAGGCTTGAACCTGGGAGGCGGAGGCTGCAGTGAGCCAAAATCACGCCACTGCACTCCAGCCTGGGAGACACAGCAAGACTCTGTCTCAAAAAAAATTAAGATAAAGAAAATTTGATATCTATACAAGAGAATACTACTCAGCAATATAAAGAAACAATTGAGCTCAGGAGGTCGATGCCGTAGTGAGCCAAGATCACAATGCTGCACTCCAGCCTGGGAAACAGAGTGAGAACCTATTTCAAAAAAAAAAAAAAAAATTTATATATATATATAAAATCACACCAAGAATGAACCTTAAAAACATGCTAAATGAAAAAAGTCATATTCAAAGGTCTACATATTGCATGATTCTTTTAGGAATTAAGTCACCATTTTCCCCAATCACGAAAGAAGGATGTATCAAGCAGATATTATTATTATTATTTTTGAGACGGAGTCTCGCTCTGTTGCTCAGGCTGGAGTGCAGTAGTGTGATCTCGGCTCACTGCAAGCTCCGCCTCCCGGATTCACGCCATTCTCCTGCCTTAGCCTCCCGAGTAGCTGAGGCTACAGGCGCCTGCCACCAGGCCTGGCTAATTTTTTGTATTTTTAGTAGAGTTGGGGTTTCACCGTGTTAGCCAGGATGGTCTCGATCTCCTGACCTCGTGATCCACCCATCTCGGCCTCCCAAAGTGTTGGGATTACAGGCGTGAGCCACCGCGCCCAGCAGGACATGGTTTTTAAGTGCACGAATTACTGTAACAAGATGCCAGGCAAAACAAGGACTATACACACACACACACACACACACACACACACACACACACACACACCCCCACTCACCCACCCACCCACCCATACCTACTTGCATTTGAGAGCCTGTCATGTGAAATGTGCTCATGTTCAGTACTCTGGACAATATACCTAGGTGTCTAAAATGAGACCTTGGGTTTAAGAAACAGGCTACGTTACCTGAGGTAAGCTATATAATTTTCTTTTAAACATCTGTTTCTATATCAGTATTTCATTGTAAGTCATGAAAAGTCTATAAATAATAAGTTCTGCATTAGGGTAACTGCAGAGGTTCAAAGTTTGCAGTTGCCATTCAAGAGAGCAAAAATGTAACAAAAATTTTTGTTGCTGAGTATCTTGAGCCCCCATGTCTACTAATGGCAGAACACTGACATTTCATCCATTTAAGGGAATTGTCTTGACTTAAAGCAGTTTTAGGAGAGTTAGTTTATCAAATTCAAGAGGATCTAAATTTCCAAAGGGCTTAACTCATGTCATCACTAAGGAGGGGTGTCCTTACTGTCTGGTCCATACTGTCTGCTGCTTCTAAGATCCCAGTTTCAGAAATGTGGTCTTGCCGTCAGCCTCTCACCACTTCATGTTCATGCTCACGTTCATGGTCCTGCTACAGATGTCAGAGATCCATTGTCTACCATCCTTATCTAAGCCACAGGCTTCTTCCTAACTATGGGCTCTTAGCACCTTTGCTCTTCCCTCACACTTAGGGGCTTTCCCTGGACTTCCCTATGCGGGATCCTGTGAGGGGAGCTTTTCTCTGCAAGTTTCATAACCCCTGTTCACTATAAGGTAGTTCATTTTTCTCACATAATACAAAGTGTAGAGGAGACCAGATGCTGGCACTGACTCAACAGCTCAATAATGTCGGAACTCTAGGTTGGTATTATTGACCCTTAGTGGTCATAGATGGCTGCAGTAGCTCTGATCATCACACAACCACATTCAAACCTAAGCATGATGTAGGCAGGTGCAGTGGCTCACACCAGTGATCCCAGCACTCTGGGAGCCCAAGGTAGAAGGATGCCTGAGCCCAGGAGTTCAAGACCAGCCTGGACAACACAGCAAGACTCCATCTCTAAAACAGAAAAAAATTAGCCGGACATGGTGGTGTGTGCCTAAAGTCCAAGCTATCTGGGAAGCTGAGGTAGGAGGATCACTTGAGTAGGGGAGGTCAAGGCAGCAGTGAGCCGTGACCACGCCCCTGCACTCCAGCCTATGTGACAAAGCGAGACTCTGGGGTGGGGAAGAAAATAAACCTTCCTACTGCTGCTCCTTACATCTCATTAATCAAATCTGGTCACATGCCTACCCCCAGACAAAAACCTAGGGTAACTTTCCTGAGATCCATACCTCAACAAAATCAAGGTTCTCCTAGCAAGGGGATATTTGGGTAGGCAAGTAACAGTGCCTACCTGTCTTTAGCCAGAGCATTCTTCAAGTCTTTCACTGCTGTGGGGCCACGATGTACACAACCCTTCCCTAGCTTTGTGGTCTCAGGTTATGCCCTGGGGAAAAAATGCAAATCAACCATCCCCTGATCCTGGATTCCCCTTAATCCACACAGGTAGTCCCAACCATGCCCATGACAAGAGTGTGCACATGGACGTCTTCTCCAGCACTCAGCAGTCTGACTGGTTTCATTTTCTCACATCTTACTGCTTGCTAGTAACTATTCTTGGGTGGAAAAAAAGGCATGGTTCAATATGCATCTTTCTCTAGTCCACTGCATATAACTTGATGAGACCAGCTGGTTGGGGAGACCCTAACCCAGCGGTGCTAGAGGCATTAAAGACACATACAGAGAAATACAGAGGTGTGAAGTGGAAAATCAGGCGTCTCACAGCCTTCAGACATGAGAGCCCCAAACAGAGATTTCCCCATATATTTATTAACAGCAAGACAGTCATTAGTATTGTTTCTATAGATATTCGATTAACTACAAGTATCCCTTATGGGAAACGAAGGGATGGGCCGAATTAAAGGAATAGGTTGGGCTAGTTAACTGCAGCAGGAGCATGTCCTTAAGGCACAGATCGCTCATGCTATTGTTTGTGGCCTAAGAATGCCTTTAAGCGGTTTTCCGCCCTTGGGCGGGGTGTTCTTTGCCCTCATTGGTAAACCCACAACCTTCCAGTGTGGGTGTTACGGCCATCATGAACAGGTCACAGTGCTGCAGATTTTGTTTATGGCCAGTTTTGGGGCCAGTTTATGGCCAGATTTTGGAGGGCTTGTTCCCAACAATAATTCATTGTTTTCAGCTCTCCAGGTTTACCTCTTCAAATTTATGCAGAACTCCAAAAAATCATTTTCTGTGTACCTCCTTCTGACGTTTTCAGCCAATTTTGGCCTCAAAGCTAAGAACATGTTACTTGGTCATTGCCGAGTTATTTGTCCTTCCTTCCATGGGGCAGTAAACTAAGACTTTTAGCCTAATTCTCATGATGGAACAACTTCAAAGAAAAGGGAAAAACAAAGTGCTTTATTAAAATGTACCATTATGGTCAGAACTTCAATAGTGCGGAAGGCAATGTGTGCATAGGAAACAGGGAACTATATGTGAACTCTATAGTTTCTGCTCAATTTTGCTATGAACCTAAAACTGCTCTAAAAATTAAGGTTTATTACTTTAAAAAATGCTTTATTGTTCTGGTTCTGTACCAGGCCCTGTGACAGAGATCATATATATTGTAGGGTCCAAGTAATGTGGGAAGCCTCCCTCATCTAACCAGCTTTCTCTGCTCCTCTGCTTGAAATTGAAAACAGTCCCACACAACTCCGAGCCTCATCAGACTCCCAATGAAAATTTCTCAAGTCCAGGGTCAGGAGTGCTGCTCATCGGAGGCCACTTGGTGTTTTTCTTTAAATGGCAAGAGTGGAACAGAGCTTGTCAGTCCTTGCCAAGTTTTTTTTCCTAATGCTGATTACTTCAGATAACTGTCATTTCCTTTCTCCTCTCCTTCCCTACTAGTGGAACCCTGATTCTATTCAGCCTGGCAATCAGTCCTGCCAGGACCACACTTTCCAGGGTTCCTTGGTCTAAAGTAGTCTGTGACAGTTCCAAGGGATTACACATAAAGGAGTCACTAGGTGGCATTTCTTGAGAAAACTACATGAGTTCAACCATAAAAACGTCTCTTCTGCCTTTTCCATCTTCATGGTTGGAAAAATGATGTGGCCAGTTATAGCAGTCAGTTGTTACAGAGGTAACCTTGAGAATGGAAACCACGTGTTAGGGATGGAAGAAAAGCTAGAAACAATCTAGGACACCAGTCACGAAGCTTCCGTATCGCTGGGGTACCTCATTTTTACCCGTTTTTCTGATGTTACCAGTTCAATGCAGTTACACCAACACCACATGCTTACTTATGGATAGTTTTTAAGTCAAACTAAAATAAGTTATGGGTTTCTATCAAGAAGTAGGATTTCAGAATCCCAAAGGGTCTGATGCTTCCTTCAGGTCAACCATTCAACCAGCAAACAAAACATTGCTCAGGGTAAAGATTGATGACCAGTCCTAAGAGGGCTCAACTCCTTTCCCAGTCCTCACAGGACCCCAACAACAGAAAGCAAAGTAGGAAACAAAATGAGGGGAGAGCAAGGAACCTGGAAAATTATTAGTTCAACAGAGTAGAAAAAAGGCTAGCGGATGTGACTCAAGAATTTCAGTAAAAATGATTAGAGATAAATTTAGAATAAGTGAAACTAGAAATACTTTAAGAGTCTTTCTCTGTCGTCCAGGCTGGAGTGCAATAGCGCAATCTCCAGTCACTGCAACCTCCACCTCCCTGGTTCAAGCGGTTCTCTTACCTCAGCCTCACAAGTAGCTGGGATTACACGTGCCCACCACTATGCCCAGCTATTTTTTATTTTTAGTAAGATGGGGTTTCATCATGTTGGCCAGGCTGGTCTTGAACCCCTGACCTCAGGTGATCGGCCTTGCCTTGGCTTCCCAAAGTGTTGTGATTACAGGCGTGAACCACTACGCCAGGCAGAAATACTCATTTTGAAATCACCCCTAATCCTATCACACTTCATTTCCTTGCTCTTTTCCTACACATCTTCACCTAAATCAGTGCACATGAAATTGATGCAGTTTTGCCACAACTTAAAATCTTTAAAGAACTGTACCATGTAAGGTACCTTAGAAAACATACCCAACTATCTCAATTCATAAAGGAAATTTGAAGCCCCAAGTATGAGAACATCCCTAGAACCTGCTTCCTTCCTTCCACTAGAACAAGGGGCTGGGCAGCAGAGGGGCAGGATGGGAAATTCCACTGAATTTCCTTTCAGCCTTCTCACCCCTGGAGCCTTTTAAATGTATTAACTGCTCATGATCAGGCAAGGGTGATTCACACCTGTAATCCCAGCACTTTGGAAGGCCACAGTGGGTGGATCACTTGAGGCCAGGAGTTCAAGACCAGCCTGGCCAACATAGTGGAACCTCATCTCTAATAAAAATTTTAAAAATTACCTAAATCCCATCTACTCCACCCAGGAGGTGGAGGTTGCAGCAGTGAGCTGAGAGATCACACCACTGCACTCTAGCCTGGGAAACAGGGTGAGACTCTCAAAAAAAAAAAAAAAAATTAAATATACTACTGTTCAAAATAGTTGGAAAAAGATGGCATGCTAATGCACAAATTCCAGTCTCATTCTTAGAACAAATGCTCAAACTAGTGAAACGAGAGATAAGAGTTTTTACAAGGTAGTGTCTGCCTGAGCAGACTCAAACAGTAATTACTCAAGTAAAGAAAGGAGGCTGTCCTGGCCAGCACTTTGGGAGGTAAAGGTCAGAAGATAATCAGGAGTTCAAGATCAGTCTGGGCAACATGGCGAAACTCTCTCTACAAGAATAAAATTAGCCAGGCATGGCTGTGTGCACCTCTAGTTCCAGTTACTAGGAAGCTCGAGTCTGGGAGGTCAAGGCTTGCAGCAAGCTGTGATCATTTCACTACATTCCAGCATGGGTGACAGAATGAGACCATCTCAAAAACAAAAACAAAAACAAAATGGAGGGCGATCCTGAGCAGTTAATTGTCTGTAAAAAGTCACACAAGTGTTTACAAAAATGGAAGAGCTGGAAATGGCTCGCATTAGCTTTATTAACACATCTGTAAATGATCGTCCAATGACCACATTATTGCTAATGAGAAATGAAACTAAGAACAAATCATAGTAATTACAAATGAAAAATACATCTAATACTGCAAGGATGGGGATAAGTATGACTTAAAAACCACAAGTTTTGAAGTATGTAATGTTTTTATTGAAAAGATGTGTAACAAAACATGTAACACCATTACCCCGTCAAGGAAATCATTTTCATTTTATTGACCTTCCAGTTCTTATACATATTAAACAGACAAATCACTGTTACATACCATAATGAGCAGCAGCTCAATTACCCATTCCCACACCATGCAATTCCATCCCAACAGCCCCAAATTTTAAATCCAGAAGACAAACCTAGAAACATGGCAAGATAAATATTTACAGTGTAGAAAAACAGCAGTATTTCAAGTTTTGTTAAATTCTTTCCTTCAGACATAATGTAGACATCGAGACAAGAGAAACCTGAGCAAAAACAAAACCATGCTTTCTAAACTTTCCAGTGACCCCAAAAGGGAGAGACACAGCAACTAAGTATACTTCAGAAGTCTCAAATTCTCATTAGTTGACTTTCAGTTATCAATGTCAGCACCATGCTGCAGTTTATAAATCCCTAATGCAAACACTGCTCTTTGGTATTCTTGTAATGTTTTCATTTGAGAAAACCTGCAGAAAGAACTCTGCTTACACCAAAGCAAAGTAGCAAGGAAACAGGTTACCGTTGAATAATAAGGCCCTAAGAAAGGCAGCAGGTCGTATAGTTACCTCCTTGTGGGCAAAATCCCTGCCCTAAAACTATGCAACCTACTACCTCTTCCTAGGAACCCATTTTTTTTTTCTTGCTGGTCTTCTACTTGGCAGATGCACTTCAAATTAACCTGTTAAATTAGGTCATGTTCTTTTGAGTTTTGGTTCAAATTCAAACTAATCAGAATTCTTTCACTCATGCTTTTGCAAAGTTATCTGGCCATATATGACCTTGGTAAAAAGTCGCAAATATATTTGCTTAAAATGCAACCTCAGGTCACAAAGGAACAAGAAAGTAATCTAATTACATCACAGGATGTAAGCCAGTAGTCTAACACTCAGCCCACCACATATTACTGGAGTCCTGGACTTTTAAACATTTAATTACTTTTTTTGTTTGTTTGTTTTTTACAGTGTCTCGCTCTGTCACTCAGGCTGGAGTACAGTGGTGTGATCTTGGCTCACTGCAACCTCCACCTCCCGGGTTCAAGTGATTCTCCTGCCTCAGTCCCCCAAGTAGATGGGATTACAGGCGCCCACCACCACACCCAGCTAATTTTTTGTATTTTTAGTAGAAACAGGTTTTCACCATGTTAGACAAGCTGGTCTCGAACTCCTGACCTCAGATGATCCACCCGCCTCGGCTTCCCAAAGTGCTCGGATTACAGGCATGAGCCACCACGGCCGGCCTAATTTTTGTATTTTTATTAAAGACAAACCACCAGCTGGTCAGGATGGTCTTGAACTCCTGACCTCAGGTGCTCCGCCCACCTCAGCCTCCCAAAGTGCTGAGATTACGGGTGTGAGCCATGGTGCCCGACCCAATTACCAACATTTAAATATCAAATTTCATAAAATCTCCAGTCTCTCCTGGTAACTGGAAAAGTAGGTGACAATGTAAACCCTACTTGCTATCAACCACAGCAAATTAATTTACTGTATTTCCCAGTTACAGCTAGCCCCTCCTGGGCCTCTGATGGTATTTGTTTTTGACCCCTGAATTAAAGTAAACAGAAACAAATTCTGATGAATTTCATCATCATTAAAAACAAGCTTTTAGTCACTCTATCCATAAAGGCACTTTTAAAGTTTTATTTCAATTTACTTACTCTGCTTAGCTAATAATGTCCATACGTAATTAATATATAAATTAATTTTTCTGCAGGGCTTAGTTTAATTATTAAAGATACGTTTCCAACTGAAGGTGGCAACATTATGCTGGAAGAACATGTGTCAGAAAAACCACAAAATTTCATGACTGTACTTGCTACACTTTCACCAAAAGAGTTATACGTATTTTCAATTCACAAAGATTAAGCCAAAGAGAATTCTTAGAACATTCTCACTCTTCTTTGGCACATCAAAAGGCAACAAATGTCATTTTCTCCCATGTTTTTATGTGCAGTTTAGAACAAAGACCAATTATCTATGCAGCTGTCCACAGTGGATAAAACAAAAGGCATAAATTTGGTCCCGAGTAAGTCACCTGGGTTGGGCCCATCCAAAGAAGTCTGATGTTGCTACTCCCATGAAAAATACCAATGGCACTGCACAGTGATTATCTTAGATATTAAAGATAAACAAAAATTTCTCCTTAAATTTCCATTTATTAGAAATGACTGGAGAGGGAGGAACTTCTCCCTCACCTCCACACTGCCTCTTTTCCAACACAAAATAGTTTAAGCAACATGCACTTAGAGAGCTTTTAGCCTTGCTTGTTGATTACAAGACCCAAGTTAAGAGTATGGCTTGCCCATCGGAGGAAAGCTAAAACATGGGCCTTCATGGATGTTAAAATTCAAGAAAACTTTTCCAGCATTTTTTCTATTTTCTTTAAAGCAGCAACCTATGGACTTCCCCATCTGACATTTTCAAGTGATTCCACTGTGTGAATGAAGGACTACTTCAGGGTTTGAGGACAAAGCTGAGATCTTAGCACTTACCAGTGAGCAAAAGTAGAACCCAGAGCCCATCTCCCATCTCTCCTTTTCCAGCTGCTGAGTAAAGTCTGGCTCAATCAACATATCAATGAAGCAGTGCTTACAACATTCTCCAAGACCACCCAAAACCCAAACTGGAAATAATCATGATTAATCCGACTCATTTGGCTCACACAGTGCCCTTCCAATATGTATTTACCTTTACCACCCAGGACCTCACCTTGGACATGTGTACCAGGATGTAAGGCTATAAACCTATTCACAATTCCAAAAGGGCCTGGTCCTCTAATTAAGATTTCCTGAAGGCTACTTACTTACTTTCTCTACTCATTAAGATTTTTGCTTAACTTCAAATTTCTGAAATATACCATATGTGAAAAATTTAAATGTTAATCTCTGTGCTACTGTACTATACTTGAACAGAGAAAATTAACTGATAAACGGTAAATACAGAAAGTCAAAATTAATTCTTCTGAGTTTTAATATCATCTAAATAAAAACAAAATAATGCAGCAAGTCTACTCCTCAGGGAAGGCAATAGATTGTATAGTTATCTCCTGAACAGGGTAAAATCACTACCCCACAACTATACAATCTACTACCTCACTCTGATAGAGCAATCTTTTCTTCTGGAATGGAAATTACAATCTCTTTCAAAAGAAAATGTCAACATAAAATTATCAGCATCAATCAAAATAAAAAAATACATTTATTCTGACACAGAGAAATAAGACAAGAAGCAAAAGGTATCCCCACCCCCATCCAGTGTACTTGCTACAGACTTTACCTCTAAAGTAATAAACTTACAGGCCATAAACAAATGCTGCACTACATCTTTTTAAGACAAGTTAATCTTAAATATTGTACAATTAGTTAACTGACTTTCTATGAGACCGCCTGGATGCAGACTTTTCTATCACGTTAGGAAAGACAGTAGATTGTATAGTTATCTCCCAGTGGTGGGTGTGACCCTAAAACTATACAACCTACTACCTCATCCCACAGTGAAGAGAACATCCAGAGTGAATGATGAAAAGGAATCACAGCTGACCACCACAGGAAGGCTTTTTTTTTTCCTCCTCGGTAATCTTGGTTTCCTGTGTGAGTGACAAGAAAAAAAAAAGTATTAGACCATTCACTTATGTTGAAAATGAAATTTAACTCAACATTTTGGCTACATGCATAATCTATGCTGTGCTTTCTTTTCATTTCCTGTATTTCATTAATAGTATTTTAAATGCTTGGTTATCTGAATCCACTCCTAAAACCATGTATTTACAAGATTCAGAAATCACCTTCTTACCACCACCTTTTACCGAACTGTTGTTCTTATAGTTCCTATAAATGAAAATTTATGAAATAACTTATCCTTCAAGAAACAAAAAATCATTAAACACAACAGCCTCTAATTAAAAATCCAATGACTTCAAAACCCAAAAGTGCTGTATATCATGCATAATCCAAATGCACCAACGTACAATCAGATGATATAAAAAATACACACAGAGAGAAACTAATTTTTAAACGAACCTACTCATTTATCCCATGCCAGCAAACACGAAGTGGTCTTAATAGAACTAAATCAAAGATAATCACCTGGATCTGATTCAGGGTCAGGATTCTTTAGACAGAAAGGTAATACGTGCGCTGAAGGTAGAGTCCAAAATCTTTAATAACCCCAAGTAATCTAAACCGTATTATTACTCTTTAATTTACAGACTTCATATTTAGGAGGTAGCTACTACAAAGATCATTTTTTAAGATAGGGACTACATTTATTTTGTAGTCATTTAGTAATCAAAAGCACTAATTTTTAAAATTGCAAAATGTAATAAAAAACATACGGCTCAGTATAGTAGAATTTAAAGTCTAGAAATAAACCCATACATGGGTCGACTGATTTTCAACCATGCCAAGACAATTCAACTGGGAATCGTTTTTTTGTTGGTTTTTTTTGAGATGGAGTCTCTGTTGCCCAGGCTGGAGTGCAGCGGCACGATCTCGGCTCACTGCAAGTTCCGCCTCCCGGATTCACGCCATTCTCCTGCCTCAGCCTCCCGAGTAGCTGGAACTACAGGTGCCCACCACCATGCCCAGCTAATTTTTTTTGTATTTTTAGTAGAGACGGGGTTTCACTGTGTTAGCCAGGATGGTCTCGATTTCCTGACCTTGTGACCAGCCCACCTCGGCCTCCCGAAGTGCTGGGATTACAGATGTGAGCCACCGCGCCTGGCCGGGAATCATTTTTTCAACAAATAACATAGAGACAGCTGTATATCCACATGCAAAAGAATGGATTTGCATTCTTCTTTGTATACTGGTGTGCAAAACATACCACATAAAAAAGTAGCTTAAAACAATCTAATTTAATGGTAAGCAAAATTATTTTAATAGATATTTCAAAGATATAACTCATAAGCACAAATGGCCAACAGGCACATGAAAAGATACTACATTACTCATTAGGATGGCTAATAAAATTAATGAAAGTGTTGACAAGGCTGCGGAGAAAACTGGAACCCTTAGATTGTTGGTAGGAATGTGAAATGGTGCAGCTGCTTTGGAGAACAGTGTAGACAAGTCAAACAGTTGTTGTAAGAGGAATCAGAAATACGTATTTGGTGTTTGTCTCCATCTGAAGATCCTGGCTGGCATACGGCTCCTAAAACCCTCAGAATTTCCCACGTGATGAATGTCTGTTTAATGTTACTGAGTTGATTGGTGCCTCCTATCATCCCCCCAGGAGGGTGATGGTCACCAGAAAGACCAAGGTGTGATTAGTGGGGTGGAACTTTCAGACTCACCCCCTCAACCTCCAGGTAAGGCAGAGAGGATGGAGAGAGGATTGGAGGCCAATCATCAAAGGCCAATAATGTAATCAATCATGCCTAAGTATGAAACCTCCACAAAAACCCCTTAAGTGTCAGGGTTTGGAGAGCTCTGAGTTGAAAAACACATCTTCTTGCCAGGAGGGTGGTGTAACCCTAACTCCATAGATACAGAAGCTCCTCTGCTGGGAACCCTCCCGGACTTCAGCTTAAGGACCTCTTCATCTGGCTATAATAAACCAGTGACAGTTAAGTGTCTTCCTGTGTTCTGTGAGCCATCCCAGCAAATTGTAGACCCAGTGGAAGAAGTTGTGAAACCCCCTAATTTATAGCTGGTTGGTTAAAAATTCAGGCGGAAACCTGGGACTTGAAACTGGCATCTGCAGCGGGTGCAGTCTTGCATGTTAGAGCCCTCAACCTGTGAGGTTTGTACTAACTCCAGGTAGTTTCAGAATTAAATTGAATTGCAGGACACTCTGTTGGTGTCGAGTTGAAGAATTGATTGTTGATGCTGGAACTGGTTGGTGATGAGTAAAAAACAGTTCACCGTATGACCCAGCAATTCCATTTCTAGGTATATATCCTAGAGAACTGAACGTAGCTGGGTGTGGTGGTGCAGGCTTATGGTCCCAGCTGAGTTACTCAGGAGGCTGAAGCAGGAGGATAGATCGCGCCTGGGAGTTAAAGTTGCAGGGGGCTATGATCACACCACTGAACTCCAGTCAGAGCAAGAGAGTGAGACCCTGGCCCTCCCTGCAAAAAAAAAAAAAAAAAAAAAAAAAAAAAGAGCAAGAGAATTGAAAAACCATGTACTCAAATGTTCACAGCATTACTCATTTAGAGTCAATAAAAACCAGGATTCAAATCCTGGCCCTACTACTAATTCATTGTCACTGAAACCTTGCAAAAGAAATTTAGCCAAAGTCCCTCAGCTTTCCTAGCTGCAGTATCAATGTGTCTGTAAGAAAAAGGGATTAATACCATATATCCAAAATATGTAAGGCCCCACTACTTCATCATCTCTAGATGAAAACTGGTGCTAAGAAACTTAACAACTTGCCCCAAATTAGAGGAGACAGAACTGCATCACCAAACTATACTACATTTTAGACCATTTCAATTCATTTCAATTCTACAAGGCCAGGTTATGCAAAGTACGAACTTGCAGACACACTCGTCCCTAAACTCAGGCTCTTTATAAGCCAAAATATTTCCCATGAATCAGCACTGTCCTTACTTTTATTTTTCACTTTTTTATTTTTTTGAGACGAGGTCTCACTCTGTCGCCCAGGCTGGAGTGCAATTGTGTGATCTCGGCTCCTGAAACCTCCGCCTCCTGGGTTCAAGCAGTTTTCCTGCCTCAGCCTCCTGAGTAGCTCGGATTATAGGCGTGCACCATCACGCCCAGCTAATTTTTGTATTTTTAGTAAAGATGGGGTTTCACCATGTTGGCCAGGCTGTTCTCGAACTCCTGACCTCAGGTGATCTGCCTGCCCGCCTTGGCCTCCCGACGTGCTGGGATTACAGGCGTGAGCTACTGCACCCAGCCTAGTCCTTACTTTTAAAACAGTAACAGCCAAAACAAAAACAGAAACAACAACAAAAAAACACAAAACACAAAAAACAAAAATGGCTGAACGAAAAAGCATCTGGTACCTCTACTACAATCCTCAACCGCTTACCAATTTTCTCAAATTAATTTTTTTTCCAACCTTGGTGTCACATGCTTACTTCGTATTGTTCTTTCTCAATCCAGCTATATAAATACATTATTGCTAGAAAACACTCTGGTAATTTACATACCAAGTGCTATCACATGACCCTCAATTTTTTGAAAAGTATATGTATATAAATAATCCAATAAATAATATTGCTTACAAATCAATACTCTTACTCTAATGTGTTATTTTATTATATACATAAACTGATTTTATAATCTAATGGTTCCCAACCTGCAGTTCAGAAAACACTGATTAGACAAAAAAGGTGAGGAAAAGCAATGTTCAGTCAGGGTGAGCTCTCATAAATACTGAACATAATCCATGAATTTATGGATTACAAGAACCCATGGAAATATTCATTTGGAAGTTAATTAAAAATCTTAACTAACTAATCACAACTATATAATGCTTGCCTCATGGGAAAGAGTGGGTTGATAGCCAGTATACATTTAGTACTTGAAATTTTTCTGTCTACAGTTAATGCTGGCTCTCCATTTACTATGTCCTTGGACATATCATCTAATTTCTGGGCCTTTGTTTACTTCTTAGGCATGATACTACTAGCTAAATTATCAAAATTTGGGCCTTCTGATACTTATGTCTTAAAAAGTAACAAAAATACTTTTATATCCACTTTCTATCGTTATTCACATACTACCTCAATCTATAGGTGGAACTACCCTCCCATTAAAAGTTATGGCAACTGGCCATGTGTAGTGGCTCATGGCTGTAACCGCAGCACTTTGGGAGGCCAAGGCGGGCAAATCATGAGGTCAGGAGTTCGAAACCAGTCTGGCCAATATGGTGAACTCCCCTCTACTAAAAATACAAAAATTCACTGGGTGTGGTGGCATGCGCCTGTAGTCCCAGCTACTCGGGAAGCTGAGGCAGAAGAATTGCTTGAACCCGGGAGGTGGAGGTTGCAGGCAGCCAAGATCACACCACTGCACTCCAGCCTGGGCAACAGAGCAAGATGCCGTCTCAAAAAAAAAAAAAAATATGGCAACTGGCCAGGCGCAGTGGCTCACGCCTGTAATCCCAGCACTTTGGGAGGCCCAGGTGGGTGGATCACATGAGGTCAGGAGTTTCAGACCAGCCTGGCCAACATGGTGAAAACCTATCTCTACTAAAAATACAAAAATTAGCCAGGCATGGTGGCGTGCGCCTGTATTCCCAGCTACTAGGGAGGCTGAGGTAGGAGAATCGCTTGAACCCAGGAGGCAGAGGTTGCAGTGGACCAAGATTGCGCCATTACACTCCAGCCTGGGCAACGAGCAAAACTCTATTTCAAATAATAATAATAATAATAATAAATAAATTTATAGCAACTAAAAGTCAAAATTCAACTTAGATGAAATGTATCTTCAACTTATTTTTTTCAGCTGAGCAAACCAGTACAGGAAAATGGTTAACGGCAATGGTTTCTGGGTCAAGCAGCCAAGCAGCTACTCAGTGGCTGTGTTCTCTCATCGCCACTTGGGGGAACTATAACATCCACACCTCATGGGGCTGCTGTCAGGACTGTGATACACGCCAAGAAATTTAACGACTGAGAAGTTAACTCAATAAATGGCAACTGTACTTAATAAATTAATTTGACAAACTATCCTAACAGTAATTTTACCTTTCCAGATATACTTGTGATGGTTAAAAATACTATCAATTTAAAGCATACTACAAGCAGGCAAATCTATTAGTTATAGATTTGTCTATATCTACATTTACACCAAGTAAGTTTTCATAACTAAGTCATTAACATTCACATTCCTAATTTCATTTTTGTAATGAGTTTGTTTTAAATTAACATAAAAATGGTATTTTTATGGTGTACGTAAAACAGGTTTATATTATGGCTAAATCAAGTTAATTAACGTATGTACTATCCCCACAGACTTATGGTGAAAACACTGAGGAACACATTCCTAACTTTAAAATATTTTTAAAAATAGCTTCTAATTTCTTAAAATACACTAAACTTTAGTCCAAATGCAAGCACACTCTACCTTTTAAGCACTTAATATCTAGTAAGAGTTTAAATTTTCTGAGCTAAGACATTTCCCTACACTTTACACTTTTACATTAATTTAAATACTCCTATAACAAAGTAGCTCAAAAAGTTCACAAGTAAAATAAACTATTTCCTCCAGTCTCATCTTTGTTTCATATTCTATAATCAAATACAAATCAAAATTACAACACTGGCTACTATAATAGATTTCTTTCAAAATCAAATAGTTGGTTATCAACAATTATCTGACAATGATTTAGGCTGAGTATTACATTAATAAGCAAACTCTCCGATAGTATTTTGCTTCCATCGATAGAGCATGTGCAACACATGAGATAATGAATTCTTCACATTTATAACTACATTTCTCTAAAGAAATTTAACGTAATTCTAATTTAAGATTTTTATTTCTTATTCTATCAAACATCACACTAACCCTGAGATTAAGTTTGAAATGGCCAAGTACTAGGTCAGGTTTGAATGGCTAAGTACTAGGACTATTCCTTATTTCCTTTCACTTTTAGACACATAGCAGACACTTAAGATAGTCTTAAAGAATATCCAACTTGGCTGGCTTGTCTTGCTGACCATTATACATAAACCATTATTTCTCAACCCTTTAAAAATCTTCTGCCTTCCTATCCTCCATTACACTGTTATGTTCCTGGGTTGAAAAAACCACTATGTAATGTACACATCCCTCCAGCCAAGAAAAAAAGTAGGGTCTAATTATTTAATCTAGATTCCACAGTTTACTATAATTAACTGGATCCTTAGTAGGCAATTCATAGTCTATACTGCGCAAGAGTGAATTCATTAAGAAAAAAGTTCTCTTCTAAGCATTCAAGAATTATGTAAGTGGCCAATAAAAATGTGGGGTGGGTTTCTCAGGTGACCAAAAAAGTACTGTAACTTCCTGTTAATAAAAAATTCACACAAAGCAGAAAAATATCCTCAGGGGATTGCTTCCAGGATACTTCCTTCTCCCGGAGGAAACAAGTCCCTTATAAAATGTGTCATATTTGCATGTAACCTGCACACATCCTCCTATATAACTTAAAATACCTAATACGATGTAAAATTACGTAGTCACTATACTATATTGTTTTTGTTTGTATTATTTTTGTTGTATATACTTTTTTTCTCCAAATATTTTCCATCCGAGGTTGAATTCAAGGATGCAAAATCCTTGGACAGAAAGGCCAACTGTGCTTAACAGAAAAGCAAAATACTCCCAACTTGTATACATTATGTTATTGTAGAACAATCACCCAAAATGTCTTATTCTTAGAGAAGCAAAAGAAACTTAAAAGTATAGCTGTCAGCTGCCTCAAAATACTTCAATCTTGTATCTAGAAAGGGCCTAAGAAATCACCTGATTCAGCCAGGAACCCAGTGGCTCACACCTGTAATCTTAGCACTTTGGGAGGCTGAGGAAGGAGGATCACTTGAGCTCAGGAGTTGGAGACCAGCCTGGGCAACATAGTGAGACTTTGTTTCTATCGTTAAAAAAAGAAAAAAGAAAAAAAAAATCACCTAATGCAATTTCTTCACAATTGAGATGAAACTGTGGAGAGACAACATTTTTGACTGTTTATCTGAAACTACAACTATTCAGCAAGAGAAATCTAATTTTAAAAAATCTAATTTTTTTTAAAAACAGTGCACTAAAACTGCACTGTTCATTTGGTAGCTGTTAGTCACATGTCACTACTGAGCACCTGAAATGTGATTAGCCCCAAGTGTATGTGCCACAAGTGTAAAACACAGTCTGGATTTCAAAGACTTAGTACCAAAAATAGAGTAATGGCTCTCATATTTTGTCTGTTTATTTAATGAAGTCCATTCTTAAGTGATTATACAATGCTCAGAACACCCACACAGGCAAAAAGCATATACCGATCAGTCCTGAGGTCACATTAGGCAATGCTGACAACTCACTACTGGGGATTCGGATTCTTCTAGTCTCATCTAGACACGGACAGATAATTGGCAATTAATACTCTGGGATGGAAAAGATCTCTTATGGTCTAAAGAAAAGCTTCGCAGGCTATTAAAAAATACTATGATTAAAACGCATACTAGTCATGGATGGCAAATTTATTTCCCAACTTGTGAAAACTAAAGTGAGCGGCTCATGTTCCTCGAAATATAAACAGCCCATTTAATACTCCTTAAAAAATATTAAACTATAATACCTTATACAATGCTATTAACGAGAAAAACACCCTACAGAATAAGTTTTTCAACTTTTGACGCTCAGCTTCACAGGATTATTTTGCAGGAATACACGTGTCGAGCTGCATCACCACGCTATTTTGTATTCAATTGAATATTTTCTACTTTCACAAAAACTCGGATCACCACCCACTAAAGTGACTTCATGACACAATGACTCAGGACCTACAGTTTCAAACACTAGTTTGGCGCTCTTAACACTCAGTAATTCCCATATGAGAAGTTATACTATCTTAGCTATTAAAATAAAAAATACACAATGTCTAGTGTACTGCTCTCTAACCCAAGAAATGTCTAGTTAAAGGAACAAAATGACCTTAAGGTATAAACATTTGAGACTAACTTTTTAATACTTCTTCACTCTGTAAAACTGAACGCAGTTACTTACACATTTTCGTTTTAGAAATGGTTTTGTTTCACTCCACTTTTCACACTTGCAAGATTCTTAAGGGTCTCAAGTTCAACAGAGCTTCAATTTAAGTGAGGGGAACCCACAGCCTATCTACACATAAAAATACTCTCTAATTGTCACTGCAATGTAACTATCCAAAAAAGTTAACTTTTTCCCTCACACTGTAATTGTACCTAAGTGATACATTTTAAAATGCTATTTAATACCACTGAATTCACAAGACGTCATGAAATTTGTCTATTCTCAAAGCTGAGGTTTCAAAGTAAACTTTTAACAAATATGTATAATAAATCAAACATTCTCACAAAACCCAAAGTAACTTCCAAGTTTTCACTTCCCTAAGTACACGTACTTCCTGAATATACAGTAAATAAAACCAGGCCCTGCCAAACACCAAAAGAATTCTGGATATAAACTATTATTTCCTAAACTACACATAAATTTGGAAATTGACATTCAATGTTCTTACACTTCAGGCCAACAGAAATAAATGCAAAGGAATGCCACATGATGTTTTAACTTTAGGAACTGGATGCCAAGAAAGCAGTATTTATCAATGAGGTTAAAAAGCAAAACTCAACCAGTTTCCTGATTTACCTCAACATTTTAACATTCCCTGTCTTCTCTGCCTTTTTTCTTGTCTGCCCACCCTCTCATTAGTCAATTTTTTAAAAACCGGAAAGTTGAAAAATACATACCATCACCTCTGACACAGAATCTACTGTAAAAAGTTGAAAGACCGAAGGGCATTACTGGCCAAGGACATACAGGTTACCACATTCCTCACACTGGAGCCCGCCGGGGAAGTTTATCAGCAAGCCTTCTCCAGGCACTCCGTTCCAAGAGTTTGTAGTGTCGAGTCAAAAGGCCAGCGCTGTTTCCGGTGACACCGAGTCCCAAATCTCCAAGCCCCGTCCCCCGGGATACGATTTCCTCCCGCTCCCGCGTTCCCCTCCCCCTCGCCAAGGACGGCTGCCGCAGCGGACCTCCAGCCGCAGCAGCTGCTTCAGGAAGGGAGGCTGCACTTGGCCGCGGGGAGCAGGGGCATACAGCCAGCCACGACTCTCCCGCCCTCCCCGCCCGCGCCTTCCCGCCCCGTCCCCCCGCCCCTCGCACTTCCTACCTTCCCTCCTTCATCCCAACCCCCAAGGCCAAGGTCTCCCCGGCCCACAAACATGATAGCGGAAGTGACGTCAGAGGCACCTGGCGGCGCCTACATCCAGTCACGCCACAGTATGAGGCGGCGCCGGCCAACAGGCGCCGGCCGGAGGGCGGGCCTTCCGCCCGCCCCAAGTTTGATTGAAGCGGGGGGAAGGGCGGGGTAAGGAATGTGAAGAATGACCCCCCTCCCCCGCCCTGTCGGTGAGGAGCTGGGCGGGAAGCGGAGGGGGTTGGGGCCGGCCCCGCGGCGGCCACGCGGCACCCCTCCCCCGTGCCCCGAGCGCCCGCAACCTCCGCTCGCGACCCGCCGGCCTCCCGGGACCACTCACCCGCTGGAGGCGGCAGGCCGTCCCACGAGTCCCAGCCCGCGCTAGCCGGACGGGCGCGGGCCGGCCCACGGCTCTCCCATTCTGCCCACCCGCTGCCGCGAGTCTCGGGGAGAAAAAATGGCGACGGACCCGCGCTCGCCGCCGCGGCCGCCATACCCACCTCGCGCTCGCGGAGAGGGCCGTCGCCGCCGCGGGAATGTCCCGGCTCTCGGGCCCGCCGCCGCCGGGAGAGCAGCGCGCCAGGACCCGGATGAAGGCGCGGGCGTGCGCCGCCGCGGCGGCCTGAGGGAAACCAGCGCGGGCGCCGGGAGGCCGATGCAGGGGCGGGCGCCACGGAAAGCGCTCAAGCCCATTGGTGAAGCCGTCTGATTGAAGTGCGCGTCGCTCTTTCGCCTTGGCCTAGCTGAGCTCGTCCGTCCCCCCGACTGGAGGGCGGCGGCTGGGCCCGCCTCGCGCGGGGCGTCCACCGCGGGGAAGGCGGGTCTGGCCCGCCTACCAATACCATCTCCTTCTTTCCTATTGGAGGGCTGGGAGAGTGGCGGGAGTGGTGTCCTCCGGGCCCCGCCCTTTGCGCGTGATGGGCTGGCTGTGTCACGTGGCCGCTGAACGCACTTCCCGCGGGGCGGGGCGGCTGCTTTGCTTCCTCAGGCTTCTGGGGCAGTTTACACGTGCGCGACCCGGAAGGTCCAAACGCTGTCCAGGGTGCAGCCTCGGGCCCTTCTCTGTCAGCTGACCCTGTGCCCTTCAGGAGGCCTTGGTCAGGCCAGCTCTCTGTGCCTCAGTTTGCTCGTCTGTCAAATGGAGGAGTTGTGTCCGCCCAACCTTTTACTTTTATTCCTTTAAGTTTTGGGGTCTGAGAGTTTTTTTGTTTACTTGTGTTTTCGAGACAGGGTCTCTCGTTCTGTCTCCAGGGCTGGTGCAGTGGCGCGGGTCACGGCTCACTGTAGCCCTGACACCCGGGCTCTAGAGATCCTCCCACCTCAGCCTCCCTGAGCTTTCTTTTGTTATCTTTTCCATCCCATGTTTTGAAGATTTTTGTCTTAAAACGTTTTTCAAAGCAATCCTTGATTTTCTTGTTTTAAAGTTAATCCAAAGCAGAGTTCCTCCATCCCCATTACAACTTTCACATGCTAGGACTCTGAAATCACTAGTTAAGGTACCGTTTGAGGTCTCTGCCAGTTCTAAGATTTTATGACTGAGAACCCCAAGACCTGGGCTCTTGCTGTGCTTTTAGTAATTCTTTGTGACTTTGAGCAACACTTTAAAAATTTGGGTCCTTATCTGTAATAGAACTATGGGAAATAGTACTTGACATGCTGTACGTTTACATTTATGATCTCAGGTGGTGATACCAGCTCCCCTTTTAGCACTCATGTTAGTGCATGCAGTAAGTGCCAAAGGAGTTTGTTTCGTTTTGTTGTTTTTGATGGGGACTTTATTTTGTGAGCTAAAGTGGACAAGAAACTAGAGGGGGGAAAACTTGAGCTTGAGCCATGGGTGGGATTTAGGGAGGACTTCTTGAGGTTGGAAGATGTATTGAGAAAGGAGAGAGCAGGCCCCAGAGCTGGATAGAGTACAGTTCAGGGAAACTGTGTGCTTATGCTGCAGGGGATGTGGAACTCTTCAAGGGCAGAAACTGTTTCGTTCCTGTCTATGCCAAGTACCTAGCACATCAGTAGGGCGGTATTAAATGAAATCTAATAATGATGAAGTAGGCAGAAGTGGGAAGAAAGTATGAGCAAATAAATCAGGATGTTGTTGAATATCAGAGTTAAAAGGTGCTGTGAGCTTCAATTAGAGGTTGGTAGTAGAGGCTGGTGGGCCAGTGTGTTTTAGAAGAAATTTATAACAAGAAGCCGTATAGCACTATGAGCCCTTCTGACATTTTCTTCATATGTTCATCGGAAACTTCTTGGTGAGTTTGCAAAGGTGCATATGACATACATTACCCTTTACCTTCCTATCTATGCTTCATTTTTTACCCTTACAGGCCAACTAAATGACCCTAAAGTGGAATCCATTTGGAAAATGTTAATGGATTTGCCAATATACATGAAAACTGAATTTTAAAAAACTTTGAAGTTAAAAGACAAAAATTGGCAACATTGTAAAAGTCTAAAAACATCTCTAAGAGACAAAACATTAATCTGAATGTCCAGTGGTTAAAAGCAAGGATCTGGAACCAGACTGCTGAGTGTGAATCCTAGTTCTGCCTCTTCCTAGCTGTACAACTATACACTGGGCAAATTGTTTATCTTTTCTGTGCCTCAGTTTCTTCATCTATAAAAGAAGGATAACAGTACTTACAGGCTGTTGAAAAGATGAATATAAACATCTTAAGAGCTAAGAACAGTGCTTGGTACACATAAGTACTACATAAGCATTTGCTAATATGTTATCCTTAATAAAGTGGATTTTTTTTTTCAAATCAGTAAGATAAAGTGAACACTCCTATTAAAATATGGTCTGTTTAAAAGGATGTGAACTGACAATTAACAAAAGAAAATGGCAAATACATGTGAAAAGATGCTCATCCTCACTAGTAGTCAAATAAAGACAAATCTTTAAAAAACAATGAAAGCGTTCTCATCTCTTAGTTGATCAGTGGCATTGTAGAAGGAAACACTGGAGGCATTAGTATAAATTTCTACAATTCTACGGGCCAATTTGGCAGCAAGAATCGGAATCTTTAAAAGTGTTCTTTAATCCAGCATTTAGCCCTGCTAGGAATTTATGCTTAGAAAATAACAGGACATACATACAAAGATCCTCCACAGGCATCATCTTGTTTATAGTAGCCTCAAATCACAACCATCTACCAGTACACCATAGGGAGTGCATAAATTATGGTCCAAACATGCCATGAGAAGGTATGATCATGGCCAGGCATAGTGGCTCACGCCTGTAATCCCAGCACTTTGGGAGGCCGAGGAGGGGGGATCACTTGAGGTCAGGAGTTTGAGACCAGCCTAGCCAACATGGTGAAATCCCATCTCTACTAAGAATACAAAAATTAGCCGGGCGTGGTGGCATGTGCCTATAATTCAGCTACTCAGGAGGCTGAGGTGAGAGGATCACTTGAACCCAGGAGGCAGAAGCTGCAGTGAGCCGAGATCATGCCATGGCAGGCCAGCCTGGGTGACAGAGTGAGACTCCATCTCAATTAAAAAGAATTTCAGCTTAAAATGTTCTTAGTTCTTCAACAGAACCAAGATACTGATGGTTGACAAATATCTATAAGTCAAATCAAAGCATTTGTAAACAACAGGGGAAACAAAATTCATTGAGCGGGAACTTTGTCTTGCTCTCTCTTGTGCATCCAGTCACCACCACAGGGCCTAGCACCCGACAGGCATCCAAGAGATACAGACAAATAAGGCTGAGGCAGGAGAATTACTTGAACCTGTGAGGCAGAGGTTGCAGTGAGCTGAGATTGTGCCACTGCATTCCAGCCTGGGCGACAGAACGAGACTCTGTCTCAAGGGAAAAAAAATTTAAAAAATAAAGAAGTTCTGATTGTAATGTAGATCTATATTTATTGATATGGGAAGATTATCAGGATATGCTATTTTTTTTTCTTTTTTTTTTTTTTTTTTTGAGATGGAGTCTCACTCCATCTCCCAGACTGGAGTGCAGTGGTGTGGTCTCTGCTCACTGCAAACTCCGCCTCCTGGGTTCAGGCCATTCTCCCGCCTTAGCCTCCTGAGCAGCTGGGACTACAGGTACCCGCCACCACACCCGGCTAATTTTTTTTTTTTTTTGTATTTTTAGTAGAGATGGGGTTTCACCGTGTTAGCCAGGATGGTCTCGATTTCCTGACCTCGTAATCCGTCTGTCTCGGCCTCCCAGAGTGCTGGGATTACAGGCATGAGCCACCGTGCCCGGCCTTCTTGTTTTTTTTTGAGACAGAGTCTCGCTCTGTCGCCCAGGCTGGAGTGTAGTGGCGCGCTCTTGGCTCACTGCAACATTTGCCTCCTGGGTTCAAGCAATTCCCTGCCTCAGCCTCCTGAGTAGCTGGGATTACAGGCTCCTGCCACCATGCCCAGCTAATTTTTGTATTTTTAGTAGAGACAGGGTTTCACCATCTTGGCTATGCTGGTCTTGAACTCCTGACCTCATGATCTACCCACCTCAGCCTCCCAAAGTGCTGGGATTACAGGCATGAGCCACTGTGCCCAGCCAGGATATATTATTAAGTGAGAACTAAGGTTACAAAAAATTCGTTTGCCTTAAACAGCAGTTAACTCTGGAATTACTTGTGGCCTATATAATATATGGATTCCTGGCAGTATGTATTGCTTTCATAATTAGGAAAAAATATAAAAATAAAAGCCATGCCAGTAACTGATAGTTGTTCCCCAATATCCAATGTCTCCTTTTTCTATAGTAAACAGAAACCCAGTTTTTTGGTGAGAGTAGATTTAAATGACCCCCTGAGCGTGCCTGTGTGACTAAGTTCTGGCTGGTGAGCTGTGAGCAGGATGGAAGGGGGTTCTGGATTTCCTCTCTCTCCCGCTTTCTGATTTCTAGCTACCTGGGTGTAATTGGGGTGTGGTGGAGAGCCGCTGTCCCCACCAGTTGCACGCAGCAGTGAAGAGCTAACCTGAGTCCCCTGGTAGCATCACAGGGCACTTTCTACACAAGCTTAGACTTTAAGTGAGGAAGACATGACTTCTATCTCATATAAGCCCCTGAAATTTGGGTATACTTTTGCTGGAAGCTGGCCCAATGTGGCAGACATGCATGTGGGCATTTTGTGGAGAGAACATGCAGCCTTTGGAATAGAACAAACATGAGTGAATGTCCAGCAACTCTGTTTCCTAGGAACACCTTTGGATAGAGACTTCATATTTCAGCTAGATCATACCTAGGAAAGTGATTTGGGACTGCTGAGTGATAAACAGAGCCTGGTTGTCATTAATGATCATTATTTGGCAACGGATAGGAAGAGCATGCATTTTGCAGTTTGGGATCAAACAGAACAACCTGCTTGCAGTGCAAAGCAGCCCATGGTGTTCCTTGGGTTCCAGTCTGAGCATGCTCCTGTGTCCAGCCTGGGCCTACCTCTCCATTCGCCACTCCTGCCACTGCTCAGGTCACCTGGCATGCTTGTCCCATCTTCGTCTGGCTGCTCCTTGTCACCCAGATGGCACTTGAACCTCCCCTATTTAGAGAGGACTTTGCTGGCCACCCAGTGTAAATCTCCACCTTAAATCAGATTTCACCACTCCGTTTTTGTAACATAACATTTTGGCACTCTCTGGCTCCATCTTGCTTGTTTTATTGATGTTCTACCCCCATTAGGGCAAGGAACTTGTCTGGCATGTTTTCACTACTGTATCTTACATTCTAGAACAGGGCCTGGCAAACACAGTAGGTACTCAATAAATCTCTCTTGAAGTGTACAATTAGTGAAGAGATGGCCAGGCGCGGTGGCTCATGCTTGCAATCCTAGCACTTTGGGAGGCCGAGGCAGGCAGATTGCCTGAGCTCAGGAGTTTGAGACCAGCCTGGGCAACATGGTGCAACGTGGTAAAACCTCGTCTTTACTAAAAAAAAAAAAATTAGCCAGCCATGGTGGCACATGCCTGTAGTCCCAGCTACTCGGGAGGCTGAGGCACAAGAATCACTTGAGCACAGGAGGCAGAGAGTTCCAGTGAACCTGGTGAGCTGAGATCACACCACTGCACTCTAGCCTGGGCGACAGAGGGAGACCCCACCTCAAAAACAAAACAAAATGAAAAACCTCAAAAAAAAAAAAAGTGGAGGCGGAGCTTGAAGGATACAAATAAAAGGAGTGGCCACAAGGGGAGTCTCGCTCATGAGAGTCAGGACTCACAGAAAGTATGAATAAGTTGAGAGAGAAGCAACTGGCTGGGCCCAGGAAGATAACTGGGCAGAGATGCTGAGTAGTGAGTAGACCAGCAAAGTCCTGCAGCTGAGGTTCCTAGAGTAGCCAAACCCCAAACCACAGCCAGAGACCCCTTGTCCCTAAGGCCTGTGTCCCAGAGGCCTTGCCATCTCATGATTACAACTCTACCTGTCTATCTGTCTCCATCCAGCCTTAGGACAGAACCCTCCCTCTACCTTTCTTAAAATGGACAAACAAGTCTGTTTTCCTTGTAACTGAAACAACTAAGGGAAAGCAAACACATCCTCCTGGAAATTGTGACCTTCACCCTCCCTAAGCCCTTCCCCTGGGAGAGATGTAGTGCTCTGCCTTCATGTAGCTGCTCCCTTCCGGCCCGACACTCATCACATGGTGTTGCAAAGATGAGTTTGCCTCTTGGTCTCCCGACTGTTCACAGGTTAGACTTCCTGCTCTTATTCCTGAGTGTGACAGTTTTATGTGTCCTCTTGACTGAGCCTCAGGGTGCCCAGATATGTGGCCAAGCATTATTTCCAGGTGTGTCTTTGAGGGTGTCTGGAAGACAGCAGCATTTGAATTGGCAGACTGAGGAAGGCAAGTGGCCCTCCCCAGTGTGGGTGGGCGGCATTCAATCCATTGAAAGCCCAAATGGAACAAAAAGGTGGAGGAGGGTTGAATTTGCTCTGCCTGTTTGAGCTGGAATATTGATCTTCTCCTGCTCTCAGTGCTCCTGGCTCTCAGGCCTTCAGACTCAGACTGGAATCTACACCATCACCTCTCAAGCCCTCAGGTGTTTGAACTGTACCACCAGCTAGCTCTCCTGGGTCACCAGCTTGTGGATGGCAGATTGTGGGATTTCTCAACTTCCATAAATCACACAAGCCAATTCCTCATAATAAATCTCTTTATATCTGGATATAGCTCCTCTTGGCTGTTTCTCTGGTGAACCCTGCCTAATACACTGGGTCTTCTGCAACAGTCAGCCCAGGTCTGTCTTAGCGCAGAGCATCATGGATTTTTTGACCACGAGGGTGATGTCTGGATAGTGCCTTCCAAAACCTCACCTAGGAGCCTCCCATTTTCTCTGTGCTCAGAAAAGCTGCCTCTTGAAGAATTTACAGCAGAAAGAGAGAAAACCCACAGCTGGGGGCCCAGGCACAGTGAGTCTCCCCAGGGAGCATTCCCGGGTGGAGTGGACATTCATTATATTTTCTACTTACAACCAGGGGTTTGCAAACTGGTGATGGCCTGGGGGTCACATCTGGTTCACAGAAGTTCTTTCTTACACCCACGCAATGTTTTAAAGCTATTTTTAACTAGCTGACAGCATGCAAAAGAATCAAGACATTTAACAGGAAAAAAAAATCTAGATTTCTTGCTTTTCTAAAAAAAATTGGCATCTCTGGCTACACTCAGCCTACATTCCAACATGACAATATTTTCTTTATGTGCAGCATGGGCTCTGCTGTTTGTCACAGTCCCCATTGAGCCTGCTTCATTCTTACTACGAGCCTGGCCTCTGAAGTCATCTAAATTTGTGTCCTCTGGCCTGGAAGCGCGGCCTCTTCTTTTGAAATACAGCTCCTGCCCCACTTTAGTTAGTGGGGTTTTGGTCTCAGCTGTTAATCACAGTACCTTAAAAACGGAGGTGAGTGGGTAACACACACTGGTAAGTCTTATAAGGGGACAGTACCTCAGTAAGGCCAGTGTCCCCTCCTGGAAATGTAGTAAACATGAACTAGGAGAAGGAAGTCCTCTTAGCCTCAGATCTCAAGCTGTAATGACATGTGAGAAGAAGTCAGCCCACAGCAGAAAAAGCAAAGCAAGAGTAAAGAAACAGAGACAAGGCCGGGCATGGTGGCTCACGCCTGTAATTCCAGCATTTTAGAGGCCGAGGCGGGCAGATCACAAGGTCAGGAGTTCGAGACCAGCCTGGCCAATATGGCGAAACTCCATCTCTACTAAAAATACAAAAATTAGCTGATTGTGGTGACACACGCCTGTAGTCCCAGCTACTCGGCAGGCTGAGGCAGGAGAATGAATCACTTGAACCCGGGAGGCGGAGGTTGCAGTGAGTTGAGATCACGCCACTGCACTGCAGCCTGGGTGACAGAGCAAGACTCTGTCTCAGAAAGGAAAAGAGACAAAAAGCAGAGAAAGAGGTCATGATAGCAGCTGAGTCCCCACATCCAGGCATCCTCAAGGCCACTCCCCCGCTTCCCCACTGAGCATCAGAAGCTGTACATTTCCCTCTTTTCTCCCCGGAGCTGGAAGGAATTTCTGTCACTTGCAACCAGAGATGCTACTAATGAAGTGGTTAGGAGGAGGACTGGCTTGAGAGTGACATCTGCAATCCGCATTTCTACCATGCTATTTGCGATTTTGGACAAACTGCTGATCTTCTTTCACCTCAGTTCATCTGTCTGTTCGGTGGGCACGGGGCACGAGGCAAATGCTTGCCTCCGCAGGTGGAATGGAGTTCTCATAATGTAACGTACATAAAGCATTCAACTCGGTGCTTGTGCATAAATAGGTATGCAGAAAGTATTTCATCAACACTGAATGTTAAGATAAATGTTTAATAAAAACTAGTGGACTGGAAAGAGGAGTGAGTGAACTCCTGGAGAATTGTAATAGTGGTTTCTTTTTAAAGATAGGATGTCACTCTATCACTCAGGCTGGAGTGCAGTGGCACGATCATAGCTCACTGCAGCTTCGAACTCCTAGGCTAAAGCGATCCTCTCACCTCAACATCCCAAGTAGCTGGAACTACAGGTGGGGGACACCACGTTTGACCATTTAAAAAAAGAATTTTTTTTTTTTTTGGTAGAGACAAGGTCTCCCTATGTTGACCAGACTGATCTCAAACTCCTGGCCTCAAGTGATCCTCCTGCGTTGGCCTCCCAAAGTGCTGAGATTATACAGGTGTGAGCCACCGCCCCAGGCCAGCAGTGTTCTTTAAGGTGATATTTCCAAATCAGTACTGCTTTCAGAAACTTGGGAATATCCCACAAGAAACTAGGCGTCACCCAGATGGACTTGGATTTGTTTTACGGCTCACTGTTTAAGTAAATGTGTGATCCTAAATCAGTTATTTACATTTTTTGACCCTGAGTGTCTACCTATAAGGTGGAGATAATAATTCTCAGCTCTTTTAGTTATTTTGAGAATTAAATTAACGCGTTAATACGAAGGGTGCATAGTAGTCTATGGTAAGCATTGAATAAACTGCAGTTAGGACTGTTGTGATGGAAAAAGAACAAAATCCATGGACAAGGGCTAACCAAAGGCTTCATTTGTGTGGAGTCATTGCCATTGTAATGTCTAGTATTTGAAGCTCAATTGAGCTGGAATTGCATAGTAAGTCATCAGAGCACAATGCTGTTCTGTTCAGTTGTGCCAAGAACTTACCTCCTGCACCACCTCCAGCCCAGCTAAGCCCAGCATCTCCCACTAGTTAAAGTCCTCCTATGTTAGCTTTCAGCAACAAGCTTTTAAAGCAGGTTTCCATTAAAAATGAAAAAAACAAAAACAAAACAAAACAAAAAAAACTCTGGATGATTAATTAGCAGCAGAATAACCCAAATCAAGAGAGAGATCACAATGTGGAAAGTTTCTTTTTTTTCTTTTTAAGAAGTGAAGTCTAGCAACTTTCAAATTACAGACAAAATGATGAAAGTTTTTGACATTTTGAGGCCAAAATACGACTTTACACTGTTGATTCCCTAGACCTAAACCCACTTCCTTGTGTGGAGAACACACCAGTGGAGGAAGTGGAGGAGGAATAACATGGGTCCCCACGAAGCTTTGCCTCTTTGTTCGGTTTTGGCAGCAAGCCCAACTCTGACTTGCATAAAATCTCCTGGAGCGTTTGTTCCAACAGTTCGCTCTGCACGGCCCCGCCCATCCTGCAGGCCTGGGGCAGCCTGGCCGCGGTGGCCAACGCCTGGGCTAACTCAGGCAGGACCAAGCCAGCAGTATCTATTCCTTTAATGAGCTCTTGAAAATAGTGCCCGATAGACACGTTGTCCTTTTCAGGGACCTGGGGGACCATGCCGTCATGCATGAGCCTCTTCATCTCTATCCTGAGCTTTTTGTCCTTTCTTGCAGAAACTGTACCGCATTCGGGTGCTGCTGCAGGAGCCTCAGCATCTGATGGCAGAGCTGGTGGGGGGCTGTGAGGTCCCGGGCCACCCATTGCATCCTCTCCAACTCGGAGCCATGCTCCAGCTCCAGCTCCTGCTTCAAGGTAACCATGCAGCTGCAGCTGTGGATGCCGCTGATCAGGCAGTTTCCGATGGTTTCGATCATGGTCCTTCTGCTGGTGGCACTGGTGGGCAGGTCTGATGAGCCTCTGTGTGTCCTGCCAAGGGAGCACTAACACACACTTAGGCAAGCCCTGCAGGGAGGCCCTCCAGCCCACAGGCTCTGCTCTGCCCGGGCTTCCACCCTGAGTCAGGGAGGCCCCAGACCTGGCAGACACTGCTGGTTGCCAGACCACTACCCGTTTTTCACCTCTTTCCTACCCAAAGAACTCTGATTTTTTGGAGAAACCAATGTGGGCAGCTAAAAATACGACATTCATTTCCTGCTTCTCTTGACATTGGGAGTAACCAGGTGTGCAATGGAAGCAGAAGTAGAATCCAGTCAGGTGGGCTTCTGGGAAGCTGCTTAAAAGTGGGTAGGTGCCCCCGGGACCAGTCTTGATCCTTCCCTTTCTCCTTGCCGGGATCACGGACAGGATGCCTATATGCAACAGTCATCCTGTGACTACTTGCTGACAAGAGCACATACCAAATAGCTGAGAGAAAAGGGCTGGAGCATCATGGCTCCCAAGCCAGCCAGCCTTGACTTCCTACCTTGAGACATTTCATTAAAGTAAAAAAATAGAACCCCTAATTATTTAAAGCCACTGCTCATGGACTTCTGCTACAGCCAAATGCAGACCATTGTTGAAAGAATAGCCACATGGAAGAAATCACCTGAATAATTTAGAGGGGAATAAATGAAATCTAAGATACAACCATTCTAACATTTCTAGAAAAAGTCAAGATCTCATACTCTAGAACTGGTGGTCTTCAGTTCACCCCTGAAGCCCAGCACCAAGCTGGGCACAGCGGCTCACACCTGTAATCCCAATACTTTGAGACCCAAGGCAGGTGGATTGCTTGAGCTCAGGGGTTTGAGGCCAGCCTGGGCAACATGGCACAACCCCATCTCTGCAAAATATGCAAAAATTAGCTGAGCATGGTGGTACATGCCTGTAGTCCCAGCTATTCTGGAGGCTGAGATGGGAGGATCCCTTGAGCCCAGGAGGTCAAGGCTGCAGTGAGCCGTGATTGTGCCACTGCACTTCAGCCTGGGTGACACAGCAGGACCCTCTCTCAAAAATAAGTAAAATAAATAAAACCCAGTACCAGTATCACCCGGTGATCAGGTCTTTCCAGATGGGGCAGCAAAAAGTAGAGGAAAGCACACCAGTGGAGCCACACAGACCCAGGAGAACCTTGGTTCTTGCTAGCTGGGTAGACTTGGATCTCAGTTTTCTGCCTTCTAAGAAAGGGATCCTGGCCAGGCACAGTGGCTTATGCCTGTAATCCCAGCACTTTGGGAGGCTGAGGCGGGCGGATCACCTGAGGTCAGGAGTTTGAGACCAGCCTGGCCAACATGGTGAAACCCTGTCTCTACTGAAAATACAAAAATTAGCTGGGTGTGGTGGCAGGCACCTATAATCCCAGCTACTGGGGAGGCTGAGGCAGGAGAATTGTTTGAACCTGAAAGGCGGAGGTTGCAGTGAGCCAAGATGGTGTCATTGCATTCCAGCCTGGGTGACAGGGTGAGACTCCGTGTCAAAAAAAAGAGAAAAAAACAAAAAACAAACAAACAAACAAAAACTCAGGAGTTGGGGGAGTGGGCTCAAGCATGCGCACTAAGGGGTAAAATGGTGGAGTGTAACTGTTATATGACTGTCTAGGAACACTCGACCAGGACAGGAAGAATGCCTCAAGTGAGCATGCTCACAACTCCAGTAAACGCACTGTGCATGCAGCTCCTCTTAAGTGCTGGCGGGCCACTGCACATGGGGACAGCCCACCCCACTGGAAGAATCAGGGGAGAAGGGACGCAACTGCCCGGAAGCATGCCAATGTAGAAAACCCCCGGTCAAAGGTCAAACAATGCACTCTGAAGTTTCCCGCTGGCCCTCTTCCAAATGTACTTTCTTTCTTTTTTTTTTTTTTTGAGAAGAGACAAATGGTTTATTTGGTAACAAGGATTAAAAAGAAATGTTTAATTCTTTGTCTCTTTTCTGATGACTGAACTGAACCGCGGTAGTCAAATGGAAAGCGACACACAAGAATTCCCTTGCAGACCTTGATCTTTTGCAGAAATGCAAAGACGCCTGAGTTATACAACTTGCAATTATTATTTTCTAGACAGAAGTGCCAACTGTTGTGCTTTCCAGCATATCAGTGGTTGCTACATTCTCCTTCTTGTCTTCGGGTTTCATGGCAGGAAACAGAAGTACTTCCTTGATGTTGTTGGAGTCCATGAGAAACATGGCGACTTGGTCAATGCCCATGTCCCAGCCAGCTGTGGGGGGCAGCCCGTATTCCAGGGCAGTACAGAAGTTTTCATCTATGAACATGTTGATTCTCTGGAAGGATGGGGTGAAGTCAATATCATAGACTTGGCCCTCTGGGCCACCTGGGGGTAGGTGACCTTGTAACTGCCTGTAATATGCTTCACCATCCCTGAAACCATCTTCTCCATGACTTCCATGAGATCGTGATAGTCTGCATGGGCCATGTAGAACTCACAGGTGGTGAACTCAGGATTGTGTGTCAAATCAATCAATCCCCTCATTCCGGAACTGGCGTCCAATTTCATAAACCTGGTCGATGCCACCAACCACAAGCATGGTAGAGTTCTGGAGCAATTCTCATATATAAATTCATGTCCAGTTTGTTGTGATAAGTGATGAAAGGCTGGGCCACAACTCCCTCTGGGATGATGTTCATCATGGGAGTTTCAATCTCTAGGAATCCCAGCTCATTCAAGAAACTTCTTTTTTTTTTTTGAGACGGAGTCTGGCTCTGTTGCCCAGGCTGGAGTGCAGTGGCCGGATCTCAGCTCACTGCAAGCCCCGCCTCCCGGGTTCACACCATACTCCTGCCTCAGCCTCCTGAGTAGCTGGGAGTACAGACGCCCGCCACCTCACCCGGCTAATTTTTTTTGTATTTTAGTAGAGACGGGGTTTCACCATGTTAGCCAGGATGGTCTCGATCTCCTGACCTCGTGATCCGCCCGTCTCGGCCTCCCAAAGTGCTGGGATTACAGGCTTGAGCCACTGTGCCCGGCCAAGAAACTTCTTATATATGTGATGCTCTTAGAGTAGATGATAAATTTCTGCCTCACAAAATATTCAGGATCAAGTCCACATATCTCTGGTGATACCTTGTTTCCTTATCTTTGAGGCCAAAGTGAAGATGTGGTAACATCTGCAAACAGGGAGACAGCAGTGTGATCTCATGCGGAATGATGCTCAGCTCACCTTTCTTGGTTTTCGCAGGACTCCCTGAACTCCAGTTATGTCTCCCTGACACAGTTTGTTATTATGAATAAATTCTTCTTCTGATTTATAATTTCTGGAATTGGCCATGACGTGCAGTTTCACCCCCTCTCATAGAAGATGAGCTTTCCTCCAGAAGTTCTTTTGGTATGGATCCTACCTGCCACCTTTAAGGTGATGTCAGTCAGGTGATCCCCAGGCTGTAGGTGACTATATTCTGGGATGAAGTCAGTGAGATGTCTACATGGAACTTGTGTGGGGATGGATCTTCCCCATTGACCTTCAGTTGATGAATTGCTTGACGGTGAATTTTGTTGTATTGATTTGGGTCCAGGCTCTCTTCCTCAGGACCCACACCATTGTCAGTGGTGTGCTTGGTGGCAGCAGTGGTGGCTTGGCTTAGCTGTTTCTCACTGAGCTCTTTCCGCTTGGCTTCCTTCTCTGCTACTTTCTTATTGGCTTTCAGGCGTCTCTTCAGCTCACTTCTTTGATCAGAAAATGGCTTATCCTTGTGAGGCGCTGTGAAAGGAGCAAGTTGACCCAGTCGCAGTTCCCTGCGACCCAACTCTACCCAGGAGGTTTTGCGCAGGGACCCCCTAACAAGCCTTACAGCAGCTTGTGTCAACATGGCAGAACACCCTGGAACTAATGGTTACCACCACCACTGCACTCCAGCTGGGGCAACAGAGACTTTGTTGCTCAGTTTTGGCTCGCTACCATCCACTTTCACCTCGGCTCCCTGCACTGCTGCCATCTTCCCAGAGGGCCCGACCCAGAAGTGATGAGGATAGTACGTTAATTTCCAGGTCCAAATATACTTTATTTCTTTCAGTCCTGCTCTAAAGCTTTTTAATAAACTGTCACTCCTGCTCTAAAACTTGCCTCAGTCTCTCCCTCTACCTTATTCCCCTCCGTCAAATTCTGTTTGCTGAGGAGGCAAGAATTCAGGTTGCTGCAGACCCACTCAGATTTGCTGCCGGTAACAGATGCAATTCATAAGGAGGGGTGCTGCGGTGATAGCCCCAGTCATTCCGATCCCTGGGGAGCCATGGTACCTGGAGTCCAGCAGGTTAGGAGGAGGAATTTTGGGGTGGGTAGCAAGGAATTGAGAATTCTCTTTTGTGCATGTTATGGTTGAGATGCTTGAGGGCATCCCGTCAAGATTTCTCTCTCTCTCTCTCTCTTCTTTCTTTTCTTCTTTTCCTTTCCTTTCCTCTCCTCTCCTCTCCTTTCCTTCTCTTTCCTTTCTTTTCCTTTCCTTTCTTTTCTCTGTCTCACTTTGTCACCCAGGCTAGAGTGCAGGTGCCATCACAGCTTACTGCAGCCTCGACCTTTCTAGATCAAATGATCCTCCCACCTCAGCATCCCGAGTAGCTGGGACTACAGGCTCACACCACTAAGACTGGATAATTTTTGTGTTTTTTGTAGTGATGGGGTTTTGCCATGTTGCCCAGGCTGGTCTGGAACTCTTAGGCCCAAGCGATCTGCCTGCATCTACCTGCCAAAGGGCTGAGATTACAGGCATGAGCTACCATGCCCGGCCCCTATGGGGACTTCAAGGAGGCAGTTTTGTGGGACTGGGATCAAGACAGGGATCTGAGTTGGAGATCTAGCTGTGGGAGTCATCAGCACAGAGGATTTTTAAAGGAAGGGACTTGAGATTATTTTTGGAGAGAATGTAGACACAGGCCTGAGGGCTGAGCAGTGGGGCACACCAAGATTTGTAGATGTGATAGAGGAAGATGAACATTAAGAAGTGGCCAAGTGAGCTGTAGAAGTTGGGAAAGACAGGAAGGGTAGATCTCCCGGAGGTTGTGGCCATTTTATTTCCCTCGAGTCCAGAAAATAGTTACTAAACACAGACTACTCTATGCAGAGTAACTGGAAGTGAGTGTTTCCTGAGATGTTGGCACATGGGGTCAAGAAAGGAAAGAAGTTAATAAAGAGAAGACTCTTGATTTATTTGTATCCTTCACCCAGTTGGGTCCTTTAAGATTTAAAACATTTCTTTTGAATTTTTAACACTAGTTTGGTTGTACTTCAGCTTCCAAGAAAACTTACAGTTCTGTTCTATATAGGAATATTAAAATGCTACAAGTTGTGGATTATTTTATACTTGTAAAAGGGTCTATTTTCTGATAAGTGAAATGATCTATTTTCTGATAAATATTTTAGGGCTTTCTATTGAGAACAGAGCCACAAATATGAAAAAGATTTAACATAGATTCCACCTTATTTGTTAGCTTGAATGAGTCATTCAAATTTCGGTTTTTATGATAAGGAATAAATGGTACAGTACACTTGTTTTCGAATAGGACAACTCCCATGGAGAAGTTCACACAAGAATAAGCTTGTTTATCTCCCCCAGCCCTGCTTCTCATTTAAAATACACTTGGATTCCCAGCACATAGAGTTATGGTTTTCCTCAGTACCCCCCAGTGAGCCATTAAGCTGGATCGTTAGGGTCCAGAACAGAGCCCTCCAATTCAGAGTGTACCATTAAGCTGCATCGTTAGAGTCCAGAACAGAGCCCTCCAATTCAGAGTGTACCATTAAGCTGGATCGTTAGGGTCCAGAACAGAGCCCTCCAATTCAGAGTGTACCATTAAGCTGGATCGTTAGGGTCCAGAACAGAGCCCTCCAATTCAGAGTGTACCATTGCAGGGGCATTTCTCAAAAGTATTAATTTAGCTCTTCACCGCCACTGAATTTCAGCTTAAAATGGGGCCAGGTGGGGTGGCTCACGCCTGTAATGCCAGCACTTTGGGAGGCTGAGGTGGGCAGATCACTTGAGGTCAGGAGTTCAAGACCAGCCTGACCAACACAGTGAAACCCCGTCTCTACTAAAAATACAAAAATTAGCTGGATGTGGTGATGTGCGACTGTAATCCCAGCTCCTTGGCAGGTCGAGGCGAGAGGACTGCTTGAACCCAGGAGGCGGAGGTTGCAGTGAGCCGACATCGTGCCACAGCACTCCAGCCTGGGTGACAGAGCGAGACTCCATCTCAACTAAAAAAAAAAAAGAAAGAAAAAAGAATTTCAGTTTAAAGTGTTCTTACTCCTTCAGTAGAACCAAGATACTAATGGTTGACAAATTTATCTAAAGGTCAAATCAAAGCATTTGTAAACAACTGGGGAAATAAAATTCACTGAGCTGGAACTTTGTCTTGCTTTCTCTTGTACACCCAGTCACCATCACAGGGCCTAGCACCTGACAGACATCCAAGAGATGCAGACAAATAAATAAATGAATGAGGAAAGTATGCATTTTGTTTTCTGATAATGCCATATGCATACTAGAGTTCAGTAAGCTCAGTTTTTCAATATCCTTTAAATCTTTAAAATAGCTTTATTGTCGGGTACGGTGGCTCATGCCTGTAATCTCAGCACTTTGGGAGGCAGAGGCAGGTGGATCACGAGGTCAAGAGTTCGAGACCAACCTGGCCAACATGGGGAAATCCCATCTCTACTAAGAATACAAAAGTTAGCCTGGCATGGTGGCCCACGCCTGCAATCCCAGCCAGTCAGAGGCCGAGGCAGGAGAATCGCTTGAACCCAGGAGGCAGAGGTTGCAGTGAGCCGAGATTGCGCCACTGTACTCCAGCCTGGGCGACAGAGCAAGTCTCCATCTCGGGGAAAAACAAACAAACAAACAAACAAATAAATAAATAAATAAAATAAAATAGCTTTATTGAGTGTAATTTATGTACCAAGAAGTGTATAATTTGATAAGTTTTGAAACTTCTTTGGTATTTGGAAACCGTCATCACAAGCAAGATCACGAACATATCTATCACTCCCAAAAGTTTCCTCACGCCTTCCTTCTACCCACTCCTGACCTTGCCTCTCCAAGCAATCACTGACCTTCTTTCTCTAATTGTATATGAGTTTGCATTTTCTAAAATTTTATATGAACAGAATCTTGCTCTTTTTTGTCTGGCTTCTTTCACTCAGCAATTTTCGGTTCCATTCATGGGTTCTTGTGTATATCAATTTGTTTCTCCATTCATCTGTACATCTGGGTTGTCTCCAGTTCACGCCTATTAGTTTAAAAAGTTACTTTGAACATTTGTGCACAAGTCTCTGTATGCATGTCCATTTCCTATTCTCACATGCTTTGAAACCTAGGAATGGAATGACTGGATCACATATTTAACTTTTTAAAAATTTGCCAGACTGTCTCAAAGTGTCTATACCATTTCTGACAGCAGTGTATGAGTTCCAGTTCCTCCACATCCTCATCAACACTTGGTATGCTTTATCCTTTGTAAGAGGGGTGTAGTGCTATCTCCTGGTTTTATTTGCATTTCCTTAAGACAACCTTTGCATATGTTTATTTTTTTCATCTGTGTAGCTTCTTTGGTGAAGTATGCAAATACTTTGCTCAATTTTTTTCAGTTGTTTGTTTTCTTATTGTCGAGTTTTGAGAGTTCTTTATATTCTTTACCTTTTATCAGGTATGTGCTTTGCAAATATTTTTCTCCTTTTTTTCTGTAAGTTTTATAGTTTTAGATGTTGTATGTAAGTTTATAATCTATTAAGAGATCTATTACATATAGTGTTAAGGATCAATGCCGGTTCCTTTTTTCTTTGTTTTCTTCCTTCCTTTCTACCTTTCTTTCCTTTTTTTTTTTTTTAAAAAAAAATGTTTTGGTATATGGATATTCACTGAAAAGGCCATCCTTCCTCCACTGCATTGCTTCTGTAGCCTTGTAAGAGCTCAGATTTGTGGGTTTATTTCCCAACTCTTTATTATTTTCCACTGTTCCATTTGTGTATCCTTATGCCAATATTATTTTGTTTTGATGGTTATAGCTTTATAATAATACTTTCTGATTTTTGTTTTTTATTAAAAATCTTTTTTTCAGAGAGGTCTCACTCTGTGGCTCAGGCTGGAGAGCAGTGGTACAATCATAGCTTGCTGCAGCCTCATACTCCTAGGGTCAAGCAGCCCTCCTGCCTTAGCCTCCCAAATGGATGGCTGGGACTACAGGTACATGCCACCTCACCTGGCTAATTTTATTTTAATTTTTTGTAGAGACAGGGTCTTGCTTTTTTGCCCAGGCTGGTCTTGAACTCCTGGCTTTAAGCGATCCTCTAGTCTCAGCCTCCCAAAGTGCTGGGATTATAGGCGAGAGCCACCATACCCAGCTATAATAGTTCTTCAAATCAGGTAGTGTTAGCGCTTCAACTTTGTTCTTTTTCAAAATTGTTTTGGCTACTCTAGAATCCTTGCCTTTCCATCTAAGCTTTGGAATTGCCTTGTTAACTAAAAAAAAAGTTTGCTGAGATTAATAACAATTGGATTAATAATTGGATTAAAGCTATAGAACAATTTGGGGAGCACCGACAGCTCAACAATGTTGAGTCTTCCTGCACATGAACAATGTATACCTCTTGTGAAAGGAAGATAAATCTTGGGGCACAAAATCACTAAGCCAAAGGGAAAAGTCAAGCAGTGAGCTGTGTCAGGCAACCTGCCTCCCATTTTATTCATAAATAAGATAGCTACAAAGATAAAACAGCTACACACCTCCCTCATAATTTTCCCATAAGGAAATTCTTTTTAAATTAAAAAAATTTTTGACCAGGCCAGTGGCTCACGCCTATAATCCCAGCACTTTGGGAGGCAGAGGTGCGTGGATCGTGAGGTCAGGAGATAGAGACCATCCTGGCTAACACGGTGAAACCCCATCTCTACTAAAAATACAAAAAATTAGCCGGGTGTGGTGGTGGGGGCCTGTAGTCTCAGCTACTCAGGAGGCTGAGGCAGGAGAATGGTGTGAACCCAGGAGGCTGAGCTTGCAGTGAGCCGAGATCCTGCCACTGCACTCCAGCCTATTTTTATATTTTCTGTCTGTAACGTTCTGAAATATGGAATATAATTATTATAACTTTTAGTGTCTTCATCTATTAATTCTAACATCTGTCTCAGTTCTGATTTGATTTTGATTGTGTGATTATTGTCCTCATTATAGACGATGTTTTCCTGCTTCTTTGCCTGCCTGGTAATCTTTGATTGGATGCCAGACATTTTGAATTTTACTTGGTTGGGAGCTGGATATTTTTGTATTCCTATAAATGGTCAATTTTGTTATGGGATGCAGTGGAGCTACTTGGAAAGAGTTTGATCCTTTCTGGTCTTGCTTTCGTTGTTTTTTAGGTGGATCCACAGCAGTGGTTCATCTAGGGCTAATCATTCCCGACTACTCGGAGGCAAGACCTTCTGAGTACTCTTCCCATTGTTCCACGATGTATGAGTTTTTCCGGTCTTGTGGAAATAGGCATTGTTCCTTGTCCTGTGCAAGCATCAGGTGCTCTTCCCTCAGTATTTTTGTTTTCTTGTCTAACCTTGGGTAGTGTCTTCACAGACATATGCTGATCAGTTCACTGCTAAGTAGTCAAGGAAGACCCTCAACAGGTCTGCAGGATCTCTCTTTGTGTAACCATCTCCTCTCTGAACTCTGTCCTATGTACTCTAACTGCTGTGGTCTCCCTCGACTCTTAGCTCCATCTCCTGAACTCAGGGAAGGCAAATTAATTGGCTAGTAACTGTTTACTTTTTGAAGTCCTGAAAGTAATCAGGACTGACCCAATTCTTAAGGTGCACATTTCAAAACTTGGCATGTTTCAGGACAGACTCAAGGGGAACCTGTCTCTAGAGAATGCAATGTATGATTTCTCCCTTGCATTTATACACGACCTTTGTTGGCCTAGTGCTCTGAAGAGAAAACTGTTGAATCCAGAACCAAACATTGTCTTCCTGTTAATGCAGGGACAAGAGAGGAACCATTCAAGCCATACCTCAGTTTCCTGGGCTGTGCTCTCAGATCTCTGCAGCACCTGCTGAATGTCCTCAGCAAAGCTTTTCTCTCTGTGTACGCATCAGCAATCTTGGCTACCTGGCGAGAACTGTGGTCCCCAAAGAGCTTGAATATCCTGCACATTGGCTCTTCATCACTTAGGCACATCTGACTGAGAAAAGAAAAGTCAGTGAAACTTTCTTTCCTTCCTTTTCTAGCCCTATGCACTAGAGACCTGCCCTACCCAGGCTGATGACATTGTGAATGTGTGAAGCAAGTATTAAAAGTCAGTTGCACAGACACCTTGGTGTGTGTAGAACAGAAGTGATGGTAGTACTAGGATGGTCTGGTCGTGATTTAGTAAATGCATGTTGTTATTTCATGGAATCCTCACACAACCACCACCCTTTGCCTTAGATAGTATTTTTTTTTTTTCCAGACAGGGTCTTACTTTGTCACCCAGGCTGGAGTGCAGTGGTACAATCTCAGCTCACTGCAACCTCTGCCTCCCGGGTTCAAGTGATTCTCCTGCCTCAGCCTCCCAAGCAGCTGGGACTACAGGCACATGCCACCATGCCTGGCTAATTTTTTGTATTTTTAGTAGAGACAGGTTTCGCCATACTGGCCAGGCTGGTCTCTAACTCCTGGCCTCAAGTGATTTGCCCGCCTCAGCCTCCCAAAGTGCTGGGATTACAGGTGTGAGCTACCACACCCAGCCTACATAGTACGGTTTTATGGGTAAGGAAGCTCAGAAGGCGGTAAGTAACTTGCCAGGAAGGGACAGCACTGTGATTAGAAGACAAGGTCCTTCTGAGTCTAAGGTCAGAGCTTTTCCCATGTTGCCACACCGCCTGCCTCATAGGACTGCCGTGAGAATTAAATAGGGTGATGCACATAAGATGCCTGGAGTAGTGCCTGACACCTGGATGACATTAAACCACTGGTAGCTATTGATAATATTACAAGGACCTCCACAAACAAAGTAAGCCCCACTACGGGACTCAGAGCTGAGAACATTTCTAGACGGAGGGGATCAAAGAGGTGCCATGCCCCCTGCCTGCTGCTTCTGCTTCCTCCCCTTCCTTACTCAGCTCAGGGGCAGGCTCTAAATGAATACCCTGGAGGTGACTGCTGAAGATGAGGCAGAACCGTAGCAAATTTGTGAAAAACTAAACCAATTCTTAAAGGCATAGTCTAAAGAGGAATACGTAATTGCACTTCAGGGGCTTGACCTAGCCTGTCCCAAGCAATGTCATTGATCTCAGCAGAAGTGCAAGCTGCAAGGAAGAGAGGAGTGGCCCAGACGGCTGGCTGAGGGTAGAGGATCTCAGAGTGACCCTGCCCCACCGTGGGGGACCTGATTCAGAGCTAGGAGACCCTCTTCCAGAGCCTCTTTCAGAGCCACATCTCTGCTTTGGGAGTTGGCTTCAGAGTTTCAAGTTAACAGCAGAATTATGAAGTCTCATGAATACTTTTGACTTCTTCCAAATAAATTGTCAACTTAGGACACTGGATGTGGTGCCTCACGCCTGTAATCCCAGCACTTTGGGAGGCCGAGGCGGGTGGATCACGAGGTCAGGAGATGGAGACCATCCTGGCTAACATGGTGAAACCCGTCCCTACTAAAATTACAAAAAAATTAGCCAAGTGTGGTGGCGGGCGCCTGTAGTCCCAGCTACTCGGGAGGCTGAGGCAGGAGAATGGCATGAACCTGGGAGGCGGAGTTTGCAGTGAGCCGAGATCACACCACTGCACTCCAGCCTGGGCGACAGAGTGAGACTCCATCTTAAAAAAAAAAAAATTGTCAACTTATTTTACACTTGATAATTAGCAAAGACAAGCAACCTAGATGAGGCCCCTAAGGCTGGTGGCTGATGCTACCTAATCTATGTAACATGGAAACTCTGCCTTCTCCTACCCCTCTGGGATTGCTTGGGGAGTCAAGTAGGCTAAAGGTTGTAAATGTGCTTTGTCAACAGCAAAGAATTAAAGACTTTTTAAGGGGTATCCCATCTGACACAAGGATCCATCCTAAACTCAGTGCCAAAGGGGAAAATTACCTCAAAATTCCCTTTGAAGATCCCTTAGCAAGGGAATGTGGAATGTCTTGTAGAACACATATAGTTTTGTAACAAGGCACACTGTAGATATGTGTGTAGAAATGTACAATGTACAGAGCATTGCACAGAAACAACCAAGTGTTCACATGACACACTGCGCGGAAAACGTGTGCTGAGCATCCAAACGCCAGAATTTCACTCGGCTCTCCAAAGGAGTCACTCCTCACCAGCCATTCAGGAGGCAGCAGAAGGAATAGTTCGCCAGTCTCATCCTATCCCACCCCCTCTCTGAGATGACTGAGGGTGGCTGGAGTCTCATAAATCTCCTAAATCACTGTAGCTGTTTGAGCCCCTTCTACATGTGACCCCTTCAACCCCACTGTGGGCTGCAGGGCACCCACACACGCACAGACACAGGCACCCACACACATGCACATGCACACACGCACCCACACACGCACGCACACACACGCAACGCACACATGCACTCACACACATGCACAAACGCACCCGTGCACACACACACATGCACACACACACGCACACACACGCACCCACACACACACCCACACATGCACACACATGCACACACGTGCATGCACACACACGCACCCCCCCACATGCATACACACACATGCACACATGCACCCACATAAACGCACACACATACACACCTGCCCACACACACACACACACGGACACACACATCCACACACACACATATGCACCCACACGTGCACCCACACACCCACACGCGCACCCACACACCCACACGCACGCACACACACACATATTCGTCCCTGGGCTTCACGTTACGAATCAAGAATAAAGTTAGCATTGCGTTGTGGATTTGGAAAGTAATCCTCTCCTATACTCCTGAGTAAACATCTGGTTTCAACTACGTAGGGTTGCTGAGTAATTTGACAGCATGGCAAAAAGAAAATTTTAAAAAGTATAATTTAATACCAGATTAATGACTTCTCCACGCTTTTCACACAGCTGAGCGAGCTGGTTGTGCTCCTCGGTGTGAAGTGTCTCAAGCACTTCCTTAAGCTTTGCCAGGATATTTTCAGCCAGGATGTTTCTCTGCAATCCATTTGTTCCCCTGCCCCTCAAATAAATGTCCTAAGACACAGAGATGACATGAGTTTGTGGCAAATGCCTGAGGCCAAAGGCCACCTCATCTTTGGGGAAGGTTGAAATACGTCCCTTCCTGGTCACCAAAACACCATCTGGGAGGAGGAAAGAACTCACATTACACCCTGGGGAAGGCTGACAAGACCTAGAGAAGGAAGTGACTGTGAGAACCCTGCAAGATAGCACTTCCAGGCTGGCCCTGCTGTGGACCTGTTACCAGCATCTGTCATGCAAGTCACTACAAGCTCCATCAGGTGAAACGAGCCTGCGTTCCTTCAATCCATTGAGTTTTGGTTAGGACCTACTCTGTCTTCCACAGAAACTCAGCCCAGTGGTAAGACAAATGCTCACAGTCAATGACTGTACAGTTGGATATGCCAGTGGAGTGCAGAGAATGAAGGACCAGGTCTCACTGTGTCTTTTATTGTCTGTATTGTGATGCTTTGACACCTGGGGCCTGCCCTCCCAGGGTTAGCCAACTCTTAGACAGAGTAAAGGATCTCACCTGGGACTGTGCGTTTCAGATGCAAACCAACCAACCCAGATTCCATACCCCCAACCATCCAGCCTTCTCACCCGCAGGCCACTGTCCACCTGCCCTAATTACCAGACCCAAGGTGCAGCTCCTATGCCTCAGAGCCCACTGAAATGATTCACACTAGCCAGTCTTTAGCCTGCTTCCCTTCCCTTCCCCATTTCTTCCCGTGGAAACCACAGCAAAGGCCCTAGACCACAGTTCCCTGCCATTCCCTCTGCCTCCTGATCAACCCTGGGGCTTCCCCATGCGGCCCTGCATGGTGGGGGGCTCCCTCCTCTTGGGAACTGTGAGTAACAAGCTACCTTTTCAATGGCAATCATCTCCTGATCTTTTGGCCCCCACAGAACCAGTGCAGGGAAGTGATTTCTTTTCTACCCCACTCAGAATTTCCCTGGCCCCTCAGAAATGAGAAAAGAACTTGTCTTGAAAAGAGGTGGACCTGGGTTTGAATTCCAGCCTAGCACTCACTACAGAATGCCACTGGTGTATAAATCTTTTCCAGAATTCAGCAGAATGAATACTTCAGGGAAGATGAATGGGCCAGCACCTGGGATCTGGGCCTTTTTTCTTTTCAAAGAAAACTGAAGAGCATTGAAAATGTCCCAGAGGTCCTGCCTTCAGAGCTGGGCACACCAGTCCTCTCCCGCCCTCCTCTCTCAAATCTCTGCCTCCACTCAATCAATCCCAAGCTCTTTCCCACCCTCTCTAGGCTGCAGGTACAGCCGGTATCCCAGTCAGCACTGTCCCTCCGCTCGATCCTCTGTGTCCCGTCAGGGTGAGGACGCCTGGCTACACGTGCTCAACCTTCTTGGGATGGCACCTGCATGACCTGCCCAAACCCCAAATCCAGTCTCAACAAAATTTCTGCAAAGACCTCCAGCATACTTCCTGTGCCCTTTGCAGGTTCCTTAAGGGCTCCCGGAGTCTGAGGAGCCTGTGTGTCTGTCACCTGGGAGGAGGGAAGCCAGAGAGCAGGGCAGGGGACAAGGACCGCCTCCCTTACAAAGGGGAGCTTCAGAGGGTGCCATTACCTCTAGTTGCTTGGTGCATAACTTAAAATCACAATAGAGAAACTAAGGCTGCCACGGACCTGCTCAGGGACGGAAGATGAGGAAGGAGCTGTGCACAAGAAGCTCGGTCGTCGGAGAGGCAGCAAATGCCAGTAGCGTCTAAAACCAGTGGACGAAGAATGGCGAGATGAGCACATACTCAGAGCTGTGGTGGTGACTGCAGGAAGAATGATGTAGAAAAAGTAAGGAGAGATTGCCTCTGGAAAGCGGGACTAGGGGTGGGATGGCAGCATTGCTTTTCATTATAAACTCTTTTCTACACTATTTCTTTGACATGATTTAAAAATAAATATACAAATAAGTGAAAATTCCAGGTTGAGAAATAAAATGATCCATCCAAATGTGTGGTGCTTCTGAGCTGCTGCCCCTGTCTCTGCAGTCACCTAACGGCACCCCTCCCCCAAGAGCCAGGTGATGACTGCCTGGGAGATCAGTGCCTGTCTCTCTACCTGCCCTCCAGCCCCTCAGGATTCCTCTGCCTGCAACCTATTCCTTCTAGACTTTCTTCCTTCCTTCCACGAATATCCAAAGGGCCCGGAGCAACACCAATCATGGTTCCTACAGTCCAGCTGGGGAACTGTTACACAAAGCGTTTCCATGAGACCGTGTGACGTTGTGCTTTCAGATGTCAACGTTATGACGACCCTTTCCAGGTTAAAATGTGTCACTAGCTCCCCTCTGCTTACAGGATAAAATGCAAAGCCATTTGCATGATGTGTAGGGCCTCCTGGAATATGTCCTACCTACCCTTCGGGTGGGTACCCCAAAGCCCCAGGTGTCTCCCACAGCACCTTATACTCAAGCCTCCCTGATCTCCGGGCCAGACCCTCGAACACCTCCTTTCTTAGGTCCTCTTTCTCGGGCCTTGGTATCTGCCACTCTCTCTTCCTGGATTGCCCTCTCCATCAGCGTCAGTCCCACTGTAGATTCTACTCAGCAGCGCCTCCCCTGTGGCCTTCCTGTCCCCTGCGGTGCATTGCAGACCTGCACTGTGGGGTCTCCCATTATATGCGTGGTCCATCTCTCCTTGAAGGACGAAGTCTGAACCCTCATCAGCTCTGCTTCTCTGGTCTTCCACCACAGTGACAAGGCACCTAGCAAGTGCTAATAAATGGCTCTACCTACCCCAGCACATACTGAACAAGCTGCTCTGTGGGAACGTTCTCTCCAACCTCAGGCCACAATGTACATCCTGCTGTAGCTCCTCCCTGCGGGTCCCGGTGGGTCTTCTAAGCCTAAAGGAAAAGCCTGTCCTCCCCTCCCCCGACGCCCGCCCGCAGCCCTTCAGAGATGTGGGTCTGCCTGTCTAGTCTTCATTTTGGGGCCCAGCGTCCCCAGTTTTCCCGTGGGCCGGGGTCCGAAGAGTGCAGCTCAGAAAGAAGTCTGCTTCCTCGTGGAGTGCAAGGGCCCTGATCTTCCTCTTATTTTCCTACACACTGGACAGCAGAACCGTCCCTGGACCTGGGTGCAATTCTGGCAAAGCAAGATCAGCCCCAGCCACTGTTTGCAGAAGTTGTGCGGGAGCAGGAGAGCAGCAGTGCGGGCGACGAAAGCAGCTCCATGCGCACGGGCAGGACACTGCTGCACCCAGCAAGTCCACGGCTTTCAGGCTGCTGCCCTGGCCAGATGCTAGAACAGGCCCGGAACTGCTCTGGGAGCCACGTCACAATAGCGCCATGGCCAGGCCTGGCTTTCCTCCAGGGGATGAAGAAAGGAAGCTCCTTGAGTGCTTCAGGGGTGCCAGGACATGTCAGGGAGCCAGGAGGCCAAATCCAGCTGCGGCTCCTTTCTGTGCAGCTCGTGTGCCAAGATGGTTTTCAGATTTTTCAGACTTTTTTTTTTTTTTTTTTGAGACGGAGTTTCACTCTTGTTGTCCAGGCTGGAGTGCAATGGCGTGATCTTGGCTCACTGCAACCTCTGCCTCCTGGGTTCAAGCGATTCTCCTGCCTCAGCCTCCTGAGTAGCTGGGATTACAGATATGTGCCACCATGCCTGGCTAATTTTGTATTTTTAGGAGAGATGAGGCTTCACCATGTTGGTCAGGCTGGTCTCAAACTCCTGACCTCAGGTGATCCACCCACCTTGGCCACTCAAAGTGCTGGGATTACAGGCGTAAGCCACCGCGCCTGGCCATTTTTTAGACATTGTATAAAACAAAAAGCAAAAAACAAAACAACAAAAACAAAGATATGCAACAGAGTCCATGCATGACCTGCAAAGTCTTAAGTATTTACTTTTTGGCTCTTTACTGAAAGAGTCTGTGGTCCTGTGTAATTGAGAAGATGAACCTACTAAAATCCAGCTACCCCTAGGCACAGCATCCCAGCCTCCGGTTAACAGGGAGAAGTTGGGGGATAGGGCCACCCCTCACCATAGCTGGACCATCTGAGGCAGGTAGCTCCTGGCCTCTCCCGTTCATTCATTCATGCGTGTTGAACGAGGCCATCTCTCAGCCCTTCCAGTTCTCTGACCCTGGGCATCTCCAGTCTCTGGATTGTGACTTGCCCTTTCCCAGTCCCAGTGCCTGTCTCGCCTGCCTGTCTGGGGGCTCCTGGAGGATCAGCCAGTCTGAACAAGGAGCACCAGTTGAGCACCTCTATTGGGCCAGCATTGTCATGTGTTATCTCTTATCTCCACAGCCCCAAGAGGCTCAAGAAATTAGCTTTCATTAAGTCAGAAAAACTGAGGCACAGAGAGGTAGGATAACCTTTCCAAGGCTGCAATGTGTGACATTCCATATGACTCTCTCTTTTCCTGGCAGGCCATGTTGCCTCATAGATGAGGTTGTCCTATAGATGTGAAGGTTCATGGTAAAATGTATGGGTGTGGCCAGGTACGGTGGCTCATGCCTGTAATCCCAGCACTTTGGGGGGCCGAGGCGGGTGGATCACCTGAGGTCAGGAGTTTGGGACCAGCCTGGCCAACATGGTAAAACCCTGTCTCTACTAAAAATACAAAAATTAGCCAGGCATGGTGGCACGCATCTGTAATCCCAGCTACTCAGGAGGCTGAGGCAGGAGAATCGCTTGAACCTGGGAGATTGGGGTTGCAGTGGGCCGAGATCACGCCACTGCACTCCAGCCTGGGTGAAAGAGTGAGACTCCATATCAAACACACAAAAAAGGATGGGTGTGTTACACTGCTAGACATGCTCATGAGACCATGGGGAGCAGGGAGGAAGGAGTAAAAACCTACACCCAACAATCAGCCCCTATTCAGCACGCAGGCACCCAGCATCAAATGTGTTCAAGACACAAGATGGGCCCTGGGGGGCTGAAGGTGCTGTGACTGTTCCTTGTTCATGGTGGTGACAGCCACTCTTGGAGGGCTCAGCACATATGAGTTCTCAGCATGTGCTGTCCCAGTTACTTACCACAACACTCCTGTATAATCAGGTCCAAGTCATAAATAAGAAATCGGCTGGGCGCAGTAGCTCATGCCTGCACTCCCAGCACTTTGGGAGGCTAAGGCAGGAGGATTGCTTGAGCCCAGAAGTTCAAGACTAGCCTGGGCAACATAGCAAGACCCTGTCTCTACACAAAATAAAATAATAATAATAAAAAAGAAATATGGCAATTATCCCTGCTCTCACAGAGCTCTCAGTCCAATGGAGAAGACAGATACAGAAGGAGAGTTGCAGGCATCCCAGCTGGCCCACCAGTCATGGCATACCTGACCATCTTCCATCAAGGCCAGAAACACTGACCACTCCCCTCATCAGCCTAACGTCGAGGGGTGGTCATGTGATATGCTTTTGTCTAGTGAAACGTGTTGAAGTCCACATGCCTGAAAAAACAAACATGCAAATTTTTTGCACTCCTGAAAAAAGAAACATGCAAATTTCACCATACCTCCCCATATCTTTCCACCTCGTGTGAAGACTCAAAAGCTGGAGTTGCAGCAGCCGTTTTGTAACCATGAGGGAAACCACCAAGAGAATCACAATACGGATGCTGACATCAGTGAACTGCTGGACCTATGTTAATGCTCACTTCTCTCCAACCTATTGTTATGTGAGAACAACAAAGCCACTAAAAGCCAGGTTTGCAATCCTAACTGATAACGATAAGGTAGGATATATTATGAGCCATGAGAGATAAGTAGCTGTAAACATTTGGAGAATACAAGACTACTTGCAAATGGAAACAAAGGATGGGGAAGGCGTGGCAGCCTCTGTCTGTTGCTGACTCTACTAGAGCCATTGCCTTTTTTTTTTTTTTTTTTTTTTGATACTGAGTCTTGCTCTGTCGCCCAGACTGGAGTACAGTGGTGCAATCTTGGCTCACTGCAAGCTCCGCCTCTGGGTTCAAATAATTCTCTTGCCTCAGCCTCCTGAGTAGCTGGGATTACAGGTGCCCGCCACCACGCCCGGCTAATTTTTGTATTTTTAGTAGAGATGGGGTTTCACCATGTTGGCCAGGCTAGTCTCGAACTCCTGACCTCAAGTGATCTGCCCACCTCAGCCTCCCCAAGTGCTGGGATTACAGGCATAAGCCACTGCACCCGGCTGCCTTTTGTCTTTCTAGGAGAACCCTGGCTGCTCTTAACTCCTGAGACAGGTCCATGATGGACGAGACTATTACGTAAAGGTCATCCCCCAGGCCAGATACTATCCCAGTCACCCCAACATTTAGGGCAGGTTTGGCTACATGGACTAGTACTCACCAATGAGATGTCAGGGGAATTTTGCTAGAAGGTTTACTAGGAAATGCTTCCCTCTATAATAAAAAAGGAAAACTGACTACTTTTTTTTTTTTTTTCCTGTTGTCTCTCCTCCTTTCTGCCTTGACTGCAGTTGTGCAACGATGTGATCATGGCACTACAGCAGCTGTCTTGTGACCAAGAAGTAAAGCCCTGAAGGTCGGCACAGATGCTGATCCAGACCATTGACCTTGACATCAGCGAGCTGCTGAAAGAACCTGGAACCACCTTGCTGGGGACTTCTGGTAAGATAAATGTCTTTGTTACTTAAGCCACTATCAGTTGGGTGTTCTAATGCTCATTCTTGGCTTGTGCACAAGCCTTCCTGGAAGACTTGGCATTTGAGCTGAGGCTTGAAGGATAGGTCGTGCTTGGACATGCAAGTATGAAGGAGAGGACTGAGGAGAGGTGGATTCCAGGAAAGGAACTGTTTAGAGCCAAGGCGAGGAGCTGAAAAATGTGAAGATAGTGAGTAGTCTGGTTTAACAAGAGTGTTCACAGTTTATTGAGCACTGAAGAAATGCAGTATGTGTTTGATAGTTTGCAGGAGATGGGAAGCTATGGGGCTGGGCTGGGGGCTGCCTGAGGGCAGGTCCTGCAAACACAGACAGACAGGGGCCCAAGATGGCCCTTTGCCTTTAAGACTCAGGCACTTAATGACAGCGAAGACCAGCCCCTTTACAGAAACCTAGATCCCAGGAGCAGGGCCCAGGTTCAGATCTACATGGCATGGTGGCAGACCCTCGTGTCACCCACTATCCACTGGCTGTGCTGTGTTTCTCAGCCTCCCCCAGGCTGTACAGTCCTTCTGGTCCTAGGACACACAGCAGCAGGCGGGCAGTTAAGCTCTAGCCTCCTCCGTCCACCGTCCCCTACACAGCAACCCCGGGCCTTGGGTTCTGGATCTGGGGAGAGCCACCTAGCCCGCCCCGTGGGAATTCAAACAAGAAGCAGGTATTGTTGGTTAAGCCACTGAGATTTAGGAATTGATCTGTTATCCTGGCACAGCCTAGCTTGGGGCTTCTCGAACTATCTATGGTAAAGGGCTAGTTCTTTTTTAAAATTTCTTTTCCTTTCTTTCTTCTTCTTCTTCTTCTTTTTTTTTTTTCTTGAGACAGAGTTTTGCTCTTGTCACCCAGGCCGGAGTGCAATGGCGCAATCTTGGCTTACTACAACCTCTACCCACTGGGTTCAAGCGATTCTCCTGCCTCAGCTTCCCTAGTAGCTGGGATTACAGGCACCTGCTACCACACCCGGCTGATTTTTGTATTTTTAGTAGAGACGGGGTTTCACCATGTTGGCCAGGCTGGTCTTGAACTTCTGGCCTCAAGTGATCCATCCACCTTGGCCTCTCAAAGTGCTGGGATCACAGGCGTGAACCATGGTGCCTGGTCTCGTTTTAAAAATTTCTAATGTAACACCGATCAACACTGTCATAAAGTAAAGATAAACTACTGGAAAAATGTTTTTGAAAGACATCCAGAATACAAACCCAACTTTATTTATTCTATTCATCAGACACTGACAGATTGGCATAGAGTTTCTAAATCCTGACTCTCATTTTCTGCACCCCACTTTCCAAGTGGGGACCACTCTGGGAGCTGCACTGGCCAGGCCTGTCTCGTTCCACCCATTCCCTCCGTCAGGCGTCTGTGTGTGGAGAACAGGCTGAGGGGTAACGAGAGTGGGATTCAGTCTGGGCTCTGGTTCCCTCCGTCAGGCGCCTGTGCGTGGAGAACAGGCTGAGGGGTAACAGGCTGAGTGGAGCTGAGAGTAACAGGCTGAGAGTGGAGAACAGGCTGAGAGTGGAGAACAGGCTGAGTGGAGAACAGGCTGAGAGTGGAGAACAGGCTGAGAGTGGAGAACAGGCTGAGAGTGGAGAACAGGCTGAGAGTGGGATTCAGTCTGGGCTCTGGTTCCCTCCGTCAGGCGCCTGTGCGTGGAGAACAGGCTGAGGGGTAACAGGCTGAGAGTGGAGAACAGGCTGAGGGGTAACAGGCTGAGTGGAGCTGAGAGTAACAGGCTGAGAGTGGAGAACAGGCTGAGAGTGGAGAACAGGCTGAGTGGAGCTGAGAGTAACAGGCTGAGAGTGGAGAACAGGCTGAGAGTGGGATTCAGTCTGGGCTCTGCTCTTGGGTGCGTCAGCCCCAGTGGGCACTTCATTTGCCCCAAGGTGAGGTATGAAGGGTACGTGGGAGTGTCTAGCAGGCAACTGGAGACTGTGACTGAAGATCTAGAGATAATTTAGAGGTCATTTATGGAACTGTTATTGGATGCGGGCATAGCATTTAGTATTCTGCAAACATCATCCCATTTAATCAGTAAGCAACAGTGCAAAACAATTGGGCAATGCCCTTTCTTCTCATTTAAAAATACTGTAGTAGGCCGGGTGCAGTGGCTCCTGCCTGTAATCCCAGCACTTTGGGAGGCCAAGGCGGGTGGATCATGAGGTCAGGAGTTTGAGACCAGCCTGGCCAACAGGGTGAAACCTCGTCTCTACTAAAAATACAAAAGTTAGCCAGGGGTGGTGGTGGGCACCTGTAATCCCAGCTACTGCAGAGGCTGAGGCAGGAGAACTGCTTAAATTTGGGAGGAGGAGGTTGCAGTGAGCCAAGATGGTGCCACTGCATTCCAGCCTGGGCGACAGAGTAAGACTCCGTCTCGAAAAAAACAAAAACTTTTAGCAAAATATGCATAACATAAAATTTACCATCCTAACCATTTTTTTTTTTTTTTTTTTTTTTTTTTTTTGAGACGGAGTCTCGCTCTGTCACCCAGGCTGGAGTGCAGTGGCCGGATCTCAGCTCACTGCAAGCTCCGCCTCCCGGGTTCACGCCATTCTCCTGCCTCAGCCTCCCGAGTAGCTGGGACTACAGGTGCCTGCCACCTCGCCCGGCTAAGTTTTTGTATTTTTAGTAGAGACGGGGTTTCACTGTGTTACCCAGGATGGTCTCAATCTCCTGACCTCGTGATCCGCCCGTCTCGGCCTCCCAAAGTGCTGGGATTACAGGCTTGAGCCACCGCGCCCGGCCCATCCTAACCATTTTTAAGTGTCCAGATCAGTGGCATTAAATGCGTTCACATGATTGTGCAACCAACACCACCATTCATCTCCAGAATGTTTTTCTTGGCTCAGTCCAGACTGAAACTCTGTCCCCACTGAAAAACAACTCCCCATTCCCCTCCCCTTAGCTTCTGACAACCACCATTCTTGGCACTGCCTTTTACAGATGGAAATGAAACAGAGAGGGTACAGGAGGCGGCAGGACAGCCAGCCCTCATCCTGGTGGCCGTGGGGCAGGACAAGCTCCAGGGCCCTGTGCTTGGCTCTGGGTGGCAAATGCCAGCTCCCAGGCCACAGCGGCTGGGAAGGATGGGCGCAGTGAGTGGGGTGACCCCTCCCCAGGAGGCAGTGAGGGGTGTGGGCAGCACTGACTCTTGGGCCAGGAGGAGGAGTAGGGCCCAGAAAAGGGCTCGGACAGTCAGAGGGGCCAAGGCAGGAGAGTGGGCAGTAAGTCTACACTGCTTCTGAGGTCAGAGGGGGCAGAGGATTTGGAACCTCAGACATGACCAGTGACTGGTTCCAGAGAGGCCAGATGCCTGGGGACTCAGGGATGAGGGCAAAGGCGGTGGGAGTGCAACCCAGGGAGGGGACACACAGGCTGGCGGGGGGACAAATGGGGGGACAGAGAAGGGGAGGTCTGCCCCACACCCCCGCGCCCCTGTCCAGAGGCCACCCGACTTAAATGGAGGTGGACCCTTTCCTGACTCTGTGGAACCTGTCCCATTCCCGCCTGTAGTTCATGATGCTGATGTGGTTTTGCCTCGTTGCAATTTTCTCCACACTCTTGCTCCCTGTAGCAGATTCTCCTCCTCCTCTGCTCCGCTTGGACACCAGCGGGCTCTGTGGGTTTGAGGAAATCTTTGTCCTGAGCCACCCTTGCCTCCCAGGAGCCCGAAATCGGCTGGGGCAGCACACTCACTGCAGGAAGTGAGTGCTCTCTGAGGAGAAGAATTTGCCAAGTTCTCCAAAGACTAAGAGAAGGTCACTGGCCTGAGGTGCGGGGAAGTGCATGGAGAAGGTCCTCTGAAGTGGGCCAGGAGGACAGATGTCCCTGGGGGAAGGGTGGAAACACAGCAGGAGTGGGGTCTCAGAGGAGAGGGGGCTGTGCTGCGTGGGATGATGTGACACCGGCCCCCACTGTGTGGGACAAGCTGCACTCCAGCTGGGACCCATTTTGGTACCTGTCAGACAAAGCCAGGGAAACCACGAGACTTGGAAGTAGGGAAAGAATGTGGAGGATGCGTCTTCAGACAGGCCATGAGGGGTGTGGGGGGAAGCGGAAAGAGACCCAGAGACTGACCCGGGGGTGGAGACAGGGAGCTGGAGCTGAAAGACATTTGCCCAAGAATCTGTAGACAAATTGAATGACTGGGGGTGTGGCCAGCCGATTTCATACAAAGAGAAAGACAAAAGTGATTTTCTTGGGGTCAAGAGAGGATGCCACATTAGAAGCTAGGTCTCTGAATTCCCAGAACCTGATTACCAGGATGTCTGTGGTTGAAAACCTTGGACAGAGCCATCCACTGCAGATGGTGGAATGGGAACAGGCTTAATGCCAGGGTTGCTCTCACTCCCCAGCCCAGCTGGAGAGGGGTCCTCTGCATGCTTGGAAAGGCTGGCCTCTAGGTACATTTCTATCCTTTAAAGAGAGAATACACACGTGTTCCAGCTTTGCTGGTGGTCCCTACCCAGAGGCTCCACATCTCAACAGCCCAGGCCCTGGGATGGGGAGCAGAGGACCTGGCCCAACCTGTAGGGCTGCGGATGGTCTCGGGACCGTGGCACATTCTCGGAGGCCTGGCATGACTGAGATCAGGTCTTTCACCTGCCTGGGGAGAGATGGGGGCTTGAAGTCTACACCGAGTTGGTTTAAAGAAAGAGAAGAAATGTGCTACTTCTTGCTCACTTGTTTGTGGACTGTTTTAAAAAGTGGGGGTTGGGGCTCTTTGACATTTGACACCAGAATGACCCACTGACTTTATTTCTACCCCAATCTCTCCCTACAGTCCACGGACAAAGAATGATTTGGCTTTTCAGAATGAAAGGCCGGGAGTGCTAGGATCTATAGTTTCCTTGTCCAGAATTCCCTGCACACAAATCCACAAGGCATGTCCCCTCCTCTGTGGAGCCTTCTCCTTCTTCCCAGAGGGCTCCTGGCCTCACATGACCCGGTGTGTTCCCGGTAAGAAGCCACTGGGGCTGCAGTCTGTTCCCACAGCTTGCCTCCCTCCCTAGTTGGACTGCTGAGGAGCAGACGCCGTCCGCGGTCCATTTGTGTCCCTAAGCCCAGGAAGGACTCCGAATATGCCCTTAGGGAAGTGCTGAATGAATGGAGCCAGTGGGAAGGAACTTAGCTGGCTCCATATTTCATTCAAATCTCAAGTCCATGGCTCTGATACAGTCCATTCTAAGGTACCGTTTCCCATTTGCCTGAAGGATTATTTTACACGCGGGGTTTCTTCATGACTCAGTGTCTGGGCAGCGGCCAGCAGGCGCTCCCGGTTAGAATTCCTGCGGAGGAGGACTTCTGAGCGCCATTCTGACCTCCTGGCCTGCCCTGCGGAAGTCAGACAGGCTGAAATCTTTCCTAAGCTCTTTAATTAAATCAAGATTTTTTGGTTTTGTTTTGGTCTTCAAATTAGTTTGCCCATGCCGATTATCAAAACCTTAAATTGTTGACAAAAAATAATTATGTGGCTATACCAGCTAAATCTCATCTGTGACTTTTAAATATAGAAAGCAGGAAGACAAACATCTGGTAATGGAGGTTGAGTTCTGAATGGGCGGTGGCCAAAAAAAAAAAAAAAAAAAAAAACACCCAAAAAAACATTAGTCAGAGTCTAGAAAAATAGTGTGTTACTTTTACCAAGTAATATTTAGAGCAGGACTGAGGAGGGAATGTAAGACATCTGTTAAAAAGCAGATTTTTCCAAACACAGTCCTTTAGAAATTCTTAGGAAAAACATTTTAAATAAAAATAAATTTCAGTTCATTTAAAGATATTTTAGATTGTAAAAACAAAGCTCCTACTGTAAAAATATTACAACTCATAGAGGTTTGCTGAAGATTCAGAATCAACAAACATCAGAGCTCAGTTGTGAGCTGGAAAATGTTTTTCTAACTTTAAAAAATAACACAGTTAATACATCGGCACATTTGTGCCACAAAAACTCAAATGATAGTTAAAGCTCAAGTTCCCCTTGTTTATAACAACCCTTCCCAGGGCCCTCCCCAGAGAAAACCACCACCATTATGTTACAGCAGGTAGTCAGGCAGACATGAGCAGGGCAGGAGAGGGCCTACAGGGGTGGGAGGGAATGTCAGGCAACCATCAGGTGATGGTCAGGAGGTTATTTATTTATTTATTTATTTGAGACAGAGTTTCACCCTGTTGCGCAGGCTGGAGTGCAGTGGCGTGATCTTGGCTCACCGCAACCTCCGCCTCCTGGGCTCAAGTGATTCTCCTGCCTCAGCTTCCCGAGTAGCTGAGACTACAGGCATATGCCACTTCGCCTGGCTAATTTTTGTATTTTTAGTTGAGAATAGGGGTTTCACCATGTTGGCCAGGGTAGTCTTGAACTCCTGGTCTCAAGTGATCTGCCTGCCTTGGCCTCCCAAAGTGCTGGGATTACAGGCATAAGCCACCTTGCCCAGTCAAGAGATAGTTTAAATTAAAAAAATTTTTTTTCTCTTCTTTCTTTCTTTTTCTTTCCCTCTCTGCTTCCCACTTCCTACTTTGGCCTTCAGAAATGCAAATATAATCTTCACCTCCCCTCACCAGACACTCCCTACAGGGCAATGCTCCAAGAGGATCTCTCCTTGACAGTTGACAGTTGATTTGCAGACTGCAACATACCCCATGGAACTCTCACCTCCAGGGGTTGCCTTGGAACTTGTACCCATGTGGAGGGCATGTCAAAAGCATACTGGTGTGGCCACCTTTACAACTTATTTCTGTCCAGGAAGGCGCCAGCTCAACTGTTGGATAGATAAGGCACCAAACTAGCAGTGGGTCCCCCTGCCCATGCACACTTCACCCCCTGCCTTTTTGTTTTGAGACAGAGTCTCGCTCTGTCGCCCAGGCTGGAGTGCAGTGGTGCGATCTCAGCTCACTGCAACCTTCGCCTCCTGGGTCCCGGTTCAAGCAATTCTCCTGCCTTAGCCTCCGCTGGGACTACAGGAACACACCACCATGCCCAGCTAATTTTTGTATTTTTAGTAGAGATGGGGTTTCACCATGTTGGCCAGGCTGGTCTTGAATTCCCGACTTTGTGATCAGCCCACCTTGGCCTCCCAAAGTGTTGGGATTACAGGCGTTAGCCACCGCGCGGGGCCCACCTCCTACCTTATAAAACTTTTCTGCTCCAAAAGTGAAGCAGCACATTTAAAGTCATGGCGCTTTGTGCCTCTTTCCATAAGCCAGCTCCGGAATAAACTGACTTTTTTTTGTACCAGATCTCACTTTGTTAACTGGACACCGTGTGTGGCAAGCAACTAACCTGCTTTTTAAGTTATGGCCATGCCTCCTTCCTCTCCCTTCCCCACCTCCAGGAAACCACAGATCAGCTATCTGTCACTACAGATTACTTTGTATTTTCCAGCGTTTCATATACATGAAATCACACAGTATAGAATTCTTTTTTTGTCTAGAGTCTTTCACTCAGCATAATTAGGTTGAAATTCATTCCTGTTGTATGTATCAATAGTTCATTCTTTTAAAATAGATAACTAGTATTTCACCTATTTTTATAACCACAGTTAGTTTATCTGTTCACCTGTTCATGGATGTTTGTGTTATTTACAGTTTTTGGCTATTCCACATAAAGCTGCTGTGAACACTCATGTATAAGTCTTTGTAGGGACATATGTATTTTTTTTTCTTTTGGCTAAATGCCTAGGAGTGGAATTGTTATAGAAAAGCGGTCCTGGCCGGGCGCGGTGGCTCAAGCCTGTAATCCCAGCACTTTGGGAGGCCGAGACGGGCGGATCACGAGGTCAGGAGTTCGAGACCATCCTGGCTAACACGGTGAAACCCCGTCTCTACTAAAAAATACAAAAAACTAGCCGGGCGAGGTGGCGGGCACCTGTAGTCCCAGCTACTTGGGAGGCTGAGGCAGGAGAATGGTCTAAACCCGGGAGGCGGAGCTTGCAGTGAGCTGAGATCCGGCCACTGCACCCCAGCCTGGGCGACAGAGCAAGACTCTGTCTCAAAAAAAAAAAAAAAAAAAAAAAAAAAGAAAAGCGGTCCTGATCCAGACCCCAAGAGAGGGTCCTTAGATCTCGAGCAAGAAAGAATTTGAGGCAAGTCCATAGAGTAAAGTGAAAGCAAGTTTATTAAGAAAGTAAAGGAATAAAAGAATGACTATGTTATAGGCAGAGCGGCCCCGAGGGCTGCTGGTTGCCCATTTTTATGATTATTTCTTGATGATATGCTAAACAAGGGGTGGATTATTCATGCCTCCCCTTTTTAGACCATATAGGGTAACTTTCTGACGTTGCCATGGCATTTGTAAACTGTCACAGCGTTGGTGGGAGTGTAGCAGTGAGGATGACCAGAGGTCACTCTTGTTGCCATCTTGATTTGGTGTTTTAGCCGGATTCTTTACTGCAGCCTGTTTTATCAGCAAGGTCTTTATGACCTGTATTTTGTGCCAACCTCCTATCTCATCCTGTGACTTAGAATGCCTAACCTCCTGGGAATGCAGCCCAGTAGGTCTCAGCCTCATTTTACCCAGCTCCTATTCAAGATGGAGTTGGCTGTGGTTCAAATGCCTTGACAGAATGGCTGGATCATATACGGTATTGCCAAACCATTTTCCAAATGGGTTGGGCCATTTTATATTCACACTGGAAGTGGATAAGAGTTTCCGTTTCATTATATCCTCATCAACACTTGGTATGGTCGGTCTTTTAAATTTTAACCATTCTAAAGTGTGTATTTCTCTAAAGCTAATGATGTTTTAATTTGCATTTCTCTAATGACTAATAGTGCATATTTTCATGTGTTTATTTATCAACCGTTTATCTTTGTTGTTCTATTCAAATCTTTTGCACATTTAAAAGTTTGGGCTGCTCTTTTTTTCTTATTGTCAAATTTTGAGAGGTTTCATATAGTCCGGATGCAAGTCCTTTAACAGATATATGCTTTGCAAAGATTCTTTCCTAGTCTGTGGATTGTCTTCTCATTCTTCTCATGGAGCAGTTAAGATTTTCTTTTTGTTTTTGTTTTCATTCTCTCTCAGTCTTTTGAGGAACACATTTTAAATTTTGATGTAGTTCACTTTACCGACCTGTTCTTATGGATTGTACTTTCGGTGTTGTATCTCACAAATCTTGAGCTAACCCAAGGCCACACATGTTTCTCTCATGTTTTCTTCTAAAAATTTTATAATTTTAGATTTTACATTTAGGTTTACAATCCTTTTTGAGTTGATGTTTTAATGCGGTGAACGATATACATCCAAGTTCTTTTATATATGTATATAAATGTCCAATTGTCCCGGCACCATTTGTTGAAAGACTATCTTTTCTCAGACAGGTGAGGTGACTCACGTCTGTAATACCAGCACTTTGGGAGGCCAATGGGGGAGGATGGTTGAGGGCAGGAGTTCAAGCCCAGTCCAGTCAACACAGTAAGACCCTCATCTCTACAAAAAAACAACAAAACAAAGAAAACAAAACAAAAAAGATTATCCTTTCTCTGCTCCATTGCCTTTGTACCTTTGTCAAAAATCCTATGTCCATATATGCATGGGTCTTCTTCTAGAATTATTATTCTGTTCCAGTAATCTATCTATATACCAAAACCACTCAGTATTGATTACTGTAGTTTTATAGTAGTTCTTGAAATCAGTTAGTGTTAGCCCCCCAATTTTGTCCTTTTTCAAAGTTGTCTTGGTCGTTCTAGATCCTTTGCCTTTCCACATGAACTTGAGAATCAGCTTGTCAATTTCTACAAGAAAAGCCAGCTTGAATTTTGATTAGCAATGAATATATAGGTCAATGATGGGGGGAAGTTGACATTCTAACAATCTTGAATCCTCTGACTCATGGACAAGGTGCACGTCTCCATTATTTTAGGTCAGTTTAATTTCTCTCGGCAGTATTTTGTAGTTTTCAGTGTATGGGTGTAGTGAGTTGAATCATAGCCCCTGCCCCCAACATATGCCCATGTCTTAATACCCAGGGTCTGAGAATGTGATTTTATTTGGAAAAAGAACTCTGCAGATACAATTAAATGTCTCAAGATGCAGAGATCACCCGGAATTCTCCAGGCTCTAAATCCAAAGACATGTTTTTGTAAGAGAGATACAGAGGAGAAAGACAGAGGGAGGAGAAGGTGACGTGAAGATGGAGGCAGAGATTGGAATGATGGGGCTACAAGCCAAGAAATACCAAGGAACATCTGAAGCCAACAGAAGCAGAAAGAGGCAAAGAACAGACTGTTCCTCGGAGCTTTTGCAAGTACTGCAGCCCTACCAGCACCTTGATGTCAGACAGACTTCTGGACTCCAGCACTGTGAGAAAATACACTGCTGTTTTAAGCCACCAAGTTGGTGGTAATTTGTTATGACTGCCCTAGGAAATGAATACAACAGGTCTTTCACATTTTCTGGCAGATTTATCCCTAGTATTTTATCTTCTTGATGCTATGGTAAAGGACATTGTTTTTTCAATTTCAATTTTGGATTGTTCCTTGCCACTTTATAGAAACACAGTTGATTTTTTTGTATGTTGACCTTGTATCCCTCTGCTTTGCTAAGCTCACTCATTTGATTTGGTAGCTTTATTTTTCTAGATCCCATCAGCTTTTCTACATAGACAATCATGTTTGGGAATAAAAATGGTTTTACTTTCTTTTTTTTCTTTTTTTTTTTTTTTTGAGACGGAGTCTCGCTCTGTCGCCCAGGCTGGAGTACAGTGGCCGGATCTCAGCTCACTGCAAGCTCCACCTCCCGGGTTTACGCCATTCTCCTGCCTCAGCCTCCCGAGTAGCTGGGACTACAGGCGCCCGCCACCACGCCTGGCTAGTTTTATTGTATTTTTTTAGTAGATACGGGGTTTCACCATGTTAGCCAGGATGGTCTCGATCTCCTGACCTCGTGATCCGCCCGTCTCGGCCTCCCAAAGTGCTGGGATTACAGGCTTGAGCCACCGCGCCCGGCTGGTTTTACTTTCTATTCTCCATGTCTTTTATTTCTTTTCTTGCCTGATTGTGTTAACAGCGGCAAATGTGTACAGGTCTGCAGCAACCTCAATTCTTGCCTCCTCAAAAGAATTTGAGTGAGGGGCATAAAGCAGAATGAGAGACAGAGGCAAGTTTTAGAGCAGGAGAGAATGTTTATTAAAAAGCTTTAGAGCAGGAATGAAAAGAAGTACACTTGGAAGAGGGCCAGGCGGGCGACTTGAGAGATTCAAGTGCACAGTTTGACCTTTGACTTAGGGTTTTATACACTGGCATACTTCCGGGGTCATGCACTACTTCTCCCCTGATTCTTCCCTTGGGGTAGGCTGACTGCATGTGCAGTGGCCTGCTAGCGCTTGGGAGAGGCCACATGTGCAGTGTGTTTACTGGAGTCATATGCATGCTCACTTCAGGTGTTTTTCCTCTACCAGTCTAGCATTCCTAGAGGAAGGTCATATGCCAGTTAAACTCCACCATTTTGCCTCTTAGTGCACATGCTTGAGCCCACTCATCCAACTCTTGAGACCTTATTGGGAAGCTGCTGATCACCAGTTTTAGGTGTTTCTATCTGTTGGGAAACTGCCTTTCCCTGGCACTGCCTGCAACCAATAATTATTTCAGAGAGACAGTTTAATAACTGCCTGGCCATCACCTGATGGTGGCCTGACATTCCTGGTGGGGGTGCCTCCCCTGCCCTGCTCATGTCTGACTGGCTACCCACTGTAACAATTGCACTGGTGAGAACCTCCAGTGCAATGCTGGATAGGAGTGGCAAGAGCATGCATTTTGGAATTGCTCCTGATCCTATTGGATCAGCGTCCAGTCTTTCATCATTACTAGGTACGATGGTGCCTGTAGGTTTTCTGTAGCTGTCCTTTACCAGGTTGAGAAAGTTTGTATTACCAACTTGCCAAGAATTTTTATCAAGAATCTTGTTGGATTTCATCAAATGCTTTTTCTATGTCTTAAGATTATCACATTTTTCTTTTCTCAGTTTGTTAACATGGTAATTTCCTCATGAATGAAGTGATCAGTACTCATCTGAACACGCCAGGGTGTCTCACTGCAGATCCTTGGGAGTTTTTGCTAGTGTGTCTCTCTCCTCTCTGGACTCTGCTCCATCAACTCAAGCTGCCTTGGTCTCCCAGGCCCTCAGCTCCATCTTCTCAAGTCCAGGAATCTTCCAGGCTCTGCCTCTGTTCTCTCTTTGCCACAGTCTGGAAGCTTTCTCAGGGTGGTAGGCTGTGGCGATTGTGCAGTTCAGTGTTTTTTCTCATCTCTCAGGGATCACTGTCTTTCATTGCCTGAGGTCCAGTGTCTTATATACTATTGTTTTTGTCACTGTGTGTGCTTGCTTGTTTCAGAAGGGAGCTAAGTCCAGTTTCTGTTACTCCATCTTGGCTGGAAGGGGAGGTCATATATAGTTTATATAAGTTTTTTCAAAATGATGAAAAAATATTGCTGTTTTCTAGCTTTATATCATGGAAAATTTCAAAGGTATTAAAACATAGAGAAAATAGAATAACGAATTCACCACACAGCTTTAACAACGATAAATCAATGGCCAACTTTGTTTCATCTATAACTCAGTTCAGTTCTCTGCCTATGTCCTGATCTTATGAGGACACTTCCCTCTACCAATTTTGAAACAAATTGCCCACACTGCATTATTTTATTTGCCAATAACTCTGTTTGTGTCTTTAAAATTTATGAATTTTAAAAACAAATGATAGGCTGGGTGCGATGGCTCATGCTTGTAATCCCAGCACTTTGGGAGGCCGAGGCGGATGGATCACTTGAGGTCAAGAGTTTGAAACCAGCCTGGCCAACATGGTGAAACACCATCTCAACTAAAAATACAAAAATTAGCTGGGCATGGTGGTGTGCACCTGTAATCCCAGCTACTCAGGAGGCTGAGGCAGGAGAATTGCTTGAACTTGGGAAGCAGAGGTTGCAGTGAGCCAAGTAGTGCCCCAGTAAGGACCAAGATCACGCCACTGTATTCCAGCACAGAGTGAGATTTCATCTCAAAACAAACAGCAAATGATTATCATTCTTTAATATAATAAAATATCTAGCTGTTGTCATTGCTGTTTTACAATAGTTTATTCATATCAGGATCCTAACTAGGTCTACACATTGTATTTGGCAGATAGGTCCTTTTCAGTGTATTGATTCCTTCCTAGTCTCTCCCTTGTAATTTATTTATTGAAGAATGCAGGTTATTTGTCCTGTATAGCTTCTTAGAGAATGATTATTCTGGTTGCATCTCCATGTTGTCTTCAAAGTGATTCTCGGTCCTCTGTTAAACTTATAGTTAGATGTGATTCAGGTTCCAGTTTTGGGTGAATATTTCAGAGGCTGTCGTGTATAGTACCATCAGAAGTTTATAATGTATTATTGTATTTCTTTCGTAGTGTTCTAGTAGCATCCTGTGCACACCCCCGCCATAGTACAGTCATGCACCTCATATTTGTCAGCTCAGGCTGCCACAGCAAAATACCACAGACTGAGTGGCTTAAACAACAGAAATTTTATTCTCACAGTTCTAGAGGATAAAAGTCCCAGAGCACTATCTGGCAGGGTGAATTCCTGGGGAGGGCCATCTTCTTGTCTTGTAAATGTCCACTTTCTTGTGTCCTCACATGGTGGAGAAAGACCTCTGGTATCTTTCTCTTCTTATAAAGGCACCAGCCCTATCAGATTACGAGCACACCGCCACTATGAGCTCATTTAACCATAATCACTTCTTCACAGGCCCCATCTCCAAATATAGTCACATGGAGTTTGGGACTTCAACACATATATATTTTGTGGAGACACAAATATTCAGTCTAATATATACCTTAAAACTTTCTTAAAAATAAACTTTAAAAAAATAATATTTGCAGGTTAAGAAAAGTTGCAAAGATTGTACAGAGAATCACTATATACTCCTGACCCAGTTTCCCATGGTACCTGTATCACAACTAAGAAACCAACATTGGCACATCGTTATTAACTACACGTGATGCTTTGTTTGGATTTCATTAATTTTTCCTCAATGTCTTTTTTCTGTTCCAGGATCCAACTCAAGATGCCACATTACATTTATTCATTCTGTCTCCTTAGCGTTCTCTGGTCTATGACAGTTTCTCAGACTTCCCTTGTCTTTGATCACCTTGGTAGTTTTGAGAAGAACTTCCCAGACTTTTTGCAGAATGTCCTTCAATTTGGGGTTGCCTGATGTTTTTCTCATAGTTAGTCTGGGATTAGGGACTAACTATGGAGAGGGAGGCTGCAGAAGTAAAGTGGCATTCTCATCACAATATATCATGGATACATGCTATCAACATGCTTCCAACATTACTGAGGAAGTTAACCTTGATCACATGGCTGAGGTAGGGTTTGTCAGGTTTTTTTCACTGTAAACTTATTCTCTGTCCCCACAACCTCACTTCAATACTCTACTTTTTGGAAGCAAGTTACTAAGTGCATCCCCCATTTTGGTGGCGGGGAGAGGGAATTAGCTATACAAATTAATCTGGAATTATTCTGTACAGGCAATTTATCTAATCTCCCCCACTTATTTCAAGTTGAAACATTTATTTATATCTATATGGACCCATCGATATTTACGTTACACTTTTTGTATGGCTCATGCACCACACAAAAACAAGTAGTGAGCCAGACTGGCCTGCAGACCATCGTTTTCTGATCCCTAGTCTAGAAGACTCCTCAGGAAGGACTCATTTGAACAATATTCAAATAAGTTATTATACTGTATGAGTCCATTCTCACACTGCTATAAAGAACTACCTGAGACTAGGTAATTTATGAAAAAAAGAGGTTTAATTGACTCATAGTTCTGCAGGCTCTATAGGAAGCATGCTTGGGAGGCCTCAGGAAACTTACAGTCATGGCCAAAGGCAAAGGGGAAGAGAGCATGTCTTTACGTGTCAGAGCAGGAGAGAGAGAGAGCCAAGGGGGAGGTGCTACACAGTTCCAAACAACCAAATCTCGTGAGAACTCACTATAATGAACATAGCAAGTGGAACATCCGCCCCCATGATTCAGTCACCTCCCATCAGGCCCCTCCTCCAACACATAGGGATTACAATTTGACATGAGATTTGTGTGCAGACACAGAGCCAAACTATATCATCTATGTTCATGTAAGTTTGTGGTCTTTACATATACAAAGGTTGCATTGGCTGATTAGAAAATCTCTTTTCCATTTCTGTAAAGAAAGGCTATTGGGGCCGAGGCGGGCGGATCATGAGGTCAGGAGATCGAGACCATCCTGGCTAACACGGTGAAACCTTGTCTCTATTAAAAATACAAAAAAAAAAAAAAATTAGCCAGGCCTGGTGGCGGGCACCTGCAGTCCCAGCTACTCGGGAGGCTGAGGCAAGAGAATGGCATGAACCCAGGAGGTGGAGTTTGCAGTGAGGTGCCATTGCACTCCAGCCTGGGTGACAGGGCAAGGCTCTGTCTCAAAAAAAAAAAAAAAAAAAAAAAAAAAAAAGAATGTTGGAATTTTTACAGAAACTTTATTTATTCTGTAGATTACTTTGGATAATATTTACATCTTAACAAGATATTTGTATCAGTCCATTCTCCCATTGCTATAAATAAATAAATACCTGAGACTGGATAATTTATAATAAAAGAAGTTTAAGTGGCTCCCTGTTCCACAGGTTGTACAGAAATCATGTCAGCATTTGCTTCTGAGGAGGCCTTGGGGAGCTTTTACTTATGGCAGAAGACAAAGCTGGAGCAGGAGGAAGAGAGAGAAGAGGGAGGTACTATACACTTTTAAACAACCAGATCTTGTGAGAACTCACTCACTATAGAGTACTGAGGCTGGGATGGTGCTAAACCATTCATGAGAACTCTGCCCCTCATGATCCAATCACCTCCCACTACGCCCCACTTCCAACATTGGGGATTACAATTCCAGATGAGATTTGGGTGAGGACAACATCCAAACTATATCATTTCACCCCTGGCCCCTCCAAATCTCATGTCCTACTCACATTGGAAAATACAATCATGCCCTCCCAACAGTCCCCGAGAGTCTAAACTTATTCCAGCATTAACTCAAAAGTCAAAGTCCAAAATCTCATCTGAGACAAGGCTAGTGCCTTCCACCTATAAGCCTGTAAAATAAAGACCAAATGAGTTTCTTCCAAGATACAATGGGGGTACAGGCATTGGGTAAATACTCATGTTCCAAAAGGGAGAAATTGGCCAAAAGAAATTGGGTAAATACTCATGTTCCAAAAGGGAGAAATTGGCCAGGTATTTTGACTCCATGTCTCAAATCCAGGGCAGACTGGTATAAGGGTGGGCTCCCAATGCCTTGGGAAGCTCCGCCTCTGTGCCTTTGTGGGGGTCAGCCCCCATGGCTACTCTCACAGGCTGGTGTTGAGTGCTTGCAGCTTTTCCAGGCGTATGGTGCAAGCTATCAGTGGCTCTACCATTCTGGGTTTGGGGGATAGTGGCCCTCTTCCTACAGCTCCACTAGGCAGTGCCCCAGTAAGGATTCTGTGTGGGGGCCCCAACTCCACATTTCTCCTCTGCACTTCCCTAGTAGAGGTTCTCCATGAGTGCTATGCCCCTGCAGCAGGCTTCTGCCTGACCATCCAGGCTTTTCCATACATCCTCTGAAATCTAGGTGGAGACTCCCAAGACTCAACTCTTGCACTCTGTGAACCCACATGCTTAACATCAAGTAGAAGCCACCATGGCTTATGGTTTTCACCCCCTGAAGCAGCAGCCAGAGCTGGACCTGGGCTCCTTTGAGCCATGGTTGGAGGTGGAGTGGCTGGGATGCAGGGAGCAGTGTCCTGAGGCTGTGCAGGACAGTGGGACCCTGGGACTGGCCCACAAAACCATTTAGTCCTCCTATCCTGGGTTGGGTGGGGCTGCCACAAAGTTCTCTGAAGTACCTTCAAGGGCTCTTCCCCATTATCTCTGTTATTAGCATTTGGCTCCTTTTTACTTATGCAAATTTCTGTAGCCTGCTTGAATTCCTCCCCTGAAAATGAGCCTTTCTTTTCTACCACATGGCCAGGCCGCAAATTTTGCTTTGCTTCCCTTTTAAATACGAGTTCCAGTTTCAGGTCATTTCCTTGCTCACACATATGAACACAGGTTCTTGGAAGCACCCAGGTAACATCTTGAATGCTTTGCTGCTTAGAAATTTCTTCCAAGGCTGGGCATTGTGGCTCATGTCTGTAATCCCAGCACTTTGGGAGGCCAAGGCAGGTGGATCACTTGAGGTCAATTCGAGACCAGCCTGGCTAACATGGTGAAACCCTGTCTCTACTAAAAATACAAAAATTAGCTGGGTATGGTGGTGCATGCCTGTAATCCCAGCTACTTGGGAGGCTGAGGCATAAGAATTGCTTGAACCTGGGAGGCAGAGGCTGCAGTGAGCCGAGATCTACTCCAGCCTGGGTGACAGACTGAGACTCTGTCTCAAAAAAAACAAACAAACAAAAAAGAAATTTCTTCCACCAGATAACCGAAATCATCACTCTCAAGTTTAAAGTTCCACAGATCCCTAGAGCAGGAGCACAGTACAGCCAAGTTCTTTGCTAAAGCACAGGAAAAGTGATCTTTACTCCAGTTCCCAATAACTTTCTTATTCCTGTATGAGACCTCCTCTGCCTGGAATTCATTTTCCATATCACTATCAGCATTGTGGTTCCAACAATTTCACAAGTCTCTAGGATGTTACAAATTTTCCCTCATCTTCCTGTCTTCTTCTGGGCCTTCCACATTCCTCCAACCTCTGCCTGTTACCCAATTCCTAAGCTGCTTCTATGTTTTCAGGTACCTTTATACCAATGCCACGCTTTTCTTTTCTTTTTTTTTTTTGAGACGGAGTCTCGCTCTGTCACCCAGGCTGGAGTGCAGTGGCCGGATCTCAGCTCACTGCGAGCTCCGCCTCCTGGGTTTACGCCATTCTCCTGCCTCAGCCTCCCTAGTAGCTGGGACTACAGGCGCCCGCCACCTCGTCCGGCTAGTTTTTTGTATTTTTTAGTAGAGACGGGGTTTCACCGTGTTAGCCAGGATGGTCTCGATCTCCTGACCTCGTGATCTGCCCGTCTTGGCCTCCCAAAGTGCTGGGATTACAGGCTTGAGCCACCGTGCCTGGCCAATGCCACACTTTTCAATACTAATTTTCTGTATCAGCCTGTTCTTGCATTGCTATAACGAAATACATGAGACTGGGTAATTTATGAGAAAAGAGGTTTAATTGGTTTACAGTTCCACAGGCTATATAGAAAGCATGGCAACATCTGCTTCTGGAGAGGCCTCAGGGAGCTTTTATTCATGGTGGAAGGCAAAGCTACAGCAGGTATCTTCACATGGCCAGAGCACGAGGGAGAGAGAGAGGGAGGCAGTGCTTATAAACAACCAGATCTTGTGAGAACTCACTCACTATATGGTACCAAGAGGGGATGGTGCTAAACCATTGATGAGAACTCTGCCCACCATGATCCAATCACCTCCCATCAGGCTCTACCTCCAACACTAGGGATTACATCTCAACATGAGATTTGGGCAGGGAGAACATTCAAACTATATTAACACTTGAGCATCTGAACTCATTGTCCTCTGGCATAGTGTTGCTTTTGAAAAGTCTGATGTCAATCTGGTATCATTTCCCTTATAAATGACTTGGTCTTTTTCTCTCTGATTGTCCAAAGGTTTTTTGTTTGTTTTTCTTCTTCTTCCCTTTAAAATTCAACAATTTTACCAGAACATTTCTCATTGTTGGCCAGCTGGGTTGATTTTCCCATGTAAATGGAGTAACTTTTCAGTATATAGTTTTAAGTCTTCTTTTATTGAACAACACTTTTGTTGCATTATAGCTTTTTAACACTTACTTTTTTCCATTACTTTGTTTTTCTTGTTTAGATACTCCTATTATACTTATGTATAATAGTAGTAATTTGCTTTGCTCTAAACTCTGTATCTAATGTTTTCTAAAAAGTAATGTTTGCATGATATATCTTTTTCTATCCTTTAACTTTTAACAACTTGTGACATTAGTGAGTTTCTTATAGACAGCATATTATTAATCATGGTTTTTAAATCAACTCTGTCAATTATTTAATTGGTATATTGAGACCGTTTGAATTTAAATTATTTACTGATATGTCAGAGCTTAAATCAGCCTTTTTATTATTTGTGTTCTGCTTGCTTTCTGTGCTTCTCCTCTGTTTCTTTTCTTACTTTCCTGTGGGTTACTTGAATTTTTTTTTTTTTTTTTTTTTTTTTTTAGACAGAGTTTCACTCTTGTTGCCCAGGCTGAAGTGCAATGGCCCTGTCTCAGCTCACTGCAACCTCCGCCTCCTTGGTTCTAGAAATTCTCCTACCTCAGCCTTCCAGGTAGCTGGGATTACAGGTGCCCGCCCCCATGCCCAGCTAATTTTTGTATTTTTAGTAGAGATGGGGTTTCACCATGTTGGTCAGGCTGGTCTCGAACTCCTGACCTCAGGCAATCTGCCTGCCTCGGCCTTCCAAAGTGCTGAGATTCCAGGCACGAGCCACAGCGCCGGGCCTATCTGAACATTTTCTAAAAATCACTTTTGTACAGTTTCTTTAGTGATTACTCTAGGTAGTACATATATCCAAATGTAACTTAGCACAGTCTAACATCTATTGATGCTTTATTACTTTAATTGAAGTAGAGAAATTTTACTTCCATAATGTCCTCATACCCTCCCTAGTTCTTAAATATAATTGCCTTAGGTATTTATTCCATATACATTAAACACAACATCAAAGGGTACAATTTTTACTTCAACCATTAAATGTAATTTAATAGAATCATGAGGCTACTCCATTATATTTACTCATTCCAATGTTCTTTTTCCTTTCTGAAGTTCCAAGCCATCTTCTATTATTATTTGCTTTTGTTTATAGAACTCCCTTTACCCATTTTCTGATCAGGTAGTCCCTTATGAACATTTATGCAAAAATTCTCCACAAAGTTCTACAAATTCAGCAGCATTTTAAAAGGATTGTATACCATGACCAAATATAATTTATTCCAGGAATGCAAAGATGGTACCACATATGAAAATCAATCAATGTAATACACCACATTACAGAAAGAAGAAAAAAACCCACACGATCATCTCAATTGATGCAGAAAAAGCATTTGACAAAATTCAACACTCTTTCATGATAAAAACACGAAACAAACTAGGAACAGAAAGAAACTATCTCAACAAAATAAAGGCCATATATCAAAAACCTACGGCAAACATCATAAACATCATGGTGAAAGACTGAAAGCTCTTCCTGTAAGATCAGGAACAAGACAGGAATGCCTGCTTTTGCCACTTCTATTCAAAATAGTACTAGAAGTTTTAGCTGCAGTAACTATGCAAAATAAATAAATAAAAGGCATCCAAATTGGAAAGGAAGAAGTAAAATTATCTGTTTGTAAATGCAATAATCTTATAAAGAAAATCCTAAAGATTTCACCAAAAACCTACTAAAACTAGTAAGTTCAGCAAAATAGCAGGCTACAAAATAAACACATAAAAATCAGTTGCATTTGTATACACTAACAATGAACAATCTAAAAGAAAATTACAAAAACAATTCCATTTAAAGCAACATCAAAAAGAGTAAAATACAATTAACCAAAGAAGTGAAAAACTCCTACAATAAAAACTAAAAACACATTGCTGAAATAAATTAAAAAAGAACATAAATAGAAACATATCCCGTGTTCACGGATTGGAAGAATATTGTTTAGTGTTGCTTTTTTTTGGTTTTGTTTTGTTTTTTTGAGACCGAGTTTCATTCTTGTTGCCCAAGCTGGAGTGCAGTGGCACGATCTCGGCTCATGACAACCTCAGCCTCCCAGGTTCAAGCAATTCACCTGCCTCAGCCTACTGAGTAGATGAGATTACAGGCAGGCATGTGCCACCATGCGTGGCTAATTTCATTTTTTTTTTTTTTTTTTTTTTGAGACAAAGTCTCGCTCTGTTGCCCAGGCTGGAGTGCAGTGGCATGATCTCAGCTCACTGCAAGCTCCGCCTCTTGGGTTCACGCCATTCTCCGGCCTCAGCCTCCCAAGTAGCTGGGACTATAGGCTCCTGCCACCAGGCCCAGCTAATTTTTAAATTTTTAGTAGAGATGGGGTTTCACCGTGTTAGCCAGGATAGTCTCGATCTCCTGACATGATCTGCTTGCCTCGGCCTCCCAAAGTGCCGGGATTACAGGCGTGAGCCACTGCACCCGGCCTAATTTGGTAATTTTAGGAGAGATGGAGCTTTGCCATGTTGGTCAGGCTGGTCTCAAACTCCTGACCTCAGGTGATCCACCTGCCTTGGCCTCTCAAAGTGCTGGGATTACAGGTGTGAGCCACAGTGCCTGGACTGAAGATTACTGTTAAAATGTCAAAACTACCCAATGTGATCTACAGATTCAGTGAAATCTCTATCAAAAACCCAATGATTTTTTTTTTTGTAGAAATAAAAAAGTTCACTCTAAAATTCATATGGAATCTCAAGGGACCTTTAATAATAGCCAAAACAACATTGAAAAGGAACAAAGCTGGATAACTCACACTTCCTGATTTCAAAACTTACTACAAAGCTATACTAATCCAAACAGTATGGCACTGGCAAAAAGACAGACATATAAACCAATGAGATGAAATAGAGAGCCCAGAAATAGCTCTTGCATATATGGTCTAATTACTTTCTTTTTCTTTTTTTCTTTTTTTTTTTTTTTTTTTGAGATGGAGTCTCGCTCTGTTGCCCAGGCTGGAGTGCAGTGGCCCGATCTTGGCTCACTGCAACCTCTGCCTCCCAGGTTCAAGTAATCTCGTGCCTCAGTCTCCCAAGTAGCTGGGAATACAGGTGCATGCCACCACACCCAGCTAATTTTTGTATTTTTAGTAGAGATGGGATTTGGCTATGTTGGCCAGGCTGGTCTTGAACTCCTGGCCTCAAGTGATCCACCTGCCTCAGCTGGGAATACAGGTGCATGCCACCACACCCAGCTAATTTTTGTATTTTTAGTAGAGATGGGATTTGGCTATGTTGGCCAGGCTGGTCTTGAACTCCTGGCCTCAAGTGATCCACCTGCCTCAGCCTCCCAAAGTGCTGGGATCACATGGGCATGAGCCACTGTGCCCAGTCACCATTTTTTTTTTTTTTTTTGAGAGAGGGTCTCCTTATGTTGTCCAGGTTGGTTTTGAACTCCTGGGCTCTAGCAATCTTCCTGCCTCGGCTTCCCTAGTAGCTGGGATTACATGCCCATACCACCACATCTAGTTTCAAATAGCTTTTGATAAGGGTGCCAAGACCTTACAGTCCTTTTCAACAACAAGTAGTGCTGGGAAAACTGGATATCCACATGCAGAATAATGTGATTGGACCCTTATCTAATGTCATGTAAAAAATATGAACTCAAAATGGATGAAAGACCTAAATGTAAAACCTAAAGCAATAAAACTATTAGGGAAAAAAAACAGCAAAAATTTCACAACATTGGATTTGGCAGTGATTTCTTGGAAATGGCAACAAAACAGAAATAGAAAATTAGACTTCATGAAAATTAAAAAATTTTGTGCATCAAAAGACACAGTCAATAGAGTAAAAAAGCAACCCATAGCATGGGAGAAAATATTTGCAAATCATATCTTTAATAAGGACTTAATATCCAGAATATATAGAGAACTAAAACTCAACAACAAAATACAAACCAACTGAAAAATGAGCAAAGGACTTGAATAGACATTTCTCCAAAGAAGATACATGAAAAGGCAATAGGCGCATGAAAAGGCAATAGGCACATGAAAAGATGCTCAATATCACTAGTTATTAAAGGAATGCAAATCAAAACTACAGTGAGATACCACTTCATATCCATGAGGAAGACTATTATCAAAAATACCCAGAAAATAAGGATGTGGAGAAACTGAAACCCTAGGGCACTGTTGGTGGGAATATACAATGGTACAATCACTGTGGAAGACAGTGTGGTGGTTCCTCAAAAATTTAAACACAGGATTACCATATGATCCAGCAATTCCACTTACGGCTGTGTACCCAAAGGAATTAAAAGTAGAGTCTTGAAGAGATACTTGTATACCTATGTTCACAGCAGCATAATTCACAATAGCTCAAACATAAGCAACCCAAGTGTCTACTGAAAGATGAATGGATAAGCAAAATGTGGTATATACATACAATGGAATGTTATTCCACTTTAAAGGGGAAGGAAACTTTGCATTATACGACAACATGGATGCACCTTGAAGATATTTTGCTAAGTGAAATAAACCAGTCACAAAAGACAAATACTGTGTTATTCCACTATTTAGAGTAGTTAAAATGAGAGACGCAAAAAGAATGGTGTCACCAGGGGCTGGCATGTTGGAGGATGGGGGAGTTCTTAATAGGTATAACATTTCAGTTTTACAAAATGATGAGTTAAATAGATGAATAGTGGTAATGGCTGTACAACATTTATGAATGTATTTAATAACACTGGACTATATATTTAAACATGAGTAAAATGATAAATTTCATTATATATATTTTACTACAGTAAAAAAATTGAAAAATACATGAACAAGCACTAGAGAAAAGAAACACAAATGGCTCAAAACATGTAACAAGGTAACACATTTGAGGTACTATCTCATACCAACTGAATCTGGCAAAAATCAAAAAGTCAGTCAATACTAAGTGTTGACAAGGATGCAGAGCAGTGCAGTGGGAACTCTCATTTACTGCTATTGGGAATATGAACTGGTACAATCATTTTGAGAAATAATTTGTCATTACCTAGGAAATTGAAATTGTATATACCCTAAAGTTCACAAATTTTACTCTTAGCTACATAGCCTACAGAAACTCTTGCACATGTATACCCAGAGACATGTGAAAATACAAACAACCCAAATGTCCATCACAAGTTTTAAAAGAGGTAATTTGTGGAATATCCACACAATGGAATGCCATATAGCAGTGAATACAAATAAGCTACAGCTTACACATTAATATGGAGAAATGTGAATAGCATGTTGAACAGAAAAGGCAAGTCACAGGAGAATACACACAGCATTATTCAATTTATGTAAAGTTTATAAACAGGCAAAATCAAGAAATAAGATATACAAGAAATAAGATATAAAGAAATACACACAAGTTATAGTGGAAGAATTAAGGAACAGCAGGGAATTTTGTCTTCTGTATTAGTTTACTATGGGCTCCATAACAAAGTACCACAGACTAGGTGGCTTAAACAACAGAAATGTATTGTCTCATGGCTCTGGAGGCCAGAAGTCTGAGATCAATGTGTCACCAGGGTTGGTTCTTTCTGAGGCCTCACTCCTTGGCTTGTAGATGACAATTTTCTCTCTGTGTCTCCACATAGTCTTCCCTTTGTCCATGTTTGTGTCTCAGTCTCCTCTCTTTTTTTTTTTTTACTTTTTTTTTCGAGATAGGGTTGCCCTCTGTCACCCAGGCTGCAGTACAGTCGCGCAATCTCTGCTTACTGCAACCTCCACCTCCCAGGCTCAAGTGATCTTCCCACTTTAGCCTCCCAAGGAGCTAGGACCACAGGCATGAGCCACCATGTCCGGAAATTTTTTTTTTTTTTTTTTTTTTTGGTAGAGACAGAGTTTCACCATGTTGCCCAGGCTGGTTTTGAACTCCTGGCCTCCAGTTATCTGCATGCTTTGGTTTCCCAACGTAGTGGGATTACAGGCATGAGCCACTGGGTCTGGACTCAGTCTCCTCGTCTTATAAGAACATCAGTCAGATTAGAATTGGGGCCACCTCAATGACTTCATTTCACTTTAATTACGTCTTTAAAGACCCTACCTCCAAAGACAATCACATTCTGAGTTACTGGGGTTAGGACTTCTACACATGAATTTTATGGGGGACACATTCAGTCTATAACACCTCCCCATCTCTTTGGGCTGTGTGGTAGTCAGGTAGATACATTTAATTACATTTAACAAAAAGTTAATTAGCATATATTTTGTTCCAAGGAAAAAGAGCTGAGTTTTGAAGGACATGTTGAGTATTAATCATCCAGCATTGTATATAAAGAATGAAAGTGTGGACTGAAGGAGGCATCTAGATGGTAGGTAATGCCAAACTAATTAGGGTGACAACAGAGATACAGAAAATGTCATGGACAAGCGCTGCTGTAGGTATGGATGTGCACCATACTTGTGTCTTAGTCTGCCTGTGCTGCTATAACAGAATATCTTAGACTGGGTAGCTTATAAACAACAGAAATTCATTTCTCACAGTTCTAGAGGGTGTGAAGGCCAAGATCCAAGATGCCAGCATTTAATGAAGTTTGCTAGCTGCTTCCAAAATGGTGCCTTGAATGCGGCATCCTCCAGAGGGGAGGAATGCTGTGTCCTTACATGACAGAAAATGGAAGGACGAGAAAAGACCACACTTTCGCCGTCAAGCCCTTTTATAACAGCATTAATCAACATATGAGGCTACAGGCCCCATGAACTAAACACTTCCCGAAAGGCCACACCTCCTTAACACTACAAATTTTGGGGTACATATTCAGATTGTAACATTCCACCTCTGACCTCCCAAATTTGTGTCTTTCTTGTATGTAAAATACATTCATTCCATCCCATTGCCCCTAAAGTCTTCATTTGTTCCAGTAACAATTCAAAGCTAAAGTACAGGGTCCCATCTAAATCAGATATGGATGAGACTCAAAGCAAGAGTCATTCTGAGGCAAATTGCTCTCCCGCTGTGAGCCTGTGAAATCAAACAAGTTATATACTTCTAAAATACAATGGTGGAACAGTCACAGGACAGACATTCGCATTCCAAAAGGGAGCAATAGAAAAGAAGGGAGTAAGAGGTCCCACGTAAGTCCAAAACCTAACAAGACAAACATTAAATCTTTTTTTTTTTAATTTCAATTTTTTTTGAGACAGTGTCTTGCTCTGTCACCCAGGCTGGAGAGCAGACCATGTACGATCATAGCTTGCTGCAACCATGAACTTCTGGGCTCAAACAATCTTCCTGCCTTAGCCTCTCCCGTAGCTAGGACTACATGTCTGTGCCATTCTGCTGAGCTAATTTTTTTTTATTTTTGTAGAGATGGGGTCTCACTACATTGCCCAGGCTGGTTTCAAACTTCTGCCTCAAGCAATCCTCCCTCCTGGGCTTCCCAGTGGGTTGGGATTACAGGCACAAGCCACTGTGCCCAGCCCAACATTAAATCTTGAAGCATGAGAATAATCTTTGACTCCATATCCCACCTTCCAGGTACACTGGGGTGGAAGTTAGGTCCCCATGGCCTCAGGCAGGCCCACCCACATGGCTTTGCTGGGTATAGCCCATGCTGCAGCTCCCATGCACTGAAATAACCTGCCCGCAGCTTTCCCAGACTGGCACTCTATGCTGGTGCTTCTACACTTCTGGGGTTTCTGGGGCAGCCCCACTCTTATGACTCCACTAGGCACTGCCTAGTGGAGTGCCTTGAAGGGGGCACTCCTTGAAATCTAGGTGAAGGAAGCCATGCCTCCACAGCTCTTGCACTCTGCACACCTGCGGAATTAAGCACCACGTAGATGTACCAAGGCTCACTGCTTGCACCCTCCAAAGCAGTGGTCCTACCTGGACCTGGGCCTGCTTGAATCAGAGGTGGGGTGGCCAAGGAGCACTGTGCCAGAGTGCAGGGTGCAGAGATCCAAGGTGGCCCTCAGCAATGAGCACACAGGTCCCATGGGCACCCTGGGCCCCTCCTCAAAATCCATCTGTCCCCAAGACCCTAGCACTCTGGGCTTTTGATGGGCATGGTTGCCCCCTCCCCTTGTCCCGAGATGTCCATAATACCTTTGGGGTCATTCTCCCATTGTCTTGACAAATGGCACATGGCTTTCTTGTATCCATACTAATCTCATCAAATGGTGGCCTGGCCACACCCTGTGTGCTATCTTCTAAACACACTTTTTTTTTTCGAGACAAAATCTCGTTCTGTTGTCCAGGCTGGAGTGCAGTGATGCGATCTTGGCTCACTGCAGACGCCACCTCCTGGGTTCAAGTGATTCTCCTGCCTCAGCTTCCCGAGTAGCTAGGATTACAGGTGCTTGCCACAATGTCTGGCTAATTTTTTTTTTTTTTTATAGTTTTAGTAGAGATGGGGTTTCACCATGTTGGCCAGGTTGGTCTCGAACTCCTGATCTCAAGTGATTTACCCACCTCGGCCTTCCAAAGTGCTGAAATTACAGGCATGAGCTACCATGCCCGGCCTAAAACTCCTTTTTTTTTCTTTTTTTTTTTTGAGACGGAGTCTCACTCTGTCACTCAGGCTGGAGTGCAGTGGTGCCAACCCAGCTCACTGCAACCTCTGCCTCCCGGGTTCAAGTGATTCTCCTACCTTAGGCTCCCAAATAGCTGGGATTACAGGCGCCTGCCACCACGCCCAGCTAACTTGTATTTTTAGTAGAGACGGTGTTTCACCATGTTGGCCAGTCTGGTCTCGAACTCCTGACCTCAAGTGATCCACTCGCTTCAACCTCCCAAAATGCTGGGATTACAGGTATGAGCCATCACACATACTTTTTTATTCTTTACGTGGCTGGGCTGAGAATTTTCTAAATCTTTTTCTTTACATGGCTGGACTAAGAATTGTCCAAATCTTGGTGTTCTGCTTCCCTTTGAATTATAAATTCTGTCTTTAAATAATTTCTCTTCTCCCATTTTAACATTTTAACATAAGCAGTTAAGAGAAACCACACAGCATCCTGCACACTTCCCTGCTTAGAAATTTCTTCTGCCAAATATTCTAGTTCATTGCTCCTAAGTTCTGCCCCTTACAAGGTCCTAGAACACAGACATGGACATAATTCAGTCACGTTCTTTGCCACTTTGTAACAAGTTTCCTTTTCCCCAGTTTCCAGTGATATTCTTCATTTCTGTCTATGACCTAATCAGAATGGTCTTTACAGTCCATATTTTTATCAGCATTCGGTTCAAAACCACTTACGCAGTTTCTCAGGAGAATGAGTGAGAATTTCCCCACAGCTCTCCTCTTCTTCTGAGCCCTCACCAGAATCACCCTTAATGCTCCACTCATGGCAATACAAGCTTTTTCCTGCTTTCATTTCACAACTCTTCTAGCCTCAACCCATTACCCAGTTCCAAAGCCGCTTCCACATTTTTAGGTATTTGTTTTAGCAACACCCCACTCCCCTGGTACCAATCGTGGTCTTAGTCCACAGGCTGGGCAACTTAAACAGACATTTATTCTCACAGTTCTGGAGGCTGGATAGGCCAAGATCAGGGCACTGCCATCTGGTGAGGGCTGCTCTCTGCTTCCAACATGGTGCCTTACATGCTGCGCCATCTGAAGCGGAGCATGCTGTGTCCTCACATGACAAAGTGGAAGAGCAAAAAAAGAATTCCCTCCATCAGGTCTTTTACTAAGAATATTAGCTCATTCATGAGGGTGGAGCGCTCATGACCTACACACCTCCTAAAAGGCTGCACCTTCCTACTCTGTTGCATTGGGAATTAAGTTTCCAACACATGAATTTTGAGGGATAGGCAACATGACTCCTAGAGGGATGAATGACTGAATACATAATTCCTGTGTGTCCCCAGAACTAGCAGAGGGCCAAGCAGAAGAGGCACAGACATGTTGCTGAAAGAATATGTGTCGTATTTGTTGCTTACAGTTGTGCTGGAACTCTGCTGTGGGCACACAGGAGAGTCTGAGAAAATAATTGACCACCTAATCTAAACCTACCAAAATTAATTCAGGAAATGTCACCTATTAGTCCTGGAAATACTGAGTTTGATATTAGGTTGAACCACATGAAATGGCCAGTACTTGATCATTTTTTACCAAAAATTGGCCACTCCCTGTGGTTCAGCCTAAATCAAAAGTCTCAGTAGTTTGTTTTGTTTTTTTTTTTTTTTTTTGGAGACAGAGTCTTGCTTTGTTGCCCAGGCTGGGGTGCAGTGGCGTGATCTCGGCTCACTGCAACCTCCGCCTCCCAGGTTCAAGCGATTCTCCTGCCTCAGCCTCCCAAGTAGCTGGGACTACAGGTGTCCACCACCACGCCTGGCTAAATTGGTATTTTTAGTACAGACAGGGTTTCACCCTATTAGCCAGGCTGGTCTCAAACTCCTGACCTTGTGATCTGCCTGGCTCGGCTCCCAAAGTGCTAAGATTATAGCCACCATGCCTGGTTTGTTTTAATTTTTAAGATGAGAAAAAAAAAATGATAAAGCAACTCATTAAATCAAAACCAGAGGCTAATGTCAGACTGCTTTCTAAAGATCAGGTAAGTAGGAACCCATCTTCAAAATGTAATTTTTCTCTAAAATAGGCAATCTCAAGAGTAAAATATCTTTTCATTTTAATGAAGAAAGCCGAGAGGCAAGGGCTTAGCAGGCTTCTCTTACTGTATAAGTTTCAATGGATGTATGAAACTTTTATTTTCATTGCAAAAGGTTTTATGACATTTAAGTCTTATTGGGACATTATTTTTAGTGACAAGCTTTGAACAAAGGCTTGTCAAGCTCCAACACTGAATGGTTCCATTGTGATTACTTATAAATCAGTTTTATTGTCAGTGTTGAGGTAATCAGAGATTAGCTCATGCCTAAAAGCATAACTAAAAAAATAATGCATCACTGAGAAACAGGATTTTGTTGAATTTTTCTCCTGCTACTTTATCTATAAACAATTTGCAGCCATCTAGCATTGAGAAAAGCTCTCTTAGGTAACATGCTAATCTTGTGCCATTCATAAAAAGCATCAAAGAGAATGTTGTTCTTGATTTACCTGCACTGAAAATATACTAATGCTTGTTAATTTGGAACAATAATAAAGATCCTATGAGTAAGCTGTCATTTTTAAATGGACCTCCCAATTACATGGGAGCTGTTAGATGTCAAGAACTTGTGGCTTGCACTCAATCTACATTATATTGTCCCTGGATATTTTTTCAGACATCTGGAGACTGGCCTGAAATAGCACCCAATCATATCAGCAAGCATTCTCCATTTAAGAGAAAATAGAGAAACTTTATCTCTATTGAATTATGATATATGGTGGTTTTCATGGAATCCAGAGTGATGACGCTGGGAAGCTGGTTGAAGATATGACTAAGTAACTCAGCACAGATTTTCTGAGTTACATAAATAAATGAAGCGAGCTCTACTACCAGCAGCAATTTGTCTCAAAGGGCATTATTAAGCTCTCTGAAGTAACAAAAGGCAATAGTGGCAAGAAATCATGTACTTCCTCTAAGTGTGATATACTAGAGAGCATCATATGATAGTAATAGAGCTGGTTCAGCCTTTTCCAGAGGACAGATGTGTAATATTTTTACTAAGTTATGGACAGCACAGTGCTCTCTTAATGCCATCATAACATTTAGTGCTAAAGGGACCTCAAGGTCCCTGAGAAGGCACTTTGACTGGGCAGCTTTGCCAGGTTAAGAGTCCCATAGGCAGTTAACATGAGCAGAGAGGAGGGCATAGCACAGGGTCCATCAGACTCCACATCTCACGTCATACAGTTATGATTAAGACTTCTCAGGCCAGGTGCAGTGGCTCACACCTGTAATCCCAGGACTCTGGGAGGCCGAGGTGGGAGGATCACTTGAGCTCAGGAGTTCAAGACAAGCCTGGGTAACATGGCAAAACCCTATCTCTACAAAAAAAAATAGCCGGATGTGATGGCGTGTGCCTGTAGTCCCAGCTACTCAGGAAGCTGAGGTGGGAGGATGGCTTGAGGCTGGGAGCGGAGGTTGCAGTGAGCTAAGATCATGCCACTGCATTCCAGCTTGGGCTACAGAGTGAGACCTCCATCTCGAAAAAAAAATATATATATATATAAATAAATGAAATAAAAAAGACTTCTCTCTGTCAAGATAATTCAGCGAGGTAACGGATATGGCTGGCCCATGGTAAGTTCTTAATATGTGTGTGCCCTTAACCTTCCTATTTCTGTTGAACTGAATTTTTCAACCTTATCACTTCTCCCAATAGGTGAGATTTCTGTCCTCTGGGCTACAAAGAACTCCTCAGCCAAATATGGGAAGGTAGGAATCTTGTCAGCTTGGAGATTTTCCTCAGCTATTCCTCTTAGAACTCACCTATCCCAACCCCCCAGTGTTTGGTCATGCTGAACTGACAGAAGGAGTCTGAACTAACTAGAGCTTGGCTCAGTGACTCAGCCGACAACTCAATCTGTCAGTCAGGAAAATCTAAGAGCAAAACCTTGTCTTTATCATCAGATGTCCTAGAGCATCAAGGTAAAGAAGTACAAGACTAGGATTATGGGTTGTTCTTTTTGCTTTTATTCAAATAAATACAATACTTATATATAGCCTGATTAATTTCCCTTGTCATATCTCTTTTTTCAGGTTTCAGGCTTAGAATTTTAGTCGTGCAATGCTAAGGTCACATCATAACTGTTCTCTAAGTTGAAACAAGTATTTCAACAGGCAAATAGCGAACTCGCCAAAAGACCTGTGGGTCACTTGCCCAAATGAGGCCAACTGAGATGAGAACAAACATCTTTTTTTTTTGGTAAAAACTGTATTTTTATAGTGTACCTTTGGATAAAATGCAATTGTTTCTTCCCCTTCTTTCCCAGGCCAGGCACTTGACAGCACAGTGCTCTCTTAATGCCGTCATAAAGAGGATGGGCAACCCACTTAATTAACATCCATTGGACTTGATTTCCCAAGAAAATTAAAACAGTGTGAAAGAACACTGCATTTAGCATTTGGCATTAGAGTTAGTGAGACTGATAATGACTGAAATATTTTTGATGTGCTAGAGGTTAATTCAGAAATGTAGGACTGGAGAAATTTCATTTGTTCTAAATGAGTCTTGCTTCCCCTGAATTCTGTCTTTAGGTAGTAACTTCTTTAGTTTGAAATTAGTCTGATTAATATCACCTTTACTGGGAAAAACTATTATCCTCTCTGTGGCTTGGCCTCTGGTATCTCCACATATTAATTTAAATAAAAGTATGGCTTCAACTGCTAATTGATGGTTCAGCTTACAAGGAACTAGTCTAGGCAGCCACCCTTCTTACATGAAGCCAGTTAGGGCTAATGCAACCTGTATGGTCAACTTCAGTTTAAAAATCTTAATTCTCATTGTAAGAAAGCAGCCAAGTATCGAACCTTGAGGCAAGTGGGTTTATAGAGTGGCAGATTTGGGAGTGTGGGGCCAGGGCCACACTGCTCATGCTAATTCACCATCAGCACAAACAGTGGCCCAGTCTTGACTTCCTCCAGCTCCAAGAGTCACCTCTGCAGAGTGGCTGTGGCACCTCACAGAGTAGGGCTGGCACAGAGCCCCTGCCCTGCACGAATGTCCCTGTGGAGTCCCTGGGAGGACAGAGGCAAGCCCTGCTACTTAGCAACTTCCCACACTTCCTGCCTCTGATCCCACTTCCTCTCTGTAAAGATGCTATTTGGCTTAGCAGCAACCCAAGGGAGTGGGAATAAGGCTTGGTGTGTTGAGAACTGCTCCTGCCTCCTTTTGACAGCCAAGGCTGGCAAGGTTGTTTGGAAATCTGACAAACAGCAAGTCTACTTTCTACAAGTAAAAAATCCCAACCACTTCACGGTCACGCCATTAAAGTAAAACTAAATCTCTCTGAAAAATAATATGCTTTGAAACCCTCTGTTACATTTATAAAAAGAAAAGGAAAAACAAAAAATTTCAAAGTTAAAAAAGACCCTTTAAAAATATTATAGCAATAGCCTTCTTCGTAACAAATATAAAACAGCTTAAGACACTTGGTGACTTTCTTAGTTCATTTGTGGGGGAATGGACACACAATGAGGTTTTACTACTGAAGTTAGCTAATTGGTAAAAACTCTAGGAAGAGTTCCATCAAGAAAATGGTTATTTTGGAAAGACAAGTTATGATTATTTCCAAAACGTCAAAAGGAATAAGAATGTAAACACTATATACTTAAAATGTTAATGCAATAATATTAACTCAGTCAAATAAAGAAAGTGGCACCAAATTTATGGCAATTTTTCAAAACAAAAATGTAGCTCAAGGATATTTAAAAATAAATAATTGGTTCAAATAGGGACAACCATTCTCAGCACAAATCAACGACATTCAAAATAAAGTGCTATGAGAAAAAGTAGCCCCACAAACTTCGACTTATTCACATATGAACAGAGATACTATCTGGATCTTTAGGTCTGAAATATTCACCACGAGGGAAAGCTAGAGGCCAGGCTTAGGGCCATCTTTTGTCATTTTTCTTTTTTCTTCCAGCGTGTGCTTAAATATTTTCTTCAGGGTGTTGTAAACTATTGGTCCATTTTCAGAATCAAAATTAACCTGGTGATAAAGAAATTTATATTCAGGACACTGTAACAAGAATTTTAACTAGTTCCTATTTTGAGAGAAGGAGGGGGTGGAGAAAAAAACAGACTTACGAACAAAACTCTATATAAAATACACATAATAAATTTCACACATTTTAGTTGAAAGACTATATTAGAACTGCCAACCATGTCAATACCAAACTTATGAATGAAAACCCCCAAAATTAAATCTAGTGCCTGGATATTTAGTCTAATTATACACACCCAGACATGAAGCAAGTCAACAGTGGGTGTGAAGTGAATTTTTTGAGACTATTATTGATGGTATAAGGGAAAAGTTTCCTGTATTAAAACAGCACATCAGCTGTATACGTCCTGCTAAGAGGCCCTGTGGCCACTCTGGACAGAATCAGAGTGACGTGAATAGAAGCCCAGCTCCCCACCTGCTAGCTATGTGCCCTCATCTCATACCCAACCTCTCTGGACCTCGATCTCCTCCTTTGTAAAACAGAGATAATAATACCCACCTTCATAGGATAGCGTATCTGTGAGTCTAAATATGTTTGGCACATATATACAAACCTCAACTGGTCAGGCGTGGTGGCTCATGCCTGTAATCCCAGCACTTTGGGAGGTGGAGGTGGGAGGGTCGCTTGAGCCCAGGAGTTCGAGACCAGCCTGGGCAATAGAGCAAAACCTCATCTCTACAAAAAATTAAAAAAAATTAGCCAGGCATGGTGGCACGTGCCTGTTGTCCAGCTACTTGGGAGGCTGAGGTGGGAGAAATGCATGAGCCCAGGAGGCAGAGGATGCAGGGAGCTGAGATTGTGCCATTGCACTCCAGACTGGGCGACAGAGTGAGACCCTGTCTCAAAAAACAAACAAACAAACAAACCCCACCTTGATAAAGGTAAATTTCCTTTCCCCTTGATGGGAGAGCACTATTTACACATATTTGCATTTTTTCACCCAAGTTTACCATACTCTGGGTTAGGAGTGATGGCAGAACTGAGAACCAGAGCAAGTACCCACCCTCAGCCCCCTTCCCAGAATAGTGTGTGACTCCCTGGGAAAGAATCAGGGTCACACAATCACTGCTTCTCTCCTTCTGGAATTTCTCCTCTGATAAATTTTGAAAATGGAAGGTTGTTCCCTCTGTCAACAACTGTAAAGGATCTGACTTTGACCTGTTAGCTTGCCAGTGTTACGGACACTGGTAGAAGATACGAGATTTCTGGGTCAGAGACAGACAACTTTTATTTCTCACAGCTGCACGTGCTTCATGTTCACATGGGTTCTCTTTGTCTCCCAAGTCTCATGGGGGCAATGCAGAGGGGCCTAGGTGGAGGCTGCACAAGCACGGGGTTTGCCTCATAGCTGAGGAGCCCCAAGCTTAGGAAACTCCAATGTTTCACAAGGGGGCTGCAAAAAATTCTGCCAACCTTTGCCCCGAAGGGAAACATTTTTATTATCCGGGAAGTCAGAACATGTGCCTTCTGTTCTCCAGGCAGAGCTCTCCAGACACTAGTGAAGAGTTGATCCCCAAAGACAGTGGTCAGGGCATCTGCTCATCAGACTATGAAGAGACCTGAGAGACCCAAGGAAAACTGTCTCCTAACATTTTCTATAGACGGATTTTGAACAATTGCTATCTCTAACTTTTCCTTCATATCCCCTTAAAAGGCCAACAGAAGTTGTAAAGAATTCCTACTGCTTTCAGAGAGACCAATCTTAAGATTTTTTTTCAGTCAAGCTCAGAATTTAATTTTATCTATAACTACACTGTATATCCTATTTGCAAAAAAACTCCTTATTAATATTAACAATGGTCTGAATTGTTTACCTTTTTTTTTTTTGAGATGGAGTCTCACTCTGTTGCCAGGCTGGAGTGCAGTGGCGCGATTTTGGCTCACTGCAACCTCCGCCTCTCGGGTTCAAGCCATTCTTGAACATTCTACAGGCGCCCTCCACCACGCCCAGCTAAATTGTTGTATTTTAGTAGAGATGGGGTTTCACCATGTTGGCCAGGATGGTCTCCATCTCCTGATCTCATAATCTGCTCACCTCAGCCTCCCAAAGTTCTGGGATTACAGGCATGAGCCACCATTCCCGGCTCTGTTTACTTTCTTAAACACCAAACTACAACCTTCTTCACATGGAGGGTAGCCTTTCAGTCTATGAAAATGTAAATACAGATGTAAAGGACCACGTGGTTTGGATTTGAGACTACTGACTCTGGAAACAGTTGAGAACAGATTGAAAAGATGTCAGTGGTTAGTGCCATAGAATCCAGATGAGGAAAAAGGAAGGCCTGAAGTAAGAACATCACTCTGGAAAGAGTGGAGGGGAAGCAGACTGGACAAATATTAAAAAGGAAGAATCTTCACAACTTGTGAATGAGTATAATTAATAACTTATTAATGTTACCACAGATGTTGTCATTCAAAAGCTGGGTTCTTTAACGACACTTTCATATCAATGAGACGTAACAAACAAATTATAGATACTTTCATATCAATGAGAAGTAATAAACAAATTATAGTTGATGGGGTAAGGGGAAACTTTTCTCTCGGTAAGAACCTGGCTTCTTCTTTCTTCAGCCAGGAAAAACTGCTGCATCCAAAAGGATGGGCTTTTAGAAATAAAACCTGTTTGTTTTTTTTTTAACTCTTTCCTTAGGATTTGCCAACCAGGACTCAGTACTGAATCAGCAATGTGGGATGTTTACTTTTCTTTTTTTTTTTTTTTTGAGACGGAGTCTCGCTCTGTCGCCCGGGCTGGAGTGCAGTGGCCGGACCTCAGCTCACTGCAAGCTCCACCTCCCAGGTTCCCGCCATTCTCCTGCCTCAGCCTCCCGAGTAGCTGGGACCACAGGCGCCCGCCACCTCGCCCGGCTAGTTTTTTTGTATTTTTAGTAGAGACGGGGTTTCACCGTGTTAGCCAGGATGGTCTCGATCTCCTGACCTCGTGATCCGCCCGTCTCGGCCTCCCAAAGTGCTGGGATTACAGGCTTGAGCCACCGCGCCCGGCCGGGATGTTTACTTTTCAATAAATGGTTTCTTACTTAAACCCAAGGTAGAACTGGCTCAACAAGCAAAGATTCTCTGACTCTGATTAGGCACATGATCTAAAAATATGTATTCAATACTCAGTTATTTCTCTCTTTCTTTTATATAAAAGCTCTTTGTTCCAACATTCTCCTTCAAAAAACCCACAGTTCAGTTTTTCCTAAGATCATTGTTTGGAAACTTTTTTTTTTTTGGTTAAAACTCTGCAACTACTTAGAAGAAATGTCAAACAGATTTCCATGAAGGGAAAACGTACACATACATGTTTTATTTTAGAGGAGGATGGTGACCTCTGGATTCTGATTTACAAAGATGATGCTGATCTGTGGTTCAGAGAGGGGAAAGAAGAGTGTGACCCACCTTAGTGAACGCCTTAATGGCATGGGCAAGAAAAGCTTCCTCCACATCCACGGGAATTGTCTGCAGGTTCACTATGCAGTGCAACACGCAGAGAATAGTCTGGTGCTGTCCCTGTTTTTGTAGAAATCAAAATTTTAAAAATGTGTTCAAAAAACGCCTCAATAAATCGATTCAAAACTATCTCAGAGTCAAGAATTGGTTTGTGACCAAGTACTCGTAATGTCAAATGCCAAAATATCTAACAAAATATCTAAACATCAACAAATGTTTATTATTATGTGTTAATATAATTTGAAAAGTTTTCAGGAGATAATATCAAAGCTGGCTAGCTATTTCACAAAGTAAAACTAAATTTGAAGATCAGTGCAATTTTAAACCAAGTGTTTCTCTTGCCGTGAACTGAATAGATTTTCCCATTCTTGTTGTTTCTGGATATAATCATGTCAGTTGTCTAGTAGATGGCGACATGTCATAGAGATACATGGACTAACTAACTGGGCACTGAGTGGTCAGGATCTGGGTACCCAGCCACTGCAGATGATATGGAGGGAGGGGGTAGACAAAGAAAAGGACAAGGGCAGCCCCAGTCCCCCAGGAGCAATGCAGTGCTTAAGTGCTTAGCCTCCAACCTAAGGGGGTAAGATACTTAAAAATGCGCCCACTGACTTCACTCCTGGGGGCTGTTCACCTTAGCAAAGGAGAAATTCCATCACCTTCAGCAATACATATCCAAGATGTAATGTACAGAGACCCACTAATTTCAATTCTGAAAACCTACAAGAGCATAATCTATAATAAAGAAACACCTGCAAGCACAAATTATCATTACAATGATGCCTATGAAAGTAAAAAACGTGAAGCAATATAAATGCCCTATACATGGGGTGAGGGTGAAATAGTATAAAACAGGCAGCCTTATGTAATAGAAAGCACATGGGCTTTGTGCCAGAGTGGTCTGAGCTTGAATTCTGCTCTGACATGTGGTGCCAACCTTGGGCATGCAACCTCAGCTTTCTTTGTCTGTGAAACGGGCCTCTACCTCTAAGGGGTATTGAGATAAACAGAAGAGAAAATGCAAATTATGTCCTGAAGGGCTTGGCCCAGTCACCTACCAAACATTAATCTCCCTTCTCATCATCTCCTGTTTTATGTTTGTGATTTAATTGCTGAGAAAATATCCTAAGAAAAGGACTTCAGATACAGGAAAAATTATTTCTTAAAAGATGTGTATTGGGTAACTGTGGTGTGTGAGTGTCTGTGTGTGCAGGCACGCACATGTCTGTGTATTGTGTATTGTATCTGTGTACATGTGTGTGAGCGCATGTATCTGTATGTCTGTGTGTGCATCCATCCATATGTGTCCGTGTGTGTGTGTGTCTGTGTAGTAACAGCAGAAGATTTTTAGTGAAATTTAGAAACTGAGGAGATGTTTACATGCAGCATAGTAGGTAACTCAAGGTTGGTTATTCGATAACATTGTTTCTTAAAACAAAAACAGGCCTGGTACGGTGGCTCACGCCTGTAATCTCAGCACTTTGGGAGGCCGAGGTGGGCGGATCACATGAGGTTGGGAGTTTGAGACCAGTCTGACCAACATGGAGAAATCCTGTCTACTAAAATTACAAAATTAGCCGGGCATGGTGGCACATGCCTGTAATCCCAGCTACTCGGGAGGCTAGGCGGGAGAATCGCTTGAACCGAGGGGGCAGAGGTTGCGGTGAGCTGAGATCGTGCCATTGCACTCCAGCCTGGGCAACAAGAGCGAAACTGTCTCAAAAAAAACCAAACCAAAACAAAAACAAAGCCTATTTTAAACTGAAAATTTAGTATCACTGTATGGATAAAAATGATAAATTGTATAAAAGGATTCATACAATTTCTCCTGTTTCCTAGATCCATTGTCTTCTAATATCTTTTCCTAAAGGTAATCACTATTACCAGTTTCTTATTTCTCCTTCTCCATTTTAAACATATATATTTTATACATAAAATATAGAAAACATCTGTATTTTACACATACAAATTACATATACATGTATGTGTGACACCTACCCCTTTTTAAAAATACGAATGAGTGCATATCCCAACCTACTTCATAATTTTTCTCATATGCATGCTCACAGCAAATAAGTAGAAACAAACACCCAACAATGAAAAAGTGGTTAATTATGGCACAGTCTCGTGTTATAGCATCATATCTGTTACAGTCAATATTTATGAAAAGCTTGTGTTATTTGCGGGAAAACAGCTATAACTTTAAGCAAAAATGAAACAAACTTACATGTTAAAATGATTTTTAACAAGTTAATATACATATTGATAAGTTTAAAAGATTTGAAAATGTTTGCAGTGCCTCTCCCAGGACTATGGATAGTTCTCCTTTTTATTTTTTATTTTTGTATTTTCTAAGCGTTTACACTGGGTATCAGTTTCTTCTCTTCTCTTAGAAAAACTATTAAATTAGACTTAGATTTGGGGTTCTGTATGAATTCCCTTTTTTATAATGGATTTTTTTTTCTGCGTGAAAAACTAAGGGCTTCAGTTACAGTCATTAACTGGTCCTACAGCCACTTTACCTTCTCTAATAAAAACAGTGCTTCTGCGGCATCTGCTCGCCTGTCAACCAACATGTCCACATCCTCTTTGGTGATTACAGGCTCCTTCAGTTGCTCCACCCAAGACCACATCAAGCTGCATAGGATGAAAGGGTCCCTCTCGCCACATATTCTTTCCCAAGCTCCATCTCGGGAATTAAGCTCTTTCTAAAAAGGAAGAGAAAGAGACAGACAAACAGAGATAGAGACAGGGAGAGGAGAGAGAGGTGCACCAGTTGACACTGCATGATTCTCGCACTGCCCACGAGAGTGAAAGACTCAGGCTCTAGGGTGCAGAACGGGGACCCCTCCCAGCCTCTCTACTTCCAGGCTGGACACTGGACTAAGACATTGAATTCTGTGAGCCTCAGTTTCTCTCTATGAAACTCATCCCTTGCCTCACAAGTTGTTGGGCTGACTGACTGAGATAAGGTCGGTTAAAGCTTATAGCATAGAGAAAGGGCTTAGTTAATCCAAGTTCTCTACTTTATTCAGAAACCACAGAAACAGTTCAGAAGAGCCTTCCTTTTCAGGCTTCTGGTGAACAAAACAGAACTATTTTTTGCAATAAAGTAGATGGTAGACAAAAAAGTAGAAATAAGGGAACATTTATACATTAACCTGGGGTCTAAGGAAAGGCTTTGACTGAGCTTCGAAGTCTGCAAAAATAAAATGAAGGTGCTTGAAAGTTGGTAAATGGGGCATATGTACTTCTTTGAAATATCTTTTTAGAATCCTATGTAGGATTTAACAATAAGCCTGAAATCTGACATAGGGAAAATAACTGGAAAGTTTTTCTGATACTCCAATTGCTTAGAGAAAATTTAAGCATGAGATTTTAAAACTTTACCTCACAGAGAGCAAAGGAAAAGTGAGATAAAGATTTTAATGAATTTCTGATAGGGTTCAGATTTATGTTTCAGTGAGTCAAATACATTTTTACAATAGAAGTAAGTGTAATAATTGCTACCATTCACTCGTTCATTCACCTATCCAATATTTACTACATGCACACAGTGGGACTGAAACTGTAATGCCTGTCTTATCTCTAACTCTCAAATGGCACCCAGCAGGGAGCTTCCTCACCGGTAAATGCATTGGGGCTCAAGAAAGATGAAATAACTCACCTACGAGCCAAAAGCTAGAAAATGGCAAAGGGGGTGTTCATACCCAGTTCTGTCTTACTCCAGAGTCTGTGCTGTTTCTGTTACACCACAAGGGCCCTCTGGTACTGGGTTTGTTTTTATTATCTTATGAATACGCCAATACATTGTTATTGACAGTCCTTCCTATCCCATAGATCATGTATAAAACAAAGTAGCTCTTGATTCAATCTTATGAAGCAGACAATCTGGGCAGAACTGACACTACTCAAAAACCCTCTTAGTAAAATGACTATCTTATCATGATGTTTCCTGAGGCTTTCCAGTGAGGTTAGCCAAGAATCCTGGGATAATGGAAAGTATTAAACACATGAGCTGTACCCTGACTCTGCCACATGCACGCCATGTGACCCTGAGCAAGTCACTTACCCTCTAACCTTCGTGACCTTTAGCATCCTCATCTGTGACACTGAATTCATAAGATTAACAAAGACTGTAGAAATAGTATCATCTGCCTCACAGATATGTTCTATGATAACTGTGAAAAATCACATGAAATAATATATGTGAAATGGTCTAGTACAGGCATGGATGGCATTATACTATTCAAATAATGTTCATTTTATTCTTTTCCAGAATTCAGCTGATTTTTTGATGACTAAAAGTCCTAAAATAAAATCTAGAAAGGAAAAAAAAACACAAAACTATCCTGATTAAAGGTCTGTGTTCACCTCCAGAAAATGCTTTCATATACTCTACGTACAGTCTGGCCCAAACCAACTCCTGAACACTTCATCACCACAGGCAGAGCTCGCACAGCCACTGGGGCTGACCCAGGAGTGAGGGTGCGAGATTTTCATCTAAAATAGAAGACTCTCTTGCTTGCTAACTCTTAACACACAGTAATGCCCAGGAAACATTTGCTGACTGAATGAAAGACTTTTTCAGTTTGGAGCAGAAAATAAAGAAAACAAGTCATTTTGGAAGAAAGCAATACATTTAACTATTGGATAGGCAAAACACAATTCTGAAGAATCAAATTTTTACCAAAAGTTCTCTCCTCCCATTATATAGTTGTAGGTTAGTGTGAAGCTCCAAACTTATTTTTCATGCCTCTGCACCTGAAGAGATACTGGCACTCAGAAATTGTATATGCCTTGTTTAATCAATGGCAGACTATGAAAGCGAGCTATTAAAATAATTCACAGTAGGTTATGGTCTCAAAAGTCAAGATTTTGGTGATTCACGACAGTCCAAGTCAGCCTCCTTTTGGGTTAGTTTAGCTGTTTCTGATAGCTAGGTTTATAAGGCCTATCTTTTCTCGAGAACAGGTGCTCGCTCATTCGGGGCAAAGAAAGTATGGCTGACTTATGACTGTATCCTAGTAAAAGCACAACACAAAAAAGGGTTAAAAATTTACATTCTAATTGAAGTAAAAGCTAAGAAATGGACCCCAAAGACCTCATCTCAGCCAAAGTGAATGGCACGTAGGAATCTGTGGTTCCACCCACTTGCTCTCCTGATTTCCCATAGTTGCCCTATTAGAGCGGGATTGGCAAGTCTGAAGGAGGGGATGCCAAGGAGACAGCCTCACTTTTCTGACCTTGCTCAGCACTAGTATTGATGAGCTTTGGAAAATAACTATTTTATTTATGTCTGTAGGTCAGTGGTTCTCAAAGTATGGTTCCCTCTGCCAGATCTCAGGTTAAAGATGCTTCAAGTCAGTTTCGAATGCTGTCTGCTGTGGGCCAGTTGTCCCCATAGACCCAGGAAGAAAGAAAGAAGCTACTAATATCAATGCCTTGTGTGGGTCAAGCATCGTACCAAGTGCTTTCTTGCATATGCAGATTTAAATGAAACCACACAAACATCCTGTGTTTTTTCTAAAACATCAGGTTTGCATCAGAGATGAGAAACCTGAAGTTTGAAAGTTAAGTATTATGCAAACGTATCTTCACATTTCTATAATAAATAAGTTTGGGAAAATGTATTACACTTTTGCCCTGACATATTTCCAACATGTCTATAATTAAATAAAGTACTAATAATACCTGCCACATTTCTACCTTCCTTTTTAGTTCCTCCTTTTCTACAGATTCATTTAAATTTGCTAGAGCTTTGGCCGCCAGTATTCTTCTTGCCTCAGCACTCAATTCAGACTGTAATGTAGAGTGTGAAGCTGCTTCAGCCACATCTTTACTGTCCTGGGTTTCATGTTCAACCAAGAACTGTGCTTTCAGACTGCAGCCACAGTCCAGAGGTCTTTGGGGTGTCCTGCTGTTCTGCCTGACAGACCCAGGGCTCCCAACACCATGAGTTTTACACTGACAGTGAGACACTTGCTGGTGAGTAGGGTTTGGATCCTTACGGCCATTTGCAAAGTTGGGTGAAACTGGTTCCCCAGGGCTGTGTGGGCCTGAAACATCTGCAGAGAAAGCTCTACTCTGCTGTGCTTCCTTTGGAATGATCCGTCCATGGAAAATTGGTGAGCCATTATCTTTGAGCCCTTCCAGCCCTCCAAACTTAGACTGACTCCAGAAAGAAAGTGTGCTGCGAACCAAGGCTTCTTTATGTAAGTCTGGTTCTGGAGACTGTGGGATGTAACAATGGCTTATGCGCTTCTGCTGCCTGGGGTTGTGGCCAACCAAGACCTGGACAGGCACTGTCTGTGGAGGCTCCCCTTCCTCCAGGAGGTTCTCGGCCCTCTTTAAATCTGAGTCACTGTAGCTGAGCCGCCTTTTCAGATGAGAAAGGGGTTGAAGGCACTCAACATTCCGCCTTTTCCAAAGAGGGTCAAACTCTTGCTCATTGGAGAAAATCATGCCTCGATTGTCAAAATCTGCTGCCACTGCAGTGGGGTTAGGCGGGTTGGACACATCACTGTCATTCCTCAGTAATTCTTTATCCAGCTGCATGGTGACCATCTCAGACATGGTCTTTTCTATTTCAGCAGAGAGACCAGGTCCTTCGGACTCGTCCTTCATCATCACTGGCCTGTTTTCCGCTAAGTCCAGAAGCAATTTGCAAACTAGGTGGATAATTTTTGGCACATGTTTCAGAAGTCGTGCCTCATAACCATGAAGCAGATGACGCTGGCGAATTAGATATTGAGCTAAGGTGACAGCATGTGCTTTGGGATCACAGCAAGAGAATATATTGCGGAGAGGAGTTAGAAACTGAGTAAATTCCCTTACACAGAGGAGCTGCCCTCTGGTTTGTATGGAATTGGGTCGCTTTGCCCGCACAAATATAATTGCTTGGTCAGCAGTCATTCTTGTTGCAAAAACTAAGTAACAGGCTATTAAGACACCTAAACAGTGAAGAAGAGAAGACTGATATGAGAAAAATTTACATTTTTATTTTATTTATCGCTCTTTGATGATTTACAATTTGAATATGCATTAAGAAATCAAATACATAGAGACACATTTTAAGGACAATTATGATGATAACTTTGTGACTTTTTGTAGAGGTGTTATTATTGCATGTTCCTTACTGTGCAGAACTTTATTAAATGTCTACGTGGCACCCCCTCCCCATGACTGAGTCATCTCAGTAGCCCAGAGCTGTGCCAGCACAAGCACAATGCAGGTGAGTAAGTGTGCAGGAGGGAAGGGAAACTGATCATCTGGCCCATCTATCCTCCTTGTTCTACTCAACTCCAACAGAAGAAAGCAAATCCTGTTTCTATTTTCCACTCTGAACAGCTCTTGAGAATTTCCATCCAGTCAATCCATACACTTTGTGCTTGGAACCTCTCACCCTGCCATCTTTGCCATCAACTGCTGGCACATCCCAGCTTGGCACTGTCCCTACCATGGCAGTTTCTTCTTTGGGGATTATTCATATTCACAGCCTACTTTTCCTCCTGGCAATTCTTTTTCCAGATTTGTGCCTATATTAATATGTGTTTTTCTTCAGACCATGATATAAGTCTATTTTTCCATAAGCAATTATGGAAAATTAAGCAATCTTAAGGAAGCCAGCCTTAATGGTATAAACATTATGTACTCTCATTAACATCTAATTAAAAGGAATAACTAGTAAGATTATTACTAGTTAAAAGGTAATAATTACTAGTGAAAAGGTAATAATAAATTAATTCAAATGTAACAGTCAATATTAAAGTAAAAGGCAAATCAAATACACCTGTGTGATCCCCAAGTTTGTGAACATCTTGTTACATATGAAAATCAGAACCTCTGAAAACTGCATGCTCTCCAGTTCACAGTCGGGAATAACATATCTTTCTCACTAGGACACAGAAGATCTTAGTATAAATGTAAAATGTCTGCAGAGCTATCATGTCAATGTCTACAAACAGTGAGATTTTGGCTTGATCCTAAGAGCTACCAATCTCAAGCAGAGCTGAGTCTCCTCCCCTGAGCACGCTTCCAGGTATGCGGCAGACCCCTGGCAGGAGCACAGGTACACTGGGTATACTGTGGACAGAGTTGAGCTGCATGTGGTTGGATCAGATGACGATGAAAATTTCAGCCCTACAGCCTTTATTTTTGCCCTAATATCAGCACTGTAATGAAATTGAGCTGAATGTTTTAAGTCAAATCACTGACTTTTTAATAGAATTCTAGGCACAGATAGACTCTTCTTCACAAACAAAACCCTTATACCTCCAAAAATGGAAAGCACATGAACTCTGGAGTCAGACAACCACGGATTTAAAGCTTGGCCCTGGCACTTACTAAATGTAGCCAATTACTTCTCTCAAATTGCAGTTTCTCCAACTCACATTGTTGCTAAAGACTTTAAAATGACATACATATGGTCATTGTAACTACCTGTTTATGGTATTTCAAATACCTTAAAATTATTTTTGATTTAGTTTTTAAAGTTGACATAATAATTATACATATCTATGGGGTATATAGTGATGTTTTAATACATATGATGTATAGCGACCAGATCAGTGTATTTAGTATATGCATAATCCCCAACATTTATCATGTATTTGTGCTGGGAACATTCAATATCCTCCTTCTAGCTATTTGAAACTATATATGATTTTTAACTATAGACACCCTACAGTGGTACAGAACACCAGAACTTATTCCCTTCTTCCACCTGACTCCAAAGCTTTGACAAGATTCTGAGAAACATTTTTCCTCAAATTAGGAAATCTTATTCCTCTTATGTTTAAATACGCCTACAAGGCAATAAACCACCTCTTAGGACTTACCTGTTCGACCAAGCCCTGCATGACAATGGATAGCTACTTTTCCTTCCTGTAAGGCAAATGTCATCACCTTCACCATATCTAGGATAGTAGTAAGAGATGCTACACCATAATCCTTCCACCCGAAATTGTAGAAATAAACTAAGAAAAAAGAAAAGGAAAAGAAAATCAACATACAGGAAATTAACGAAATTACATACACTAATGAAAAGTACACAGATCTACACTGAGGCATGTAGATCTCAGTGCATACACTGCATAAAATAAGAGGGATTTTACATTCCCAGTAACTTTACTGTTCACGTTTACTCACAAAGCATATTTTATATTACTGAAGACATTTCCTGCAGAAACTCAGCCAGAAAGAATTATGGTGAATTAGAATTACAAATTAATAAAGTCAGTGATTCATGCTCTAGTTACTCAGCTATGGAGGGAAAGCATACACTCTTGTTTAAGCAGGGAAATGTGTCTTAATGACTGATAAATAGCTTAAGACAGTATATATAGGTTTTCTATCCAGTGTAAATAAGCGTCTTTAAAACAAGTTCCAAGATTGTTTATCCTTTCCAGCCTGGTTTGAAGGACACATGTTGAATGTATTTCATCCCAAAGCTCCTGTGATTGAGGTGGCTTTGAAATTGTTAGAAGTAGAATTCCTGGGCGTCATTTTGGGAGCAGGGCTGGACAGCAGTAAACCTGGAGCATGTCCAGGTTCCAAACCTGACTACCATTTCTAAGCTGTGTGATCTTAGGCAAGTAGGTAATTCTCTAAGCCCCATGTGGCTTCATGTGTAAAATAGAAATAACAACAACTTTGTTACACAACTGCTTTAGGGGTTAAATGAGATAACAGTGGCTGGCATTAATTAAATGTTAATCATTATTACTATGGGGTCTCCTCCCAACATCCCTCTTACAGGAAAAAAGAAATCCTATACTTCCAACAGCAATACCAAAGAGAATGGTAGCTCATTTTTTTCTGATCCTTACTACTATGCAGGAGGTATTTATTTCCATCACCTTTTCAATTTAAGACCCCAGCAGAGAAAAGCCTCTGAGTGCTGCCCTTGATAATTCATGAGAGGAGGGTGGGAGGAACTTACTGCCAGCCTCCATGAAAGCCTCAGGAAGGTATGTGAAGCCACTTTCTTGTTCCAGAGGGTTCCCACAGCTAGCATGCTCACCAGGGCGCTGGAGGTTGATTATTGTTTTTATGCCATGGCTTAAAGGAAAAAGGGCAGTCAGTCATGTTGGGAACCAGCATTTAAAAAAAAATAACCTTTTTTGGCATTAATCAACATTATTAATTACCCTCAAAATCTTAATTTCTCATTTGAAATACACCCTTCACTGCCTATGGTTAAAATGAAAGCACTTTTTCACTTGAAAACAAAGGCAATGAAAGAACAAACACATGAGTTTCCTCACTCGTGTGTGAACAATACAGCATTTACCTGAGGAACTGATCAATGATGTGGTACTTCTCCAGGAGCTCAGAGGATGGGCGGGCCATGGCCAGTATATTATCAGTGACCCTGCAAATGGGTGGAGGGACTGGTGAGATGTGCTGCAACCTAGGAGGTTCCAGCCCAAAGAGATGTTCCAGCCCTGAGCGATGATTTTTTTCTATGATTTCAACAACTCTGTTAGAATATTCTTTTTTTGTGTATAAATTTTATTTGAACAGGTAATACAGTTTCATGGTTCAATAAAATCAAAACAATACACAAAAGTATGCACTAAAATGTTTGCTCTTACCTGTTTTCATCCACTCCATTCAGTTTGTTCCCCATAGGTAGTCATTTGTATTAACTTCATGTTTATCATCTTAGTGTTTCTTTTTGCAAATACAAGCAAATATGAGCATTTATTCTTATTTCTCTGCTTTTTTTTTGTACAAAAGGTAGTGTAGTAAAGGCACTGTTAGATACTTTGCTTTTTTTCTCTTTAGGTTAATTTTTAAAATTTTGATAGTTTTGGGGGTACAGATGATTTCAGGTTACATAGATGAGTTCTTTAGTGGTGAATTCTGAGATTTTGGTGTACCCATGTAAGAATATTCTTATACAAATCCGGCTTCAATTTTGGCTGATTAGAGCTCTAAGAAACTCTAGCTTCTTAAATCCCTGGAAAAAATTCCAGGACATAAATTATTTGTGGATTCCAGCAAAGTATTTTCAAGGACTCTCAAGAGATTCTAGTGGACACGATGGAGAAAACCCAGCTGGTGGCGAAGGTAACAGTCTGGATTGTCACTCAATGGGTAGTGACTTATATGAGAAGGGACAACTGGGAGATATTTTTAGTTATTCAACTATTTGAATCTTAGTTACCTAAGGTGTTAAATGGGGATAATAATGCCTGTCTCACAGGGTTGGTGTGAGAATTCAGTATGATGTGGATGTAAAGCCTTTGGCACAAATCCTGACATGCAGTTATGAAAAAAAAATGAGTTACTGTAATTTGGCGACAATTATGGGTTCCAGAGTCAGTGGGGCTTGGTTTCAAATGCTGGCTTTTCTACTTTCTAGCTTGGTGGCAAATTACTTGGTCTCTCTGGAACTCAATTCTTTCATCGATAAAATGGCATTAACAGCTCACAAGAGTTTTACGACGATAAAAGATATTAGTATGAAAGCATCTAGCACACTGACTGGCCTACAGCCAAATGGATATTTACTGAATGAATGAATGGGCAGATGTCCAATAAATGACTATTACTCTTGTCAGGCCTCTGGGCTCTGGCTTCACTCTGTTCTGTTCAAATTTCTCATCAGTGGCCTAATGAGATATATAAGGTAAGTGCGTTGGAAGTTGTGGGTCATATGAATCTCAGGGGAATAACACAGACTGGCAGGACAGGATCCAAAATGACACCTTTCCCTCTGAAAGAAGACATGTGGTTTAACATGGGACCCAGGTGAAAAAGACTCACAGGATTTAGTCAGCAATAAAGCAAAAATACACAAATGACCTAAGCTACATTATTAGAAATTTTCTTGTCGGACTATGAATGTTTCCTTCTTCATACTATTAGTATGATAGTGATGGACCAGAATATGACCTGTAGTGAACAATAATGACAGTGGACCCCAGACTATATCACTACAGATGTACTGAGCAAATCCAATATGAAAAAGTACAGGTTGTAAGCTGGATAAGCCACTTGACAAATATCTAATTTAAAAATGGGTTCTTGATAAATAAAATAATTCACTATTAGAATTAACAGTGAATTCTTCTAAGTATGCTTTAAATGTGATTTATCAGAATTTTTCAGATGTTACATCAAAAAGGTGTATTTGACTAGTTTACTGTTTATTAAAAAGCAGTATGATTAAAGAACAATATTAATTGCACTTACACACCATAAAAAAAGCAAATATCTTCTGTTTTCTACCGAGCTGACAACTTGTACCACTTTTATTAGGGTAGACTGAAGGGTATTTGTATGAAAATGTGACTTTTCATATAGAATATAGGAATAACATAAAAGCTAAAGCTTACTTGCATGAAACTGAAAAATTCCACATGTATCTCATAATTTTCTCAAATTTATAGCTGAACAGTTTTATTATTTCTAAACATTTCTGAAATTTAAGCGCTATCTGATTATCCATTTCTTAATACACTTTATATATATCATTTCACTTACTTAAGAAAATCCCTATGGTTTTGGTTTTATTATTTCCACCTTACAGATAAAGAAACCAAGGGTCAATAGGCCAAGAACACACAGCTAGGGCAAAGCCAGACTTGACTGGCAAAGTGAAGTCCTGACTTCAGAGTCCCACACTGCTCCTCCCACACTTCAGGGCTCCTGGCTCACACAGAGCGTCTTTCCTGTATCCAACAGAGCTATGAAAGACCAACAGGATCACTCACCAGGATGAGTAAACCCCTTTAATGGCTTGTTCCTGCTCACTCCAGCGGGCTGGATTCTCATACTTGCAAGCTCTACCACCACACGCCATGGAACACGCCATGTGTCCAGGAATGACATGCCGTAAACGCTCTCCTACTTTTGTGTACTTTGGTGTTGGACGTTCTAAATTTCCTAGAACATGTAAGGAAAGGAAAATTCAAAATTGCACTCTCCAAATGAAATTGTAACATGGGAAACAGCCTCCGTTTTATCTCAGGATGGCAGATGACAAGCCAGTGCAAAATCGCCTTCATCTTGTCAAGAAAACAAAACTGTTTCCCCATCAAAGTGACGTGTATCTCTTAATGTAAAACAGCTTTCACATATAATAATCTCCATACATACTGGCAATTAGGAGGAAGAAACTGTAAAAGCAGATGTTTTACAAGAGAATGAGTTTTGTTCAAACCTATATTTTAAATTAAAAAACACAAAACATTTGATCATTTTATATCCTCTTATATATTCACTAAAATACTTAGCATAACAGCAAAAAGTATAGTATAGAATAAACTGCCAATATTTAAAAAGGTATAAGCACAACACAGCCGATTCCCATTCCTCAAACTTACATACAAAGGTATGGCAATCTATAAGAAGAAAGAGACCTTTACTTTTTCTTTCGGGGAAAGTTGGGTTTCCCTCTGCATGGTTGACTGAGGAAACAGCTACCATCACCTGGAGAGAGGACGAGGACAGAAGCTTCGTGGCAGAGCCGGAGCCCAAGCCAGAGCCCCGCCGGGCCTGCTGCAGCCGCAGTATTGGGTCTGAGGTGGAGTGCCGGCGGCCCTGGAGAAAGGAGCTGAGGAAGTGCACGGCTGAGGGCCGCCTAGTTGCATCCTGCACCTGCATGGCACTGGGAGGCAAGAGCCAGAGGCAGGGAAGAGTCAGCCCCACTTACTCAGTGAGGAACTTTCACTGAGAGCAGGGAGCATTGCATCGTTCTGTATGATCTAAGAGCCATTCAGATTGGCTGACTGGTTTCCATGGCGACGAACAAAGAAACTACTGATTCCCACTTAGATCTGAACAGGCAAAATCCAATATGAATAGATTGCATTTTGGGCAAATTATTCAAATATAGGGAAGAATAATATAAATTTTAAATATATTGATTACTAAATTTTGTTTCTCAAATGCACTTAAAATATCTAACCACTCAAAGAATTACTCCCCAAAATATTGTAGTGAATTTAGAAAACTGTCTTCATGATGCAAAAACTGTCTTTTACATACATGTTAAAAGGCTTAAATTCTGTTATTCCTTTCACAACCTGTCTCTGGATATTTTGAAAAAAATTACCTTTCTACTCCTCGTTTGAATAGTGTAGAAAAAAGTTAATTGTAATAAAGTGGGATATACTGGATGTTTTACAACATTATCAAAATATCATCCAGTTTTTCATAACCAAAACCACTTCTATTTTTTCTTGGTAAAACTATTAAAGAAATACTTGGATTTAAAAAATATATTTTTAGAGATGATATATTATCAGAAGACGTTTAACTTCAAGTGTTCATTTTCAGAATATGAAAACCCACTTCTTAGTTATGCCTCTGCTGGACAGTTATAGTAGCCGTGCCTCTCAAAAACTCAAAACATCATTCTCTGCCTTTTGTTGCAGTGAGGGAAAAAAGAAGCTTCAATAATGTCTTGGCAGAGGCATATAAAGAAAACTCACTAAGTATCACATTTTTAAAGGAACTAGATGAGGGGGAGGTTGCAACTTGAAGATAAAGGATATAAAGAAAACAGAAAGTGCAACAACCGCTAATGTACTCATTGTCCGCCTCCTCCCTTGTTAATGTCAGGCTGCGCCCTCGCTTGCTCGCTCTCTCTCTACACAAATGGTATTTCAGATGTGTGTGCACAGAAACAAACTACTGTACTGCCACAGATGAGGCTATTTTCTTTTCTTTTAACGATTACTAATGCTATACCAAGCTCCTTTTAAAATGCCGCCCCCATCTCCCCAATAATGTGCACTTTTGTCAAATAAGACAGGGACACAGAATTCCAGTTTGGTGTTCAAATTCCTACTCTATGTGTAGTATCATGCCTTTGTTATTTAGAATACAGCCATGGAAGAAAGCACAGCTTTCCTGTCAGAGGAATTACATGAGGATGATTCTAGGCAAGGCCCTCAGGACCCTAAGGGCAACACAGAAACAGCAGTTGCACAGAGCTCTGCAAGACAGGAACATGAACTTATTGGCAGGAGGCCCTAAATGCTCAAACTAAGGAGTTGTGTATTTGTTATCTGAGTAAGAGGGAGTCTATGAATATTTCTGGGCAAGTCTGTGCTTCTGAGTATGTGGCACTCCAGAATGTTAACTTAGCTCTTGAGAGACAAGAGTGGTGAGCTTTGCAGAGATAAGTCCATGGCCTGGAGAACCAGTATCTGAGGACATCTACAGAGAAGAGTTAAAATAATTGCTTTCAACTACACTAAAAATGAACACTAATTTCATTAGATAAGGGGTAGGGGTAGGACTTATTTAGACCAAGCTAAGGAAGGGATGGTTTATAGATCACCTCAAGAATAATCTCTGTGGTGAAATCTTGAGACCTGGGTTGACCTCAAGTAAACGCAAAATGAGAGCTGACCCCAGTTACTGTACAGTCAGTGACCCTGTGTCAATGTCTAAGGAAGTCAAGCCTAATGCAAACAGGATTCTGCAAGGTGAAAGCAGCCCTTTCTGCATGCTTGCTCAGTGTTCCCAATAATGAGGTGTTGTGAATATATCTTGCATTGATGTGGTAGACGAAGAGAAATGTACCCACCTCCGGACACGAGAACCAAACTTAGAACAGTATTTAAGGAACTAAATGAGATACTGATCATGACAAATATGAAATCAGTCACAATAAACACAACAAAGAAACCTACTAAAATGTACCAGTGAGTACTGAGTCTTTTCTTCCTTAATTTCTACAAGTGGGCAGGTAAAACACTGAAAAGTGAGATCTAGAACACCAAGAACTGGTAATTTCCTTCTATACTCAAGATTTCAGAAAGGGCTCATTACTTCCTAAAGTCATAGAACAATAGGCTGAGAATGCAGTGGGTGCCTGGTGGGTGTGGGAGGCCCACCTATCCGCATTCTTAAGTCCACGGAGGAGTCACTTCCAGGAATTTGCTGTACAGCTGAATTTCCAGCCTTGTGTTCTCCACTTTTTGTGACAAGAGGCTCACTTTTCACAAGGGAACTGACGATTCCACTGTTAGACAGCTCAAATATTTTCTTTCTTTCCGTCTTTAGAGATGGGGGTCTCACTTTGTTGTCTAGGCTGGACTTAAACTTCTGGGCCCAGGGGATCCTCCTGCCTCAGCCTCTTGAGTAGCTGGGACTACAGATGCCTGCCACCACACTGGGCTTCAAATGTTCTCTAGTGTTAAAATCCATTCTATAAACATTGGTTCTGGTTCTTCCCACTAAAAATAAAGAATAAAGCATCTCTTTGTCTTGAAAGATTTTCAAATATTCAAAGACAGAACTTTTCAAATATCCGAAGACAGAACTTATCCAAGACTTTCCCTATTTCTGTTTTTCAAACATTCCCAGGTATATGTAATTGTTTCCAGATCTTTCACTATAATTTCCCTTCTTCTGCGGGCCCTTCTTCTCTCCCCTTCATAGCTAAACCTCCAAACCAAGGTGACTACACCTGCCATCTCCACGTGTCACAAGTTTCATCCTCAGCCTACTCAGCTCTGGTCTCTGCCTCCACTCTCAAATCAAACTGCTCTTGCTATGGTCTCTGATGTTCTATCTTAAGGTGGATTCTTTAGAGCCTCTATTTGACTGTGCAGCAGCATACAACACAATTGAACACTTTAGTTTTAATAAAAAAATTTTTTTAAGACAGCACCTTGCTCTGTCACACAGGCTAGTGAGCAGTGACATGATCATAGCTCACTGCAGCCTTGAATTCCTGGGCTCAAACAATCCTCCTGCCTCAGCCTCTTTGGTAGTCAGTAAGACAGGTGCCTGCCACCATGCCTGGCCCATATATTTTTTAGAGTATTTTATTTTTTTACTTTGAATCAATGCCAAACTTACAGAAAAGGTACAAAAGAGCACAAATAATATTTTTCCTTGGCTGGGCATGGTGGCTCATGCCTGTAATCCCAGCACTTTGGGAGGCTGAGGAGGGCAGATCACCTGAGGTCAGGAGTTAGAGACCCACCTGGTCAACATGGTGAAACCCAGCCTCTACTACAAATACAAAAATGAGCTAGGTGTGGTGGTGTGTGCCTGTAGTCCCAGCTACTCGGGAGGCTGAGGCAGGAGAATTGCTTGCACCCGGAAGGCAGAGGCTGCAGTGAGCTGAGATTGCACCACTGCATTCTAGTCTGGGCAACAGAGTGAGACTGTCTCAAAAAAAAAAAGAAAGAATATTTTTCCTTGAATTTTTTAGAATAACTTGCAGAAATACTGCCCCATTACGCCAAATAATTTAGTGTGTATTTCCCACAAAGATATTCTTGAAAATTACCCCAAATCAGAAAATTATGGTTGAGATATTACTACTTGCCCTCTGTTCCTCAGACCTCAGCTTCACTGATTACTCCAAAAATGTTCCTTACAGAAAAAGGACATGTTGTATGTAGTTGTCCTGTTTCTTTCACCTATTTCACACTAGAACAAGTTCCTCAGTCTTTCCTCGACTTTGATGACCTTGACACTTTCGAAGAGTATAGGCCAGTTACTTTGTAGCAGTCTCTCTCAATTTGGGCAAGCTGTTTCTTCGGGATTAGACTCAGAAGCCCTTGCATTTATTAGTAAAGAATGATATCTAGAAACCGATGGCTGTGTGTTAGGTATGCTCATTGCCATTAGTGTTACTGCTGCCAGGCCCTCTCAGTGGACAGAGCTAAAGCATATGGATATTATGCACAAGCACACACATTACCACACTTTACATCTCTATTTACTTCCGTATGTAGGCATATATACATATGGAAAAACCAAGAGTTTACCCTGACACTACCAATTCCAAGCCAACACCACAGAGTTCCTCTAATTTCCACCCTTTCCACAACTGTACCTATAATTATAACTCTGTGAGAAGCCTGGGTACCATAATCTTTAATATATTTACCTAAGTGACCAAGCCCCCTACATGTAACCAGTCTCCCATCACTGCCTCTGCTCCCTCCTCCATGTGGATGCCTCTCTCGTCCCATCTGGACTTTAACACATATGCCAAGCTGCTGCTGCCAGCCACCTGGGTAGATGCTCTCCTCACCCTGCCTATGTTCCAATATTCCATGTAGGGTCACCCTGCCCCACACGGAGCCCTCCCAACCTGACCCATGTTCTGATGCCTGGGAATGTTCTAAAACCCCGGGCCAGGTCACTCTCCCACACAGGTGTTATCTGGCTCAGGCTTCATCACTGCTGGTCTGCCCTCCCATATGGATTTCCTCCTCACCCTGGCTGGCTTCTCCCAAGTGCCCCTGCTCCACCCCATCTGTAAGTCAAAGATTCCACACTTAGGCAAGCCAAGAAGACCAGAAGCTATTATTCCTGCTCACCTTGCAAAGCAGGGGGATCACTCAGAGAACTGGGCTGTTGTCCCTGCCTCAAGCTCCAGAGACATGGCTAGTAGACTTCATCCAGAAGGAGAAGCAGGCCTTAAAAACAGAGAATTCTGAAGCTTTCCCCCTACAAAACTATCTTTACCTGAAACACAGCATGGGGAAGCTCAAGCCTAGGATGCTTTCAAAAACAATGGAGGCTTTGGTTAAGCAGTTATTAATGAGTAGCCTCTTAGCTTCATGACAGCAATAAGCTGAACTGTAGTCACACAAGCTTGCCAGAGAGAACCAAGGAAGGAGACTAAGCCCTCTCATGGAGTATAAGCAAACCTCAAGACTGACCTCAAAAATGGCCACCACCCAAACTTAATTAAATCAGATGGTAGGGCAACAGATGACCCAGGGCTTTGTCAAACACAACAGAGTGATCAGCAGGTAATTAGTGGAACCCAACAGCTGGTGTGCTAACAACTGAGGGAGACAGCATAACAGAGAGATGCGTGGAAGAGAGAAAGGGTGCCCTGCTGAAAAAAAACATTGTCTTCTTAGGGTGACTGTGTTTGCTCGGCCAAGGCCATGCCCTCTTAGGAGTCACATCAGAGGCTTCAAACTATGAAGAAAAAAAGACTAGTCCATCACTAAGATAGTCTAGTCAAGTCTCTGACCAAACAGACAAGCAAATAACAACAAAAACAAGCCCGGGGAGGGAAGAGTATCTAGAGGTGCTAAAAAATATTATCTGAAATGTCCAGTTTTCAACAAAAAGTATGAGACATGGAAAGAAAGAAAAAAGTATGACCCATACACAGAGAAAAACACAGTCAATAGACACTCTCTGGTAGAGAGGCCAGGCATCTGATATACCAAAGCCTTCAAAGCAGCCATTACAAATATGCTCAAAGTCCTAAAGGAACCCATGTTTAAAGAAGTAAGAGAAGCTATGATGACACTGTTTCATCAGACAGAGAACACCAATAAAGAGATGGGAATTATAAAAAGGAAGCAAATGGAAATTCAGAAGTTAAAAAGTACAAAAACAATGAAAAATTCACTTGAGGAGCTCAACAGAAGATTTGAAGTGGCAGAAGGAAGAATTAGAGAACCTGAAGATAGACTGATAGAGATTACGCACTCTGAAAAACACAGAAAATAAAAAATGAAAAAATCAACAGAGCCTCACAGAAATGTGGAATACCATGAAGTGAACCAACATATACCTCATAAGTGAACAGAAAGAGAGTTTAGAGAGGAGTAGAAAAAACTTTTAGAAATAATGGCTCAAAGCTTCCCAAATCTGATGAAAAACATTAATCCACACATCCAAGAAGTTCAACAAACTCTAAGTAGGATATACACAAATAGATCCACGTTAAAACACATCACAGTAAAAATGCTCAAATAGAAAAATGATTCCTTGTGTACAAAGAAACCTCAAAAAGATTAATAGTTTACTTCTCATCAGAAACCATGGAGACCAGAAAGTAGATGAATGACATATTCAAAGTGCTAAATATTAAACTGCCAATCAAGAATCTTACACGCAGCAAGATTATCTGTCAAAAATGAAGGGGAAATAAAGGAATTCCCAGGTAAACAAAAAGCAGAGAATTTGTTGCTAGCAGACTCAGCTTGTAAGAAATATAAAGGAGGTTCTTCAGATTAAAAGCAAGTTATCCAAGACTAATGTGAATCAATGTGAAAGAAAGGACACCGGCAAATTACAACAGACAGTATGTATTTATATGAAATGTCCCAAGGAGGCAAATTGACAGGGACAGAAAGTAGATACAGTGTTTCCCAGGGGGACTAGGGTGAAAGTGGAATGGGAACTGACTGTTGGGATATTGTGAAATACACGTTTGGTCTTGGTCCCTCTTTCTTGGCATACAATTCCTGAAATCCCTGGAATCTCCAAGGTGATATCTTTTTATATGTTAATGAGTTGACTAGTAGCTGTCAGTCCCTATGCAGCTTCAGGATGGCGGCTGGCCATTGGAAAGACCAAGGTAGGATTACAGTGTTGGGACTTTCAGCACCAAATCCAGCTTCTGGGGAGGGGAGAGGGTTGAAGGTTAACTTGATCAACAATGGCCAGTGGTTTAGTCAATCGTGCCATGTGATGAAGCCTTAATAAAAGCTCAGAAGGACAGGGTTCAAAGAGCTGAAAACATGGAGGTTGCCAGAGGGTGGCACACTTGGGGTCAGCATGGATGCTCTGTGCCTCTTCCACCATACCTCACCCTTCTGTATCTCTTCATCTCCATCCTTGGTAACAGCCTTTATAATAAATTGGTAAAGGTGTTTCCTAGAGTACTGTGAGCCACTATAGCAAATTAATGAAATCTAAAGAGAGGGGTGTGGGAACCCCAGTTTATAGCCAGCCAGTCAGAAGCACAGGTTAAACAAACTGGGGCTTGTGACAGGCATCAGAAGTAGGAGGCAATCTTATAAGACTGAGCCCTCAACCTGTGGGATCTGACGCTATCTCTAGGAAGATAATGTCAGAATTAAATTGGAGGACACTCATCTGGAGTCCCCTGCATAATTTATTGCTTGTTTGGTGTGTGGAAAAAAATCCCACACATCTGGTGGCAGAAACGTGTTATGAGAGTGTAGCAGGAGAAACTGAGTTTGCTTATTCCTCTGTATTCACAAGTGCTAATTGGTAGAACATTTCTTTTTGGTCTGATGAAAATATTCTGGATTTAAATAGTGTTGATGACTGCACAGCCTTAAGTATGTACTAAAAACCAATGACCACTTTAAAAGGGTCAATTTTATGGTATGTGACTTATATCTCAATAATTTAAAAAGGGCAAATAATTTGAGTGGGCATTTCTCCAAAAAAGATGTAAAAAGTTTCAATAAATACTTGAAAAGATGCTCAACATCACTAGTCATCAGGGAAATGCATATTAAAATTACAATGAAATACCACTTCATACCTACTAGGATGGCTAGAATCAAATGTCTGATAATAACAAGTATCAATGAGGATGTAAAAAAAAAAATGAGAGCCCTTATCTACTGCTGGTGGGTATATAAAATGAAGCAAACACTTTGGAAAATGATCTGGCAGTTCCTCAAATGATTAAACAGAGTTACCCAATGACCCAGTTCTTTCCTCCTAGGTAAATACCCAAGAAAAATGAAATATGTCCACATAAAAACTCAGGTTTTATTATTACTCATAATAGCCAAAAAGTGAAGAGTCCAAATGCCCATCAGGAGAATGGATAAGTGGAATGTGGTATATCTACACAATGAACAATTATTCAGCCATAAAAAGGAAGCAGCACTGACACATGCTACAACATGGATGAACCTTGAAAACATTATGCTAAGTGAAAAAAGCCAATCACAAAAGACCACATATTTATATGGTTCCATTTATAGGAAATGCCCAGAAAAAATGAAATCTATAGAGACAGAAAGTAGTCTGATGGCTCCTGGGGCTAGGGAGGAGGGAAAGAATGGCAGCCGGGGCTTGCTAAAGAGTACAAAGAGGCCGGGTGTAGTGGCTCACGCCTATAATCCTAGCACTTTGGGAGGCTGAGGCAGGTGGGTCACCTGAGATCGGAAGTTCGAGACCAGCCAACCTGACCAACATGGTGAAACCCTGTCTCTACTAAAAATACAAAATTAGCTGGGTACGGTAGCATGAGTCTGTAATCCCAGCTACTTGAGAGGCTGAGGCAGAAGAACTGCTTGAACCTGGGAGGCGGAGGTTGCAGGAGCCGAGATCGTGCCACTGTACTGCAGCCTGGGCAACAAGAGCGAAATTCCGTCCCAAAAAAACAAAACAAAACAAAACAAAACAAAAAAAAAAAAAACCAAAAACCCCACAAAACAAAACAAAACAAAAAAGCACATGGTTTCTTTTTGGGATGACATCCAAATATGATATTCCAAAACTGACTGTGGTGCTGGTTACATAGCTCTTTGAATGTTCTAAAAACACTGGATTGGTACTTTAAACGGGTGAATTATTGATAATTACACCTCAAAGAAGTTAAAGGAAATTCTCCCTTTCTCCCTCCTTCCTGCTCTCCTTTCCTCAATAAAACAAAAAGCTACTAGGCAGACTTCTGGTTCTGTCCAGGTAGAGTTGACCCATTCCTCATCCTTACGACTTAGAAACTCTGGACACAATAGAACAGATAAGCATAGGAAGATTCTGAGAGGGAGAGACTGTCTAAGGACCTCAGGACTTGAGGAACAATATGGCTGTGAGCTACCTGGGATTCTTTATTGCCTCCCGTATATCCCCAACAGGGTGCTGCAGAAGCCTTCAACTCAGAACAAGCTATAAGAAAAGCCTGTCCCCCTTTGCCAAAGGTCTGTGGAAAATGTGACCTAACAACTGAATATATTTTTGGCAATACCCATACTACTCCAGTTAAAAACGCCATATCGTCTTCCAACCCCCAGTTTCAGAGAGGATGGAGAGGGAGCTGATCATCTATCAAACACTCCTGCTCTGCAGAAGTGGGATCAATCTACTTCTCCCATCAGGTGGTGTCAGAGGGATAAACATGGATCTCATCTTCTACTGTGTCTAGAAGGACCATGTGGTGCCCTGATTCCCCCAGTGGGTGGTTTTGGGGCTGATCAGGGAGCTAATTTTCCATATCCCAACTGGAAAAAGCAGGTGGCACTCTGATTCCCCTGCTGGGTGGCGGTGGTGACCTGAGCAGAAAGATGATTTCCCCCCATCAAGTAGAAATGGGCAGTGCTTCAGTTCCCCCGCCAGGCTGGTGTCACTGGGGTCTATCTGTGAGCTGTGCCTCACCCAGCAACAACCAGTCTTAACAGGGTGGTTTGAAGTGGGATTAGTCAACACCAGGCTCACCACCTGCCTCTACGTCAGTGGGACCCAGTGGGGACTTGAACCTTCGTTCTCATCCATCATCAAGGACACTGAACAAAGCTGTGCAAGTGGGGGCCTGTAAACACTCTATTTCCCCCCAAACTTCAATCTTAGCGAGGCCCAGTAGGGAGACAAACCTCCACATTCAATTGGTGTCAACAAGACTGAACAGCGCAGTGGGAGGAAAGGCTAGTTTGTATTCATGTATCTGCTGCCGCTTCCCCAAGCAACAGGGGAGCTTCAAGAGGAGTGGAGCCTCCTCACTCATTTGCCATCAATGAAGCAGAATGATGGGGTGTGAAGCAGGATAGTCAACATTCCCATTTCCCAATCCCCTGGTGTCAATGGGGTCCAGTGGGGAGGTGAACCCCCAACTGCACCTGGTATGAGGAGGAAAGAGGTGGTGGGAGGTGGGAGGGTTGGCATTACACTTCCCACCTTGTCCTCCCCTGAGGACCACAGGGCCCAGCCAGGAATGAGCTTCAGTCACACCTCGCAGAAACAAAGCAGTGTGAGTTGCTTCCACTTCTTCCTAGGTGGCAGTGGGGTCCAGATTTTTTTTTTCACATGTTGCTGATCTTATCCCCCCGACTCAAAGGCTAAATGACAGTGCAAGGCAATGCCCCACTTTCACTAAAAAGATGTCAAAGAGAACTGGTGAGAGACGTGAAATTCCACCTCGTCATCTGGACTGAGGCAGTGTTTCTAATCACCCAACTTTTGTTGGGGTGGTGTCAGTAAGGCTGAACAGGGAGCTGGGCATACACACTCACCTGGCTCCTGGGCAGTGCTTCAACAGGAAGACTGCCTGACAAGCAAGAAAAAAAAGGACCCAAAATGTACAGAATACAGCTGAAAATCACTTGTCATACCAATAATTAGGAAAATCACAACTTGAATCAGAAGAAACAATCAACAGACATTAAAATGGAGATAAATGATATGCTGAAAATTTCCAATAAGGACTTTAATTATAATGAGTCTTGGCACTGATTCCTAGAATAACTGGAATCATACAGAGAATGTTCTCTACCCACAATGAAATCAAACTAGAAATCGATAACAGAAAGACAACAGGAAAAACTCTAAAGACTTGGAAATTAAACGTCAAACTTACAAATAAATCATAAGTCAAATAGGAAGTCTCGAAGGAAATTAACAAAACACACAGAACTGAATCAAAATGAAAATATATCAAAATATATGTAAGACGCTGGTAAAGCAGAGATTTGTAAGAAATTTCTATCACTTAATGCTTATGTTAGAGGAGAGGAAAGGTCTCAAATCAGCAATCCAGATTTCAACCTAAAGTAAACTAGAAAAATGAGAGCAAAACACACACAAAACAAGCATTGGACAGATAAAAATAAGAACATAAATCAGTAAGTTTAAAAACAGGAAAACAACAGTGAAAATCAGTGATATAAGAAGCTGGCTCTGTGAAAAAAGAAATAAAATTGATAAACCTCTAGCAAGACTGACAAAAATTTTAAAAAGACACAAATCACCCATATCAGGAATGAAACACAGCTATCACTACAGATCTGGCAAGACTGACAAAAATAAAACAAAGACACAAATCACCCATTTCAGGAATGAAACAGGAGCTATCACTGCAGATCTGGCATCCATTTAAAGAATAACAAGGAACTAACACAAACAAATCAGAAATCATTGATATAAACTTGACAACTGAGAAGAAATGGATCAACTCCTTGAACACTGCCAACTACCAAGACTCAACCAAGATGAATGAGACAACCTGAACAGTTCTATAAAAATTAAAGAAATTGAATTAATAAACAAAAAGTTCCCCAAAAGAAATCTCCTGGCTTAAACGACCTCACTGGAGAATGCTACCAAACATTTAGAGAAGAATGGGCACCAATTTTCCACAATGCCTTCCAGAAAATAGAAGAGGAAGGAACATTTCCCACTTCCTTTTATGAGGCTAACATTACCCTGATACCAAAAGCAGATAGAGTACAAAAAGAGAAAACTATAGTCCAACATCAATCCTGAACTTAGGAAAAAAATCCTCAACAAAATATGAGCAAATAAAATCCAGCAATGCATAAAAATAATTATACACTACTACCAAATGAAATTTATTACAGGTACAGGCTGGTTTAACATTAAAAAAATCAATCAATATAATCCACCACACCAACAGGCTAAAGAAGAAAAATCATATGATCATATCAATTAACACAGAAAAAGCATTAGACAAAAAAAAATTCAACACTGACTCATGATAAAAACTCTCAGCAAGTTAAGAATGGAGGAGAACTAATTCAACTTGTTATGGAAAACTTACTGCTAACATCATACTGAAAAGGAAAAGACTGAATGCCTTCGCCCCACAATCAGGAAGAAGGCAAAGATTCTGCTCTTGTGACTTCTGCTTGGTAGAAGCTTTAGGCTACTATGATAAGGCAAGAAAAAAAATAACAGCATATGAATTGGAGAAGAGCAAACAGAACTGTCCTTATTTGCAGACATGATTGTTTATGTAAGAAAATCCCAAGGAATCACCAAAAACTTCCCAGAATGGAAAGTGAGCTCAGCAAAGTAGTAAGGCATAAAATCAACACACCAAAATCAATTGCATTTCCATACACAAACAAAAAACATGTGGAAACTGCATTTAAAAACACAATACCTAGGCCACGTGTGGTGGCTCATGACTGTAATCCCAGCACTTTGGGAGGCCAAGGCAGGCGGATCACCTGAAGTCAGGAGTTTGAGACCAGCCTGGGCAACATGGCAAAACTGTGTCTCTGCTAAAAATACAAAAATTAGCTGGGCGTGGTGGCAAGTGCCTGTAATCTCAGCTACTCAGGAGGCTGAGGCAGAAGAATTGCTTGAACCTGGGAGGCAGAGGTTACAGTGAGCTGAGTTCATGCCACTGCACTCCCATCCTAGGCAACAGAGTGAGACTCCATCTCAAAACAAACAAACAAACAAACAAACAAACCACAATACCAGTTAAAATCGCCCCAAAGAAAATGAAATACTTAAGTATAAACTTAAAACATGTATGAATCTGGCCAGGCGCAGTGGCTCACGGCTGTAATGCCAGCACTTTGGGAGGCCGAGGCGGGCGGATCATGCTGTTAGGAGATCGAGACCATCCTGGCTAACATGGTGAAACCCCATCTCTACTAAATAATACAAAAAATTAGCCAGGTGTGGTGGTGGGTGCCTGTAGTCCCAGCTACTTGGGAGGCTGAGGCAGGAGAATGGCATGAACCCGAGAGGCAGAGCTTGCAGTGAGCCGAGATCGTGCCACTGCACTCCAGCCTGGGTAACAGAGCAAGACTCCGTCTCAAAATAAATAAATAAATAAATAAATAATTAAAAAAATATATAAATCTATATGCTGAAAATTATAAAATTCTGATGAAAGAAATCAAAGATATAAAAAACAGAGAAACATATTGTGATTATAAATTAGAAGATGCAACAAAGATGGCAATCTCCTCAAATTGATTTACAAATTTAATTCTTATCAAAATCCCAGTAATATTTTTTGTTGACATAAATAAGCATATTTAAAGTCACAGGTCCTATCTAAAATGATCTTGAAAAAGAGAATAAGTGGGAAGAATCACTCTATCCAATACTAAGGCCTATTATATAACTACAGTATTCATGACAGGGTAGTATTGGTGGATGGACAGATATATTAGATCAGTGAAACCCAATAATGAATCTACAAACACATTCACATAGCTTCAGGGCACTAGGATAGATGAAAAGTTCTGAAGACTTGACAGCAAAAGTGTAATCCATAAAAGAATAATCGGACCTCATGAAAATTAAAAACTTTTTCTCAGAGAAGGATCATATGAAGAGATAGAAAGGTAAGTTATAGAGTGGGAGAATGTATCTGCAAACCACATATCAGAGCAAGATCTAATATCTAGAGTATATAAAGAACTCTTAAAACTCAAGAGTTAAAAAAAAAAATTAGTGGATAAAAGACACGCACTGATATGTAAAAAGAGAATATACAGATGGCAGATAAGCACATGAAAAGAGATTATCATTATTAGCCATTAAGGAAATGCAAATTAAAACCACAAAAGACACCACTATATAGCTCTAATGGCTAAAATAAATACTGATAAAACCTAATGCTGGTGAGGATGTAGAGAAGCTTGATCACTCATACATTGCTGGTAGGAATGTAAAATGGTACAACTACTCTGGAAAACAGTTTGGCAGTTTCATATAAAGTCAAACATGCAACTATCATATGACCTAGAAAGGAAATTCTTGGGTATTTATCCCAAAGTAATAAAAATCCATCTACACACAAAAATCTGTACACGAATGTTTACAGCAGCTTTATTAATAATAGCCCCAAACTAGAAAGAATCTAGATACCCTTCAGTGAATGAACTGATAAACACACTGTGGTACATCCATACCACGGAATACTACTCAACAATAAAAAGGAATCAACTATTGGTACACACAACAACCTGGATGAAACTCCAAGGAATTCGGCTGACTGAAAAACATCACTCCTAAAAGGTTACATACTGTGTGATTTTATACACATAACGTTCTTGCAAAGACAAAATTATAGAACTGGGGAACAGATAGTGGTTGCCACAGGCCAGAGTTATGAATGTAGATGGGTTTGACTATAAAGGAAATAAGAAGGATCCTGTGTTGATGGAACTGTTCTGTATTTTCACCGTAACAATGTCAATATCCTGGCTGTGATACTATTATTACACAATAGTTTTTCAAGCTGCTACTATTGGTGGAAATTAGATAAAGGGTAAATATGATCCCTCTGTATTATTTCTTATATTTGCATGTAAATGTACAATTATCTCAATATTTTAATTAAACATGTATATATAATCAAAGAGAAAGATCGTACATAAAGCCTAAGCAAGGGTCATCTAGCAGAGGTCAGGGCAACACAAGGAAGGCAACTAGTAAGGTGCATGGCATATGCTGTGGGGCCTGGCAGGGTACGGGCCCTGTATGGAAAATACAGCTGAGTTGCGTGATGGCCTGGCAGGGTTGAGAGACTGGTTAGGAAAAGGAGGACTGAGTAAACAAGCAAACATACTGGGGATAATAAGAGCCAGGTTTCTCATTCTTACATAATTATAAATGGGAACAGCTATAAAGATGGTGTAATATTGGATTAGAATTGAAAGTACTGGCCGGGCATGGTGGCTCAGGCCTATAATCCCAGCACTTTGGGAGGTCGAAGTAGGCAGATCACTTGAGGTCAGGAGTTCAAGACCAGCCTGGCCAACATGGTGAAACCCTGTCTCTACTAAAAAAATTAGTAGGGCACAGTGGTGGGTGCCTGTAATCCCTGCTACTTGGGAGGCTGAGGCAGGAGAATTGCTTAAACACAGGAGGCGGAGGTTGCAGTGAGTAGAGATTGTGCCACTGACTCCAGCCTGGGCAACAGGGAGACTCCATCTTAAAAAAAAAAAAAAAAAAGAATTGGAAGTACCAAAGTGAACTTGTGGTTTTCAATATATATAGACAGAAACAGAAATAAATATACAGTTGACTCTTGAATACAAGTTTTAACTGAGCTAGTCCACTTATATGCAGATTTTTATCAACCAAAAGGGACTGAAAATACAGTATATGCAAGATGCAAAACCCTTTAGCACGGGTGGGTAGCACAGAGGAGACTGTGAGACTTGAGTATGCATGGATTTGGTATACCGGGGGTGGGAGGGTCCTGGAACCAATCCGCTGTGTACAAGGAGGGATGACTGTACCCGTAAAAATGGACAGATACTTATGTATATGTATGAACACGTATTTCCTAGCTCTGTCCCCTAAAAGGGGTTGGGAATCATGATATTCCAGTAGTAGTGAGCATACCAGATCTTGGTTTCTAAGTACCATTTCCTACTAAAAAGAACCAAGGTTCCTTGAATAAATGGCTGATTTCTGGGCCAGGGCAAGAAAAGAATAAGATGAGCTGGAAGATCTTGCTGTGCCAGAGAGTGAGGAATACAGGAATGGCGGGGACACGTAAAATGGACATTGTAAACAGCTTGAAGGGGTTCTTACTGTCCAAATATGGGGAAACTGGAGCATCCAAATAAATCATAGTAAAGGATCACAATCCACTGAGCAAAACAGGAATCCATGCTAAATAAATAAACAATTGAACAAATAAGAACAGGAAATTCTTCCTTACACTAGAATGCCAACTAATAAAGACAGAAGGAATAATGAAATTAGAAAATCTCCAGTTATTGGAGCGTTGGGCAGGGGAAGAAAATCTCCAGTTATCTATCACAGTAATAATTAATTCAGGCAAGAAACAGTAATAGATGCTAAAGCTGTTAGGTAAAAGTTGGATGTGGAACAGGATATTTATGTAGTCTGAAAGCATCTCTCCTTAAAATATTAATTATGAGGGGAGAAAGAATAATTTATAATGGATAAACTTTGGCAGACACCGCTTTACTGATGTGATCAAACTAAACAGTGATGGGGCAAAACGACATCTTGTGCTATCTGTGATCCTTCTACCAAAAATGCATAATCTCAGTCTTATCATGAGGAAACAGGAGACAAACCCAAACTGAGGAACATGTTACAAAAAAAAAAGTCTGTAATCTTAAAAAATGTTAAGGTCATAAAGGTCAAGAAAGGAGTGACTAAGGCCTTTGAAAGGGATTTAAAAAACATTACCAGAATCATTTTCCTATTAAAGGATATTATTGGGACTGCTGACAAAACTTGAATGGGGGTCTCTGAGTGAATAGAATGTAGGAGTTCTTTTGTGTGCTTTTCTTGTACGATTACTGTAAGTTTGAAATTATTTCAAAATAAAAAAATTAACATCACAAAAAGCAAGACAATCATACAGCCTGGGCATCCTGAGGCAGGAATATAGCACTGCCCATGAAACAGTCTTGCCAACTAAAAAAAAATCTGACTAGACTCTACATCCATCTACCAATTTATAGAAAATACCATGTCGATACAATCAGCAAAATACAGACTGTGGCAAACTGCACAAGGCAAAAAAACCTGTTTTCTTCAACAAATAAACTGTAAGGAAAAAGAGACAGAGGGAAGCCCAAGTTTAAAAGAGATTGAAAGCTGGGCAAGGTAGGTCATGCCTGTAATCCTAACACTTTCAGAGGCTATGGTGGGTGGACCACTTGAGGCCAGGAGTTTGAGACCAGCCTGGCCAACATGGCTAAACCCTGTCTCTACTAAGAAAACAAAAATTAGCCAGGTATGGTGGCGCGTGCCTGTAATCCCAGCTACTCGGGAGGCTGAAACATGAGAATCGCTTGAACTTGGGAGGCAGAGGTTACAGGGAGCCAAGATCATGCCACTGCACTCCAGCCTGGGAGAGAAAAAAGCAAAGAGATTGAAGCTAAATAGCAACCAATTACAATGTATTGACTTTTTTTGAATCCCAATTCAAACAAATTATACACACACGATATATATATAAATATATCTATGGTATATCTATAAGACAATTAGAAATTGAACACTGTTTAGATATTTGATGATATCAAGCAAATACTGTTGATTATTTGAGGTATGGTAGTATTGATGTGGCTTATTGTTATTATTATTATTATTATTATTTTTGAGATGGAGTCTCACTCTGTCACCAAGGCTAGAGTGCAGGGGTACTACATGATCTTGGCTCCCTGCAACCTCCACCTCCTGGGTTCAAGCAATTCTCCCGCCTCAGCCTCTCAAGTAGCTGAGATTACAGGCACACGCCACCACACTCAGCTAATTTTTTTGTATTTTTAGTAGAGATGAGGTTTCACCATATTGGCCAGGCTGGTCTCGAACTCCTGACCTTATGATCCACCCAATTCAGCCTCCCAAAGTGCTGAGATTACAGGTGTGAGCTACCGGGCCGGGCCAATGATGTGGTTATTTAACAAATAAAATGATGCGATGCCTCAGTTTGCTTCAAAGTGCAGGGAACTGTGAGAGAAGTGAGTGGCTGAGATTGTTAAAACTGGGTTATGGTACATATTTGAGGGATGATGCATACATGGGGGATGATACAAATATGGGTATCTTTATTTTATTCTGTATACTTTTGTGTTTGAAATTTTCCATAATAAAAGTTTTTTGTTTTGTTTTTTTAATGGCCAGGCATAGTGGCTCACTCCTGTAATCTCTTTGGGAGGCTGAGGCAGGCAGGTCATTTGAGGTCAGGAGTTTGAGACCAGCCTGGCCAACATGTGAAACCCCATCGCTACTAAAAATACAAAAACCAGCTGGGCGTGGTGGCACACACCTGTGGTCCCAGCTACTCGGGAGGCTGACAGGAGAATCTCTTGAACCTGAGAGGCAGAGGCTGCAGTGAGCCAAGATCGTGTCACTGCCCTCCAGCCTAGGCAACAGAGTGAGACTCCATCTCAAAAAGACAAAAAAAAAAAAAAAAAAAATTTTTTTTAACTAGTAGAATCAAGATTTAACTCTAGGTCTGTCTCACTCCACAGCTACTTCTTGATAAGTTTTCTATTTTCCTTTAAAAATAAATACTTTATTTATGTATCCCCCAATTACATTTTCCCATGATTCACTATATAACATTTAAAAAAATACTTCCCATCCACAAACATAATAAAGTATAACTATCTTTATAGATGAGATATGCTTTACTAAAATTAGCTATAAAGCAAATGTTATTTGTCTAGATTTTTTCCTAACTAAAAATTAGCTGCATTTATACTAAGAGGAAAATTTTAATTAAAAAGATGTTTTTTGGAAAAGTAAAAGTCAGCATACCTAGTGGATCGCAATAGAGGTGGTGTGACCTTCCTGGGGGTGTTTGGAAACATGCCGGGTTTTTTCATTGTCACTGGAACCTGGGGATGCTACTGGATTTAGTGGGAGGGGGCAGAGATGCTTGCTCAGAGTTCTCCAGTACAGCAAAGAGTTGTCCCACCCCCAAAGACAACAGAATTGCCATTGAGAAACACCAACTAAGAGGTAACATTTACAACAGAAGAAAGAAAAGGGAGAAAGGTTCATCTGACTCAGACTTGTTGGATGAAGAGTTACTCAGGGGGAAGGAAACATTATTCTAGAAGGGAAGCAGCCAGTAGACATCATTCTTGCGTTTGTTTTAGACAATACTTCTTTCTAAGACCAGGGAAACTAACACATTAAGTCTGGCACCTAGAAGCTGTCCACAAATGGTAGTTACCAGTAGTATTAGTGCCTCTAGGGCGAAACACAGCAAAGACGGATGAAGGAGGATCTACAAGGATATGGAGTTTGGACAAGATGAGAAGTGGGAAACAATGATTTTCTTGATGAGAGAGAACGCCCCCTGGTGGAGTGGTCAGATTCCAACAAGAACACAACAGAACTGACTTGTTCTAGCAAGTGTTGAACTCAATACCTTTAGTTAGACCCTTACTCCTTTACTCTTCTTCCTATCATCAAATCTATACTTGGGGGAGAAATCCTTCAAAGTTCTCTATACAGTAGGACTAAAGTGAATGTCGGCAAAGCCCCAAGGGGGCAGTTAGAAAATACTGCAAGTGGTACTGCCAAGAGAAATTACTTAACATCTCTCTTGGTTAACTGCTGGTGGTGGCAGCAAGACCAGCAACATGAAAGTAGAAGCAGGAAGGCTCCCAGCTCAGAGCTTGTGATGGTCAGGAAGAGTAAAGGGCAAATGTGGTAGTAAGAGTTCAAGTCATGACACTTGTCCTTGCCTGGGGTATCATTAAAAAGCAAAACAGCATGAGAGAAAAAACACTGGGAGAAGTAGGGCTCTCTTCTTCATATTAGAATCCCAAGTTGCATGTATTACTCACTGCTTTATCATCTTGGCCAAGATGAAGAAGAGAGCCTTTTCTTTTGTGTCCATTCATATAGCTACTTTTATTAAATGCTAGCTTGCACAGAGAGACAAAAAGTGTATTAAAGAGGTATTACCTTTCATGTTTGCAACACACTTGCTGTTATTCATGAAGGTAGAGTATGGCTGTTCATTCTGAGGCAAGACTCCTGCAGCCATGGTAGTCTGTTGGAAAGAAAAATTATGTTTTGAAAGTTTGCCTTGGGATAGTCATTTATTAATTACCCAAAATATGGCTAGATCTTTGTTATCCAATGCTGCAGTCATTGGTCAAGTGGCGGATAGTTGAAATATGGCTAGTCAGGTTGAGATGTGCTGTAAGTGTAAAATACACACAAGATGCTGAAAATTTAACACAAAAAATACAATGTAAAATACCTCAATAATTTTTACATTAATTACACATGCTAAATTTCATGGCTAAGACATTATTGTATTGCTAAAATGATACAGTTTCCACTGAGGAAAGTTAATTAAATCTTCTTAGATGTCAAAAAAACAAAAACTATCATCTTTATTAAGTTTTTTCTATATGCCAGACACCAATATTAAATCACTTTTTTCTAACAAGAGCTCTACGAAGTAGCTCTCATCCCCTATTTTAAAGGGGTAGAAGTCGTGTCAGTAGGATTAACACACACTAAGTAGTAGGGTGGTAGTTAATCCCATCTTTCAGCTTCCATCAGTTTTTTTCAACTAGTACACAGCTGCAGATGAAAGAAATTCTAATAAAGATGATCTCAACATTTTTGAGCTTCCAGATAAACAACAGTGTAATTCCACTTTGTAGCTCCTAACAGTACCTCAATGTAAATATTGATGAAAACAAAACTCAGTTGTGGAATTTTACAAATGATAAAACTATTTCCGTAAAATGCAAGCACATAACCCAGAAAAGTTTATGGAGTTGACTATGATATAAGAGAAAATAACACAATTCTAAAGTTTTTTCTAAATAATGATTTTAATAATTTTCTTTGCAAAACCATGTTTATGGTTTGAACATCTATTATTGGGGGGTCAAATATTATACTTTTTTTAGCTTATTAAATGGCTATGAATTTTATTTAAAGTCAATAAAAACTTGTCAAAATTCTTGCACCAATAAATCTACAGTGGTAATTAAATCCAGCCCTAATTAATATTTTTCTCTGGTGCACTGGATCATTCCTCTAAGAAAAAGTCACTTCTCAAATCTCAGTGATTCTTTGAGAATTTCAAGTTCACTAAAATTTTACTTCTAAAAGCAATCTTTATATGCTCAAGAAGTACAAAATTAAAAATCTAAAATCCTATTTGATAAAGCTATTTCCCTTCAAAAGAAATACAGGAATTAAAATCACAGGGGTGATCTAAAGTGAAATTAAAAAGAATGCTTTCTGAAATAATAATAATGTCATACACTGGGTATCATACTAATTAATGCAAAAGTTTATAATGTGCATAATATTTCAAATAAACATTACATAAAGACATTAAGTAAACAGACTAATGGAACAAGTTGTTCCATGAAATTCATTAGCAAAAACTTAATTTGAAAGGATAGCCATTAAGATTAGACTTAGATAAAACTTTTTTTTTTTTTTTACCATATTTTAAAATTTGGACTATTTTCTTAAAACATTTTGATGGGAAAAACAAGTATCACCATATTAGAATCATGGAATTTTGGAGCAGCTGGGACTCTAGCCCTGGCTATTTTGTATATAAGATGTTATGAACCATGTCCCAGAGAAGGTCCTGCCTTGTCCCACATGATCCAGCATGGAAAGTCACAGAGCATGTTGGTGACAAACTTGGACCAGTCATCACTTTTTTTGTGAAGCTTTCCCTGTCCTCACTCTTTGCTCTTCAGCTGTAATGTAATGAAACATGTATACCTGACAGTATCCCCTGTAGACCATGGGGTCACGAGGAGGAGGTATGACTGGTTTACCTTTATGTATCTAGAGAATGGAAAAGCCAGAAAAACTGAAATGGACCATACTTGACTGAGTTGAGTCTATTCATATCTTATTTATCTTTGTATTCTAAAGCCTATTGAAAACATGTCTAATATGGTTTGGATCTGTCCCCACCCAAATCTCATGTCAAATTGTGTTCACCAATGTTGGAGGTAGAGTCTGTGGGAGATGACTGGGTCATGGGGGTGGATCCTTCATGAATGATTTAGCATCATCTCCTTGATGTTGTCTTGTGGTAGAGTTCTCATGAGATCTGGTTGTTTAAAAGTGTGTAGCAACACCCCCCCCCTGCCCTTCCTCCTGCTCCCACTCCCTTTGCCTTCCACCATGAGGCCTCCCCCAAAGCAGATGTTGCCATGCTTCCTGTACAGCCTGCAGAACCATGAGACAATCAGACCTCTTTTCTTTAGAAATTACCAAGTTTCATGTATTTCTTTATAGTAATGCGAGAATGGAATAAGAAGGCAGCTTTGGAACTGGCTAATGGGCAGAGGTTGGAAGAGTGGGAAGGGCTCAGAAGACTAGAAGATGAGGGAAAATTTGGAACTTCCTAGAGACTTGTTGAATGGTTGTAACTAAAATGCTCATAGTGATATGGAGAGTGAAGGCCAGGCTGAGGAGGTCTCAGATAGAAATGAGGAACTTACCAGGAACTGGAGCAAAAGTCACTTTTGTTAAACCTTGGCAAAGAGCTTGGCTGGATTGTGCCCCTGCCCTAGGTATCTGTGGAACTCTGAACTTGACAGAGAATTTAGGGTATCTAGTGGAAGTAAAATGTTTAAGAAGTCACCTGGCTGCTTCTAAAAGCCTATCTCATATGCATGAGCAAAGACATGACCTGAAAGTAGAACTTATATTTAAAAGGGAAGCAGAGCATAGAAGTTTGGAAAATTTGCAGCCTGGCCATGTGGTAGAAAAGAAAAGTCCATTTACAAGAGAGCAATTCAAGCAGGCTGGAGAAATTTGCACACCGAAAAGGAAGGCAAGTGCTGATACTCAAGACAATGGGAACAATGCCTTGAAGGCATTTCAGAGACCTTCCAGGTAGCCCCTCCCAATACAGGCTCAGAGGCCTAGGAGGAAAGGGTGGTTTTGTGGGCTATGCCCAGGGCCCTGCTGCCCTGTGCAGCCCCAGGACACTGCTCCCTGCACCCTAGCAGCTCCAGCTGTAGCTAAAATTGGCCCAAGTACAGTTCAGGATACTGCTTAAGAGGGTGCAGGCCATAAGCCTTGGTGTCTCCTATGTGGTGTTTAGCGTGCAGGTGCACAGAATGCAAGAGTTGAAGCTTGGGAACTTCCACCTGGATTTCAGAGGATATATGGAAAAACCTGAATGTCCAGGCAGAAGCCTGCTACAGGAGCAGAGAAACTTTACCAGGGCAGCACAGAGGGGAAATGTGGGGTCGGATCCCCAACACAGAGCCCCCATTGGGGCACTGCCTAGTGCAGCTGCGAGAAGAGGGCCACTCTCCTCCAGATCCCGGAATGACAGTGTCACCAGCAGCTTGCACCTTGTGTCTGGAAAAGCCATAGGCACTCAATGCCAGCCCATGACAGCAGCCTTAGGAGATGAACCCTGCAAAGCTACAGGAGCTGAGCTGCCCAAGGACTTGGGAACCCACCCTGTGCATCAGTGTGCCCATGGAGTATTTTGGAGCTTTAAGGATGAATGACTGCCCTGCTAGGTCTCAGACTTGCATGGAGCTTGTAGCCCCTTTCTTTTGGCTGATTTCTCTTTTTTGGAACGGGAGTATTTACCCAATGCCTATATCCCCATTTTATCTTAGAAGTAACTAATCTGTTTTTGATTTTACAGGCTCATAGGTGGAAGGTACTAGCCTTGTCTCTGATGAGACTTTGGACTTTTGAGTTAGTGCTGGAATGAGTAAAGACTTTGGAGTACTGTTGGAAAGGCATAAGTGTATTTTACAATGTGAGAAGGACACGAGATTTGGAGGGGCCAGAGGTGAAACTGTATGGTTTGGATCTGTGTCCCCACTGAACTCTCATGTGGAACTGTAATCCCCATGTTGAAGGTGAAGGTGGGGCCTGCTGGGAGGTGACTGGATCATGGGTGGGGGCAGAGTTCTCATGAATGGTTTAGCATGGTCCCCCTTTGGTACTGTATAGTGAGTTCTCATTGGATTCAGTTGTTTAAAAGGGTGCAGCACTTCCCTCTGCCTTCCTCCTGCTTCTGTCATGTAAGATGCCTGCTCTTGCTTTGCCTTCTGCCATGAGTAAAAGTTCCCTGAGGCCTCCCCAGAAGCCAATGCTGCCATGCTTCCTGTACACCTGCAGAACCGTGAGCCAATTAAACCTCTTTATAAATTACTCAGTCTCTGGTATTTCTTTATAGCAACAGGAGAATGGACTAACACAATGTTTATTAAAAAAGTGTATGTTGAGTTAATTGTACTCTTATGGGTTACAATTATGGACTACTTTAAAGACTTATTTCTAACTAATCCTTCAGAAACTCTAAGTTGTAAGGAACTTCAGAAGTTCCTTTAGGAGAATCCTAACCAAATGTGAGCATACTCTCCACAATATCTTTGTCTAAACAGTAACAGTGACATCATTACACAGCTCTGGTAGCTAGAAAGCTTTTTATAATATTACCACTCTGTAATTTCTACCCACTGGTCCTATTTCTGCTCACACAGAACAATACACCCCTTCTTCCATATATCTAAAGCTAGTGATCATGCTCCCCTCACTTCTGATGTATAGCTTCCCAGATGATACATTAGCAGTTCCCTTTACCTTTTGTCATAAGTAATGTTTCTAGACCTCCTCACCAGCTTGGATGCTCTTTTCTATATACACACTCTATAGTCATCAATATTCTAGTGCCCAGAACTGGAGCCTAGTTCCCAGATGTGAAATGATCATCAAAAATAAGAACAAAACCAGTCATCTTCCTTATCTGAAAAGTTTATGTGGCTTGTTATCACTTTAGCATTTTCAGCAATCTCAAGACACATCAGGATACAACAACAGTCAAAGAATAAAGCTGGTCTATATATTTTGAGGCTAAAAAAGATATTCACTAGGGATAACTAAACATATATGAAAGTTTAAAGTGAATAAATGGTAACAGAATGAAAAATGAAAGTCTCTACCTTCTATCCCCCCAAGCCAAGTTTTATCCCACAGAGGTAAACCATTTAAACTCTCACTTTAGTTATTCTGGGGCTGCGGGTAATAATCACTATACTTAGACCTCTGGTTCTTATGCTACCATCTTTAAATCATACTACTGAATTCCTGATTTAAAGATGAGGAAACTGGCTCATTTATCCTACCTTCCATCATGCCAGACCTTCTCCTATATAATACATCAAAATATTTGTCTTCTGATTATTTCTGTAATTTAAAATTCTGATTATCTTTGTAAATTTTAAAGGTGAATATCCTTTAACCGTCTCTTATTCTATCATTTTTAAACAGTATCTTGATTCTTTCGATGTAAATTAGTTAACTTACACTACTGTCCACTTGCTTTTCCCCTCCACTTTCAAGTTCTGCCAACCATACCATTTTTTTTTTTTTTTTTTTTTTTTGAGACGGAGTCTCGCTGTGTCTCCCAGGCTGGAGTGCAGTGGCCTGATCTCGGCTCACTGCAAGCTCCACCTCCCGGGTTCACGCCATTCTCCCGCCTCAGCCTCCCAAGTAGCTGAGACTACAGGCGCCCGCCACCACGCCCGGCTAGTTTTTTGTATTTTTAGTAGAGACGGGGTTTCACCATGTTAGCCAGGATAGTCTCGATCTCCTGACCTCGTGATCCACCCGCCTCGGCCTCCCAAAACCATACCATTTTTATATGAAGATTTTTAACTTTTAAATTTCAGTTAATCTATAATTTTCTCAAGCTTTATCTGTAGACTTATTCTAAATGTGAGACAAAATACAATTGTTATCACTATTGAGAGGTGACAACATGCTGGCGGCCCTCACTGGCTCTCAGCATCTCCTTGGCCTCAGCATCTGCTCTGGCCATACTTGAGGAGCCCTTCAGCCCGCTGCTGCACTGTGGGAGCCCCTCTCTGGGCTTGCCGAGGCCACAGTTGGCTCCCTCTGCTTGCAGGGAGGTGTAGAGGGAGAGGCGTGGGAAGGAACCAGGGCTATGCACCACGCTCGCGGGCCAGCGTGAGTTCCAGGTGGGTGCGGGCTCCACAGGACCTGTACTCAGAGTGGCCCACTGGCGCCACCGGCACGGGCAGTGAGGGGCTTAGCACCCAGGCCAGCAGCTGCAGAGGGTGCACCAGATCCCCCAGCACTGCTGGCTGGGCCCTGCTCGAATTCTCACTGGGCCTCAGTCACCTCCCTGTGGGGCAGGGCTCAGGACCTGCAGCCCACCATGCCCGAGCACCGCCCCCACCCCCCTCCCCGTGGGCTCCCGCGCTGTCCGAGCCTCCTGGACGGGTGCTGCCCCCTGCTCCCCAGCGCCCAGTCCCATCCACTGCCCAAGGGCTGAGCAGTGCCGGCGGGTGGTGCGGGACTGACAGGCAGCTCTGCCCGTGGTCCCAGCGTGGCATCAACTAGGGGAAGCCAGCTGGGCTCCTGAGTTGGGTGGGGACTTGGAGAACTTTTATGTCTAGCTGGGGGATTGTATATGCACCAACCAGCACTCTGTCTAGCTCGGGGTTTGTGGATGCACCAATCAGCACTCTGTATCTAGCTAATCTGGTGGGGAGTTGGGGAACTTTTATGTCTAGCTGGAGAATTGTAAATGTACCAATCAGCACCTTGTGTCTAGCTCAAGGATTGTGAATGCACCAAGCAGCACCCTGTGCCTAGCACAAGGTTCGTAAATGCACCAATCAGTGCTCTGTGTCTAGCTAATCTAGTTGGGACTTGGAGAACTTCTGTGTCTAGCTAAACGATTGTAAATACACCAATCAGCACTCTGTGTCTAGCTCAGGGATGTAAATGCACCAATCAGCACTGTCAAAATGAACCAATCAGCTCTCTGTAAAATGGACCAATCAGTTCTCTGTAAAATAGACCAATCAGCTCCCTGTAAAATGGACCAATCAGCAGGATGTGGGTGGGGTCAGATAAAGGAATAAAAGCAGGCTGCCTGAGACAGCAGTGGCAACCCGCTGAGGTCCCCTTCCATGCTATGGAAGCTTTGTTCTTTTGCTCTTCACAATAAATCTTGCTGCTGCTCACTCTTTGAGTCCGCGCTGTCTTTATGAGCTGTAACATTCACCGTGAAGGTCTGCAGCTTTACTCCTGAAGCCAGCGAGACCACGAACCCACCAGAAGGAAGAAACTCCGGACACATCTGAACATCAGAAGGAACAAACTCTGGACACACCATCTTTAAGAACTGTAACATTCACCGCAAGTGGCCGCGGCTTCATTCTTGAAGTCAGAGAGACTAAGAGCCCATCAATTCCAGATACATTTTGGCAACCACGAAGGGACCATTGCCTATCGCCAAGCGGTGAGACTATCACCTATCACCAAGCAGTGAGTACCATCGGACCCCTTTCGCTTGCTATTCTGTCCTATTTTTCCTTAGAATTCAGGGACTAAATACCAGGCACCTGTCGGCCAGTTAAAAGTGACTAGTGTGGCCGCTGGACTAAAGACACAGATGTTAAGCTTTCTGGGAAAGGGCTCTCTAACAACCCCCGAGTCTTTGGAGTTGGGAGCGTTGGTTTGCCTGGAACCAGCTTCCACTTTTCCTGTACCTCTGGGCTGAGCCGAAGGTTGACAGAGAGGAAAGCCATTGAGCTCCGGGGTCCCGACAACAAGTTAGTTGACCCTACGGCCATGAGCAGAGGTCTCAAAGGCATGTCATCAAAGCGAGACTCGCCCATCTATCCTATCTATCCTGACTCTTGCCCCCTGGGTCCTAATGTCTGCCAGACAAAGTTCCTCTCACCTCTCTTCTCTGAGGCTAGTCCCGCTTTTAAAAATCACTCCCTGTCTCTGGTGCTTTTCTAGTTTCACCAATAAAAATGACTTCTAGTATAAACTCGAAGACTCTGTTACCTTCTTTAGGCACCCGGGCTCACCAATCAGAAAGACATAATTTTTGCCCAAAGCCCTGTTGTAGGGGGGATTACCTGGAATTTTAGGATACCTTCTCAGACAAACAGGCCTAACAAAAGCTATTCCTGAAGCTAGGATCTGGGGAGCCTCAGAAATTGTATCCTTCCTATTCATATAAGTGGGGACAAAAGGCATCACTCTTCCAACTCTGGAGATCCCTTCCCTCCCTCAGGGCATGGTCCTCCACTTCATTTTTGGGGCATAACATCTTTATAGGATGGGGGTAAAGTCCCAATACTAACAGGAGACTGCTTAGGACTCTAACAGGTTTTCGAGAATGCGTTGGTAAGGGCCACTGAATCAGATTTTTCTCGGTTCTCCTTGTGGTCTAGGAGGACAGGCAAGCGTGTGGGTTTTCGAGAATGCGTCAGTAAGGGCCACTAAATCTGACCTTCCTCGATCCTCCTTGTGGTCTGGGAGGAGAACTAGTGTTTCTGCTGCTGCTTCAGTGAGCGCAACTATTCCTATCAGCAGGGTCCAGGGACCGTTGTGGGTTCTTGGGCAGGTGGAGAAACAACACAAACCAAAACTGTGGGCGGTTTTGTCTTTCAGATGGGAAACACTCAGGCATCAACAGGCTCACCTGTGAAATGCATCCTAAGCCATTGGGACGAATTTGACCCACAAACCCTGAAAAAAGAGGTGGCTCATTTTTTCCTGCACTATGGCTTGGCCCCAATATTATCTCTCTGATGGGGAAAAATGGCCACCTGAGGGAAGTACAGATTACAATACTATCCTGCAGCTTGACCTTTTTTGTAAGAGGGAAGGCAAATGGAGTAAAATACCTTATGACCAAGCTTTCTTTTCATTGAGAGAGAATACACAACTATGCAAAGCTTACAATTTATATTTCACAAGAGAACCTCTCAGCTTACCCCATATCCTAGCCTCCCTATAGCTCCCCTTCCTATTAATGATAATCCTTCTCTAATCTCCCTTGCCCAGAAGGAAATAAGCAAATAAATCTCAAAACGACCACAAAAACCCCCAAGCTATCGGTTATGTCCCCTTCAAACTGTAGGGGGAGGGGAATTTGGCCCAACCCGGGTATATGTTCCCTTCTCCCTCTCTGACTTAAAGCAGATTAAGGCAGACCTGGGGAAGTTTTCAGACAACCCTGATAGGTACATGGATGTCCTACAGGGTCTAGGGCAAACCTTCGACCTTGCTTGGAGAGATGTCATGCTACTGTTAGATCAAACCCTGGCCTTTAATGAAAATAATGTGGCTTTAGCTGCAGCCCGAGAGTTTGGAGATACCTGGTATCTTAGTCAAGTAAATGATAGAATGACAGCCGAAGAAAGGGACAAATTCCCTACTGGTCAGCAAGCCGTCCCCAGTATGGATCTCCACACCCTTACTAGGGAGGGATATATTAGCCAAGGCTGGAGCTACTATCTACATGAATATGGGGAACAAGTTACCCATTTGTTGTCCCCTCCTTGAAAGAGGAATCAACCCTGGAGTCTGGGCATTGGAGGGACAGTTTGGAGGGGCAAGGGATGCTCGCCCGATCCAAATCAGGTTAGGGGATCCCACCCCTTTTCCTTATCGAAGGCAATGTCCCTTGAGACCTGAAGCTCATGGGGGATTTCAGGATATTGTTGAACATTTAAAAGCTCAAGGCTTAGTAAGGAAATGAAACAGTCCCTGCAAAACTCCAATTCTAGGAGTGTAGGAACTGAACAGTCAGTGGAGACTAGTGCAGGATCTTGGACTCATCGGTGAGGCAGTAATTCCTCTATATCTGGTTGTACCCAACCCCTATACCCTGCTCTCTCATATACCAGAGGAAGCAGAATGGTTCATGGTTCTGGACCTCAAGGGTGCCTTCTGTATTCCCCTGCACTCTGACTCCCAGTTTCTCTTTGCCTTTGAGGATCCCACAGACCACACATCCCAACTTACATAGACAGTCTTGCCCCAAGGGTTTAGGGACAGCCCTCATCTGTTTGTTCAGGCACTGACCCAAGATCTAGGCCACTTCTCAAGTCCAGGCACTCTGGTACTTCAGTATGTGGATGATTTACTTTTGGCTACCAGTTCAGAAGCCTTGTGCCAGCAGGCTACTCTAGATCTCTTGAACTTTCTAGCTAATCAAGGGTACAAGGTGTCTAAGTTGAAGGCCCAGCTTTGCCTACGGCAGGTTAAATATCTAGGCCTAATCTTAGCCAGAGGGACCAGCGCCCTCAGCAAGGAACGAATACAGCCTATACTGGCTTATCCTCACCCTAAGACATTAAAACAGTTGTGGGTGTTCCTTTTGCTGACTGTGGATCCCCGGATACAGCAAGCTAGCCAGGCCACTCTATACTCATCTAGTAAAATGGAAACCAGAGGCAGAAATAGCCTTCAAAACCTTAAAGCAGGTCCTAGTACAAACTCCAACTTTAATCCTTCCAACAGGACAAAACTTCTCTTTATACATCACAGAGAGCAGGGATAGCTCTTGGAGTCCTTACTCAGACTCATGGGACAACCCCACAACCAATGGCATACCTAAGTAATGAAACTGATGTAGTAGCAAAAGGCTGGCCTCACTGTTTACAGGTAGTTGAGGCGATGGCCATCTTAGTGTCAGAAGCTGTCAAGATAACACAAGGAAAGGACCTCACTGTCTGGACTATTCATGATGTAAATGGCACACCAGGTGCCAAAGGAAGTTTATGGTTATCAGACAACCACCTACTTAGATACCAGGCACTACTCCTTGAGGGACCGGTGCTTCAAATACGCACATGCGTGGACCTCAACCCTGCCACTTTTCTCCCAGAGGATGGGGAACCAATCGAGCATGACTGCCAACAAATTATAGTCCAGACTTATGCCACCCAAGAAGATCTCTTAGAAGTCCCCTTAGCTAATCCTGACCTTAACCTATATACTGATGGAAGTTCATTTGTGGAGAATGGGATATGAAGGGCAGGTTATGCTATAGTTAGTGATGTAACTACTTGAAAGTAAGCCTCTTTCCCCAGGGACCAGTGCCCAGTTAGCAGAACTAGTGGCACTTACCCGAGCCTTAGAACTGGGAAAAGGGAAGAAGAGTAAATGTGTAAACAGATAGCAGGTATGCTTGTCTGATCCCACATGGCCATGCTGCAATATGGAAAAAGGGGAGTTCCTAATCTCTGGGGGAAACCCCAATGAATACCACAGGGAAATTATGGAGTTATAGCACACAAGAAGGTGGCAGTCTTACACTGCTAAAACCAACAAAATTGGAAGGAGAGGGGAGAACAAGAGCATAAGCTGCTAGCAGAGGCAGGGAAAGATCAGCAGAAAGGAAAAGAGAGAAAGAGGAAGAGACAGAGAGAAAGTCAAATAAGGAAAGAGAGGAAGAGACAAAGAGGGAGTCAGAGAGAAAGAGACAAACAAAGGAGAAGTTGAAGAGAAAGAAAGAGAGATGGAAGTAGTAAAGAAAAAACAGTGTACCCTATTCCTTTAAAAGCCAGGGTAAATTTCTGTCTACCCAGCTAAGGTATATTCTTCTTATGTGGAATGTCGACCTACATCTGCCTCCCCACTAAATGGACAGGCACCTGCACCTTAGTCTTTCTAAGTCCCAACATTAACATTGCCCCAGGAAATCAGACCTTATCAGTACCCCTCAAAGCTCAGGTCCATCAGCACAGAGCCATACAACTAATATCCCTACTTATAGGGTTAGGAATTGCTACTGCCACAGGAACCAGAATAGCCAGTTTATCTACTTCACTGTCCTACTACCACACGCTCTCAAAGGATTTCTCAGACAGTTTGCAAGAAATAACAGAATCTATCCTTGCTCTACAATCCCAAATATACTCTTTGGCAGCAGTGACTCTCCAAGACCACCAAGGCCTAGACCTCCTCACTGCTGAGAAAGGAGGACTCTGTACCTTCTTAGTGGAAGAGTGTTGTTTTTACACTAACCAGTCAGGGATAGTACAAGATGCTGCCTGGCATTTACAGGAAAAGGCTTCTGAAATCAGACAACACCTTTCAAACTCTTATACCAACCTCTGGAGTTGGGCAACATGGCTTCTCCCCTTTCTAGGTCCCATGGCAGCCATCTTGCTGTTACTCGCCTTTGGGCCCTGTATTTTTAACCTTCTTGTCAAATTTGTTTCCTCTAGAATTGAGGCCATCAAGCTACAGGTGGTCTTACAAATAGAATCCCAAATGAGTTCAACTAACAACTTCTACCGAGGACCCTTGGACCCACCTGCTGGCACTTTCACTGGCTTAGAGAGCTCCCCTCTGGAGGTCACTATAACTGCAGGGTCCCTTCAGCTCCCCTATCCAGCAGGAAGTAGCTAGAGCGGTCATCGGCCAAATTCCCAACAGCAGTTGGGGTGTCCTGTTTAGAGGGAGGATTGAGAGGTGACAATGTGTTCGTGGCCCTCGCTCGCTCTCAGTGCCACCTCGGTCTCAGCGTCCACTCTGACCATGCTTGAGGAGCCCTTCAGCCCACCGCTACACTGTGGGAGCCCCTCTCTGGGCTGGCCGAGGCCAAAGCCGGCTCCCTCTGCTTGCAGGGAGGTGTGGAGGGAGAGGCGCGGGTGGGAACTGGGGCCGCATGCTGAGCTCGTGGACCAGCGTGAGTTCCGGGTGGGCGCAGGCTCAGCAGGTCCTGCACTTGGAGCAGCCCGCCAGCACTGCCGGCCCTGGGCGGTGAGGGGCTTAGCACCTGGGCCAGCAGCTCTGGAGGGTGTCTGCCGGGTCCCCCAGCACTGCCAGCCCACCCACGCCATGCTTGAATTCTCGCTGGGCCTCAGCCACCTACCTGTGGGGCAGGGCTCAGGACCTGCAGCCTGTTATGCCCGAGCTCCCCTGCGGTGGGCTCCCGTGCCGAGCCTCCCTGATGGGCACCGCCCCCTGCTCCCCAGCACCTGGTCTCATCCACTGCCCAAGGGCTGAGGAGTGGTGGCACGTGGTGCGGGACTGACGGGCAGCTCCACCCGCAGTCCCCGTGTGGCATCCACTAGGGGAAGCCAGCTGGGCTCCTGAGTCAGGTGGGGACTTGGAGAACTTTTATGTCTAGCTGGAGGATTGTATATGCACCAATCAGCACTCTGTGTCTAGCTAATCTGGTGGGGACTTAGAGAACTTTTATATCTAGCTGGAGAATTGTAAATGCACCAATCAGCACTTTGTGTCTAGCTCAAGGATTGTGAATGCACCAATCAGCACCCTGTGCCTAGCTCAAGGTTCGTAAATGCACCAATCAGTGCTCTGTGTCTAGTTAATCTAGTTGGGACTTGGAGAACTTTTGTGTCTAGCTAAAAGATTGTAAATACACCAATCAGCACTCTTGTGTCTAGCTCAGGGACTGTAAACGCACCAATCAGCACTCTGTCAAAACGGACCAATCAGCTCTCTGCAAAATGGACCAATCAGCTCTCCGTAAAAAGGATCAATCAGCAGGATGTGGGTGGGGTCACATAACGAAATAAAAGCAGGCTGCTCCAGCTAGCAGTGGCAACCTGCTCGGGTCCCCTTCCACGCTGTGGAAGCTTTGTTCTTTCACTCTTTGAAATAAATCTTGCTGCTGCTGCTCAGTCTTTGGGTCCGCGCTGCCTTTATAAGCTGTAACACTCACCGCGAAGGTCTGCAGCTTCACTCCTGAAGCCAGCAAGACCATGAACCCACCAGGAGGGATGAACAACTCCAGATGGGAGGAACAAACAACTCCAGACGCACCGCCTTTAAGAGCTGTAACACTCACTGTGAAGGTCTGCAGCTTCACTCCTGAAGCCAGCGAGACCACAAACCCACCAGAAGGAAGAAACTCTGGACACATTTGAACATCAGAAGGAACAAACTCTGGACACACCATCTTTAAGAACTGTAACACTCACTGCGAGGGTCCGCGTCTTCATTCTTGAGCTCAGCGAGACCAAGAGCCCACCAATTCCGGACACGCTATCATATATAATACATATACACATATAATCTCTGCACACATACTTTTGTTTTTTTAACCATCTTGTATCACCAAATTATATGATGCTTAAAGTAAGACATTGCAAGCATAAATGTCAAATGGATTATCTTTTCTTTCACTCCATCAGTTGCTTAAAATAAAAGCATATTCAGTTTTGTTGTAAATTTGGACAGTATGTTTCTTATATAGATTTCCCTGGGGTTTTTGTTTGTTTATGAGACAGAGTCTCATTCTATTGACCAGGCTGGAGTGCAATAGCACAGTCTTGGCTCACTGCAACTTCTACCTCCTGGGTTCAAGTGATTCTCCTACCTCAGCCTCCTGAGTAGCTGGGACTACAGGCATGTGATAACATGACCAGCTAATTTTTTTTTTTTTTTTTGGATTTTTGTAGAGATGGGGCTTTGCCATGTTGGCCAGGCTGGTCTCGAACTCCTGACCTCAGGTGATTCATCAGCCTTGGCCTCCCAAAATGTCCCGGGTTTTTAACAGCTTGTTTGTTTTTTGAGATGGAGTCTTGCTCTGTCCCCCAGGGTGGAGTACAGTGGCACAATCTTGGCTCACTGCAACTTCCGCCTCCAGGTTCAAGCAATTCTCCTACCTCAGCCCTCCGAGTAGCTGGGATTACAGGTGCCTGACACTACACCCAGCTAATTTTTGTATTTTTTTTTTTTTCAGTAAAGATGGGATTTCACCATGTTGGCCAGACTGGTCGCAAACTGACTTTAAGTCATCCGCCCGCCTCAGCCTCCCAAAGTGTTGGGATTACAGGCATGAGCTACCACGTCTGGCCCAATAGTTTTTTTTCTTACTGACTAAAGTAATATATATCTTCACCACAGCCCTACAATCTTTCAGCTTCTTTCTTAATCATACTATCATAATCATACTACCTACTTGCTTTTTGAAGATATTGTTCTTCCAAGATCTTTGGATTCCTGCTCCAAAGAGGAGTTTGTGCAGATCGGTACTCAACCAAACACCTTGGGTCAGCAAAGCCTTGAGGGCCCTCTGCACCTTCCTGTGCTGCTCTCACGTCTCCAGGACCTGACTCTGTAAATTCTAGCCACCTTGGCCACACTGAACTCTGCTCTCTGCACACCTCTGGGAAAGCTCTGTCTTAGTCTGCACTGAAGCCTTGGAAACTGCCCCCAGGGAGACAGTTGGTGCAATGGTAAACTCACTGTGCTTCTTTCTCTTCTCTCAGAGATCCAGGTCTTCAGGTGCTTTCTTTCCAAAATCCAAAAGACATTTTTTATATATGCTGTCCAGTTTTCTCATTGTTTTAGGCAGAAGGGTATTAATAAATATCTAATTTCTCTTGTTTCATCTTGGTTGGAAGTGAAAATCCCCTCTGGCCATCTTCAAATAACAAATTCAGGGGAACTGTGAAATAGTGTCCAATATGCATTACCTATGCACAAAAACATTCATTTATAGTCCAACTGTATATAATTGCTGATCAAAAATTATATGTCAAGTATGTTAAACTATATTTTAGAATCAGAAGTTCTGTGTTTAAGTCTTGACTCTGTTCACTGTCAGTTATATGAACCATTCTGAGCTTCAATTTCTTCTATAAAATGAGGACTATAATATTTACTCTTCTTGGTTGTTGTGAGGATGAAGAAAGAGGTGTGTGTGTGTGTTCCTACCACAACACCTGGTTTTTAAGTATTCAATAAATATTTGTTATCTTAATTTGCAAACCAGTATCCGCAATATCTTTTTGCTTTTTCCCTTCTTAAGTCTGTACTCACTTCATTTCTCTCCTATCTTTACAAGAATGTGTAAAGCATTCTATTAACACCTGTCCAACAGTCCTGTTAATAGTAATGGGCTGCGTGCAGTGGTTCATACCTGTAATCCCAGCACTTTGGGAAGTTGAGATGGGCAGATCAGTTGAGCCCAGGAGTTTAAAACCAGCCTAGGGAAGACCGCAAAACCCTGTCTCTACAAAAAAATTAAAAAAAAAAAAAAAATTAGCCAGGCATGGTAGCACATGTCTGTAGTCCTGGCTACTTGGGAGGCTGAGGTGGGAGGATCACCTGAACCCAGGAAGTTGAGGCTGCAACCTCGGTGAGCTGTGATCGCGTCTCTGCACTCTAGCCTCAAAAACAAAAAAGAAACAAAATGTCAGTAATGGCCAACCTCCTGTGACTTAAAAAACATTATTTTCACTCACAACTGAACTTATATTATATGCCTGGCTGTAGACTCAGGAGAGAAGGGTTTGAATAATAACCCTGTCATTTCACTGCAAAATCACATATTATTTATTTCTATTTCCTGTTGTCAATGACAGATATTTTTCTCAGTCCTACAGTTTCGTTTTATTCCTAAAAGCACCCAAATGACTCACCTGTTTAGAATTAGCCACACACTCACTAATTAGTACCGAATACTTAAAACGTAAGTGCAGGAACGGACTATTACTCACACTGTTAAGAAAAGTAGAACACAAAGAATGTTCTACTTCATAGAAGTCATTTCACAAGAGACTAGGTTCTGAGATGGACTGAAGAATTCTTAGGTCACTACTTTCCTTTCTATTTCTCAGACACATGGTGCTCTGCCAAAATCTACATGTGTATTTTTTGGACAAATTTGTGGGGAAATACATTAAGCAGTGCCTGGGAAGTCAGAAGTGGTATAATCCTTCCCAGACTTTCACAGCACTAGCTCTGTAACTCTGGAATGCACCAGGATTACACAAGGTGCTTGTGGAAATGCAGATCTGGAGGAGTGTAATAATCTGTATTATCAATTCACACCCCAGGTCATTCTGATGTAGGAGGCCTTCTGCCCACACTTAAATAAATATTGTCAATGTGATTAGATTCTATGACAGCAATCGTAGCAGAAGAATTTGAGGTTGAAAAACTTAAGCTTACGTGGCAAAAAATAGGAGTGGAAGCCCAACTACATGAGGGAACGTATAAAAGCCATATAAATATTTTTATGCTCATTAATAATATAATAACTAAATCACATAAGCTTACGCCATGCCAGGTACTGTTCCAAGTGCTTTATATAATCTTAGCTCATCTAATCCTCACTACACATTACTGACTACCACTAGTACTCTTAAGGTAGGAGACCACCCCTCATATCGTCTTATGCCCAATTTCTGCCTCCAAAGAAAGAAGTAAAAACTAAAAGGCAGAAATGAAATCCACAGGCAGATAGCCCAGCGCCGCACCCTGGGCCTGGTAAAGATCGACCCCTGACCTAACTGGTTCTGTTATCTATAGATTACAGGCATTGTATAGAAATGCACTGTGAAAATCCCTATCTTGTTTTGTTCCGATCTAATTACCCGTGCATGCAGCTTCCAGTCACGTACCCACTGCTTGCTCAATCAATCACTACCCTCTCACATGCACCCCCTTAGAGCTGTGAGCCCTTAAATGGGACAGGAATTGCTCACTTGAGGAGCTCGGCTCTTGAGACAGAAGTCTTGCTGATGCCCCCGGTCGAATAAACCCCTTCCTTCTTTAACTCGGTTTCTGAGGAGTTTTGTCTGTGGCTTGTCCTGCTACATTTCTTGGTTCCCTGACCGGGAAGCGAGGTGAATGGTGGATGGTCAAGGTGGCTCAAGCCTGCCCTGTGGAATATCCCTGCGGGGACTCCGACCAGCCCCAGCGACGCGGATTCTGAGAGCGCTCCCGGGTAGGCATTTGTCCCAGTGGGACGCCTTGCCAAAGCAGTGTGTGGCAGGCCCCCATGGAGGATCAACGCAGTGGCTGAACACTGGGAAGGAACGCGCAATTGGAGTCTGGACATCTAACACTTGGTAAGACTAGTCTTGGGAACTTGCCCACTCCATTTGAGTGGAAGCATGGCCTGATCACCCATGGTGTGCCTGTACCGGCACTTTGGTTTTTGTTTTTGACTTGACTTGGATTGCTTGATACTTTGGTTTTGGTTTTGACTTAGCTTGGATTTCTGGATACTCTGATTTTGGTTTTGATTTTGGTTTGGTGTAAACTATAAAAGTGTGTGTGTCCCCTTTTTACCTGTTCTTTGTTTTGTGGTTGGTTTTGACTTAGCTTGGATTTCTGGATACTCTGATTTTGGTTTTGATTTTGGTTTGGTGTAAACTACAAAAGTGTGTGTGTCCCCTTTTTACCCGTTCTTTGTTTTGTGGTGTGCGTGTGGTGTTAGTGTGGTGTTTTGTCTAGAGGAAACATGGGTGAGGCACAAAAGCAAGCCCACCCCACTAGGAACTATGTTGAAAAATTTCAAAAAAAGGATTTAAGGGAGACTATGGAGTACTATGACACCAGGAAAACTTAAAACTTTGTGTAAGATAGACTGGCCAGCATTAGAGGTAGGTTGGCCATTAGAAGGAAGCCTGCCCTGTGGAATATCCCTGCGGGGACTCCGACCAGCCCCAGGGACGCGGATTCTGAGAGCGCTCCCGGGTAGGCATTTGTCCCAGTGGGATGCCTTGCCAAAGCAGTGTGTGGTAGGCCCCCATGGAGGATCAACGCAGTGGCTGAACACTGGGAAGGAACGGGCACTTGGAGTCTGGACATCTAAAACTTGGTAAGACTAGTCTTTGGAACTTGCCCACTCCAAACGGGTCCCTTGTTTCAAAGGTATAGCACAAGGTAACATGTGAGCCAGGGAACCCAGACCAGTTCCTGTACATAGACACTTGGTTACAGCTGGTTCTATACCCCCCGCCCCCAACACACAGTGGTTGAAAGAACAGCAGCAAAGCGGCTGGCAGAGGCAAGGAAAGACAGAGGCAGAGAGAGACAGGAAGAGACAGAGGCAAAAGGAAAGTCTAAGAGAGAGAGACAACGTCAAAGAGAGAAAGAAAGAAAGAGAAATATACAAGTAGTTAAGAAAAAAAAAGTGTACCCTATTCCTTTAAAAGCCATCATACCAATTCTAATTTGGACAAAACAAGGTCTTATTAATAGCAAAGGATAATTAAAATCCCATACTTACAAGGTTTTCAACAAAACTAAAGTTTGCTAAAAGTTAACAGTGTAACGTGTATTATAGTAACTTCTATTCTTGTGGCCTTAGACAGTCTAGTTCACAGACATAAAAAAAAGCTCACTTTGGAAAAGAATGGTTATCATCTTTGAAAGAAAAAGGCAAAAAGGGGGGGGGGCTGAATTTATACAAAAAGAGTGTTATATGGTAAATTCTTGTCCTGAAATAAATTAACTGGTTGTTTAAAGAAAGCAAATGTTTGTAATAAGTCAGAAAGTTAAGGCATGTCGAAAAATTGCCTGTAAAAGTCGTGAAAGAAAAAAAAAGGTTATAAAAAAAGTGTGTTAAAAAAAGAATTTATGCAAAAAATGTTGTATAATTTAAATGTAACTAGGCCTCCTGAATGTAAAACTACTGAAAAAAAAAAATCAGTTTATGTGCAAGGTGTATAAGAAAAGCAAAATATACCTTTGGTAAAATGATTATAAGGAGGCATAAGAATGTACATTTTTACCTACATTAAAAAGTTAAAAAAATTATTGTTTTGAAGGTTTAAGCAAGTTTTAAAATGTTAATTGTAAAGAACATTCTGTGTGTCAACATATCAGCTAAAGTTAAAGAAGTATCATCCAGTTTTTCTGTGAACTGGATATTAAAGTAAAAGCATAACAGGTTTTTCTTAAAGCACCAACCTGCTCTTTAGCAAAAATTATAGAAGGTTAAAAAGAGTCTATAAAATCGTACCTTATGGTCAAACATTAAAAATTAAATAAATATGTCTACAAGGTTTTATTAAAATAAGGTTTAATATTAATAACACACTAATATAAAGATAACATTTAGCTTATCTGGTATAAAAATCTTATGAGAAGCATTGTTAAATGTAAAATGGTATTTGGCTTTCTTTGGTTTAAAAACTAATAAAAATAGGTGCTAAAGGAAATTTCTCAGTAAAAAGGCACTTAAGGACTATAAAGTCCACTGCCAAGGTTCCCACATTTAAAACAAAAGGTCAATTTCTTAAAAATTATATACTTGGTTTATCTTCCACTTTCCTTTCTCGCAAAAACAACAACAACAAAAAACAAACAAACAAAAAAACTGAAAGTCTAAGTACCACCCCTAGAATTTCCAGTAAACCAGCACCAGTCTGAAGATCACGTTCTCATCGAAAGGTGGAAAGAAGAAAAACTCGAGCCAGCCTGGGAAGGATCCTACCTTGTGCTGCTAACCACCAAGACTGCTGTTCGTACGGCAAAAAAGAATGGACTCATCACACCCGAGTCAAGAAAGTGCCACTCCCTCCAGAGTCGTGGGCCATAGTCCCAGGGGAAAACCCTACCAAACTAAAGCTAGGAAAAATTTAACTCTTTTAATCTATTCTATTACTCTTTCTTCTTTCCTCATTCTATTGCTGACCATCTAGTTATTAATATAACCAAGTCAATTTCACCTCAAACTATTGCATTTAATGCTTGCCTTGTTATACCCTGTGAGGACTTGCCAAGTCAAAGACAGCTTTCTACTTCAGAAAAGTACTTCTGTCCCTCCTGACTCTCCTCAGATGAGGCATTAGTAAACTAGGACCATTTAATCCAGCGAGATTTCGATAAAGACCCCAGTGCCAACCAGGAGTGTTGCCCCCCCCCCCCCGATATAGAGCTTTCACTGGTCCAACATTCCGTGGACTACTAAAGAGCAAGGATGGGCTGCCCCAGCCAGTGTTTGTAATTTCCCTAAAACCATACATTCATTTTACTAGAGGATCATAGAAGTTAATGACTTAAAACAAACTTTAGCAATTAAGACAGGATACCAAGATGCAAATGCCTGGTTAAAATGGATCAAATATTCCATCTGCACATTAAACAAAAGCAATTGTTATGCTTGTGCACACGGCAGGCCAGAGGCCCAGATTTTCCCCCTTCTACTAAGGTGGTCCTCCAGTCGACCAGGCATAGGCTGCATGGTAGCTCTTTTCCAGGATTCTACAGCCTGGAGTAATAAGTCATGCCAAACTCTCTCTCTGCTATACCCCAAAGTCCGGCACCCTGTGGTTCAGCCCGAGGGCCATCCAGATTCTGTCTCCCAATACTAAGTTCACTTCGTGTCTCTCACGACAGAGAGTAAACTTAGCATTCCTTGGAGACCTGAAAGGATGCAGTGAGCTTAGGAATTTTCAAGAGCTTATCAATCAGTCAGCCCTTGTTCAACCCCGAGCGGATGTGTGGTGGTATTGTGGTGGACCTTTACTGGGCACTCTGCCAAATAACTGGAGTGGCACTTGTGCTTTATGTCCAATTGGCTATCCCTTTCACCCTGGCATTTCATCAACCAGAAGGAAAAAATAATAATAAGACATCATAAAGTGAGAGAAGCCCCTTATGGGTCTTTCGACTCTCATGTCTATTTAGATGCAATTGGAGTCCCACGAGGAATACCAGATCAATTTAAAGCGTCAAATCAAATAGCTGCAGGATTGGAGTCAATATTTTAGTAGGTGACAGTTAATAAAAATGTAGATTAGATAAACTACATCTATTACAACCAACAGCAACGAGCTTTTCATGAGTTAAAAGAAAAACTCACGTCAGCCCCAGCCCTGAGGCTACCTGACCTGGCAAAACTCTTTACACTCTGTGTGTCAGAAAGAGAAAAAATGGCAGTTGGAGTTTTAACCTAGACTGTGGGGTCCTGGCCAATGCCAGTGGCCTATCTCTCAAAACAACTAGACAAGGTTTCCAAAGGCTGGCCCCCAGGTCTAAGGGCCCTAGCAGCAAAGGCCCTGTTAGCGCAAGAAGCAGATAAACTAACCCTTAGGCAAAACCTGAATATAAAGCGCCCCCCATGCTGTGGTAACTTTAATAAATACCAAAGGACATCATTGGTTAACAAATGCTAGATTAACCAAGTACCAAACCTTGCTATGTGAAAATTCCCATATAACCATTGAAGTTTGCAACACCCTAAACCTCACCACTTGCTCCCAGTATCAGAGAGCCCAGTTGAACGTAACTGTGTAGAGGTGTTGGATTCAGTTTATTCTAGCAGGCCCGACCTCCGAGATCATCCTTAAACATCAGTAGACTGAGTGGTACGTGGACGGGAGCAGCTTCGCCAGCCCCTGCAAAGTGACTCTGAAGAAGACAACAAGCCCTGCTCCAGTCACACCCGGAAGCTGACTGGTCCACACATGGCCAAAGCATGAGGAAACTCATCGCGGGACTCATTTTCCTTAAAATTTGGACTTGTACAGTAAGGACTTCAACTGACCTTCCTCAGACAATTTGGACTTGTACAGTAAGGACTTCAACTGACCTTCCTCAGACTGAGGATTGTTCCCAGTGTATACATCAAGTCACTGAGGTAGGACCAAAGGTTGCTAAGGTCCTATTATTTTACAGTTATTGTAAGTGTACTGGAACTCTAAAAAGAATGTTTGTATAATGTTATTCTATACAAGGTATGTAGCCCAGGAAATGACCAACCTGATGTGTGTTATGACACATCTGAGTCTCCCATGACCACAGTTTTTTAAAACAAGATTAAGAACTGAAGACTGATAGGGGCTCATAAATGATACGAGTAAAGTGTTAGCTAAAATAGAAAAAAAAAAAGGGTGCCCAAACAAGTCACCTTAAAATTTGATGTCTGTGCTGTCATTAATAGTAATAAGTTAGGAATAAGGTGTAGTTCTCTTAACTAGAAAAGAGGCTATATGGCAGAAAATAAGTACATCTGTCATAAATTAGGACTGTGTGGAAATAAATGTAAATACTGGTCTTGTGTCATTTAGGCCACTTGGAAAAAACAAATGATGAGAAGGATCCAGTCCGCCTTTGGAAAGGAAAAAATGGCCCTTCCTGTACTAAGGGTCAATGTAACCCCTTAGAGCTGGTAATAACCAATCCTTTTGATCTTCGCTGGAAAAAAGAGGAGTGTGTGACCTTAGGAATCGATGGGGCCAGACTGGATCCTTGAGTAAATATCTTGGTTTGAGGAGAAGTTTACAAACACTCTCCTAAGCCAGTGTTCCAAACTCTCTATGATGAACTAAATGTGCCAGTATCAGAAATTCCAGGAAAAACAAGAAATTTGTTTTTGCAATTAGCCAAGCATGTAGCACAGTCTCTCAATGTCACTTCATGTTATGTATGTGGAGGAACTGTAATAAGAGATCAGTGGCCATAGGAAGCCTGGGAATTAGTACCTACAGACCCAGTTCCTGATGAATTCCTGGCTCAAAAGAATCACCCTGATAATTTCTGGGTCCTAAAAGCCTCAATTATAGGACAATATTGCATAGCTAGAGAAGAAAAAGAATTCACTCACTCCGTAGGATGACTTAGTTGTCTGAGACAGAAACTGTATAATGGTACCACAGAAACAGTCACTTGGTGGAGTTCAAATCACACAGAGAGGAATCCATTTAATAAATTCCCAAAGTTGCAAACTGTGTGAACCCACCTGGAGTCCCACCGGGACTGGACAGTCCCCACTGGATTATACTGGATATGTGGGCATAGAGCTTATGCCAAATTACCTGATCAGTGGGCAGGCAGTTGTGTTATTGGCACTATTAAACCATCTTTCTTCCTACTGCCCATAAAAACAGGCGAACTCCTGGGCTTCCCTGTCTATGCTTCCCGCGAAAAGAGAAGCATAGCTATAAGAAATTGAAAAAATGATAAATGGCCCCGAGAGAATCATACAATATTATAGGCCTGCTACTTAGGCACAAGACGGCTCATGGGGATACTGGACCCCCATTTACCTGATCAACCGAATCATATAGTTACAAGCTGTCTTCAAAATAATCACTAATAAAACCAGCAGAGCCTTGACTATTCTGGCCCAGCAAGAAACTCAGATGAGAAATGCTATCTATCAAAATAGATTAGCTCTTGACTACTTGCTAGCAGCTGAAGGAGAGATCAGTAGGAAATTTAACCTTACTAATTGCTGCCTACACATAGATAATCAAGGGCAAGTAGTTGAAGACACGGTTAGAGATATGACAAAACTAGCACATGTGCCCGTGCAAGTGTGGCATAGATCTGATCCTAGGGCCATGTTTAGAAAATGGCTCCCAGTGCTAGGAGGATTTAAAACTCTTATAATAAGAGTTATAATACTAATAGGAACCTACTTACTGCTCCCTTGTTTGCTACCTGCACTTCTTCGAATAATAAAAAGCTTCATCGCTACCTTAGTTCACCAAAATGCTTCAGCACAAGTGTACTATATGAATCACTATTGATCTGTCTTGCAAGAAGACATGGGTAGTGAAAATGAAAGTGAGAACTCCCACTAATAAAATGAGTGAGAGTCTCAAAAGGGGGGAATAAGGGAGGAGACCACCTCTCATATCATCTTATGCCCAATTTCTGTCTCCAAAGAAAGAAAAAGTAAAAACTAAAAGGCAGAAATGAAATCCACAGGCAGACAGCCCAGCACAGCACCCTGGGCCTGGTAGTTAAAGATCGACCCCTGACCTAATTGGTTCTGTTACCTGTAGATTACAGACGTTGTATAGAAATGCACTGTGAAAATCTCTATCTTGTTTTGTTCTGATCTAATTACCGGGGCATGCAGCCCCCAGTCACATACCCCCTGCTTGCTTAATCAATCACAACCCTCTCACATGCACCCCCTTAGAGTTGTGAGCCCTTAAAAGAGACAGGAATTGCTCACTTGAGGAGCTCGGCTCTTTAAACAGAAGTCTTGCCGATGCCCCCTGGCCAAATAAACCCCTTCCTTTTTTAACTCGGTGTCTGAGGAGTTTTGTCTGTGGCTCGTCCTGATACATTCCCATTTGTTTTTAAAATAGACTTTGTTTGTTAGAGCAGTTTTGGAATCACAGCAAAACTGGGCAGAAGGTACAAAAGCTTCCCATATACCCATCCCCCAACAGACTCCCCCATAGAGTGGTAAGTTTGTTACAATCAGCTTACATTGACACACAATTATCACCCAAAGTCCATAGTTAACATTAGGGCTCACTCTGTGTTGTGCATTCTGTAGGTTTAGAAAAGGTATAATGACACTATAGTATCATGCAGAGTGGTTTCACTGCTCTAAAAATCCTCTGTGCTCCAACTATTAATCTGTCCCTCTCCTTGAAACCCTGGGAACCACTGCTTTTTTTTGTTTTTATACTTTAAGTTCTAGGGTTCACGTGCACAACCTGCAGGTTTGATACATAGGTATACATGTGCTATGTTGGAACCACTGATCTTTTTACTGTCTCCATGGTTTTGTCTTTTCCAGAATGTCACAAGGTTGGAATCACAGAGTAGGTAGCCTTTTCAGACTGGCTTCTTTCATTGGATAATGTTCATTTAAGGTCCCTCCATATCTTTTCATGGCTTAATAGCTTGTTTCTTTATAGCACTGGATAATATTCCATAGTTTGGATATATCACAGTTTATCCATTCACCTATTGAAGCACATCTTGGTTGCTTCCAAGTTTAAGCGAGGATGAATACACATTCATGCGCAGATTTCTGTGTAGACCTAAGTTTTCTGTTCATCTGAGTAAATACCAAGTAGCACAACTGCTGATTGTATAGTAAGCATGTATTCAGTTCTGTATATTATTTCTGTTTATAGATGAGGAAACTAAGACAAAGAGAAGTCAAATAATTTGCCTAAAGTTACACAGTTACTAAGCATGAGAACTGGAATTTGAATTCCCACAGTTCAGCTCCAGAGTTTGTGCTCTTAAGGACTACACATATAGTTTCTGAACAATAAAGACCTATTAAATAATAAAATTTAAACACATAGAGTTTTAAATATTTAATTGGCTTTTATTCATGATTCATGAACTAGGCAACATAATATTCACTCTACAAAATAGAAAGGAGCTCCACTGGGTATGGCAGGACAATTGGCTTTTTATAAGGCAGCTGCAGCAGGAACAGGGAAACAGCCCAGTACAAAGAGCAGACTGGTTATCCTCTGGTTACTCTCCTTGTATGAGTTTAAGCAGTGACTTCCTTATGCTGGCCAGGTTGACTGGGCCCCTTCCGACCGGATGCTGCGAATCTCCTGTTTTGTTTTGCTTTTTCCTAGAAAACTGGCCCATTTGTGGATTTCCTGTTGGTTTGTGTTTTAAGTTTTAGTTTAATTATGTGGCACGTAGCACGACTGACTCCATTTTGATTTGGTCTATTAGGGTCTAGTGCAGAAACTCGGTCCAAATCAATGGGCTCACATAAATTTTATTTACTCAATCTGTTTTCCTTTGTGTAGATATTAATAATTTACTGATTTTTTAATCAAAATTTTCATTCACTGTTATCTCAAAGACAAATATCAGGAACATGGCCCCTTTATACATTTTAGCCTCCTATCTCCTAACAGAAACAGGAATGCTAGTCTAAATGTAAGATTATAAAATCCAAACACATTTCAATAGAGGAGTTGGCACGTATTAGCTTGGTGATCTTAGGCACATTTGTTAATATCTCTGAGACTTACTACCTACCCTACTGGATCACTGTAAAGATGACCCGAGAATGTATATGCAGACCTAATTCCGTCCCCAACATGTAAGTCAATCTATTCTCAATACAGCAGCTACAGTAATCCTGTGAACTTCAGTCAGTCATGTCACCCCTCTCTTCAAAACCCTCCACATCACCCTAATTAAAATTTAAATCACTCCCCCATTTCATTTTTCTCCACAACACTTATGACATCTAACACATTATATACTTTATTTATTTGTCCTGTCTATTGTCTGCCTTCTCCTACTGGAATGTAAGCTCCATGAAGGAATAGATTTGTTGGATATATACATGAATAAACATTCAATAAAAGGCAGCTGCCACCACCACCACCAACACTTTTATCACTTAACCTCTCTGAATGTCAGCTTTTTCATCTGTAAGGTAGGAACAGTAATCTTGCCTTACCCATCTCAGGGTTATTGCTAAGAACATATATAATTATGTGGCAGCACTACGCAAACACAAGGAATAGCGTTATTCTTATTTAGTCTTCCTGATCACATTTATATCTCTAACTTCCTGCCCATTTTCTATGTGACAGATTTGTGTTCCAGTTCCCTGAGGGTTGGATTTGTTTTCTTCTCAGCAGAAGGTACAGAGGCTTGATACAGATGCACGATAGCAGTAACTTCTACCCTCAGCCCACATTTTCTCTCCTTTAGGATGCCTTCCCTAGTATCAATTACATATTTTACCCACATCCCTCATCATGTAGGGGTGAGTAAAGATTTATTGTATGTAGGTTTATGTGGCTCAAATGCTATAAAAACAGCCTCCTAATACCACTGTAGTATTTTCTTCTTGAGGAATTAAAGCACTGCTTATGATTCCTTATGTAGTAAAATTAAACAAAAATAGATTTCTTTTAAACTGAAATGTCCTCACCTCTGAATTTATAACCTAAAAAAATGACATGACTATATAAAATTCCTTTTCTTTTCAAGTCACCCCAGAGGAAGCTAGGCAACATTTAAAAAAAAAAACCCTTTTCTTTTTTCAGACCCCTCAACATTTCTGATACGGTTAGTCCTGGGGAAAGGAGTGAGAGCCACCTAGAAACGTGTTGTCTCTGGCAGAGTTTACTACACTATTACCTTCACGGGCTTTGTGATTTCACACCTCAGATACACCCTAGAGAAGTCTCCAAGGCTCTCAGGAGACCAATCACAGATTGGGGGAAAACAACACTTCAGCAGGAACCCTGCTATTTCATCGTTTAAAGAAATAGGCTATTTGATTTGGATTCTTCAGAAAACACATTATAATAAAGAATGGGTAAGATGTTAACTATAGATGAAGCTGGTTTTTACAACCAAGGTTTCTATATTTCCCATCCTTTTTCCCACAAGCAGCCACAGGTGGCTTATTTGATTGAAACTTATTCCCATAGGTTCAATCAACCTCAAATCAAAGATACTCCAAAGATGCTTCTAAGCTCATCGAAAGGCCAACAATTCCTAATTAAACCCATCAGATCACCTGGATGACTTTCTTAAAATCCCAAACTGCTGGGCACTCCCCTCTAGAGTTTGCACTCAGTAGTTTTAGAGTGGAACTGAGAAGTCTGCATTTCTAACTCGTTTCCATGTGATGCTGATGCTTTTAGAACCACTGCACTAGGTAAGCAGTTTGCATTTACCTAACAGCAAGTATTCATATTCATATAGGTTCCTGTGAAGGTCTGTTTCCTGGGTTCTATTTAGTTGTCAAACATTATAAACTTTCTTTTTATAGTTCCTGAGCCAACCTTCACAAAATCATGAAATACAGCAGGAAGACCTACATCATCAACCAGATGTAGAAACAAGCTCATATTCCTGGATGAGACCTGGCTACCAAAATTCTGTTTTAAGACAAACACATCACTTGAAATCTGAGCATTGCTATACAGGTGGTATCAACAAGATCAAAGACTCTCCAAATATCAGACACTTTTTAGTGAAGTACCAGATACCACAATTTGGACACCATAATGTGACTTTATGATCAATACATGTTCATTATCTGAATATCCCTATTAACAAATATATAAATATTGTAGATACATAATTATGTTTACCTTTAAATACATCTTTTGTGACACTGCTTGAAATTTTTTTCAATTGATAATTTCAGGCTAGTTGCAGTGGCTCATGCCTGTAATCCCAATATTTGGGAGGCTGACATGGGAGGATCGCTTGAGCCCAGGAATTTGACACCTGCCTGAGCAACATAGTGAGACCCCCATCTCTACAAAAAATATAAAAAATTAGCCAGGTGTGATGGTGAGCACCTATAGTCCCTATAGTAGTAGTGAAAGCTACTACTCGCGAGGCTGAGGCAGGAGGATCGCTTGAGTCTGGGAAGTAGAGGTTGCAGTCAGCCATGATCACACTACTGCACTCCAGCCTGGGCGACAGAGTGAGACCCTGTCTTAAAAAAGAATAATAATAATTTCAGCTAGTTCAATAGAAAAATCTCAAAATACTGAGTATAGCAGAGTTTGTTATTCACTTCATCCCTATTTATATACAGACTAGGAAGAATAACAAGATTTTCTACCTCTTCAATTCGTGAACTATTTCTCTATTTTTCTAACAGTTATTCTGTAAAACCTATTTTGTGTATCTGGGAGGCAAGCCTGGGTGTCTAAAAACACAGGCAGGTGTGTAGCTCTTGGGAATTCACAGGCTTAGATCAGATCATCCATAGCAAGATATATAGGACATCTCATTTAGGCAGTGATTTAACTCATAGATTAGCCTTCCCTTCCTCCTGAGACTCTGGAGAAAAGACTGTTAGAGAAATTTTATAAAGAATAAGCCCATAGAGCAAGGAACAGGAGTTGGTTATCCAAGAACCTGCGCTCTCAGTAAGCTTTTGGAAGACAGAAAGCACATGAAAGTGAAGGGGCAACTAAAACCAAGGGGGGAAGTTATGGCCCTAGTATAGATGATTGCATCTCATCAGAAAAGATGGAAGCCAGAGAGAGTGAGATGACTATTTCTTCAATTTTGAAAGAAAGCAATGGTCAGTCAATAATTCTATAACCAGTTAAACTCTCCTTCAAAAATGAAGGACAGCCGGGTGCAGTGGCTTATACCTGTAATCCCAGCACTTTGGGAGGGTGAGACAGGTGGATCACCTGAGGTCAGGAGTTCGAGACCAGCATGACCGACATGGTGAAACCCCGTCTCTACTAAAAATCCAAAAAAATTAGCCAGGTGTGGCGGCACATGCCTGTAGTCCCAGCTACTTGGGAGGCTGAGGCAGGAGAATTGCTTGAACCTGGGAGGTGGAGGTTGCAGTGAGTTGAGATCATGCCATTGCACTCCAGCCTGGGCGACAAGAGAGAAAATCTGCCCCTTTCCCCAAAAAGGAGAAATTAAAACATCTCAAGATCAAAACAAAACAAAACCTGAGAGAATTTGTTGCTAGCAGACCTGTCCTAGAAGAAATAGTAAAGGGAATCCCTCAGGCTGAAATGAAAAAAAAACCAGTACATTGTGATTCTCAGATCCAAAGAGATAAAGAACATCAATAAAGATAACTAAATAGATATTATAAAAATACATATATGTAGCTTTTTTCTTGACCTGTTTTAAAAAATACCTGCATAGAGCAATAATTATAAAAATGAGTCAATGAGCTTATAATATATAAAGATGTAATTTGTATTTTATGACAATGGTACAAAAGAGGTAGAAGTGAATGAAAACACACTAAAGGAAAATTTTTTGCATACTATTGAAATTAAGTATCAATCTGAAATAGACTGTTTTAAATTAAGATGCCAATTGTAATCCCCAGAGGAAACACTAAAAACGTAACTCAAAAAATACAGAAAAGAAACAAGGGATTTGAAAAGGCATAATAAAAAATACCTAAGATAAAAGAAGGCAGGAATTGAGAAATAAAGGAACACAAAAGACATAAGCTATAAAAAAAAGGTAGGCAAATAAATCCTAATTTATCAGTAATTACATTAAATGAAAATGGATTACACATCCCAATCAAAAAGCAGCGCCCGGCAGAATGGATTAAAAAAATGATCCAACTATATGTTATTGACAAGAGACACATTTTAGATTTAAAGACAGGAATAGACTCAAAGTAAAAAGATGGAGATAGATATACCATGCAAGAAGTAATCAAAATTGTGCTGATATTGCAATATTAATATCACACAAAATACTGTTTAAGACAAAAATTGTTTTGAGACAACAGGACACTTTATCATGCTGACAGTCAATTAATAAGGAAGATATAATAATTACAAACATTGTGCACCTAAGAACAGAGTTCCAAAAGACATAAAATAAAAACGTACAAAATTGATGGGAGAAATAGACAATTCAACAATAGTTGGAGACTTCAATACCTTATTTTCAATAATGGATGGAAAAACAAAACAGACGATCAACAAGAAAACAGAAGAACACAATGAATTATATAATCCTAAGTGATGCTATGGAGACAAAAGTAATTCCATCTTGGATGCTAGTCCACCATATTGACTTCTGACTCGCCCCAGTCCTGTAAATGTCTCCTAATTCCCACTTTATTTACTATCCCTAGTGTAAGAACATCTACTCCTGCTTTTAGATCAAAGCGACCTTGATGTTATCACATAAATTATAGGCTGTAATCCCAGCACTTTGGGAGGGATTTAGCATTCTTGACTATTCTGGAGGGTTGCCTTTGTTTTGCTAGAGTATGCATACCCTTTCCCTATGGTATATAAGCCTTGGGTCTGGAGAGCAACAGTACAGATATCCACCTGTCTTGTGGCCACCAAAGACCACACTTCTATAAGTGCCCTCAATAAATCCACCAATACCAACAAACCGGATCTGTCTGCCTCCTTCTCTGGTTTCTCAGCTCTTTCAGCATTTGGGGATCATTTTGCATAATTACTCCTTTTGCAGAACAGACATCTAAAGAAAATTCCAGACCCAACAACAGCAGAAAATTCCAGACCCAACAGAACTCAGTGCACATGGAACACTCTCCAAGGTAGACCATATGCCCATATGCCAGGTCATAAAACAAGCCTCAATACATTAAAAAAGAATGAAATCACAACATATGCTCTCTGATCATAATGAAATTAACTTAAAATTCAACAACATAGAGAAAATGTGGAAAAGTCATAAATATATACCAGTTAAACAATATTTAAACACATCTTTAAATAACTAACGGGTGAAGGTCAAAGAAAAACATACAGTGGAAAAATCTAAAATATTTTGAGTTGCCTGAAAACAAACATACACAATACCAAAACTTAGGGAATGAAGTTATGACAGTACACAGAGGGAAACTTGTAGCTACAAGTGCATACTAGAAAAGAAGAGAGATCTCAATCAATAACCCAACCTTCCACCTTAAGTAACTGGAAAAAGAAGAGCAAAATAAACCCTCAAACGAGCAAAAGGTAGGAGGTATGCTTGAATGTATACCCCAAAGTTCCTGTGTTGGAAACTTAATCTCTAATGCAACAGTATTGAGAGACGGGACCTTTAATAGGTCTCTAAGAGGACCTTTACGAGGCTCTGCCCTCGTAAATGGATTAGTGCTGTTATCAGAAGAGTGAGTTCCTAATAAAAGGATGAGTTCGATCCCTTTCTTTTCTAATACACATGCTTTTATGCCCTTCTGCCTTCTGCCATTGGTGATGCAGCAAGAAGGCCCTCATCACATATGGGCCTCTTAACCTTGAACTTCTCAGCCTCCAGAAATGTAAAACATAAGACTTTTCGTTAGAAATTTCCCAGTGCATGGTATTGTTATTGCAACACAACACAGACTAAGAAAGTGGGAAATAAAAAAGATTAAGGTGGCAATAAATAAAATAGTAAAATGTAAAACAATAGAGAACAGCAATGAAACCAAAAGTTGTTTCTTTGAAAAGAGAAACAAAATGGACAACTTTTTAGTTAGACTGACCAATGAAGAGAGAAGACTCAAATTACTAAATCAGAAATGAAAAAGGGAATGTTATAACCAAATACAGTAATGAAAAGGATTATAAGAAAATACTGTGACAAAAAGTATGCAGATAAACAGGTAATGAAGGTAAAATAAATTCCCGTAAAGGTACAAAATATCAAAAAATGCCTCAAGAAGAAATAGAAAATCTGAATAAACCCCTAACAAGTAAAGAAATTGAGCTACTATTTCAAAACCTTTCCACAAAGAAAAGCCAGGCTTCACTGATGAGTTCCATCAAACATTTAGAAAAGAATTAACACCGATCCTTCTCAAACTCTTTCAAAAAAAGAGGAGGAGCAAACATGTTAGAATGCAATCAGTGAGCACAGTATTACACTGATACCAAAATGAGAAAAAGACATCACAAGAAAACCAAAGACCAATATATATATGAATATAGATGCAAATATCCTAAAAAAAAATTAGCAAACTGAATCCAACAACATAAAAAAAGAATATTCACCATGACCAACTTGTATTTATTTCAGGAATGCAAGGTTGGTTTAACATTCAAAAATCAATTAATGTAATACCTCATATTAATAGAATAAATGTCAAAAACCACATGACCATCTCAATAGAGAAAAAGCATCTGCAAAAATCTGTCTTCTCAGGATAAAAATACTCAGTAAACTAAGTTTATAAACAAATTTCCTCAGCCTGATAAAGAGCATCTTTGAAAAACCCACAATTAACATCACACCTGATGGTGAAAAACTTAGGGGTTCCTGCCTAAGATCAGAAATAAGAATATATACTCTCATTAGCATTATTCAACACTGTAATGGAGGTTCCAGCCAGTGTAATAATGTAAGAAAATGAAATAAAATGTTTCCATATTGAAAAGGAAGAAGTAGAACTATTTTTGCAAATGATGTGAATCTGTATATAGAAAATTCTAAGGAATCTACTTAAAAAACTATTAGAACTAGTAAGTTCAGGAAGGTGACAGAATACAAGATTGATATATAAAAACAATAATACTTCTATGAATTTAAACTAAATTTTGACTGTATTTCTGTAAGTTCTGTAAGAAAAAGATGTCTTTTTCAAGTTGAGGCAGTTCTATTTTATTCTTTCATTTTCTGAGAGTTTTTAAAAAATAATGAATGGGTGTCAAGGTATGCCAATTTTTTTTTCAGCACCAATTGATAAAATCCTGTAACGTTTTTCTTTAGCTTATGATGGTGATTATACTGCCTAAACTTCAAATACTGGACCAGTTTTGCATTCCCTCTCAACAAGGCTCAAGGTGTGGCTCACAAATTTTGATAGGTTGGGTTTTCATTCAAAGTATTGTTTTTCCCTCTGCAGACACATATGTCCACTCTTACTACTTTTTTTTTTTTTTTTTTTTGAGACGGAGTCTCGCTCTGTTGCCCCGGCTGGAGTGCAATGGCCGGATCTCAGCTTACTGCAAGCTCCGCCTCCTGGGTTTACGCCATTCTCCTCCCTCAGCCTCCCGAGTAGCCGGGACAACAGGCGCCCGCCGCCTTGCCCAGCTAGTTTTTTGTATTTTTTAGTAGAGACGGGGTTTCACCGTGTTAGCCAGGATGGTCTCGATCTCCTGACCTCGTGATCCACCCGTTTCGGCCTCCCAAAGTGCTGGGATTACAGGCTTGAGCCACCGCGCCTGGCCCACTCTTACTACTTGTGTTCAACATAGTATTAAGTTCTAGCCAGAGCAATAATGCAAGAAAAATAAATCTAAGGCTTCCATATTGAAAACAAAGATGTAAAATTATGTTTACCCAGAGATGTCATGCTCAACTATGCAGAACATCCAGTGAAATCTGCAAAAAATCTACAAAAATAGTAAGCTAATTTAGCAAGGTTGTGGTAAATATGATCAATATATAAAAATTAATCACTTTATGTAATAGAGATGAATAATGCAATTGAAATTTAAAACACATTTGCAACAACATCAAAAAGTATGAAATATTTAGGCATACATCTGACAAAAGATATGAAAGGCTTGTACACTGAAAACTATAAAATACTACTAAGAAAAATTGAAGAGGACCTAAATAAATAGCAAGATCTACTGTGTTCACAGTTCAGAAGACTACATGTTAAGACATCAGTTCTCTCCATCATAATTTGTAGATCACAATCCCACCAAAAATCCCATAAGGCTTTTTGTAGAAACGGACAAGCCAATTCTAAAACTTATATGGGCCAGGAGTGGTGGCTCACACCTGTAATCCAAGAGCTTTGGGAGGCCAAGGTAGAAGGATTGCTTGAGGCCAGGAGTCCAAGACAAGCTTGGCCAACATAGTGAGAGCCCCATCGTTACAAAAAATACAAATAAAAATTAGTAGGGTGTGGTGGTGTGTGCCTGTACTCCCAGCTACTTGGGAGGCTGAGGCGGGAAGACTTCTTGAGCCCAGGAGTTTGAAGCTGAAGTGAGTTATGACTGCACCACTGCACTCTGCCTGTGCAACACAGCAAGACTCCACCTCTACGAAAAAATACAAATAAAAATTAGCAGATTGTGGTGGTGTGCACCTGTGGTCCAGGTACTTGGGAGGTTAAGCCAGGAGGCTGACGTTTGTGTCCAGGAGTTCGAAGATGCAATGAGTTATGATTCTGCCACTGCACTCCAGCCTGGGCAACAGAGTGAGACCATGTCTCTATGAAAAATAAAAAATAAAATAAAACTTATATGGAAGTGCAAAGGAGCACATTAGCCAAAAGAACTTTGAAAAAGAAGAAAAAGTTGTCAGAACACCACCACCTGATTTCAAGCTACAATAATAAAACGAGTGAGGTAGCAGCTTAAAAACAGAGTAAAGGAACAACAGAATGAAAAACAATATACCTACATCTACTGGACAAATAATTTTTGACAAAAATGTAAAGATAATGAGGTAGACAAAGTATAGTCTTTCCAACAAAGGGTGCTGGAACAACTGAAAATCCATATGGCAAAAACATGAGCCTCAATCTCTTATTATCACATATAAAAATTAACTCAAAATTGATCATACATCCAATTGCAAGAACTAAAAATATTAACTTCATTAATTCAAGGCAAAAACTAAAGGAGAAATAGACAAACCCACTATATATTTGTATTTATAGTTGAGGCTTCAACATCCTTCTCTCAGTAACTGATTAAGAGGCAGAAAAATCAGTAAGGATAGAGATGACTTGAACAGCACTATCAACTAAGTTGATCTAATTTATATATATAGAACATTCCATCCAACAACAGAAGAGCACATGGAACAGTCACCAAGATAGAACACAATCTGGGACATAAAACACACCTGAACAAATGTAAAAGAAGAGAAATAATACAAAGTATATTTTTAGACCACACCAGAATTAAACTGAAATCAATAGCTGAAAGACAGTTGGGTAATTGGAAATATTTGAAAAATACCCAACACACTTCTAATTCTAAATAACACATAGGTTAAGAAGTCTCAAGAGAAATTTAAAAATATTTTGAACTAAGTAAAAGTTAAAGTGTATACATATATATATTGCACAACAGTGTGAATGTACTTAATAGCACTGAAATGTACACTTAAAATGGTTAAGATAATAAATTTTGTTATGTGTATTTTACAATCAAAGTAATTTTTAAAAACACAACATCAAAATTTATGGGATGCTGCTAAAGTAATGTTTAGAGAGAAACTTATAGCAGTAAAAGCGTATTTTAGAAAAGAAGAAAGACCTAAAATCAATAACCTATGCTTCCTCCTTGGGAAACTAAGGAAAACTAATTTAAACCTAAAGCAAGAAGGAAGAAAATGACAGACCACTAACCAAGAAAAAAAAAAAAAAAAAAAAGGGTGAAGACACAAATTTCCAGTATTAAGAATAAAAGAGAGGTTAGCACTATTAATCCCATGCACAGCAAAAAGATAATAAAGGAATACTATGAGTAAATCTGTGCCAATAAATGTGATTATTTATATAAAATGGACCAATTCCTTCAAGTGCACAAACTACAAAAACTCCCTCAAGGGGATATAGATAATGAATAGTCCTACATCTGAAAAAGTCATAAAATTAGTAGTGAAATTAGAAAAGAAACTTCCCCAAAAAGGAAAATAACAGACTCAGATGGTTTCACTGGTGAATTCTACCAAACATTTAAGGAAGAAATAATACCAATTCTATCATCTCTCCCAGAAAGTAGAAGAGTAGGGATCACCTCCCAATTCATTCTGTAAGGCTAGCATTAACCTAATACCAAAACTAGGTAAAGAATTTCCTCAACCTAATAGAGACTATATTTAAAAAGTCACAGTTAATATCATACTTAACAGTGAGAGACTTGATGTTTCCCCCTTAAATCAGGAACAAGGCAAGATGTGCTCTCTCACCACTTCTATTCAACTTCATATTAAAAGTCCTAGCTAAGTGTAATAAGAAAAAAAGAGAAAGGTATACAGATTGGAAAGAAAGAAAGCTCTCTTTATTCATAGACAACATAATTGTCTTTCATGGTTGTCTATGGATGCAGAAAACCCCAAAGACTCTACTGAATAACTCCTGCATAGGTAAGTTTCACAAGGTTGCAAGATACAAAGTCATCCTCGGTAAATTGACTCAGGCCACGTGTTCTCACTTGTAAGTGGGAACTGAACGATGAGAAAACATGGACACATAGAGGGGAACAACATATACTGGGACCTGTCGGGGGTCGGGGGAGGAAGAGCATCAGGAAGAACAGCTAATGCTGGGCTTAATACCTGGGTGATGGGTTGATCTGTGCAGCAAACTACCATAGCACACATTTACCTATGTAAAAAACTTGCACATCCTGCACATAACCCTGGAACTTAAAGTAAATCTAAATAAATGAAGAAATACTTTGTGTTCTTGATTGAAAGATAACATAGTAAAGATGCTAATTCTCTCCAAGTTGATCTATAGGTGTAATAAAATTCATATTGAAATCCCAGCCAGGTATTTTGTAGACATAAACAAGTTTGTTCTAAAATTTATATAAAAAGGGAAAGGTGCTAGAATAGCCAATTCCATTCAGGAAAAGAAGAACAAAGTTGCAGGATTTACATGACTTGATTTCAAGACTTAATATAAAGCTACAACAATAAATATAGAGGGGCAAAACATTAGACACCTCAATTAATGGAACAGAATAGAGAGATTGGAAATAGACGCAGAAAAATATAGTCGACTAATTTTTGAAAAAGGTGCAAAGACAATCCAATGGAGAAAGAAAAGTTTTTTCAACAAATGATGTAAGACATCTGGATGTTTATATGAAGTGATTTCAACCTCACTCACACCTTACATAAAAATTAACTCAAAATGTATCTTGGACCTAAATGTAAATGCAGAAACTATTAAACTTCTAGAAAAAAAATAGGAGAAAAGCTACATGATCTTTGGTTTGCTGATGAGTTTTTATTTTTTTGAGACAGGGTCTCACTCTGTCACCCAAGCTGCTGTGCAGTGGTGCGATCACGGCTCACTGCAGCCTTGACCTCGTGGGCTCAGGTGTTTTTCCCACCCCAGCCTCCTGAGCAGCTGGGACTACAGGCGCACACCACTACATCCAGCTAATTTATTGTATTTTTTGTAGAGATGGGGGGAGTCATTTTCAGAGATTTAGGTGTGGAGCAAAGAGGAAGAGTATACCCTATTTTATTCCCTTTATACATCTCTGTATTGTTCGAAATGTATAATTATTTTAAAATTATAAATAAAACTTTGATACTATATTTTAAATTTTCTACTAAAAAACATGGGCACAGGATCTGAACAGATACCTTGCTGAAAACATATAGATGGCAAATAAGTATGTGAAAAGATGCTCAGTATAGGGGATGTGCAAACTAAAACCATAGTATGTACCATTACACATCTAACTAGCAATATCAAAGTACTGGCAAGGATGGATAGTAACAGGAACTTTCCTTTATGAATCACAAATGAAGGACATTTGCAGTTCATGGGAGGAGGTCAAAATACCAACATTAACAGGAGTTAGGAAGAAGCTGATTCCAGCACTCATGGATGATTTGGAGAGGTTCAAGACTTCAGTGGCGGAAGTATCTGTACATGTAGTGTAAACAGCAAGAGAAGTAGAATTAGAAGTCGAGCTGAAAATATGACTAAATTCCTGCAATTTCATGATAAAACTTAAATGAATGAGGGACTGCTTTTTTTTTTTTTTTTTTTTTTTTTTTTTTTGAGGCAGTGTCTCGCTCTGTCGCGCAGGCAGGGGCGCAATGGCCGGATCTCAGCTCACTGCAAGCTCCGCCTCCCGGGTTCACGCCATTCTCCTGCCTCAGCCTCCCAAGTAGCTGGGACTACAGGCGCCCGCCACCTCGCCCGGCTAGTTTTTTTGTATTTTTTAGTAGAGACGGGGTTTCACCGTGTTAGCCAGGATGGTCTCGATCTCCTGACCTCGTGATCCGCCCGTCTCGGCCTCCCAAAGTGCTGGGATTACAGGCTTGAGCCACCGCGCCCGGCCCCGAGGGACTGCTTTTTACGGATGAGTAAAGAAAGTGATTTCTTGATAGAGAATCTACATCTAGTGAAGATGCTGCACTCTGATGAACTGAAAACAAAGGATTTAGAATATTCCTTGAACTTGGTTGATAAAGCAGTGGCAGGGTTTAAGAGGACTGACTCCAGTTTTGAAAGAAGTTCCACTGTGGGCAAAGTGCTATCAAAGAGCATCACATGCTACAGAAAAATCTTTCATGAAAGAAGAGTCAACTGATGCAGTAAACGTCATTGTTATTTTAAGAAACGGTCACAGCCAACCCAGCTTTCAGCAGAAGTCTATCCTGATCAGTCAGCAGCCATCACCACTGAGGCAAGACCCTAAACCAAAAAAGATTACGACTCACTGGAGGCTCAGTTGATCCTTAGTATTTTTTGGCAATATTTTAAAATTAACATATATACATTTTTTACACCTAATGCTACTGCACATTTAATAAATTACAGTCTAGTGAAAACATAACTATTATAGGCACTGGGGAGCCAGAAAATTTGTGTGACTTGCCTCATTGTGATATTCACTTTATTGTGGTGGTCTGGAACCAACCAGCAGTATTTCTGAGGCATGCTTGTATAATAAATGCATGACATGACATAATCTCACTGAAGGGGATGGGGAGGATGGAGTGTAAGAAACTTTGGAAATGAATGGAAACTGTAAGAGAAATCAACAACAACAAAAAGCCTTGTACATAAGCACCATTCTATAATTGGTTTTTATGGAAGTATGGGTTAACAGTTCTGATACTGCTGTACCTGTATACTGGAACTGAAAAAATAAGTAAAAGCATGGTGAATGGTAGGAGCCAGATTTCTCACTATGGACTGGGAGGTTATGGATAAATAAGGAGGAAAGGTTAGAATAAACTGTGTAGTTCTCAGTTAGATTCTAAGACATCAGGGTGAAATTCTCTTTGGCTTAATATAGACACTGATAAGTAAAAATAGAAATAAAAATGTGTATGCATACACAAGTTAATATACATACATATAGTTCCTACCTATGGTCACTGACAACGGCCTAAAAGCAATGGCACTCCAAGAGTGATGAGCATATCAGAGCAAATCTGGTTTCTAATACTATTTTCCAATAAAAGGAACCAGGGATCCTTGGTTGAAATGATTAATTTTAGGGCTAGAGCAGGGAATATACAAGATGAGTCTGGAGCATCACGTAGTGCCAGAAAAGTAGGGAAGTACTCAAAACACAGGGATGGATGAGAATGTCAAAAAGATGCAGAAGCAACTGAAAGAGCTCCCAATGGCAAAAGTAGAAACAATTTGAGTAACAAAATAAACAATGTAGTATTAAGTTAAAACTGGCTGGCAACAGAAGACGTAGAATTTAATAAAGACAGTTCAGTTTTATCTACATCTTTACAAATTTGAGGGATTTTTAAGTTGGTTTGTCTACATAGGAGGTCTACCACGGATCCAAGTAATAATCACTTAGAAAACAGAATTTAGAAGGTGTAGGCTAAAAGTACAATTATTCTACAATCTCTTTATAAGAATTTAAGCTATTAGGCCGGGTACGGCGGCTCACGCCTGTAATCCCAGCACTTTGGGAGGCCGAGGCGGGTGGATCACGAGGTCAGGAGATTAAGACTATCCTGGCTAACATGTTGAAATCTCATCTCTACTAAAAATACAAAAAATCAGCCGGGCGTGGTGGCAGGCGCCTGTAATCCCAGTTACTCGGGAGGCTGGGGCAGGAGAATGGCATGAGCACAGAAGGCGGAGCTTGCAGTGAGCCGAGATCGCACCACTGCACTCCAGCCTGGGTGACACAGCGAGACTCCATCTCAAAAAAAAAAAAAAAAAAAGAATTTAAGCTATTAAGGGCATTCACACTTTAAAAATCCACAAGCAATTAGCAGGGCTCTGTTTTCCCTGTTTTGAACTATCTAAACAGCAGCATCACATGGAACAGAAGAAAATGATCTAATGACAATACTTTCCCCATGTGCACCAGGCAACAAATGCAACTAATCACAGAGAGAAGAAAACCTCCCCTGTGGTCCTTGCTTATTATCTCTGTTTCCAAAGAGCTTTTGCTCAAAGGAAAGAAAACACTGAACTAGAGTCAGTTGATTCGTACATGATAAGGCTGATTATGCTGGAGGCATGACAGAACTTTTACAAAATAGGCATATAGAATGAAGGAAGATGTAGAGATCAGTCAGCACGGGGGCTGAAAATACTAACTCAACTATGAGGTAGAAAGAAAGAGATAGCCATCCAATAACAATGTTCAATGGACATGGTGAAGGAGACCTTGTTCAGGTAGACCACTGATATAAAGTATCAGAAACATAAGAAGTGTTCAAGAAATAATAGTAATGATGACAGTGAATATTATAAATTACCCAAGTCAGGATGGTCAGCACCTAGGAGTCTTCAGGTAAAAGGAGTTAGAAAAGATATGTGTTGGGATTAGCTGCAGAACATTATCTTGGCAATGTATTAAAAATCAACTTTTTAATGGTAAAAATGGTAAAAATTTTTACAGTTTAAAGGAAGTAAAATACAAAACTGTGTACAAGTATGTAAAAATAAATATACACAAACTGAAGCAGATTGACCAAAATACTAATGAAGGGAATATGGCTGACTTTTTTCCTTTATGTTATTTATTCTATTATTATTATTTTGTTATTGTTACTACTCAAATGACTAAAATAAACTTTAAAAATTAGTTTTTACTAATACCTTTCACTGAAGACACATTTCAAAATCTTAATTGAGACTTAAGAGTTTAAAATAATCTCCTAATATTTTTTCACAAATTTAAACTCAGTGAGGAACGTATTTTTTCACCATGTTAAATTCATTGACATTATTCAGTTTTACTGTTTAAGCATTTATTAAAATCTGTAATTACTTTATTTGCTTACTATCTTTTTCTTATATAATTTCTTTTAGGTTAGGGACCTTGTCTGTCTTCTTTACAGTTATATTGTCTACATGTACCATACTGCCTGGCACATAATAAGTGTTAATAAATATCTGCTGAATTAACAAATGGATGATTTTGGTCATAGAGAGCAAAACCTGGTAAGAAACTAGATAGTCAATTTGCCCTTAGTTTTCTCAGCAAAGTTTTTTAAAAAGATGGCCCGCTATATTTTTATGAAATTTTAAATGTCTCACATATAGTTAAGTGCTCCAGAAAATGCATCTTTTTGGAAATGAAAATGATCTTAAATATTACAGCAGGATAGGAACTCATAAGTTTGCTCTGAAGAGAGTGAGAGAGGAAAAAAACTAATATTAACAGAATATAGCTGTGCTTAGCACTCTACTAGGGCTTTACACATGCTGTCTCATATAAATGTCACAACCCTGGAGGCACGGTCCCCATTTTAAAGATTAGTAAAGTGAGAATCAGAGAGGAAGAACTGAGAATCGGAGAGGATGTCACCGGCCCAAAGTCATATAACTAGAAAGTACTAGAATTGGGATTAGAACACCAGTTCTTCCTTAAACCCACTTTATTTCCTGTATCCCACGTTGCCACCACAGAAACCAGAAAAATGAAATACAACTTTTTCAGTAACACCACATTAGGTACACGAAACGATCCAGATAATAACTGCAAAGAAATATTTTGATTACTCAACTTACATCATTTTTAGAAAAAGAAATATATAAGTAAATTACATAAAACATGATTCTGAAGAAACATTTCAATGTATACATTTTCACATCCTCTATACTGCTTAATTTAGAACAAAGAAAATGTCTGGACTTTGAGGCAGTTGTTGGTTTTGAAAAAGGATGTCCAGGCTGGGGACGGTGGCTCACAGTTGTAATCCCAGCACTTCAGGAGTCCGAGGCGGGAGATTACTTGAGCCCAGGAGTTCAAGACCAGCTTGGGGAACATGGCGAAACCCCATGTCTATAAAAAACACAAAAGAGTAGCTGGGCGTGGTGGCACACAGCAGTAATCCCACCTACTTGAGAAGCCGAGGTGGGAGGATTGCTTGAGCCTGGCAGGTTGAGGATGCAGTGAGCTGAGATTGCACCACTGCACTCCAGCCTGGGCACCAGAGCGAGACCCTGTTTCAAACTTAAAATAAACAAATAAATAAATAAAAAGAGAGAGAGAGAGAGAAAGAAAAAGGATGTGCTTCTCGGGAAGGGGAACATCACACACGGGGGCCTGTCGTGGCGTGGGGGGACGGGGAGGGATAGCATTAGGAGATATACCTAATGTAAATGACGAGTCAATGGGTACGGCACACCGATATGGCACATGTATACATATGTAACAAACCTTCACGTTGTGCACATGTACCCTAGAACTTAAAGTATAATTAAAAAAAAAAAAATAGAAAAAGGATGTGCTTTTAAGAGCATTGTGAGGTCGGGTGTGGTGGTTTGTACCTGTAATCCCAGCACTACAGGAGGTCAAGGATTAATTTAAGCCCAGGAGTATGAGACCAGACTGGGTGACAGAGTGAGACCCTGTCTCAAAATAAATAAATAATAAAAGTTTAATAGTAACTTTCAAATAAATGCCTTGAACCTAGTTTTCAAGGAGGATCAGAATAGCACAGAAGGAAGCTCCTATTTACAAAAGCACAGCAAAACTGTCAAGACTGTCTCAAAATGAAAGCTGTTCCACAGCATAGGGTGCTGTCTCCTAAACCTTGGTTTTCTCCAACAAAAGATTTCCTTCCAAAGCTTGAATGGTCACTTGTCTGCAAAAGGAGACGGAATCTCTGTTTGGGAAGAGAAATTTGAGCCCCTTGGGTACAACCCCACGAAGCCTTTGGGGTTGGGTGGGAAATTAGACTAGAACAATCATTCTTAAAATGGTCCCTGGGTCACCAATACGGGAATCATCCTAGAAGGGTGTGAAAATGCAGATCCTCCAGTCCTGTCCCTGATACTGAATCCTCATTTCTGGAGTGGGAGCGGAGATTTTTGCATTTTTAAAAAGCCACAAGGTGGAATTCTTGTGCACTAAGAGGTTTAGACACAACTGGACAAGCTGGGAACCAACAGGATGAGTGGGTGGTTTTGGAGCCATATAGACTTGGATTTAAATCCCAGTTCTTCCATTTAATATTAATAGTTCTGACTGTGGCAAGTCACCCAAACGCTCTGAGCTTGTTTTCCCATACAGTAAATGAAATGACACTTTGTTGTGGAGATCAAATAAAACTGTGTGGGCATATGTATGTGTGTATACATGTATGTACCTGTATGTGTGTGTGTTAACAGTGCCTGGCAAGGAACTTTTATAAGATGACCTCTCGGAGTTTTCCAGCTCTCAGTCTATGAATGCCAGTATATTTTAATCCTTCCACATACACAACTATCGCAGGATCATCTGCTTATCCACCTCCCTAAAGCAGTGTTTCTCAACCTTTTCTTGATTTCCCCCCTCTCCTCCCAGGAGACGTTTTAGACATTTTATTTCCGAATCTGCCAACCCCATACAATTTCAATGCCATAGGTATAATGTATATCTGCTTGTTTTGAGGCTCTTTGGAAGGCCACAAAGAACGGTAATATCTACGATCTTTTTGCCCCCCTAAGAACATAAGCAATATCAGCCATATTGAGAATGCATGTCCGAGAGATAAGTGACTTGGTCAAGGTCACGTGACTAATTTAGTGGCAGAATTAGATTTAAATTAGAGGGCACAAACTGGCAGACTAGAACCAGCTTATAAATGTCTTTTGTTTGGCTTCCAGTGTTTCTCTCTTTCTTTTTTTAATTGATTGCCAACATTTACAAATTAAGAGATTTCACATAAAAAACCCGACATTCAACTTTCTCATGAAAAATCTGAGATCGCTCTGAGCGGCAGTTGAGAGGCGCTCGCCATCCCAGAACGTGGGGGTTCTCCCAGCATCTCCCAGCCTGGTCCCTGCAGACATCTGAATGTGAGATCCTCAAATCCAAGACCTTTACACTTTAGTTTCAAGCTCACGACCCTCAATGATTTGCCTCCAACCACGTATCACTTAATAACTAGACGTTCAAAAAAACAAATCTGAAACAGCCATACTGAGTGTGCGGCTAAACTAGCTGCAAATTCCGAACCTTTTCCCGCTCGGGATTCCAAGCCCTCGGCGCCGGCTGGGGTCAGCAGGACGCGCCGTCCGTGTCGCACGTCGTCTGCGGCCGGCAGACCAGGGCGCGGCCGGCCCGGAGACGCTGCCCCGCGGAGGGTCTGTGGGTAGCGGGCTCTAGGGCAGCCTCTGCGCACCCTCACGGCGCGGCACCGATCCCCGCTGCTCCCGACGCGCCCAGGAGGCAGAGGGATCCCGGCCCCGCCCGCCGGACAGCGTCCTCCGGCGAGCGCCTAGGCTGCTCCCCGCGACGGGGCGCCCCTGCTGAGGCCGCGTCCCCTGCGCTGCCCTCAGCGCGCCCGCTCGCCAGCCAATGTCAGCCGCCAGACGCCGCACGTGACGTGTGCCGGCCAATGGCGGCCTGAAGCGGACCGTGACGAGAGCGGCGGCTCTGGGCTTTTTCGAACAGGCGCGGGCGGTGAGGGAACCGTGAGGGAGGCTGAGGGGATGGTGCGGCTGCGGAAAGGGGACCCTGGGGAAGCGAACGGCGCGAGGACGGCTAGGGGACGGCGCGGGCCAAGAAGGACGGCGGCGGAGCTGGCTCCTCGCGCTCCCCGGCCGCTGGGTCGAGACGAGTGAAGGAGGAAGAGCCAGGAGAGCCCTGGAGCAGCGCGGACTGAACCAGACGTCTGGCCGCCTCTCTCCCGGCCTGCTTCCTGTGTTGTTCCCCCTGCTTCTCCTGGTTCTGGCGGCCCAACTCTTACGGCATCGCGGCCCCAGGTGATTCAGAGAAATCCGAGGAGCAGAATCTGGGTGAGGGCAAGGCCCAGCAGTTTACAGAGTGGCTGACGGGGTTTGCCTGCGTGTAACAGAACCCCCCAGATTCCAGTATCCTAAACCCACGAGGGACTTTTCCCCTCTGTCATAGAAGAAAGTGGGAGGAAGGTAACCAAACTCGTTCGGCTCTGTCATCCGCACAGCCTTGCTTCCGTCCACAAATCTGCCTTATGGGCCAAAATAGTAGTTGGAGCTCCAGCCATCACATCCTTATTTTAGAAAGAGCCTTTCTGGAAGCCGCACACAAAACCTTCTAACTACATCTTACAGACTCGAATGTAGCATCATGACCTCGCAGAGCTGGGAACTATAATCTTAACTTGGCACATTGATGCCCTTAAAAATCTTCTTTCCAAAATGAAGGGAGGAATGAATTTAATTAAGCAACTGCAATCTCTGCTGCATCTTGTTTTTTCACCCTCGCAAGTGTTCCTGTGTCTCACGGCTCAGTAGAAATAAGTCCTTCCCCTGCATGTGCAGAACAACTCACTAGGCAAATACATACTCTGTGGCAGACCCTATACTGGATACTTTATGTCTATTTTCACATTTAATTCTAGGTAGGCATTACTAGCCGCATGTTGCAGATGACACTAGAAGATAGAAATGGTGACAAACTGAATGCAGAGAGGCTGTTAGATTGACCAGATGGTCTGATACCAGTTGGCTGCAGAGTGCAAGCACATGGACCTGAGAATGTTATTTTCTGTACCAAGTCCACAAAGGCCACTCTGCCTAAAGCTGACAGGAATCAACAAAGAAGATGGAGATACGATACTGCCCTGTGGCTCAGGAAGCAGGCCCCACATAATACACCAATGCAAAAATAGTGTGACATCTAAACACCAGTATGGTAATGATGTAAAAAATTTGTTTTAGTAAGCAACAGATGAAAAGAGATTTGAAAACGTTGACTTGGTATTTCTCAGCACTGGCCTACAGAGAACTGTGCACATACTTGGACTTAATAGTAAGTAATGGAGGCCAGGCACAGTGGCTCACACCTGTAATTCCAGCACTTTGGGAGGCCGAGGCGGCGGATCACCTGAAGTCAGGAATTTGAGGCCAGCCTGGCCAACATGGAGAAACCTTGTCTCTACTAAAAATACAAAAATTAGCCAGGCGTGGTAGTGCACACCTGTAATCCCAGCTACTAGGGAGGTTGAGGCAGGAGAATTGCTTGAACCCAGGGGCGGAGGTTGCAGGGAAGATCGCACCACTGCACTCCAGCCTAGGCCACAGAGTGAGACTCCATCTCAAAAAAAAAAAAAAAAAAAAAAAAAAAAAAAAAGATTGGTTTCATACATTTAAAAAACAATGTCTTGTATATACTTGTGCTGAACTAAGCATGAACAATTCTAAGGTGAGTTAGACGTTGCCCTGCCCACAGTCTATGGGGACACAGACAAGTATACAAACAATTGGAACACATCATGATAAAGGTATTTGGGCGGTATGGGAGCACATGAGAAGAGTATCCAACCTGGCTGGAGAGAGGGAAAAAGAGGGATTTTCGTTAGAGAAGACTTTCTAAAGAAATGATGATTGACCTGAGTCTTGAAAATCAAGCTTGAGCGGATCAAGCCAAGTAAGCGGAATGGCAGTGCAAGCAGAGGGATCAGGTAGTGTAAAAGTATGTTGATGTGAGAGAAGCCAGCGTATGTGACACTGGCTATGAAGAAAGAGGGGGTAGAAGAACCTATTGAGGAGTTAGTGTCCTGTCGTGATGGATCATGTGTACCATGCCAGGGAGTTTGCATCCTTTGGCCATAGCATCCACTCCTTCCCTTGCTTTGGGGAAATTATTTCTCCACCTTGTGTGTAGTCTTGGTGGCATTATTAAGATGCCCTGTGTTCCCCCAACTAGTGGATAGATGGATAACCCTAGTTAGGCCAACCAGATTGTCTGCCAATTGTGAGAAGGAAAGTAGTGGGATAGGAAGTTGAGAGTGTTTAAACACGCCCCCCTAGGGAGGGGATGAGATTTCCTTTGGATCATGAAAAGATTATTAAATTGGATAGAGAGCACAATCATGGACAGAGGTCACGTGTGTGATGTTTGCTTCAGCAAACTCTATAGCGCAGAGTCTCTAGCTGATTTTCACATCTTACAAGTGGATATAAATACTGTATTCCAGCCATTCGAAAGGTATATTCTATAGTTATTAGGATTATATTTTATAAACAAAAATAACTTTAGTATTTTAAATAAGCACTGTATGGGAAATCTGGACTATGTAGATATCATTTCTCTACTGTAACTTGGATGGTTATTCCACAAATTTGAGTAATATGTGGGTTTTACTTTCATTCTATGTTTACCTAACAACCTTCTTGGAGTTCCAACTCAATAACAACAGGATTCCCCAGTGGAAAAAAAGATCACTGTATTATTTATACATAAATTATTTAGTTATACATAAATTCTTTAGTTTTCTAAATTTCTAAGGGCTTAAAACTGTAGAATAATTGTGACACAAAATTTACACCATCACAGATAAACTCTCTTCCTAAAGTTTTGAATATAGTTTTTTCTTTAAAAATGAGAATACATCTATCTTGATAATATACATGTTCATTGAAAAGTTTCAAGAAAGGCAGAAAAGTATGAGGAATACACGTGGTGGTTTACATTGTCCAAGACATTTTTCTATGAACATTTATTCAAATATAAGTATACTTTAAGATCATGTCATACATACTGTTTCATAACTATTTTTTACATAACATGTTAGCTTTGCTGAGCAAAGTACCACAGACTTAACGGCTTAAAACACCACACATTTATTATCTGTTTCTGTGCATCATTAGTCCTGTCACAGTTTCTGTCAACAGATTGCAATCCAGGTATTGGCCAGGACTACAATCTTATCAGAGGCTCAACTGTGAAAAGATCCACTTCCATGTGCCCTCAGGTTACTGACAGAATTCATCTCCTTGCAGCTATAGACAGGTCACCATTTTCTTGCTGACCATCAGCAATGGACTGCTGTCGGTTTCTAAAGGCCACCCTCAGTTCTTTGTGGTGTGGTCCTCTACATAGACCTCAGAAATGGCAGCTTGCTTTTTCAAAGCCAACAAGGGAGAGAGAATCATTATAATTTTTAATAGTAACATAGTATTCTACTATAGGACTGTAACATAATTTATTTAACTGTCCTCTATGGATACTAGGATGTTTTGAATTTTTCATTATAAACAGTGTTACAGCAAATGTTCTCATGCACATACCTTTGTGACTTCTCTGATTATTTCCTTAGGATAATACCCAGAGTGAATTGCTGAGTCAGATGGTATACTTTTAAAATCTTTTTTTGTTTGCGTGTTGTAACATAGTTATCCAGAAAACTAAGCCCATTTGTATTTCTAAGAATGTATGAGAATGCTGGTTTGTATGCATAACTTGCCGACACTGGCATTACTCATAAGTTTATTAGTTGCCAATCTAATGACTGAAAAAAATATTTCTTATTGTTTTAATTTGTATTTGTTAAATTAGTGAACTCAAACATATTTTTTATATGTTTACTGGACATTGTGTTTTTTGAATTGTCTTTTCATGACTTTTGCCCATTTTGCAATTGTGAAAGCACTTCATATGTTGTGCTCTTTGTTTGTGGATTGCAAATATGTTTCCTTATTTATTTATGTTTGTTAATATTTTAGTTATTTTGTTTCTAGGAGATAATTTTGTTTATGGGGAATTTTTGGCCATAGAAAAGTTTTTAATGTTTTTTGAAATCAATTCTATTGATTTTCCTAATGCTTTCTGCCTTTGATGGCATGCTTAGAAATGTCTTTCCCACCTAAGGGCATAAAACCTTTCACTTATTTTTGTTCTAGAATGTTTATGGTTTCTTTTAACATTTACATTTTAGTAGTTTTAGAATTATTGTGTCGCAAAATAGATTGATTGCTATTGTCCTGTGATGAGTTTTTTTAAAAATTGAGTTATTCAATTGAGAGGGGCAACTCTAGAGTTATTTTTGAAATCTGTAACTTGTTACTGTAGATTTGTGGGAAATAGAGAACAAACCAACACTGTGAAATGTTTTCTTCATCATGTTCTCTAAGCACTTTTTGTTCCAGTAATGTCTACTTTTTCGTGAAATTATATAGAAGTGTATCACTTGTGCTGTAATAACATTATATGAGAGGACTTATTAGTGACAAATTGACAACAGGGAATAAATAAGCATAATTGACCAGGAGGACATGGGACAAAGACCAAACCACAAATGCCCTTAATTAAGAGGGCAGCATGATCCTGCCACACCACAATTACTTTCAAAAACAATAATATTGAGGCCAAGGGCACCAAGGCATTGGTTGAGAAACTAGTCATTCATCACTGCAAATGGGCAACTGAAGATAGAGAAGAGTGGCAAGCTGAGAAAGAAGGAGCTCAGGCCTGGCTGAAGTGTGAAGCAAGTCTCTGAGGTACATTCTTCTGCTCTAGTGAAATTCAGAGTAGAGATTCTGGTAACCAGAAAGCCATAGGAACTTTCATGAGCTTGATTTCTCTTAAGGAATGAATGTGTGAAATGAAAAATCAAGCATTAAATTCATTAAATTCCAGTGCTGTGACTTACTTGCCTGGGATTCCCAGCACTTAGTGCAGTGCCTAGCTCAGTATGGGTTCTCAATAAATATTATTTTCTTTCCCCTTTCTCTTATGCCATTCTCTTATTTGTCTCAATATTTATCACCCAGTGCAGGTACTGGTGTGTATTAGTCACTTAGTGAATCTTTATGGAATAGTTTCAAACATTTGGTTTCAATACCATGGGTGGTTTGAAGAAGTAAATGTATAGAAATGTATTTGAGAAGGAGTTTAGTTACATACCAGTAACCATAGTAGCCCATGTGTTGAATGTTCTGTACCAAGCACTTTGCACACTTAATTAATTTAATTTTCATGATAGCCCTGCAAGGCATAACTCTTTGTATTATTCCCATTTTATCTATGAAGAAACAGAGCTCAGAGAGGTAAAAGGAACCAAAGTTACCCAGTTAATAAGTGGAGAAATCAAGGGTTGTAACCCTGAACTACAAAGGCTTTCTGACTACAAAGGCCGAGTGGTTTTCCAGTATTCCTTTATAGCCTCTAAAAAGTTCGCATATCACTTTGGCAAGAGAGCTCTAATCACTGTATAGGCGTGTGCACACCCAAGGCATTTCAAGTGTGTGTTTATCTTCTAAATGGACGAGACCCAGACCCACAGATTGTGCAAGACTATACGAGCCAGAGAGGGCTCATTAACCTCCGTGAATTCCTTCAGCTCAGCTCCCCAGAGAAGAAAGGGAGCAGATGGTCAGCGTGCTGCTCACTTCCTCAGCTGCACGGCTATTGTCTAGAGACAGTTTCAATTTGACAGCCTGGCTTGGAATTTCTAGGGGCTGTTGGAGCTAGCACATTTAAGTTTAGCTAGAGCCTCACTACTTGCTTATTCTGTTCAGAAGGCAGACACCAGGCCAGCATAGTGGGAAACAGAATTGTGTACTAGAAAGTGTTGGATGGGAAGTGAAGAGAAGTGGGTTCCAGCTCACTGGTTGGTTGGTTTATTTCATTATTCATTCTGCAGATGCTTTTTGTGTATTTAGCAAGGAAGGATTGAAGGAGACTATCACATAATTATTTGTTCTACTTAAGAAGGAAACAGTTCATGTACTATAATCATCATTCTTAAGCAAGTTGCACCAAGGTCTGTGTGCTCCTCTCTCAGAAACTAAGCCACACTGAAGGAAGAGAAAAATGGAGCTCCTACAGATGCTTATGTTGGCTTGCTTTCAGTGGTTTTTTTCAGACAACAGAGAATCTTGCCCTTCAGTGTTCTAAATTTAGAGAGTTATCATAACTCACAATTTCTGCCCTAATGTTCAGAAGCAGGGAGGGGTAGACAGGCTGTGTTCCTTGCCGAAACACTTGCCTGTTCACCTCTGCAGTGCCTTGCTTTCATCTGTAGGACAGTGATCTGAGTTAGGTCCCAACTGTACTAGATGAACCATGCCAGCATGGAGGTCCAGGACTGTCCCACAGATTGAAGAAGAATCCCACCTTCAGTGGAGGGCCAGAAGCAGTCCAGATATATCTGAATGGGGCTTGGCATTGCCTTAGATAGGTAATAAATGGCCATGTGAAACTCTTTATCTACCTTCTGTTTCTTGGTGCTGTAAACTTCCATCTTATTGTCACTAAAAGATAGTAAGGCTCACTCAGCCCCTGATTTTGTCACGTCGTTAAGCCTCTAACCTTAAGGATCTTTTTATTTGGGGGTGCCATATACTTGCTCATAATACTTCAATTAGCCCCTGCCAGGTAGTGACTTATACCTTAAAAGTACTTTCAGACTGGGTGTGGTGGCTCATGCCTGTAATCCCAGAACTTCGGGAGGCCGAGGCAGGCAGATCACCTGAGGTCAGGAGTTCAAGACTAGCTTGGCCAACATGGTAAAACCCCGTCTCTACTAAAAATACAAAAATTAGCTGAGCATGGTGGTGTGCGCCTGTAATCCTAGCTACTCAGGAGACTGAGGCAGGAGAATCACTTGAACCCAGGAGGCAGAGGTTACAGTGAGGCAAGATTGTGCTACTGCACTCCAACCTGGGTGACAGAGCGAGGCTGCATATCACACACAAAAAAGTCACTTTCGTATCCATTTTCTCTTTAACCCTTACAAAAGGCATGTATAGGCATGTGGGGTATTTATTATTCTCATCTTGCAGAGGAAAAGACATAGGCTCAGTGAAATTTAATGATTTGCCCAGTTGCAGAGATGTTAAGTGGCAATGTTGCTATCAAATCCATGTCTATGTGATTCCCACATCCTTACATGGTAGGCAGGATTCTATGTCTTCTAAGATTTTTCTCCTTGCCATCCCCATGTACACATTCTATATAATCTTTAGGACTGTTAATTTGATTGCTTTTACTGCCATGATTACATGGCAGTAAATATTATATAGCACAGCTGATGTTAAGAGAGTATACAAGGGGGCCTGGTCTAATCACATGAGACTTTTAAAAGCAGAGAGTTCATTATGGCCAGTAGCAGTGGCAGAAGTCAGATTCGAAGAGTGGACAGGGCTTGCTGCAATGTTTTTACTTTGATGGAGGAGACCATGAGGAGCTGAGAGCAGTTCACAGCCAATGGCCAGCAAGGAAATGGGACCTTTGTCCTGCAACTGGAAGGAACTGAACCTGCCCACAAGAATAGGCTTAGGCAGGTCTTTCCCAGAGCCTCCAGACTGGAACTCAGCCTGGCTGACACCTTGCTTCAGCTTTGAAGAGAGCCTGAACAGAAAACCCAACTAGGCCATGCTGGACTCGGAAGCTACAGAACTGTGAGCTAATGAATGAATATAGTTGTTCACCTCTAAGTTTGTAGTGATGTGTTATGAAGCAATAGAAAACTACCGCACCCTGCTTTTCTTGCGAGAACTTGGGACTTGAGACAAGATCTTTGAACTTTTCTGGTCTTAATTTTCACTTGAAAGAGGATTAGATGTGATCTTTGAGATTCTTTCCAGCTCAGATGACTCTAAGATTCTTAAAACAGTTTCTTATGAAAAGTACCCTGTATTTTAGGGCCATGGCTATGGATATGTTGGGAAGATAGAGTTTGTGGCTCCTGATTCGAAGGCCATCAGTTCATCTGTGGAAAACTTAGGGAACACATGGAGGGAATGAGGCTCTTCAATGTCCTGAGGCCCTTTGCTAGCTCGGAAGTACCACAGGAGTAAGACAAGGTGCCTGCCCTTACACCCTGGGTAGGGGGGCCGAGCGTTGGTGTCCATATGAATAAGCAGTGACTACAAAGTAGAGTCCCAGAGGAAAGAGGGAGTCTTAGTTGGAGGATGTAAAGCTTGGACTGGATTTTAAAGCTAAGTGGTTTGCCAGGCTTTTGGTGCTGGAGCAGCCTGAATAGAGGTAGCGGCATAAAGGAAGGCATGGGAGTGAGTGAGACTGACTGTGCAGTTTATACCTGCCGATTCTAAAGCCCGGGGCAGGCATTGAGTAAATGGAAACTGGTAGCAAATAGATTATTGCTGGAGTATTTGGAGTGGAGAAGCTGGAGAGAGGATTTTGTAAACAGGATACCTCTATGCTGAACACGTTGAGCATCACTGTGATATAACCTTGCTTATTTTATTTTATGTATTTATGTAGTTTTTTGGGGGGACTGAGTCTCACCCAGGCTGTCACCTAGGCTGTCACCCAGGCTGGAGTGTAGTGGCGCCATCTCAGCTCACTGCCACTTCCGCCTCCTGGGTTCAAGCGATTCTCCTGCATTAGCCTCCCAAGTAGCTGGGACTACAGGTGCCCACCACCACGGCCAGCTATTTTTTGTATTTTTAGTAGAGACGGGATTTTACCATATTGGCCAGGTTGGTCTCTAACTCCTGACCTCAAGCGATCTGCCCACCTCGGCCTCCCAAAGTGCTGGGATTACAGGCGTGAGCTACTGCACCTGGCCCCCACTAATTTTAAATCCATGTAATCAATATTTACTAATCCTTTAATCTAGTGCTTATCCCCTCTGAAGGATAGTTTTGTTGAGCTTTACTTTCTGTAGTTAGAATGATAAAATCAATAAGAACATACTGAATATATTCTTCCCATTGACTTCACAACTTAACCCTGCTCCTACCTGCCACCTAACACAGGATCCTATTAGGCTCTCTTGAAGACTTACTTGTCCAAAATATAACTTTAAAGTGAATGACAGAATCACAGGACTGAAATAAGAATTACTGGACTGCAAACTTCTTTTCACTGCTCAGTATCACCTAAAGCAGTCAGCACAGTTTCCTACACACAGCAGGAGCTCAGCGTCTAATTAAATTTAATTTGAGATAAATTGAAATCAGCACACAAATCAAAAAGGAGCAGGGATCCTATTCAGAGCTTCCTGATGGATTGTGCTCAGGCTTTTTGCACACAACAAACCTGAATGGCTGGAAAGCATGGAGCAGCTGCAGCACACTTCAGGAGAATGCCACAGTTCACACCCCTGATACTGGAGAGAAGCCATTCAGCTGCCAGGAGGAGATCCCCTCTTCACACTATGTCCGAGCTGTTCTATGAGCCGCCAGAGACTCAGTTATTATTACTGTAGTTGACTGCTCCATGAGTTGATGGTCAAATTACATTAACAATTATGGAAAATAGTGTAACACTAAAGAATTATTAAATAGTTCATATGCATTGCTAATCTCCCACCATTATACAGAGTAAAAGACCAGATAAGATAGACAGTTGGTAGCTGCAGGTTTATCTGCTTATTTTTGGTGGGAAGATTTTTTCCCCCTAAAATCTACCATTAATTTATTCATTGACTAAATGTTTATACCCACTATGACTCAAATGCTGGGCTGGCCTCTAGGTTTGAACTGCAAAAAAGATCAACCTTGTCCCTTGCCCTTATATGAAGCTTAAAATTTAGAAGTTTGAAACTTCAAAAATGTAAAGTATTTTGATGGCTAAGGGCAAGATGCTCTTGGAGTGAGTGTATGTGCAGGGAACAAACCTAGTCCAGGCAAGTTCTCTAAGGTTCCTTAGGTTCTCTAAGGAAATAATAAGTTAGGTGACAACTGAATATTAATGTGAGTTAACAGAGGGAGGGAGAGAGGAAAGTGTGGGAGGGATTTCAGGCCAAAGAAATAACCAATTCTTATAAGTTAGCTCTTACTAAATTGAAAAATCAAGACAATATCTAAAAGAAAAAGGATATTCTAAGTGGAGAAGGCAAAAGTGAGATTTCAGACTTGATCAACCTCATTCCTTTTCCTGCGAATTTTGCCCTCTTGTGGCAGTTAGCTGTCAATGAACATACTTTGTCAACAGGTTTCCTTAGATTCCTGGTACTACTTTTTGAACTGGAGGTCTTTGCTTTAGAAAAGGACTATTACATTGGTTTCCAAGTTTTGTTCAGAGGCACACCATTGATAATCTGCTTCCCACATGTGCCCGTATTTTGAAAGGGTTCTGTCAAACAAAGATACACTGTTTTTTTTTTTGTTGTTGTTTGTTTTTTGAGAGATGGTCTCACTCTGTCATCAGGCTGGAGTGCAGTGGCATGATCATGGCTCGCTGCAGCCTCAACTTTCCAAGCTCAGATGATCCTCTCACTTCAGCCTCCTGAGTAGCTGGGACTGCAGCGCATGTCACCGTGCCTGGCTAATTTTTAAAAAATCTTTTGTAGAGATGGAGTCTTGCTATATTGCCCAGCTGGTCTTGAACTCCTGAGCTCCAGCAGGCCTCCCACCTCTGTCTGCCAAAGTGCTGGGATTACAGGCATGAACCACCGGGCCATGTCCGATACACTTCCTTTTCCTTTTTTTTTTTTTTTCCTCTAACTGGATTATCTTGGTTACATTATTAAGTTGATATAATTCTATATAAAAGCAAATAAATTTGTTTTTGTGTTTTATTTGGCCTTGTAAACTCTAGCTCTGCCTTAATAAAGCTGTCTTGCCTCTCTGTGGGACCATTTCCTCATCTGAAAATGGAAATGATAAAGTAGATATAACAGCACCTACTTTTAAGTAACTCTGAGGAAAAATGAGCTGTTAAGAGGGTACTTAGTAAATGTTTATTCCTTTTCTAGCCTTCTCATGGGCAAAAGTTTGGTTTTAGTAAGCTTACTAACCCCCATTCATATCGCTGAGCTCCCCACCCCCGAGTTTAACCCTAATCTACTTCAACCTTCTTATTTTATACATGAAGAAACTAACAGCTAAGAGGAAGGAAGTGACCTCATTTCTGCCCTTCATCTTAATTTGTATATCAGCTTACTTACAGTCATTATATAAAGAAAAAAACAGTGAAAATAAGGGCTTAATTTGTGTATCAGCTTATTTGCAGTCATTATTAAAAACAAAAACAAACAAACAAACAAAAAAACAGTGAAAATAAAGGCCAGTGCCTCCCAGAAATAAAAAGAAGCCCACTGTGGCAGAAGAGTGAGCAAGAGGGAGAAGGCCGTGCAATTAGGTTGAACAGGTAGGCCAGGCTCAGACCACACAGCGCCCTCTGGGCAATTTTAACTATTGTTTTAGTCCGTGTTCTATGGGCATGAGCATAAATAATGTCAATGTTATCAGTTAAAATTTGGAAACATCTAACAACTGCATTTAAAATTTTTCATCCATATGTTTGTAATAGTCAAATCACAGGTTTAAAGTTGTAAACTCTTATTGTGCAAGCTGACAACAAGAAATTAATCTGTTTCCAGTGAAGACCAGAATCTAAAACAATGGGCTTAAGTAGACAAAAGAAATTTACATTGGATATGGAGGGCAATTCTTAACTAAATGTTATGTGATACTGGCCATGTTACTGAGGCTTTTCTATCCCGGAAAAGTGTATCTAGGCAGCAATATTCTCGGATCGTTATGAATCTGAGGGCTTTAAAACCATGGTCCATGCAAGATGAAGATTTAAACCATCTAAAGAACTTTTAAAACATATTTTAGATATTGGAGTTCCAGTTTGATTTCCTTTTTAAAAAATTCTGGGGAAAATGGGTACAGAGTTTGAAAACAGCTGGATGTAGAGTATCTTCCATACGAGCTATAAGTCAGTGGTGTGATTCTAAAACATAATTTTGTCTTATATTTATCTTATATTTGTCCTTTTCAGATCTCTCTCTTGTGCTCCAGAACCCTGTATTTAACAGTCATTAGACACCTCTACTTCTTATCCCACAGACTTTACATTCTAAAACTTGATTTAGTCTTTTTCCTTCTAACTGCTCCTTCTAGCCGAGTGAATGTAACCACCACCATTTATCTGTTAGCCCAAACTAGAAACTGGGGAGTCAATTTTGATCTTTTCCTTTATCTCCATGCTTACCAGCCATCTATCTTATGGATTCCACCTCCTCAGAACCACTTGAATTAATTAACTAATTAATTAACTCTTCTCGTCCACTTCTGTTACAGTTGCCCACCCTAGATCCTCAACAGGGTTACTGCACCTGCTTCCTGAGTGACTGCTCTGTCTAGTCTAGACTGCTTCCAATCCGTCTTCTGTATTGCTCTCCACCAAGTGAGCTTTCCAAATACAATTCTGATCATGGCACTCCCTCTTTAAATGCTTTCATTGTTTCCCAAGTTCGTGAAAAGTCCACACTCCTTAGGATGGTGTGCAAAATGCTTCACCCTCTCTCTCTAGCATCCTTCCTCCCACTCCATTTCCCTTAATTTTTAAACCTAGCTATGCAAACTTCAGGCACTTTGTCAGATGTGCCAGGTCCTCTCTCACTGTTGCCATGCTGCTCTCTTGGCCCAGAATGTCCCTGCTTTCCTTTCCTCACCTTCATGATTGAACTCAGTTATTAGTTCTTCCAAGAAGCCTTCCCCCAGCTTCTCTACCCTAGCCTGAGTTAGGTGCCCATACTTTGAAAAGGACTGTGTAATCGTATTTTGCAGTTTACAAAGTTCTTTTACATATATAATTATTTAATTATTGCAAAAGGCTAGATTGAATAGACTTATATCCCTTTTATAGATGACACACATAATCATTTAATTCTTTTCTGAAGGCTAGATGGGGCAGGTTAACATCCACTTTATAGGCAAGGCTCGGGGAACTGACATCCAAGGCCAGGTGGCTGGTTAGTGACAGAGCTGGGTTATGGTCCGAGACTGTGGCGTTGGTCTTCTGACTTCGAATGCAGTGCCCTTTTCTGTCTAGCCCACTGAAACAGAGTCAGAGGAGAAAGTAGAGGACGCACACTCCAGAGTGCAGCAGGCCGCCACAGAAACAGAGAAATCATCCTGCCCCCTTCCACCTCCCCCTGTTCACTCTGATCTAGCCTAGCAGGAAACCTTTTCATGTAGCACAGCATTTCAGGCTGAGCAATGCATTTTTAAACTCTGAAAAATGTCATTTCTCCTGACATTTCTGGAAGTACTTCCAAAAATGAAAGCCAATTAACCAGCAACTTTGTTGATTAATTCATTACCTAATTAGGGCTGTGAGGACATTTTGAAATAGATGAAAGAGGTTGGATAAGAGCAGTAAGAACAGAATGGTTTCTTGATGTTCCAGGCTCTGTGGCTTGGGGCCTGGGGAAAAGTGTATATTCAGGACAGAAAATGAAGGGGGAGACTTTTCTCTGAGAACAGATTTTAGTGGTCTGATTGAGTTGGCAACATGAAAGCCTGTGGGCGGATAAAGACTAAGAAGAACTCACATCTGCTTCCAAGATTTGCCCTATGGACTAAATTGTGCCCTCTCCCTACCCAATCCATATGTTGAAGACCTAACCCCCTATGGGACTGTATTAGAGTTGGGGCTTTTAGGAGGTAATTAAATGAGGTCATAAGGGTGGAGTCCTAATATGACAGGATTGATGGCTTTATAAGAAGAGGAAGAGAGAGATTTCTCACTCCCGTATCCCGGTGGCCGGGCGTGGTGGCTCACGCCTGTAATCCCAGAACTTTGGGAGGCCAAGGTGGTTGGATCACCTGAGGTCAGGAGATCGAGACCAGCCTGGCAAAAATGGCAAAACCCCGTCTCTACTAAAAATACAAAAATCAGCTGGGTGTGGTGGCGGGTGCCTGTAATCCCAGCTACTCAGGAGGCTGAGGCAGGAGAATTGCTTGAACCCAGGAGGCAGAGGTTACAGTGAGCCAAGATTGTGCCACTGCACTCCAGCCTGGGGGCAGGGTGAGACTCTGTCTCAAAAAAAAAAAAAAAAAAAAAGAAGAGGAAGAGAGAGATTGCTCACTGCCTCTCCCATGCACCAAGGAAAGACCATGTCAGCACACGGTGAGGTGTCCACTGCAAGCCAGGAAGAGAGCTCTTACCAGGAACCCAAGCAGCTGGGCCTTGATCTTCAACTTCCAGACTCCAGAGCTGTGAAAACAATAAATTTCTGTTGTTTAAGCCACCTACTGCACAGTACTTTGTTATGGTAGCCCAAGCACACTAAAATAGTTGCTATGACCACCTCAACCCTGGTACACTAAGAACAGATAGTTCAGTATAGGACTCAAATGGAAAAGCTAGATGGATTTCTGCCCACCCTTGCTTTGTGCCCACATTTAGGGGAGAAGACAGAAGGTTTCAGTGCCTTATTTGCTAGTGGGTGTCCTTCTCTTGACTTCTGTCTTTTTACATTTATTGCATTTAGATAACTAATTATTTATTCCTTAATGTGTCAGGTTTCTAATTTTTTTTTTTTTTTTGAGACTGAGTCTTGTTCTGTTGCCCAGGCTGGAGTGCAGTGGTGTGATCTCGACTCACTGCAACCTGGGTGTCCCTGGTTCAAGCGATTCTCCTGCCTCAGCCTCCCAAGTAGCTGGGATTACAGGCGCTCCTGGTCTCAAGTGATCTGCCTGCCTCGGCCTCCCAAAGTTCTGGGATTACAGGCACGAGCCACTGCGCCTAGCTTGTTCTAAACATTTTACACATATAAACTATTCCATTTAGCTTGAAACCTCAATTACAGGGCATGCCTAACACTGATGCTCCATGTTACATAGTAGACTCAAGGTAACATTCATTTGCTTTGACTGCCAAACATTATTTAGAAAACTCAAGAGAAGGAGGCCAGGTGCAGTGGCTCACACCTGTAATGGGAAGCCAAGGCGGGTGTATTGCTTGAGGTCAGGAGTTCGAGACCAGCCTGGCCAACATGGTGAAACCCTGTCTCTACTAAAAATACAAAAATTAGCCGGGCATGGTGGCACACGCCTGTAGTCCCAGCTACTTGGGAGGCTGAGGCAGGAGAATCACTTGAACCCGGGTGGTGGAGGTTGCAGTGAGGTTAAATCGCGCCACTGCACTCCAAGCTCTGTCTCAAAAAAAAAAAAAAAAAAAAAAAAAAAAAAAGGAAAGTCTATTTCATTTACCCATACTTTTGCTCTTTCAATTTTTTACTTTTCCTCCCTGATGTTCCAAAATTCTTCTTTTTATCATTTCCTTTCTATCTCAAGAGCATCTTTAAGGGTAAATTTACTATTGACAAATTCTCTTAGTTTTCTTTCATATGATAATGTCTTGATTTCCCCTTAATTTCTAAAGGATATTTTCACTGGATGTAGAATTCTGGGTTTACAGTTCCGTGCAGTTCCTTGCAGTTCCTTGAAACAATGCTGTGCTACTCCCTTCTGACCATCCCGGTGTCTGAGGGGCAATCTGCTGCCATTTTTTTTTTTTCTCCTGTGGATAAAGTGGTGTTTCTCATTATTTTTGAGATTTTTTTTCTTTGTCTTTAGTTTTCAGGAGTTTGACTGATATGTCTTGGCATATTTCCATTAGGTTTATACTGTTCAGAGTTAGCTTCTTGAATCTATTTTTATGTCTTTTGCTGAATTTGGGAAGTTTTTGGCCATTATTTTGTTGAATACTTTTTTAAGCCTTACCTTGTGTCTTTTCTCTTTCTGCGACTCCAATGGCATAGTATTAGATTTTTTGGGTTATAGTTACATAGGACTCTGAGGCTGCAGTTATTTTTATCCAGTCTGTTTTTTCTCCATTTCCCAGAGATTGGGTAATTTCTCAGATTGGGTTATTTTTATTATCCTAACTTCAACTTCACTGATTCTTTACTCTGTTCTTCCCATTTTCCATTGAGCTCATCCATTGAGTTTTTCATTTGTATCTTTTAGTTCTAAAATGTTCACTTGATTCTTCTTTACGTCTTATATTACTTTGCTGAGATTTTCTATATTTTTGTTTTGTTTTACATGCATCCATGTTTGCTCACTGAAACATTTTTATGATAGCTGCTTTAAAATCCTCACCAGATAATTCCAACATTTGTGTCCTCTCAGTGTTGGCTTCTGTTGATGGTCTTTTCTTATTCAAGTTGAGATTTTCCTGATTCATTGTTTAGTGATTTTCTAGTGTGTTCTAAACATATTGAGTATGTTTCTTTTTGAAATCCTTTGTTTCAGCAGGCCCTCTCTGGCACTGCACTAGTGGGAGAAGGAGGACGCTGTCTTGGTACTGCCAAGTGGGGATGGAAGTCCAGCTTCCCCCTTGGCTTCTATTGACACCCCAGGGAGGCAGTTCCTCGTTACTTCAGAACAGGTGTGGAAGTTCATGCTCCCTGCATCGCCTTCTCTGACACCATCCCAGTGGGTGAGAGGGGTCACCTTGTTACAGCCACGTTGCTAAAATTGGAAGTCTAGGCTTTGCACTAGCTCTTGGCCAGTGGAGGTGGAGCTGCAGTGTTTTCTGTGGGGTTTGATTGGTGTTTTAATTTGTATTTTAGTTCTAAAATTTCTACTTGGTTCTTCTTTAAAAGTTAGAGTCTAAATATTTTCTGTCTTTCTAGGCTGCCCCTTTCCTGTTCCTTTGGCTAGAGAGAAGAGGCTTTTAGGGGACCTCTTTTTGTCTATGCCCATTAGTGTTTGTGGGCTGCCCGCCTGTTCAGCTCCAAGTCTGGGATATAGGAGGCAAAAACAAAACAAAAATAAAAAAATAAAAAAATAAAAAAACCCAGGGAGCCCATCCCTGTGTTGTTCCTCAGGTCTCAAGGTCCCTAGCCAGTCTCCCCTTTTCTCCACCTTTCAGATTATTGTTTTGTTATATATCTCCAGGGATTTTAGTTTTACTTGGTGGAGGAATAGGAAGAAGTGAGTCTATTGTATCTTGTCCAGAACCAGAAGTCCTTTTTGTCAACTTTTGAAGAAGATCTTAGAAGATACATTCCCATCACCCTGACAAAGTCTTCATGGAGTGGACAGTTGCAGTAGCACTTCTGAAGTGGTTAGAAGCGAGCTCATTATAGGTTTGATATTGTTAAATCCTTACAGCAACCTTTTGAGGCAGGGATTATTATACTCATTTAACATAAACGAAAACTGAGGTTAAGGTAAAGGGAGGAGAGTGGGTCCTTTGCAGTACATAATAAAGCTAAAAGATAAACTTCCTTACCACCATCTTTTCCACTCTCTGAAAGCCACCATCTTTGCACTTCACTGAGCAAAGTAAGCTGTCATGCTTGGGTTTTCCTCAGCTTCCTTTCCAGTTTACTTGCACCTCTCTTTGCTTCACTACTAGAGAAAGAGGTGCCAGTCTTTCTCTCCCAAAATGTCTCTACTTGCTCCAAATCTCATTCCCCCTCTAGGACCTCACTTTCAAACCTTTTACCCCTCTCATGTCTTTAATCTCTTCCTCTTGATTTTTCCCCTTATGCTACAAAAATGATGAGGACCCTACCATCCCCAAAACATTGTTCTCTGACCCTTCCTTCCTGTAAGCCCGAGTGCCACCGCCTTCTGCCTGTCTGCTGAATCATTTGGCAAACACAGTCAGTGTCTCCACCTTCTACCTCTTGCATCTCAGCACGCTGCCGTGTCATGCCGGCTCCTGGTCCCACAGCCATGCCAAATGCTCTCTGTGAGGACAAGTGACCTGCATCCAGGCCTCAGGCTAAGGGTCTTCTTCCTTCGTCTAGGTACCTACTCTATCAGACTCAGGTGGGGAGTTTCTAAAAACGCCCACATTGTGACCTCACCTGTTGATTCTGATATAGAGGGCTGAGGTAGAAGTCCGAATCTACTTTAATCTCCTAAGGTGATTCTGATGCATAGCAGGCTTGGACTTCGTTGCTGCATCCGACTCCTCAGGGCTCCTTCCTCGGCCTTGAGGACCTCACAGCTCCTCCTTCATCTGTGCCCATGCTAGGCTGGATGGGAGGACAGACTGGGAAATTTCCAAGTCCTTGCTCACCAGTACTGACTCAGCTGATAGTAACAACTGTAAACAGAGTATAAAGACTTATGTAATGTTTACTATTTGTCTGGCATTTTGCTAAGTACTTTACACTTACTTGACCTAACCTGGCCAGAGAAGATTATCCTTCCTTTGCCTGAAGGCCTCGTACTAACCCCACCTGAGGGTGATGCTTCTTATCCTCAACACCCGCCCCACCACCCTCTTTGCTTCTGGATTCATAACTAGAGTCAGAACCCAGTGTGGATAAGTGATCAGTCTGACCCAGATAGACATAGCTTATCCATAAAAAGAACAGAACAGCTTGGCCAATTAATATCAGCAACAACAGAATGATACATGTGAGAAAGGATTCTAAATATGATAGTTCAATTAGGATGGAATATAATGTTAAATTGGGAAAATTCTACCAGTATTATGCCAGTACCTGAGATTCTGAATTAAATGCCTAGCTGCATCAATGGGGGGTGGCTCTAACATTTATTTGCCTGGCCAGCTAAAACCTGGGTCCAACAGTGAACTACAGTCAATAAAATTGAGATGCGAAGACCTCCCTGGCATAATCTACATTAGAAGGAATCTAAGAACTTCAAGAAGCCGGAATTACGGGGTATATTTTATGTGATCCACTGCTATGGACTGAATAGTTGAATAGTGTCTCCTCCAACTCCACATTCGTATGCTGAAGCCCTAACTCCAAATGTGACTGTATTTGGAGTAAGGAAGTAAGTGATATCATAAGGGTGGGACCCTGATCCAATATGATTAGTGTCCTTATAAAAGGAAATGCTGGAAAAATTACTGTCTGTCTACCTTGTGAGGACACAGCAAGAAGGCAACTGTCTATAAACCAGGAAGAGAGTCCTCTCCAGAAAGCAAATGGGCTGGCACCTTGATCTTAGACTTCCAGCCTCCTGAACTGTGAGGAATTAACTTCTGTTGTTGGAGCTACCCAGTCTATGGTATTGTATTATGCCAGCCTGAGCCGACTAAGACAAGCACCTACTTATAACCATTGTGTCTGGACTGTGGCTCTCTCTCGTTTCAAACACTGGCAGATTTCTATCCACATTTAATTTGCAGTAAATGGATTGAACTCTCATCTGTTGATATTTTTGCCTCTTGTTCCTTTTGCTATTTGGGTTGATAAGTTTTGTAAATATTTACACCTTTATTTTAGTTGGATTCTGGGAGATAAGGAAGTTGAACATAGTTTTCCACCTGCCCTCTTTACCAAACCACAATTTTTGATACTGTAGCTTTTTATTATTACAGAGACCACATTAGATATTTAAACAGAGAGGAATTTATGTGGGGAATTGGTTACAAATGAGTTGAAAGTGCTGGAAGAGCCAAAAGGAAGGCGTGATATCCAGGAATCCAGAAGCTGCTCCCCACTCCTATGCTGCAGATGCTGGGATGGGCCACAGGAGTTCAGAGGGCCCTTCCCACAGCCACTAAGCAACTACCTGGTATTTGAGCCACGAGCAGGAAGTATATGTCTTCTTCAGTTCTGATCTCCTGCTCATGCCTTTTATTGTTAGAACCTGATGATTCTAGCTGTCAATCTAGGAAATATAGATTTTGGACTCCCAGTTCCAGTAGTAGAGGAAAAGGGAAAAAATGGATATGGGCTAGGTTACAACAAAAATAGCTCATGTAGTCTACTTCTTTAGCAGCTCAGCATTGCTACACATCTTACTACCTATATGCAAAATTGTATACAACAAAAATAACAGAACATCATACTTCTTCCAGTATGATGCAGCCATACTTGGTGGGGGAGTTGCTGTCATTCTCATCCCCCAAAGGGGAAACACAGAGTCATATTAGTCACCATAACGATGTCTGGGTATTAATTCCTTTTCTGATTCACTTAAAATCCCACCTGAACATTCTATGGCCCCAAAAGTATGGAAGATTATTACCAAAACTACTTAATAAATAATAAGAAAAAAGGAAGGAAAATGCTTGCTTTGCACACACCATAAAATTATGCTTTATTTTACAGTTTTCATTTATGCAACTAGTCTTGAAGCTATGGTCAATAGTTTTGATTTTCTTCCTTCACTACCCTCTCCTACATTCTCTTTGCTATTGGCTAGTACTTCAGCTGGTTGAGATTCTACTTAACACAGTGGTAACCCAAACCTGCAATGTTGAAGGGTTTGAATTCTCAATGATCCTGCTTTTATTGAAAGGCCATAGTTTTCCATTAACATTCAAACATTAACTTTATTAAAGCATAACTTATATAAATAATATGCACTCATTTAGTGTAGAGCTCTATAAGATTTGAAAAATGAACATAACTCAAGTAACCACCACTGTAAAATCAAATATAGAACACTTCCATCACTCCAGAAAGTCTCTCGTGCCCTTTTGCAGTGATGCCTCATCTGAGTAACAGTCAAATGCTGGTTTGCTTGTTAAAGTTTTTCATATAAATAGAATGACACAGGATGTACTATTTGGGTCCTGGCTTCTTATACTCAGCAAAATGTTTTTGAGATGCATCTGTGTTATTACGCATATAGTAGTTCATTCCTTTTTATTTTGAGTAATATACCATTGTAAAGATGTACCACCTGCTGTTGGACATTTGTATGGTTTCTACTTTGGGGCATGTACCGGTTATCAATTTATTGCCTCATGGCTGTGGATTTGCCCTAAGAGTGCCTTTTCCCTGTTAATGGCCTGATTTCCCTTTTACAGTGAGCAAAATGTTAAACATTGTCAGCAGAGGGCGCTAGAGAAACATTGCAAGAGAAAGGGGGCTCTTCTTGGTACTCCTGTGTGCTATGTTCTGCCTTTTCTTGTTTTTGCACATCCTCTAGCACTGCAGATACCCAGTGGCACTGCACCCAGCCATGCACCCAGAGTGTGTCGTCCCTTGGCAACCTTGCTGCCTTGGGTCAAGCCTAGAGACCACTTTGCCTTGGGCCTCCCCACATGAACACCGTGCACCAGAAGCTGTGTACTGTCCTGTCAGTGAGCAGGCAAGCTCAGAAGGCTATTTTGTGCTGCCCTGGGACAGTCAACCAGTGCTGGCCATGCAGCCCAGCAAAATCCTGTGCCATCAAGTAAATAAGCTGCAACCACACTTCAACAACAGTGTCTAAATCCCATTCTTGGGGAAAGGGGGCCCTGTTCTTTCTGTACATACCATATGCAAGATCATATATATCACGTTTTTTTTTCCCCTGTACCACAGTTTGTTTATCCAGCCCTAAGATACTGGTTAGAGCTTTCTTTACATCTTTACAGTACTCGCTGAATCACAGTTTAATAATTCTTTATACTCTACTTCCCTTGCTTACTGTACAGTGACTCCTCTCCTGAATCACGGCCAACTGCTGGTTTGCCTGTTAGTTTGCTTGGTCCAAACTGATACAGAATTGGTTCTGAGACTGATCTCAGGAAAGAGACCTGTGAACATGGAGTCTGAGGATGGGTTGGGTCCTGCCCTCGTGCTCATATGCAGTGCTGAGCTCCTTGCTACTGGGAAATGGGAGGCTAGTAACTCAGCAGCATCCGCATGGTTGATTGTGAGCCAAGTGGCTGCTGTGTTTGACCATTATGACAGTAATGATAACTGTAAGGGCTGTGGTGTAAGATGAATTCTTCTGGGTACACTGAGCTCTTGCAGAGAGAAAAGGAGAAGCTCAGGCCTGTTAACTTTCAATTCAAGTCATCTCTGATAACCAGAGAGCTTCCATGACAGCCCCCAAAAGTCTCTATTTCTTATAGCCACAACACTGCTGAAAACCAAACACAAAATTTAGTTATGCACGTTTCTGAATTACAATGACAGTAAATTCACAGTCTTGCCATGTTTCTCACTTGAAAGTTAGGGTATTGATCAGGAAAGAATGGGATCTTGAAAGGTGGATTAGAGAAATCTGATTGGACCCAGATGAAACTGACAATATTGAACCCACAAATCATTTTGAGCCTCCCTCAAAATGGTTTGCCCTCTGCTGTCCAAGGAGACAGCTTCTTCTGCTTAAAGGTGGCAACTTCACCTGGGACAGTTGCCTCAAAAAGGGATACTCATCCTTCTCATACTCACCACAGCCATTCCCTGTTGCCACTAGATCTATAAATCAGGTCAGATCTCAGCATGATCTATGGGAATAGGTACACACTATGACCCAGGAGGACAGAGCTCAAACACTGAAAGACTTTCTAGGCTTCACTGATACATATCAGTAGAAACTTGGAGAACATGTGTGAAAATTGTTTCTAAGGGTGTTAGACTAAGGAAGATAGCATATAACACCAGATAAACTGAATTCATTGACAAGGGTGCACTTACTAAAGAGTTTGAATTTATTGTCTTACTGGAGGCGGCTCTAACAGCTTACCTGGTTGAGTGACTGAAATGTGGGCTTAACACTGGCTTACATTAGGTGAGGTTGAGATGCTAGTGCTTCCCTGGCATTATGTGAAGGAGGGAATCCAAAGGCTTAGGGAGATAAAAATGTTGGACTGGTCTTATCATGTGTGACCTGCATACTTGCTCCCAAACTGTTCCACAGGAGGGCCCAGAAGACATTCCCTTCACTAAGACATTGGGAAATACATGAGAGTGAGGAGTACCTGAGTTGGGAAAAGTGCACTGTGGTCGGCCAGGTATGACTGTAGCAAATTCTTATTGAGATGGGCTCCTTGATTTCAACTGGAATTATGAGATTCCGGAGTAGAGGAGGACATGTAACAGCACTTAGCCATCAAAAACAAGATGGGTATATTTATCAAAAAAGGCGGCAGAAATGTACTAATAATCAGAATGCTTTGGCTTGCAGAACCCATTAGTGGTGGCTCATTGATCTTGGTGTGCCTAGGAATAAAATAGATGGGTCACCTACTACAGTGTGGCCTGATCTATAGGAAAGGAAAAACTCTAGATCTTTAGCCAAAAACCTGACTTGAGGGGCCACAGTGGAGAGTCCTGGCCTCTTACCTAGTTTCCAAACTTGTTTCCAAACTTAGTTTCCTAAGTCAGTTCACAGACCTTGAGGTCCTTGATTGAAGGGGAGACTTGATTCCCTTGAGAAAAGACAGCCCTTCACTGTTGCTCCAGGTTTGTACCATACCTTTACCTCCAAGCCTTCCCTAAAGAGACCTGTGGGCCATTTACTAAAGTGACTGTGCATTGGAGAACAAGAAATGCCCAGACCTTTTAGGGAAAGCTGGAAACTGGCTCTGAATTAGGGCTAATTCCTAGGGATTCAAAATGCCACTATGGTCAGCAAGTCAAAGTAGAGGCTTATGATGGTAAGATGATAGATGGAGTCTGACGTTTCACTAACAGTGGGCCAGATTAGTCCACAGACCCACCCTGCAGTTGTTTCCCAGCTCCCAAATGTAGAGAGATCTGTAAGTCAGGACAGATCTCAGCACAATCTATGGAAATAGGCATACACTACAGAACAGACATACATGGAACAGACACACATGGCAACTGGCACATTCCCACATTGGTTCTCTGACCCATGCAGTGAAGATCACTATGGTAGGAAAGGCTAAGTGGAAGCACCTGGAACTTCCCTATCAGGATAGTAAACCAGAAGAAGTGCTGCATTCCTAGGAGAGCTGCAGAAGTAAATGCCACCATCAAAGCCTTGAAACAAGCAGAGGTGGTGATAGCTATAATATCTCCCATTTAACTTACCAGTTTAGCCTGTGCAGAAGCCAGATGACACAGACTGTCATAAATGTAACCCATGGGAATTCCAATTTCAGCTGCTGTCTCAGATGTAACGTCTTTATTGGGGCAAGTCAACACAGCCTCTGACAGTTGGTATGCAACTATTGACCTGGCTAATGCATTTTTCTCCACATCAGTTTGTGAGGACCACCAGAAGTGGTTTGCTGTTACCCAACAGAGCCAATAGTGTGCCTTTACGGTGTTGCCATAGGCTACATTAGTTCTGCTGCTCTCTGCCGTAATATAGTCTAAGTGATCTTGATTGTCTTGACATTCCACGAAATATCACACTGGCTCAATCTACTGATGACATTATGCTGATGGATCTAACGAATAAGAAGTGGCAAGTTCTTTAGATGTCTTAGTAAGATGTATGTAAACCAGAGGGTAGTAGATACACCCCACAGAAATTCAGGTGGTGAGAAGGGCCTGTCACCTCAGATAAATTTCTGGGGATTCAATAGTCTGAAGCATGTTGGGATATCCTGTCTCTGGTATGTGACAAATTGCTGCACCTTGAAGCTATTAGACACACACAAATATGAGGCACCATGATAGTTTTATGTCAACTTGATTGGGGTACCCAGATATTTGGTTAAACATTATTCTGAGTGTGTCTGTGACAGTGTTTCTGGATGAGATTCCCCTTTGAATTGCTAGATTAAGTAAAGCAGATAGCCCTTCCAACGTGAGTGGGCCGCATCCAATCCATTTAAGGCCTGAATAGAACAAAAACTTGGGCAAGAAAATAATTTGTTCTCTCTGGCTGTCTAAGTTGGAACATTGGTCTCCTGCCTTCAGACAGACTTGAACTAGAACATACACCATCAACTCTTCTGGTTCTCAGGCGTTCAGACTTCAACTGGAACTCTACCACTAGCTCTCCTGGGTCTCCAGCTTGTAGAGGGAAAATCTTGTGACCTCTCAGCTTCTATAATAGTGTGAGCCAATTCCTTATAATAAATCTGTCTCTCTATCTGTATTTCTACCATATCTATGTTATTGGTTCTATTTCTCTGGAGAACCTTGACTAATATAGGCACTGCATTTGTTAGGTCTTTGGGGACTTTGGGAGGTGATAGATATCACATTTAAGTGTGCTATTTTGACCTGTCTACGCAATCACATGAAAATCTTTCAGTTTCAAGTGGGGCCCAGAACAAGAGAAAGCTCTGCAGCAAGTTCAGGGCAAGCTGCTCTACCACTTGGTCCTGTGATCCAGCAGAGACTGTGATAGTTGAAGTGTCAGTGCCAAATAGAATTGCTTTGTGGAGCCTCTGACAAGCACCAGTAGAACAGTACAGTAGACAGTGAAGACTTCTAGGATTCTGGAGTCAGTGAAGACCTCTAGAATTCTGGAGTAAATCTATTATTCTGTTTTTGAGAAAGTGCTTCTGATTTGCTACTGGGCCTCCATAGAGACTGAATACTTAACCATGGAACATAAGGTAACCATGTAACCTGACCTTTCCATCATGAATTGATGTTGTCTGATCTACCTAGTCATAAGACTTAGTGTACAGAGCAGCATTCTATTATTGAATGGAAACGGCATATAAGAAACCAAACTCAGGTAGTTCTGGAAAGTACAAGTAAGTGACATGAACAGATGGCTCAGACTCCTTCTATCTCAACTGCTAGGGACTCAAAATGCATTTTCTTCTGTTGCATTGTCTTCTGTCCCTTAACACATGTCTTTGGCTTCCCATAATGTTTCTTACAACCAGTTAACCAAGAAAGAAGAATTCGAGCCTGGGTTACTGCCCACAGATTAATTTTTGCACCACACTAAAAGGTGATCATGGAGGACAGCTGATATGCTTTGAAAGTTTGTCCCCTCCAAATCTCATGTCAAAATGTGAATCCCAGTGTTGGAGATGGGTGGTAATTAGATTATTGGGGGGGATACCTCATGAATAGTTTAGCACCATTCCCTTGGTGATAAGTGAGTTCTTGCTCAGTTAGTTCACACTAAATCTGGTTGTTTAAAAGAGTCTAGGACCTCTCCCTTCTCTCTCTTGCTTCCACTCTCACCATATGATTTTCTGGCTTCCCATCATCTTCCACCATGATTATGAGCTTCCTGAGGCCCTCACCAGAGCAGATGCCAGCACCATGCTTCCTGAGCAGCCTACAGAATTGTGAGCTGGTTAAATTTCTTTAATCTATAAATGACCCAGCCTCAAGTAGTCCTTTATAGTGATTGAAGAGCAGACTAACACAACATTGTGAAAGGAAATTGTCCCCGTAGGCAGAACTTTGAGCAGTTATTTTGGTTATGAGAGGGGGAAAGAGATGGCTGGAAGTACAAATCTAAACTGATTCATGATAAGTAATGGTTTGCTTGAGTGGTCAGGCACTTGCAAGGAACAGGATTGGAGGATTGGCAATAAAGAAATCGAGGGAAAAGGTATGTGGACAGATTTCTTTGATCAGGCACAGAATGTAAAGATATATTTGTGTGCCATGTGAATGACCACCAAAGGGACATTCACTGAAGAGGAGGCTTCTAACCAAGTGAAAAAAAATGACTTGTTCTGTAGATGTCAGTCAGCCTCTTTCCCAAACCACTTCAGCGCTTGCCCAATGGCCCATAAACAAGTTGTCATGGTGGCCAGGTGGAGATTATGTATGGACTCAACAACACAAACTCTCCCTGCCAAGGGTGATCTGGCTGATACTACTACTGATGAGTGTTTAACTTGCCAACGGACTGAACAACATTGAGCCCTGGTAAGTCTCCATAGCCACCTGGTGTTAGGTTAATTACATTGAGCCTCTCTAATATGAAGGGGCAGAGCTTGGTCTCACTGAAATATACACATATTCTGGAATAGATTTTCTTTCCTCATCCATAATGTCAGCACTAGCATCCATAAACTCACAGAATACTTTATTCCCTATCAAGACCTCCCTTACAACATTGTATCTGATCAGCGAACTAATTTCACAGCAAAGAAAATGTGGCAGTGAGCACATACCCATGAAATTAACTGGTCTTGCCAATACTCCATCACCCAGAAGCAGTTCTTCTAATTGAAATGTGGGATGGCTTGTTGAAGACTCACTTATGATGCCAGTTTGAAAACAGCACCCCAAAAGGAAGGGGTACTGTTTTGCAGGATGCAGTAAATCAGACACTGTTATATGGTCCTGTCCCCTCCATAGCCAGAACACATGGATCTGGGTATCAAGAGGTGGAAATGGGAGTGACTCTGTCCACTGTCAGGCCAAATAAAACAATCATTCACAGATTGTCTGCTTACTGTCTAATTTTCAACGTTGCTGTGTTGGAGCTCTTAGTTCACAAGAAGGGAATGCTTCCATTAGGGGCCACAATAATGATTCCATTAAATTGGAAGATGAGACCGCCGCTGTGCCATTTTGATCTCTTTATGCCACTGAATCAATAGGCAGAAAGGGGTGAATCTACTCACAAGAATGATTGATTCTGATCATTTTACAAAGCGGTGGTTATGAAGGGGAAAAGGGGTTACTCCTGCACAATAAAGACAAGGAGAACTAGGTCTGGAACCCAGGAGATTTTCTGGGGGCGTCTCTCCATACATCCATGCCCAGTCATGAAGTTCATGGAAAACAACAGCAACTAAAAGAGAGGGCAGGACAATTGAGGACTCAGGCCCTTTGGGAATAAAGGCCTGGGTCACTGCACAAGGTAAATATTGCAGAGAAGCTGCACTTCCTGCTGAGGAAAAGGAAAATATGCAATGGGAAGTTGAAGAAGGAAGCCATAGATATCAGCTACCACCTCAAGACCAATTATAGAAATGGAAATTGTGGTAGCTTTGGGTATTTTCTCTCTGCTTATTAAATGCATGTGTTTATTTATACATACTAATCGTTTTTTCATTCTCCTTCTATTTTTTAAATATTCAAGTTGCAGGAAGTTAACTTTGCATTTTAGTCTTTAGGTAGTAGAATATCCAGTGGAAACTAAATGAAATTGAGGAGTAATTAATATAACTGGCAGTGGATACAATGACTTTTGAGAATGAGTCTTCTCATTTGGGGTAAGGATGAGAACTTCACTTGTAAGAAGGATGGCTGTATTTTGTTAAGAAGTGTGAAGTTCTTTTGTTGTTGTACAGGAGTTCACATGTATATGGAGAGTACATATGAAAAATAAGTAGCCATAGAAGTGGATGGTGGCAATGACTAATTTATTACTTCTCAGCTCAAATTCACCCTCTGATATCTGCTGTGCAATAATGGCCTAGATTCTATAAGCATTTCTTTTTTACGGTGAACATGACATTAATTAAACTTCGTGAGCAGAGGATGCTGGAAGGATATTGCAGGAGGAAGGGGGCTTCTCTTTCTGATGCTGGTGTGCTATGTTTTGCTCTTTCTTGCTCTTGATATATGGTCTCAGCATGTGTGTGTGTTTGGGCGGGGGGATCCACTGGTGCTTGTCTCAGCCATCAGTCCCTTAGCAACCTCACAGCCCTGGCTAGGCCAAGTGAAAACCTCTGCTTGTCCTTCCTGACATGGACACTGGCATGTTCTAGGCGTTGTGCCCACAGTGGTGCCCTGATCCCTCTGCACATCTGCCCACCAGCATCAGCTTGCCTGTGCTCCAGAAGGTTGTTGTCAGCTGCCCAGGAACTATGGATCAGCTCTGGCCAAGGCAACCAATCAAAATTCCTCCCCCTCCAGCAGGCTGTGATCACCCCTTCTCTAACAAAGGTCCAAATCCCAGACTTGGGAAGAATCCCCGCTTCCAAGTTTAATCCTTATTCGAGTATTCTCCTTCAGCTCTAGGATCAAATAACTATATGATAAGTTACTCTCTTATCATGTTTTAGTAATTCTTTATGTTAAACTTCTGTATAAAAATTACCGCGTGGTTTCTGTCTCTTGATTGCACGTAACTGATACAGGGCTACTATGAAGAACACTGCTATGAACATTCATGTAAAAGTCTTTGTGTGGACATATGTTTTCATTTCTCTTCGGTAATTATCTAGAAGTGGAATTGGATGGGTCATATGTTAATGTGTGTTTATCTTTCTAAGAAGCAGCCAAATTGTTTTCCAGAGTGGCTCTCCTATTTTGCATTCCTACTAGCAGTGTATGAGCACTCTTGTTACTCTGCATCCTCTCCAACACTTCACATTGCCAGTATTTTCAGTTTTAGCCATTTTGGTGTATAATGGCATTTCATTGTAGTTTCAAGTTGAATTTCCCTGATATTGAGTGTCTTTTAATGTACATATTATATATGTATACATTCTCTTCTGTCAAATATCTGTTTCAATATTTTTAATTGCGTTGTTAAACTTAATAATGACTTGTAAGAGTTCTTTGTATATTGGGTCAGGCCCTTGAAATGGACTCCCTGTGGCAAAAAGAGACCCAGAACATGTTAAAACCAAATTCTACAGCTTTGGCCAGGCAGGAGGTCAGTGACCCCTCAACACTCCCCTACCTTGCCAACTGGCACAAGATTTTCTTTCCCATAATTAAACAGAAACCAGTTCCTGAGAAACAATGTTGGGAAGATTTCCCCACCAACCTTGACAGACCGCTTGACATCGTAGCTGACCTCCCCTCTCTTATTATGGTCTTGCCATGACAACTGACCAGCCTTACAAAGCATTCCTTCCTGGTAGACAACCACCAGCCAGAGCCTGGTTCTGGCCAGTCCACAGAGGCTGTGCATGAGATGACTTTGTGTCCTGTCTTTCACCTCTTGACATAAACAGCCAAATTTTGCTTCATTTTATTGTTAAATCTCTACCCCAAAGTGGAATGTATTTAACATACATGTTTACTCACTGAGCATGCATTTAGTTTCTCTCATAAATATTCATAGATTCTCCTATAACCCGCGAAATATCACTAACCCCAACAGGCATAAATCCCAGCCTCTTCCCTTCATCTTTGAAACATATGCTTCTGGTTTGGGCTAGGAGCTTGTTTCTCAATCTGCAGGTTATAACCTTTTATAGGATGTAAAGCTCTCCTTTTTCGTCCTCCACAAATTTCATGGTCTCAAAAATTATATATATACATATAATTTATATATTATATTATATATATAATTTATATATTATATAATATATATATACACACACACACACAAAAATTTCTCCCTGTCTATGACTTATCTTTTCATTTTCTTTTGAAAAGTTGAAGTTTTCATTTTGATGAAGGTTAATTTGATGAAGGTTAATTCATTTTCTTTCATGGTTTATGCGTTTGTATTAAATCTAAAAAATATTTGCCTGACCTAAGGTCAAAAATATTTTATTTTTTGCTTTCTCCTAGAACAAAGACCTGCAACTACAGCCCTCAGTTTGGTAAACAAAGTTTTACTGGAACACCACCTATTTTTGTAAAGAAAGTTTTACTGGAACATAGCCGCACCCATTTGTTTGTGTATTATCTATGACTGTTTGGTGCTACAATGGCAGAGTTGAGTAGCTGCAATAGAGATCTTTCAGCCTGCAAAGCATACAATATTTACTATTTGTTTCCTTAAAGAAAAAAATTGTAACCCCTGTTCTAGAAGTACTATAGCTTTAGCTCTTACATTTAGAACTACCCTCCATTTACGGTCATTTTTTTGTATATGATGTGAAGTAAAATTTCAGATTTGCTTTTTCCTATATGAATACCTTTTTATTCTATACCTTTCCCCCATTGACTTGATATATACATCTGGATTCTCATTTCAGTTCTATTGGTCTGTATGTCTATCCCTGTGCCAGTAACACACTGTCTTTATTATTGTAACTTTATGCTGACTCTTCATTTTAGGTAATATTCATTTTTTTCAAAAGGGTTTTTGTTATTCTAGGTCTGTTGCCTTTCATTATGTTTTAGAATCAGCTTGGCAATTTCCACATTAAGCCTGTTTGGACTTTTACTGAGGACATATGAAGTCTATAGATCAATTTGGCACAAATTGACAACTTGACAGTGTTGACTCTTGTCTTAGTCCATTAATATGTCTATTAAAAAAAACCTGCGACTGGGTAATTAAAAAAAAAAACCAGAAATTTATTTCTCACAGATCTGGAGGCTGAATGTCCAGATCAAGGTGCCAGCATGCTTGGTGTCTGGTGAGGGTTGCTGTCCCTGCTTCCAATATAGTATTGAATGCTGTGTCCTCTGGAGGGGAAGGGACAGGAGGGCAAACCCCTGTGTCTTCACACGATGGAAAGACAGAAGAGAACAAACTACTCTCTGAAGTCCTTTGATGAGGTTTCTAATTCCACCCATGAGGCTCTGCCCTTATAACTTAATCACCTCCCCCTTTCACTTATTAATATGGTGAATTACACTGATTTTCAAATATTAAAACAATCTTGCATTCATGGGATAAACCTCACATGGTCATGATATGTTTTAGTTTTTCTCTATGGATGGATTCAAACTGCTAAAATTTTATTAGGGAATTTTTGGCAATAAACATGTGTTTGTAATATCTTTCTTATAATGCCTCTGTTTAATTTTGGTATCAAAATAATGCTGGCATTGGAACTCAGAAAACACTACCCCAAATGAAGCCCTCAAAATAGCCTCAAAAGCAAAAGTTTTCTCTAACTCTGTCCTGACCTCCTATTTCTCAGTCCCATTCCCATTCTCCCCCAAGGCTAACTATAGAAACTAGAATCTCTCTTCCCCAAGGCAGGTCATGAAAACCAGAATGCCTTTTCCCCAAAGCCAGCCATGAAACATAAAAATAGTGCTCTAACATTCCTTCTGCCTTTCTGTGTAAAAATTGGCCATAAAGAAATAATCTGACCTTGTTTGACTGTAGGTCATAAGACCCCCATTCCAGAGAGGTTCGTGCCCCACACCCCAAAGAAAAAAATACATACTGAGAGAAGCCAAGAGGAATTTAGACAGATAGGCCTCGCTGGGTTTTCCCACTCAGTCTATTAGCAGTAGATCATACCCTTTTAGTCCGATTCTATTTTACATGACTGTCCCTACTTTGTTAAACCTAAACACAAAAATGGACAATTTCCCCTGCATCTTTGGGCCTTCATTCTAAAGATTCATGTGTATGCACACTAAATAAATGTGTATGCCTTTTCTCTAATTAACCTGCCTTTTGTGAATTAATTTTTCAGAGAAACTTCGGAAGGAAAAAGGGAACTTTTCTCTTGACTCTGAAAGTCTAATGCTGTGAGCAGAATGATCAAAGCTCTGCTCTTCTGGAAGCCACAGTTAGGGGAATCCAGGACCTGAGCAGCTGGCAGAAGAGTAAGATTTTCTTACCAGCCAGACTCTGACCTCTCTCTCTGTACAATCTGGTCAAATGGATAGTAAAAATCAGCTTCCTCTGCAAAACTTTTCGTTAATGGAATAAAAGGATTTGTGTGTGACTAATCTTGGTGTATTGACTCTGGTGTACTTTTTGGTACTTTGGGTCATATTGTTTGATCCCTTTATGCCTCCAAATCATCTTTTTCCCTTTGTCTTTGTCTTTCTTTGTTGTTGTATCTTAAAGAGAGGTACCAGAGGGGTTTCCCTCTCATCTTGTCTTATTTCCTCAAGAGTTTCAATTGTGATCAAGTGGAGCACTCTCTCGGTCTCTGCCACCCAGTGGGGGAGGGGGCATGATTTTTGGGTCATGTCAGGCAGCCAGTATAAAAATCCCTGGAAACCTGAGACTTTTTGTTCCAAATGTGCCAAGCTCTTGGGAGAATTTGTCTATCTTAGCTTCTTCCCTTGAGTGGCGGGGCACCAGGGAGGCAGATCTTTGAGATTGTTCCTTCTCTGAAGAGGCTATTGGATTTAGCTGCTATGGGAATAAGTATGCCATTGGAAATTCTAATTGTTAGTGACCAGAAGATGGATCTTTTAAATTAGACTCCTAAATTTTAAAAATATATATTTTAGAAATTTCTTATTGTAAACAATTGATGGGAAGATCAATTTTTTAAAAAGACATGTAATAGTGTCATGGCTAACCTTAAAAATTCTCTTTACTAAATTAAAGAACAAAAATCTGACTTAAAACAAAGTTAAAAATCCTACACTCAAACTGCCTGCTTTAGAATCCCTGCAAGATTAGCAATAAAAGCCACTCTGCCTTGTGACCTAAGTTAACATTCTGTGCTTTCATTGCCACTTCTTGGGTTCTAGATATAAAATCATATCATCAGCAAACAAGAATAATTTGACTTCCTCTTTACCAACTTGGATGCTTTTTATTTCTTTTTCTTGCCTGATTGCTCTAGCTAGGACTTCTAGTACTCTGTTGAATAGGAGTGGTGAAAGTGGACATCTTTGTCTTGTTCTAGTTCTTAGAAGAAATGCTTTCAACTTTTCCCCACTCAGTATGTTGTTAGCTTGGGGTTTATATATGTCCTTTATTATTTTGAGGTATGTTTCTTCTAAGTCTAGCTTGTTAAAGATTTTTATCATGAAGGGATGTTGAATTTTACCAATTTTTTTCCTGCACCTATTGAAATGATCATATGGTTTTTGTCTTTATTCTGTTTATGCAATGTATCACAATTATTGGTTTTGCATATGTCGAACCATCCTTGCATCCCTGGTATACAACCCACTTGATCAGGGTGTATTATCTTTTTGATGTGGTGTTGAAATCAGTTTGCTAATATTTTGTTGAGGACTTTTGCATCTGTGTTTATCTAGGATATTGGTCTGTAGTTCTGTAGCGTTCTTTTTTGTTGTGTCCTTGTTTGGTTTTAGTATCAAGGTGATACTGCCCTCATCAAATGAGTTATGGAGAATTCCCTCCTCCTGGATTCTTTTGAAATAATTTCAAGAGATTGATATTAGTTCTTCTTTGTACATTTGGTAGAACTTCGCTGTGAATCCATCTGGTCCTGTACTTTTCTTTATTGAAAGACTTTTTATTACTGATTTAATCTCACTACTTGTTATTGGTCTTTTCAGGTTTTCTAGGTTTTCTATCTCTTTCTGGTTCAATCTTGAGAGGTTATATGTTTCCAGGAATTTATTTATTTCCTCTAGTTTGTAAGCATATAGTTGTTTGTAATAGTCTCTGATGACTTTTTTTTTTCAGGAGACCAGAGTCTTATTATTACTCAAATCTCAAATCAGTCTCCCTGAGCATTTGGGGATCAGTTTTTAAGGACAACTTAGTGGGTGGGGAAGGTCAATGAGCTGGAAGTCCTGATTGGTCAGGTCAGAGATGAAATCATAGACAGTTGACTCTTCTTGTACAGAGTCAGTTCCTGGGTGGGGGCCACAAGATCAGATGAGCCAGTTTATTGATCTGGGTGGTGCCAGTTGATCCATTAATTGCAGAGTCTGCAAAATATTTTAAGCACTGATCTTAGGAGCAGTCTAGGGAAGGTCAGAATCTTGTAACCTCCAGCTGCATGACTCCTAAACCATAATTTCTAATTTTGTGGCTAATTTGTTAGTCCTGCAAAGGCAGTCTAATCCCCAGGCAAAAAGGGGATTTGCCTTGGGAAAGGCCTGTTATCATCTTTGTTTTAAACTATAAACTCAATTCCTCCTAAAGTTAGTTCAGCCTATGCCCAGGAATAAACAAGGATGACTTGGAGGTTAGAAGCAAGATGGAGTTGGTTAGGTCAGATCTCTTTCACTGCCTCAGTTACAATTTTGCAATGGAGGTTTCAATCCCTCCATTTGGGTTTTATAACACCTTAGTCTTAAGGTGTTGGATAAAGAAGATGGAAAAAGGACAAAATCTGCTCTAACTTCTTCTTGCTGACCAGGGGTATAGTAGGGATAGGTGTTGACCCAAAGCTGAGAGGAGTGGAACTGTTTTGCAACTGTCTGAGCATACTCATGCAGGCCAGGCTGGGGTTCCAAGGCTTGCATGATAAAGGTGTTAGTGTTGTCATCTGATGATCTTTTTTATATTTTTGTGTTACCAGTTATAATATCTCTTTTTGTCATTTCTGATCTTGTTTGTTTGGGTCTTCTCTCTTGGCTAGTTTAGCTAGTGGTTTATCAATTATGTTTATCTTTTCAAAGAACCGACTTTTTGCTTCATTGATCCTTTGTATTTTCTTTAGTCTCTATTTCATTTAGTTATGCTTTGTTCTTTCTTTCCTTCTGCTAATTTAGGGTTTTGTTTGTTCTTCCTTTTTTAGTTCTTTGAGGTGCATCATTAGATTGTTAATTTGTAATCTTTCTACTTTTTTGATGTAGGCACTTAATGCTATAAATTTCCCTCCTAGCACTGTTTTGCTGTATCTCAAAGGTTTTGGTATATTGTGTTTCCATTTTCATTTGTTTCAAGAAATGTTTTGATTTTAATCTTAATTTCTTCATTAACCTCGTGGTCATTCAGAAGCATGTTTTTTATACATAATTTTTATGTATTTGTAGTTTCCAAAGTTCCTCTTGGTATTGATTTCTAGTTTTATTCTACTGTGGTCTGAGAAGATACTTGATATGATTTTGATTTTTAAAAATTTATTGAGAGTTTTTTTGTGGCCTAACCTATGGTCTATCTTGGAGAATGTTCCATGTGCTGATGAAAAGAATGTATACTCTGCAGTTGTTGGCTTAGAATGTTCTGTAAATATGTTAGGTTCATTTAGTCTAAAGTTCAGGTTTAGTCCAATGGTTTTTTGTTGATTCCTTGCATAGGTAATCTGTCTGCTGGGGTGTTGAAGTCCACTACTATTTCTGTAGTATGGTCTATCTCTCTCTCTTTAAGTCTAGTAATATTTGTTTTATTAATCTAGTGTTCCAGTGTTGGGTACATATAGATTTAGAATTGTTATATCCTCTTGCTGAATTGATTTTTTTTTTTTTTTTTTTTTTTGAGACGGAGTCTTGCTCTTGTCACCCAGGCTGGAGTGTAGTGGCATGATCTCAGCTCACTTCAGCCTCTGCTTCTCAGGTTCAAGTGATTCTTGTGCCTCAGCCTCCTGAGGATTACAGGTGTGCATCACCACACCTGGCTAATTTTTGTATTTAGTAGAGATGGGGTTTCACCATGTTGGCCAAGCTAGTCTTAAACTCCTGACCTCAGGTGATCCACCCACCTCAGCCTTGCAAAATGCTGGGATTACAGGTGTGAGCCACTGTGCCTAGCTGAATTGATTTATCATTATAGAATGTTGTCTTTTTTTTTTTTGGCTGCCTTTGACTTAAGGGCTGTTTCATCTGTTGTAAGTATAGCTACTGCTGCTCATTTTTGGTTTCTGTTTGCATGGAATATCTTTTCTCCTTTACTTTCAACCTATATGTGTCTTTACAGATAAGGTGAGTTTTGAGTTTCTTGTAAGCACCATATAGTTGAGCCACTTTTTAAAATCCATTCATCCAGTCTGTCTTTTATGTGGAGACTTTAATTCATTTACATTCAAGGTTATTGTTGCTATGTGAGGTTTTGTTTCTGTCATGTTGCTAATTGTTTTCCAAATTTTTGTTTTTTTCTTTTTCTCTTACTGTTTGTCATTGTGGTTTGGGGGAATTCTGTAATGGTGCCATTTGATTATTTTCTCTTCCTCCTTTGTGTGATTGCTTTACCAGTCAGTTTTATACTTTCATGTGTTTTAATCATGGTAAGTATTATCTTTTCACTTCCATGTTTAGGGCTCCCTTGAGCATTTCTTGAAGGTCCAGTCTATTGGTGATGAATTCGCTCAGCATTTGCTTGTCTGGGAAAGACTTTATTTCTTCTTCATTTATGAAGGTTAATCTTGCTGGATATAGTATTCTTAACTGATTTTTTTTTTTCTTTAGGACTTAGAATATATTATCTCATTTTCTTCTGGCCTGTAAGGTTTCTGCTGAGAAGTCTGCTGTTAGTTTGATGGGCTTTCCTTTATAATGACTAGATGCTTTTCTCTTGCTGTTTTTAGAATTCACTCTTTCGCTTTGTTTTAGACTGTCTGATTATAATGTGCCCTGGTGAAGACATTTTCGTGTTGCATTTATTTGGGGGTCACTGAGCCTCACATATCTGAATATCTAAATCTCTTGCCATATTTGGGAAGTTTTAATCTACTATTTTGTTAAATATGTTTTCTAAACCTTTTGATTTCTCTTTGTGTTAGAAACAAAATGCTTGTTCCTCAGTGCTGCAAAGAAATAGCACTTGAACATAAATTTAATTTTCTCAGCAAGGCAATTTTTACTTCTATAGAAGGGTGCAACTCACGGATGGAGTAATGGCAAGAGCACACCTGGACAAGGGAGGAGAAGGGGTTCTTATTCCTGACACAGGTAGCCCCTACTGCTGTGTCATTCCCCTATTGGCTAGGGTTGGAACGCACAGTCTAAGCTAATTCCAATTGGCTATTTTAAAGAGAGCAGGGGTAGAAGCCAGAGTGGCGGGGTGGGTAATTTGGCAGGAAGGGTGGTTACAGAACAGGTGACTCAGGATGATTCAGGTCAGAGGAGGTGACCAGCGGTGACTCAGGATGGAGCAGGTGACTGGGGTGACTCAGGTCAAAGCAGGTGACCAGGGGAACAGATGTGAACTGATTAGAACTGGTGGGAAAGTTGTTTACTGAAATTGGAGGCAGGGAGCAAAGAGAACCAAGAAGTTAAACTTTAAAATGGAGAATCAAAGAATAAGACAGTCGAACATACTGATATACTGATTCTTTGAAGAGAAACTTGGAGTTCACTATATCTAACATTTGCCTTTGGAGATACCAGTAATTCATAAATTCTATTGCTTTATATTGTACAAAATATTTTGAAGACTTTGTTTTTCTCTTTTATTCTTTTTTCTTTATTTTTCTCTGAATGGATTATTTCAAGAGACTTTCTTTAAGTTTTGAAATTATTTCTTCTATTTAACCTAATCTATTGTTGAAGCTTTCAAATGTATTTTGTATTTCCTGCAATGAATTCTCCAATTCCAGAATATCTGGTGTTTTTAAAAAAATCCATCTCCTTGGTAAATAGATATCTTGTTCATATAATAAATTGATGTTCTGGATTCTCTGTATTGGTTTTTCAATTTTCTCTTGCATCTAATTGAGCTTCTTTAAAATCAATATTTTGAATTCTTTATCTGGGATTTCAAGAATTTCTTTTTGTTTAAGATCTATTGCTGGAGAATTATTGTGGTTTTTGGGGGGTGTCATATTTCCTTGCTTTTTCGCATTTCTTGTGTCTTTACACTGACACTGTTTGTGCCTCAGGGTAGTGTATGCTGGCACTTGTGTTGGCAGTTTCTGAAAACTTTTGTTTTAGATATTTTATCTGGTTTTCTGTTTTTTTCTTTTTTTTAATAGCCTGACAGCAATTCCCATAGCATTTACTCCGTTATGGACAGAAATGGAGACATCCATTGAGTTCTTAATTTGAGTTATTATAGTTTTCAATTCTAGAATTTTCATTTGATTATTTTTAATAGTTACCAGTTCTCTAAAAAAATTAACCAGTTTCTTATTTGATGTATTGATGATATGATATATGAAACATAATTATTTTAAAGTACATGTCTGATAATTCCAATATCTGGCCCTTCTATGCGTCTGTCTTTGGTCTTATTTTTTTCTCTCAATTTTGGTCAGCTCTTGTCTTTTTGTATGCTAGCCTACCTTTGATTGAGTGTCAGACTGTGGTTTAAAAATCATTGAGGGAATTTGAGATGTTGGATTCTGTCTCATACAGAGAGGATTTGTCTTTGCTTCTGGCAAGAAGTTAATGAGAGGCAGATCACCTTAATCAAACAAAAGGCCGAGCTGATTTAAAGCTGGCTTTGGTCCTTGTAAGAGCTAATATTCTTCCTGTTTGCTTACCTGAGAGCCTGAGGTGTTTGACAGGGCCTTTTCTCTTTGGCTGACTTTGCATGACAATTATTGTCCCCTAGGCCAATGCCACCACCTACAATCTTGCTCAGCTTCTAGGTCTCTCAGCTGCAACAGCATTTGTTACTGGCAAATGTCTTGAGGAGAAAATATATCAGTTATCAAGCTCCCCTCTCTGGGCTTACTGTCTCTCTGCAATGCTGTCAAAAAGATATTTATTTATATTTTGTCCAGCTTTTCTAGTTGTTCTTGGTGTTAATTTGAAACAAGCTAGTCCACCATTGCAGGAAATAAAGCTCAGTCTTAATATCTTTTTAGTCATATATATTTTCAAAATTTCAACTTTTATTTCAGATTCAGGGGGCACATGTGCAAATTTGTTACAGGGTATATTGTGTGAGGCTGAGGTTTGGGGTGTGACTGAATTCATCACCCAGTTAGTGAACATAGAACCCAATAGCTAGTTTTTCAATCCTTGCTCCCTTCCCACCTTCCCCTTTCTTATAATCCTGTGTCTATTGTTCTCATCTTTATGTCCATGTGTACCCAATATTTAGCTCCTACTTATAAGTGAGAACATGCAGTATTTGGTTTTCTGTTTCTGCATTAATTTGCTTAGGATAGTGGCCTTCAGCTGCATCCATGTTGCTGCATGATTTCATTCCTTCTTATGGCTGTGTAGTATTATATGTATCACATTTTCTTTATCCAATCTGCCATTGATGGGCAACCTAGGTTAATTCCATGCCCTTGTTATTATTATAAATAGTGCTACAATGAACATATGAGTACATATGTCTTTTTGGTAGAATGATTTATTTTACTTTGGGTATATACCCAGTAATGGGACTGCTAAGTCAGATAAGAGTTTTATTTTTAGTTTTTTTGAGTAATCTTCAAACTGCTTTCCACAGTAGCTGAACTAATTTACATTTTCCTCAACAATGTATATGCATTCCCTTTTCTCCATAGCCTCGTCAACATAATATCTTTGGACTTTTTAATAATAGCCATTCTGACTGGTGTGAGATAATATCTCACTATGGTTTTGATTTGCATTTATCTGATGATTAGTGATGTTGAGCATTTTCTTTTCTTATGTTTGTTGGCTGCTTGTATGTCTTCTTTTGAGAAATATCTGTGTCCTTTGCTTACTTTTTAATGGGGCTATTGTTTTTTGCTTGTTTGTATATATTCCTTATAGATTCTTGATATGAGACTGTTATCAGATGCATAGTTTGTGAATATTTTCTCTCATGCTATAGGTTGTCAGTTTACTAAATTGATAGTTTCTTTTGCCATGTAGAGGTTCTTTCATTTAATTAGGTCCCATTTATCTATTTTTGTTTCTGTTGCAAATGCTTTTGAGAACTTAGTCATAAATTATTTCCCAAGGTCAATGTCTAGAAGCGTATTTCCTAGGTTTTCTTATAGGATTTTAATATTTTTATGTATTACATTTAGGCATTTTATCCATCTTGAATTAATTTTTGTATATGGTGGCACATAGGGGGTCTATTTTTATTCTTCTGCATATGGTTAGTCAGTTATTCCAGCAACACTTATTGAATAGGGAGTCCTTTCTTCATTGCTTATTTTTGTCAACTTTGTCAAAGATCAGTTGGTTATAAGGGTTCAACTTCATTTCTTGGTTTCCTATTCTGTTCTGCTGGTTTATGTATCTGATTTTTTGTACCAGTACCATACTGTTTTGGTTACTGTAGCCTTGTAGTATACTTTGAAGTTGGGTAATATGATGCCTCTCACTTCATTCTTTTGACTTAGGATTGCTTTGGCTATTCAGGCTCTGTTTTAGTACCATATGAATTTTAGAGTAGTTTTTTTATAATTCTGTGAAAAAATGGAAAAAATGACATTGGTAGTTTGATAAGAATAACACTGAATCTGTAGATTGCTTTGGCTGTATGGACATTTTAGTGATATTGATTCTCCCAATCCATGAGCATGGAGTGTTCTTTCATTTGTTTCTGTCACCTATGATTTCTTTTAGCAGCGTTTTGTAGTTCTACGTGTATAGGTCTTTCACCTCCTTGGTGAGATATATTCCTAGATATATTAGTTCATTTTCATGCTGCTGATAAAGACACCCCCGAAACTGGGAACAAAAAGAGGTTTAATTGGATTTAGAGTTCCACATGGCTGGGGAGGCCTCAGAATCATGGTGGGAGGTGAAAGGCACTTCTTACATGGCAGTGGCAAGATAAAAATGAGCCAGAAGCAAAAGTGGAAATCCCTGATAAACCCATTAGATCTCATGAGACTTATTCACCGTCATGAGAATAACACGGGAAAGACCAGCCCCCATGATTAAATTACCTCCCCCTGGGTTCCTCCCACAACACGTGGGAATTCTGGGAGATACAGTTCAAGTTGAGATTTGGGTGGGCACACAGCCAAACCATATCACTAGATATTGTATTTTTTGTGGCTAGTGTAAATGCAATTGCATTCTTGATTTGACTCTCAGCTTGAACGTATTGGTGTACTGAAATGCTGCTGATTTTTGTACATTGATTTTGTATCCTGAAACTTTACTAAAGTTATTTATTAGGTCTTGGAGCATTCTGATGGAGTCTTTAGAGTTTTCTAGGCATAGTATTATTTCACCAGCGAAGAGACATAATTTGACTTCTTTTCCTATTTGGGTGCCGCTTATTTCTTTCTTTTGCTTGATTTCTCTAGCTAGGACTTCTAGTGCTATATTGAATAGGGGTGGTGAGATTGGGCGTTCTTGTCTTGTTCCAGTTCTTAAGGGGAATGCTTCCAGCTTTAGCCCATTTAGTATGATGTTGGCTGTGGGTTTGTCATAGATGGCTCTTATTATCTTGAGGTATGTTCCTTCAATGCCTGGTTTATTGAGGGTTTTATCACGAGCGGATACTGGGATTTATTGAAAGCTTTTTCTTCATCTATTGAGATGATCATGTGGTTTCTGTTTTTAATTCTATTTATGTGGTGAATCACATTTATTGATTTGTGTATGTTGAACTAACCTTGCATCCCAGGAATAAAGCCTACTTGGTCATGGTGAATTAACTTTTTGTTATGCTACTGGATTCAGTTTTCTAGTATTTTGTTGAGGATTTTTGTGCCTATGTTCATCAGGGATATTAGACTGTTGCTTTTTTTATTGTGTCTTTGCCAAGTTTTAATATCAAGATGATGCCAGTTTCATAGAATGAGTTAGGGAGGAATCCCTCTGTATTCATGTGTTCTCACATTGCTGTAAAGAAATACCTGAGACTGGGTAATTTATAAAGAAAAGAGGTTTAATTGGATCATGGTTCACAGTTTGTACAGGAAGTATAGTGGCTTCTGCTTCTGGAGAGGCCTCGAAAAGCTTCCAATCATGGCAGAAGGCAAAGAGGGAATGAAGCACTTCACATGGCCAGAGCAGGAGGAAGAGAGAGAAAGGGGAGGTGCCACACACTTTTAAACAACCACATATCATGAGAACTCACTTACTCTTGTGACCACAGCACCAAGGGGGGATGATGTTAAACCATGAGAAACTGCCCCCATGATCCAATCACTTCCCACCGGGCTCTACCACCAGCACTGGGAATTACATTGAAACATGAAATTTGGGTAGGGATATAGGTCCAAACCATATTACCCTCCTTCTTGATTTTTTGGAATAATTTTGGTCAGATGTGTACTAGTACTTCTTTGTACATGTAGTAGAATTTGGCTGTGAATTCACCTGGTGCAGGGCTCTTTTTGTTGGAAGGTCTTTTATTGCTGATTCCATCTTGGAACTCATTATTGGTCTGTTCAGGGTTTCATGTTCAGGGTTTCAGTTTCTTCCTGATTTAATCTTGGGAGGTTGTATGTTGCCAGGAATTTATCAATTTTCTTTTAGTAATTTTTTTTGCACCGGAGAGGGCAAAGGTATACCCCATAATGAAATACATGCAACCAAAATCTTCCCTGTATTCAAGGCTAACTTTAAATTTTTGAACATCAAGATCTTAAATAAGGAAGAGACCTGTGCCTAAATAACTATAGTATACACACCCTTCAATAAAGCAGATGAAAATCTGAATCCTTAGTTCAGAATCCCTGAACTAAGAAGATTTCAGGCAGAAGAAATTTCCTACCATGATACATGCAAATACCTTATTGGAAAAGGCCTTGTTCACCTCTGATACCACACTTAGGAACAGTGGTTAGAATATAATATCTGGTACAAATCATTGTAATGACAGTTCCTGGTATATTCAGACCCCAGAAGTTGGATTTTCTGAGGATGCGTCATGAACGTCTTCAGCCCAGATCCCTCTACTAAACTTTAAAGCCCTCTTCTGAGTTGTCTGCCATGCTTCTGCACCCTCACCTCTCCATGCCTTGATGTTTGATGGGACCTCGGATTCAATGGATTCCAGTTAACCTTACTGTCTTCCTTCCAAATATCTATGTTTCAGAGAAATTTCTGAAAGAACACAAATGAAACTATGTTAATTAGGGCTGCATCTGGTGAGTTTAACTGGAATTGGAGAAGAATGAGCAGTTTCTACTTTTTACCTTTTTCTCCTCTGCCCTCTTGAAAAAAAATTAAAACCAGGAGCAGGCATTGCTCTTAATATGCAACAAAGCTGTCTCTTGCATGTTCCCTCTCACGGCCATTAAGGCGAGAGCCCTGGAGCCCTCCTTGGTGCCTGATGCCCACCTCGCCTGTTCCACTTGGTGGCAGACGCTTCTTCTGTCCCATTATTACTCCTTGGAAGCTGCATGTCAACTCCTGTGCAAACGGTTTCTGCAGCCTCCCATGGGGCCCTCCAGCCTTCCTATCCCACACACAGACTGGCTCTACCACCACCAGAATTCCCTTCTTATGTGAGTGCTGTGCACCCTGAGCATCAGGGCAGGAATGGCTCTTCGTCACTGTGCCACAGGATGAAGTCCCAAATCCTTGACATGGAACAAGAACTTTTTAAAGCCTGGCTTCAGCCAGCTGAGTGGACCCAAACCTGGGCCCTATTCATTGCTTTCCAGGAGTGAGCTAGTCTCTCAATGTCTCTGAGCTTCTGCCTTCTCATCTCTACCAACAGCTGTGATGATACTTACTGATCAGATTTTCATGAGGACTGAAGACACCCTGTGTAGCACTAGGCTAAGGGTGGCCCTCAACACCATCAGCTTCCTTTTCTTTCCCTCTTTCTTCTCATATGTGTATAACCCATTCCTAAGCCTAAGCCTACTTGCTCCCCAAATTCTTACCACAGTGCCGTTTCTCACTGTAGCATTGTAAAAATAACACAAGTTTTTGAATTGTGTGGGTCTGGATTCAGTTCTAGGTGACTTACCATCTTGGGTCTGCATGTTTCTCTTCTGAAAAGAGATACTCACAGAGTTGCTTGAAGGATAAAAACAGGAAGAGGCATGAGACCCCAGCCCAGCTCCTGATGCTGAAGCCCCTTCTCGATGCTGGTCCTAGGGCCAGCTGGGTTCCTGGGACCTATGGTGCCGTTTCATCCAGCATCCTCACCTGGCTTTCAGCACTCATCTTTGGTGTCACCTGCTCTGTGGCCTGCAGCCTGGCCAAGTCAGCATTCTTCCAGGGCCTGGTATGCAGAATAATGGCCCCCTAAGGTATCTACGTTCACATTTTTAGAACCTGTGAATAGGCTACTTTATATGGCAAAAGGTACTTTGCAGATGTGGTTGAGTTAGAATTTTAAGACAGGAGATTATCCTGAATTATCCATGTGGTTCCCTATAATTTGGAGGCAGATGTGATTATGGAGCAAAAATTGGTGCAGTGCAGGGCTATGAGCAGAGGAATGCAAGTGGCCTCTTCCAGAAGCTGGAAAAGGCTGGGAATGGATTCTCCCTGCAGCCTCCAGAAGGAACCAGCCCTGCTGACACCTTGACTGTAGCCCAGAGAGACTGATTTTGTACTGCTGACCTTCAGAACTGTAAGATAATACATTTGTGTTAAATCACTAAGTGACTTAACTGTTACCAGCACTAGGAAACGAGTGTGCAAGTGCACAGCCAGAACAGGACTTGGCATCCTCCTTCCCTGTGGGCTAACGGAGCAGTTGCCCATTCTTCTGTAGTTAGCCCTGCACTGGATGTCTTTAGAAAGGTCGATGCAGTGTCTGCTGAATTCAATCAATAGCCAACATGTCCAGTGTTCAAAATATGTGCTAGTGCATGACGGCCAGATAACTCCTCCTGCCTCAGAAATGCCTCAGAAAGCTGTTTTCATGCCTGTGGATGATCACATCTGTGAACATTTTTCTCAATGTGAAAGTGAGCAAAAACCTGCCAGGAGCACACTTGGCTGGAGGAGATGGTGCCATACGCCTGACACATCGAAGCCTGCAGAGCTGGGTCAGATCTGCAGTAGTATTAGGTACACGGATGTGACCTGCTCACGTCTGTCTAGATACCAGTGAAGGATGCAAGTAATCCAGACTAGCCTGTTCATTTGCACTAAGCAGAGTTGCACCATAGAAGAAAATACCACCATAGAGTTGGTGTCACCATAGAACATATGGAATGCTGAAAGATTAAGCAGCCCAGTTTCAGACTGAATTTCCTGAGCGGTACATGGTCACTGAGGAATATGTTTATCTCAAGATTATTTACACCAGGGATTCTCAAAGTTTGGTCCCTGGGCCAATGCAGATGCACTGAGAATGCGTCTGCATGCATGGCCAATGCAATGAAAAATGCAGATTCTCAGTCCCACCCTTGACACTCAGCCACCTGTGTTGCAGTCCCCTCCCCTCGTGCCTCGTGTGCACACTCACATTTGCATCACTGATCCGCACTGCTCCCTCCTCCCACAGCAATAGGAGCTGTGAGCTCAACCTGCAAGCCTCCAGTGCCAGGGGCTCACTGCCTCCTAATGCCCCTGTTCTCTTAGGTTTGCTTGTCAAAAGCTCTTCCTTGAATTGAGTCAAAATCTATGCCCTGTCCCCTAAGTCCAGCAATCTCCTTTCTGCCCCTGGGAGGCACTTAAAAATAAATATTAGGTTGGTGCACAATTTGCGGCTTTAGACTATGAATATTAAATCATTAAAACTAGTCTCAAACACATCTTTATTAATCAAAATAGGAACCATTAGAATCAACACATTTTTTTTGCCAAAGAGAAGTAAGTTTGTTTATTCTTATAGTGTAAAAATCCGTGCTTCAGGATTCAACAAACTCTTGGAAAGTATTTTCTGCATCCTGCTAGTTGTGGAAGCATTTTCCCTGAAAAAAGTTGTTGAGATGTTTGAAGAACTGGTAGTCGGTTGGCGAGAGGTCAGGTGAGTATGGCGGATGAGGCAAAACGTCCTAGCCCAATTCATTCAACTTTTGAAGCATTGGTTGTATAACGCGTGGTCAGGCATTGTCGTGAAGAATTCGGGCCTTTCTGTTGACCAATGCCAGCTGCAGGCATTGCAGTTTTTGGTGCATTTTACTGATTTGCTGAGCACACTTCTCAGATTTAGTGGTTTTGCAGAGATTCAGAAAGCTGTAGTAGATCAGACCAGCAGCAGACCACCAGTGACCATGACTGTTTTTTGGTGCAAGTTTGGCTTCGGGAAGTGCTTTGCAGCTTCTTCTGGGTCCAATCACTGAGTTGATCATTGTTGGTTGTATAAAATTCACTTTTCATCATACATCACAATCTGATGGAGAAATGGTTCATTGTTGTTGCATAGAATAAGAGAAGACGACACTTCAAATATTCAGCTCATCACAGCCTCCTACCACCTAGACACAGAGGACTCTGAGGCCCCAGAGGATGGAGGTACTCACTGCAAGATAGAACCAGCCTGGATCCCTGAGTCACTGCATGGTGAAAACCCTGCACAGATCAGCAGCATCCACATCAGACGAGCACATAAATGAAACATAAACTGCTATCAGGTTTGTTAAAGCACATAAACTGCTGACTAAGCAGGGCATGTAGGATCAGACACAGGAGGGGAAAGACACTGCCCAGGAAATATGGTAACAGGCTGAGGAACAAAGTGGTGATTCTGGGCCTGGAGTCAGGTCTTTGCTAGAGGACATTAATCCTAGGATGATACGATTTCCAGTTAAAAGGAACCCAGGGGATCTCTACTGGTGCCTTCCCAGGGCTGTCAGAGCACCCTGAGCTTACAGGGAATGTGGCTGGTGCTACTGGTGACTCACCCAAAAATGCCAGGGCTGGCAGGGGCCTTAAGAACTCTTGAATCCAGCCTTCCTGTCACAGACAGGGCAACCGAGGTTCTGCTGTGAAGCAACTTTGCTAATGCCACAAAGCCTGTGGCAATGACAACACAGGGCCATGGGGACTGAGCTCGTCATGGCAGTGGAGGTAGGCATCGCTGGGCACCATTCACACACAAGGAGCCTGAGCCCACCAAGGGAACACTGTGTGCCGGGCACCAGCTATTGCACCCAGGGCTGCTCCTGGGGCTCCCAATGGCCCAGGCCTGATGGTTTCTGGCCCAGGTGGCTTCTCCCCAGGCATCCATGGGTTATGGGTCCCAAATCATCTAAGGTTACCCCTGTCGGCATGAGGACTATTGAGTTTTCTTTCTGGGGCAATAAAGCTTTCCAACATGTGTTTCCTTCCAAGAACCAAATGCAGAGCGAGATTTTCCTCATGACTCAGGACCGTGTGGGCCTCTGCATTTTTACCACTCAGGTCCAGAGGCGTGGGGGCGGGGCACTGGGCAGAGCCAGGGTCAGACCCTGGTGCCAGGGAAGATCATTCTGGCTAATATGGACGATTGCACCCAGAGTAGCAGCTGGCAGATCTGACAGTCTGTGTGGACCTCTATCCCATCCTCCCTTTGGTGCACTAAGGCCCCCTTGCCTCAGCCTTACTTTTGAGGCGCTGCTGAGGTGCCATTTCCCTGGGCTCTGTGACATGTGCCGGCCCAGGTTCAAGCTGAAATTCTGGCCTGGACTCTACCTGGGATGAATGTTAAGCTTATAAATGGACAGGTTCCTGGATAGGGTGGCTGCTTGCAGTTGTGTGGGTTGTTCACTGCACAAGGGTGCTAGTTGGGGGTTCCAACCCAGCTGTGCTCTGCTGGCTGCAGCTGTGCCTATCTGTAGGAGGGGAAGTCTTTATCTGATTTGTACAAAGATGCCATATAGGCAGTGTTGTGGGATGAATCATATCCTCCAAAAAGATACGTTGAAGTCCTAACCTCCTGGAACCTATGAATGTAGCTGTTTTTGGAAATACGATCTTTGCAGATGTAGGTAGTTAAGGTGAGGTCCGGCTGAATAAGGACAGACCCTAACACAATGACTGGTGGTCTTATAAGGAGACCACAGACACATGTATGTATGTGTCTGCATACATAGACACATGGGGAAGGTCATGGGATGATAGAGGCAGTGCCTGGAATTATGTGGCCACAAGCCAAGGATTGCTGGCCTTCACTGGAAGCTAAAAGACACAAGGAAGGCTCCTCCCCTACAGCCTTTAGAGAGAGCGTCGCCTGCCAACACCTTGGTTTTGGACTTCTGACCTCCAGAACTGTAGAGAGTGAATGTCCCCTGCTCTAAGTCACCCAGCTGTGGTGCTTCTTTTTTTTTTTTTTTTTTCAGCAACCACAGGAAACTAACCAGGCGCTGATGGCCCTGTTCTGGATTCCCCCGCTTCAGCATTTAAAATATCAGAACTTTTCCATCTTCCTAGACATGTATCAGTACTGGGTGGAGGTGGAGATTGGTGGCCCTTTCTGTTCCCAAGGAACAGAAACTAGTGGCAGGGATTTTTTTAAAATACAAAAATAAACAAGCTTCTCTTTCCCCTGAAGAGTTCTGTTCTTCCCCAGAAGAGCTGGCTGGACAAAGTGCCACAGCAAGCTAAGTCATAAGGTCTGACTGACAGTAAGTAAGCTGCACCAAACACCTGTTGAATAGAGGAAGGGACCACTCTGTGGGCCAGGGGCTGGCGGACGGAGAGGCTGAGCCTGGCTCCCCACTGATGTCAGGGGCCGGCTGCAGGACAGAGAATAAACCCCGGCCCTGCAAGCCTCCAGGCATTGGAGGTTTTCATCACAGCAGCCTGTCTTGACTGACATGTCGTCCCAATTCTGCCACTATTTGTGTGGATGGAGTGAGTCCCTCCCTGCTCTGGTCTCAGTTTCCCCATCAGAAAGTGAGAAAGTTGTGCCCACTGTTGCCCATCCAATGATGAGTGCTGAGAGCAGGCTCTAGACAGAGGCAAGGACCAGGGAGTTTAGGCGAATGAGAAGGGGAAGCTCTGGAAGCCATGAGCAGGGCCTGGGCAGTCAGGGGTGGAGATGGAAGGAGGGGCCAGGGACAAAGGAGCCCTGTGGGGAAGGAGAGGCTTCTCAGAAGAGAGGGGCCCTTACAGAGTCTCCTCTAGGGAGGGCTCTGGAGGCGATGGACTATGAGCTGGCTGCAAATCAACCTCTTTATTTACTTAGCACCTGCCATAGCCAGGCCCTGTGCCCAGGACACCAGGGACCCTTGGTGTCCTCAGCCGCCCTTCAAGGAAGGCATTCTACCTCTAACGGTCCTGGACAGTGCCGGTGCCGGAGGCTCTTCCCACAGATCCGTGGGCGTTTCACCAGAGGGAGCTTAGAGCTCTGAGGACGCAGAGGGCGGCCGGGAGGGGCAGGCAGAGCCTCCTCAGCCAGAGGAAGGAGCGAAGGGACTCACCAGTCACAGGCAGGGCTGGAGGGGAAGATGTGGGGGGGCCACGGGGAGAGGGGTCTGAGCCCGAGTGCCTCTGGGGATCCCTGTGCAGGAGAGGCGAGTACAGCAGATGAGCAAGTGTGCGCGACAGGGCCACACAGAAACGGAGACCAAGTCTATCCTGCCCCGACTTCCCGAGATGGCAGCTTTATGGGAACCAGTGACCAAGGCCTTCAGGAAGGACATTCTGGCCAGATGTCCATGTCACTGGAGGGTTTATGCAGCACAAAGCCCCCACCCAACCTCCAGGCATGCTCTGGCCTCACATGGGTGGCCCAGCACTGGAGAGGGCGGTGGCCCCACTTGGAAAGGGGATTAGGCTGTCATCTCCAGACAAGGAGAGGGCTCGCAGCACTCCAGGCATTGCACACTGACACAAACAACAACCAGCCTCCTCCCCCAGCCCCAGCCACACTTCACCCCTCACCGGGCTGCATGGACGCTCTGGGAGGCGCAGGCCTCGGGGGCCCCCATCTCGCACCCACCCCCACCTCAGACGTTAGGCTGCACCCGGTGGCCATGGCCATCTGGTTCCCGCCAAAGAGACTCTGGTTCACTTTGCTGCTGGTCAGGGAAGCAAGTGGACGCTGAATGTGCTCCAACTGTGGATGGCGTCCTTGGCATGTGGCCCCCGCAGCTGCTGTCCCCATCTCTTGGTGAGGCCTCTGCCCAGGGGTCATTTTCAGACAGGATGGATTATGTGGACCTCTGCTGGAGGCCCAGGGCTCTCTCTGTGGCTTGCAGGACATGTAGCAGACACTGTCCTAGCTCAGATCGAGGGCATCAAGGTAGCATGCATGGCAGCATCAGAGCTTTCCTGAGTGCTTCATTCATTCACTTCATTCGTTCTCACTCCACTGACTGAGGAAAGCCTTGCCAGTGCCAATCACTTCTTCCTATAGAAGCTGAGTCCTCCATTGGAGGGACAAGAAAAGCAAGCGTCAAGGAAGCTGAGGCTGTGGGTCTCGGTCGGTGCTGGGGCAGCCCCGGCCAACACTGGTCACATAATCCCCTGAAGGAACGACTGTCAGGCCACCTCTGGCAGGGCCCCTAGTACTTGGTGGAGGGAGGGCGAGCTGGTGGCAGTGGTAGCCAGCCTGGATTCACTGTGCTGGTGCAGGGCTCCCCTGCCTCATTTGTCCAGTTTATTTAACAGATGACTCACCAGCATGAGTCATCTGCTGCATCAGCTGGTCCTCGCATCATGAGAACTCCAGGACGCAAGTGCTAGTGGTATCCCCATTTCTCAGTGGGAGAAACTGAGGCACACAGAAGGAATGTGCTTCCAACACTGAGCAGGACAGGTTTGAACTGAACCCTGTGCCGCCTTGCTCGCACCTTCATCTTCATGTTCTTGCTGTTTCCTCATGCATAACCAGTGCTTCCTTTATCCGATTGTTCTCTTTACATGACAATATGTTCTTACTGAATAAATGTGTTTTAAAGTGATCTGGATCTTAGTTTTAAAAGCTGGGTGCAGTGGCTCACGCCTGTAATCCCAGCACTTTGAGAGGACCAGGCAGGTAGATCACCTGAGGTCAGGAGTTCGAGACCAGCCTGGCTAACACGGTGAAACCCCATCTCTACTAGCAACTCTGTCTCTACAAAAAATTAGCCAGGAGTGATGGCAGGTGCTTGTAATCCCAGCTGCTCAGGGGACTGAAGCGGGAGAATCGCTTGCGCCTGGGAGGCAGAGGTTGCAGTGAGCCAAGATCACTCCACTGCACTCCAGCCTGGGCAACAAGAGCAAAACTGTCTCAGAAAAAGCAACCAAACAAACAAACAAAAATAAGTAAGTAAGTAAATAAGTAAGTAAGTAAATAAATAAATAAATAAATAAATATAAAAGCCCAGCATCACCTAGCAACTGTGGACACACTTAACTGGGGTCTGAATCCCATCGCACAGTGCTGTGCCTTCACACTCCCAGGCTCGGCTGTCTGGCAGTGATGGGCCTGTGAGCACAGTGAGACCACGCTGGCACCAAACTCAGACTCAGGACTTAGCATGATTGGAAAGACAGAAAGTACCTGGGGAGTGAGTGACTCCTGCTGGGGTGTGCTGTTGATTAGTGCCATGCTCACATCAGCTGAGACAGCCCGTGTGGCTCAAAGCCCTTGGGGTAGGCCTGGGTCTGCCTCACCTGCACACATCCCCACTGACCCCTAACCTGGGAGAAGTGAGAGGAGGACAGGAGGGGGTAGAGGAATGGTCAGGGTGCTCCAGCCCAGGCCTGGCTGGCAGAACATGGCATCTCACAGGCTGTGTCAGGCATCGGCCGCGGCCGGTGCTGGTGCCAGGAGCCTCCTGAGAGCCCACACTGGGTCCAGCAGGCTGGGAGGCACTACTACTGCAGAGCATGGAGAGGGAGGGGCGGCCTCCTATGGGCAGCACCTGTGACCTGAGAGTGGGGCTGGGTGGGGTGGAGGCTGTAGTGGGCGCAGAGCAGGGTGACCCTAGCCACCAGAACTAGGGTCTGAGAATGTAGTCAAATTCTGCATGCCACCCTGTCCCGGATATTGGAGCCCAGGACAATTAAACCAGGGGTAGGAGAAAAAGGAACCAGATGTGCTGCCTGGTCTGCGTCCACCGCTGGCAGCTCCGCCACCTCAGCAGAGGATGGCTGCCACCTCTGCCCTGGGACTTGCCTGGGTCAGAGGGGCCTCCCCTCTCTGTGCAGGGTCTTCCTCGGATCTGCTCCTTTCTTTATTTTTATTTTTTGAGATGGAGTCTTACTCTTGTTGCCCAGGCTGGAGTGCAGTGGCACAGTCTTGGCTCACTGCAACCTCTGCCTCCAAGGTTCAAGCGATTCTCCTGCCTCAGCCTCCCAGGTAGCTGGGAATAAGGCACCCGCCACCAGGCCCAGCTAATTTTTGTATTTTTAGTAGAGACAGGGTTTCACCATGTTGGCCAGGCTGGTCTCAAACTCCTGACCTCAGGTGATCCACCTGCCTTGACCTCCCAGAGTGCTAGGATTATGGGTGTGAGCCAAGGATCTGCTCTTTCTGAATCACAGCAAGGTGGCGGCTGCAGGCCATCACAACACCAGGGCTGGCCAGAATGTGGCCCCCTGTTCTCCTGTCCATGCTGTGGACAGCCTCTTGCCGAAGGGGCTTCCTCGGGCACCAGCAGTCACTATAGGGATAAGGGACATCACAGTCCCTCTGCAGGCAGGGTCACTGGCCTGGACTCTGAGGTTTGCCTCTGGGTGATGGTAGAAGACGAAGATTCAAACAGGATGTCTGCCCTCCTGTGGTCTCTCTCCTGTGGCAGACATGAGGTTCCCCCCAACACACACACCTCCCTGGCTGAACTTGGGTGCTACTGCAGCACAGCAAAGCTCTGCCAACTCAGCGGCTGAAAACCAAACACTGTTATTATCTCATATTATTATCTCCTCCATGGGTCAGGATCTGCTCAGGGTCTCATAAGTCAGCAATAAGGTGCCAGCCAGGCTGCGGTCTCACCTGGAGCTCTGCCAAGGAAGACCTGCTTCTGAGCTTACTCAGGCTGTTGGCTGAGTTTACCTGCTTGCTCTGGGTCCTGGCCATGCGGGCCCTCTGTCGGCCGCTCGCAACATGCAACTGGCTTCTTCAAGGCTGGCAGAACTTCTCTGACTTCAGGGAAGACCTCAGTTGCTTTTTTTTTTTTTTCTGAGACAGAGTCTTGCTCTGTTGCCCCGGCTGGAGTGCGGTGGTGTGATCTCAGCTCACTGCAACCTCTGCCTCTTGGGTTCAAGTGATTCTCCTGCCTCAGCCTCCCAAGTAGCTGGGATTACAGGCATGGGCCACCATGCCTGACTAATTTTTATATTTTTAGTAGATATGGGGTTTCTCCATGTTGACCAGGCTGGTCTCGAACTCCTGACCTAAGGTGATCTGCCTGCCTCAGCCTCCCAAACTGCTGGGATTATAGACGTGAGCCACTGTGCCTGGCCCCAGTCCCTCTTAAAGAGGTTGTCTCAATTAGTCAGGCCCAGGACAATCTCCCTTTGGATCAGTTCAAAGTCAATCAGTTAGGGACCTCAAAATCCTTTTTGCTATATCAGGTAGCACCATCAGGGCGATGCTATCCTATCACACTGATAGATCCCCTATATTCAAAGGGATGGATTATGTAGGGCACAAACACTTTGATGGATTAATTTTGCTCTAATCTGTAACAGAAACGTAAAACGGAAAGCCAGCAGATTTATAAATTAAGGTGGATTTTTAACAGGAAGTATGCAGATAGGATATGTTTTCTTCCCTTGTTTCAATATGTTGCTTATCATCTGGGGAAGGAGCAGGCAGAACTCAAAACAATGATAACAACCTTTTCTATCCATTTGGTTTGATGAGAAGAGAAGCAAACAAATAATTGGCAGGACTGTTGGGCACAGTTGTGTGGGTCGCACACTGCACAATCAAGAAGTGCTATTCTCAGCACAGTCGGTGACACCCCTGGGAGTTACGTAGTCTGTAAATGGCAGTCCTGCTCTCCTAGACTGAGCTACAATGGGATGAGGTTGGGACCAGCACAGGGCCAACCTATGGAAGGAGCCCAGTACCATGGGTGTCCTGACCAGAATTGAGTCCACAGGGCCCTGCCCTTTGAGTGGAGATGCCTTGCCTGCTGTTTGTGCTTGGGTAGGAACAGGGCTGCCTCCCAGGGAACCCCCTGGTCAGTGAGCTGTGTCAGCAGGGGATAGCTGCTCCAGTCCCTCTTCTCCACTCAGAGCAGGATGAAGTGGATAACAATATGTCCAGATCTGGACACAGTGAGCTTGGTGTGCCCGTGGTCTCCCAGCTTGGGTGACCTGTGGCAGCTAGAGCCATAGGTCTGTCTCAGTGGCAATCAGCGAGGGAAAGTAGGGGTTAAGTCAGAAGGTGACTTTTTGGGGTCCCCAAAAAGTTCATTGTGATACTGTGGAGGGAGCACTGCAGCTCCACCTCTCAGACAAATGAGGTCACCCCTCTGTGCCTCAGTTTCCTTGCTAGTAAATTAAGGGTAAAATTGCCAGTCTCCTAGAGTGAGAAGACTGAGTTTAAATGAGATCATGTAACAGGGGGCACAAGGCCTTGCACAGACGGTGTGCTCCCTAGAAGACTGACTAGGGCTCTTCCAGGTTTGGGAGTGCACAGTGGAACCCACAACGTACTGAGAGACTCCCCTTTTCAGTAGCAGGCCCAGAGAGCATCCCCCTGGGCTTCATTACAGGGCACAGAGCTCAGCCTCTTAAGTCCCTGAAGGTCAGATGCAGCTGGCTCTAAAAGTATCCAAACATTTAAAATCCAACCTGTGCTGTGTGGCCCGCTGATTGGAACACCAGCACCACACAGTGGAAGCCATGAGCTCACTGCGTGTGTCTGGAAGCTCCCCACCCCTGGGGCTCAGGGCCTCCCGCACGCCTCTGCTCCATGGCATGCTCCCTCCCGTTGTGTCCACCGCCTTCTGCATGCTGTGCTTTTGCCATTGGCTGTGAGCACATTTGTACATCTTTGCATGGTTAAACTGCACTTCCCGTGGGCAGCTAAGATATCTTTTTCTTTGTATCTTCAGCATCCAGCAAGGTGTTTGACACATAGAGAAGGAAAGTAAGTACTAGATTATTTTTCCTTTTTTTAAAAAAAAAAATCCCTCAGCTTTATTGAGGTATAATGGGCAAATAAAAATTGTATATATGCTGGGCATGGTGTCACATGCCTGTAATTCCAGCACTTTGGGAGGCCAAGGCAGGCAGATTGCTTGGGCGCAGGAGTTGGAGACCAGCCTGGGCAACATGGTGAAACCCTATGTCTATCCAAAATACAAAAATTAGCTGGGCATGGTGGTGTGTGCCTGCAGTCCCAGCTACTATGGAGGTTGAGGTGGGAGAATTGCTTGAGCCCAAGATGTGGGAGGATTGCTTGAGCCCGGGAGGTGGAGGTTGCAGTGAGCTGAGATGGCACCACTGGGCTCCAGCCTGGGCGACAGTCATACCTGTCTCAAAAAAAAAAAAAAGTATGTATTCGAGGTGTACAATGTGATGTTTTGGTATATGTATATACTGTGATGATCACCACAATCAAGCTAATTAACATATCTATCGCGTCACATAGTTACCATTTTGGTGAGAACACTGAAGACCGACCCTTTCAGCACATTTCAAGCACACAATACATCATTGTTAACTATAGTCACCATGCTGTACATAGATCCCCAGAATTTATCTTATCACTGAAAGTTTGTACCCTTTGACCAACATCTTCTCATTTCTCCCCCATATCCCAGCCCTAATAGCCACCATTTCACTCTATTTCTATGATGTCAGCTTTTTTAGATTCCACATACAAGTGCGATCATGCAGTCTTGTTTTCCTTCACAAGAGGAACGGTTCCGAGTGAGCATGGTTAAGACTCAATATGACCAGCAGAGGGCGCAAGAACCAAGGAAGTTGCGGGGGCGGGGCGATAAGGCCTCCCTGTGAGCAAGATTTCCTGGAAGCACTTCCAGCAAGCAACACATTTATAATCTCTATTTTTCTGTCATATTCTTTCCCTTTGCCTAGTCCCTGCAAGATTTGTCACTTGGCAGCTGCAAAGGCTCAAGGCTTGGGAAACTCCCAGAAAGTCAGAGCCACGGCCCCCTGTCCATCTACATTTCAACAGCTGGAGAGGATTTAGATGGAATTGCCAGGGGTTGGGAATGGCTGGCTGGGAAGAGGCACTCTCCCCGGGGGTGGCCTTCACCCTTAAGGGGCTGCAAGCCTAGGTCACTAGGCTCTCAGCAGTCTGTTAGGCAGCCACTGAAGGGAGTGAGCGCCCTGTCTCCAGGGGTGTGCAAGGAGCTGGAAGGCAGGGTAAATTATCTCTATTCCAAAGGCTGTTGCAAGGATTAAGTGAGAGGGTGATTGTACGTTGTGCAATCCAGTGTCTGGGTATGGTATTCATAAGGGAAACACTTAAATTGTTGAGAACTCAGACATGGGAGTAGGAAATGAGCCAGGTGATTCTGTGTTCCTAAGGCCCAAATACTGGTAAACTAACAGATCCTTTCCTGGAAAACAGAAATCAGAAGAAAAAATGTTAACATAAGGCAACATGTCTGATACGGAAGTGCAATATTTGTGCAATCAGAATAATTGAAACTACACAAGAATTGGTAAACTGTGGCCCACTGCCTGTTGTTGCTTGGCCAGCAAACTGAGAATGGTTTTTACATATTTAAGTGGTTGAAAAAAAAATCATATTTTGCGACATGAAAATTAGATATAATTCAGATTTTCATATCTATAAATAAAGTTGGTTGGAACACAGCCATACCCTCTCATTTATGCATTATCTAGGGCTACTTTCACACTACAAAGACTGGGCTGAGTCACGAAACAGGGCCATGTGGCCTGCAAAGCCTGAAACATTTGCTTATCTGGCCCTTTATAGAAAAAGTTTTTCAATCCATGACCTAAGTTGTTAACACTGGCAAGGAGGAAGATTCACCTAAAAACCCCCTCCTGTTTTTTCATATGGGAAAACTGAGGCTTGGACAGGAAATGGGCTTGCTCAAGGGCAGTAGTAGGAAGATGTCTGCAAACCATCTCGAGGTCCCCTGTGTGCTCTGCCTATCTGCAAATGTGCGGGATTTGACCATGTGGGAACTGGGCTTGTAAGCCCATTCCTGGCACCCAGGGGCAGGGACAAGGCAGAAAGTACAGGTGTGACAAGGGAGAGGGGCCCAGGGAAGCCCAGTGCCTGTGGAGGTGGCACCAGCTCCTGTCCCCATCCTCTCTGTGTGTCATCTTCAGTCAGTTCACACCAGCAGGAGGCAGGAGGGCTGTCTTGAAGCCAGGGTACCAGAGGCTGATCCTGCCTGGCATCTGAGGGGTGGTGTGGCTGTAGCCTCCTTTTCCCCCCTAGATCCCAGAACTCTTGTCTGTAAAAGAAGCACCATGTCCCCTGTTCCATCCCTTCCCAAGCAGCACCCAGTGGGAGGTGCTGCTGGAGGAGGCAGTGCCCAGCCCCCTCCCTTCCAGTCCTGGCAGGGTGGTGGAGTGGGGAGGTGGCAGGTGAAGCCAGGACTGGTAGCTACAGTAGAGTCCTGTGTCAGGAAGGACAGATGCAAGTGTAAGTCCCTGCTGGAACGTGGGCAATGTGATCTGGCCTGGCCTCCCTGCCACCAGGAGACATTCTGGAGGAGATGCTGTGGTCCATCTCACCTGGTTAAGGGGCCAGGGCCCAGACCCCTTCCCCAATCCCAGGCCTAGCTCCCCAGGCTGCCCAAGCTGGAAAGAATCCCGCACCCCCTCCACAGGCTGTAGAACCCTCCAAGAGCTCTGTGCCTGTTAAACATACTAGATAGAGCTTCAGAGCGCCTGGCACCTGGTGGGCACCGCGAGCACGAAGGCCTCTTCTTTTATTAGGAGGACGGGACTGTGACTTGGCAGTCCTTCTGATGAAAAGGAACAGAAAGGGGCGGGGAGCGGGAGCAGAAGAGGAGACAAGAGAGAGAATGAGCGAGCAATAAAAGAAAGAAACGGGGTGGGGGGAGGACTTAAAAAACAAAAGAAAGAGGAGGGGGAAATGGGTGGAAGAAGGGAAGAAAGAGGAAAAAATGCAAATAATGAAAGAAAAGAAAAGGGGAAAAGAAAGAAAAGCCGAGCCGTTTCCGCGGGCGCCTCGCCGCGTTCTGGCCCGCGTGAGCCGGCCGCTGTCTGGGGTCTCAGGCTCTGCGTGTCGGGAAGGCTCCTAGAGGAGCCTGGTCCGCGGCTTCCAGGGACTGTGACCAGCGCTTCATGGGCTCTGTGGGAGCCTGGGGTGGAAACCAGGTCTCGAGCTGCAGCCTGGCACCAGCCCGGATGGGGCAGGGGGGGCCTGCGTAGTCGGTCCGCACCGACCCTGATGCTCCTCGAAGGGTCGAAGCTGCACACGCGTGGGGGTCAGACCTGGGCCCAGGGAGCGTTCTCGAAGGGTCCACACTCGCCGGCGGGAGAGCACCCGTGCGGGTCCCAAGCACCGCCCCCACCCGGCCTTGCAGCCGGCGCCCAGCAGCTCTGGTCTTCGCGGCCGGCCTCACCGAGCCCCTGCACCCAGACGGCTACTTCCTGACTCTGGGTGTGGCCTCAGGCGCCGCTGGTTTGTGTAACTGGACTCCGAAGCAAGGTCTCTGCGGGAGCCGCTGGGGCTGGAGAGCGGTGGGTGTGAAATGGAGGCGGGACCCTCCAGGCCCTGGACACTGGGAGGGTAGCGGCGGGCTGGCAGCTCTGCATGTCCAGGAGCATCACCTCGGGTTCCTAGACCAAGAACCGGGTCATCTCCGGGTCGCTGGAGCGAGTTTTTTATTACCTATCTAAGGATCTATCTTTTATTTTTATTTATTATTTTTGTTAAGAGACGGGGTCTGGATCTGTCGCCCAGGCTGGTGCAGTGGGGCAATCATAGTTCACTGCAGCTTCGAACTGTTGGGCTCAAGGAATCCTCCTACCTCAACCTGCCCAGAAGCTGGGACTACAGGCGCTTGCCACTATGCTGGGCTGTTGGATGTATTTAAACTCATACTTCCATAGAAAATTAGACATTTTAAAAAAATCAACAACAAAACTTACAAAACAAAAATAAAGTAGCGAATTCCAAAGGAACAAATTTGTAAATTGCTCCAAGAGGTGGAGCTTGGAAAGAGAGGGGGATGTGTCTAAAGGCGCTGTCACCCCAAACACAATTTGACCCCGAACTTCTAGGGCTTTGAAATGACTCAAAACGAATGCCCACATTTGAGTTCGAAATTTTCATGGAAGAAAGCATCACAGAGACTGGCTTCTCCAAAGAGAAAGCGAGTTGGTGGTCTCCAGGAGATAATCCTGTAAGCGTGGGGACGGGGTAATTTTATAATTCCAAGATTTTCTGTTTTGAAGCTAGGAAAGATATTGCCAGTCTCTGCTCAGGGCAAAAGCAAGGCGAACGCCGCAGCCCATCCGGACGGTGCGTTCCGAGCGAGGTCCAGGCGGCCTCTGTCGGGCACAGCACACCTGCGGCCAAGGCCGGTGCCCCAGTCCCAATAGCACCACCAACACGGCACCAACAGCCTAGACAATCAGAACCAAAGGTAAAAAAAAAAAAAAAAAAAAAAAAAAAAAAAAAAAAAAGAAGAAGAAGAAGAAAAGAAAAAAGAAAAGAAAAGAGGAAACGAGCTCTATTCCCAGCGCTAGTGACGCGTCCCCAGGGACGGACAGTGTGCTGGGCGGCGGGGCGCTCAAGGCTGCGCCGGGAGCAGAAGGCCGCGAGATGAGGTGGCCCGGGGCCACCTGGGCCCCTAGGGGCTGGACGTCAACCAGTAAGAGGGCGTGGGACCCCCCAGAGGCGGCTGCTGGGACGACTGCAGCCGGAGGTGAGCTGACCGTTCTGGAAGAAGCCCCCGCTCCACCGCGGCCCCCACTTCGTTTTGCCAATTAAGATGCAGACCCGCTGCAAGTGGGAGCGGAAACAAACTGCCCACGGCCGAGGCAGATGGAGGAGAGCCCAGCGTCCTCCAAGCAATGCACGATCCCCTGGCCGTTGGCCGCTGAGCCCGCCCCAGTGCTTCTTCCAGACTCAGCTTCCCCCCCGTACAACGAACGGCTCCCGGACCCCTTCGCGCGCGGAGCCATTTCACAGTCCCGTCTGGGAGGCGCTGGAGTAGAAGAAGTGTGTGGGTGGAGAGGAGGCGGTTCTGCAACCTACACCTGAATGCTTAGGGGATTCGGTTGTGGGAATGAGGTGGTCCCCTCCCAGTCCCGCAGCCTCCAAAGGGGCTGTAGGGTGTGAGGGGCAGAACATGGGTGGGGAGGAGGCCGGTTCTGCGCTCCGAGGGCCCTCATCCAACGACTGGGCGGCGCCGAGGACCCCCTGCCGCCCGGAGCCCCTCGCCGCCCGGCTGCTAGGGAGGGCGGCTGGCCCGGGGGGCTGAGGTCACCTTTTCCACTGCGCCCGCCGCGAGCGGGACGGTTTCCGGGATTTTCGCGGCGGCGGCTAGAGGCCTCGGGAGGGGGGATGTCCCAGGCGTCGGGCTGGCAGCTGCGCCCCTGGGGTGGGGACTTCGATCCCAGACTGCACCCCACTGGGGAGGAGGCTTCCCCTCTCTCGGCCTCGGTGTCCTAGACAGGGAGGGGGTTCCCGTTCTCCGGGAGCCTCTTTTTTCGGCCGCCAACGCGGCAGCGCCTGAGCAGAGGAGGCCCCGCCGCCGCCGGTTTTGTGTAATTTTCGCCGAAAAGGGGTTTATCTGCTGGTTTGCCCTGGGGTCGGGTGACGGGGAGGCTGCGTCTAGCAGGAGCCAGGGGGACCAGAGACAGACCTGCGAGGGAGGTGTTTTGGGCGACCGGGGGCAGGACCCTGGCTCTGTCAGCCCCTGGAGCCAGCTGCGGTCTCCCAAAGCTCCCTAGGCGATGGGCATTCTCCTTCCAGCCCTCAGGGCCTCATTCCCAAAGCCGCCCTCTGCTCATGCTGCAGGGCTGGCCTCGGGCTGCAGGAAATGGTCCTGGCCAGTGTCCAAGGAGCTGGGGGTGCACACCTGTGGAATGGGGTGAGGGCTGGGCTGCACTAGTCTTCTGACTCCCCAAAATCTAGACATGAGGCCTCCATCCTGAAAATGACCCCCTCCCCCACAAACTGACCAAGGAACTATCCCAGGAGGATGGCTCGTAGTAAAATAAGTTTAGTGACAGCTGATGAACAGTGTGATCCTTGAATCTGGAATCTGGGGACCATTTTGAGGATGTGAGACCCTGAGGTCTTGAGCATGGGGCAGAGATGGTTCAAATTTGGGTGGCTTCTGTTAGGGCCCAAATAACAGGGGATGGGACAGAGGCTAGCTGGGCCTACTCAGGGAGAAACCGCCACTAGGCTATGCCCTTAGGGAGATGTAGAAGCCAGGGGGTGAGGAGGGGGCAGGGGCCCTGCTAAGATGGGGGAGGTGAGGGAGGAAGTCAGGAAAAAGGGCTTGATATGGCTCTGTACAAGGAGCAACAGTAAACCAGCCCTACTGACTGTAGTCCCTGCACCAGGCCCTGCCTCTCGCTAGGCCTCAGTTTCCCATCTGAGAAAGGAGATGGTTGAATTGAGTGATACCACTGCACTCATCTAGGGAGGGTTCTCTGAGTCTACCCATGGGTGAGGGGAGCCGAATGCCTGCCCCGGCCTCCCAGGAGACACTGGCTTTTTTCTATTTGCCAAGTAGGATGTCGGTGGCTGCTTGGCCAACAGTGACAGGGCCAGCTTCCTGGTCTCTTGGTCTCCCACGAGGTGGCCTGCTCAGTGTGGGATACTGTTGCTTTTAGTGGTGCCCTCTCCACCCTTTCCAAAGAACCATGTAGGCTCACAGCACCACTCATTGAGGGAGTCTGAAGCAACTGGCGGCCATCGAGGCCACCTTCTTTCAGTCCCAGTAGTAACTCTGAGTTCAGAAAGTCATGCAACAACTGGGAAGGAGGGACAGTGGGCTCTTGGGATTGGGATCTTACCAGAGAAGGTAGTCTTTGTCCTCACTCCAAGCCCTACAGACAAAGGATCTGGGCCACTTCCTAGTCCTCCCCACCTGTCCCCCACCCCCACCCCCGAGTCTGGGGCAGGGGCCAGGGATTGAGGGCCAGCCTGAAGGCCTCCCCACCAGCAGCTGGCACTGGAAAAAGGACTTCAACTTGGGTGGGGGGCATGGCCATAGGTGTGGTAAGCTCTAGTTACCTGGGGTGAAGACTGAGGCCCCGCATGGAGCTCATAGAGGAAGTCGGGGTGGCCCAGGACACCCACAGTGCGTCAGGCACTGACTGGCAATGGCGGATGGGGCTGGGAGGTAGGACCAGTGATTCCTGAGAAGGAGGAGAAGGGCAGGTACTCCTCTCCCTACCTCCTGGGGACACTTCTCCCCTCTTGCCTGGAGGAACTGTCTTCTCTCCAAACAGACCTAAGGGCTCCCAGGGTGCAGGACCCTCGGCGTGCAGGACCCCCTCACTGAGTTCTCACAGTCTCCCTGGAGCCAGGTGTCAGCATCTCCTCAGGACAGGTAAGGAAACTGAGGCCCAGAAAGGGTCAGTGGTTTCACCAGTAGTGGCAGAACCAAAGAGAGGAGTTCAGTGTAGAGTAGCTTTGGGGTCGTTCACTCCACGGCTTGGGTTTATACTCTCTAATGATGGAAAGAAAGATCTAGAGAAGGCACTGCCAACTTCCTCCATCATGTTGGAAGCTTTGAGGCTCCGCAATGGAGCCAGGTCCCACCAGGGTTTGGTCTTTACACTCTCAGAGCAGCCTGTGGCCCCCTTGCCCCACTCCGCCCAGGAACGGTTTCTTGATACTCCAAAGCTGGGTGAAGACAAAGCTGCATCCTTCCCTTCTCCTCCAATCCTTTTTCTTTTCTAACTAGGGGGATGTAACCAGCCCACAGCCTCCTGGGGGCTGTCAAGAAGGATGTGTCCATGGATCACTTGAATTTGCAAATCAAGCAAATCTCGGCTGGAGAACATTTTTCTCTCAGGGCAGCCCGGAGAGAAATGAGGCCGTACATGGTAAACTGAGGTAGAGGTGGGCGGGGTGCACAAGTGCCCCTACCGCTCTGCCCCTTGCATCCCTGCACGCTGCCTCACCCATGCCGGGTTGGCGGTCTTGAGCCCAGGACTGGAGGCTGCTCGGACCACCTCCTTCCCAGCTGAGGAGCGCGGCCTTTGCCCCTCCTCCTCCCGACCTTTCCGGGGCTACCTAAAAGCCGATCAAGCCGCTCGTTTTCTAGCTGTCCCCTTTCTTTACCGCCCCCTCCCTCTGCCCCGCCTGCCTCTGTGCCCTCCGTCACGTCACAGCCCGCTGGCTCTCACGCCTCTGTTGGTCTCTGTGCACATCTCGGTGGCGTCCCTGGTACCCTCACATCACACTCTCTCGACTCTTGTTTGGCCCACGCCGTCTCCCTCTGCCCCCTCTCTCACCTGTGTCGTTGATCCCTCCGACTCTCGTCTCTGGGGGTCTTGCCTCCCGAACTCTCCGGCTCTCTCTTTCCAGGGCGTGCGCTCCGCTGGGTCTCCCTCGGTCTCGGTCAGCCGGCCTCTTTCACGCGGCCCCCTCCCTTCTGGCCTCCCTTCCGCCTCCCTCCCTTCTGTGTCCCTCCCTCCGGCTCAGCCTAGGGGTTGGGGGCGGCGGCGCGGGGCGGGGCGGGGCGGGGCGGGGCAGTGACGCGGGGCTGGCCGGGCAAGAGGCGCGGCGGCGCGGGGCGGGGGCGCAGTCCCGGGTCCGACCGGCCGAGCCCCGCGCGCCCCGCCCGCGCCCTGCGCCTCCGCCCGGCCGGCCGGCGGGGGAGGGGGCATGAGCCGGCGCCCGCGCGCCGCCCCGAGCTGCGGGCCGGCCTAGAGTCCCGCGCGGGCCCCGCGCCGGAGCCAAGCCGCCGCCGCCGCCAAACAGCGGGCGCAGCCGTGGGCGCCGCGATGCAGCGGCCGGGGGAGCCGGGCGCCGCGCGCTTCGGCCCGCCCGAGGGCTGTGCGGACCACCGGCCGCACCGCTATCGCAGCTTCATGATTGAGGAGATCCTCACGGAGCCACCGGGACCCAAGGGCGCCGCGCCCGCAGCCGCCGCGGCCGCGGCGGGCGAGCTGCTGAAGTTCGGCGTGCAGGCGCTGCTGGCGGCGCGGCCTTTCCACAGCCACCTGGGTACGTGTGGCGGCTGCGGGGTCGCGGACAGGGCTTGGCGGGAGACAGCGAGCTGAACCGCAGGGGCGCCCCGAGCCTCCTGCGGCCTCGAAGCAGCCCCGGGAAGCTGCTCTGGGAGCGCAAGTTCTGGGACTGTCTCTCGGAGCCCTCCAGGCGGGAGGCGGAGGGTGCAAACGCCAGGCCTCAGAGAAACCAGGCCTCGTGCCCGCGGGCCGCCCGGGGAGGGTGTTCGCTCTTTCCTTCACTGCTTCCCTTCGGCCTCCAGCCCGGGGACCCCGAGTGAGCATCCCGGTTGCAGGCGCACGACCAGGCTACGGACTCTTGTGGGTGGAAGCGACCTCAGGCCACGGGCGCCTGGGCTTCGCCGCAGAGGGCTGGCCGGGAGTGGCCGCGGCTGCCCAAGACAGGGAAGTCGGACCTCTGGGGAGGAGGCCTGCGCTCCCGAGGGCTGGGTGCTGACGCGGGCCCAAGGCGGCCCGGAGCCCCCGGGAGCTCCAGCGGGCGAGGAACGCCGCCTTGGCCGCAGTGCGGACCTGCTTGGGCCTTGCCTCGGGGTCAGAGGCCTGACTGTGAGCAGCTGCCTGGCTGTCCCTTCTGCTTTCAGGTCGGCTGGGCCTCTGCAGGGCTTGAACGGCCTGCTCAGACCTTTTCAGCTTCTGCCCTTTCTCCCAATTTGGCGGGGCCTGCCCTGCCCTGATGGTGCCCTCTCCATCGCACTCCACCCTCGTCTTGTCTTTCCTGTCTCGCTTTCCAGCCGTCTGCGGGTCGGCCTCCCTCGGCTTCTCTCACTGGGGTCGGTCTGGCTTCCATCTCCTACCTTTTCCCTGCGGGTCCTCTGCCCCACATTTACCTGCGCCTTGCCCTACCCTTTCCGACTCCAGCCGGGCTAGGACTCGCACCTCAGTGACAGGCCTGTCGGGGAAGGGAGGCTTCTACGCTGTAGCCGGGACCCCAGCCCTTCAAGTCGCGTTCCCTGCACACCCCACCTCCCAGTCGGTGCTCCCTAGCCTGGAAACGGCAGGGCCAGCGCGCTGCTTCTAAGTCCATCTGGGACTCCGCCATTTGGCTACCTTTCATCTCCGTCTGCTCTGTTGTTACTAATTCGTTTGAAGCGGGCACACAGTCGTTTTAGGACTGAAGAAAATGGAAACATCTTCATGGGGAAGCGTCTGAAAATAGAAAACGCCAACAGTAATTTCCAGGTTCTCAGGGTACTTTGGAATTTCCGGGAAGCACCCAAGTCCAGCCCAGATGACTCCTAGCTGTTGTGCCACGCACGGAAGAGCAAATGTGCACGCTCTGTGCATATTCTTTTTCTAAGCAGCAGTGCTGATTTGGTTGGAGCAAACGCCCATCTTCTTAGGACCGGCTGCCGTTTTATTTTTGGTTTCTTCTTTCCCCGAAAGACAAGACCACTCCGAGTTTCTCGCAGCTGCAAACATGTTCATCAAGAACCCCGAGATCTCAGAGTCGCTGAGGCTTGGGGAACTCCAGGACAGCACGGACGGGGTCGAGGAGATACTCCCTCCCAGATCTGGGGAACAGCAGCGTTAAGGAGGGTCTCCATCTGCGCCACCGGCGCCGAGGGGCAGGGCGTGGAGATTTTGCGCTGGGTGGCACCGGCCAAGCGCGAGTACCCGCGTCGGCACATGGTGCGGCAGTCCCTGGGGTAGAGGAGCGCGGTCCTAGCTCACCCGGCTCCCCATTCTCTTCGCAGCCGTGCTGAAGGCCGAGCAGGCGGCGGTGTTCAAGTTCCCACTGGCGCCGCTGGGCTGTTCAGGGCTGAGCTCTGCGCTGCTGGCGGCGGGGCCTGGGCTGCCCGGCGCCGCGGGTGCGCCACACCTGCCACTCGAGTTGCAGCTCCGCGGGAAGCTGGAGGCGGCAGGCCCTGGGGAGCCAGGCACCAAGGCCAAGAAGGGGCGTCGGAGCCGCACTGTGTTCACCGAGCTACAGCTGATGGGCCTGGAGAAACGCTTTGAGAAGCAGAAGTACCTTTCCACGCCGGACAGGTAGGACGGGGCAAGGCTGGGGCCAGCGGGCTGTGGGAGTGTGATCACTTGCCTTGCTGAGGGTGCGCCCTGCTCTTTCCAGAATAGATCTTGCTGAATCCCTGGGCCTGAGCCAGTTGCAGGTGAAGACGTGGTACCAGAATCGGAGGATGAAGTGGAAGAAAATAGTGAGTGTGCCTGGTGGCTTCCCGCCCCTCGGCTTCCTGGGCCATGCCCCGGTGCCATGCAGAGCTACTCTCCTCCTTCTCCCCGCAGAGACTCTGCCCAACCTCCCCATTCCCTCGGTGCCTGGTACCCACCGGGACTCTCTCAGCTCTTTCTGCCCCTTGGGTGCCTGGCTAAGCCGACATTTCTTCCTCTCTCGCGGCATCTTCAGGCCTCCTGGCAGTCTTATGCTCTCCAGGCCAGGCCGCTCCCCAGCGGCATTTGGACAAATAGCCGCCATTTCCCGGGACATTTCCCCACCATTTCCTCATATGGTTTCCTGTACTCCCTAGTCCCACCTGGGTGCAAGTATCCTCGGGGATCCCCAGTCCACATCCTGGCTCACCCAGGTGCCGGCGGTCCCCCGTGCAGGTGCTGCAGGGCGGCGGCCTGGAGTCTCCCACCAAGCCCAAGGGGCGGCCCAAGAAGAACTCAATTCCAACGAGTGAGCAGCTCACTGAGCAGGAGCGCGCCAAGGATGCGGAGAAACCAGCGGAGGTGCCGGGCGAGCCCAGCGACAGGAGCCGCGAGGACTGAGGGCGGCATATGGTGCCGGGCCCGGGATGCCCGCGCCGCCCGCAGCCCCCTCACCCGGCGGAAACCTGCGAGCCGGCCCTTCCGCGTCCAAGACGTTTACTTCCTAAATCTTTTTATTATGATCTTGAATGCGGACAATTGGGGCCAAACGAGGAAGGACACAGACCCTAAAGCCAGACCCAGGTCCCAGCGCGCTTCTGGGCTCTAACCTGGGAGACTCGCATCCAGCGCGGCGGAAGCTACTAGTCTCTGCTCTGAGCTCCGTGGCGCAGAGCGCTCCACGCGCATTCACGCCCCGCTCCTCGCCTGCACCCCCACCCCGTCTGGGGCCTGCCCTCCCGGCCGGGGAGCCTCCAGGCACACACCCGCTTCTGGACGTCGGGGACCGGCGGTTGGGCTCAGGCCACCACGGCCTGAGACCCCCGGGGCAACCGGTCGGCTCGGCCTGGAGGCGGGTTCCCGATGTCGCTGGGGCCCCTACCCCCTCTTGCGAAGACGGTGACTTTTTTTTTCCAATAAAATATTTTATGAAACAATCGGGCTCGGTGGAGCAGCTTCTGAATCCGCAGTGGGTGCGGGTGGGCGCGGCAAGATAAGCAGAACGCCGGCAGTTGCTGCTTAAACTTCCTTTCCTCCGGCTCTGTCGAAGGCAGCTGTGCCGGTGGCCACCAAGCCCGGGCGAGGCACGGCGGGCGGCTCGGTGGCTGCAGGATCCTAGGAATCGCTTCCTCTCTGGGCGTGAGGGGCCAGTCTGAACTCCACCTCCTTTTCCTTGCCAGCCAGAGAGTCGCTGGCAGGAGCGGTCTGGCCGCACCGCGGGTGCCCAAAGGAGCAGGAGCCAGAGGTCCTCCGCAGAGCTCGCTCCGGAAGTGGTCCGGACAGACAGCCGCCTCGGTGGTTGTTTCGGTTTCCTGGGACTTGAAGTACCAGTTTGTGCGGTTCTTGAGATGGTCTTCACCAACCCATTATGAGGCTGATGGGAAGTCGAGGACGCGAGGTTTGGACAGAGCCCCCACCAGCGCGCGGGTCCTTGCGGCAGCAGTGGCTCCCCAGAGTTCTCACGTTTTCCGCAGGATACTCGGGGCGGCAGCGCCTGGGCGCCTGAGTTCCAGCTCCGGGCAATGAGGGCACCTGGCTGACGCAGAGAGAGGACTCAGCTGACACCGGCCTAGGGAAGGTGGTCCCTTGCAGGGACACAACTTGGCTGCGTGTGCCCTCAGGTGCCCCCTTCTCATAGAAGTCTCAGTTGTCTTCCTGCAGTCCAGGCTGGGCTCAGGGCTGCCTGTAGGTTCCTGTCCTCGTGCTTCCTGAAGCTGGGGGTGGGGAGGATGACCAGAGGTGGGGATGGAGCGACAGCCACTTTACTGGTTAAAGCTCAGTAAGACTATGAAACTTGGTCATTCAGAGTTCCTGAAGCCAGGTCCTTCCAGGCTCAAAAAGGAAAAGAGATTTAGGCACAAGAAAAAAAGAGATTCAGGAACAAACAACTCAGCTGCAAGTTTTGTGTTTCAGAATGTGAAAGTGACCTCTTCTGGCCCCCACCTATTGTGGCAACACCTTGCCTTTCAGATCTTGGCTTGATAGGCTCTTCACAGAACCTGAGCTCTGACTTCCCCTCCTGGAACCTCAAGGCCTGAAGGAATGAGGGGTTTGGTGGGGGGGGGGGGGGGGGGGCAGTGTGGGGAGAGGAGAAGGAGAGAGCAAGCACTTTCTGAGGGCTGCAGCCACTTTCCTCACCCTAGTCCTGCCAGGTGTGGGAAACCAGCTCTTGCTCACTCTGGGTTCTTAATTCAGCCTTGCAAACAGCTACCAGACTACTCGCCTGCTTTTCCTGAGAAGCCAGAACACCTAACCAACCCTGACTGCCTGGAATGAATGAACCATCAGTGTGTGACTGTGGCCCCTAATCCCTTCCAGCCTTGGGGTTACTCCCAGGTCTTTCAACCTAGCCACCCTGCCTGCACTGGTCCCAGCAGCCAAGTGACTTACCTGACTGCATTTAATCTTCTCCATTTGAAAGGACAGGAAGTGAAGGTCTGACCTCCGTGGAAAGGGAGGCCTGAGGGACCTGGTTTCCAGCTATGTCTCTATCATACAGAGTTGTGGAAGAAGGTAGAATGTACCTACACCAGTCAAGAGGGGCAAGGAGGGGGATCTGACCAGCATCAGTCACAGTTCCTTCTGGGCTCTCCGGTTTTACTAAATCCGAGGAGGGCAACCTTCGGCAGATTAGCTGCCCTGTGAGTCTTTTTTTCCCAAGGTGCCTTGCTGTTCTGGACCTAGTGGTCTTTGTAGGACCAGGGCTCTGACAGGTGGGGGAGGGGGTCCGGCCAATCCGGAGTCAGAGCACAAGGGCCCCAATATTTCAGCGGGAACAGCCCCCTCCAGGCACAAAGGGGAACTTGATGCGGGAACTCCGGTCGGAGGTCACCTGTGGGTCAGTGGGGAAGTTGGGCCTCAAATGAGGGAGACCAGATTCCAGGCCCTGCAGTGCGGGAGGGGTGGAGTTTTTGTCACTGCCTTCACTTCTGTGCTCCTTGGCGGGACAGGGAAAGCAGAGACAGACCGAGTTCCCGAGACCGGGGAAGAGTAGCCGGCTGCACGCCATTGTGTTTGGGCAGCTCAGGGCTTCCTAGCTTGGTGGAACCCTTGAGACCCGAAGGAAGCTCCAGGCCCGCTCCAAGGAGCTAAGGCGCAGAGGCAGATGATTGCCCGCCGGCCCAGAGACCCCGTGCTGACCAAGCCCGCAAAGCTGCCACTCTAGGTAAAGGACTGCATCCTGTCTTCCAAGGTGACGCGGTCTGTCGGGTTGCGCGTGCCGGACTGGAGCTATCTGGCGCCCGCCCTGCGTGCCACTGCGCCCCAGCCACCGAGCGCTGAGGTTGTCTCTCTGTCTGCAGGCAGCAGTCGCATCCCTCATTTCAGGCCCGGGGCTTGAAGAAAGGGTCCTTTGAATCCCATTCCTCTTCCCCTCCATGCACAAGTCTCTTCTCATCCCCAAGTTCCTGGGAAACAAAACCCAGATATGGCGCGGGCCTAGGCGGTGGCTGAGCTTCCCGGAGCCCGTGGGCCGCAGCCAGAGGAAGGAGAGGGTTCAGGAGTCTCGCGAGAGCTGTGGCCCTGCGGGAGTGGGGAGCGCCTGCAACCGCCTGGACCCTGGGGACGCGAAGGGCTGGGGGCGGAGAGAAGGCTGGGATTAGACTGGAGGCAGCGTTCGCCCAGAGGCGCGAAGTTTGCGCTCATTGTGCTTTATTCAAGGTGGCTTGGGGAATGAGGGAGTCTTTGGGGGGAGGATTGGCAGAAGGGCTCCGGCCCGGGATGGGGGAGGGGGTCGCTTCTCGACTGGTATGATCCTGGCTCGGAGCAAGACGTTCTCCTGGTCAGTAGAAGGGGAGCTGGAGTCCCAGGAGAGAGAAGATCTGGGCGGCGCCCAGCTGGGCCCGGCACGCAGGAAGCGTGTAGGAAACGGAAGGCCAGTTGCAGCCGGCTTGGATATTCCAGCTCACCGCCGGCTCCACGCAGAGCCCCCGCACCGCGAGGACAGTCGCAAGCGCAGTCGCGAGCGGGACGCCCCATCCCTCCCCCGACTCTTCACCTAAAAAAAAAAAAAAAAAAAAAAAAAAAATTCCTCTGGCTTGCTCCCTTCCCTGTTCTGGATTCCCCTAGAGGGTCACTTGTGGGGACTAAGAAAGAAAAAAATAAAAAAAATTAAAAATAAAGAAGCGCGGGTCCTGGCCCAAGTCGACAACAGCGGAATCTGAAGTTTTTGTCCCCTGGAACCGGAGGGCACTGTCTTACTGTGCTACAGGAAAACCAAGCAGGGCCGGCTAGGGGTGGCCAAAATGTGGTCCTCTCAACCTGGAGTGAGCACCTCCACTTGGCCGTCTCTCCCCATCTTCCTGGAGCTCCAGGGTCCGAGCAGAAACCTGGCACCTCCTCTGTTTTCTGTTGCTCCCCCGCCTGATTTCCTTTCTACAGGTCAGGGAGCCTCTGCCCTAGAAATGACAGTACCGGAGAAAGAACGCAAAGGACATCCCCTGAGCCCACTTTGGGTTCCTGTGTCCACGGAGGAGACTAGCTGATGCTGGGAACCTCTGCACCCTCTGTCCAGGCTGGGTTCCCCAGTGGTCCCACCTACCGCCCCCACCCTCCCTTCCAGCTCAGCCGGGGGCCAGATCTCGGAGCTGAAGGAAAACTTCTCCAATGCCACCTCCCCAACCCCACTATAGGGAGGTAAGAGAGCTGGGACTCCTCGCTCCGCTGGGCAGGGCGGAAAGGTAACTGCAGCCACAGGGCCAGCAGTTGCTGACTCAGTCTGGCTCAGCTCTTTACCCCTGTTCTGGTACCCTGGCCACTCACAACTTCCTGCACCAGGACTGTCAGAGGCCTCTCCAGGGCAGGGCCTTCCCTCTTGGGATCTCTCTGACTTTGAAAGGGGGACCCTCACTGGTGTGACTTCAGAAGTTCAATTTGTCTTAGCTCTTACACAGTAGAGTTCGTAGGTCTCAACTTTAACACAGCATCTTCCCATCTCTAAAGTCTGGTTTCCATGACAGTTGGCAGTTGGGATGGGGGTGAGGGTACCAGAGGCTGTGGGTGTCATGGATGCCCCATGTAACCCCCCACACACTCCCGCAGGTTTGCCGAGGTTATCCAGCCATTCCAGTGGACAGTGGTGGCCTCTGGCTTCTCAGGCACCAACTCTGGATGGGAAGACCACGGAGGGGAGTCCTTCAGGTAGGCCAAGGAATTCACAGGGGAGGAGCAGCTTGGGGAGGGGGGGTGACCTTCAGCAAGGCACAGAAATTCACAGGGGAGGAGCAGCTTGGGGATGGGTGGGTGACCTTCAGCAAGGCACAGAAATTCACAGGGGAGGAGCAGCTTAGAGGGTGTCCACTGAGAGAGGTGCCTCTGACCTCAAAGAAGTTTTAGGAATACCTCCAGTGCTGATTGATTGCGCTGATAGTTGCCGTTTTGATGTAAACTCAATAGTGATCTGTTTTTTTTTTTTTAAATCTATGTCCTAATAAGCCTTAAAAAGAGATCTTTGAGTAGGTATAATATAAAAATTCCAGGTGATATGAGAGCAATGGGCTATGGCTCCATTCGCAATATTTAAACAACTTTTCTTTCTCAATGCTTCGGGAAATAATCGTGCATCTGACATCAGAGGCAGCATGAACCCGCTGATAGGTATCAAGCTCTTATGTCAGCCCTTCATTCCTTTAACAAGCACTTATTGAGTGTGGCAGACAATTCCTAGCGCTAGGGACAGAATCTGCCCTGCCAGTTTCTTCTGAATTACCTTGTCCATCCAGTGACACCCCAGTAAGGTAGGTGCTCCTGCTCCCATTTTCCAGAAGAGAAACCTCACAGATGTTAGGCAACTAACACAAAACCGTTAGCAACGAATTGGATCTGATTTCAGCTTGGCGAGTCTCCACTGCCCCTCACTCAGCAGCCTCAAGGTCCAGCTTGGGGTGCCCCACATGCCTTAGGGTCTCCAAAGCCCCTGCCGGCCTGGAATAAGTCTCACTCATTTGTTCACCAGTTTGTTCAACATGACCTCTGCGTGCCAGACACGGTGCTAGGGAGGGGTGGACAGACGGTGAAGAAGCCACAATTAAATCCACAAGATGATTTCAGAGAGTGATCGTTGTCAAGTGGAAAATGCAGCAGGTGATAGAAGATGAGTGGGGTGGGGGCTTTAGCCAGGATGGTCTGGGAAGATTGGTCTCAGGAAGTGACCCTTCAGTGGAGACCTGAGTGACCAGGAGGAAGGGGCCGTGCTGTGAAAAGCGCCTGGGGATGAGGGAAACCAAGTGCAATGGTCGGAAGGCGGTTATGAGCCTGGCGGAGGGAGGTGGTGCGGAGGGAGGCGGTGCAGTGGGAGGCGGTGCAGTGGGAGGCCAGGAGCAAGGAGAACGAGCAAGGAGAGGTGGAAGAGTGGGAGAGAGCAGGCAAGGATGTGGGCCCAGGCACCACTTGGAAGCGCTGGGAAGAGGCAGCGTCCTGCTCCTGCGCCCTGGCCGGGGAGATCCCCTGACGGCTGCCCCCAGTCCGCCCTGCCGAACGCAACTCGGCCCGCACGCGCAGCCGCCCCAGCCCCCGCGGCGGCTCCGCCTCCACCAGGCAATTTGCTTTTTTTCTCCTTTTTCATAAGGATGCAATTTTCTGCGTGCTTTAAGGACATTAGAAGGGCGTTTGACTGACGCGCCATGCGAAACGCATTAGCGAGGCTCGCGCTGCGCACGGCAGGCGGCGCCGCCCGTGCAAGGGGCAGGTGGAGGCCGAGGCAGGGGAGAACAAGCAGAGGGACTCAACCCCGAGGGAGGAGAGACCACAACACGGGGCAAGAAATGCAGAAAGCAGAGACAGAGGTGGACGACAGCGGCAGTGTCTTAAGAGAGAGAGAAGGAGAAACAGGGAAGTGTGTGTGAGAGAGTCGGGGTGGGAAGGCACAAAAACGGCAGAAAGCCAGGGGGAGAAATGGAGAGACAGGCTGGAGAAAGGAAAGGGAAAGTGCAGATAGGAGAGGAAGGTGGAAAAGTTAGGGTGAGGAAAGAGTTACTGAAAGAAGGCAGCCCAGCTGTCCCCCAGACCGCCATGTGACCTTGAGCACAGAAACAAGCGAGTTCCCTGCCTAGTAGTGGAGACAATGGAAAGTGACAGAAAACTTCCTCTTTGTGTTTCTGCTTTTCCAATGAGCCAACTTCCCTCCTTCCCCAGGGCACTCGCACATGCTGTTCCTCAGTCTGCAATGCTCTTCCCTGGGCTCCCGGCTGCCAGGGACTGTCTGCTTCTTCCCTCCTGGGCTCCCAAGGGGCGTTTCGCAGAAGAGGACTGCTCAGACCCTGACTCACCCTGCAGTGCTCTCTGGCACTCACCACCACTCACAATGCCTAGTGTATCTACCTGGGATCTATCTTTGGGGCAAGGTCTCTCACTGCTCCTCTCCACCCAGCATTCCCCTGCACTTTAAGGAACTTAAACTCTGCAAATGCTCAGATACCATCCCGCTCCCCAGCCTCAGACTGGCTCAGAGGATGCTGGCTGAGTGGTTCTTTTTTTCCCCCCAGGGATATCTGTAGAAGTCCCTCCTCCTGTCTGAATGGTGGCTGGTGGCTGGTGGCTGAGTGTGGGCAGGGGGAAGGTCTAGAGGGGTTTGGGCTGGTCCTGCAGGCAGGATTTGGGAATGGTCCAGGGCTCCACGTGGGGATATGGGGCAGGAGCACCAAGTGGCATCGTTCCCCAGCCCTGGAGCCTGAAGGGGGCCCAGGCCCTCTCCAAGCAGAGGCAGGGATAGAAGCCAGCTAGCACTGGGGACCAGCTATGTGTGCCAGGCCCAGGATGGGGCCTTTCCATCCCCACCTCCACCATTTTGGAAGCACTGATGTCGGGCATGGCCGTGGCTAATCCCTGTGTGCTTAATCCGAAAACCTTTTGAGACAGAGACTGTGAAATCTGTTTCTCAGATGAGAAAACTGAGGCTTAGAAAAGAGTCTCACACCGAGTGAATGGCAAGCAGAGCTGGGATGTAATTCAGCCCAAAGTAACTTGATGAGCTAGTCCTGTACCTTCAGCCCTGAGAAGATTCCCGGAGAAGGTTTAGCTCGCTGAACTGCGTTGCAATTCATTCCAGAATACAGCTGTTTTGAGTTCAATCAGTGAAGGGCCCAAATACAAGCACAGCTGAGCCATGGGGCAGCCTAGCACTGTGGTTAACACCCAGGGCTTCACCATTTGTTAGCTGTGTGACCTTCGGCAAGTTACCTGTCTTCTCTGTGCCTCAGTTTCCCCCTCTTTAAAATAGGAACTGGTAACACGATCTCATGTCCTCATTGGGTGCCTAGACATGCAATGAGTGGGATTTCCTCCCAAAATATTTTTGGAACAAATGTGAGGGTATAACTTGGTGTTCAAGTGGTGTCCCTGGAGCTGATGGGAGCTACTAGGATGGAGGAGCTCACAGAACTGCAGGGGGCATCCCTGTTCTGGTCAAGGGGACAGGGCTGGCTCTCTGCAGGCCTTTGCTGCTCCTCCCTCCTTGTGGGCTGATGATGGACTGTTGGCAAGGAGAGAGCCTGGGCTTTGGAGGCAAGTTTGTGCTGGGGTCCCTGAGGGTCTGGTATAATTCCCTTCTGTTGTCTTCATGGCACTTACATGAGGGCAGTCCTCGGGAGCTTACCAGTTGATGGGCTGCTGCCCATCTCTCCCACTGGCATGTCTTCTCCGGAAGGGCAGAGACCCTGCCTGTCCTGCACCCTGGGTCCTGGATAGCACTGGGATGTGGCAAGTGCACAGCAAAGATCTGTGGACCGGATGAGTGAATGTCCTGCTGCCCCAACACTTACACACTCGAAGGTCCTGGCCAAACTCTCACTGTCTGGTTATGACCCATGTGTGAATATCTCATGACAATAGTTAGCTTGGCCTTCCCTGTCACAGCTGGTGGAATGCAACACCCTCTCCTCTCCTGCCTGCTGGTGGTAAACTGAGGCAGGGGCGGGCTGATTGGCAGGCTTTTGGCAGCATGGGTGTGACCCTAGTGGTGCTCCACTCTTGGGACTCCTCACGGTCTCATAGGTCAGGCCATGTCATTCCTACACTGATGCTTCAGCAGCAATAAAACCCATCAGGCCCTGCAGTGAATGAAAGAAAGAATGAATGAATGAATGAATGATGGCCCAGCTCTTTCAGCTGTAAGCTCTGGCTTTGAGTTGGCTGAGGGCTTCTGCTGCCACCAAAGCCTGCCCTTGTAGCAGCCTGAAAGTGCCAAGAAATTCACCCCTTCCACCCTTGAAAGTGGTCCTCAACCAGGGGTGGGTGGGAGTTTGTGGATAGAGACCTGCCTCATCCCCAGGTAGATGATGCTGAGGGGTGCTGTCCACACTGGCTCCCAGAGTTCCCCTGCAAGGTCAAGCTCCAGCTGCCCCTGGGTTGATTTGCTGGACACCACACCCTTTGTCAGCTGTGTGGCATCAGTCTTGCCCTGTGTAACATGAGTGGATGGGCAAGCTCCATAGAGGGCCACCGTGGGGAGGGGAAACCATGAAAGCAGCTCCCCTCATGTCTCTAAACTGTTGTGATTCTGGGTAGGCTTTTATTTGAACAACAGGATAGCTGCAAAATGAGGTTTAAGACCAGCTGAAGAGTAGGACCCTGCCCAGCTCAGAGCTTCTGGAATCTTCCACGTTCTGCTTCAAGCAGCTTTGCATTAATCATGCAGCAGCCTCCCTGGTGTGTAAGGGGGAGGAGGAGGAGGAAGGAAGAGGGAAGGAAAGGAGGAGAAAGCAAGGAGGACCGCACACTCCCTGATACCCGGTCTGTGTGATGCCAGCAGTGGCTATTCAGAGGCTGGGATGGCTGCCTAGATTTCCTGATCTTCAAGGAGACCTTGGACATCCTGTGAACATAAGCAAGCAGGACCCCTTCTAAAGAAGGGACGGTGTGCTTCTTTGTGAAGGGGCCCCGCTGGGCAGCCCAGCGGGTTCTTGGAGGCCCAGTCCACATGGAGCTCCTGTGCTCTTGCTGATGGGGGATGCGCAAGGCAGGAGAAAGAGGAGGAGGAGGAGGCCTTGGTGGCAGAAACCAGTATCACGGGCAGGGAGTGAGTGGGGCTGTGGGAGAAGCACAAGTGTGGATACTCTTTACTATCATTTTTTCATTATTCATGTATTCATTTCCTCATTCCCTTATTTGATCTTACAATAAGAAGTTATTCGTGCCTTATTTGTATACCCATGTTCGTAGCAGCATGATTCACAATAGCCAAAGGGTGGAAGCATCTCAAGTGTCTATGAGCAGATGAACTGAGAAACAAAATGTGCTCTGTACACACAATGGAATGTTATTCACACTTAAAAAGGAAGGAAGTTCTGACCCATGCTACAATGTGGATGAACCTTGTGGACATTATGCTCAGTGAAATAAGGCAGTCAGCAAAGGACAAATACTGTGTGATTCCAGTTATATGAAGTCCCTACAGTCATCAAAGTCATAGAGACAGAAAGTAGACCGGGAGTGCCAGGGTTTAGGTGGCTTTGGACAATCTCGCTTCTCCCCTTGAACTTGTAGTTCTCAAGAATAACTGTAGAATGTGCTGTGGCTATGACACCCATAGAGAAGGACGGCTGGGGCAACCCTGGCTCTGTTCTAGTTCCCACCATAGAAGCAGGATGTCCTTCAGTGGTTTAGCCAGCAAGCCTCTTTGCTCCCTGGTCTAAAACCCAGTCCGAGACCTGCTTTCCAGGACCCTTCAGCTGGGGTGCAAGTGGGGCACACATGAATGAACAAGACAGGGGATCCCAGGCTTCCGTTGTCCCTTGCTGCCTATCTGTAAGGAACAAACCCACTTCATGTAACCTGTTGGGTGCCTGGGTGTTCTCTCACTGGACTCTGACAATTTGCTAGCCAGTGGACAGTGAGCCTACTCTGGGGCTGGAGGAGGGGCAATGGGGAACTCGTGTTGAAGGGGGACAGAGTTTGAGTTTTACAAGATGGAAAGAGTTATGCAGACGGATGATGATGATGATGGTTGCACAACGATGTGACTGTATTTGAAACCACTGAACTCTTAAAAATAGTTACAATGGTAAATTTTATGTTGTGCATATTTTACCACAACTGAAAAGTTATTGTGCCTTCTTTGGACAAGATTCTGGGCTTGGCTCATCCCCTCAGAGAGCATGCATTCCCTCCTGTTCTGCATCATTGACTCCAAGCTGATGACTGCTTTCTTCACCTGTTAGTACATTCGGTGCACACAACTGGGCACCTGGTGATTGTAGGACACAGCTGAGGGCAGGACAGGCAAAGCCCCACCCTTGGGAGCCACCTCCAGTTGTGGGGACAGTGAACAAAATTAGTAAGTAAAGATGTAATAGGTCACCAAATGGAAGTGCTTTGGTGAAAATAAACCAAGGAAGAGGAATGGGTGCACAGTCCGACAGGCCCCATGGAGCTGGTGACACGGGAGCAAGGGAGAAGTGGGAGGGGAGGGCACAGCAGGCACAAGGGCCCAGCCAGTGTGGCAAGAGTTTGTGGGGCAGGCTTGAGCCTTGCTTTCCCTCAGAGAGGCGATCTGACGGAGGTTTGAGGGGTTCCTCTTGCCGTGTCTGGAGGTGGGAAGAGGGTCTAGGCAGGGAGCCGTGGGAATTACTGCCACCATCCAGATGAGAAATGATGGGGCAGGATCAGATGTGGCAGAGGCGGGATTCAGGTGCATCTTGAGGAGCGCTCAGTTGGTGGCTGGCTGAGCTGAACGAGCTTTAATGAGAGGCCTGAGCTGTGGCAGGTGGAAAGGACCCTGGGGAGTAGAGGTGGGAAGTGGTGCCAGCCGCTGGCAGTTCCCTGCTGGCTGCCCTCCAGGCAGCTGGGACTTGATGTCTGTGATTAGAGGTGGGCAAGGAATAGGGTTGGGAACTCACAGAGAAGAGGAGCAGCTCAGTTGATCCAGGGAGAAGGTGTGCATCCCGGTAGGAGGACCAAGGTGGGCTGCAGGAGAGGGCCCAGGTCCCATGAGAGGAGCAAGGGTAGGCCGGGGACAGTCCTCCCATGGAGTTCTGGGAAACAACCTCCGGGGCTCTTCTCCTAGGGAAGCTGGTGCCGGCAAAGAAAAGCTTCCTCCCAGTGTCAGCTGCCAGGGATGTCTGTCGGGGGTGAGTTCCCCATCACAGGAGGTGTGTGATTCAGGAGGGGCCGTCAAAAGACAGCTGCAGCAAGTGGGCAGCACTAGCCCTTAGAGTTGTTTCCTAAATAAGGAGACGGAAGCCAAGGGTGAGTGGGTGAGACCCAAAGCACATTTCCTTGCCCACCCCCAAACCTCAGGGCCACCATCTCTGCCCGTGTGTCTGAGCTGGTGGAGAGCATGAAAAACGGAAGGGAGGACTCAGGCTGGATGCTCATGGCGCTAGCACCTTGCTCTGCCACATAGTACCTGGGTATAAGCCAGGCTCAGTGTCCCATTCTGGAAAGGGCAGCTTTCAGGGCTACATCGTAGGAGTCCCATTGTGTCCGGAGCTGGTTCCTTCCGGTGGGTTCATGGTCTCGTGGACTTCAAGAATGAAGCCACAGACCTTCACAGTGAGTGTTATAGCTCTGAAATGTGGCATGGACCCAAAGAGCGGTGGTACAAAGTTTATTGTGAAGCGCAAAAGAACAAAGCTTCCACAGCTCGGAAGAAGACCAGAGCAGGTTGCCGCTGCTGATTTGAGGAGTGGCCAGCTTTTATTCCCTTATTTGTCCCCGCCCATGTTCCATTTCTGTCCTATCAGAGTGCCCTTTTTTCAATCCTCCCAGCAATTGGCTACTTTAAGGATCCTGCTGATTGGTGCATTTTACAATCCTCTTGCTAGCTACAGAGTGCTGATTGGTGCATTTTTACAGGGCTGATTGGTGCATTTTGCAATCCTCTTGTAAGACAGAAAAGTTCTCCAAGTCCCCACTTGACTCAGGAAGTCTAGCTGGCTTCACCTCTCAAAATCCATGGCCTGGCCCCTGTCTTTTGGGGTCCCTTGTCTGCAGGACAAGCCCCTGTTCCTGGAAGTCTTCACCACAAAGTGCTGCTTGTGATTTTTTTTTAAAGTCTCTGTGAGTTACTCATGTGTTTAAAATTATTTTAATCTATTTTACACGCTATATAAATGGGGTTGTGTGTTTCCTTTTTATTAAAGGTGTCTTATTTAGGCTGCTTGTAATATGACCAGGAGGCTCTCTGCTTAGGCCAGGGATTTTTGTGGGGCTGCAGAGTGGTCCACAGCATGGAGGGCAGCTCTGCCCTTGGGGTACTGTTAGTGCCCTCGCCTAGTGGCCTTGGCACACCTCCCATCTGTGGTGCTGCAGCCTCTGGGGCCTAGATATGTGTGCTGCAGCTCTCCTGCACATGGTGGCATGAGATGCCTGCTTGCCCAGGTGGCAGTCACTGCCAAGGCCCCAGGAAAGGGGCTGGTCAGATAAGAAATGTGTCAGGTCATGGTCTAGACACTTGATGGACACAGTGGAAGACCAGGCAGCCCAGATCCTGTCCCCATGAGAATGGCTTGATTTGCTGCATTTTTGAGAAGCTGTGAAGTGCCTGATTTGTGCTGGGGACATGCAGCAGGGTGAGAGCTAGCCCTGTCTCCATCAGCTCCTGTTGGTGGGGAGATAGACTCTGCCTTTCTTTCTTTGTCTTTTCTTTCTTTCTTTCTTTCTTCTTCTTCTTTTTTTTTTTTTTTTTTTTTTTTTTTTTTTTTTTTTAGAGTCCTTCTCTGTCGCCAGGCTGGAGTGCAGTGGCACGATCTTGGCTCACTACAACCTCTGCCTCCCGGGTTCAAGCGATTCTCCTGCCTCAGCCGCCTGAGTAGCTGGGACTATAGGCATGTGCCACCACACCCAGCTAATTTTTGTATTTTTAATAGAGACGGGGTTTCACCATGTCGGCCAGGATGGTTTTGATCTCCTGACTTCGTGATCCGCCTGCCTCAGCCTCCCAAAGTGCTGGAATTACAGGAGTGAGCCACCGCGCCCAGCCAGACCCTGCCTTTCTTTCGCCTCTCCTGAAGGCCCCCTCCCCTCTCTAACTGCTTCCACCTCCCCTTCTGCTTAAGACCCACAGCCACACTGACCTCTTGGCTATTCCTCCAACATCTGCCCCAGGGCCTTTGCTCACCCTCTTCCATCTGCCTGGACTCTCCTTCTCCAGACTTGCCCACAGTCCACTCCCTCTGGCCTCTCACAGGCTGCTCAGATATGCGGATACTGTCTCCTTAGTGAGCACCCCATTATAGCCCCAGCCCAGAACCCCTAGTCTAGCCCAGCCCCTCTCCCCACTCACTGCTCCAGGGTGCTCCGCAGCTTGTATCCCTGTTGGGCACACATCCGCTGTCCTTATTTTGCCTTATTTGCATCTCTCTTCCTCCAGAATGCAATCTCCCAGCACTTTAGTCTCTTTCATCATGTGTGTCCTGAGCTCTCAGGACAGTGATTGGCACATAGGAGGTGCTTGATAAGTACTTGTGGAATGAGTGATGGGTGTGCTGATGGATTGAGTAACATCTCTAGGTCAATCTGTCTGTGCATTTCAGTAGGATCTGTACCCAGGGGTGGAACTGCTGGGTCACAGCATATGCATAGGTTCAGCTTTCCTGGATCTTTCAAACAGTTCTCCAAAGTGACAACACCACCTTATCCTCCTCCCGGGAGAATCCTCAGTGCTCTACATCCTCCTCAACACTGGGCATAGTCTCTTTCATTGTACCTTATCTGGTGGGTGTGCAGTGCTAGCTCGCTGGGATTTTAATTTGCATTAGCACCTTTTCATATATGTAGTGCCATGTGGATATCCTCTCTTGTGAAATGATTATTCAAGACTTTCAGCCAGGTGTGGTGGGTCACACCTGCACTCCCAGCACTTTGGGAGGCCCAGGTGGGAGGACCACTTGAGGTGAGAAATTTGAGACCAGCCTGGGCAACATAGTCCCTACTATGTTTTGTCTCTACAAAAAGTACAAAATTAGCCAGGTGTGGTGGCATGTACCTGTGGTCCCAGCTGCTCAGGAGGCTGGGAGGGCAGGATTGCTTGAGACCAGGAGGTCAAGGCTGCAGTGAGCTGTGATTGTGTCACTGCACTCCAACCTGGGGAACAGAGTGAGACCCTGTCTCAAAATGAAAGACTTTTGTCCATTTTTCTACTTAGGTACCTGTTTTCTTATTAACTGTAAGAGTCTTTATGTGTTAGGCGTAAACCCCTCTGTCACTGCAGGGGTTGCAGTGAGAACATAGTCACGTGACACTAAGTCCACACCACGCCCCGTCCCTGCACACTTGTCTGGAACTGGGTATGCATGTGCAAGTCGGTTTTTCAGGCACCCTCGGTCCTGGGAGACCTTACCTGTGAGTACCCCACCTCAATTAAAGCTGTTCATTCAGCTGGTGCTCAACTGAGGGAACAAGAGGTCCATTTCCAAGTTGGAATAAAGACAGGCTGGGTCAGCCTGGGCTTGTCATGGGCTGTACTGGCAGTCTTGGACGTGACTCTTTCCTGAGGGTGATTTTGGCTCTGAGTGTCCATCTTAGAAGTAGACACTGTGTGGAAAGTGGCCACACCATTGGTCTCAAAGGAACATGATTGCTTCAGTCTCTGGTGCTTCGCTCACAGCGTACCCCTACCCCACCTTGGCCAACCATGTCATTGACACATTGCTGAAATGCCTGCCTGGCCTCTAGGCCTGGTGAACTCGTGCTTCCCTTTCAAGATTCAGTGTAGAAACTGCCTCCTCCAGGAAGCCCTCCAAGCTCTTCCGAGGATGAAGTAGAAGCCTCCTCTGTGTGACTGACTGGTTGACTATCTGACTGGCTGACTGACTATTTGAGTGACTGACTGGCTGGCTGGCTGACTGGCTGACTGACTGGTTGACTGACTATCTGACTGGCTGGCTGACTATCTGACTGGCTGGCTGACTGGCTGACTATTTGAGTGACTGGCTGACTGGCTGACTGACTATCTGACTGGTTGACAGACTGACTGACTGATTGGCTGACTGGCTGACTGGCTGGCTGACTGACTGACTGACTTACTATCTGACTTACTGACTGACTATCTGACTGGCTGACTATCTGTATTACTGACTGGCTATCTGACTGTTTGGCTGACTGACTGACTGACTGTCTATCGCTTCATGTTTCTCCTTAAACCCATTCACTGTTTTTTTTGTTGGTAGAGCTCTCCATTTATTTTAAAGTAATAACCATAATTTCTTCTTTTCAGAGTTCTGAATTTTCTAATTTTTAAAAACTAGACTTTATTGTTTAGAGCAGTTTCAGGTTCACAGCAGAGCTGAAGGAAAGTGCAGCAAGTTCTCTATGCCCCTCCCCTCGCATGCACGGCCTCCCCCATAATCAGCTCCCCCCACCAGAGTGGGGTATTGGCTACGACTCATGAACCTACATTAATGCACAACAAGACCCAGGGTCCCCAGCGGACGTTAGGGTTCTCTCTCGGTGCTGTATACTCTATGTGTTTGAACAAATGTCTAATGCCATGTATCCACCACTATAGAATCCCACAAAGTAGACTTACCGCCCTCAGCACCACCTGTGCTTGATCTATTCATCCTCCCTCCCCTCAAACTCTGGCAACCGCTGATCTTTTTACTGCTCCGTGGTTTTGCCTTTTCCAGAATGTCCTATAGTTGGGGTCACACAGCATGTATCCTTTTCAGATTGGCTTCTTCACTTGGTGATTTGCATTTGAACTTCCTCCCTGTCTTCTCAGTGCTTGCAGCCCCTTTCTTTTTAACAATGGAGACTATTCCGTTGTCTGGATGTCCCACAGTTTGTTTATCCATGCACCTATCCATAGGCATCTTGGTTGCTTCCCAGTTTTGACAATTATTATGGATAAAGCAGCCATCAGGGTCCATGTGCAGGTTTTCATGTGGACATACATTTTTCAACTCCTTTGGGTAAATACCCAGGAGTGTAATTGCTGGATTATATAGTCAGAGTATGTCTAGTTTTATAAGATGTAAATAAAGTGTTTTTTAAAAAAGAAAGCCTATATCACTGCAGTTAGTGGAAAACCAGTATCGTCTTGCCGTACGTAGAAAGTAAGTTTAAGAAAATAATACAATAAAAGAAAAAGGGTCATCAACTTCTGGCTAAACTATGATCTTGCAGAGTCAGAAGCCTTAGATCCTGAGGGCTGCTCTGTCTCTATTCAAAAGGGCACCAGCAGATGTTGGAAGGTATGCCAGGTTTCTAATGCAGTGGCAGAGGACGAAACACAGTGTATCCATGACCTCTGACCATTCGCTCTCCACCTCAGAGCCCCAGGGGCCTGCACGCCACTCTTGCGGCTTGAGGCCAGGCCAAGCAGTTCAGGCCCATGGATGGGTGGTGGGCAATGCAGGGAGGCTCAGGTTCCCATGCCCTGGTGCTTTCTCCTCCTCCTGGTGGGCACAGAGCCCAGCATCTAGAGCCCATCTGTGCCCTCTTCCCTACACTGTGCCTCCTGCCGTCCAGCAGTTCCTGCCCGATGGCACACTCAACCAGAAAGGCAAAAGGGATCCTTTGCTTTATTTTTAATTAAAAAGTCAAGCGTCTGTTGACTCAATAAAGACTAAAGTAAAATTTACCTGGAATCCCAGCCCCCTCTGTGAGTCTCTCTAATTCCTCTCCCATCAAGACCGCTAGCCACAGGGATTTGGGGTGTGTCCTTCCATACAGGTTTGAAGCTCAGAGACTCTTACCTCCCTCCTGTACTTTTAAAATTGATCATCTCTCTACTTCCCTTTGTCTCCCTATCCAACTACCTTGTGTGTTACCACTGGGTGTACTAACTGCTGAGCTGCACGCAGGACAGCCACGCACAGTTTTGCAGGTCCAGCACTGCCCAAGGCTGACAGCTGTGCGGCGAGTGGGGCTGAAATCTGGCCTGCGTTTCACTTGCTGAACTGCAAGTACTGGGTCTAGACTGCGTTCTCCTCCCACGAGGGGACTCTTCCATTTCCCCTAAAAACTGCCTGCAGATGGGCAGAGGCACTCATGGATGTGTTGTTTTGCCTTCGGGCTGTGGGGTCCCAGGTGCCAATACGTTGAAGCAAAGTACTGGCCAGCCGGCCCTGGGCCCTGTATCTCTCCTTTATGTGCGTTCCCCTCCTGCACATGACTGTTGTGATGTATTTAGGGGGTTTTGCTTTTATGTTCTTATGAAATGTGTATCATTGTTTGGATGGTCAAGACAGTGCCTGGCTAATACAGGCACTCTGTAAATGTTTGTTCAAGGAAATGAATGAATAAGAAGAGTTTTTAACGTAGACCATTGAAATTGTGCTGTTACCGTGCCTCCTTCTGCGTCTTGCTTTTTGAACACCGCACTGTGGTTTTTCACAGTCCGTCTGTGTTGCTGGGACGGATCCCGCCCATTGCTCCTGATGGCTGCTGGGATGTGCCCAGGAGGTCCCCGAACTACTCCCCTAGTGGCAGACCCCAGGCTGACCCCAATCCTCACCTCCATCTGCTACCACACCAGGGCTGCTCTCAGGCTGAAAGAGTGTTTGGCAGATACCCAGGAGCAGAGTGGTTAGTGTGAGTTTACGGGGATAAAACACCATGCGCCCTTTGTGATCCCCTCAACCCTGGCTTGTGCAGTGCCAGGCTATGCTGGGTGGCCCCTCACTGTCAAACCGGAAGTTCAGGCTTCCTAGGGCTTGAAATGCAGGGGTGTCGCTTCCTGGAGGCCTTGGCTGGTGGAATACAGGAGGGACAGGACCAGGCAGACACATTCTCTACCCTTTCCTGGGGCTCCCCCTGGAGAGGTCTCAAGTGCTGACCAATCAGGCCTGCTTGGGAGACTCCCACTGTAGCTGAACCTATGCTAGAGGGGCAGGAAGCTGGCGAAGAGGTGATTCCTGAGGCCCAGCAACAAAATGGTCAAGTGAAAATCATCCAAGGACCTTCCCCCAGCGGCATTTGCTGCTGGGTCTCCCAGGTATTGGTTCTCTCCTCTTCCTCCCCGCTTTCTTCTTTCCTTCACTCTCACCCCCCACTCCCACTCTCTCTGCCCCTCCACCTGGGGATCAAACACTACTTTTAGAGTCCCAGGGAAGGTGTGAGGACTGCAGAGCTACCTAGGCCATGGGAGCACCCGCTTGCCCTGCAGGACACACGGCCAGGGTCCCTCTGGGTGGGAGCCTCCTCCTGACTGCTTAGGGGTGCAGGCCAGCTGGGCTCCCTGTGGTGCTGAAAGGACCAAAAGATGGAGTCACTAGTCTGGTACTGAACCCACATGGGGCTCAGCTCGACCGCAGAGCAGCGCCCCGTCCCCATGTCCTGACTATTCCTGTAGCTGGTTGGCACTGGCTCCTGCCTTCGCCAAGCTGGAAACCAAGTGGGGCGTCAGCCGTCAGCTGCTCCTATGTCCCCATTTTACAGGTGAAAACTGAGACCTGGGTCAGGGAAGGGACACAACTGAGGGTGGACAAGAGTCTGCCCTTGATTCCCTGTGCCAAGCTGCCATTGTAGTTGGAAAGAACTTTCTGTTTTGGGGGAACGTGAATGTCTGTGCTCTTTTAATTTTAAGACAGCAGAATTGCTGTGGTCAGAACTATGGCATGAATCCTTGTGACGGGCCAAATTGTGCCTTCTCCCAACCCTGTGTTGAAGTTCTAACCCCTGGAATCTCAGAAGGTGACTGTATTTGGAGACAGGGTCTTTACAAAGGTAATTAAGGCAAAATGAGGTCATATCAGTGAGCCCAACCCAACATGACTGAGTCCTGTGAGGAGATGAGGACACAGCCACACACAGAGGGGTGACCCTGTGAGGATACAGGGAGAAGACGCTGTCTACAAACCAAGGAGAGAGGGCTCAGGAGAAACCAACCCTACCGACACCTTGATCTCAGAATTCCAGCCTCCAGGACTGTGCGATAATAAATATCTGTTGTTTAAGGCTCTCAGTGTGTGACATTTTGTTATGGCAGCCACAGCTGACAAGTATAGCCCCACAGACTTTTATTTTTCCTGTTTATATAGTACTGAGGCTAAGAAATTTTGAAATTCTCTTAGTGCTTTTGGAAACAAATGGAAATAAGCCTAGAACTGACTTGATTCAACAGTGAGGAGCTCCATTCATCCATTACCTAACTCAGTCTCCAGACACTTGCCCTGTGCAACTCTGAGCTCTGCACACAAGCCATGGGATTCATGAGGCTCAATTTAGCCTCAAGGAGCTCATGCTGCGGTGCAAAGATGAGGTCCCTGTTCATCCCGAATCTATTAGTGCTTGCTTCAGGCCGGTTTCTATAGCAGGTACCATGGGTACAGAGGAGGGGAACAATGCACGGCCCCTGCCCTTAAAGAGAATGCGGTGCAGTCAGGGAGCTAAGACATCATTCATTCATTCATTCACTGGACAAACGTTGGCCTTTGCCAGGCATTGTGCCTCTTGAGATACTAAGAAGCATGCCCGGGAGGGGGATGTTAGCTGGGTTCTTCGCCCCGTGGATTGCTTCAACTGTAACAGCAGGAAACTCACCATGCACCAGGCACTGGGTTGGGCCCTTTACGAAGTCAGTTCATCCACATTTCCAGCAGTTCCTGTCCCAACTGCCTAGTATGAAACCTTGGTGCTGGATGGTTCAGGCTTTAAGTGTTTCAGATGTTGGAAGGCACGTGAACCGTGCATTATGTATGTGTCTCATGTTGTGAAACATGATGAACGGATTGTGGAGATGATTTCAAGAGGGTAAGTAGTCCACAGATGGCCTCTTGCAAGGGCGGGGCATGGCGCCAACCCAGGTTTCCACAAACCTACCAAAACAGCTCGCATTTTTCAGGGTCTTCTGGATTTTAATTGGGGACTGTATTCTTCTTTTTTCCATTTCACAGATGAGGAAACAGAGACACCAAGAAGGGAAGTAACTTGCTTGGCAAGTGGGTGGTGAAGGCAGGGCTTGAACAAGGTTGAGGGGCTCCCGTGGCTTTTCTGCCTGTGTGTCTTGTCCCAAATACCACACGGATCAGGACCTCCAGCGCCTACCTCTCCCTGAAGCCATAGGCGCTGACTCAAGTGCACACCTGCTCGGTTCAAGTGGTTGCCAAATTCAGGGTCTTCCACCTCTGCAGAGGAGTGGGTATTGTTGGGAAATCCTTCTGAGGTTCCTGGTCAGTCCTGCCCCCTTTCCTCTGTGGTGATGATTTCAAGCCTTCAAGTCTCCACCATCTGTGATAGATTGATCGTGAAAATATCCCACTCTTCACCCGTTCAGGCATCCCTGTGTCCATGCCCTTGCCCCCGGCCCCCTTGAGCCTGTCTCAGCCAGTAGAATGTGGTGGAATTGAAGACATGCCAGCTCTGAGCTCAGCCCCAGGGGTCCTTGCAACCCCGACTCTCCTGGCCCTTGCCTATGGGGACAAGACTGGGCTAATCTGCCAGCTGAGAGACCGCATGGAGCAGAGCCAGATGGGACCAGCCAGTCCAGGTCCAAGTCACCAGACAATGCCATGAACAGGCCTAGTGCATTCATAGACTTGTGAAACCGGAGATTTTAAGCCACTTTTGTGTGTGTGTGTGAGCCAGGGTCTTGCTCTGTCACCCAGGCTGGATTGCAGTGGCTCTCCTCCTACTTCAGCCTCCTGAATAGCTGGGACTACATATGTATACCACCATGTCTGGCTAATTTTGGTATTCTTTCTGGAGAGGAGGTTCAGCTATGTTGCCCAGACTGGCTTCAAACTCCTGGGTTCAAGTGATCAGACCACCTCAGCTTCCCAAAGTGCTGGGATTACAGGCATGAGTCACTGGGATGGTTTCTTCTTTCTTTCTCTCTCTTTCTTTCTTTCTTTCCTTCCTTCCTTCCTTCCTTCCTTCTTTCTCTCTCCCTCCCTCCCTCCATTCCTTCCTTCCTTCCTTCCTTCCTTCCTTCCTTCCTTCCTTCCTTCCTTCCTTCCTTCCTTCCTTCCTTCCTTCCTTCCTTCCTTCCTTCCTTCCTTCCTTCTTTCTCTCTCTCTCTCTCTCCCTCCCTCCCTCCATTCCTTCCTTCCTTCCTTCCTTCCTTCCTTCCTTCCTTCCTTCCTTTCCTTTCCTTCTCTGTCCCTCTTTTCTTTTCTTTTCTTTTTGAGACAGAGTCTTGCTGTGTCAGCCAGGCTGGAGTGCAGTGACATGATCTCAGCTCACTGCAACCTCCGTCTCCCAGGCTCAAGCAATTCTCCTGCCTCAGCCTCCGGAGTAGCTGGGATCACAGGTGCCTGCCATCATGCCCCGCTAATTTTTGTATTTTTATTAGAGATGGGGTTTCACCATGTTGGCCAGACTGGTCTGAAACTCCTGACCTCAGTTAATCCACCTGCCTTGGCCTCCCAAAGTGCTGGGATTACAGGCGTGAGCCACCACGCCCGGCCCCTGGGATGGTTTCTTACACAGCAATCACTAATTGCTTCCTTTGGGAGGAGGATGGAGCGTCCTCCTGTCTGAAGCCAGTTCCTCCCCTGAGCTCTGGGGTCCACTCTCTCCAGCCTCCCTGGCTTCTTCCTCCAGTGCTTTAGCTTCCTGGGCTGCTGTAACAAAGTCCCACAGAGCAGGCAGCTTAAACTGCAGGAGTGCATTGTCTCACAGCTCTGGAGGTCAGAAATCTGAGATCAAGGTGTTGGCAGGATTGATTCCTTCATAGGCTGTGAGGGAGAACCTGTCCAGGCCACCCCCAAGCTTCTGGTGGTTTGCAGCAATCACTGGTTTTCCTTGGCTTGTAGAAGCATCACCCCCAGCCTCTGCCTTTACCTTTAGGAAGGAATCTCCAGTGTGCAGGTCTCTGTGTCTAAATTTCCCCTTTTTCTTTTTCTATTTTTTGTTTTTTCGAGATAGAGTTTTGCTCTTACTGCCCAGGCTGGAGTGCAGTGGCACAATCTCAGCTCACTGCAACCTCCGCCTCCTGGGTTCAAGTGATTCTCCTGCTTCAACCTCCCGAGTAGATGGGATTACAGGTGCCTGCTACCACGCCCAGCTAATTTTTTGTATTTTTAGTAGAGACTGGGTTTAATCATGTTGGCCAGGCTTGTTCAAACTCCTGACCTCAGGTGATCTGCCCACCTCGGCCTCCCAAAGTGCTGGGATTACAAGCATGAGCCACCGCGCCCGGCAGTTTCCCCTTTTTCTAAGGACACTAGTCACATTGGATTAGTGCCCACCCTACATCAATATGACATCATCTTAACTAATTACTTCCAGGATAGCTCTATTTCCAAATAAGGTCATACTCTGAGATCCTGGGGGTTAAGACTTCAACATACAAATTTTGGGGTACACAAACCAGTCCATCACACCCAGTGAGCATTACTTCACTCCTCCACGGCATTGACGTGTGCGGTTAGGGACGAGGACTTTGAGATTAGGCTTAACAGGAGACCTCTTGACTCTCTCTGTGCATACAGCTCAGTCCCAGAGCAGTGAGCCCTATCTGTGAAATGAGGGTGCAGATGGAAACTGCATTGCTGGGCTGTTGCCAGCTCTTAGAATTGAGCGTGGCATGCAGTAAATGCTCAGTAAAGCATAGCTCTACATGTTTTAAATCATCACTCTGCTGCCCTTATCTTCAGCCTCTCCCTTCTCTATTGACCACTCTCTGGTCAGCTCTTAAACATGAGCAAGTCACAACCATTTGTAAAATACATCCTGCTGCAACCTTAGAGTGTCCTTCCGCTGGTCAGCTGTGTCTTGGCCCTGTGGCATACTGACTTTGGTGGCTCTCAATGAGCCATGCGTCCCACGCTGACTCTGGGCTTGACCATGTGAGTAGCATGGTCCATGGGCAAACATGATGCAAACAGAAGCTTAATACACACTAGCACCCTGGACTTGTCCTTTGGGAGTGCTGGGTCTTGACACTTAGCAACCATGCTGTAAGGAAGCCCAAGCAGCCACATGGAGGGAACCTGGGGCTGAGAACCAAGATACTCCTAGCCAATGGCCCAGACCAACTGCCAGCTATATGCACAAGGCCATCTTAGCACTCCCAGCCACCCCAGAGCCCCAGCAAAACCCAAGTAGGAGTCACCAGAAAAATGAATTGTTATTTTAAGCTACTACAGTTTGGCATGATTTGTTACCCAGACATAGAGAACCAGCACACATCACTCACAGCTAAGTTTCTTAAGGAGTTGCCCTCCCCAGCTGTCTCAGGTCCTCTTACTCTCACACCCTCTGCACCCTACATCTGGCTTTCTCCGCCAACATTGCTCTCACTAAGTCACTGTGATGGGCTGAATTATGTCCCCAAGATTCATATGTAATGGAGGTTCAAGCTTGAACCCCCAGTACCTCAGAACGTGACTACATTTGGAGATGGGGTCTTTAAAGAGATGATTCAGGTAAAATGAAGCCCTTAGGGTGGGCCCTGATTCAATACTGCTGTCCAGGTAAGAGGAGATGAGGGCACAGGCCCACACAAAGGGATGACCATGTGAAGGCACAAGGAGAAGACGCCACCTGCAAGCCAAGGAGAGGCCCCAGGAGAAACCAACTCTGCCGACACCCAGACCTGACTTCCAGCCTCCAGAATGCTGAGGAAACGAATGTGGTCGTTTAAGCCTTCAGTCCAAGGTGCTTCATGATGGCAGCCTGAGCTGGCCGATCCAGCCACCAGTGACCTTCATGTCAGCAGACCCAGAGCTTGCAGTACCCAGGGGCAGTGTGCAGCAGTGGTCAGCGCAGGCTCTGGCTCTAGACTACCTGGTTCAGATCCTGTTGCTGCTGCTTCCAAGCTCTCAAACATAAGGCAGGTTCTTTCACCTTTATGTGCTTCAGTTTCCCTCCCTGTAAGACGAGGCCAGTGGTACAACTACCCCCCAGGGTTGTAGTGAGGAGTTAACAAGTGAACACACCTGGTATCTTATCTAGACGGTGGCTGTCACCTCTTGACTATCCACAACATGTGGCCTCCCTCTCCTCCTGAAATACAGCTCCCAGATTCCCAACCCCTACTTGTCCAGCGTCCTCTGTTTTCCTTTTAGGACCTTCTTGAGCCTTCAGGCCAGGGGTTCCTAGGGGTCAGGCTTCTGCCCTGCTGCTCTCACTCTAAACCACCCCCATGCCAGTAATTCCCAAATGTGGACTCCTGATCCAGGTCTTGCCATGATTTTAGCCCCTAGAGCCAGTTTCTTCCTTGAGGTCCCCCAGATGTCTTATGAGTCCCTCAAACTCACCATGTCTGAAGCCAGACTCCACACCTTCCCCTGAACTCCTGCTCCCCAGCTCCCTACTGTAGCAAATGGCATCACCACCCTGAGTCTCAATAGATCATTGTCTGTCCCTCTGACTTCTCTGAGTCCTGTCATGTCTATGGAGCTTGCCACCTCCCCGTGGGTCTCCCCATGGCTCTGCTTTTCTCCTTCAGTTGCTATCGGCAGAATCTCCCTGAAGCACAGATCTGACCTTGTGCACTGATCAGTCTTAAAGACCTTCAAGGGTATTGTATTTGATCCAGCAATCCCATTATTGGGTATATACCCAAAGGATTAGAAATCATTCTACTATAAAGACACATGCACACACATGTTTATTCTAGCACTATTTACAATAGCAAAGACTTGGAACCAACCCAAATGCCCATCAATGATAAACTGGATAAGGAAAATGAGGCACATATACACCATGGAATACTATGCAGCCATAAAAAAGAATGAGTTCATGTCCTTTGCAGGGACATGGATGAAGCTGGAAACCATCATTCTCAGCAAAGTAACACAGGAAGAGAAAACCAGACATTGCATGTTCTCACTCCTAAGTGGGAGTTGAACAACGAGAACACGTGGACACAGGGAGGGGAACATCACACACCGGGGCCTGTCGGGGTTGGGGGCTAGGGGAGGGAGAGCATTAGGACAAATACCTAATGCATGCGGGGCTTAAAACCAAGATGACAAGTTGATGGGTGCAGCAAACCACCATGGCACATGTATACCTATGTAACAAACCTGTGCATTCTGCACCATGTACCCCAGAACTTAAAGCAATATAAAAAACAAAACAAAACAAAAAAATCCTTCAAGGGCTCCCAGGTGCTTTAAGCCTCAGCCACATCCTCCACACCACAGGCTCTCTGTACTCAGCCCCAAGTAGACACACTCTCCTGCCCCAGGGCCTTTGCACAGGCCACTCCATCTGCCTGGAAGGCTCTCCCCACTTCCCTTGCTTAGTTAACTACTCTTTTTTTTTTTTTTCCAGAAAGGGTCTTGCTCTGTTGCCCAGGCTGCAGTGCAGTGGCACGATCACAGCTCACTGTAGCTTCAACCTCCTGGGCTCAAGTGATCCTCCTACCTCAGCCCCTTGAGTAGCTAGGACTATAGTTGTACACCCTAACGCCCGGCTAATTTTTGTATTTTTAGTAGAGACGGGGTTTCACCATGTTGCCCAGGCTTGTCTTGAACTCCTGGACTCAAGTGATTCACCTGCTTTGGCCTCCCAAAGTGCTGGGATCACAGGTGTGAGCCACTGCGCCCAGCAGTTAATTCCTCTTTATCCTTCCACACTCTACTTGAAGACCATTCTCTCTAGAGCCTTTCTCAAACCCAGACCCATCAGGGCCTGTCGTTCATGGACACGGCTGTACCTGTGTCTCTGTTGGGGCACCTGCCTGTCATCACTGTCATGAACAGAGTCATGACCTGAGTGGCCTGGTGGCTGTTCCTTCACACACAGTGTGGTGGCCGTGTGAGCAGTCACGCTTTTATCTTGTCTCGTCTACGGCTGTATCCTGAGTCTAGTACAGTGCCTGGTGAAGAGCAGGTGGTCAGGAAGGACCTGTGGGAGGCTGCTGAAGGAGTAAGGCTTCAGGTGACAAGGACTGGGCAGAAAGGGCAGGGCTGGGGCGGGAAGAGAGAGACACTTGCCCAGCGCTGGGGTGATGGTCGGAGGGACTGTCCCTGTTGCTTTCTCCTGAATCTCTCCCTCCTAGTCCCTGTCCCCTCTGCCCCGCCCGGCTCTTCCAGAGCCCTGGTAGGAGACCGAGAGCTTTCCACTGCGGACTTGCAGCGTCCGAACCCTCCCCCTACACCAATGGTTTTGGTAATTGTTCTCACAACCATGTCAGTATCGAACAAACAGATGTTTATAGTTAATCCCTAATTTTGCCATCAAAAAATATACAGTCTTGGGTAGAAACCGAAGAGGAAAGAATTTTTTAATTTACAGTGTCTCCCCACTGCCCCACTCCTGAAATTTGAAATTGCTGAACGGCCTCCAAATTCAATATTCCAAGTCAAACAAATGTATATGTTCTCCAAAAGGAAGTATTGGGTATCTGACCAAGATGGAGCGGGATAGGAAAATCAGAAGAGGGAAAAGCCGCCCGCCCAGCTGGGTCCAGCACGCAAGCTACTTCCAAGAACGCCTCTTTTCCGGTGTTTGTTCATTCTTTCTTCTGTCGTTTCTTTTTAATGAAAGAAATGCCTCTGTGTGTTCGCCTTCCTCAGAGGAGCTCTCAGGCAGCGGTCAGAGAAAGCAGACCCTGCCTTTTTGCCCTCTTAATGCCCACCCTCTGCTGGTGGGGGTGAGGCCTGGGGGCTGGCTTTGGTGTGGTGCAGCCTGTGCCCTTCCTGGGGAAAGGACCCATGGGACATTCATGACGAGTTCTGTGATGTGGAGCCTGATTTCAGTGGGAGGTCAAGGAAGGCTTCGTGGAGGAGGAGACACTACATCTGGGCCTTGAAGGTGAAGCAGGAGGTCACCTGGCATGGAGGCCCGGAGAGCTAGGGTTGCAGGGGGCATGCTCGCAGGAGTAAGGGGCAGCCATGGGGAAAGGCCTGAAGTGCCTGGGGCTCGGCTGTGACTGTGTGAGCCCTAGGAGGCTTTTGGGCAAATGGTGGGGCATGGAGGGCAGGCACAAAGGGTGGGCCACAGCTGGGAGTGTGCCGAATGAGTGCGCTAGACCACCAGCCCAGGTGTCGGCCTTGCCTGGAGACTGCCCCATGTCCTCAGCTGCCACTCACCCTGCCCTCCCTCTAATCCACCATGAGGTGAGTGGCCCCGGGTGACCCTTCTCCAGTCTCCTAGACGGCCCGGGCCAGACTCCGTGTCAGTAACTGAACATGGAAGGCCACAATCTGGATTCCTTCTATGCCGCTCCTCCTCCCTCTGCTCCAGCGGCTCTCCACCACCTGCTCCTGCTCAGCTGTCCTGCCCGGCATCTGGCCAGGCTTTTGTTGGACTGCCTGGTTCCCTAGCCTCTGACCCTGGATTTCTGGGGCCCACTTTCTTGTCAGAGATCCGGGATGGCAGGGTTTGTCCTCATGGCCAGTCTTGGAGAAGTTGGGGTGGCCTCCGATTTACAGATGGGGAAGTTGAAATTAAATGACCTGCCATGTTAACCCAGACTCTGTTGGTTACCAGTGACGGAAACCAACCCCAACTGGTTGTAACGTAGAAGGGGGACTTCTTGGCTTGCGTAACCAAAGAGCCCAGGAGCGCAGGCAGCTCCAAGGAAGGGAACAGGTGCTTCAGTTGGGCCCTGCCCCCTCTCCTGTGGTGGCCCAGGCCTGGTAGGAGTCCCCCTATCCTGTCAGCAGCCTTAAGTGAAAGCCTTTTTCCAAGAGCCCAAGAAAAGGCCTAGGAGGAGCTCTGACTGGAGCTTGTGGTCACTGCTATAACGGTCACAGTGGCAGGCAGGGCGGTGCTGGGCCCACTGAAACAGACTTAGGCATCCCAGGGTCTGGATAGCCCCTTGTAAACCACATAGACAGAGGCTGAGGCATTCTCAATGAAAATTGGTGGCTGTGCCTGAAGGAGAGGTGTCAGCAGGTGTCTATAACAGTTGCTCAAGCGGTGGGGCCAGGATTTGAACCCAAGCTCCAGGTGGAGCGTAACTGTGTTTATGTGAAAATTAATTTGTTTAACATATCTTTTTGTTTGTTTTTTTTGAGACAGAGTCTCACTCTGCTGCCCAGGCAGAATGTAGTGGTGTGATCTTGGCTCCCTGAAACCTCTGCCTCCCAGTTCAAGCGATTCTTGTGCCTCAGCCTCCCGAGTAGCTGGGATTGCAGGTGTGCGCCACCACATCCTGCTAATTTTTGTATTTTTAGTAGAGCTGGGGTTGCACCATGGTGGCCAGGCTCGTCTTGAACTCCTGACCTCAAGTGATTCGCCCGCCTTGGCCTCTCAAAGTGCTGGGATTCCAGGTGTGAGCCACTGCGCCCGGTCTGTTTAACGCATCTTTATTGAGCACTGTGACAGGGGCTAAACAGTTATACCTGGATGCTGCGGCGCTTGCCATTCAGGGCCATTCTCATGCAGCGGAAGCACCTGGTTTGTAAGCCTGCCCTGTGCTGAGTGCCCTTTCCCATGCTGGGGTCTCATACCAGTTCTTACTGCCACCACCCTCCTGGCCCTCCAGGCCTCTCCCCTATTAATGTTCCAAGTGCAGACATACAAGCTTCTCTGTCAAGGTGTGGCCCAGTTTAGAAAAGGACAGAACATTTAAACAAGGCCTTAAGAAAGGCTGGAGCAGCACTAGCCAGTGGAAGTTTCTCCAATGATGAAATGTGGCTGGTGCCACAGAGCTGCCTCCTGTGACTCTCACCTGTACCCAGAGCTGTCCATATCAGCGGAGGAGTCTGCTGCCGGCTGGCTGTGGCGCTGCAGGGATGTGTGAGCCAGGTGTTAACACAGTCGTTATGAAAAGTCAATTATATAAATGTACAATTAAATGAATTATAAGCTGTTTTAGAACAAAGGGTGGCTGTGCTGCTGTTATCCGTGCTCTGCAAGTCCTGCTGCGTGTGTTCCTGCATGGGAGGTACGGCGTGACTGCTGCTCCCGGCCTCTCTTCCCAATACTGTGCTCAGTGACTGCAAGTTAATAGTTTGAAACCGGCCACAAATGTCGTGGAGAGCTGTAAATGCTACAAATCAAGGATCAATTTATTGTTTGATAGGTTGTCTAGATGAAGGGTCTGCAAACTTTGCCACAAGAGGTCATATTCTAGGCTTTGCTGGCTGCTTACGGTGACTGTTGCACCTGCTCTCACCCCCTCGCCTCCCTCTTCCTCCTTCTCCATCTTCTTTCTTCTTCTGCTAAGGCTCTTTGCAAATGTTAACACCATTCTTACCTCGCAGGCTATAGACTAGATTCGGCCTGAGAGGCTTCGTTGACAAACTTATGGTCTGAATGGAAGAAAATGATGGAGAAGATGTTGATAATGCTGATTCAGGTTAAAAGTGCCCTGGATCTGAAGCCATTGCATTGTGACTAGCACAGGAACAGAGGCAATGTCCTTCCAGCATTTGATTTGGCAAAGATGCCATCCGGGTCAACGGCGAGTGAAATTTTACACTGACCTTTGTAGTTCTTTCTTACTGCTCATTTACAGATCTCTGATACGACCCAGGTGCACAGGTGGCGTTCCATTGGCTGGCCTCTGCCTGTCACCCCCTGCCACTTGCTGTGCACGGGGGCCCTCTGTCACTTGGTCACCGGGGCAGAGGGGGAAGCTGAGGCTCAGATTGCTCTGCGTCACAAGGGTTGGTGTGTGGATCTGACACTGTCAGTATGCCCAAGCCCATCGCTGCCCACCACAGCTTCCCATCTCAGCGATCACAGGCCAGACATCAGGTACAGGCTCTTGGTTTGCTGTGTTTCTAAGGTTGCAGCAATAGCAGTCAGAGTTTGGGACCTGAGATTGACCATCGACCTCAATGCTGGGCTTGGGTGCCCAGGGGTCTCCATGTTGCCCTTCAGTGGGGATATGGTCAGAGTCCTACCCAGGAGGCCCACTGCTGTGGAGAGCCACTGGAGGTGGTGAGGGCAGAGGAAGGTGATGTGAGAGCTTGTACTGAGAGTCAGACACAGCTGGAACCCAGACCTGAAGTTCCCCCGGGTGGGAGTGGTCCTGTGCACTGCAGGGTGCTGAGCAGCATCCCTGGCTTCCACTCCCCAGACCTCAGCGGGACACAGTGCTGGTGACGAAAAGGTGGCTTAGAGGGGGAAGAGGAAGGGCCAGTGGGGGTGCTGTGTGTCCCTGAGCTGACAGGAGTAGTCAGGTCATGCCCCTCCGTCCTCCCACCTGGGCTCTGCCCTTGTTGGGCTCCTTGAGAGGCCGCTGGGACTGGGTGGGCACATCTGGGTGGCATGTGGGGGAAATCCCTGCACTGGGAGGGGAATTAGAAGCTCCTAAAGGCCTCTCGTTGGCACCCACCAGGTGTATGGCACATAGCTCGGGGCTCAGGGATGGGGACCTGGAGGCATAAGGCACCATCGATCTTTACCCCAGGCTCCTGCACATGCCAGGGCAATACATAGGGGCCATCGTGGTTGTCCCAGTCTAGTCCAAGTCTCTCAAACACAGAGATTAATCAAGTGCCATCCTAAGGCCTGTAGAGATCTGCTGTCTCTCTATTGAAGTCTCTTCTCCCAGGGGACAGATGCAGGGTCCATGCACTGGGTGTGGCTACGTGTTAAGACAAAATGATGCGGTCATGGCTTGGCCTGGCCAAGTCTCTCTGGTCCACCCTCTTCCTGCTGGCAGAGTCCTGGTGGTGCTGATGCAATTTGGGAACGCAGAGGACTATGAGCCCAGGATAGCCGAGTGCCTTGGCAGAAACAGCACCGGCCTCTGGGTGTGGAGCAGAGCAGCAGGGGTGTGGGGACAGAGGCCCCCAGCTCTCCAGTTCCCCAGCAGGAAACTGAGGCACAGAGAGGGGAGAGTCAGACACAGCCAGAACCCAGACCTGAAGTTCCTCCAGCACTGCCCGCTGCTCCCCAGAGTCCTTGCACATGGACAGCTCCTGTCCACCCATGTGCCTCCAGGCCACGGAGGTGTCTACCAGACCCTCAGACTCCAGTGGCTGGGAAGGAGAGGTGGGAAAAGGTGTGGTTCCGGGAAAAGTGGGGGCTGAAGGAGTCTGAGGTGGGGACACAGGTCCAGAGAAGCAGAGCTGGGGATCAGAAAGAGGGCGAGACCTGGATATGCAACGACAGAGAAGCAGAGACTGAGAAGATAGAGAGAGACAGGGAAGGAGAGATGGAGGCAGAGAGAAAAAGGGGCCTAGGGGAGAGAGGCTAAAAGAAAGAGAAAGAGAAAAGGACAAAAAGAGACAGAAAGGCAAGGCTCCTGAAGACGAGGGGCCGGCATACAGGGGGAGTGTCTGGCCTGGAGGGGGCTTAGAAGAGGACAGCTGGGGGTGCGGGAGCAACAGCCAAGCAGCAGCCATCAGCCCAGCTGGGCCTCTGCTCTCCTGAGCCGCCCTCCTCCTCCTTGTGGGCCTGGGGGCCGTGACTGGCCCAGGCAACCTGATATCCACCAAGACCCTCCCCAGACAAGGACGTGGGAGGCGCTGCCCTGTCTCCAGTACTGCTGTCACCTTGTCAGCCTCAGACTTCCATCCTGACACCCTCAGCATCCCATCACCTGCCACCTTCCTCGCTCCTGAACCCCAGAATATGTTTCCCCAGCATCCCCTCATCCCATCACCCATCACCCTGTTCCTGTCATGTCCTGGGGCAGGGGGCTGGCAAGAGGCGGCATGGCCAGGCCTTGCTGCACATGTACCGGATGAGCTTAATTACTGCGAAACCTAATTCTTCAAGGCTGCGTGCATCGGTCAGTGGGGACTTGCGCGTGTTTTCCTTGGCTGTCTTCTGACAACAGGATTAGGGGAAGCGAAAAGTAATTGGGGTGGGAGTGCTGCAGCCCAGGGGGGCCCTGCCTGTTGCTCCGTTCAGCAAACCCCACCAGCACTTCTGGGTGCCAGCCTTGGCTGGACGCTGGGCCCAGGCTGGGTCTTGGCCTCGGCAAGATTGATGTCGGGGCTGGATCGTTCTCCCGGGTGGGAGTGGTCCTGTGCACTGCAGGGTGCTGAGCAGCATCCCTGGCCTCCACTCCCCAGATGCCAGTAGCACCCCCTAAGTCATAACAACCAAAAATGTCTCCAGATGTTGTAAAGGGGACCCAAACTTGCCCCCGTTTGAGAACTGCTGGTAGGAGACACCTAAGCTCTGCTTGGAGGGGTTTGGGGGACACAGACACTGCACAGACTCAAGGGAGATTGGTGAGTGCCAAGGGATGGAGGGGTGCCCACCGTAGGAAGGGAAATTTCCACTTGGGTTGGGGAAGTGCTATTTGAAGGCTGAGTTGAAATTAGACAGCTTGGCCGGGCGCAGTGGCTCACACCTATAATCCCAGCACTTTGGGAGGCTGAGGCGGGTGGATCACTTGAGGTCAGGAGTTAGAGACCAGCCTGACCAACATAGAGAAACCCTGTCTCTACTAATAATACAAAATTAGCCAGGTGTGGTGGGGCATGCCTATAATCCCAGCTCCTTGGGAGGCTGAGGCAGGAGAATCACTTGAACCCGGGAGGCGGAGGTCGCAGTGAGCCAAGATTGTGCCATTGCACTCCAGCCTGGGCAAGAAGAGCAAAACTCCGTCTCAAAAAAAACAAAAACAAAAACAAAACAAAAAAAAGCAACTGGCCAGATGGGAGAGGGCAGCAGAGACATCACAAAGGCCACTGGCCAAGTTGGGAGGTAGAGGCAGCCCTTGCTGGGCAGAGAGCTGGGGAGGGGACAGAAGGGGCACATGAGGCACAGGTGGGAAGGCCACACCCATATCTAGGCGGTAAGGTGATGTCTGTGGACCAGGGTCTCCATGGTGGGGTGTGTACAGCCCAGGGCTCAGGTTGCTGCTAGTTGAAGCCTCTTCCTGGGAATCCAACCCTCACAGGTTTTGATTTTCACGCCTGGTAAAAGCTGTTGGCTCCTTTGGCAAGTCAGGGGCGGGAGCGGGGGTGATGGGACAGGTTAGGGAGTAGATGGTGTACTGACTCCAGGCCAGTGCCTCCCTCCACTGTCCTTTCCACGGAGCTGGGCGATGCACCAGGATAGGACTGGGCCTCAGGTGGATGGTCCAGGGAGCAGAGGCTTCTGGTGCTTAGTAGCACATCCCAGAACTTCTCCCAGAACTGCCACCAGATACAACATGTCCCCAGCTCCTGGGGAACTCAGTAGGAAGCCTTGCGGGTGTGCCAGCCCTCTGGCTTCTACCCTCTGCCTTCAGTGAGCTTTTGTCTGTTTGCTGGGGGCTCAGGGCAATCACAGCACATACATACGCACATACACACTCTCTCACACACATGCACGCACCCACACTACATCATCACATGTACACACACATGCCCACACTTGCTCACACACTCACACACACATGCACACATCCACACTACATCATCACATGTACACACACTCACATGCACACCCACCTGCACACACACGCACACACACTCGTCCACACACATATGTTCTCACATGCACATGCGCAAGCACTCACACACCTGCACACACAAATACACGTCCTTCAGCACCTTTGGAGTGTGGAGGCCATCATGTGGTGGAGGACAGCATTTGGTGTCATGTGACCTGAGGCCGATGTCTGCTCACCTTTGTCCCAGTATAGATCCCAAGCCCTTTGAGACTCGATTTTCTCATCTCACTGCAGGCATCAGAAATCCAAGTCCAAGGATGAAGTATGTAGCTGACAAGTCCAGGGTAGGTCTGCCTTCAGGCACAGCTGGATCCAGTGGCTCCAGTGTGCGCCTCTCTGCCAGCTTCATTCTCAGATGGTCTCTCCCCTTGCAAAGTCAGAGCTGGCATGGGCACCCAGGGAAGCCTGTGTCCTTTCAGTGGTCAGGGACGTGACCTCTTCCCCACTGACCCCAGCTAAGGCTCTGAGTGAGCTCTGACTGGGTGAACTTGGTCTTGTGCATTCATGGCCTATCGTGGTGCTAGGCAGACCAATGCATCAGGACTGCTGCGCTAGGATGGGGTCTGATCCATCGGAACCATACAGACGCAGAAGGCAGGCAGGTGCCTGTGTGAAATTAGGGGGCTAGTCCTGGAACAGGAGGAAAAACACCAAAAGCCATGCCATGGGGACACCCAGTGGGGAGTCAGTAGGAAAATCCCCTACAAAATGCGAAGTGCTGGTCTCTGGGGTTGTGTTGTAGGGTGGTGGCCAGGAATAGTCCCCTGGGTGCACCCCTGTGTCTCTGGTCTGTGGACCCACCCCGTGTGGCAGGCACTCCACAAAGCAGCTGGGAAGGCTGATCTCCAAGTGCAGGCAGGCACCGCATCCTGCAGAGGAGGAAACTGAGGCCTCGTCCAAGTTCACTCAGCTGGGAAGTGAGAGTGGTGGGGGTTGTGGTGGGACCTTGGGCACAGGAATGCCAAGGGCCCGGTTGGGGATGGAGGAGGTCACAGCAGAAGATACAAAGCTGAGTGTTGAGTGCTGAGTGAGGCAGGACAGCCTGGGGTGGGGCTTCTGATGGGGTGGGGCCCTGGAGGGGCCTGGAATGAGGTGGGGCCTAGGGCAGGGCTGGGGTAGGGTGTGGGAGGGCATCTTGTAGCGTGGTAGGGCCTGTGGTGAGGCACGGTGGGGTTGGGGAGGTCTTGTTGTGGGGGATCGGATCCGGGCCTGGGCGCAGGGGGTTCCTTCCTTCCTTCCTTCCTTCCTTCCTTCCTTCCTTCCTTCCTTCCTTCCTTCCTTCCTTCCTTCCTTCCTTCCTTTCCTCCTTCCTTCCTTTCTTCCTTCCTTCCTTCCTTCCTTTCCTCCTTCCTCCCTCCCTCCCTCCCTCCCTCCCTCCCTCCCTCCCTCCCTCCCTCCCTCCCTCCCTCCTTCCTTCCTTCCTTCCTTCCTTCCTTCCTTCCTTCCTTCCTTCCTTCCTTCCTTCCTTCCTTCCTTCCTTCCTCCCTTCCTCCCTTCTCGCCTGCCTCCTTTCATGCAAACATCCTCCATGGGCCAGGACCAGAGGCAGAACTGGCCCAGGAGAGGGAGACCCAGCTGCAGCTTCCCCAGGAGCTCTGGCGCCTCCTTCCTGCCAGTCTCTTCCTGGAATGAGAGCCGCCTGCTGGTGGACTCTCCGGCCTGGAGCCGGCAGCCTGTGCCCTGGCTGCACCTCTCACACTGTGAGCTGTGGGCAGGGCTTGCTGCTGCCACGTCCCTTGCTGCCTCTCCACTTAATTGAGCGAATGCGCTTCTCTTTGTTTTTGGTTTGCATTTGGTTTCTGTCACTTGTCACTAAGATACCATCACTGTGCACCCAATTCTATGGCTCCCACATCCTCTTGGCCTCAGTATCCTCTCTGTAACCTGGGCTCCTGATACCTTAAAGTAGAGCTCGACGACGCTGTGGACCTTGGCCCATCCTTGGAGTCTCCAGGCTGAAGGAGCACAGATCTGGACTACAGACCAGAGGGGCCCTGTAGCAGCTCGTCCGCAGGTGGGTGACCCCGGCTCTGACCTCTTGAGATGACTGTTTTCTGCTGGTTCTGGTCCCATCTCTGAACCACCTCCCTCCCTCCCTGGCATAAGAGCTGTTTACTGAATACTGCCAATGCCCAGTGATGGTTTGTTAATGTCCTTTACAAAATGTAGAGCAAGAAACAGGACATTTCTTGAGATGGAGGAGGATAGCAGTTCTCTCCAGCTACAGCGTAAGTGCCACCCTCTCAGCTTCTGAGAAAACCTAGTTTTCTTCGTGCAGCCTGAGACTGTATCTCTGTTTAGCTGTGAAGTCCTCATTTCAGCTTGCGGTCAACTAAGACTCTTAGCTGATTTCACAGGAGCTCTTGCCATGCCATGGATGTGAACCTCATTATGCTGGGAGCTGGGGCTCTGGGGCAGTTTTTTCTTGAATCTTGACACTAGCCAAGGCTCGTCCTTATCTGTGTGTTCCAAAGCTACTTTTGTCTCTAGTGGTTTAACGTGCCTCTCCCACCTCACCTCATTTCATATAGGGCCTGAAATGTCACCATCTGTCATGCCTTTGGTTTCTTCCTTGGAGGTCCCTATTAAAAATACAAATGTTCTCTGGGCAGGAGATGGCCTGGATTAGGTCAGTTTTTCCAAATTCCAGCCCTGTGGGCACCACCTTCAGGCTTGGCCAGAGCTGTGGGCCTCGGGATCTTATGTATTTAACATTATTCTTGCAGAGGGCCTCGTCCTGACCGATTGTGCTTTGCGGTGCTCAAAGAAGCCATAGCTACAAAATGATGGACAAGTTACACTTTTCTAAAGTGTGCCCTGGTGACTATTACAATCGGTGTGCCACCTCCCTCCTCTGGCTCAGGGTGCTCTGCATGGGTTCATGGGAGGAGGGCTGAAGCCGACTCCTTTCATGGCCTCAACTCCTCATTCCCTGGTATCTGTGTCCTTTGCAATTGCTCCTGGAAGGAGGCTTGATTCCCTACCCTTGACTGCTTGGACAAGTGGGAGGCAGCTGTGGTCTAGGACCTTGATGCTCAGAGTGTGTGTTTGTGCTACTGCTTCCCTCTTGTACATCTGACATTGCCCCAGGACGAATGTGCCTTCTTGGGGCACTCACATGGCTGTTGGTCCGGGACCTGAGGCAGTCAGGTTGCTCCATTGAGTTCAGTCTCCATCAACCCATCCTCAGTCAAACCTCAACTGAGCCACAGGCGTGGAGACAAATCCATGCTTCTGTCGTATTGCTAAATGTGTGCTTGGTGTGCTAAATGTGAGCTGTTGGAGTTGTTTGCTATATAGCATCTTTGCAGCCACAGCTAACCCATGCAATGGCCTGGGAGGATGAGTGCCAGGCTTCCTAAGGGGCTCATCTGGCCACAGGAGTCCTGCAGTGGGAAGACCCAACATTGCCTGTCTTCCTGTGGGAAGATGGGTAGGGAATGGTAGCACGGGCTGTGGCTACTGATGCTAAATGAGGAAGCCTGGGGCTCCAGCCCCCCGGGACATAGACTCGCTGGAGGCCTTGAGCCTCTCCCTCTCTGGAGCGACCTTCTCACCTGTAGAACAAGGAGGTTGGACTCAGGCTGTGATGTCTGGGTCACTCTGATCTGCTCTTGCTTCATCCCAGCAACTTCCGGTTCACTGGACTGTGTGGGATGAACCACCCCGAGGTGGGGTTCACTGTGGTGCCCCTGCAAGACCACACAGCAGCAAGTTGCTCCTGGCGATGGGTTCAGTTGAGGGTTCATGCCCTCAACTGTCCCTGAATAGCTTGAGCTGTCCCTGAATAGCAGCATCTATTGACTTCCATTGAGGGTTCCTGTGTGCCACGCACAGCGCTACAGCCCTTTAGGGCGATTCTATCAATCCACAGCTGAAGCAGCCAAGGCAGGTCTGTTACTCGTCCCGTTGTGCAGATGAACAGACTGAGCCCAGAGAGGTGAGGTGACTGCTGAGCACCAGGGAAATGGGGCCTATATTCAACCCCAGACCCACCCACTGGGGAGTTTCTGGTGGTGAAGATCCGGGTGCTCCAGACCCTCAGTGGCCCATATCAGCTTCCTAGGGCTGCATAACCAAGCACTAGACCCGTGGTGGCTCAAACTGCAGTTTACTGTCCCACAGTTCTGGAGGCCGGAAGTCCAAGATCAACAGAGCAGCAGGGTTGGTTTCTTCTGAGGCTGTGAGGGAGAATCTGCCAGGCTGTTCTAACTCTGGTGTTTGGCAGCAATCTTTAGCATTCTGCAGCTTGCAGAGGAATCACCCAGTGTCTGCCTCCATCTTCACACGGTGCAGTCCCTGTGTGTGTCTCCAAATTTCCACCCCCTCACCCTTTTTTTTTTTTGAGATGGAGTCTCGCTCTGTCGCCCAGGCTGGAGTGCAGTGGCACAATCTTGGCTCACTGCAAGCTCCGCCTCCCAGGTTCACGCCATTCTCCTGCCTCAGCCTCCCAAGTAGCTGGGACTACAGGCGCCCGCCACCACACTGGGCTAATTTTTTTTTTTTTGTATATTTAGTAGAGAGGGGATTTCACCATGTTAGCCAGGATGGTCTCGATCTCCTGTCCTCGTGATCTGCCCACCTCCGCCTCCCAAAGTGCTGGGATTACAGGCGTGAGCCACCGCGCCCGGCCAATTTCCCCCTTTCTTATAAGGACACAGTCATGCTGGATTAGGGCCCCTCTACTCCATTATGACCTCATCTTAACTAATTACCTCTGTAACAACCTGTTTCCAAATAAAGTCACACGGAGAGGTATTTGAGTTAGGGCTTCAACATGTACATTTAGGGGAACGTAATTCAAACCACATTAGCCCCCCAGCGTGGTTATCAGAGCCCTGGTTTGTTGTTGGTTGTTGGGGTGTAGGGGCACTGACTTGGGAGGGTGTGCCCCCTCCTCGAGGAAGCTGGGGCAACCTCTGTGTCTGTGGAGGCCTGAGCCGAGTTGTGGCCCTTAGGGAGAAAGGCAGGGGCGGGGCTGTGTGGGTAAGTCACAGCTTTGCCAGCACAGTGGCAGGACGCTGTTATGCAAATGCTCTCCCACAGAAACCCCACCCCAAACTGCAGAAAAGCCTGCCTCTGGGACAGGACCGCGGTGGGGGCTGAGGGAGGAGGAGACCCGGCCCTGAATGCTTGCCACTTGTACATTTTGAATTGTGAACCATGTAAAAGAATTGCAAAAACAGTTTTTGAAAGTTCGTATTAAAAATAGCTCTAAACTCTGAAAAACAGGACCTACCTGGTAGGCAGGATGAGGAGCCAGTGAGCTGATGGATGGAAACGCCCGCCCCGGCCTGGCCCCAGCAAACGGTGCTGCTATTATTAGCTCTCGGACCGTGCTGGCCTCTGAGGTGGCTCCAGGCTTGGCGGGCTTGGCAGTGCTGGGACACACCAGGTCCTTTTAACCCCCACACCCCGAGGAGCCCTGGGAGCCTGCCCTGGGCCTGGCTTCTTGAGAGTCAGCTCAGGGGACAAGCTAGAACCGGGACCAGGAGGCGGTCAGGCCATCTCAATGCAACAGTCCCAGCCCCATCCTGGCCTGGGCCTCCTGGCTGCCTTCAAACAGGTGGGAAAAGCCCCACAGCCTCTCCCTTCTTGCACGAAGCCTTTTCCGCCCCCGCCAGCCCTGCTGCCAGGCCAGGCGGCCCGTGGGCCCTGGCAACCTGGTTGGAGCCTCCAGCTGGGCGGATGATGGATGGGGCCACGTCAGCGCCCGCCTCAGAGTGGATTTTGTGTGTGTTTGACATTTATTTACTGTCCGTATAAACACTAACACCTATGAAGCATGCTGGCCGTGTGATAGCTTGGCTGAAGGCAGCTCTGAAGTACATAAATTATGTGCACCTCGCTAATGAACGGTTTGACAGGCGGGAAGTTTTATTTACCGCTGGCCGGAGTTTTCATATAAAACCAGGGCACCGGCAAGCCAGGATTTGTGCACCGTCATAGTCTTGCCTATTCAGAATCCAACTCATTTCTTTTTTCTTTCTAAAAAATTTCTCCTCCTTCTTCTTTTTTTATTTCCCTCTTTTAAAGGCTTGACATAAAGCCGAGGTCTATGTATAACCGTGCTGCCTGGAGCAAGTGTCGGGGGGAGCCAGCCCATCTGGCGGCAGGCTCTTCTGACGGGCGTATGCTTGAACAATATGTGGTTTGACAAATTTCAAGGCAGGCTTATGAAAAAATAACAGTGGTGCAGCCGTCTCGGTAAGTGCCCGTCCACCTGCGGGCGCGGGCAGGGGTGCCAGGCCGTGTGAGTCAGGGTGCCCGGCGGGGGATTAGGAGGTCCGTGTAAATCACCGTCATCCGGCACGTGTGGGACACATCAGGGCCCCAGCTTCTGAGACTTGTTCCCCATCACGGGGTCTGCCCAGGGCCAGGTGCCGCTGGCGATACTGGCAGCCTGTCACCTGTGACCATGTTGGGGTGCACTGCTCTCAGTGGGACGTCTGCGTCTTGGAGGGGAGGGTATGCCCCGAGGCCTGGGCAGGCACCTCCAGGCATCTGTCTTGTCAGCCCTCAGGAGGCCTTGAGACACTCCGGGGAGGGTGGTCCCTTGGCCAGACATTCCTTGAGGACTTAGTCTTTTCATCTGAGAGAGGGTGCAGTGGACCCCCTCACCCTGGCCAGGCTACGATGGTGGAGCCCTCTGTCTGTCCAGCCCTGTGGAGCCAGGTGGGGCTGAGGTGCATGGGGGGCTGGCCTCCAGGCGGCCCCTCTCTGCAGGCCCTAGCCGGCCACTTCAGGCCACAGCCCAGCGTTAGCACATGCTGTATGAGGCCTCAAGTCATTTCTATCCCTCTCTGTGCCTTGGTTTCCCCCTCCCGAAAAGTGGAGGTAGCACTAACCCCTGCCTCTCAGGGCTGCACTGAGGATAGTCAAGGGCACAGTGTGTGCTGGGGGCAGTGAGCCCCTGCCACCCTGTGGCCAGCCTGTGCAGTGTTGCATTTCACCCCCACAATACCCTGTGTGCAGGGAGGAAAGGGGCTTGCCCAAAGCCTGGAGTTGGCCTTTGTGGGGCCCGATGCCCCTGCCCCTCCCCAGCAAGCCCGCCTCTGGGGTCTCCACTGGCCCAGTCAGACCCAGAGTCACTGTGATATCGGCCAGAGGCTTTCTGTGGTGCGGGGCCTCTGTCTGGAGGGAGACAGCAGCCTGCAGTGTGACCTGTGTCTATGGGGCCTTCCGATGGCTGCTGAAGCATGTCGCGGGGACGGCCCAGGGACTCTGTCTTTATGGGCGGCATCAGCCGTTCTGTTCTGAGCATCCTGAGTAGGTGCCCACTTCGAAGATGAGGAGATCCAGATGCCTGCCCAACCTACCCTCTGCCTCTTGGGTTGGGGTGTAAGATGCCGACACTGCTCACATGGTCACGCTACAGCCAGCTCCCCACCTGCAGCGCAGGAAGCACCCACATGTGGCAGGGTGATAGCCACATACAGGGAGTCACGGCTGTAAGGAGTGGCCTCTCTCCCATCACCGGCCATTCTCCATGGCCTCTGCCCTGGAACTTCCTGGCTACCCCAAGCAAACCAGCCACCCCACTCCTCCTGGCCTGGTCGCAGCCTAGGCGCCCATCTCTCCCTGCAGGTTACCACGCCCACATCTGAGCCCCCACCAGGGCAGGGACTCGTTCCCTTTTGTCTGTGTCGCTGGGTCTCAGTATACAGAAGGTGCTCCTAAGTGTCACAGGAAGGGTAGGAAGCAGGAGGTGCAGAGACCTCCATCCAGCCAGTGCTGGGCCCTCAGGGACCTTGAGAAGCTGGGCAGTTGTCATCCCTGGGCCCTGCTCTTCCCAAGACCACTGCAGCCACCAGGCCCTGTTCCTGTTGGTTCTTGCCTGAACCTGGGTGACTGTTCCCCACTCCTGGAGTTCCAGTCTCATTCTCTCCCAGCAGCGGTGATGACACCCACCGGAGGCTGCTCTACCCAAAACAGTCTTGGGAGGCTGCGGACCACAGCAAAGGGCAACTGGTGGGTGTGGCCATGGCCACTCAGGCCACACAGCCAGGGAGGACTTCCTGGAGAAGGTGGCCTGTTGGTCATAGAAGATCATAGGATATGGCTAGAGGGGAAACTGCAGCACAAGCAGAGCCTCAGACCCCAGAATGACTGTGCCGTGGTGGCGGCTTGGGAGCTACATGGTGGCTGAGAACCTGTTGGGGCAGGGGTGGCGCTATCTCCACACTCCCAGCTGGAGACTGTGTGGATCCTTCTGAGGCTCAGGAAGGAACAAGAGCTGCCAAGGTCACAGAGCAAGTAAGTGTGGAGCCTGCACCGGCCACCAGGCTGCCCAGCTTTGCATTCCCAGCTACTGGGACACATTCAGAGGCCCACGGAGCAGGTCCACGTGCCGCCAGCTTTATTAAATTCATATTTCCAGCTCCATCCCGCACAAATATCTGTATTTACCATCAAGCTCGGCAGTATTTATTTTCTAAAGTAGTTCTGTTTAAACAAAGAGTTTCTCTCTTAAATTCATCGACTCCAATTTCCTGTGGCCCCAGCCCTCCACAGAGCTGACATTAATCATTTGCATGACTGCAGGTTCTGCGGCCGCCAAGGGCCTCCGGCAGGCGGCAGCCATGGCGCCGGGCTTCACTGCGGCTTCCCCTGACTCTTTCAATTAAAGCCGGGGGAATGGGACACTGTCCCCCAAGAGTGACCAGAGGTGGAGTGTGGCTGGAAGGGACAGGAGGCAGGACCAGCTCAGCAGTTCCTGGCTCCCACGCTGGCTCAGTCCACTAGAGCCAGATGACCTCTGCCAGTCTCTTTGCTCAGGCTGCCCATCAGGGGCTGTACCCCAGCTGCTGTCTGCATCCAGCGCTGGCCCCACCATGGGCACTCACTGTGCCTCACTTTGCTCATCGATGACATGGGGATACTATGTGTCCCTGCTGCACCTGATGCACTGAGGCAGGTGCACAGAGAGCACCAGCTGCCACTTCAGAGGCTGTCATTGATATTTGGTGCCATTGGCAGGGAGAGCACCCAGCCCAGGGCTAGCCCACAGCATGTACTCCATGGGGTTCCTTCCTGTCTTGTGCACAGCCTCATTCCCTTAGCAAGATGACGAGGCATCCCGGCGCTTTGGGAGGCTGAGTGGGAGGATTGCTTGAGGCAAGAGTTCAAGACCAGTCTGGGCAACGTAGCGAGATCCTGTCTCTATTTCTCTATTTCAAAAAAAGGCTTTCCCACAGCATAATATACTCTAGCGTCGTCCTTGGCCTCTGCATAGGTGGGGCGGTGCATACAACTTGGGAGACCCACTACCCTCTTCTGGGGGCTGACCCCGCCCCCCACTTCAGGGCCTTCTGGATTCCTAAAGGGTGAGAGGGCCACCGAGAGAACACCCTGGGCCACGCCGCCCGCCTTGCTCTAGCCACACACCTCTGCTGCTCCTGTCAGTTTCCCGTTGGGCTCCTCTGTGCAGTGCCATGAGCTGTGACAGCCGGGGCAGCCTGGTCGACAGCAACAGCAAGAAGGGGATGAACGGGAAGGTTATGAAGCCATGGGAGAGCTCAAGAGTTGAGAGGAGGCTAGAGTTTTGGATTTTGAGAGACAGTAGGGTCAGCCTCATAAGACCTTGAAGGCAGAGATGATGGTAATAATGTTAGTAACTGCAACGACATCAGCTAAGGTTCACTGAGCGCTCACTGTGTGCTGGACACCATGCTAAGCATGTGCACATACAGTCTCATTGAATCCTCTCTGCAGCCCTGCCAGCGGGTACCATAGCCCATTGTACAGATATGAAAACTGAGGCACAAAGAGGGTGAACAGCTGGCTGGAGGTTGCACAGCTGGTGAGTGGTAGAGTGGGGATTTGGGCCCTTGATCTTGGACCCCAGTCATGATGCTGGGTTTGTTTCTATAGGCTGCACAGAACCCTCAGCTGGGGACCTTTTAGGAAGGAGCCAGCTGCTGCTAGGACCAGTCCTCACACCTTTGCACTGTGGAGGGATTTCAGGAAAGGGTGGAGCCTTTGGCTGCATGCCCACCTCTCGATGACAAGGGGAGGGAAGGCCTTGGAGCAGCAGTCCCAGCTGATTGTCTCCAAGGGAACAGGGAACCTTGGAAAGAAAGCTGGACACATTGGGAGGTCGAGGTGGGAAGATTACTTGAGCCCAGGAGTTTGAGACCAGCCTGGGCAACATAGCAATACCCTGTCTCCATTTTTTTTTTTTTTTTTTTTTTAAGAAATAAAGCTGGGTGCTGTTTCTAGAACAAGGTGTTATGGATTCCGGCCAGCCCAAGATTCCTCTTGTTCACTACAAGGACTGAAAATGTCCTAAGTCTGCAATACATTTCTAACTCTGATACTACAGGAGGGAAGCTGAGGCCTAGAGCGGGGACAGAAGCTATACCAAACTTCCAGATGCTCCTGCCCCATCCCAAAGCTTCTCTTCCAGGTGCCAGCAACAGCAGTAGTTTCTTAGTTTGCACCCCACTACCCTCATTTCTCTGGTCAAAACCCCAAAGATGAATGGAGGCCTGTGTCCATCAGCTATTGCCGTGAAACAACCCACCTTAAGACTTAGTGGTTGAAACAACAACAACAATAATTTAATTGCTTGAAACTCTGCAATTCATGCAGAGCTGGGCAGGAGCTGCTGTTGTGTGCTCCCGTGGCATTTGTGGGGCCAGTTGGGCCAACTCAATCGAGGCTGCAGGCTTCAGGACCTACTCCCAGCACCTCTACTGGGGCTGGAAATGGGCACCTCTCACTCCCCACCCCTTTCTCATCCCAGGGCCTCACTCTCCATGTGACTTCCTGTCCTAGAGGCCCAGGAGGCCAGAGCTCTCTGAGAGGGAACATCGTAGGAAGTGGATGTGGGTGCTGTAGACTCCATAAGGGAGGAGGGGATGGAGATGGGTTGTGGGAACAAGGAGGAATTAAGTCCCATCTTTTCCAGGCCCAGGCTGCTTCAGAGACTTGGGCCTGTTGGTGAGAGAGATGGGTAAAGGAGAGTGAAGACAGGTGAGATCTGGGTGTAAGATGGGGTCTTGGGGTGAGTGTGAGGGTAGGCTGAAGTGAACAGGAGTAGAGAGACTGTTATGGACTGAATTGTATCCCTCCAACCCATATGTTGAAGCCCAATGTGATCTCAAGACAGATACTGCTATTTTCCCCATGTTACACATGGAGACTGGCCTAGTTCCTGCCATAACAAATGACCACAAATTCAGTGGCTTAAACAATATAAATTTATTCTGTCACGGTTCTGGAAGCCAGAAGTCCAAGCTCAAAAGGCTCTAAGGGAGGCTCCTTCCTTGTCCCTTCCCATTTCTGGTGGCCCCAAGAGTCCTTGGCTTGTGGCTGCATCACTCCCATCTCTACTTCCACTGTCCCATGGCCTCATCCTTCCTGTGGATCTCTGTGTGTCCTCTCTTCTGATAAACGTGCTGGTCATTGGATTTAGGAACCACCCAATCAATCCAGTATGACCTTGTCTTAACCAATTACATCTGCAAAGACCCTATTTCCGAATAGGATTACATTCTTGGGTTCTGGTCAGACAGGACTTTTGGGGGACATGGAAATCTCTTTCTCTAGTCCCACAGTCAAGGCAGCAGAGCTGGAGCTCCCACCCTGGGGACAGCATCAGAGGGGTGGTCAGGAGTTCAGGGGTCACACCACTCCTACTTCCCTCATCTGTGATTATCTATCTCCTGGCTGAGTTGGAGGTGACACAATGGGATGTGCAGGTACAGAAGGGGCAGAGGCCTGGGGTCACCCATCTCCCTTAAGCCCCCCACCCCAAGGCAGTGCAGACATGGCTGTTGAGATACCTGGCTCTCAAGCCAGCATCGAAGCCCATGGTGTCAGCCTTTTCCTTTCTCTTACGTTTTTTGGTTGGGGCATATCTCAGTCCATTTGTGCTGCTGTAGCAATACACCTGAGATTGGGTAGTTTATACACAAGAAAAATTTATTTCTTATAGTTCTGGAGGGTGGAAAGTCCAAAATCAAGGTGCCAGCATTGGTGTCTTGTAAGGGCCTTCTTGCTGTGTCCTCACATGGTGGAAGAGTCAAAGGGAGCAAACCCACTTCTAAAACCCCAGTCTTTTTAGAAGAGCCCTGGTCCCATCCATGAGGGGTCTGCCCTTGTGATTTAGTCACTCTTAAAGTCCCCACCTCTTTACACTGTCACACTGGCCATTAAGTTTCAGCATGTGAATTTTGTGGCATACATTCACACCACAGCAGGGCGGGGGGCAGCCTTCAAGTGTGTAAGTAAAACCTGCAGGCAATAGCTCTTGAAAATATTAAAACCTTACAAGTTAAGATTAATGTCCCTGTGGACGTCACTCCCTCCCAAATCCCTGCCTTACCTCCAGAAGTGAACACCTTTACCTGTTTGGAACATATCCCTTCAGACATTTAAAGAAATGCCTTTATTTACATGCGTGTGTGTGTGTGTGTGTGTGTGTATAGAAAATACGTACTATTGCATTATGGTGCTTAACTCATTTTGTCACAATTTTCCATAGACGAAATAGTCAAACAACCCCACGTCCTCACAGCCCAGCCCCACTTGTCACCCGCTCACGGCCAATCTTGGCTCCTCTGAGCCCCTCCCCCAATCCCAGGCATCCCCAACTCCCTGGCAAGTGTCTCAGGGTGTGTCTGCCTCCACGGGCAGGGCTCCTCTTTTCTTAACTAACACCATTCCATCAGCACTGTCACCAACGTCAGCAGTGTTCCTTCAGATCATCTAATGCCCATTCAGCCTCCACATTTCCCTAGTTGTCTCAAAAATGTCTTCTCAGGCTTGGTTTGTTTGCCTCAGGATTTGCCGGGCTGTCAAAGGCCTTCGTGGGACCCTGCTCTGGGCCCCGCCGGGCCGGCATCTCCGAGGTCCATCCTGCCCAAACACGCAGAGGGCCTCCCACCTCCTCACGGCCCTGCAGCTTCCTCCTTCACTCAGTCACACCTCTATTGATGGAGACACACTTAGGTGGGTCCAGGGTTTTGCTACAAAAACAAGGCTGCAATTAACATTCTTCATTCTTTCTGAGCCTCCTGGGTGTTTTTCTAGGGACAATGGCTTGCTGTTAGGCAGCCACTTCCCCTCTCTGAGCCGTGGCTTCCCCCTTGGAGAGGTGCAGAAGGCTGAGATTCTAACAGTATCTGATATTCTAAGAAGAAAACTCCATCATATACCCTGAGGCCACGTTGTTCTGGGCAGAGGGCAGCAATGGTGTTTCGCTGTGGGAGGCTTCCCACTGTGCTCACTGGTCCTCAGACTCCACAGAGGGGACACTGGCGTTGGGGACGAGCATCCTGGGGCCACCTCAGGATCTGCCCACCACACTGCCCAGGAGAAGGACCCATGGGACTCTAGCAGTGAGAGCTGAGTCTGGGGATGGTCAGAGGAGTGGGGTCTGGGAAGTGGGGTGCGGGTTGCCTTCATTAGGGCTGGAGTGCCAGGGAGAGCAAAGCCGACAGGCATGGGTTCTTGTCCAGGCCTTGCCTCTCACTCTGCCCTTGACCTCTCCAGCCTCAGCATCCCAATCTGTGAAATGGCCACAGGGACAACATGCTCTTCCCGGGCTTGCTGTCAACACAGCAGTGCACACACGTTACTCCAGCACATTCAGGCACAAGAAGGTGCCCAAGAAATGTCATTTCCTTTCCCCAGACCCAGGCTGGGCTCCTATTCAGTGCACGAGCAGGTGCTACTGGTTGCCTGACCAGGCCCATATCAGGAAGTCAGGTCTTTGGGGTGACTCCCTGGGCAATGCCAGTGACTCTGTTTCCCTCTCAGTCTCACAGAGGAAAGACCCCAGCTTGTGGCCAGAGGTGCTGGGCTGGGTGCAGAAGAAGGCGTTACAGGAAAGGAGGGCCCTTCCCAGTGCTAGCGACAAATCCCTCTGACCTCAGGACCTCAGGTGTGTTCTGGGAACTCCCGCTTTCCAAGCCCTTTCCGTAGATGTTTTTGACATTCATAGATGGGGAAACTGAGGCCCGAAGAAGGCAGGGAGGCAGAGTGACTTGTCAATGGGCTCAGAGTGAGTTGGGGCAGGGCTGGGACATATCCAGAGATGGGCCTCTGTCCACCAGGTCCCGAGGGCAAAGGTTACATATCTGCTGGGGTCTTCTTTTTCATAAAGGGCCTCCTAGGATGTGTGGCAGGTTGGGAGCCAACAAGGAGGTAGCGTGGGTTGTGGGCCAAGCCCCAGCCTAAAGGACAGAGAGAGACGCCAGTGATGCTGTAGCCTTGAGCAGGGAGCCACTGCCTCATCCCCCCAAAGCCAGGCGGGCATCGGGAGAAACACCAACCTGTCTCTCTCCCGTCCTCCCAGCAGGTGGGGGCTCAGAGTCCTCTGTGGGGTAGGCTCCAGGACCCAGGGCTGTGAGCCAAGCAGGACTGGGTGGACCCTCACCTCAAGCAACCCCAGGGGGTTGTCAGAACCCTGCTGTCCCCATGCATCGCTGCCACCCAGCAGTTGTACTGTGCACGGTCGTGGGCTTAGCTCGGTACATGGGCCGTGGTGCATCAAAAGGGTCTTTTTGCTCATGTTTCTATTGGGACTTCAAGGGGCAAGGGCAGGACAAGCGGGGCCAACTGTCCCACATTCCATATGGAGGACTTGCAAAGAGGGTGGTGAGGCCAATTTCACCGGCCCCTCACCTCCCAGTGATGAGCACTTGAGTAGAGAAGGGAGTAGGGAAGTGAGACAGCAACTGGGGTCACCGCTGTGGCTGCTGGGGCTCAGGCCTGCTGCAGGGCTGGGGAGACCTGGAGAGCCCACATCAGTCACCCCAGCCAGAATGAGGGAGCCTGGAGCCATCGGCACCTTCCACGGGGCATGAGTTGGAGGTAACTCCCAGGTATGAGGAGTGCCTCATACCTGCCAGGCACCCTCCTGGCTGGAGAATGTTCTGACCCATGGGCTGCGGAACGCCTTGTAAGGAAAGAGCCATTGGTGGGTAAAAGTGAGGCCAGTGACCAGGGTGCAGGACATGGATGTCTCCGCTGCAGGAAGACCCATGACGCCCCAGGGAGCCTCCAGGAGAGGGGCTGTGTGTGGAGTCTCTGCTGTGTGGCCAGCATATCTTGTTTGCCCTCTGCTGGTGAGGGACACCTCTGTGTGCCCGGTGGGTAGAAGCTGCCAGGCTAGAGAAGGTGCCCCTGGGGCCTCTTCACACAGCAGACATGGGAGGGTGTCCCAGGAAGCCACTGGAGGTGAGGCCTGCAGGGAGAGGGGACAGAAGGAGAGATATTCCCAGACAACCACAGACGTCCCAAGAAACAGCATCAGCTTCGAATGTCACCAGGCTCAGGGCACACAGCCACCCTGGAGCCGGTTACTGCTTCTGTCCTTCCCTCTGCAAAGGCCAGCCCTGTCCGTTTCCTGCTACGCACAGGCCAGAGTGGGTGGGTACTACAGACGTGAGACATTTGAAGTTAAAGGACTTCCAATGACCAAGAATGGTCAGAGGAGATTTAGGAAGCTGCTGGGGACTTCCTGCAGGGTGAGGGGCATCTTGTCCCTGGGCAGGTTGGAAGGACATTGGGGGAGGATCAAAGTTGCTTCAGAGATGGGGAAACAGGCTCAGAGAAGCTCATGGCAGCCCGAGGAGGGGCCCAGCTCCTGCTGTGGGCTCCACACTCCCATCTTGGCCTCATCTTGCCATGGAAACTTGGGAATTGCACGAGCCAGGGCTGCTCCCCAGAAGCCCAGGTTCTGCAGCCCAACTGGGGGCATTGATGCCCCTGCTGTGTGTTTCATGCATTTGATGCGTAACCAGCCCTGCCATGAGTCAGGCAGCGCAAGTCACTAAAACGAAGCTCTGGAAGTCTGAGACTTGCAAATCCCTGACCTCAGGAGCCCCTGTCACCCAAAGATGGGGTTATGGCAGCAGCCCAGGGAGAGTCCCCAGGCGACTGCCCATTGTCTTCCCACAGCCCTCTACCTGCCTGAGTGGGGAGAGACCCCTCCAGGATGGCCCCCGCCTACCCCCACCTGCCACATTCTTCTGTGACAACACCCTGGTGCGGGGCAGGTGGCAGCCAAAACCCCACTGGCAGGCAGACAATGAGCCAGGATTAGGCCTGAATGACAGGCCCGACAGAGCCTTGGGTGGATCCTCACTGGGGCTACTGCTACCCTGAGCCAGTGGGAAGGGCTTGGCTCTGAGCTGCAGTGATAGGTGGGTGTCTATCATTGAGGGACCGCCCAGCTGCTGGGCTCTGTCCCGGGATGGCCCCTGGACCCTGAGCACTCTCAGACTGCTCTCTTCCCTGCAGCTCTGCAGCCCCCATCATCCGGTTCCCTGTGCTAAAGTCACCCAGCTAGAAGCTGGCAGGGTGGGGATCTGAACCCAGGGCCCCAGCCCTCAGGTAGTGTATACCCGCCTGCACCAACCTGCCACCCCTCATTTCTTCTGTAAGTCTCCCAGGCAGTCAGCACTACCTTCATTTTGCAGATGAGCAAACTGAGGCAGCCCAGCCACTAGGTGCCCATGGATGCTTGTGAAATGGAGGCTGGTGGAGGTTCCCCCGTGGGAGGTGATGCAGGGACTCTGTGGAGGGGCACCAGGAGGAACAGCTCGAGAACTCACCTTCCCTCCCACCTTGGGCTCTGGGGTCTGCCTGCATCAGCACAGGGTGGGCCTCTTGGGACAGAGACGAGAGGCCCCACGGACCTGCAGGCACTGAGATGTTAGAACCAAAACTGTCCAAGAAAGAGTGGGGCCTCTGAGGGGCTCCTTGAGGGGCTGAGGGACTGGGCAAGGTGGGCTAGGGCTGTCCTGGTTGGGAGGGGATTTGAGGCATGTCATTGGCTGGTGCCCTGAATGTCTGTCCATCCAGCCCAGAGGATGTGTCCTCCCCAGGGGATTGGGACAGAGCCTGGGTCAACCTTTAGCAGATGAATTTTAGCCCACAACAGGGAGAGACTCCTCCCCAGCCTCAAGAGCCTAGAGTGAGCTGCAGTGGAAGGCACCTCAGGATGAGCCACCACCCTTGGGAGGCCTGAACAGCTCATGATGATGGCAAGGAATGCTTGCCCGTCCCTGGTCTGGGCCCAGGAGCTCTCTCGTCTCAGGGTCCTCTGTCAGGTGGAGATGGTTGTCCTACTTCTCCCCTACAGTGGGAGGACAGAGGATTGTGCCCAGGAAGTGTCTGAGGCCAGTGGATGCTTGACAGGTTAACACCCATCCAGCCCCTACCTCTTCAATCCACCGGCCCTTCATCCTCTGCGGCACCTCCTCTTTCTCCTCTTCCCTGCTTCTTTGCCTCCTCTGTGGCCGTTCTCCTGAAATGATCTCAGTGTTGGCCTCAGCATCCCTCCCTGCTGAAGAATATCACCCCCACCCCCAGGGCACGCTGGGGGCCGAGTGCCTCCCTCTCTTATGGTGCCTCCTGGATCTCCAGGGAGCCTGTGACCAGCCTCGCCCGATTCCAAGCTGGGCTGAGCCATGGGTGTAGGTGTGTCCTCTGGGAGCCTGCCACAGTTTGCGACACAGACCCCTGAGGCCAGTCTCCATCCCTATCTAGTTTCTGCTCGAGTCCCCATCATCTGGCACGCAAATACTGAGGGAGGCTTGGGGCTGTGCCTTTCACTTCTGCATCCTGATGGCCAGACACAGGTGTGTGGCTGCCTCTCTCCTGCTGGGCACCTGGGAAGAGGAGATGACAGGACGAGTGACCCCAGCATGCTCCTGGGTGGGGACTACTGTTCTGGGGATGGTCACAGGATCCACTGACTAGGTTGCCAGGAAGGCAGGACACACCCAACCCCATCTCCCTGAGCCTTCATTAGTTGCCCCTGGGCCCGGAGTGGAGGACACACGCAGGTAGGCTCTGCAGTCCAGGGAGGTGACTCCCAGGGCCATGCTCTCTGCTGGATGACCAGGTCCCCTGACGCTGCAAATTTGCTTTTTCTCTTGGAACAGCCTCTGCCATCAGACATCTGCCAGGTGGAGAAAGATGGGGCCCATCTCTTCCCTTGCTCTAGCAAATGGCCAACTGATGCCAGCATGGAACAAGGTTGGTGGGGCAGGATCTACGAATCCCTCGATTCCAAGCCCTCCAGCAGACATATGCCTTCCCCTAGTCCTTCAAATACTCCTCAGTTGCTGCTGTGAAGGGAGTTTGCAGATGCCATCAAGGTCCCAATCAGGTGACCTTAATTGACAGGGAACTGACTCAGGTGGGCCTAACCTACTCAGGAGAGCCCTTTCAGTCCGGTCTAGACATCAGAGACAGGCAGCCCGGGATCGAAAGCATGAGAGGAATTTCATCCAAGGAAGTCTCCATTGATGGCTTTGAAGACGGAGGGGGCCATCACAGCCAGGGCTGGGGAAGGCCACTAGGAGCCGAGGGCAAGGAGGAAATGAGGACCTGGGTCCTCTCATCTCAAGGAACTGAATTCTGCCAACAAGGATGAGCTGGGAAGTGGATTTTTCCCCAGAGCCTCCAGATGAGGACTCCGCCTGGCTGGCACCTCAATTCAGCCTTGTGAGACCCTGAGAAGGGAAACGAGACATGCCAGGCCAGGCTTCCGAGCTGCGAACCTGTGAGCTAACTGACGGTGGTGTTTAAGGTGGCTAAATATGTGGTAGTTTTTATGCAACAATGGAAAAATGAATACAGAGGCCAGCTCCCAGCCAAATGCCATCTGACCCACAGATGGGTCTAGCAAGGTCAGTGGAGGCCAGAAGAACTGACTGACCAGTAGACTCATGAGCAAAAGTAGACTTGTGGATTTCAGCCACAAAGTACTGGTGTAACTTGTTACGCAGCAGGAGCTAACTGTTACGGCTTGTCAACAACCACAAACTGTGAGGGAAGAAAGCCTAGGAGGTGCCGCACAGGCAGCTCTGGGAGGTTGGGGGTGGCAGGTTGGAGATCAGGAGGCTCCACAGGGACGCCTGGGGCTGAGGCAGGAAGGAAGGTGGAAAGGAGGACATGGGCCTTCGGGGACTTGGTGACGTTTTGGGAGGGCAGTGGAGGGAGAGGAGTCTGCAAGGCTGAGCTGGGGCAGGACCTCAGAGGGCCCTGGGTGACTTTGTCCTGGGGGTACCAGGGAGCTATGGAGGACTTGAGCAGGACAAGGGTGTGCTCATGCTGGGGTCTGGGAATTCTCCTCTGGTGTCTGGGCTGATGGAGGGGAAGGGAAGGGAGTAGGGCAGTGAGACCAGTCAGAAGCATTTGGGTGCTCATCCTGGGAGCCTCCTCTTCAGGGTGAATGGAGGCCGAGTGATGTGGGGCTGGTAGGGGTGGAGGAGGAAAGGGAGACCATGGCTGAGGTCTCTGAGAAAGGAGGCTCAGGCAGCGAAGGGTACACGCCGGCCCCCTAGACTGGGCCAGCAGGTCTCTTGCCTTGAGTGGGCTGGGCTCTATGGGAGGGAGAGGCTGCCTCTGAGGTCCCACCGAGAGGAAGACAGTCCCAGCCAGGGCCCCCCAGGTGAGAGGCCTGACTGCCTGGGCTGTCGTGAGACTCATGGCCCCTAGATGGGCTTAGGCACGGAAGCCCCTGTGAAAGACACTGCCAGACCGTTTGGCAATCTGGGAGACGGAGGTGTGGAGAGGCTGGGTAACCTGCCAAGGTAGCACAGGCAGTGAGTGGCCCAGGAGGGGTTTGCACAGAGGGCATCCCTTCCCTGAGGGGCGAGCAAGCGGGGAGACTGCTGCTGCTCTGTCCGGAGGTGGCTCTGTGTGAGGAGGGAGCTGGAGTCCCCGCCGCCTCTGCCTCTTCCCTTCAGGAGGAGCTGGGAGTGATGTTATGACTTGGAAAGCTTGAGACCACACGAGAAACCAATTTTTGCCTCCACTTATGTAAAATAAAATAAAATAACCCCAAAGCATTTGAAGTTCTGCCCGCCTTGGCTGTATTCCCCAGGGGTTGTGTTGGAACCGCCCTGACTTTTGCTGGTGGAGGCTGTTCCAGGGACTGCCCATTCCCAGTGATTCTGGGGCCAGGGCCGGACACGGGCCCAAGGTCTCCTCCCCCAGCCTGGCTCTGCTCAGCCCCTCTCATTGCTGTACTGGCTATTGACCAGCACAGCTCCAAGTCCTAGAAAGGTAGGACCTCAGGACCTAGACTCTTCACGCTCAGGACCCTGGAACAACGGAAACCCAGAGCCGCAGGTTCTTAGGAGATGCACAGTCCTTCAGAACTTCAGGCCACCCACTCCTTCCCATCAGAGTCTGTGGTGGTCCAGGGAAGGGCTGTCAGCCCCGAGCAAGTGAGCACCTCTGCAGACAGGAGCCCCTCATCCTGTCGTGTGACAGTGGCGCCACCAAGTTCTTCCCATGGGGGAACCGCCTCCTACTCCCTGTGCTGCCAGGGCCTCCACTCTGGGTGGGAAACGAGCCTCGAGCCGCTGCTCCTGCTCTCTGGGCACGATTCCCTGGTCCACGGTTTGCTCTGGCCCCTCCTTTTTCCCCTAGAAGAGTCTCCTCCTGTCACCGTCACCTCACCGGCCATTCATATCATGGGCTGTAGGGACTGGGCTGTCTCTGGGGGTGCGTAGCCCTGTCAGCCACTTCCAGCCTGGAGACGGATAGGAGCCCAGGGCTTGTTTTACGGCTTGACAATGCTCAGGTTGTCTTTGGCAGGAAGTCAGGGCTCCCAGCAGACCACTGTGATGACCGCAGTGCTTTCTGAGGCCTAATTTCAGTCTCTGCTTATGTCTGCTTTTGCACCCAGACGTGTGCCTTTCCCTGTCCCCTTCCCTCTGCCTCTAGTCTCTCTCCCCCCTTATTCTCCCTCTGTGATGGGCTCCATTGTGTCCTCCCAGATTCTCCTATGGTACCTCAGAATGCAATCTGATTTGGAAATAGGGTCTTTATTTTATTTATTTTTCATTATAGTTTAAGTTCTAGGGTACATGTGCACAACGTGCAGGTTTGTTACATATGTGTACATGTGCCATGTTGGTGTGCTGCACCCATTAACTCACCATTTACATTAGGTATATCTCCTAATGCTATCCCTCCCCCCTCCCCCCTCCCCCCTCCCCACAACAGGCCCCTGTGTGTGATGTTCCCCTTCCTGTGTCCAAGTGTTCTCATTGTTCAATTCCCACCTATGAGTGAGAACATGCGGTGTTTGGTTTTCCATCCTTGCAATAGTTTTTTTCAGAATGATGGTTTCTAGCTTCATTCATGTCCCTACAAAGGACATGAACTCATCCTTTTTTATGGCTGCATAGTATTCCATGGTGCATATGTGCCACATTTTCTTAATCCAGTCTATCATTGATGGACATTTGGGTTGGTTCCAAGTCTTTGCTATTGTGAATAGTGCCGCAATAAACATACGTGTGCATGTGTCTTTATAGCAGCGTGATTTATAATCCTTTGGGTATATACCCAGTAATGGGATGGCTCCATTCTGGAGACAGGGTCTTTAAAGAGGTGACTACACTTACAGGAAGTCCCTAGGGTGGAGCCTAACCCAGCACACCAAGGCCTGAGGTGCTTTGTGCTGGCAGCTCCAGGAAACGAATCTCCACTCTCCCTCGCTCCCTCCCCCCCCTCTGTCTTAGAGAAGGCCACCTTGAGACTTTCAGCCTCAAACACCCTGAATCAGATGCACCTTCAGTCCCATCGTGCCCAAGGCAATGTGATGGGCTGCAAGATTTTAGGAGGCATTTTCCCCTCAAAGGCCTTTTCAGCTCATCATCTATATTTGGAGTTGAGAAGTAGCTGTTTGGTTCTTTAACCTCCGGCGAGTTTCTGGACCCTCTCCTTTCCTGTTCTGCTTGCAGTCTGACGAGTTTCTCTCCTCAGCACCTGTCTGTCCTGCCATCTTTGGACAGCTGCAGCCAGTGGCAGCCCGCACCCCTACCCCTGACGTCTGCTCCTCCCATCTCTTCTCTCCAAGCCACATGGTCACTAGGTAAGTTCTCATGGCCATGTGGGTCTTCATCCCTCCAGCCTCTGACATGGGATGCACCTCACTTTGTGTGCAAACACTATACCAGTGCTGGTTTTTGTTGCCACCCTATTTCTGGTGCCTAGCCAGTCCTTGGACACAGAAACACACAACCTCATTTTCAGACTTGGCACCACAAAGGCTTATTTCTGATGCAGTGGTCAGTTGGGGAATTGCTCCTCATGCAGCCCCTTGGGGCCCCAGGCTCAGGCAACTCCACATTCTGCAGCTGTACCACGTGCCCCTTGGCTCAGAGGAAGAAATAGCTGAAGATGTAGTCTGGCCCCTGCCTGCCCCAGCCTGGAAGTGACACCCATCACTGCTGCCCATGGCCATTGTTCCATGGCCCGCCTGAGGCCAAGGAGGCTGGGAGATGTGGGGACTTGGCAGCACTCAAGCCATTTTGTGTAGAAAACCAGAGATGTTCCCAGGGCACAGAGGACTTGGAGACACTGGGTTAGCTTCCATCCCCTTCAGCACCTATCCGGTGTAGGCTAGGGCCGGGGCTGCCCTTCACCTGCACTCGTGCACAGCTCACCTTGAGGGCCCTGGGCATTGCACTCTGCTGTCTGGGACCTCAGTTCGGAATCCTGTTCAGAACAAAATAGAAAGTAAAGGCTCCCAAAGGCTTTGCTTTCTGAGGCTGCAACTGCCTACCAGCCACCGAATTCACCAGGCTCCTGCCTGAGACCCAGAGGCAAGGTGCCTCCTGAGGGGTGGAAAAGGCCAGCTGGGGCCGGAAGGTGGCTCTGCGGGGCCTCAGGCCTTTGAGCCTCCTCTCCCTTGGCCTTGGCACTCTCCTGGGGTGGGACCATGCATTCCTCCCGCCAGTTCCCACCTGCGGGACTATGATCCCATTCTGCATAGCGGAGCCCATTGCTGATATTGGCTCACCTGCTGCCCTCACAGTGCGGGTGCCCGGCCTGCTGAGGCTGGTGCCAGAGGCATCCCTAGGACACTATGATAGATGAGGCCTGTGGAGAGGTTGGGGGCGGACCCGAGTCTCACAGTTCACTCTGCAGGCACTGCCGGGCGGCTGACCCCCTCTGCTGGGAGGAGCTGTGGCCCGGAGTTGGGGCGGGAGGCACCCGGGCCCACCTCCCAGGGCCTCTCTCCAGCCGCCTCCACCTGCACCCTGTGTTGTTCCAGGCCTTGTGCTGGTTCTATACTCCCAGAGCCCTCAGATTGTGGGGGGGACAGGGCCACTAACAGTCGTGGGTGCCATGAGAGGTGTGGGGGCTTCTGACCAGAGAATGAGCAGGAGGAGTCCTGCAAAGGGTAGTGGGGGGAGAATCCAGGGGAAGGAACAGCGTGGGTACGGTGATTCCTGGCAGAGGGACCCCAGCACCTCGGCTGACGGCTCCTCCCAGCCCAGGCCCTGATGCTGCCTCCATCAATCCCTCAAGGGCTACTAGGGATACCTGGTGCCCCTGGGCAGGGCCACTAGGTGGCACCTGCTGTGGCCCAGCACTCCCTCTCAGGAGGTGAGACCAGCCTCATCCTCTCAGGAACCAGTGGGATCTGGGGTTCCTTTGCCTCCTGCTTCCAGCAGGACTGCTGCCCCCCACCCCGGCCCCCACCACCGCAAGAATCCCATTGAGACTCACCCTCCAACCCCTCTGGGCACCTGGCTCTCACGGCCTAACCTGACCAGGGTAGGGCCTTCAGCCTGGTCTTCTCCCACCTGCAGAGGAGAGGTGCACCCATCCCCTTGGTCTCCTCCAGGCTGCGGAAACAGCCCATTACTCCCAGTGCCGATAATGGCCTCTCAATTGAATTAAGAGAGTTCATGGGAAGCCCAGGCATGAAATACATTTCCGTAAAAGTCCAAATTTGGGACAGTGGTGGGGAGCAGCGTAGGGAGGGGACTTCGGGTCCACCAAAGAAAATACCCCCGTGCATTTGTTTCCAATTCCCCTTCCAGCACCGTCGCTCCCTCCCTACTCACCCAGGGACCTTGGGCGGTGGGCCAGATGCTGCGTTTGTAATTCTCTCTCATTAATGGGTAATTTCCCCTCCTGTGAATGGAGGAGAGAGGCAGCCCCTGGGGAGGCAGGCAGCACAGGGCCCTCGGGCCTGAGGCTTCAAGGGGCAAGTGGGCGCGGCCTGGGCACCCAGGCATCTGCAGCCACCAGCACCTCTCAGGGCTCTTCTCAGGTGGCTCATGGCCCCCACCAGGCTGGCATTCTGATTCCCGTGGACAGATGGGGAAACCGAGGCCCTAGCAAGCTGTGGCTTATCCAGCACACCCAGCAAATGAGTGCTCCATGCTGCAATAATGCCATGAAATGGCATGAGCACACGGAGAGGGGACAGGAGCCCAGGAAAGACACATAATGACCAGATTTCCAAAATATGGGCCATAAAGCTGAAAATCATTCTGTGGGTATGGAGTGGAGGATGGGGGAAGGGGGCGGTGCCTTGAGCTCAGACGGGCCTGGGTGGGAATTCTGGGCCATCTCTTGGGGCTTTGGCAGCTGGCCTTCCCAAGGTAAGCCTCAGTTTCTCCATCTGCACATGGAGGTGTTTCACAGGGCGATCTGTGCCTTGCCTGGGTGAACCGGTCCATCTCAGAGACCCCTGCCAACTCTGGAAGGCAAGATTTTAGATTCTGAAACCTCTTTCCCTACCCACTCTTTTTATCATTCTTGAACCCTGTTCCCTGCTTTGCAAACTATTACTTTCAAAAACATCTAGGAAATGACCATGAATCGCTCAGAGGCAGCCCCCTGGTGGGTGTTGATCTGACATTAAAAAGCCAGGGTCTGAGACTGAAGTAACTGTCCCCAAGGTGGAAGCAGGCAGAGAGGTGAGGGGAGCCCTGCAGGGAGAGGCAGGAAGGGGGCGGGGTTCTCAGCCTGTTCATTCCTGCTGAGACCACTCTGGGACCAGGTTGAGGCTGGGCCCTTCCTCCTGTCTCAGCGGGAGCAGTCAGCCCACCTGACAGGTGAGAGTACCTGCCAGGCTGCACACCTTGGCAAAGCTGACTCAGCTCCCCAGCACCAGCCCTGGCCCCATGTAGATGCACAGGGCAGACCCAGGTCAGACTCCAGACCCAGGGCAGACCCGATTTAGAAACCAAGTGGGTGTTGTGGACCTCCTGAGCAGAAACTAGTGCTCCCTTGCAGTTTCATCAGCCCGGCCCCAGGTGCCTCCGCACATGGAAGTGTTTCATAGGGGGATCTGTGCCTTGTTTGGGTGAACCAGTCCATCCCAGAGGCTCCTGCTCGCTTTGGAAGGCAAGGTCCCAGCCTGACTGCATGGGAGACCTACCCAGGAAGCTGTTCAAACCCAGGCCCAGCCCAACTCAACTCAGCTGCCAAGGCGGCCCAGGAGGCACCTGGGCTCAGAGCCTAAATGGGGGATCCCCTGGCAGAGCAGCCTGAGGCAGCACTGGGCAGATGGGATAGGCCAGGGCCAGGGCACCTGGGGACACTTTGAGATCAACTGGGATGTCCCACAGTAAAGGGGAAAATGCAAGCCAGCACCGATGTGGCCCAGGGTATGCTGAGAGCGGGCTCCTCCCCTTCCAGTGCTGATGGACGTGGTGTGACTAAAGGGCACAATCTGAGGCTAATGGAAAGCAAACAGCTCGCTGCACGGGGAAGAGCCTGGACACACACGATATTTTCTCAGGAGCTCACAGTGCAGGCGGGAGAGGCTTGACTGAGGCTGGGGCCGTGTCAATCACTCCCCGGCTGTTTGTCTAACCTCGCCAAGTGTGTTTTCTCCTTATTAGCAGAACGCAGATAGGGAAGCAGATCTGCCCGCAGATGCGCAGCTGCAGGAATGCGTCCTCCCAGCAGAGCAGGAGGGAGGTGGGAGGGGCTGCTCTAGAGACCCTGATGGGGCTTTGGGAAGCCAGGCTCCTCTCTGCTGAGCCCTCACCTGTGCCAGGCTCTGGGAAGGGTGTTTACGGATGTTCTGTCTGAATCCTCGAAAACCCCCAGGTGGCTGTAACTCCGACCGTTTTCCAAGCCTGAAGCTGAGGCTGGGTGGTGAGGTGAACCCACCCAGTGAGCAAGGGATGGGGGTGCCGTGGTTTGAACTCCACTGCTTCTGCTTCTTAACCCATCTCAGTGCCTGTCTCAGTGCCTCTGGGCTGAGCCCGGCCTGGGTCATCCCTGGTGACTCTGGCTGCCTCCCAAAATATCCCTGGGTCTTCATTTCTCCTCACCTTGTGCTAGATCAGGGGCCAGCAAACTTTTTCTGTAAATGGTCAAATAAAAAATATTTAGGCTTTGCAGTTCACAGAGGCTCTGTCAGTCACTCAGTTCTGCTTTGACAGTGTAAAGGCAACCATAGGTGATATGTAATAAAATGGGTATGGCTATGTCCCAATAAAACTTTATTTACAAAAACAGGAAGCAGGCCAGATTTGTCAATTCCTGTGCTAGATTGATTGCAAAAAAATGGTGTCAACTCTTTAGACCTCTGTTTCAACTGGATCTGCTATAACAAATTATCATCGGCTGGATGGTTTAAGCAATAGACATTCACTTCTCAATGTTCTGAAGGCTGAAAGTTCAAGATCAAGGTGCTGGCAGATCCAGTATCTGGTGAGGGCTCTTTTCCTGGTGTGCTGACAGCCTTCCTCTCATTGTATCTTCACATGGCTGAGTGCCAAGAGGAAGCAAGTTTTTGGTGTCTCTTCCAATAAGGAGACTAATCCCATTACAAGGGCTCTCTTAGGGAAACACCAGGGGTTCAGTCTAGGTCCTGCTTCTCTCAGAAAGCCAATCACTGAGACAGCAAGTATTGCCAAGGAAGAAGGCTTTAATCGGGTGCTGCAGCTGGGCAGGTGGGAGCTCTGTCTCAAATCCTTCTCCCTGCCCAGCTAAAATTAGAGGTTCATACAGCAGGGAAGAAACGTAACAACACATAAAAAACTGGGAACTAGGGAGGGATAAGGAAGCAACTACGATGAATGAAGGGCCTGGCATCTCATTGTCTGGATGAGTTTCAGTTCTTTGTTACTTTTTTTTTTGAAAGGCCTGAGAGTTCTTCCCTGAGGAAGGAACTCAGATAAAACAAATGTAAGTTTCAAGCTTTAAGACCAGAAGGGTCAATTTCTGTGTGTGTGTGTGTGTGTGTGTGTGTGTGTGTGTAGATATATATATGTAGGCGGTATATATACCCACATATATATACTGCCTATATATCTACACACACACACACACACACACACACACATATATACTGTCTATACAACTATTGGTTCAGTTTCAGCTCCACCTCCAATGACTTAAGTATCTCCCAAAAGCCCCACATCCTAATACCATCCCATTGGGGATTAGGATTTCAACATTTGAATCTGGGGGGACACAAACATTCAGTTCCTAGCAGCCTTCCTGTGTCCAACCCTCTGCAATCTGACTTTCAGTTCCTCCCAAGAAGAGGTCAAGTTGATCCCCTGCTCTGTGAATCCCAGCTGGCCTCTTGACTTTTGTGGTGACAGAACACAGTGGAGCTAGAAGTTGCTGGTTCCAAGCCTGAGCCTCAGAAGACAGGCACACATCCCTCCTCTCTTTGGGTACCTTGACACAAGGTGCAGACAAGCCTGGACCAGCCAGTTGGAGGATGAGAGTCACGTGGAACAGAGGGGAGCCACACTAGCTAAAGCCATCATGCCCCAGCCTCCCACCAACCAGCTATGGGATATGTGAGAGGCCAGCCAAAATGAGCTGGGTGGACAGCAATTTCCTCCAATGCCTGAGTCAGCCCAGCCCAGCCCAGCCCATCCCAAACCAACTACCCAGCTGTGGGCATAGCTAAGAGCAATGATGAATGTTTCCTGGATTTTGAGGTGGTTTGTTATGCTGCAGTAGCTCACTGTTACCTGTGCCAATTCATGTCCCTCACCATGGCCAGATTCGCCACCCTGATTCAGAGATCCGATCAAGTTCCCCCTCAGCTCAGGGATCTTCCAGGGCTCCCTCTTCATCACCTCCAGCATAAAGTTCAAACTCCTTTAACTTGACACTCAAGACCTCTCCCAGTCTGGCACCTGTCAGCCACAGTGACCCACAGGGAGGTCTGCAGGACTCAGAAGCCTCCTCTGGCTCCACCCCACAGAAGCCCAGAGTCAGGTCAGGAAGCTAGGAAGGAGCTGGTACCTTCCAAGTGTAAAGTCCAGAGTTAGCTTTGCAGCTGGGATGTGCCATTGTGTGCTCTTAACCAGGCCTTTTTTTTTTCTGTGTTCTGATGCTTTGACATCTGACTCTTGCTGACACTGGAGGAACTTCCCCTACCTGGGCTAACCAATTCCTGTGATCACACCCTTCCAATGCAGACCAATCCACCCAGAGCCCACACCCACCACCTCCTCTCTGGGGCCCTTGCACTCTGGGCCACCATCCCCCTGCCCTCACCCCAGGGCAGGTACCAGAGAGCCAGGGACAGTCCCTGTACCCCAGAGCCCACTGAAATGATCCAAACCAGCCAATCCTCAGCCTGCTTACCTGGAATCACCCATCTCTTCCAGTGGAAACCCCGATGAAGACTCGAGCCCATGCTTCCCCTGCACTCCCTCTGCCTCCTGACCAAATTGGTGCTTCTTCGTGTGGCCCTGCACAGCCTGCCCTGCCTCCTGTTTCCAGGGATCTGTATGAAAACTTCCTCATGACAGTCATCTCCATGTTTGCGTGTCTCATCACACCTGATGTTTCACTGGGCAAGTTCACTTTCACAGAGCTGCTGATCACAGCTGCAGTTCCTCGCCATGTGACTCTGGACAAATCCCTTCTCCTCTCAGAGACCCCATTTCCTTATCAGTAAGATGGACATAGAAACAGCATAAGCAATTATATCATTTAAGGCAATGCCAAAACAGAGGAATCTTGAGATCTCAATGACTTAACACAATAGAAGTTGGTTTCTCACTCACATATGGTCTAGGATGAACACTGCTGATTGTTGGCTGTGGGGGAAAGTGAGTGAAGGGCCTCTGCTCTCTCAGTCATCCCAAGGTCAAGGTTGATAGGCCTCCTCCATCTCTAACCCACAGCTTCCCAGGTGCCCCCAGGGGACCAGCATTAAGAATCTTGTGGAAGGATCTGGAAGCAGCATGCGTCTTCTCTGTACATCCTGCTGGCCAGACTCAGTCACACAACACAACCTAGTGACAGGGAAGATTGGGAGATGCCATTTGGCAATATGCCAGGAAGAGGAGTAAGCAGGTTTGATGCTGAGCTTGCAGACTCTGCCACAAAAGTCATTGTATTGACAGTAGGAAAGGCCACGAGGTCAAACCTTTTAAAATGGGACCAACATTTTCTGGCATGTGTGAAAAAAATGACTCTGCCTTAAAAAATGAAATGGAAAATTCTGAGCACAAGTTCATTCTGTCCTTTATTAATACATTTAGGTTAAATTTAAAATGTTGTATTAGAACTCTTTCCCTTTTTAATGAGAAATAATATTCCATTGTACAGAGATGCTGCATTTTACGTATCCATTCAACTGTTGAGGGACACTGGCTTTTCTCCACTGTTGGCTACTGTGAGTAATGCTGCTATGAACATTCTATACAAGCCTCTGACTCCCTGTTTGCAGTTTCTTTGGGTATATACCTAGAAGTAGAATTGGTGGATCATATGGTAACTTTAGGCTTAGCTTTTTGAGGAACTGCTAACTGTTTTCTACAATGGCTGCACTATTTTACATTTCTACCAGGAATGTTTGAGGATTCCAATTTCTCCACATCCTTGACAATTATTTTTTGATAATAGCCACCCTAGCAAGTGTAAGTAATGTTATTTATTTATTTTTTTTTGAGACAGAGTCTCTCTTTGTCGCTAGGTTGGAGTGCAGTGGCAGGGTCTCAGCTCACTGCAACCTCTGCCTCCCAGGTTCAAGCGATTCTCCTGCCTCAGCCTCCCGAGTATCTGGGACTATAGGTGCACACCACCACACCTAGCTAATTTTTGTATTTTTAGTAGAGACGGGGTTTCACCATGCTGGCCAGGATGGTCTCGATCTCCTGACCTTGTGATCCACCCATCTCAGCCTCCTAAAGTGCTGGGATTACAGGCGTGAGCCACTGTGCCCGGCCAAGTAATGTTATTTTTAAAAATTGAAGCCTATGGTTTCTGTAGATTTCCTTAGTTTGTCCCTAATGTTTCTGTTCCAGAACCCCATCCAGGATCCCACATTCAGTCATCATCTCTTCTGTATTAGTCAGCTCTCTCACTGCTATAAAGAAATACCAAGACTGGGTACTTTATCAAGGGCAGAGGTTTAATTGGCTTATGGTTCTGCAGGCTATACAGGAAGCATGGCTAGAGAGCCCTCCGGACATTTACAATCACAGTGGAAGAAGAGCTGGTACGTCTTTATATGGCCAGAGCAGGAGGAAGAGAGAGGGGAAAGGCACTACCACTTTAAACAACCAGATCTCATGGCGACTCTATCACAAGAGAACAGCACTAGGGGTAAGGTGCTAAACCATTAGAAACCACCCCCAAGACCCCATCACCTCCCACCAGGCCCTGACTCCAACATTGGGGGTTACAATTTGACACAAGACTTGGGTGGGGACACAGACCCAAACCATATCATCTCCTTAGGCTCCTCTTCGCTGTGACTGTTCCTTAGATTTTCCTTATTTTTGATGACCATGATGATTTTGGGGAAATACCTGGTCAGGTATCTTGTAGAATACCCCACTGTTGGGATTTGCCTGATTTTTTTCATGATAAGGTTCAGATTATGGGTTTTGGGGATGAAAACCCTAGAGGTAAAATACAATTCTTATTACATCATATCAAAGGTACACACTATCCACACGACTTCTGACTGTTACTGTTGTCCTTAATCACCTGTCTGAGATAGTGTTTGTAAGATTTGTACATTTGTGAAGTTACTCTTTTTCCTCTCTTTCCAATTGCACTCGTTGGAAGGAAGTCACTACGTGCAGCCTGCCCCTAAGGCGCGGGACTTACGCTCCCCTTCCTTGAGGGTGGAGTGTCTACATAATTTATTTGGAATTCTGCACAAGAGAGCTGTATCTTCTCCACATTTATTAATTTAGTCGTTCATTTGTTTGTATCAGCATGGCGTCGTGGATAGTTGTTTTATCCTTTGGATTATAACCCAATGCTACTTTATTTTCTTGTTCAAATTGTTCCAGCTTTGGCCATTGGAAGCTGTTTCTTTGGCTCCTGTGCATCCTTGACATGTCCCCATCAATGTGTGTGTGTGTGTGTGTGTGTGTGTGTGTGTGTGTGTGTGTGGAGCACTTCCTTATTTTCTGCCACTACAAGACCCTACAGGTCCATCTTGTACATTTCCTGCCCCAGTCCTAGAATCAGCTATTTCTCCAGGAAGCCCTAAGTTCTGTGTATTGGAAAATAGTGTTAGAAATAAAGATCTGGGTGCTAGGTGTGCTCGTCAGTATTAGAGTGTTATTTCTTTTAGGTACTCTCAGCTAACAGTGCAAAAAAATACATGTGTTTAGACTAACCTATGTATATACACATATCTCTAAATATTTCTATATGGAAATATATATCCATATCTATATTAAGTTAACATGGGTTCATACTAATGATTCCAACTCTAATCCACCACCACATGGATCATGCTAGCCCTCTTCCCTTGCTTGTCTGTAGTGGCCCCTCCAACAGTGAGAAATAGGCTCCCACTATCCACCATTCATTTACTTAATACATTCCAGTATGCATGGACGGAAGATTTGTTAACTTATACCCCTGTGGGAAACAATGTTATCAACAAGAGTACATTGCTTATGTGCAGTTCCTTTTGCTTTTAGTCTTTTTTTTTTTTTTTTCCTTTGAGATGGAGTCTTGCTCTGTCGCCAGGCTGGAGTGCAGTGGCACAATCTTGGTTCACTGCAACATCTGTCTCCCGGGTTCAAGTAATTCTCCTGCCTCAGCCTCCTGAATAGCTGGGACTACAGGCACGTGCCACCATGCCCAGCTAATTTTTTGTATTTTTAGTAGAGACAGGGTTTCACCATGTTGGCCAGGATGGTCTCGATTTCTTGACTTTGCGATCTGCCTGCCTTGGCTTCCCAAAGTGCTGGGATTAAAGGCGTGAGTCACTGCGCCTGATTCTGCTTTTAGTCTTACGGACTCCACTCGTTTTCCAAGTTACTCACATCAGCACATTTCCCCCTACCTGCTCAGTGAGTTTGTTTTACGCATTTGTAATACGGTTCAATTTTCTTGTCACGTCCGCATTCCACCCTGGGACCCCCAACATCCTAAGAGATTTTTTAAAACTTTTTACATGTTAAGGTTCACTGTTCATTCTGTAAAGTTCTATGGGTTGTGACCAATGCATGATGTCTTGTATCCACCATTATAGAATCATATGGGATAATTTTCCTACTCTAAAAATTTTCTATGCTCTACCTACTCATCTCTTCTCTCTCCCCCTGACTGGCAAACACGGACCTTTTTACCATCTCTATACTTTTGCCTTTAGCAGAATGTCCTAGAATTTGAATCATACAGTAGGGAAGTCCCATTCTTTTCACACCTACTGTCACACTAGTCTGTGCTCCCATTGCTTCTCGCTAGTGTAGTGGTCTCCACACAGGACTCCCTCCTCTGCCCTGGCTTCCTGTGTCTCCTTTCCACATAGCAACTGGTGTCTCCTTACGCAGAGCCCTCCCACAGCTGTCTCTCCCTGAAGAGGGCTTGCACGATCCAGCCCCTGCCCACCCTCTGATCACATCTCTCAACCCCTCCCACTTGCTCCTGTGCTCTAGGTGTTCTCAGACAGGCCAGGATGCTTCTGCCTCTAAGACTTCACACTGGCTATTCCTTTGGCCTGTTCCCAAAACCCTCAGTGTTCACTGTCTCACCTCCTTCAGATCTTCATCATAGGTTATCTCTTCAGTGAGACTTTTGCTCCACTTCCCTGCTTTGCCTTTCTTTCTAATACTTATCACCATTGAACAAACCATATGTACACACACACAGTTGACCCTTGAACATCATGGGCTTGAACTGTGTGGGTCCACCTACATGGAGGATTTTTTCAATAGAATATTTGAAAAGTTTTGGAGATGGGCAACAATTTGAAAAAACTCTCAGACAAGACATGTAGCCTAGAAATATCAAAAAGATGAAGAAAAGTTAGGTATGTTATGAGTACATAAAATATATGTAGATACTAGTCTACTTTTATAAATTACTACCATGAGATAGACACAAATCTATTGTTTAAAAGTTAAAATTGATCAAAACTTACATGCGCAAACACAGACTGTACATAGCATCATTTGCAGTTGAGAGAAAGCTAAACAAACATGAAGATACAGTATTAAACTGTAACCCCATAAAATTAACTGTAGCACATGCTGTACTATTGTAATAATTTCACAGCCACCTCCTGTTACTGTTGTGGTGAGCTGAAGTGTTGCAGGTATCCACTTAAAATACCATGTGACCCTAATTATCTCAACATGAGCAGTTCACTTGTCTGGTAAATTGAGTATCACAGTAGAAAGTGATCTCTCATGGTTCTCACATATTTTTCATTGCGTTTAGTGCAATACCAGAAATCTTGACTGACACCATGGGGCCCACACAAAGTGCCACTAGTGATACTTGGAGGTGCTCCCAAGAAGCAGAGAAAAGCCATGACGTTGCAAGAGAAAGTGGAATTGCTTGATATGTACCATAGATTGAGGTCTGCAGCTGCAGGTGATGTCATTTCAGATAGACAATTCATCTTGTAAACAGATGATGTAAACTTACAGTATCAATAAATATAGTACAGTATTGTAAATGTATTTTCTCTTCCTTATGATTTTCTTAATAACGTTTTCTTTTCTCTAGCTTACTTTAAGAATATAGCATGTAACACATCTAACATACAAAATATGTATGTTTATGTTATCAATAAGGCTTCCAGTCAACAGGAGGTTATCAGTAGTAAATTTTGGGGGAGTCAAAAGTTATACTCAGATTTTCAACTGTGCAGGGGGCCAGTGGCCCTAACCCCTGCATTGTTCAACGATCAACTAGATATATAATTATATATGCATATAATTATAGAATATATACAGTTTAACAACTTTATTGATATAGAATTCACATAACATACGATTCATTCATTTGAAGTGTATACTTCAATGATACATTACCAACTTCAAAAATTGTGGCATATGTATACGTATACATGTATCTATATGTATATATTCTTATGTTGTATTATTCTTACGTATTATGTATTATGTGTTATGTATTATTCTTATGTTGTTCATGTGTGTGTGTGTATATATATATATAAAACAAAATTTGCCATTTTAACCATTTTTAGTGTTCAATTATGGGACATTAATTAAATTCACAATGTCGTGCAACCATCATTATTATCTATTTCCAAAACTTTTCCATACCCTAAATAAAGTCTGTAACTACTAAACACTAGCTTCCCACCCTCCCCTCACCCCAGCCCATGGAAACTGCTCATCTATTTTCTGTTTCTATGAATTTCCTTGTGACAGATATTTTACATAAATGCAAGCATGCAATACTTATCCTTTTGTGCCTGGCTTATTTCACTTAGAATAATGTTTTCAAGGTTTATCTGTGTGGTAGCATGTGTCAAAATTTCATTCCTTTTTAAGGCTCAATAATTTCCCATTGTATGTATATATCACATTTTGCTTATCCATTCATCTGTTGATAAACACTTGGGTTGTTTCCACCCTTTGGCTATTGTGAATAATTTTAAAATAAACATCGGCATATAAGTATCTGGTTGAGTCCTGTTTTCAGTTCTTTGGGGTGTGTATTTAAGAGTGGAATTTCTGGGTCACATGGTAATTCTATGTTTACTTTTGAGGAACTTCCAAACAATTTTTTACGATTCACTAGCAATGTATGAGGGTTCTAATTTCTCCATGTCCTTGCCAACACTTGTTATTTTCTGTTTTAACTGATTGATTTTAGCCATTCTAGTGAGCTTGAAGAGGTATCTCCTGGTGGTTTTGATGAACATCTCCCTAATGACTAATGATACAGAGCATCTTTTTGTGTACTCATGGGCCATTTGTATATCTTCTTTGAAGAAATGTCCATTTTGAAATGGATTGTTTTATATTGTTATTGAATTGTAGGAATTCTTTATATGTTCTAGATGTTAAACCATTATCAGATATATGATTTGCAAATATTTTATCTCATTCTGTAGGCGTCTTTTCACCCTCTTGATAATGTTTTTTGATGTACAAAAGTTTTTGATTTTGTTGAAGTTTAACTTATCCCTTTATCTTTATGTTGTTCGTATATTTGGCGTCATACCTAAGAATCCATTGTTCAATTCAAAGTCACAGCGATTTACACCCTACGTTTTCTTCTAAGAGTGTTATAGGTTTAGCTGTCATATGTAAGTCATTGATCCATTTAGAGTTCTTTTCTGTATATGCTGTCGAGTTTGGTCCAATTTTATTATTATTTTTATTTTTTGCTTGTAAATATCCAGTTGTCTCAATACCATTTGTTGAAGAGATTATTCTTTTCCCAAAAATGGACTTGGCACTCTTGTCAAAAGTCAATTGGTCACAGATGTATGGGTATATTTTTGTACTTTTAGTTCTATTACATTGGTACGTACATTTATCCTTATGCCAGTACCTCACTTCTTCTGATTGTGTAAGTTTGCAGTAAGTTATGAAATCAGAAAGTATGGTTCATTCAAACTGTTCTTCATTCTCAAGATTGTTTTGGCTCTTTGAGATCCCTTGCAATTATATATGAAATAGAAGATTAACTTTTCCATTTCTGCAAAAAGACTTTTGGAATTTTATTAGGGACTGTGTTGAATGTGTAGATCACTTTGGGTAGTATTGACACCTTAATGATATGTATTCCTATCCATAAACATGGGAGGTCTTTCTACTTATTTAGATCTTCTTTATTTCAGCAATGTTTTGCAGTTTTCAGTGTCCAAATAAATCTTTTACCTCTTTGGTTAAATTTATTCCTAGGGTTTATTATTGTAGATGCTATTGTAAATGAAATTTCTCCCTTAATTTACTTTTTGAATTGTTCATCCCTGGTATATAGAAATACAACTAATTTTTGCATGTCAATTTTGTCTTCTGCCACATTGGTGAATTTTTAAGTTAGTTTTAAGAGCTTTCTTATGGATACTTTGGGGTTTTCTATATGTAAGACCATGTCATCTGATAATAGAGATAGTTTTACTTCTTTATTTCTTTTTTTCATATATATGAAAACTATCTTCTACTAATTTTTAACTAAAAAATCTTTTAACTAACTTTCTCTCTATATATATATCTATATATAGATATAATGATATATATGTCTATATATTTATGTATAATTATATGTATGATATATATGTTTATATATTATATGTCTATATATAGATATAGATCTGTCTATTTTTATATATAGAGAGAGAAAGACAGGATCTCACTCTGTCACTCAGGCTGGAGGGCAGTGGCATTAGCACAGCTCACTGTAGTCTCGACCTCCAGGGGTTCAAGAGATCCTCCTACCTCAGCCTCCTGAGTAGCTAGGTCCACAGGCATGCACCACAGTGCCCAGCTAATTTTTCTTTCTTTTTTTTTTTTTTTAGAGACAGGGTTTCACCATGTTGCTCAGTCTGGTCTTGAACTCCTGAGCTCAAGCAACAATCCCACCTGGCCTCCCAAAGTGTTCGGGTTACAGGTGTGAGCCACCTCACCCAACCTGACCTCCTTATTTCTATTTGGGTGTCTTTTATTAATTTTTGTCTCTAATTGCTCGGCTAGAACTTCCGGTACAATGTAGAATAGCGGTGGCAAAAACAGGCATTCTTGTCTTGTTTTTGATGTGATGAGGAACACTTTTAATATTTCGTCATTGAATATGATATTGACAGAGGACAGGTAGTCAAGAAAATGACCATGTTCTGGGGATGCAGGGACCATGGTGACCGCCTAATCAACACCATAAACCTCAGCATTTGCACTGTAATTGAGCTAATTCAAGCAAAGCTATCTTCATTAGGGACTGTCCCCTCTAGAAAGCATACGCACTTTGATTTTACCTGTCCTCAAACTAACTGCTCATTATAATAGTAAAAAATCACACCCCTGGGTGGAGATTTAAGATGCTAATGAGGCATGTGATGTGTGAACGAGCATGTAGTTACTGTGCATGTGTACCCAGAGGACCCTCTAGAACATGCTTACGAGCAACACCTCTTTCCACATCCTTATGAATATTCATGTAAGACTCCCATAAAGGAGGCCTCCCTAGTGCCCGTCTTTGTTGTCTCATCCTTAGGAGCGGCCTGCCCTGAATTCTTTTCACTCGGGGGGTATTGTCTATTCTGCATCTAACTTTCAAAATATTATTTTTCCTTTGCAATAAATTACTCTATGCTGCACCTCCTTTGCCGTGTGTCTCTTGTTTAAATTATTTTAAACCAAGAAGACAAGAACCGAAGTATTACAATAGCCATCAACAATGTTAGCTATGAGTTTTTCATAAATGCCCTTTATCATGTTGAGGACATTTCCTTTTATTTCTAGTTTTCTGAGAGGTTTTTTTTTTTTTTCATGATAGGATGTTGGATTTTGTCAAATGACTTTTCTGTGTCACTTGGGATGATCATCCTTTGTTCTATTATTTTATTAATTTTAATTTAATTAACTGACTTATTTTTAATTGATAAGTAAAACTGTATGTAGTAGACAACATGATGTTTTGACATCTGTATACACTGTGGAATGGCTAAGTCAAGCTGTTTAACATACGCTTTCTCTCCCATATTTATCTTTTTTGTGGTGAGAGGACTTAAAATCTCACTTAAATTTTTAAGGATAAAATATATTGTTATTAACTCTAGTTACCATGATGTGCAATAGATCTTTTGAATTTATTCCTCCTATTTAGCCTTCATTATATTAATGTGATGTATTACATTGATTGATTTTCTTACGTCAGACCAATATGCATTCCTAAGATAAGGGTCACTCGGTCATGGTGTATACTCTTTTTTACCCTGCTGTTAGATTCAGTTTGCTATTATTTTGTTCAAGATTTCCACATCTATATTCATAAAGTCTGTAAATTAATTTTCTTGCGATGTCTTTACCCGGCATTGATTTCAGGTAATTGGCCTTGTAGAAAGAGTTTGGGAGTTTTCTCTCCTCTTCCCATTTTTAGAAGGGTTTTAGAAGGATTGGTATTAAGCCTTCTTTAAATGTTTGTTAGAATTCACTAGTGAAGTCATCTGGTTGTGAACTTTTCTTTGTTGGAAGGTCTTTACTAACTCAATCTCCTCAATAGTTAAAGATCTGTTCAGATATTCCATTTCTTCTTGAATCAATTTTGGTAATTTGTGTTTCTAAGAATTTGTCCATTTCATCTTGGTTGTCTATTTTTTTGGTGCAAAATTTGTCATCATATTTTCATATAATTCTTTTTATTTCTGTAGAGTCAATAGTAATATCCCAACTTTTATTTTTTATTTTAGTTATATGCATTGACTCTTTTTTTTCTTTGTCAGTCTAACTAAAGTTTTGTCAATTTTGTTGAACTTTTCAAAGAGCCAACGTACTAGTCTGTGCTGCCATAACAAAATATCTCAGACTGGGTGGCTTAAACAACAGACATTTGTTTTCTCACAGTTCTGGAAGCTAGAAGTTCATGAATTTGTAGGTACTTACAAATTAAGTTTCTGCTGGGCTTTCTTCGTGGCTGTGGACAGCTGTCTTCTTGCTGTGTGTGCCTTTACACGAAGTTTCTCCTGAATACTAGGAAAGAGAGGGATAGAGCATGAGAGAGAAGAGAGAGTGAGAGAGACAGAGAGAAAGAGAGAGACAGAGAGAATCCTAATGTTTCTTTCTCTTATAAGGACACCACACCTATCAGATTAGCACCCTACCTTTATGACCTCATTTCACCTTAATTACCTTCCTAAAGGCCTTATCTTCAAACACAGCCACATTGGAGGTTAGAGCTTCAACATATATATAGATATATAAAAATATTTACACATTATATAAAATATTTAATATATTAGATATTATAAATATATTATAAATATAAATATACAACATATATGTTATATAAGTTAACATATAATATATATAAAAATATTTTTATATATAAATACATATATATATATAAATTTTGGAGGGCACAATTCCATTCATAGCAACCAACTTTTTGGTTTTCTATTCTCTAGTGCAATTATCTCCACTAGAATCTTTATTATTTCTTTCTTTCTGCTAGCTTTGGATTTGGTTTGTGCTTTTTTTCCTAGATCCTTAATGTGTAAAGTTAGGCTATTGATTAAAGAGCTCTCTTATTTTTTAATATAAGCATTTACAGTGACATATTTCCTGTATAGCATTGTGTTCACTGTATCCCCTGAGTATTGGTATGTTGCATTTTCTTTTTCATTAAACTCTAAGTGTTTTCTAATTTCTCGTATTATTTCTCCTGGACACATTGATTGTCTAAGACTGTGTTATTTAATTTTCACATATTTGTATATTTTCCTGATTTCCTCTTTATGATTTTTAGCTTCATTCCATTGTAGTCAGAGAAGATTCTTTACACATTTTTCTTTTTAAATCTATTGAGAGTTATTTGTGTCCTAACATATGATCTATCCTAGAAAATGTTCCATGTGTACTTGAGAAAAATGTGTACTCTGCTGTCATTGAGTAGAGTGCTTTATAAATGTTTCTTGGGTCTAGTTGGTTTACAGTGTCCTTTAATTGTCTGTTTTTATTCATTTTCTGTTTATATGTTGTCTGAATTACTGAAAATGCAGTGTTGGAATATCCAGCTATTAATATTGAACTGTCTGTTTCTCTAATCAAATGTGACAATGCTTTTGTCATATATTTTCGGGCTCTGTTGTTTTGTGTGCATATGTTTCTAGGTGTTACATCTTTTTGATTATTTGACCCTTTTATACAATATACAATGCCCTTCTCTGTCTCTTTTAACAATTTTCTACTTAAATTATATTAGTATAAGCACTGCCACTATCTTTTGGTTCCCATATGTGCATGGAATCTATTTTCCATTCTTTTATTTTCAACCTATTTGCGTCTTTGAATTTAAAGTGAGTCTCTGGTAGACAGCATATAGTTAGATTTTTGTTTTGTTTTGTTTTGTTAAAGATAGGGTCTCGCTATGTTGCTCAGGGTGGTTTTGAACTCCTAGCCTTAAGTGATCCTCCCACCTCAGTCTCCTAAAGTTCTGAGATTACAGGCATGAACCACTGTGCCTGGCTTATTTTGTTTTTGTTTTAATTCATTTGGCCAATATCTGCCTTTTGATTGGGGAGTTTATTCTATTTACATTTAAAATAATTACTGTCAAGGAAAGACTAATTTCTGCCATTTTGGTATGGCAGAAATTTCTCTATGTCTTAGCATTTTCTCTATGTCTTAGCTCTTTTTTCTCCTTATGTCCTCCATTACTGCCTTATTTTCTGCTTAATTTTTTTGTTGTGAAACATTTTGATTCCCTTCTTATTTTATTTTGTCTATATTCTTTAAGTGTTTTCTTTGTGGTTACCGTGGGAATAACATTTAAAATCCTAAATTTGTAACAATCTAATTTGAATTTTTATCAATTTAATGTCAATAGCATCCAAAAACTCTGCCCCATACAGTTCTGCCCTCCTCTTTATGTTATTTTTTGTCACAAATTATTTATTTCTATGTTATGTGCCAAATAATATAGATTTAGATTTATAATTATTTCTATGCATTTACATTTTAAAACATGCAGTAAATCAAAAGTGGAATTAGAAACAAAAATAACACTGGATTTTATAATTGCCCATGTATCTGACATTAATAGAGATATTTACTTCTTTAAACATTTTCAAATTACTGTCTAGTGTGCTTTCATTTCCATCTGAAGGATTCCTTTTTGTACTTTTGCAGGGTAGTTCTAGCAGTAATGCACTCCCTCAGCTTTTGTTTATCTGGAATGTCTTACTTTCTCTCTTTCTCTCTCTCTCTCACCACCACACACATCCCCTTTTCTCTCATTTTTGAAGGACAGTTTTGCTGTTTATAAAATTCTTGGCTGACAGTTTTTTATTCTTTTAGCACCTTAAATATGTCAGCTCATTGCCTATTGGTGATCAAGGTTTCTAATGAGAAATCAGTTGTTAATCTTATCAAAGAATTCCTTGTACATGATGAGTCACTTCTCTCTTGCTGCTTTCAAGATTCTCTTTTGTCTTTCAACAATTTGTGTCTTGGTAGGGTTTTTTGTTTAGTTTATCCTACTTAAAATTTTTTGAGATTCTTGGATTTGTAGATTCATGTCTTTCATCAAACTTGTGAAATTTTTGGACATTATTTCTTCAAATAAATTTTCTACCTCTTTTTCTCCTCTCCTTTTTGGACTCCCATTATGCATATGCTGGTCCACTTGGTGGCACCTTACACGTCAAAATTAGTACTGAAGAGTGGGACATTGCTATAAAGATATCTGAAAATGTGGAAGCAACTGTGGAACTGGGTAACAGGCAGAGTTTGGAAGAGTTTGGAGAACTCAGAAGATAGGAAGGTGAGGGAAAGTTTGGAACTTCTTTGAGACTGGTTAAATTGTTGTGACCAAAATGTTGACAGTGGTATGGAAAATGAAATCCAGGCTGATGAGGTCTCAGATGAAAATGAGGAACTTACTAGAAACTGGAGCAAAGGTTACATGTGTTATGTTTTAGCAAAGAGCTTGGCTGCATTCTATTCATGCCCTGGGGAACTGTGGAAGTTTGAACTTTATAGTGATGATGTAGGGTACCTGGTAGAAGAAGTTCCCAAGCAGCAAAGCATTCAAGATGTGGCCTGGCTACTTCTAACAACCTGTGCTCAGTTATGGGAGCAAAGGAATGACTTAAAGTTGGAACTTATAGTTAAAAGGGAAGCAGAACATAAAAGTTTGGAACATTTGCAGCCTGGCCATGTGGAAGAAAAAGAAAAAGCTTTTCCAGGAGAGAAATTCAAGCAGGCTATGGAGCAACCATTTATTAGAGATATTTGCATAACTAAGGAGCCAAGTGCTGATAGGCAAGAAAAAAGGCCTTGAAGGCATTTCAGAGACCTACATGGCAGCACCTCCCATCACAGGCCCAGAGGCCGAGGAGGAAAGAATAGTTTCATGGGCCAGGCCCAAGGTCTCACTGCCCTATGCAGCCTCAAGGAACTGCTCCTCACATCCCAGCTGCTCCAGCTCCAGCCTCAACTCAAAGGGCCCTAGGTATAGCATGAACCACTGCTTCAGAGTGTGCAAGCCATAAACTTTGGTGGCTCCCATGTGGTGTTAAGCCTGCAAGTGCATAGAGTGCAACCGTTGAGGCTTGGGAGCCTCTGCCTAGATTTCAGAGCATGTAGGAAAAACCCAGATGTCCAGGCAGAAGCCTGCTGTGGGGGTGGAGCCCTCACAGAGAACCTCTACTAGGGCAGTGCCAAGGGGAAATGTGGTGTTGGAGTCCACACAGTTTCCAATGGAACAGTGCCTAGTGGAGCTGTGAGAAGGAGGCCACCATTCTCCAAACCCAAGAATGGTAGATCTACCAGCAGTTTGCACCCTGCACCTGAAAAAGCCACAGGCACTCAACATCAGCCCATAAGAGCAGCCCTGGGGGCTAAAACCTGCAAGAAACTGAAAAGTAGAATGAAAATGAAAAATTCACTAGAGGGATTCAATAACATATTTGAGCAGGCAAAAGAATCTGTGAACTTGAAGATAGGACAACTGAACAATTAACAATTCAACCTCAACAATTGAAATTATTGACATTGAGGAGGAGAGAGAAAAAATAATAAAGTGAATATAACCTGATGGACTATGTATTAGTTCATTCTTACATTACTATAAAGAAATACCTGAAACTGGATAATTTACAAGCAGAGAAGTTTAATTGGTTCATGGTTCTGCAGGCTAGAGAGGTCTCAGAAAACTTCCAATCATGACAGAAGGCAAAGGAGGAGCAGGCACATCACATAGTGAGAACAAGAGCATGTGTGTGTGTGTGTGTGTGTGAGAGAGAGAGAGAGAGAGGAGCAGGAGTGGTGGAGGTGCCACACACTTCTAAATTATGAGATCTCATGTGAACTTAGAGTAAGAGCTTACCTATCACCAAGGGGATGGCCCAAGTCAATCATGCAGTATCTGCCCCCATGATCCAAACACCTCCCACCAGACCTCACCTCCCACATTGGGGATTACAATTCAACATAAGATTTGAGCAGGGACAACTATACAAATTATATCATTCTACCCTGGCCCTTCCCAAATCTCATATCCTTCTCACATTTGAAAGCATAATCCTGCCTTCCTAATAGTCTCCCAAAGTCTTAATTCATTCTAGCATTAACTCAAAAGTCCAAAGTGCAAAGGCTCAGCTGAGACAAGGCTACTCCCTTCCACCTATGAGCCTGTAAAATAAAAAACAAGTTAGCTATTTCCAAGATACAATGGGGGTATAGGCAGTGGGTAAACATTCTTATTTCAAAAGGGAGAAATCAATCAAAAGAAAGGGGCTACAGGCCCCATGCAAGTTTGAAACCCAGCTGGGCAGCCATTAAATCTTAAAGCTCCAAAATAATCTCCTTCGTCTCTATGTCTTATATCTAGGGCACACTGGTGCAAGTGGTGGACTCCCAAGGGTCTTATAAATTACCCAGTTTCAGGTATTTCTTTACAGCAATGCAAGAATGAACCAATACAAAGTCCATCAGGCTATATTCACTTTATTATACCTGTTGTCTGCAGAATAATGCCCTCCAAAGATGCCCACCCTAACTCCTGGATCCTGTGAATAAACTGCCTTACATGCCAAGATGGATTTTGCAGTTGTGCTGTGGGATACAGACCAGAAATAGGGAAATTATGCTAGATTATCCAGTAGGGCCCAATCTAATCACTTGAGTTCCTAAAAGCAAAATACTCTGCCAGTTGGTGTCAGGGATATCTCAGAAGAGGAAATCAGAGAGATGTGAAGTCTAAGAAAAATTGACCCTCTGCTACAGGAGGAGCTATGTGGAACACTTGGATGGGATGTGGCACTTTCCTCTAGGAGCAAAGACACCCCCCAACCCTGGTTGAGAGCCAACAAGAAAGGGGACTTCAGTTCTGCAACCACAGGAAGCACTATTGAACCAACAACCTGAATGAGTTTAGCAGCAGATTCATCCTGAGCACCTCCAGAAAGGCGCACAGCCTGACTGGCACCTGGGTTTCAGCCTTGTGAGACCCTAAGCAGGGAACCCTGGTGAGCCTGAAGATACAGAACTTCTGTTGTCTGGCCCACAGCACTGTGAGAGCGTGAATGTATTGCTCAAAGCTGCTCGGTTTGTAATGATTTGTTATAGCAGAGACAGGAAACCCATGCACCAGGTCACAGGGTCCCTTCTGCCCTTGGTAGCCCTGTGGCAGCTCTGAATTCAGGTTTCTCTATGGTTCTGCTACTCCCAGCTCTTTTCACAGCCCATGACCCAGCTGCAGGGCACCAGGAGCTCTTTAAACATGGCTGTGAGGCCACTGGTATTGCTTGTGATTTCCTGACCTGAGCTGATTTCCATTCTACATCTCATCCACCTACAGCAAATTGCAGCCCTTCCTATTACAATCCGCCCCCATCTCTTAAATGCTAGATGCATTGCCTGGTCCGGGCCCACCCCCGCCCCACAACTTGGAGGAAGGGGGAGTTGTAGCAGGTGCATTTCTGCAGCAGCCAGTGGTTTCTGCCACTCCACTCAGCACTAACAGTGGGGTCCCTATGGCCCTCCACCAGTTGGGGCCCCAACTCCAGAGTCTCACCAAAAATGTGCTTGCTAGGACAATTTTTCTTTTTTCTTTTTCTTTCTTTCTTTTTTTTTTTTTAAGAGACAGAGCCTTGCTCTGGGCAACCTTGCTCTGTCACCCAGGCTGGAGTGCAGTGGCACAGTCACGGCTCACTGCAGCCTCAACCTCCTGTGTTCAAGTGATCCTCCCAGTAGCTGGGGCTACAGGCATGCAGTACCACACCTGGCTACTGAGTGTGTGTGTGTGTGTGTGTGTGTGTGTGTGTTTTATATAGCGAGACGGTGTCTTGTTGTGTTACCCAGGTTGGTCTTGAATTCTGGCCTCAAGAGATCCTCCTACCTTGGCCTCCCAAAGTGCTGGGATTATAGGTACAAGCCAGTGTGCCCAGACTGGATAGGACAATTTTCAATAACCAATCCCAGAAGCAGAGCCTGAGTTGAGGGCTGGTGTGAAGGTGACTTATGAGGAAAGAGCAGAAAAGGCAGAGGAGGCAAGCAAGGGTGTGAGGCCAGGCAAAGCCCATGACCCTCCCGCTGGGCACTTTTCAAGCCCATTCCAATGTGGAGCATGGATTGCCACATCCCCTGCCTGATGGTCACCGGCCAAGGACTGATAAGGCCTGAGGTCTGAATTCTGAGGTGCTCCCCATCCTTCAGGTGCAGATGCAAAGTGGGTTCTAGCAGCTTCAGGGCATCTCTCTCCCTGCAAAGGAGCCTCAGGTGCTGGTAGCGCAGTGGATTTCACCTCAAGACTGTGGGAACAGAGGGTGCAGGAGGCCAGGGCTGGGTGGGACCTGACAGGTCCACTAAATCCCAGACCATAGGAGGTCAGGTGTCTTTGTGTGTTTGCTTAATAAATAGAGGACACTGGGGCAATCCCCTGTTTGGTTGCTTACTCATAAGAGTGCAGCTGCCCTGTCGGCTCCTGATACTCGGCTGGGTGCTGGGCATGGACAGGACCCACCAGATAGGGTCTCTGTCTCAGAGAACCTGGTGGGAGGAAGGTGGGAGGAAGGAGTACCGCTGTGTGTCCAAGTTGGAACAGGTGCTGCATGCATCACAGGGGTACCAGTTCATCCCGGCGCGGGGAGAGGGAGCCAGGGAGAACTTCCCGGAGGAGCGGAGGTCTAAGGGGAGACAGATTTACACTAAGAATAGCAAAGGACTCGTCCTGCCAGAGGAAAGTGCAGAATCATCTAGCTCCAGGGGCCAGGGAAGGCCTGAGGGTTTGGTTGGGTGGGAGGCCCCATCCTGCTACCTGCCAGCTGTGTCGCAGCTACTCTCTGGATCTCAGCGTCCCCAACTGTGAGAGGAGAGAGTGGCCAAGTTGGCGTCCAAACACCAACAGAGCAGGAGGTCAGAGGCACCTGGGCTCAGTCATGGGGTGGCTGTGTGAGTGACTGTGGGCAGGTGTCCTAGTCCCATAGGCTCAGCTCCCAGCCCACGGAACCCAGGGCCGCAGTGTGGCTGGGGCATCCAGTCGGGCTTTGGAAAGTGTGGCTGCTCAGTACCGTGTGTGTGTGTGTGTGTGTGTGTGTGTGTGTGGTGCACGTGTGTGTATGTGGTGTGTGGGGCTTGTGTGGTGCATGCGTTATGTGTGCATGTGATGCATGTGAAGTTTCTGTTCTCCTCCCATCCCCTAGGATGAACCCCACCAGCCACAGAGCCTTGCTCAGGAGCCGACATGGCTGTAAGACCCTCACCCTGTCCCTGTGTCTTCCCTCCAGCCTTGGCCTCCTGGACGGGGAACAAGCAGGTGGTAGCACGAGATATCTGAGGCTTGGCTGCTGCTACGGTCTGGGGTTCTGGGATGGTGGGATGTGGGATGCACGGTCAGGACTAGCTGAGAACTCCAGCCTGGCAGCCCACAGCTGACATTTCATCCCCTGCCCAGGCCATTCCACCTGGGGATGGGCTCCCCAGCAGCTGGCTCTCAGGCTTCTCCCAGGCCAGAGACAGGGGTGGGGACCTGCTGGGCAGGAAATGACCTTGTCCTCTCACTGTCTCTCCAGGGACCTCTGCCCACAGTTTGAGAGGGAACAGAAGGCCCTGGGCAAGGCTTGGATTTGGGGGGCTCTCTGCACATCCATGTCCACTCCACCTGCTCCACGAGTTCTCACTGGTTACTCATGGGCATGAACTCCCCAGAGCCCTGGGTTCCTGATGAAAATGTGTCAAGGGGCCTCAGGCCAGGAGTGGTGCCTGCTGCATTGATCAGAATACCCCCCTCCCCGGCCCAGTGAGAAGCTCCTGGAAGCCCCAGGAGACTGTGGCCATCGTGACATCCTTGTACTCCACTCTGACAGTATTTCACAGGGTCTGTGCCTTTTGTGTGTAAAACTGCAGTTGTTATTTTCATCTGGGCCCGTTACCCAGTGCTCTCAGTTGGCAGGGAGTCAGCCCTACTGGCTGGCTAGGCCGCCCTCTAATTTAAATTTCGGACTTGTTCCCTTGTTTCCAAATCCCTCCCCGAGAGATCCCCATTCCTATGTGTTCGGGGTTTCCTTTTGTCTGGAATTTGCTTCTTGAACACATACTGTTTTGTGCCTGTGAGTTTTTCCTGTGGGTGTTTTGATTTTTCTGCTCAGCGCTGTGTCTGTAAAGTTCATCATTGCCTGTTACCGCCATCTGGCCCTCTGAACAGTGCATCAACAGTTGAATGTCACCGTCCACTGTGCTGGTCACTCAGCTCTCGCTGATCCCTGCAGGGCTGGACTCACAACTTCCTCCTTGTCCCCTCTGTGTGAAGTGAGTGCATTCTTTAACATAACAAGGCCATTGGTGTCCTGCGCAGAACAAAGGCCCGCACACAGCCTCTGATGCGATTTGTTTTGAGCAGTTGGCAACCAGGCTTTCAGGGAAAAGTCTGACAGCAAATCTGGGTTTGGAAATGAAAACTCACAGGGCCAGTGTGATAAAGTGAGTGATACACACATACATACGCACACACACGAATACATGCCTTGCATGGACACACAATACACACAAGTGCACACACACCATATATCCGTGTACACACATATACACGCACATACGTACATGTGCACACAGAAAACAGATACAATAATACACTCATAAAAACATACAGATAGACATACCCACACACACACGTGTAAATGTGCAATATACACATACCCACATAAATGCACACATACATTCACACATGTACAACCTAGATAAATATATGATATACATATACATGCACAAATGCATACAAGCTTTTGCATAGCCATACATTTATACAAGCACACAGATTACAGACATACACACATGCACACACATGCATACATAGCACATACGTACACACACATATATACACATATGTATGCACCCATGTATACATACATACTGCTCTTACCATCTTCATCATCTTTTTTTCCATCCCCTCCCATTGTGTCTCACCAGTGCTGAGCTATCAGCTTCATCTCCTTGAGGCTCCCTGACAAGCCTGGGGCGAATTTATTACCATCTTACAGATGAGAAAACTGAGGCCCCATAAGAACGAATGCTCAGGGTCACACAGCCATAAAGGTTCGTGTCAGGGTTTGGTGTGGTGTGAGTCTGACGACCCTCCAGTGCTCGAACCCCCGTGACTCCATTCCGAACTGAGGGACGGTGAGTTCTGCAGACGCTCCATACACAGATGCCCTTAGGGGCATTCTTGAGCTCCACTGTGTGTCAGGCTCTGGGGACCGACGGCTCCTCCCTCAGAGGGGTTGCAGTCTGAGGGACTTGGGCTCTGGGGACAGAGACTGCACAGGAACTGGTGACAGATTTGTTGCGGAAGTGAGTGGTGGTCTCAGGCTTGTTTGAGTGGTCGGGGAGACATACATCAAAACACAATGTACGCCTGTAATCCCAGCACTCTAGGAGGCCGAGGTGGGTGGATCACCTGAGGCAGGAGTTCGAGACCAGCCCCGCCAACATGGTGAAACCCTGTCTTTACTAAAAATACAAAAATTAGCTGGGCATGGTGGCGCAACCTGTAATCCCAGCTACTCAGGAGGCTGAGGCAGGAGAATCGCTTCAACCAGGGAGATGGAGGCTGCGGTGAGCCAAGATCGTGCCACTGCACTCCAGGCTTGGCAACAGAGAGAGACTCCATCTCAAAACACAAAACAAAAGCAAGCAAACAAACAAAAACTACAATGTGCAACATCATTAATCATCAGGGCAATGCAAATCAAAACCGCCATGAGGTATCATCTCCCTCCAGTTAGAATGGCCATTACCAAAAAGACAAAAGGCAACAAGTGCTGGTGAGGATGTGGAGAAAAGGGAACTCCTATACACTGTTGGTGGGAATGTAAACCAGTACAGCCATTACGGAAAACAGCCTGAGTTCCTCAAAAAAATAAAAAATACAACTACCATATGATCCAGCAATGAAACTAGCATGTTGAAGAGGTATCTTATCTGCACTCTCTCATTTATTGCAGCATTATTCACAACAGCCAAGATATGGAGTCAATCTAAGAGTGGTCAGCGGATGAATGGATACAGAAAATGTGGTACATATGCAATGGAATACTATTCAGCCACAAAAAGAAGGACGCCCTGTCATCTTGGCAACATGGATGAACCTGGAGGACATTATGTTAACGGAAAAAATCCAGACACAGAAAGACAGATACCACAAGATCTCACCCTTATGTGGAATCTAAAAAGGAAAAAAAATGGATAATCATGGAAGCAGAGAGTAGAACAGTGGTTACCAGAGACTGGGGAGGGGAGAGACTGGGGAGGACAGGGAGAGGTTAGTGGACAGGTACAAACTTACAGTTAGAGAGGAGAAATGAGTTCTGGTGTTCTATTGCATAATAGGGTGCCTATGGTAAAGAGTACTGCATTTTACAAAATAGCTAGAAGGGGGTCTTTTGAATGTTCTTACCACAAATACATGATAAATGCATAAGGTGATGGATACATTAACTACCCTAATTGGATCATTACACAACAGATATACATCAAAACATCAAAATGTACCCTATAAATACGTATAATTACAATGTGTCAATTATAAATTAACTTTGTCATTTAAACAAAAAAGAGCATGTAGTTCGAATTATTAAAATTCAATCTGATGACATTTGTCTTTTATGGAAGCATTTGGCCCATGTACATAGAATGTAATTACTGGTGTAGCTGGGCTTTAATTTTCCATCTTATTTTCTGCTTTTTATTTGTGGTCTGTTCCATATTTCTTTTTTCTGTTCCTTTGAATTGATTATTTTTAGCATTTCATTTTTTCCACTACTAGTTTGAAAATTAGATACCATTTTCTTCTGAGATTACTCTAGAAATTATAATATGTGTTACTTCCCAAAGTCTAACATTAATAACTATTTTTATTCCTTGCAAAGAACGCTAAGATCTTAAAACACTTTAATTATCTTAAGCTGATATTTAACCTTAATGGATAATGTTATTCATGTGCCCTTTGTATTTAAAAAACTATTTTATAATTGTGAAATATATCAAACCTGGGTAAGCATATGTAATGCATGAGGATGTTTTAAAGAAGAAAAATTAAAGGAACACTCAAACATTCCTAATCCCACAAAATAAAGCTTTTAAAACCTGACAAACCCACCCTCACCATGACGTTGCGGGTATAGATTCAGGATTGGGGGTTTCGGAGGTCGGAGGGCACAGAGGAGATGCTCCTAGGAAGTGACCTTAGGAATGAGACCGCAGGACCCGCCTCCACCTCCCCTGCCCCAGCCCCCACTGGGCACGGGGGTTGAAGGCTCAAGGGAGCTGCCAGAGAGGAGCATGAAGGTTCTGCTGACACTCCACCGTGGGGCTGGTTCTGGGCTGGGGTGGTCAGGAAATCTCTTTCAGGCTCACTAAAGTGAGTGCTGAAGGAAACTGGCCTTTTACCTTTACACTGCCGCAATGTTGCAATGTTCAATGTTCTTGTTATTTGAGTAGCAGGAGGGCCTGCTGAGGCCTCTGGCTCCTTTCCTGGAGCAGCCCTGGGGCCTGCTGCTAACAGGTAAGGCCAGCGGCCCTTGAGGGTCCGTTCTCTGAATCGCAGAGCCCAGTAAGTGGAGAGTGCCTCCCTGGAAGGGCATGGGCACCTGGGGGACAGGAGTGTCCCTTGGAAAGGCCTGGGGCCCCGATGCCTGCATGGTGTCCCTGCACCCTGCAGCTCCCCTGCCTGCAGCCCCTCCTGTGCCCACCCCAGTGTCAGGTTCTCAGCTCAGGGACACTGTCCTGCCAGGGCAGGCAAAACCCAGCCCTAGGAGCCCAGTCAAGTGGGGGTGGAGAGTGACCCAAGAAAAGAAGTAAATTGTGTGTGTGTGTGTGTGTGTGTGTGTGTGTGTTGGGGGCACAGTGAAGAAAACTGCAGGGCCTGGGCCGCAAGAGGCCCCCCTCAGAAGCTAACATTCAGTGCTGACGGAGGGGTCAGAGGTAGGGTCTCTGTGATGCTGTGGGGCTGGCTTCTCTCTCAGATGGCCATGGAGGGTCTAATCCGAGGAGGGATGGTCAGGCTTGGGTGGCCACAGTGGGGTCAGGCTGTCGGGGGAGGGAAGCCAGGGCCTGAGAGGCGGCGGCTGCCGCTGTCCAGGATGGGGATGAGGGCGTGACTGAGAATCGCAGAGACTGAGGCCAGGTGGGCAATGGTGAGTGGGGAAGGGAGCGGACACCCTGAGGCCTGCAGCCTGGAGAGGTGGGGCTGACATGCCCGAGATGAACCAGGCAGGTTTCTGGGGAAGAAGATGGACTTTTAACACAGTCCTGCAACATTTCCCCTCCCTATAAATGATAGCTTTCCATTTTCTGGAAGCTTTCTGTTTGTCCACCTGTGGAACCTGCAGAGATCCCTGGGGACGGGAAGCCAACAAGAGCTGCCTCAGTGAGGAGGGCCCAGGTCTGATCAGGCGAGGTGGCTGGGTCCTGCCGTCACCCACTCACAGCCTGCCTCTAGCAGTGGTGCCCTCTCTGCACCTTGCCCTCCTCTTGGCCTAGCAGATCAGGGCACTCGCTCCTCTGTGCTGTGAGGGCCATGCAGACAGCGAGAGGGTTTCATTCCCTGTGCCTGTGCGTGCATGGTTCCTCTGCCTGGGATGCTGTTCTCGCCACCTCCAGGTGGCCGGTTCCTGTTGCTCCTCCCAGACTTTGCTCAAATGTCACCACCTCCACGCAGCCTGCCCTGACTTCTCCCACCCCCACCTAAAGACCATAAGCCCTCTTGTGAGCCTCCCGAATGCTTTGTTCATCCTCCACTGCTGCAATTCCCCACCCTAGGTGAATACTCCTCTGAATCCCCTGGGCAGAAAAGGAAGGAGGAGGTGGAGCCAGGCTCTTTGCAGGGCATGTGTAAGGGGGCGGTTGGAGAGACAGAGAGATGAGAGAGAGAGATGAAGAGACAAAGAGAGAGAATCAGTCAGACAAGGAGAGACAGAGAATCCTACAAGGAGAGAAATACAGAGAAAATCAGAGAGCAGCACACCGGCACACAGAAACTGAGGCCAAGAACCACCACAAACAGGCCTAGAGAGTGAAAGACAGAAAGAAAAAAGAAAGAAGAGATGCAGGATGAGACAAAGGGAGACGAGTAGAAGAAAGGCTAGAGAGAAAGGGAAGAGAGGGAGAGAAGCCGGTGAGAAGGTGGAGGAGGGGGGAGAGGAGAGGGGAGGAGTAGGAGTGGGGGAAGGGGCCCGGCCGGGCTGGGTGTCTCCTGGGGACGCTGACCCCACCGCAGGCGGACCAGCCCACTCACCTCCCAGCTGAGCTCGGATTTCAGGGCTTGGAGCGCACGCAGATTCAGTAACAAATGCATGTGTAACGCATTATGAAGAAAGCCTTAAAAAGCCCTCGTTTATCGCTGTTTACGTTATGTGATTGAAGGGAGAATTTGCCAAGACCAAAGGTTACTGCTGGTGTTTCTGTGACGAATATTACCTCAAACTAAAGCAATTAGCTTCAAGGAACCGTGCATTGTCTTTGGGAGGGTTTTCAAGAGGGAACCCCATAATGTGCCCTGATGGATTTCAACGCTACCAATGTCTCCACGCGGCGCACAACCTACACAATGCACCATCTGCCGTTTTGCTCAGACTTTCCATGGGAGCTGGGCCCGGCCATTTGGCCTCCATGCGCCTCAGCTTCCCTTTCTATAGAATGGGGAGGGGCCTAGACTGGACCCAGCCGCTCCGGGGCTCCCCGTGGCCTGTGTGGTCTGTTTCCATTGGTTTCTGCTCCCCGTGCTGTGCCTTTGGCTTCCCCCCGCTGAGGCTGTTTCTGCTCACAGTTTTGGCTGATCAAATCTTTTCTTGAGACAATTATGGAAATTGCCTGAATGGTAATTAGCGAATGGTAATTAGTAAATGTTCTCCTTTCTTCCAAAGAGGACAAGCCTAAGAAATCCGCCCATGGGCCCCTCTTTTCCCTGGCTTCCCACGCTGGGAGGCAGGGCCTTATGCACCCTCAGACCTGACTGGGCGCCCCTGGTTCCCCACCTGTAAGTACAGTGATGATGGCACCTACATTGCAGGGAGCTGCGACAGAGGGTACCAAGAGTTTCTAACAGGTCCCAGGGCACAGGTGGCACTAGTTGAGTGTTGTACCTTCTGCAGGACCACATTGCTATGTCAGCCAATCAGACTTCCCAGGGTTAGGGGATTGGAGAGAGGCAGGAGAACCCGCTGTGCTCCCTGGGCCCAGCACCTGCTGCCTGCTCCTCACTTCCTATCCCAGGCACTTTGCAAAGCAACCAGCTGAAGTCACGAAGGTGTTATATCACACCACACCCGCCTTTGGCCCCCACTGAAGATGAGAGGTGAAGTCAGCTGGACTTCTGGGTCTGGTGGGGACTCGGAAAACTTTTCTGTCTTACAAGAGGATTGTAAAGTGCACCAATCAGCACTCTGTAGCTAGGATTGTAAAACGCACCAATCAGTGCTCTGTGGCTAGAGGTTTGTAAAATGTGCCAATCAGTGCTCTGTAAAAACGCACCAATCAGTGCTCTGTGGCTAGCTAGAGGTTTATAAAATGGACCAATCAGCACTCTGTAAAATGGGCAAGCAGCAGGACGTGGGCCGGGACAAATAAGGGAATAAAAGCTGGCCACCCTGCCCTTTCCCCCCTGCCATCAGCAGCAACCCGCTTGGGTCAATTTCCATGCTGTGGAAGCTTTGTTCTTTTGCTGTTGCTCACTCTTTGGGTCCCTGCCACCTTTAAGAGCTGTAACACCACGAAGGCCCATGGCTTCATTCTTGAAGTCAGCAAGACCAAAAACATGCTAGAAGGAACCAACTCTGGACACAAAGGCACATGTTTTGCATTGCGGTAAGCTGCGACTCTGGCGTGACATGGGTTGGAGATACCCAGGCCCCCAGGCATGCCAAGAGCTACACTGGCTTCAGAGGGTAACCAGGCAGCAGGAGTCCACCCCTGCTCCTCCTCTCACTTTCTGTTGGCACTGGGCAGGTCTCTTTGCTCTCTGGGTTCCTCATTGGAAAACAGGACCAATAGTATCCCTCTGTCATAAGGTTATAGAAAGGGGGTAGTGCATTCTACAGCACAGCACCCAGAAACAGGCACAGAGCAGGCCCCAGAGGCCCTGGTAAGCCCCAGAGCCTGGATGATAAGAATGGGCCCAGAGGACGCTACAGGAAGGACAAAGCCACTAGGGCTTTGCTGGTGGGGAAAACCCACTCAAAGGAATGACACTATCGCTGCAGGATCTGGAAACAGCCTTAGATACCAGGGGCCAGGCTTCCAAATTTGGGGAGAGGTCTGGCTGCCTGCCCTCCTACATCCAGGAAGAGCTGGTGGGCTCCTTCCTGCAGAGGCCCCAGGACAGCCCTCCAGCCACATTCCTTCTTGAAACCGCTTCTGAGTCAACTGCAGCATCTGGAGCTTCAGTTTGTCCCCAACGGAACAGGCAATACAGTTTTCAGGTGGCATAATGGGCCCAAGTCACAGCTGGGAGCAGGGGACAGAGGCCACTCCGGGATGGGGGTCCTGACAAGGGTATTCCGGTCAGTGTGATTTCAGCTGTTGGAGACTCACCCTCTGCGTCCTTCATAGGAAACAGCCTGCCCCAGAGGGTTGTAGAGGGAGGATCAAAACATGCCAGGATGGCCAAGCTCCGCAGCCAGTAGTGGGCAGATGCCACAGGTCCTGGGCAAGAAAGGGGACGTTAGGGATCCCCAAACCCACAGCCTGTCGTTCCTCCCCTGCGATTACCCCATTTTATAGCTGTGGAAACGGAGGCTCAGGGTGGATGTAACCATGCATTCAAGGCTCTGATAGACTTTTGCCAAGTTGCTGAGCGTTTGTCTTACTCATTTGGGTTCGGAGCCCCCAGCACCAAGTGCACAGCCTGGCAGGTCCTGGAAGCCCAATGGACACCTTCTTGGCATCTCCACATACGGGTATCAAAGACACCTCAAGTTCCTTCAGTCCCAAGCCAGTGCACGGCTCACTCTGTGTTGGCACACCCCAACCTCTCCTCTGGGACATTTTCTGATCCTGGATGGCAGCCCCCAGAGCCAGGTCCCCAGGCCGCACGCGGTCTCTTGAGAGCTCCCCCAGCGCCCCAGGCACTTTCCGCGGGACCACCCAGCACTCACGAGCCTGTCCATGCCCTCAGCCCCCTCCGCCCCCTCAGCCACCGCCCCCTGGCAGCCCCTGCCCCACCTCCACGCCTCTGATTCCACGCTCTCCCGAGCCTCCCTCCACGAAGCAGCCAAAGGGGTCTTTTTACAGCACACCGAGGACGTGTTCTCCCAGATGGACTCTCCCTAGCTCTCATTGCCCGAGGGTCCCGACCGCTGCCCTCTCAGGCTTCAGGCCCTTTCCCACCTCTCCAGCGACTTAGCTCCAGGCTCGCCGCGCTGCCCCCGCCCTCCGCACCGCCCCCGCTCCTGCCTCAGGGCCTGGGGACAGACGCCCCTGCTGGCTCTTGCCCCCAGCGGCCCCGCCCCGCCCTCCGCTAGGCTCCAGGCCTCGACCCACGTGGGTCGATCACCCCCTCCGGGTCACGCCCCCTCCCCGTTTGCATGCTGGCAGCACTGCATGGCCCGATTTGTGCAATCCTTTGCTGCCCCGTGGCGCCGCCGCTCCCCAGGCTGTGTGCTCAGTACACAGGTGCCCACCCAAGAGGGACAGCCTGGGCTTCACGGCTAATGGCCAGGAGGGTGCCGGGTTCCAGGAGTGTCGGCACTGGTCCTCAGGCCCCAGCCCAGGGTTGGCCTCAGCATTGCCAGCCCCTCCTGGGTCAGTGACCACAAACCCTGTAACCCGAGGACACCCGGAGGGACCCGGCAACCAGTCACAACTTCACTTCCCCCTCCAGATGAAGGCAGCTAATTCCTCAAGGTCGCCTGTTCACCTCGGCATAAAGCACCCATTCTTCCTCAGCGTGGGGATCGGGTGGGAAAATATTTTCCAAAGGTCAGTTTTCCAATTATACTTAAAATTTGAAAGTTCATTTTTTTTTTTTTTTTTTGCCTCCCCTCGGTGCAGCCGCGTTCTGCTAATTTCATAAAGATACCATTTAGCTGAGGTAGGTGGGATTCTGGGCATCAGAACAGCTTCCCAACGTCAACAGCCAGCCGTAACCGTAACTACCGACTTCCCATCATTTGTGGGGAAAAAAACGTTTTTCTCCCCAAAAATTATGGCCTGTAGGAACCAGACAACATCCCCATTGCCCGGCGGGAAATTACAGAGATTTTCTTATGTACTTAACATTAAGCCCAAGTTTATAAAGTCTACTCGGTTTTAATGATCTGCTCACGGGCCGCCCTGGCCGCTGGGGATGAGGGGCTGTTTGAGGCCATTGCTTTGGTGTGGGGTGATGTGTCTGAATCCCCAAGTCACAGGATGGTAGCCTGGGGTGTCTGGGGGCTGGCTCCATAAACAGGGCCATGCAGCTCTGAGGGCAGGTGCAGGGGCTGGGCCCCCAGGCTGGGATGGCCCTACATGAAGCAGCCTCATTCAGTGGCTGAGGTACAAGTCCCAGAGGGGACACAAGGCCAGACAGAACTGTCTCTCGAAGGGCTTCTGCTCTTTCCCTCCAAGATGAGGACACCAAAGCACTGCTTCCTGGGTTGCCGTGAGGATGAAATGAGGGAATGCGATGGATATAGCATCAGAGACTGTGGGTGTCAGTCAGGTGGGGGTGTCCAGGAAGGCTGGGTCCAACCAGGAAGGGAGGCCAAGCTTTTCTGGGATGGGGAGGGCAGGATGGACCCCCTACCTCCAGGGCTATCTCATTTCCTTTGCCCAGGCTGTGCCAAGGCCCCTCTAAGAGTGAACTGGGCTTGAGGTGGCTCCATCTAGGGCCCGAGGAGGCACCCAACACAGCTGAGCTGAGCAGAGGACCAGGAGAGGCAGCCGGCAAGAAGTCTGAAACGAGGGCCCTGTTAGGGTCTGGGCTGGAGTCTGTACCTGGAGGATGGGGTACAGGGGGAGCGATGGGCCTCTCTCCTGTGGGGGCCAGGGAGGGCTTGACATAGGTGCATGTGAAGTTCAGGGGATAAATGAAACCCATGGAGAGTCCGGCAGGGGTGTGGGTGCAAATACCAGGCCTGGGAGCATAGGTCTTACTCCAGCTATGGGGCTGAGGCACCCGCCCAACCCAGCAGGGGCAGGAGCGAGACTCATGACCAGTTTACAGGCTCAGAGATGCCAGCAATACCGGTGTTTAGAAGAAGCTGGGCATCTGGCTTTTGATGTGAAACTCATTTGTCAAGTCCAGCACTCATTTCCTATACTTTTTGGGCACATCAGACCACAGGGGGCTTTGGGCCTCTTCTGTTTTCTCATTTCCTGTCCTTCCCCCACTCCCACACCCCAGCCACCACTTTGGCTTCCCCGTTCCTGCCTCAGGGTCTTTGCACTCGCTGTTTCCTCTGCCTGGAACACCCTTAACCCATCACTGCAGGGCCAGCTCCTTCTCCCCTCAGAGGGCCCCGGCCATCGTCATGATGCCACTGCACATTTGTTTTCTTCCTAGCCCTGACCTCAATTTGACATATTATGCACAGTGCTGAATGGCTTGAGTGTTTACTATATTTCCCCCACAGCACAGTAAGCTCCTGAAGGCAGAGACCTAGCTGAATTGTTTACCGCATTGCTCAGTGCCTGAACAGTAGGTGCATGATACATAGTAGGTGCTTAATAAAATCCTAGCAAATAAACAAACAAATAAGCACATGAGCTTTCTGCCACGTCCTCCCATGGCTGGCAGCACCCTCTGCCCCTCATCATTCCACACTCCTCCCTAGACCCTGGGCACCTCCATCACCAGGTCCTGAGCTGAGTCCTGCAGGAAGGGCTTCCTGCTCCAGAGGGAGAAAGGGGCCAGCCTGGGGTGACACTGCTGGACGTCCTTCCTGCCCTACCCTGTCTTATTTTGCTTTCAAGACTGTTCACCATCTGAAATGTTTGGATTTACCAGACGTGTCTGTTCAGAAGTCCAGAAGCAGAACTGGCCTTAGCACATCTGAGGGATGGTCAGGAGGTCGGTCTGTATGTCTGGTCACTGGTGTGAGGGCTCTGATGGAAGTGGCAAGGTCACTGGGGCTGTGGGCACAGTGAAGAGTGGAGATTTTATTCTAGGGAGCCATTGATGGGTCTATATCAGACATGGGGAAATATAGAGAGGAGTACAGAGAGAAATCTGATGGACCCGACCCGCGTCCTCAAAGAGCTTCCAGGTGGTGAAGGTGTGCAAATAGAACAGTTACATTTCTTGGCAATGTCTGTGGTTGTCCTGATACAAACACACAAGGTATGGACCTGTCTTCAAAGACCTAAGACTCTAAAGAGGAAGACAGATAGGCAGATAGAATAAACATTAATTAACTCCCACATTGACATATCCATTCACCCATCCATCATCCACCCATCCATCCACCCACTCATCTATCCAACCACCCATCATCCACCTACCCATCCACCTACCCACTATCCATTATGCACTGATCAGTTCTCCTGCCCTTCCGGGTCAGGGTTCCCAGTTGGGAACCCTGTTGAAAATCGAAAAGATATTGGGCCCTGTTCTCAGTGGGCTCACAGTACAGGGAAAGATTGATAATAACCCCACAGTTCCCTTTCAGCAGGATTGTCATGATAACCACAAGAAGGAAGGGCCAAGGATGGCAAAGAAGAGGAATGACTCACTTTGCCTGGCTTATCAGAGGGCAGAAAGGAGCATGGTATATCAGAGCAGGGTTTTAAAGGATGAACAGGAGCTTGTCAGACGGACATTGGAGGGAATTTTTTCTGTGTAGTAAAACATATTGTACAAGCCTGAGAAGGCAGGAAAGAACCAAAAGTTTTCACACAAAATGTTTAGCTTTGGAAGGGTGGAGGCAGAGGCACATGAGATCAGTGGAGAGAAAAGTCACTGGAGATGGAGTGGGACCAGCTTATGGAGAATGTTGTGCTCTGGGTGAGGAGCTTGGACCTTGTCCTGTCAGTAGCGGGGAGCTGGGTGGGGGCATGGCCAGGGAATGAGCAGGCTTACATTTTACAAGGGCCATGATGGGGGCTAACAGGCAGAGACCTGAAAGGGCAAAACAACATAAAATCATCCTTCCCAAGCATGTTCATAAATGACCTCTCATTTTTATCCTCAAGGAACATATTTCCCCATTCTGTGATAAGAAAACAGTTTTAACAGGAATGAGAGAACTAACATAGCAAAGGAGTAGAAGCAGCACTGAGATTGGAAGGCAGATTCTGTGAGTCCAAATGCACCCATCATGGCAACTCCTAACAGCTTCCTGGAGGCTCCCAGGCCGTCCTGACGGACTTGGCTTCGCTGGCCTCCTGGCTGCCTGGACGATCCCCTGTGCTTACTCTTCCAAGGTGGGAATTCCAGTGGGCAAAAGGCAACATCCCAGGCTCTGGACCAAGGGTTCCGTTACTGGAGCACTGAGTGGGGAGGACAGAAAGAAAAAAACATTTTTGAGTACTTCCATGAAAGTATGGACTTGTAGAAGGCACTCTAGAGGAACAATTTCATCCAATTCTCAAAGCTGTCTTATAAGGAAAGGATTATCCTCTTTATTTTGCCTAAAAGAAACTGGAGATCAGAGAGATTAAGTCAGCTTACCCAAAGTCACAGAACTAGTAAGTGGCTGAGCCAGTATGCACACCGAGGGTTAGTTCATTTCAAACTCTCAGACGCCTCTCAGGTGAGAGGGAGAGGGAGAGTGGTTGGCAGGCTGTGAGGCGGTAGTGCAGAAGCTGAACAGGCGAGTCACGCACTGCCTGTACTGGGGATGTTTACACCAACATTTGAAGAAGTTAATACAAAAATAATATATACATGAGGTGAAAAATTTAACTGTAAAATTTGAACAATAAAGAGGGAGTCTGTACTTCCAGTTATGGTCATGATGGAGTACAGAGTATCAGATTTACCCTATCCATAAGCATCATAAGCAGCTATAAAACTAGACCAAATATATATGAAGCAATTGCCTTCAAGCATTGGGCAGCAGACAAAGCAGAGCTGTGATGCTTGGGAGAAGGGAAACACTTCTAACAGAGCGAGCTCCGCATTTGCTCTGGCTTTTTGTCTGGAAGCATTTTTCGAACTGTGGCACAGGGATATAAACCTACAAAGCGAGCTCCATGGGCAGAGGAAAGACTGGAGGTTGGGACTTCTGAGGCAGATGGAGTTTGCAGGGCAGGGTACTGGGAAGGAGGAAGCTATGCAGAGAAGTAGTAGAATTCTGTACAGAAGAACTGAGTCTCTAGCAGAATGCTAAGCTGCAAATGCATTAGGGTGAGATTCTGCTAGATTTAGCAGAGAACCTCTGCTAGATGGTTGAGAGGTAAATGGAGATTCTAGACGTTGGACAATTCTTGGAGACATTGGAATTCTGCCCAGCCAGTGTGAAGGGCTACTCTAGGCCCACCATAAAAAGCCTAACAACAGGTACCAATCATTCTCCAGTAAACTAAGTGCCTATCAGAAAACAAGTCAACACTCTTTAAAGAAAAACAACACCCAGGCTCTCAATATCATAGCATCCACAATGTTTAAAATGCAACAAAAAATTACTAGATATGCAAAAACAAAACCAAAAAACAGGGAAAGGGGAACCCACAACCAGAAGGAAAAAAAAAAGTCAACATAAAGAGATAGAAATAAATCATTTGTTGGATTGACAGACAAAAACTTTAATTAGTTATAATATGCTCAAGAATTTAAAGAGGGGAATGGACACAATGAGTGAACAAATGAGAAATCTCAGCAGAGAAACTGAAACTTCAGAAATGGATCAAGTGGAAATTCAAAAACTGATAAATAACATATTTGCAAAGTGAAATTTGGACATGTCAGAAGAAAAGACCAGGCTTGAACATGAAGACAAGGCAAGAAGCTATCCAAAATGAAGCATACAGTGGGGAAAAGACCAGAAAAAAACCATCTAGAGCCTCAGAAATATGTGAGACAATGTCAATCAATCTAACATGCATGCAGCTGAGTTCCCAAAAGAAGCAGCAAGAGATTGGGACAGGAAAAAATGTTGGAGAAGATGTTTGAAATTGGATAAAAACTATAAACCCAACAGAGGCAAGAAGCTGAATTAAATTCCAGCAGAATAAATAGGAAGAAAACCATACCAGGACTCATCATATTCAGATGGCTAAAAAGCAAAGTTACAGAGAAAACTTTCAGCCAGGCAAAGACACAATTATAATATGGAGTAGCCAAAGACTTGAAAAACAACAACAACAACAACAACAACAAAAACCAAAACACTGCTGAGTATCAGAAACAAGGCGAGTCAATAGAATGATATCTCTGAAATTCTAAAAGAAAAAATACTTGTCAATTTAGAATTCTACAGACTGCAAAAACAGCCCTTGAAAATAAAGGAAAAATAAAGATATTTTCATATGAACAAAAGCTGAGAGAATTCATAACCGGTAGATTTGACCTACTAGAAATGTTAAAAGAAGTTTCTTTGAATTGAAAAGGAATAACATCAGGTGGAAACAGACTTGTATGAAGAAATGAGGAATGCTAGGAATGGTAACTATGTGGGAAAATGTAACAGACATGGAAACTGGAGAAAGTGAATCAATTTATAATGCTAAGAGTTAATTCTATAAAAAGAACTAGTAACACTAAACACAAACACACCTACTAACAGACACTCAAAATGCAGAGAAGCATTTTGACAGGACTAAATGACAAAACTAATGACAAATAGACCGAATTAACAAACATAGTTGGAGAGTTAACCTTCCTTTCTAAGTAACTGATTAAAAAATAATTCTGTAAAGATATAGAACAATTGAACAACATTAAGAACCAAGTTAACCAAATTGACATTTACAGAAAATTATATTGGAAATATGTATTTTTTCCAAGTGTACTTGGAACATTCACCAAAACAAGTCTCAATAAGGTAAAAGAATTTAAAGCATATAGAATATGTTTTCTAGCTTTAACAGACTTATATTAGAAATCTATAATAATAAGATACTAAGGAAACCCTCAAATATTTTAAAGTGGCACATTTCTATAGCCTACAGATCAAAAAGGAAATCACAAGGGAAATTAGAAAATGTTCTGAACTGATGAAATTAAAACAGAACTTATCAAAATTTGTGGAATGCAGGTAAAGTTGTGCTTAACGGGAAATTTATAGCTTTACATGCTTATATTAGCAAAGAAAAAATCAATTATCTAACCACCTTAAGAATCCAGAAAAAGAAGAAATCAAATTCAAAATAGAAAAAAGGAAATAAAGAACAGAAATCAATGAAATACTGCACAGCAAAAAATAAATAAATAACTAAATTAAAACAAAGAGTAAACAGACAATGTATAAAACGAGAGAAAGTATTTGCAGATTATGCCTCCAACAAAGTACTAATATACAGAATCTACAAGGGACTTTAACAACTCAACAAGAAAAAAAAAAGCCTCATTAAAAACTAGGCAAAGGACATGAATAGACATTTCTCAAAAGAAGAAATATAAGAGGCCAGCTAACACATGAAAAAATACTCATCACTAATTATCAGAGAAATGCAAATTAAAATTGCAATGAAATATCATCTTACACCAGTCAGAATGGCTATTAATTAAAAAGTTAAAAAAACAAAAAAAAAAAACAAAAAACAAACAAAAAACACAGATGCCGGTGTAAATGCAGAGAAAAGGGAAAGTTTATACACCAGTGGTGGAAATGTAAATTAGTTCAGCCTCTATGGAAAACAGTATGAAGATTTCTCAAAGAACTAAAAATAGAACTGCCATTTGACCCAGCAATCCTACTACTGGGTATCTACCCAAAGCAAATCATTATGTAAAAAAAGACACTTGCACTTATATGTTCATTGATTGCAGCACTATTCACAATAGCAAAGTCATAGAACCAACTTTTAAGTGTTTTACTAACGGTTGACTGGATAAAGAAAATGTTATACACACACACACACACACACATACACACACCCCCCACAGAATTCTATGAAGCCACAAAGAAGAATGGAATCATGCCTTTGGTAGCAACATGGATAGAGCTGGAGGCCATTATCCTAAGTGAACCAACTCAAAAACAGAAAATCAAATGCCACATGTTATCACTTTTAACTGGGAGCTAAACAATGGGTACACATGGACATAAAGATGGAAATACTAGACACTGAGGGTTCCAAAAGTGGGGAGGATGAGAGGGGGAAAAAGGGTTGAAAAATTACCTATTATGTACAAGGTTCACTGTTTGGGTAATGGGTACACTAGAAGCCCAACCCCCACCAGTATGTAATATACCCATGTAACAAACATGCACATGTACCCCCGAATCTAAAATAATAAAATAAAAAGTGAGCAAAAGATAGAGAAAATCAATTAAATTGAAAGTTGGTTATTTGAAAAGATCTATAAAATTGATCTCTTTCTCTATCTCAACTGTTAATATATCCAATATAATGAACCATTACAACTCAATAAAAATAACCCAATAAAAATGGGTAAAAGGCTAAAAAAAAGAAAAAACGTGAAAGTGCTCCTCACTTTAAAACAACACAAGATACCACTACTACACACCCACCAGAATAGTTAAAGCTAAACTGATAATACAAAGTGTAGGTGAGGGTGTACTGCATACCTCATATATTGCTGATAGGAATGTAAAACAGTAAAATCATGTTAGGGAAGGTTTGGCAGTTTCTCATGAAGTTAAAAGTATATTTCCTACATGATTCAGCAATAGAGTCCCAAGCTCTGGCCTGGAAGAAATGAAATCACTTATCCATTCAAAGACTTGTATAAAATGTTCATAGAAACTTTGTTAAGAATTCTCCCATGTTGGAAATGACCTAGATTCCCATCAGCAGGAGACTGGATAAAGTGGAGTGCAACCACACAGTGCACCCAGCAACAAAAAAGAGCCAACTGTTGACACATGCAGCAACAGGGATGAATCTCAGAAAAATCATGTTGAGGGAAAGAAGCCAGATACAGCAGACTCCGTAATGTATGACTCCATTTATATGAAAGTGAAAAACAGGGATTTGCATGGCTTGATACAATACAGCATGTGTTGAACTCTGTCTGCACCTAGTCTTTTCCACCTCACAATACATCCTGGTCACTGGTCCCTATCAGGATGTTTGGATCTGCCTCTGCGTCTTCATCAGCAGCATGGCGTTCCATTGGGCAGAAGGATCATAAATTATTTACTTTTGCTATTGGAGGACACAGATCGTTTTCAATCTTTTGTTCTTATGCCACCACAGTGAAACTCATTGTAGGTTTTCTTGTGATTGTTGACAAGTCTAGCTAGCTGGGGACAAACTCCTAGAATGGATGTCTGAGGTCAAAGAATGCACTGACTTTTTTCTTGGGAAGCCAGCACACAGTCCCAGGCAATCTGAGGGGCAAGGGCTCTCCCGGCCCATCTCAAGGTTATAGCCAAGGGCCCTGCATCCAGAACTGCTAATATGAATAGGCATTATGAGTCACTGATCTTGGTGGCTACCTTGGTGGCTACACATGGGACAGGATATGCCTAGGACAGAGCCTTGTTTGGACACCAAAAGGGTCTGAGAGGAGTCACAGGTGCCCTACCCCAGGGAGGAGGCAGCCAGAGCCCTGTGCAGAGCCCTTCCTGCCAGGTCTCCAACCACCCTGGGCCACGGGGCTGTAGCAGTGACCATGAAATCCTCCATACTTGTCTCTATGTCTGGTCCTGCTCCCTCAAACTCTAGCCTTCCAGTCCACACCCCCATACCTCTCCAAGGCAATCATTCTTTATACAAATAAACTTATGAAATTAAATTATAAAAAGCCTTCAGCTTCTGGCCAAGATGAAGTGATAGTACAGATTTACCTTTCTCCCTAAAACAACCAAAAGAATAAACAGGATGTATGAAACAATGGTTTTTCAAGACACTGGACATCAGGCATTGAAGGACAGTGATCTATAGGAGCCAGGAAATAAAGGAGGCAAACTCTACAATTACTCCAGATCACTGCCTTTGAGAGTTTCCAGGCCATGGTATAGAAAGAGGGAACTGCATGGAGTCTTGAGGTCTCACTGACTTGAGAGACAGAGCTAAGAGTCTGCAGAGACTAGGTGGCTACAGTTTGTAAGACACAGTACTAGACAGTAGAGAGCTGCATAGATAGAGAACTCCAAAGAACTGCGGAGAGTCTCTCTGAAGTATTTAATAGAGTCTGGATCAGCACATGCACGTGAAGAAACTACTGAAGGATGGAAAAAGAATCACCTGAAAGGATTAGCAATAACAATATCCAGTACTCACACAGGACCAGGAATAGTGCCTGAATCCACCAGGCAGATTGGCAAACGCCAATGAACAGGGCATTACACAGACTATGCAGAAAAGTCTTGCCTCATTAGTAGGGAATAATTTGCTGTAGACTGAACACTGCCCTGTCTCCACCTAAGAAACAAGCAAGACCCCAAATCATCACACTGTTTCCAGGTAACTTTACTGTGTTTTAGAACAAAGTTTAATCTTTGCAGGAATGAAAAATCATTCAGCATCCAACAAGGTAAAATTCACAATGACTATCACCCAATAAAAAATTACTAGGCATGAAAGAAAGCAGGAATATACAATCCATCATGAGGAGAAAAGTTGATCAATCAAAACTCACCTAAAAGGGACACAAATGCTAGAATTAGCAAAGAATATTAAAACTGTTATTGTAATTGTATTCTGTATGTTCAAAAGGTTAAGTAAAGACATGGAAAATATAAGAAAGACACCAAATCAAACTTTTTTCTAAAAAAGAAAAAATTGGGGGACAAACACTATCTGATTACAAAACTTACCATAAAGTCCACAGTAATCAGAAACTGTGTCACCGGCACAAAGATAGAAAATACATCAGTGGAACTGAAAACATCCAGAAACAAATTCTCACAAATGTATTTAGCTGAATTTTGACTACAGATAAAGGCAATTCCGTGGAGAAAGGACAGTCTTTCAACAAATGGTGCTGGAAAAATTGGATCAAGTAATTCAACCCAAAATTCAACCCAAAATTTATACCCCAAATTTAGTCCTCATATAAAATATACTGAAATGTAAACCTCCAAATTATAAAATGTCTAGAAGAAAACATGGCAGAAAACCTTGTGACCTTGGACTAGGCAAAGACTTACCAGCTACGACAGCAAGAGCACCATACATAAAATAACACATTGATAACTTCAACTTCATCAAAACTAAAAACTTTTGCAGTGCAATAGACACTGTTAATAGAATGAAAAGATAAGCCACAGATTGGGGGGAAAAAATTTGCAAAGCATCTCTCAAAACTAAAAAGTAAGAAAGATTCGAATTTAAAAATAGCCAAGAGCTTTGAACAGGCAGTTCACCAATGAATATATATGGATAGCAAATAGGCACATGAAAAGGTGCCCAACATCGAAATCATCAAGAGATGTAAATCAAAAACACAACGAAGGTCGGGCACGGCGGTTCATGCCTGTAATCCCAGCATTTTGGGAGCCCGAGGCGGGCGGATCACAATGTCAAGAGATCGAGATCGTCTTGGCCAACATGGTGAAACCCCGTCTCTACTAAAAATACAAAAATTAGCCGGGTGTGGTGGCATGTGCCTGTACTCCCAGTTACTCAGGAGGCTGAGGCAGGAGAATCATTTGAACCTGGGAGGCAGAGGTTGCAGTGAGCCGAGACTGTGCCACTGTGCTCCAGCCCAGCGACAGAGTGAGACTCTGTCTCAAAAAACAAACAAACAAAACAAACACACACACACACACAATGCGATACTACTACTACATATCTATCAGCTGAATAGACTCCATTGTGTATATGTACCACATTTTCTTTATCCATTCATCTCTTGATGGACACATAGGTTGCTTTCAAATCTTGGCTATTGTGAACATTGCTGCAATAAACATGGGAGTGCAGATATCGCTTTGATAAACTGATTTCCTTTCTTTTGGGTCTATACTTAGCAGTGGGATTGCTGGATCATATGGTAGCTCTATTTTTAGTTTTTTTGAGGAATCTTCAAACTGTTCTCCATAGTGGTTGTGTTAATTTACATTCCCACCAGCAGTGTGTGGGCGTTCCCTTTTCTCCACGTTCTCACCAGCATTTGCTATTGTACGTTTTTTGGATAAAAGCCATTTTAACTGGGGGGAGATGATACCTCATCGCATTTGATTTGCATTTCTCTGATGATCAACAATGTTGGGCACCTTTTCATATACCTGTTTTCCATTTGTGTCTTCTTTTGAGAAATGTCTATTGAGATCTTTTGCCCATTTTAAATCAGATTATTGTATGTTTTCCTCTTGAGTTGTTTGAGCTCTTTATATATTCTGGTTATTAATTCCTTGTCAGATTACATGTCTATTAGGATGGCTAAGAGGAAAGAGGCTGACCATATGAAATGTTGGTAAGAATGAGGAGAAACTAGAACTGGTGGGAATGTAACAGGGTACAAACACTTAGGAAAACAATTTGTCAGTTTACTGAGAAGCAATAGTGGGATGTTAGAATACGAATCTTTGCAGACTCACTTCCAGTGGAAAAAGCAAAACTAGACCAGGTATGGTGGCACAAGCCTGAATTCCCAGCTACTTGGGAGGCTGAGGCAGGAGGATCATCTGAGCCCAGGCATTCAGGCCTGTAGTGCACTATGATTGTACCTGTGAATAGCCACTTTACTCCAGCCTGGCAACATCACAAAACCCCATCACCAGAAAAGGAAGACTGTCAACAGCTACTTTTTTAAAAAACATTTCTTTAAGAAGTCATTGAAAGTCTCTGGAAATTGTCCTGCAGCATACAGCAAATGAAGAAATATTTATTCAAGAAAACACATTAAAACTCAGTAAGAATAGCAAGAATCTGTGGCATTGAGCCATGGCCCATTCCCTCCCCTTCCCGCTTCCTCTCTATTCAGCTTCACAGAAGCTCCACTCTGAGTGAGTGTGATCAAAATATGGTGCTCCCTCTCCCTCTTCCTCCCAACCAAGTCATTCCATGCCTTACTGAGAAGGGCAGACCACCCGCATTTCTAATCCCCTTCAATTCCAAGTTGAAGAATTCCTGGTGAATGTGGCTGAGAGATATGGAGCTTCCTTCCTCTGCCAATAGGACAGAAGCTCTACCCTAGCACATCAGGCAAGGATACTGGCACCCTAACCACCGTTGCCTCAGCTGAAGGCAGTGTTTACACCAAAATAGGAAAGCAATGAAGACAGAGGTCATAGGCCCATTCAGGGCTCAGAGACTGTGCCAGGGGAGAGGCAGCACATAGAAAAAGCTCTCTCCACAAAGGACCTGACATTATTTGAAAGAGACTGGAGAAGTTTAAGCCTAAGGATGCTCTCAAAATCAATAGTTGCTCTTAATTAAGAGGAACAAGCTAAACCATAGGCCATCTATGTCACCGGGGAGAATCTGGGAAAGGATAGCTAGGAAGACTTCCCCTGGGTACAGAACAAACCTTAAAGACTGAGCTCAAAATCTAGCCCTCTCCAAATTTAATTGGATTAGGCTGCTCAGAAATCAATGTTTCCGGGCATTGTCAAAAAAGACATAAAGCAATCAGCTGGTAATTAGTGGAGTCTAAAGGATGGAGAGTAATATCAAATGAAACAGACAGCTTAACAGAGAGATCAGAAAAGAGACAAAGAGAGTGTGCTAAAACCATCCTCATCCCAAGATAACTTTGTGCATGTCCCAGGCTGTGTCTTTTGATGAGCAACACCAAAGACTTCATTCTGTGAGTGAAATGGAGTTCACTAAGATAGTCTAGCCAAGTCATAAAACACATAAGCAAACAAAATTAGGCTTCAGAGAGGGAGAAGGGCAATCAGTCTCCACTGTTGCTATATTACCAGAAATGTTTTCATTTCCGACAAAATATTATAAGACATGCAAAACAAAAAACAAACAAACAAACAAAAAAAACAGGAACATGGACCCATATACAGGAAAAATGTAGGCAACAGAAACTGCCTGTGAGAAACTCCAGATGCTATACTTCACAGACAAAGTCTTCAAAGTATGCATTAGGAATATGTTTGGAAAACTAAAGGAAGCCATGCTTAAAGAAGTTATGAAAGATAGGAAGATCATGTTTCATCAAATGGAGAATATTAATAGAGATAGGAACTATAAAAAACCAAAAGTTCTGTGATTTAAAAGTGTAATAAATAAAATGAAAAATTCATTAGAGGGGCTCAACAGTAGATTTTAACTAGCAAAAGAAATACACAGTGAACTTAAAAATAGATCAATAGAGACCATGCAATCTGAAGAACAGAGTAAAAACAGACTGAAAAAAATGAGCAGAGCCTCAGAGTAATGTGGGACACCTTTAGACACACAAATACACATGTAACAGAAATACTGGGTGGAGAGAAGAAATGAACATAAATAATATTAGATGAAATAATGGTTGAGGCCATGTGTGGTGGCTTATGTCTGTAATCCCAGCACTTTGGGAGGCCAAGGCAGACGGATCACATGAGGTCAGGAGTTCGAGACCAGCCTGGCCAACACAGTGAAACCCTGTCTCTACTAAAAAAAACACACATACACACACACACACAAGAATTAGCCAGGCATGGTGGCAGTAGCTGTAATCCCAGCTACTCAGGAGGCTGAGGCAGGAGAATCACTTGACCCCGGGAGGCAGAGGTTGCAATGAGCCGAGATCACATTACTATACTCCAGCCTGGGTGACAAAGCAAGACTCTGTCTCAAAAAAAAAAAAAAAAAAAGAAAGAAAAGAGATAATATAATAGCTGAAAACTTCCAGTTGCTGAAAAACATTTATCTGTATATCCAGGAAGCTCAGCAAAATCTGATTAGGATGAATACAAAGACAGCCACACCTAGACACATAGTAAAAATGCTGAAAGCCAAAACCAAAGATAAAATCTTGACAGCAAGAAGAAAAAATTACATACAAAGGAACCCCAATAAGATGAACAGCTGACTGCTTAGTAGTATGACATATTTAAAGTGCTCAAAGAAAAATATTAACCATGAATCTTATATTCAGCAAATGCATCTTTCAAAAATGAAGGTGAAATACAACCATTCCCAGATAAACAAAACTTGAGAGAATTTACTGCTGTCAGGTTCACCTTATAAGAAATATTAAAGGAAATCAGTCAGGCTAAAAGCAAGTAAACCCAGATGAAAATTTGAACCCACATTAAAAAAAGAGCCCTGTTAAAGGTAGTTATGCAAATATTAATAAATAAACAAATGCATATTTTCTGCTTTCTTCTCTTACCTGATTTTAAAAGCAATTGTATGAAACAGAATGTATATATGCATACATATGTATATACATGTATACATATGTATGACACTAACATATAGGTATTGTTAGGCCTATACATGTGATATGTTTGGCAATAACAGCACAGAGGAGGTGGGCAGGTACTGGAGTAAGGAAATGATCCCAGATGGTAACTCAAACCCACAGGAACCAATAAAGAGAACCAGAAATGACAAATAAAAAGGCAAATATAATAAGCTAAAAAAATTTACTTGTTCTCTATACAGAAGTGTCCATATATAAAGTAATAATTATAACAGTGTATTGATAGGTTTATGACATATTCTGATGTAATATATATAACAATAGTAGCACAAAAAGGAAAAGAGGGCACAGAGTTTTCCAGAAGCAACATTTCTATAGTTCACTGAAATTAAATTAGAAGAACTCTAAGTAGATTCTGATACATTTAGACTCTTTGGAAGCCCTAGAGCAACCACCAAAGAAATAACTCAGAAAATATAGAGATTTGGAGTACTTCTGGTTCCAAAATCATGGTGTAGAAGCAAGCTGGCTTCACCTCCTCCCACAGAAAACTAGAAACAAATAGACAGCATTGACATTATCACCAGCAATATTCCAGAACTCAAATATCAGGAGAATATATGTGGTTCCCTTAGCCACAGAGAAGTGAACAAACTCTGAGCAGACAGTAAGGAAATTGGATTTTCATATCCACAATGTCCCTCCCCACAATCCATCCAGCACCTAGTGCATAGAAAAATTTCCCCAACTCACAGTTGGAAAAATACTGGAAAAAATAAGATCAAGGTGGTAAGCCAACTTCCTTATCCTCTTGGGTTCACTGGCAGGTGACCCATTCCTGTTTCAACCATGGGAGGTATCAGGAATGCCTGAAAGAAGAAAGATCCCTGAGGATAGCCAGAGACAAAAGAGGGAGGCTAGACTACCCACCCCAGCCCTGGAAACTTAACCCTGTAACTTGGTCAAAGGAGACACCGAATCACAGTGGCTGTTCACCAGCACCATGCTGTAGGGGGTTCATCCCACAGGTCCCCTGGGCATGAGCCTATAGACAGCAGCCCCACACCACTGAGTCATCCCCTTTGAGACCTCCCCTATTTGAGACACATGACACTACTTGTTTATTAGAACTGAGGCAAACCTGGGCTTAAGGTACCATCTAGTGCAAAGAAGGAGGCAGAAACCTAGCAGAGAAAAAAAGAAAGAAAATCAATGGATAAACGACAAAGAATCTCTGAGGAAACATATCCAATAAACAACCAAACAAGCCAGATAAGACTGAAACAAATAACTAAGCCTTCAATGCAAAGATATAGACATACATCAACAAGAAACAACAGCCAACAGGGACCCATGATTTCTCTAGATGTACAAAACAAGAAACCAGAAACTGACCCTAATGAGATGGCAATATGTGAAATTTCTGATCAAAAGTTCAAAACAGGCCAGGTACAGTGGCTCACCCCTATAATCTCAGCACTTTGGGAGACCAAAGTGGGAGGATCGCTTGAACCCAGGAATTTGAGACCAGCCTAGGCAACATAGTGAGACTTGTCTCTACAAAATATTTAAAAAATTAGCTGAATGTGGTGACACATACCTGTGATTTCAGTTACTCAGGAGGCTAAGGTAGGAGGATTGCTTAAGCCTGCAAAGTCAAGGATAGAGTGAGCTATGATCATGCCCCTGCACTGCAGCCTGGGTGACAGAGCAAGACCCAAATAAAACTACTCCAATGTGTAATCAAACTCTCAAAGGTCAAGGACAAAGAGAGGATCCAAAAAATAACAACAGAAAAGAAGCAAATAACATATAAAGAAACTCCAATTTGTCTGGCAACAGATTTCTCAAAAGGAACCATACAGGCCAGGAGGGAATGGTATAACATTTTCAAAGTGCTGAAAGAAAAAAAATTACTGTCAGCTAATAATACTGTACCCAGCAAAGCTGTCCTTCAAGTATGAAGGAGAGATAAAGTCATCCTCAGACAAACAAAAACAGAATTCACCACCATCAGATCCATCTTCCAAGAAATGCTAATGAGAGTTCTTCAATTTGAAAGAAGAAAAACACTAATGAACAGAATGAAAACATTTTGATGTATAAAATTCACTTGTAAAATTAAGTACACATACAAACCCAGAATACTCTAATACTCTAATTGTGGTGTGCAATGCACTCTTAACCCTAGTATAAAGCCCAAAAGACAAATCTATCAAAAACAACAGCTATAGAAACCTATTAAGAGATAGGCATTATATGTAAATTGAGACAACATAAAGTCAAAATGTTGAGAGAATGGAGTTAATTTGTAGAGTTTTTAAAAAATGTTTTCTTTGTTTCTATTCTTCTCTGTGTTCTCTCTCTCTCTCTCTCTCTCTCTCTCTCTCAACAGGGTCTTATTGTGGCACCCAGGCTGCAGTGCAGTGGTGTGATCATGACTCACTGCAGCTTTAAATTCCAGGGCTCAAGTGATCCTCCTACTTCAACCTCCCAAGTAGCTGGATTACAGGCACACACCACCATGCCTGGATAGTTTTTAAGAAAAACATTTTTTGTAGAGACAGGGTCTTACTATGTTGCCCAGACTGGTCTCAAACTCCTGGACTTAAGCAATCCTCCCACCTCAGACTTCTGAAGTATTGCGATTACAGGCCTAAACCACTGTGCACAGCAGTTGTCATCTCTTCAAAATAATTTGTTACATATATACATGATTTTTTGTAAGCCTCATGGTAACCAGAATGCAAAAACCTATAATAGATTCACTAAAAATAAAAAAAGAATTAAAACATAATGCCAAAGAATATCACTTAGCCACAAAGGAAGACTATAGGAAAGGAAGAAAGGATGCAGAGTTACAAAACAACCAGGAAACAAGCAACAAAATGGCAGCAATAAGTCCACATTTAATCAATAATAACACTGAATGTCAATGCACTCAATTCTCCAATTAAAAGACATAGTGTGGCTGAATGGATAAAGAAATAATTCCTAACTATATGCTACCTACAAGAAACTCACCTCACATATAAAAACACACATAGACTGAAAGTGAAGGAATGGGAAAAGATATTTTATGCTAACCAAAAAAGCTACTACATGCTAACCAAAAAAGGGCAGGAATATCTACAGTTATATTAGATTGAATAGACTACAAATCAGAGACTGTGAAAAGAGATTAAGAAGGTCACCATATGATGATAAAGGGATCAATTAAGTAAGATAATATAATAATTATAAATATATATACACCAAATTAACTCTAGCTTCCACGTATATAAAGCAAACATTAATAGATCTAAAGGAAGAGATGGATTGCAATACAATAATGGTAGGGGATTTTAACACCCTGCTCTTAGTAATGGGCCGATTATCCAGACGGATAATTAGCAAAGAAACATCTAAGTTAAAAAAATACAGGATATCAATGAAATGAAAAGTTGATTCTTTGAAAAGGTAAATGAAATCAACAAACTTTTAGCTAGACTAAAAGAGAGAGAAGTCTTAAATAAATAAAATCAGAAACAAAAAAGAAGTCATAACAACTGAGACCACAGAATTACAAAGAATCATTAGAGGCTATTATAAATAACTATATGCCAACACATTGGAAAACCTAGAAGAAATGGAAAATTCCTGGACACATACAATATACTAAGATTGAACCATGAAGAAATAGAAAACCTCAACAGACCGAGAACAAGTAACAAGATTGAAGATGTGATAAAAAGTCTCGCATTAGAGAAAAACCCAGGACCTGATGGCTTTACTGATGAATTCTACCAAACATTTAAAGAAGAACTAATACCAATTCTACTCAAACTCACCAAAAGATTAAACAGGAGGATACTTCCAAACTTATTCTCTGAGGCCAGAATTACCCTGATACCAAAACCAGACAATACAACGAAAAAGAACATAACAGGTCAATATCACTGATGGATATAGATGCAAAAATTCTCAACAAAATACTAGCAAACAAAATTCAACAACACATTAAAAAGATTGTTCACCATGATTAACTGGGATTTATCCTAGGTATGCAAGGATGTTTAACATATTCAAATCAATAAACATGTTACATCACATTGACAAAACCAAGAATAAAAACCATATGATCATTTCAGTGATGCTAAAAAGCATTCAATAACATTCAGCATCCCTTTATGCTAAGTTTTAATGTTAAAAAGTTAAGAGTTAAGAATTTTTATGTTAAAAACTCTCAACAAACGGGTATTAAAGACACATGTTTCAAAATAATAAAGGCCATATATGACAAACCCACAACTAACCTCATACTGAATCGGGAAAAATTGAAAGCCTTTCCTCTAAGATTTGGAACAAGGCAGAGTCCCACTTTCACCACTTTTATCCAACATAATACTTGAAGTCCTGGCCAGAGCAATTAGCTAAAAGAAATATAGAAAAGAGGTCCAAATTAGAAAGTAAGAAGTCAAATTATCCTTGTTCACAGATGATATGATCTTATACTTAGAAAAACCTAAAGATGCCACCAAAAAACTTCTAGAACTGATAAACAAATTCAGTAAAGCTGTAGGATACAAAATCAATATGCAAAAATTGGTAGAACTTATATACGCTAACAGTGAACAATCTGAAAAGGAAATTAAGAAAGCAACTCTACTTACAATAGCTACAGAAATATAAAATACATAGGAATCTGGCCGGGCGCGGTGGCTCAAGCCTGTAATCCCAGCACTTTGGGAGGCCGAGATGGGCGGATCACGAGGTCAGGAGATCGAAACCATCCTGGCTAACCCGGTGAAACCCTGTCTCTACTAAAAAATACAAAAAACTAGCCGGGAGAGGTGGCGGGCGCCTGTAGTCCCAGCTACTAGGGAGGCTGAGGCAGGAGAATGGCGTAAACCCAAGAGGCGGAGCTTGCAGTGAGCTGAGATCCGGCCACTGCACTCCAGCCTGGGTGACAGAGCGAGACTCCATCTCAAAAAAAAAAAAAAAAAAAAAAAAAAAAAAAAAGAAAACACAGGAATCAATTTAACCAAAGAAGTGAAAGATCTAGATAAGGACATCTATAAAACACTGATGAAGGAAATTGGAGAGGACACATACACACACACACAAATTGAAAGATATTCCATATTCATGGACTGGAAGTATTAATATTGTTAAAATGACAATACAACTCAAAGCAACCTACAGATTCAATGCAATCCCTATAAAATAACATTGACGTACTTCATAGAAATGTTTAAAATACTAAAATGTACATGGAGCCACATCTATTCGATGAAGAAATTTTGAGCAAAAAGAACAAAGCTGGAGGCATCATGTGGCCTTTGAAACATACTACAATCAGCATGGTAGTATATATAGCAAAATATGCCACCAAATCAGCATGGTACTGGCATTTTAAAAAGACACATAGAACAATGGAACAGCATAGAGAACCCACATATATGTCTATTATTTTTAACAAAGGCACAAAGAACATACACTGGGGAAGGGGCATCCTCTTCCATAAACGGTTCTGGAAAACTGGATAATCATGTGCAGAAGAATGAAACTAGAGCCCTATCTCTCACCATATCCAAAAATCAAATCAAAATGGATTAAAGGCTTAAACCTAAGACCTGAAACTAAGAAACTACTAGAAGAAAACACTGGGGAACTGCTCCAGGATATTGGTCTGGGCAAAGATTTTTCTGTGTGTAAGATCTCAAAAGCACAATCAAAGCAAAAGCACAATCAAAGCAAAAATAGACAAATGGGATTACATCAAGCTAAAAAGCTCTGCACAGGAAAGGAAACAATCAACAAAGTGAAAAGACAACCTACAAAATGGAAGAAAATATTTGCAAACTACTCATCGGACAAGACATTAATAACCAGAATACATAAGGAGCTCAAATATCTCAATAGCAAAAACTCCAAATAATCCAATTTTAAAATGGGCCAAATATCTGAAAAGACATTTCTCAAAAGGAGTCATACAAATGACCAACAGTATATGAAGAAAATGCTCAACTTCGCTGTCAGAGAAATTCAAATCAAAATCACAGTGAGAGATCATCTCACCCCAGCTAAAATGGCTTTTATAAAGAAGACAGGGATTAACAGATGCTGGCGAGAATGTGGAGAAAGGAGAGCCCTTCTACACTGTTGGTGGGAATGTAAATTAGTACAGCCACTACTGAAAACTGTATGAAGATTTCTCAAAAAACTAAAAATGGAACTATCACATGATCCAGCAATTTCACTACTGGGTATATATCCAAAAGAAAGGAAATTAACATATCAAAAAGACATCTGAACTCCCACATTCACAATAGCACTGTTCACAATAGCCAAAACATGGAACCGACCTAAGTGCCCATCAATGGATGAATGGATAAAGAAAATGTGGTGTATATATACACAATGGAATATATTCAGCCATAAAAAAAGAACAAAATCCAGTCATTTGCAGCAACATGGATGGAACTGGAGGTCACTATGTTAAGTGAAATAAGCTAAGCACAGAAAGACAAATGTCACATGTTCTCACTCATATATGGGAGTTAAAAAATGTGGGTCTCATAAATATAAAAAGTACATTGGTGATTATTAGAGGCTGGGAAGGTGGAGGCGGGAGAAAAGGGTTTAATTAATGAGTCTAAATATACAATCTGACAGAAGAAAGAAGATCTAATGTTTGACAGGTTGCTAGGGTGACTGTAGTTTCTAATAATCTATTGCATATTTCAAAATAACTAGAAGAGAATAATTCAAATGTTTCTAGCATAATGAAAAAACAAATATTCAAGGTGGTGAATATTCCAGTTATACTAAATTCATCTTTATAAATTATATAAATGTATTAATTTATCACATATATCCTGAAAATATATACATCTATTATGTGTCAACAAATTTTTTAATATAGAGAAAAAAATCATTAAAGGAATTAAAATGTTATACTAGAAAATATTAACTCCACACTAAAGAAAGAAATCAAGGAGGAATAGAGGAACAAAATAAAGGAGACATATAGTAAACAAAAATGAAATGTCAGATGTAAGTCCAACGATATCAATAACGACATTAACTTAGAATGGATTAAATAATCCAGTCAAAAAGCAGAATTGTCATACTGAATAAAACGCATGATCCAATTATATGTTGACTTTAGGAGATATGTTTGATTCAAAGATACAAATGGGTTGAAAGTGAAAGGATGGAAAAGATATATCATGCGTATAGCAACCATAAGAAAGCTGGAGTAGCTATATTAATACCATATAAAATAGCTTTAATTTTTTTCCCTGAAGATAAATAGGGATATTTTATAATGATAAAAGTGTCAATCCATCAGGAAGTTGTAACAATTATAAACATATGTGCACCTAACAACAAAGCCCTGTGATATATGAAGCAAATGCTAACAGAATTGAAGGTGGAAATAGACAATTCAACAATAATAATTAGAAACTTCAATACTCTATATAATAGATAGAACAAGTTGGCAAAAGGTCAACAAGGACATAGAAGACTTGAACAGCAATAAACACAAACTAGACTTAACAGATATGTATAGAACACTGTGCCTATCGAGAGCAGAATCACATTATTCTGAAGCACAAATGAAACATTCTACAGGACAGACAACAGGGCAGATCACCAAGCAAGCCTAAATAAATTTTAAATTTAAAATAATTGAAATTGTATAAATTAGGACCTCCAATTACGATGGAGTGAAATTGAAACCTAATAACAAAAAGAAATGTGAGAAATTCATAAATATGTGAGAATTAAACAACATACTATGAAATACCAATGGGTTAAAAAAATCCCAAAGGAAATTAGAAAAATACTTTGAGATAGATAAAAATGAAGACACAACACATGAAAATTTCTGGAATGCAGCTAACATATTGCTTAGAGAGAGATTTATAGATGTGAATTACATGAAATAAAAATAAAGATCTCAAATCAATATCCTTCCACCTTAAGAACCTGGAATAAGAAGTGCAAACTGAGCCCAAAGTAAGCAGCAGAAAGGAAATAATGATTACAGTGAAAACTAATGAATCAGAGAATACAAAAATAATAGAGAAAATCAAATAAATCAAGCATTGGTTCTCAAAAAAAATTAACCAAATTAACAGACAACAAAATTTACACTTAGTCATGAATCCTTTTACACTAAGGAGTAGTGTAAATTCCTTTTTACACTAAGGACTAGTATAAATCATTTTTACACTAATGACTACATCTAGACTGACTAAGAAAAAAAGAGATGACTCAAAATACCAATATCAGAAGTGAAATAGGAGATATAACTACTGACTTTACAGAAATAAACACAATTACAATGGAATACTATGAAAAACTGTGTGCCAAAAATTATATAACTTAGATGAAATGGACAAATTACTAGAAAAGAGAGCAACTGAAGCTGAGTTGAGAAGAAATAGAAAATCTGAATATACTTATACAAGTAAAGAGTCTGGCTTAGTAATCAGAGAAACTTCTGCCAAAAAAGCCCAAGACCAAATGGCTTCACTGGTTAATTCTGCCAAGCCCTTAAAGAAGAATTGATATTATTTTTTCTCAAACTCTTGCAAAGAGGTTGGAGTACTTTCTACCCCATTCTATGAGACCAGTATTGCCCTTATTTCAAAACCAGACAGATACACCACAGGAAAACCATGTTTCATTCATTCTCACTTTTATGTATAGACACCAAAATCCTCAACAAAACACTATCAAATAGAATCCAGCAATGTACAAAAAGAATTATACACTATGACCAAATGAGATTCATCTCAGGAATGCAATGTTGCCTTATTATCTGAAAATCAGTTAAAGTAATACACTACATCAACAGAATGAAGGCAAAACCCATATTTTCATCTCAATCGATGAAAAAAAGACACTTGACAAAATCTAACACCTTTTTATGATAAAAAACACTCAACAAACTGGGAATAGAAGGAAACCAATGAAAAATCCATGAAGTTAACTTCATATATAATAATGAAAAGCTGAATTATTTTTTCTTAAGATCAAGGAAAAAACAAGGATGTCTGTTCTCACCACTTCTATTCAACTTTTGCTGGAGGTTCTAACCAGAGAAATTGAGTAAGAAAAAATAAAATGTATCTAGATTGAAAAGTAAGAAATAAAATTATCTCTATTTGAAGAAGAAATAAACTTTTATACATAAACTCCTAAGGAATTCACTAAAAATCTATTATTAGAACTAATAAACAAGTTCAACACAGTTACAGAATATAGGATTGATATATAAAAATCAAATGCATTTCTAAACAACTCTATTTACAATAACATGAACAATAATAAAATACTTAAGAATAAGTTTAACAAAAGAAGTGCAAAACTTTTACTTTCAAAACTACAAAATATTGTTGAAAGAAATTAAAGAGCTACATAAATGGAAAAATATCCCATATTCATCCCATATTCATGGACCAAAGACTTAACATTGTCATGAAGGCAATATTATCCAAAATGATGTGCAGATTCAATGCAATACCTATCAAAATTTCAGCTGATTTATTTTTGGAAACTGACAAGCTGATCCTAAAATTTATAAAGAAATTCAAAGGACCTGAAATTGTCACAATAATCTTGGAAAAAGGACAAAGTTGGAAGAGTCATTCTTTTCCTATTTCAAAACTTACTACAAAGCAATAGTGATCAAGACAGTTTGGCAGTGGTATAGGAAAGATCTTTATTTAAATGGAATAGAACCGTGAGTCCAGAAATGAGCTCTCACTTTTATAGTCAATTGATTTATGATGAGGGTATCAAGATGATTCAATGGAGGAAGAATAGTCTTCTTAGCAAATGGTGCTAGGACAACTGAATATCCACATGCAAAAGAATGACGGAGTATCCCTAGCTTGCACCACATACCAAAATTACCTCAAAATGAATCAAAGACTAAATGTAAAAGCTAAAACTATATGTCTTAGAAGAAAACACAGGTGTAGATCTTCAGAATCTTAAATGGGAAATAGTTTCTTAGATATGACATCAAAAGCACGAACAGCAAAAAAAAAAAAAAAAAAAAAAAAAAAAATAGGCTGAACATCATCAAAATTAAAACATTTTACAGTTCAAAAGACACCATCAAGAAAGTAAAAAAACACACGCACACAAAGTGAGATAAAATATTTGCAAATCGTATATTGTATAAGAGATTTGCATCCAGAATATAAAAAAAATTACTACTAAATAACAAAAAGACAAATAACCCAATTTATAGACGGGCAAAGGGTTTAAATAGACATTTCTTTAAGGAAGATATACAATAGACATTAAGAATATAAAAAGATGTTTGCCGTCATTAGTCATCAGACAAATGCCAGTCAAAATCATGAGCTATACCACTTCACATCCACCAAAATGACCAGAATTTTAAAAAGTTTATAGGGAAATTATAACCCTTATGCACAGTTGGTGGGAAAGCAAAATTGTGCAATTGCTTTGGAAAACTGTTTAGCAGTTCCTCAAGATATTAGAGTTTCCATATTACCCGGCAATTATATACCTAGGTATACACCCAAGAGAAATGAAGACTTGCGTATGAATGTTCAGAGAAACTATGTAATAACCGGAATTAAGAGTCCCAAACTGGAACCAACCCAAGTATCCTTTAGCAGGTGAATGATCAAACTACTGTGTGGTGTATTCATACCATGGAATCCTACTCATCAATAAAAAAGAATAAAGTATTGATACATGCAACAGCACGGATAAATTTCCATGCAATTAGGCTGAGTGAAAAAAGCTACACATGAAAAATTTTGGGGGGTGAATTATATGTTCAATATTTTCATTGTGGTGAGGGTTCCATAGATGATAGGTAGATGGATAGATAGATAGATAGATAGATAGATAGATAGATAGATAGACACAAACACCCACACATATGTACAGAAGCATATCAATTTTATTAAGAAAGTGAAAAGACAAATTACAGGATGGAATAAAGTTATTTGCAAGCCACATATCTGATAAGGGTTTAATATCCAGAATACATAAAAACCCTTACAACTCAACAACAAAAAGATAATCCAATTAAATAATGGGCAAATAGCCAACAAGACATGAAAACATGCTTGACATCCTCAGTCATTAGAAAAATACAAATCAAAACCAGAATGAGATACCACTTTACACTTACTAGGATGGCTATAACCTAAAAAACAGAAAGTAACAAGTGTTGACAAAGAGGTGGTGAAATTAAACCCTCATACATGCCTGGTGAGAATGTAAAATGGTACCAACACCATGGAAAAGTTTTGAAGTTCCTCAAAGAATTAAACATAAAAGTTATCATATAACCCAGCAATTCCAGTCTTAGCTATATACCTAAAAAAACTGACAACAGGAACTTGAACAGATACTTGTTTGCCAGTGTTTATTGTAGCACTCTTCACAATTAGTCAAAGGGTGGAAACAACTCACCCTTTTATCAACAGAGGAATGTGGTTTATCCATACAATGGAATATTATTCCACAAGAAAAAGGAAGGAAATTCTGATACATACTACAGCACAAATGAACTTTGAAAACATGCTAAGTGGAATAAGCCAGACAGAAAAGGACACATACTCTGATTCCACTTACATGAAATAGCTATAATAAGCAAAATCACAGAGACAAAAATTAGAGTTTACCAGGGGCTAGAGGGGAGGGGAAATGGAGAGTTACTCTTTCATGGGTACAATTTCTGTTTGGGGTGGTGGTTGTACAACAATGTGCATTACTTAATGCCACTGAATTATACACTTAAAATAGCTAAAATGGCAAATTTTGTGTTACATATACTCTACCACAATTTAAAACAATTAATAATGTAATATACCAAAAATCACTGAATTTTACACTTTAAATGGGTGAATTGTAAAGTATGTGAATTGTATCTCAAAAAAACTGTTTTAAGAATTCATCGGCCGGGCGCGGTGGCTCAAGCCTGTAATCCCAGCACTTTGGGAGGCCGAGACGGGCGGATCACAAGGTCAGGAGATCGAGACCATCCTGGCTAACACGGTGAAACCCCGTCTCTACAAAAAAAATACAAAAATCTAGCCGGGCGAGGTGGTGGGCGCCTGTAGTCCCAGCTACTCGGGAGGCTGAGGCAGGAGAATGGCGTAAACCCGGGAGGCGGAGCTTGCAGTGAGCTGAGATCCGGCCTCTGCACTCCAGCCTGGGCAACAGAGCCAGACTCCGTCTCAAAAAAAAAAAAGAATTCATCAACTTTCCTACGTTACATGTTTGCATTTTACTGCATATCAGTTATGCTTCAATAAAGCAGTTAACAAAATGCTGCAATGCATGACTTTGATAAAAATAAAAATTAGATTGTAAGGAAAAAATTAAATTCCAAATGCAGTCCCTTAATCATTCCAATCATACAGATTTATACAGTGCAGAAACTTGCAGTCGCTTTTCATTTCCCTGCTTCCCTGAAATCCATTCATTCCAATAAGAATAGTGTGTGCCCCACTCAGCACGTGCCAGCAGGCTGTGACCTCCAGCACACCATGTCTGAGTTTATTTACACTGGTCTCAGAAGGTGAGTGCTGAGGCACTGAGATTCAAGGGACATAGATGGGACAATGGCAACTCAAGCTCAACAAGCCTTGGTTTCTTTATCTATGAAATGGGAATAATCATATCTGCTTCTAAGGATTGATGGAGGCATCTTTCCAAAAGGCTTGCTTAGTAAGCTTCGAGTAAGTGGGGGTCTGATATCCTCCCATGAAGGACACATGGTCCTTGCCTGGACTTCCATATCGAGGGAGGGAGGAGAGAACTCAGAAGGGAAGGGCGAGGGAAGCAGACTGGCCTGGGATTGGTGTGGAGTCCATGTGCTTCTCAGCCCCTAAGAAGTTGTGGAGCAATGGGTGAGTGTGACTCGAGAGGGATAGGCAGCACCTGGAGGAGAAGGGGGAGCTGAATATTAGACAACAGAGGGGCCCGAAGTGGAGACAGAGTCCCCTGAACAGTAGACTTCTCAAAGTCCCTTCGGGCAAACGCTGGCCTTTGTCCCCAGGCCCACTGTTAGTAATGTATTCTGTCCCATCGCTGCAATGCGCCTCCTATCCTCACCTGCAAGAGGCAGTGAAGCTACCTGGCAAGGGGGTGCAGAGGAGGAAGAGGCTCAAGTTGCACCCCCACCCACTGTCTTCCCAGCCCCAGGTTCTGCTACTATAGCACCCCCTTCCCACATATTGCCCCTCAACCAGGGAGGATGTGCAGTGCCAGACATCCCTGGCCTGGCAGTCGGTGGCAAGGGGCTCTCTCTCTGTCCCTCGGTCTCCCCACCCCTGGGCTGTGATCTCCCCACACCTCTCCTGCCTGGGACCTAGCCATGCCCCCTGCCAACCTCCCAGATCTGTCCATCCCTTCAGGCCTTCAGCCCCCCAGGACCTAGCTCTGGACAGCCAGGCTGGTCTATGAATAGCACACAGCCCTTTTCCTTTCCAAATATAAAATGTTTGCTTTCAATCAGGGGCGTCTGGGGAAATGGAAATTATAGGATTGGAGAGTGTCCTTGGGTAAAGAAATACCTCGAATGCCGAAACCTCGCAGGGCCTCTGATTAGGGCTGGAATAATTCCTGCTGTAATATAAACAAGCCTCACTAGGCTAATGGGGGGCAGGGAGCGGGGCCGGGAAATAGGGGCACACGCCTCGTCTTTGTTCTCTTTCCTCCCAGCATGCCAGTGCAGCAGGGCTTGGGGGCCCGGGCCCGGGACATGGGGCAGCTCTGGGGGCCCCTCAGGACGTCAGAAACCTCAGCTTCCTGGCGTGCCGAGTGACCACTGGCAGGTGGCTGTCCTGAGGCCTGGTGTTCCCACACGGGTGGGTTGGGATAGATGCGGCGTCTATCTTAAAGGCTGTCTGGTCTAGTCCCAGCTCCTTGAACCCCTCCATGCTTCTGGGCATTAGGCTGGCTCTGGAATTTGGTGGAGTGACCAGGGCTGAAGCCAGCAAGGCAGAGGGCCGGTGCCAGAGAGAAAAGAGGGGAGCCTGGGGAAGCGGTGCCAAGCAGAAATTTCCCAAGTGGTAGGTCAGTCAACAAACATTGGTTGGCATCTTCTCGAGGCACCAGGATGTAATGGGGGTGAAAATGCTGTCCCCATCCTCAAGGGGCACAGAGTTGAGTGAAGAAATCAATACACCAACCGTAAGTGTTAGCAGTGTGGCACAGGGCACACGCCTGGGGAGGGAGGGCCTTGTTCCCAGGGTGGGGACAGGAGGTAGCAGCTCACTTGCCTTGGAGGGCTTGGCCCTCTCCTCAGCACTGTGCTGCCACCTCCTCATGGCATTCCTTGTCAAGGGCTCCCATTAGACCAACACCTCAATTTCCCAGAGCAGGGAAAGTCCTCGGAATTGCTAAAGATGTTTGATAACAGCCAGCATCAAAGCTCAGACTCATTATTTGTTTTCTTTTTTGCAGAGTGAACTCTCAAGCTAACTGCTCTTGCTTGACATCCAGGATTAAGGTGTGTGGCCACCTCCATGCAAAGCGTTCAGAGAAAGGAGGCAGGCCCAGGTGAGCACAGCTAATGAAACATAGAGATTGGAAAACTCTGGGGAGCATTCGTAAAAACTCAGAGGTCTCAGAATACGTGGTCATGTAGTTTAGGAACCTCAGAGGCCTGCAGAGGAACAGGACATGGTGGGTGGCGGGTAGTGGGTAGTGGGTGGGGGTGCTTCGCTTCAGTTCTGGCTCCCTGTCTCTGTGGCCTCAGGCAGCTCCTTCTCCATTTTAAACCTTAGTCTCTCATCTGTAAAATGGGTACAGTTGGTAAAGAAAAAGCCATCTGAGGTGACACTGAGGAAGAAGGATCATCAGGACACTGGGGTGAGCAGGCTGAAAGCCCTGGAGCCCCCCAATCCACGGCACAGGCTGGCTCCGGTGTCTTGGTCAGCACCAGCTCTCGGAGAGGCCACCCAGCTTGGCTTAATGTATGCTGGAGGCCCAGACGGGTCAGGGAGGAGGCAGACGGCTCAGCTGGTATCTTTGGAGAGAAGTGGAGGTGCCAGCAGGGTGCACAAATCACCTTGTTTTGTCCTTGGGATAGCGGGGGGGAAAGTTGAGAGCCCCTAGGTCTTGAGGGTGGGGGAAGCCTTGGGAACTGGGACCCATAGGTGAGGGAGGGGCTGAGAAAGTGCCCCAACCGCTCCTCCCCTGCCTCCAGGGGCTGAGCCTTGTCGGAGTGAGGCTGAGATCCGCTGTCCAGAGCAGGAAGGAGGAGGGGAAGAGGCGGCCAGGCCCAGCGTGGGACACCTGCCCAGTCTTCCCCTGGGTGGAAAAGAGCCCCGCCACGGCCTGCCAGGGGCTGCCGCGGACCCCCGCTGAGTGACTGAGGCGGGACTCACCCTTCACGCCCCTGTTCAGCCTCTTGGGTGAAAAACTTGAGAACCTGGCAGGCTGCAGCCGCCGGTCTCAGAACCAGCAGGGCCCAGCAGGAGGAAGCCGGCACCTGGAGTAGGCTTGGCCAGGGATGAGGGCAAGGGGTGGGACCCCTCCCCAGGAGGGTGGGAGCGGGAACACTCCCCAGGAATGTGATGGCAGCCTCGGCAGATGGCCCCCTGCCCGCCCGCCCGCCCTGGTCCGCCAGCGGTTCCGTATTTACACTACATTAATAATGGTTTAAACGTTCTCATAAATAGATGCTGATTAATTGGCAATCCATTTGCTGAAGCCCAGCCTGCCAGACGGTTTCCTGGAGGCCCGTTCCACATCCCTATAAACACCATCAGCGAGCAAAGCAGGCGCTAATGTACCGGGCGCCCAGCCCCCGCCCCCCCGGCCCCCGGAGCAATTCCTCAGGCCTGAAAGGGCCACCGACCCGCAGCTGCACCGGCTGCCTGGAATTCCCAGCCTCGGCCGTGGGAGGACGACTCCAAGGGCCCCTTTGGGGCAAAAGGGTTCCACTGCGTGGCAGGGAGGGCAGAGGCACAGTGGCCCGGCAGCCGGTGCAGTGGGGCGCAGCTGGCCCCCACAGGCTGTGCTGGCAGAAGCTTGCTGGCTGAGCTTGTCCCGCCTGAGCCAGTCGCGGCCCCTCTCTGCTGCCCCCAGTGGCCTGCAGGCCGCCATTGCACTGATCACTCTATACCACCCGGTCCAGGCCCTTGGGTCTGTGGGGATCTGGAGACCATTCTGGGAGAGTGGGTTGAGTCCCTCCATGCCGGGGTGAACCAAGTCCGGGCTCATGGCTGCTTTAGGGAGTAGTCACTGCCCTTCACTGCCCGTGGGCAGTCCGGCACCTCCCTGCTCTCTCTCGGTCTCCCTGGCCTGCGTGTGCACTCTCTTCTGTTCACCTGGCAGAGGCCCCTCTTCTGTACATTGGGAACCAGGTTGCGCCTTGTGCACAGGGTGTGGGGAGGAAGGGTATGCATTCATGCAAAAAGCAGAGCCACTGCACCCTACCTGATCTCTTGGCTCTCCTCTGCAAAGCTCCTGTCCCTTAGCAGGAGGGCTGAAGGAGGGCTCGCCCCCTGCCGCTGCGGCCCCGCCTCCCTCAGCTCCTCACCAACATAAACCGTTCTCTGCGTGCGCCCTGCATCCATTTCGCAGATGGGAACACTGACGCTTGACAGTCACCTCACCAAGGTTGCCGGCTGGCAAGTGACAGAGTCAGAACTCAAATCCGGCATTTGTCCCAGGGGCCCTGACCAGGGAGTCCTGCTGCCCCAGGATGGGTTGTGGAAAGAATGAATGGGAGTAGTGAATGAATGAATTTTACAAACCCAGGTCCAGGGAGGGAAAAGGATGGGGGAGGGGAGAGCCAAGGAGAGGGAGCCCCTCCTACCCTTTCCCTGATGATTGGTTTTTAAAGCTCGGGCAGACCCAGCCCGAGTGGGGAGGTCAAAGGTGGCCACTGATGGCTGTCACTCAAGCAAAATAGCCCCGTTTTCATTTTTCACTTGGGCCCAGACCCCTCCAAACAGACAGTGATTAGGCCCTGATTGAGCCTTTCCTCCGCCTGATGACTCCCACATGTGACCCGCTCCCAAATTACATGCAAATGTTCCGCGGACGAGCTGCTGAAAGCCCCCGCCCGCCCCTGCCTCCGCCCGCACCGCCGGGAGGGGCTGCAACCCGCCCCGCGCAGACCCCTTCTCCCGCAGACCCCCTCCCCGCAGGTGCGCGTCCAGGTCCGGCTTTACCTTACGTGCGTCCCCTCCGCCGTTCCGCGCGCAGGTGCGAGGCCTCGCGCTCCGCAGCGCCGCCTGCCGGTGACGTCTGGCCTCCGTTTGCTCATCTGTGAAGAGGGCACGATGGAGGCCAAAGGGTGCGTGTGGGCTTTGGCACAGCCTGTGCGCGGTGCATTGTGTTCTCCAACCCAAACGGGGATGGTGGCGGCGGCGAAGGCCATGACTGTAATTGCTGTTAGAGTCGTACAGCTGAAGTGCTACGAGCACCGACTGTGAGGCCAGAGTGCTAGGCTCAGAGGAGGCGCAGCACTCAGTGCCCACCGGCCTGGGGCAAGTTACTGGATCTGGCTGCCCCCGATTCTCGCCGATGGAATAGGGGTCACAAGAATGCCCACCTCACAGAGGTGTGGAGAAAGAATAAACACACTCATCTACAGTGCTTACAAAGGCACCGGCCACAGAGTATTACGTTTATAACTGATGCTGCGCAATTCTGGGGGCGCAGCGCATAAAGAGGGGACTTTGTGGGCAACAACCTGGGACGGGGCAGTCCTGCAGCCGGAACAGCCCCCATGTCTCACTGCCCCACACGGTGATCCCAGCAGCTGCTGTCCTGGAGGTTTCTGGGCGCCAGTCAGTCCTGGAAGCACCTCTGTGGCCAGCGCCTTCATCCTCAGTCAGTCCCGCGAGGTTGGTAACACCACGAGTTTCATTTTCAGAGGAGGACATTGTGGCCCAGAGAGGTTTGGCAGGTGGTCAGTGTTGGAGGTATCCTGAGGCTGGCCTCACCTGCAACTTGGGAGCTGAGGCCCTGGCCTGCAGAGGGCAGAGAGGACAGCTAGAGGAGGCTGCCTTGGGGTCAGCCTAGAGGCCTCAGCTCATCCTAGGCCAGCACCTCCTTAGATTATCCCATCTAGGCCCTCAAAGGGCAGGACTCCTCTCTGCAGCATCCTAGGGGTGCAGCCATACAGGGCCTGGTTACACGCCTCCTGTGACGGGGAGTTCAGTCTCATGCCTGGGAGAGCACTGCAGCCCTGAGTCAGGGGAGGGAAAGGACTTCCTATTGCACAAAGTCTCCTTAGCTTCAGGAACCATGCTTGTCTCACTCACTTGGGTCAATCACTGTGAAGAACACACTGAACACACATACACACACACGTGGAGAGGAGGAGGGAGAGGAAGAGAAAGTAAGACAGAGAGGAGAGAGGCCCACTCATGGACCCAGGGAAAGGTGCAGATCTGGGAGGGAGATGATCAGGGTGTGCAGTAAGTCCCCAGGGCAAAGGGCTTTCCGAGAGATTGGGTTGGGGTTGGGAGAATTTGTGCTTTGGGCTGGGGAAGAGGGGAGTGAGGCTGAGGCAGACAGGAAGGCAGGTCTTGGAAGCAGCAGAGCTGAAGAAGGAAGGAGCAGGCAGGTGGGGGGCAGAGAGTTGGGGCCTTTGGCTTCACCCATTTGAAGTGACCAAGAGCTCTTTCTGGGGACAGGCTGAGTGGACAGAGTGAGGAGGAAGGAGATGAAGACACGAGCACTGCCGGGCTACAGAGCGTTATTGGGCAGGTTGTGCACTGCACACAGGAGCTCCAAGGAGTCCAGCCAGCTCCTGCTGGACACACTCAGGGAAGGCTGTAGCCTGCGGCCAGGAGGGGCATCTTCCCCTGAATCCCACAAAGGTACGCTAACACTAGCAGGTCCTTGGGCAGGCTCTGGGGGAAGGGAGGGCACTCGGGAAGACTGAACTGCTGGCTGGTGGGTTTGTCTGTCTGTGAATTTTGAGGAGAAAAGGACCAGGGCCTGTGCAAATATTGGTTGGGGAGCAAGTCAGGACAGAGAAGGGACCCTGTGGTGACTTGCCTTGGGTCACAGGGCCAGCAGTGACACAGGTGGGAATTGCCCCCACCCTCTAACCATGCTGGCCACCCCTGCCCCTTGCACAGTGGCCCTCCATTCCTGGGCAGGAAGCCGGCTGAGCCCCTCCCTCGCCGGCAGGTGGGTGGCCCCTCATCAGCCTGATGTGGAAAGTGAAATAACTTCTCCCAATTACCCTCGAATCTGGAAACTTTTTGTGCCTCCGACATTTCCTCCAGCCTGGGAGTTAATCAGCCCTTTGGCTGTCCCCTTGCTGGGGCCGGGCGTGGGGGCACCAGGGGCAGTTGTGCCCTAGAAAATTATTTCTCATCACCAATTATTGCCCATTAGAGCTAATGGTTGCGCTTAATCACCGTACACTTATCTGGGGTTTTTTAAGCCACTGGAACGGCCTCCCCTCCACCTCCTCCCCCAACCCCAGTTCTCTCTTGAGCAAAGCTGAAGCCATTGCCAGAAATATATATTTTTTTAACCAAATCACACATCTGATACCGTTTTGTTTGAAAAATGAGCTGCCCTCCCCTTTCTCGTGTCTGCTGGTCACACAGCTTGTGAAGTTGCGGGACAGCAATGGGACCTCCGTGGGGTGCATTCCCAAGGCCTCTGGGGGAGGTGAGACTCTTCCTCCCCAACAACTCTGCAAGGGGGAGGATACTTAGCCCCAGTGACAGATTAGGAAACTGAGGCTCGGAGGGATGTGCTGAAGGTCACCAAGGAATTATGTGAGGCAGCATGAGTCAGCCCCGAGCTTTTTCTGCTTCAGTCTAGGTGCCAGAGAGGGAGCAGGAAGGCAGTCCTGGGGAATTCTCACACTGTTGGAATTGGGACCAGGTGAGTCAGGTGGAATGCGGCTCACCCACAGCAGCCCTGCTAGGCCAGGACATCAAATCAAAAATTCTTTTGAAAACATTATTCACATGTCCAACCAAGAAATGGACAGACTCAGATGTTCCACTCTGCACACACAAAACCTTTGGTTCATGTGGGCAGTTCATGATTTTCTTGGGCAGAAATCTGCTCCACAATCTCTTTCCAAAGAGATGCCAGAGCCTCTTTGAGCCTTGGTTTCCTAATCTGCAAAATGGGGCTCTGATTCCTGAAAGAGCAGGGCTGCTGTGAGAACTCTAGGTGCTGCCTTGCACCTGTAGCTAGTGTGGAGGGTCAAGGAATGGGCACAGAGGGGCCTGGGAGCAGCTCTGTCCCTAGAGGGATGGCATGAGGAGGGCTGCAGACAGGTAGCAGGGTCACAGGGCTGTTGCCTGCTGCCACAAGCCAGGGCCTGAGACCACACGGTCCAACAAGCTAACTTGTTCCATTGACCATTGCTGGAAACCTGACAGCCTCATGCAAAGCCTTGTGGGGCCTACAGAGGTGGGTTCACTCATTTGAAAGTTCTTCAAGATCTCCAAGCTGGGCACACAGCAAAAGAAAAGACAGGAGGCCAATCCCCACTTCCAGGGCACTTAGGAGTGGATCAGGGAGAGGGAGGATAAACAGGTATCAGATTAGTCACCCAGATCACTCCAGCTCAACCTACAAAAAAGCATGATGGAATGACAAGCTATTATAGAATATGATGTGGTGTGTGTATGTAAGGTCTTGAATGCATGCACACATCTTGTGTATCTGGCTCTGTCTGCTGAGAGAGCTCTGAAGCAGACACCTCAGTGGCAGTGAGCACACCCTGTACCCAGATGTTGGTCTCTAATACCATCCATGGGAATGAAATCCAGGGCTCCTTGGAGAAATGGCTGATTCCAAACTTGGGGCAGGAACAATATGTTATTAGCCTGGAACATGTTGTTATACACTAAAAAAAGAAGATTATACACTGTTTATACAGGTATATAATACCTGACCCCAGACCAGATGTGGTGGTGAAGGGGAAAGATATGCAACAAAGGGCCGCATTGCATCAGGGCAGCACTGTGTCACTTGACAAAACTGTGGCAGGTTTGTGGCTCTAAAAAAAAGACTTTCTCCCCCTCTGTTGCCCAGTTGAGAGCCAGCTGGGAAATGTTGGGGGAGGATTTGGGTGGAAAAATCAACATTTTGCAGGCATTGTGGCAAAGATTGGCTCAGGCAAAAGTCATAAATGGCTGATAAATCTGGTAGAAAGCTTTGACAAGGAGTTGGGTGTTTGCACGCTCTGTAAGTGTCTCCTCATAGACCGGGTATTCATTGCAAGGAGCGGGGAAAAGTTATACAGTGGAGAAATCAGGACCCACCCTGACAGGGTGACAAAAATCGACCACTGACCACCATGGGGGGGGGCAGGTGGGCATCGGGGGCCACCAGTTGTGATGCCCTAGAAGTGCACATCCCTAACACCACTGACACCAGGTTAGAAGGCACAGCCCACACCCAAACAGGAGGAAATGCAGACAAACTCCAAGTGAGAAACATTTCACTAAAAACACTGTATTCTTCAAAAATGTCAATGCAATGTAAGATGACAAAAGATTTTGGACACCATTTCAGGCTGAAGGAGACCAAAGAGACAAAACAACTGAATACAATACCTGACCATGGATCAGATGGGGTGATGGAAGGGAAAGACATGCTATAAAGGGCAGCATTGCATCAGGGCAGCATTGTGTCAGTTGACAAAATTGGCACATGGATGGCAGATTAAAGTGTTTTGTCAATGTTAATGTTAATTTCAATGTCACCAAAGTCAAGAACGGAGCTGTAGTTACATAAGAGCATAACTCTATTTTTGGGAAATCCACACCAAAGTATTTCGGGGTCAAGGGCTATGACATTTGCAATTTACCCTCAAAATGTGTCTCACAGAGGAGAGACACAGTGATAGAGACAGAGAGAAAGAACAAGAGCAAATCACACAGTAAATAATACAAACTTAACAGTAGGTGAGGAGTACGCAGGTGTTTTTGGTCCCATTCTCCTCCCTGCAAATTTTCCATAAATTGTATATTGTTTTCAAATAAAATGTTTTTTAAAAAGTGATGTGGGTAGGGGACGCCTTGAGATGCAAGTGGTCGGGGATGAATGCTCTGAGGAAGAACATTTGGGCAGAGGCCTGCAACATGAGAAAAAATCATCCAGTGATCCAGAGAAAGGGAATGGCATGTGCAAAGGCCCTGGGGTGGGAAGATAGGTTGGGTGTGCTTGTGCTCGAGACAGAGTGGTGTGCGGAGGAGGAGCAGGGAGACAATGAGGCTGAGGATGTTGGTGGGGACCAGGCAGGTCCTGGTGGGGAATTGGGGATTTAGTCTTAGTGCAATAGAGGCAATAGGTGGCTGCGCATAACCCCAGGGATGCCACTGGGTGAGAAAGAGCTCCTCCTTTGCTTATTCAACAAATATATATTGAGCCCCTCTCATGTCCTGGACTACTTGGGAAAGGTGATGGTGCAGAGAGAGCTTCTAGTGCTTTGGGAACAGTCACTAGGTAGATGGAGAACGTTCTGCTATGAAGAGGGGCAGAGATTTGCCCTGATTATAGTTTCAGGGTCTAACAGTCAGGGTGGGCTGGGTTCCATTGCAGTAACAAACAAGCCCAACATCTCATGTCTGCACATACAAAAATGCATTTTTCAGTCAGTTACATGATGTGCCTTCACGGGCCAGCCCATCAGTCACTCAGGGGAAGGGGACAGGGCTTCTACCCTGAAGCTGCACATGTTTCTTCTGCTCACATTTCATTTCCCAAGCAAGTCACACAGCCACACCTAACTTCAAAGGGACTAGGGACATGCCCAGAATGAAAGGGAGAAGCAGGTGTTTAGGAATAGCTGCAAAGACAGCCACAGGGACAGAAGGAAGCTTGCAGCCTATACAGCTGTCCATCCAATGTTTGGCTGGGAATGCGCCATAGGGACTAGCAGTAATACTTCGGCCTGGCACGTGACAGATTCCAGACCAGCAAGGCTTTCTGGCCCCAAGTGGCCGAAGTGGGCAGGTAGGTAAGCTAAATGATCATTAGTGGGAAGGAGAATGGCCTGGGACTGGGACCCTGGGGAGGGACACCACCATGTCCGCAGCAGGCAGCTAAAGTGACAAGAGGCCTGGGGAACTGGGGCTGCTAGACTCAACTAACAGCCTAAGTAGAAAGTAGTGACATCTACTCACTGTCCCCTGTCTCTGAGGGCCAGTCCTGGGGCAGGAGTAGCTGATGGAGTCCTAGGGCTAGGAGAGCAGAACTGGGTCCCTGGGAGGGGTGGGAGCATGGCAGAGATCAGCAGTAAGGACAGAAAAATGGGGAGGGCTGCTTGATGGGTGATGAGCTCCCCGTCATGCAGGGCATGCAAGTAGAGCAGCAGATGCCCAACATCTAGGGAAGCTGTAGAGGAACTTCCTGGGATCCAAGGGCCCTTCCTTTCTCCCAGAGTACATTTCTAGTGAGAATGGTGGGGGAGAGCCAGGTAAGAGAGGGAGCGTGTGTTCGGAGAAAGCAGGTAATGGGAAGGGCAGTAAAACTAGGGCCATTGGGGGTAAATGAGGAATGACCTTAGCCATCTCCATCAGTCCTCTACCTCTCCCCAGCTTGGGGGCCACCCCTCCAACTCAGTCACTGTGGGTCACCTCTGTCTGTGGCCAGGCCCTCCGAGTTTCCCGTCATGAACAATGCCCCTGAGAGACCCTAAGGCATGTTGCAGGGACGAGCAGAAGACGGGCTGCTCACACCATCCCTTCTAACACCATGGGGCATGGCCTCAGAATGTTTCAGTCTTGTCCTGAGTACCTTGGGGATGTCAGCGGCTCTGCACAAAGTCAGGCCACGGTGCTACCCACGGGCTGTGATGTGCGGCCAGCAGCAGGCAGTCAGTGGAGCTCGGTGAGTTTGTTATTTCTGTCTCCAGCCCTCAGTCCAGAACACAGGGCTACAACCCTGAATGCCAGGAGGAGGAATCAGCCAGTTATCCGTGGTCAGACCCGGAGGTTGCAGAGAAATAACTTTGTTGTTTGTACAGGGGTCCCTGGAGGAATCAGAAAAAACAGCTGTTCTGAATTCAGACCCCTGAGTGGCCTGGCTGGCCGTAGTATCCCCACTTTCTATTGCCCCAAGGGAAGCCCTGTGCTTGGCTGGGCTGGTGTTCCATCTGTGACCAGGGGAGACACAAAAGGCCTACAGCCCTGGGGAGGGAGCAGGTTTCTGTGGAACTAAGGAAACTCTAGAAAATCTATTGTACAACGTGTCTGGGCCACCTCCGTCTGTAGACCCTGGAAGCACTTGGCTCATTACCTCACTCTCAGCTCTGAATCCCACCGATCAGGGCCGCAGCCACAGCAGAACAGCTCTGCCTCCACTCGGACGTTCCTGCTGAAGCCCCCAGCATCACCCTCCGGGCGTCCTGAGCGGTGGCACCTCTACAGTGGAGACCCATCCATCACAGAGCCCATCAACGGCCCAGCGCCACCCGGAAGGGGCCAACGCCGATGTCAACTAGGGCCACTCAGAAAGCCGCCAGGGCGCGGCCCCAAGGGCAAGATGGATGGGCGTAACCAGCCACTTTAAGGCTGTGTTTATGGGACATCCAAACAGCTGGCCAATCCCCCGGGACCATCACTCACCCGGCTACCAGGGGTCCCTGACAGGCTTGGAGATTGTGTTGCCGCCTTAACTCCGGCAGCACTTAGAGTCTTAGCCTATCAGGCTGAGGGATCCCGTCCCAGCCACCGGCGCTTGACAGATGAGGCACCTGAGCCCCAGCAAGGAGGGCACGTGGCTGCCAGGATCACCCAGGCTGTGAGCAGAGGATGGGCTTGAACCTGGTCCCACCTCCAGCCAGGGCTCCTAGAGCCCTCCAGTCTCCTGTGCACACACCCAGGCCTTAGCTTGTCTCCGGCACTTGTAGTAATGGAGGGCTTGTCCACCTGGATTTACGAGCTCCCTCTAGAGACATACCTGATTTTTGATTTAGTCATGTTCTCATGTTCTACTCAGGGGAGCCCAGAGAGGAGCTGCACTTTTACTTCCTTGAGGAAATGACCTCCCCTTCCTTCCTTCCTTCCTTCCTCCCCTCCCTCTTTCCCTTCCTTTGTTCCCTCTTTCCCTTCCTTCCCTCTTTTCCTTCCTTTCTTCCTTCTTTCCTTTCTTCCTTCTTTCCCTCCCCTTCCTTCTTTCCTTCCCTCTTTTCCTTCCTTCCTTTTTTCTTCCCTCTTTTCCTTTCTTCCTTCTTTCCATTCCTTCCTTCCCTGCCTCCCTTCTTTCCTTCCCTCCCTCCCTCCCTTCTTCCCTCCTTTCTTTCCTTTCCTCTTTCCCTCCCTCCCTTCCTTCTTTCTATCCTTTCCTTCCCTCCTTTCTTCCTTCCCTCTGTCCCTTCCTTTCCTTTCCCCCTTCCTTCCCTCTTTCCTTCTTTCCTTCTTTCCTTCCTTCTTTCCCTCCCCTCCCCTTCCTTCCTTCATTCCTTCCCTCCCTCTTTCCCTTCTTTCCTTCCTTTTTTCTTGCTTCCCTCTTTTCCTTCCTTCCTTCTTTCCCTCTTTCCCTTCCTTCCTTCCCTCCTTCCTTCCTTCCCTCCTTCCTTCCTTCCCTTTTTCCCTTCCTTCCTTCCCTCCCTCCCTCCCTTCCTTCTTTCTTTTCCTCCCTCCCTCCTTTCCTTCCCTCCTTCTTTCTTTCTTTTCTTTTCTTCCTTCCTTCCTATTTCCTTCCTTCCTTCCTTCCCTCTTTCCCTCCTTCCCTTCCTTCCTTCCTCCTCCCTCCCTCCTTCCTTTTGATAGATGAGGCTGTTGATGTAGGAAACAGAGAGCATAGAAAATCTAGCCCAAAGTCACTACCTACACCTCAAACAGCCCAAAGAAGTCAGTAGATTGGGGTTTCTGAGGAAGAAAGAATCTGGTGAGTAAGGAGGTCACCCCACTTCATAGCAAAGCTTGTTTTTTCCTGGGGAGGAGGGTAGGAGGGTTAAAGAACACAGGCTCGCCTCACTCTGTCTCTTTGATTTTACCTCCTCCTCACAAGTCTCCATGTCTCCATGTGTGAAGTGGAGTCGCTAACATGTATAGGGCTGGGTGAGCGGGGAATGAGATGGTGGGTGTACCATTGATTTCCTCATGATGAGCTGCCTTGTAAAACCAACAAGTATTGTTCCTAATAAAAACAACATGAGCCAGACACCACAACTGTTTCTCTTAAAGTGCCATTTTAAGGTAGTCAGCTTCAGAAAGAAATTTGTTACAAAGAACAATATACAAACCCATATGCAAACATTATCTCAAAATGGATCAAAGACCTAAACGTAGGAGATAAAACTACAAAGCTCTTAGAAGAAAACTAGAAGTAAATCTTCATATCCTTGGATTCTTAGATATGACACCAGAAACATAAGCAACAAAAGAAGAAACAGATACATTGGACTTCATAAAAATCAAAAACTTTTGTGCCTCAAAGAACACCATCAGGAAGGTAAAAAGAAAACTCACAGAGTGGGAAAAAAATATTTGCAAACTATATATCTGATAAAGGTCTTTTGTCCAGAATATAAGAAGAACTCAACAGTAAAGACAAATAACCCAATTTTTTTCAGTGGGCAAAGGATCTGAATAAATATTTATTCAAATATTTTTCCAAATATTGGCAATACAAATGCAAATACGTGCATGAAAGATGCTCAATAGCACTGTGCAAATGAAGTCCACACTGAGATACCACTTTATAGCCACGAGGGTGGCTAACATCAAAAGGACACATGATAACAAGCATTGGTGAGGATGCAGGTAAGGTGAAACCCTCATATATTGCCAATGGGAACACAAAATGGTACAGCTGCTACGGAAAACAGTTTAGCAATTCCTCAAAATGCTAAAAAGAGTTAACCGTATGACCGCAATCCACTTCCAGGTGCATGCCCAGGAGAAATGAAAACATCCACATAAAAATGCGTACGTATGTTTATAGCAGCATTCTTCACAATAGCCAACAGACGAAAACAACCCAAGAGTTAACCAACAGATGACTGGATAAAGAAAATGTGGCAGACACATACAATGGAATATTATTTGCCCACAAAAAGGAATGAAGTGCTGATTCATGCTGCAATATCAATGGACCTTAAAAACATCATGCTAAGTGAAGGAAGCCGGGCACGAAAGGACAAATAGCATAAGATTCATGTATACAAAATGTCCAGAACAGGCAAATCCATAGAGGCAGAAAGGAGATTGGGGGTTGTCAGGAGCTTTGGGGACACAGTGTAATTTAGGAGTGACTGCTAACAGGCATGGGGTTTCCTTTTAAGGGGATAAAATGCTCTGGAATTAGTGATGATGACTGCACAACTCTGAATACTAAAGCTATTCAATTGTATACTTTAAAACAGTGAATTTTATGTTATGGGAATTATATCTCAATAAAGCTATTATGTCTATTAAAAAGTAGTTATCCGAGCTGGTGCTAGGCAGTGCCTCAAAGCCATTTGTGAGAATTCCTGCTTTTTTCATTCTGGCTGCAAGTTGCTGTCAGGTGGGTGAGGGCTGCAGGATTTTATAGGGGAGTAGGGATTCCTCCACCATTTGGTTCCAAACCTCCTTCAAAACCCTGCAATCATTGGGAGTAATTAATGACTATTTGGAATTTTTTAACAGAGAGACCAGCCCACATGTGGTTAATAAATAAAGGGAAAAATTGTCCATCAGAACCTACAATGATATGTGAGTTTAGCGTGCTGCAATATTTGCAATGGAGACATTAAAAACACTGGAAGCAGCCCTCCCAAGTGCTCACAGTCCTTGGCAACGTAATCCCCCTCTTGAGAATATTTGTCTTATCATAATTACTTAAAAAGCAAGAAGCTGTATGCATATGATGACCTATCTTAGGGCTGGAGGAACAACAGACCCTTCCCACGTTTCAAATCAGAGCACCGAGGTATAGAGAGGTCGTGGCCAGCTTGGGAACATCCAGTGGGTGAGTGGCGTGGCTGGGGATGGCCATGGTGTCATAACCCTTTCTGAGCTATGTCCACCTCTTCATGTCAAACAAGCTTCACAGACATTAGAGGAAGCCTAAATCCCAGGGGGTGTGGCAAAGTCAAGAGTGGCCCACCGATTAGGCAGAAGATCATGAAAACTTTGAAAAGGTAGGACGGGGAAAGCTTTACAGCAGAGGAAAACGCCCACGGAGGACTTGAGCGGGACAGCTGTTTTCCGTGTGTTGGCCTCTCACAGCGTACCTGAGGCCAGCAGGGGCTAGAGAATGGGGCTCAGCCCACAGAGGGAGTCACAGAAAGCCCTCGTGTGATTAGAATACAGGGCATTTAAGGCAGAGACCTGGTTGAACATCCTAGAGAAAGGTGGGCTGCACTTAGTGCCAGCAGGAAGCTGCTGCCACCAAAGCTGGAGGACAGAGAGCAGTGGCTCCACTGGTTCAGATCATCCAGGGCAACTGCAGAGTGCTTGGGCCATGCACGTCTCTGGGCACAGATGAGAGGGAGGGACACCTGCCAGCTTCTCCCCTCCACCTCCGTCTCCCACACGGAAGGGAGGTGAGGAAGGGCTCGAGGGCAATGGGCCAGTGGAAAGGGGAAAGAGGAACGTACCCCTTCTGCTGGGCCACTGTGCAAATCAGGGTCCCAGACTGGGTTTGGATGCAGGTTGATGGAGCTTGGGAGGTCAGGGTGACCGACCACTGTCTATGCCTCATGTCACAAGCCCGTGCAGGCTCCGCCACACCCTCCACTATGATTCACTCCTTTTCCCTTCCATGGATTTCTTTCTTTTCCTTAGTCGAATTTACTTCAAAGGAGCCTTTTTACCACTACTATAAAACCCAACAGAACTTGCCATAAACTGAAGCATAGCCAGGAAAGTGAAGACAACAGGAAGCAAACGATGAGATTAAATTCTAGCACTGCAGAGCTTGGAGCCTGAGAGATCCGCTGCTGCGGGCTTGCTCCCAGAGGGGCCCAGAGGGTCGGCAGGGGGTGCTGCCCCTCCGCAGGGACCGCACTGTTAGGACGCCCTGTGTCTGTGCACTCTGAGCTGATGGGCAATGTCACGGGCATCAGTTCTCTACTCTAGGAAGCACCGAGGTCAGAGAAACCAGAGAGAGAGGGAAGGGGACCCACTCAGGGCTGCATGCCAGGTGCTGCCAGTGCTAGACCCAACTGGGCCCTCCACGTCCTCTCACGAAGTTGAAGCACTTCTTTTGTGGGTGTGGATGTTTGCTGTGCTCCTCTGCTCCCCTTCCTGAGAACATCCACGTCCCACCAGAGAATGAAGAAGCCCCCCGTGTTGCTGAGCAGAGCTCTTCCTGCCTCCGTGCAGGGCATTTTGCTCGGAGCCATCCTTTGTGTGACTCTGCAGGTGGGGGTGGGGGCTTGAAGCAAGAGACTGTAGCCTAGTGTCACCGGGAGTCAAAAGCCTTTCCTGAAAGCATCCTGCAGCTGTCAGAAGGCCAGCCTCGGCAGGCGGCTGGTCCATTAGTGGAGGCAGGTGATTTGTATTGCTGGCTGCTGCTTGTATAAACAGAGGGCTTAGGGAGCTCAAGGGGGGCGAGGAAGGTGGGGGTTGCACCGTGTGCACCTGAGCCGGGAGGGCTTGGCCCAGCAGCTGCCGCAGTCGCTGGGTGTCCTTCCCTCGACAGATACCAGGGTCTGTCTGTGCTCTGCCCACATCAGCACTTGGGCACAGTGACGAGGCCAGGTGCCACAACAGGGTGTGTGGCTGCACACAGAGAGAGCCAGATAGAAATATATGACCAATTCAACCACACCTATGCTCCCGTCAGCACCTGGGATGGAGGCTCTGAGCCTTCGGGGACACCCTGTAGGGTCCTGATGCCCCAAATCCTCTCCCACCTCCTGGCCTGGGCACCCTGCAGAAATCTTTGCACGAAATTGGTGTCCAGTTCATTTCAACTCAGCTGGGCTTCATGTGGCAGCTTCTCTGTCCTCCCCCCATCCAAGGGGGCACTCAGATGCCTCCTTCAGGGTCTCTCATCAGCCTGTGCCCCCACTCCCAGCACTTACAGCGCGGCTTCATGATGGTCTGTTTACAAGTCTGTCTTCCGCACCAGACTGAGCGGTTCTTGAGGGATTTTAATGACCTCCACCTCCCACCGTCAGCACTAATCAGTGTTTCTTGAATGAATGGATAAAGGAATGAATGAATTCTTGAACATGTACCATTTGCCAGGCTCTGTGTGGAGGCTGCAAACAAGACAGGGAACTGTATGTTGGACGGTAAGGTGGTGGTTGATGGGGTGCAAGATTCTGGGAGACATGTTGAGATGGGGCAGGAGCTTCCTGAGCAAGGAGCTTAGAACAAAGACCTGAGGAGGTGAGGAAAGGAGCTATGTGAATGGACATCTGGGGAACAGTGCTCCAGGGAATAGCACATGCAAAAGCCCTGGGGAAAGACCAGCCTGGGGGATTCAAGGAACAGTGAGAAGGCTAGCTAACATGACCAGAGTCCAGTGAGGGAGGGTTCGATTCCCGCCCTGGAGAAGCTCCTGGCTTAGTGGGCTGATCCCATTCCATCCATTCCATCTCATAGGAAATGTGGTTTTAGTTGGCTTCACCTGTAATTTGCTAGCCCTGACTAGGAGCCATAGGAATGATATTGAACTTCATCAATCCTAGTCCCTCAGATCTGTGACTGCTTTCCTAAGAGCTGTGAAGTGTTTTGTTTCTTCTCCAACCACAATTACATGTGTCAAAAACGTCTGGAGAATCTGCTGGGGCCACCTCTTTCCCGAAACCTAACCTCCTTGGGCTCCTGGGTTACTCCCTGGGCTCCTGGGCTCCTCCCTGGGCTCCTGGGTTCCTCCCTGGGCTCCTGGGCTCCAGGCCATCAGCACTCAAGAGAACTCTTCTCAAACTTGGGCCCCAACGGGCTGTGCCCCTGAGAAGAGCCAGCGGGAGGCTCCTACCACCTTCAGCAATGTTTCCCCAGGGCAGAGGTCCCCAGAACGTGGTCCCATATGCTCTTGGAGAAAAAAAGAGTCAGATACCTTTAGGAAATGCCTGGAGGTAAGCATCACAGGTTCTGATGGGTCCAGCCCACCCCCACAGCCAGCCCCATGTCCTCTCCCCACTCTCACTGGAAGGGCAAGAGAGCCAGACCCTCGCTTTAATTTCCAGTCAAGGAGGGTAGGAGAGGGGCCGGCAGTTCTGGCCAGTGAGACAATGTAGAAAAAACTCCCTGTGAAGGAGGAGTCTGAAAGAGATTTATCCTCCCTAAGGAGATGAAAGAGGCTGTTCCAGGTGCCACCTCCAGCCTCAGATACACACATTCCATGTCCTTGCCTTCGGCTGTGGTCCTGTGTGCATGTGATGTCTGGAGCTGTGGCAGCCACCTCATGACCATGAGGGAAAGGCCAAGAGTACTTCAGAGTTCCTGGCCTGGTGCTCATGGGGAGAACAGCTGCATCCCCCGGTGCTGTGTGGGTCCCGGCTCTGGCTCGTGTCACAGGATTCTGACCCACGTTACCTCCCCAGGAAGCCCTCCTGGGCCACCTGAGCCAAAGTTGTTGACCTCCTGGCCCATGACTTGTGTGACTTTCTTCAACTTGCTTTCTCTTTAAAAGGATTGTTTTCTGTCTAGATGTCTCCTTTTGGCTTTCCTCCTTGGAACACCAGTTCAGGGGCTCAGAGGTTGCACTTGTTTTGCTCATGTGTACCTCTGCTACTTGGAGCAGGGCCTGGCACAGAGCAGGTGCCCAAATATTTGTTTAGTGAATGAGTGAGTACTCTGCCTGCAACAGTGCGCTCGGGTGGGACCATCACTAGATGGCTCTCCCGCTTCCTGTGTTCTTGTCGGAGTTGGGAAGGGAGATCTGTGAGCCGAGCACAGTGACTACCTGGAGGCTGCAAGCCTGCAAGTAGTGGGAGGGAAAGGGGAGAAGTTTGTGGATCCCTCAGCCTGCCCACCTGCCCAGTAAGAACCAGCACCCACCTCCTGATGAATTTTTTGACATCCTGTTACCACCTAATACCTCAACTACAATTGAGGAAGGCAAAGGAAATTAACACTTAATTTTTTAAAAGGTGCATTTCAAGGCTGGGCACTGTGACTCATGCCTGTAATCCCAGCACTTTGGGAGGCCAAGGTGGGCAGATCACAAAGTCAGGAGTTCCAGACCAGTCTGGCCAATATGGTGAAACCCCGTCTCTACTAAAAATACAAAAATTAGCTGGGTGTGGTGGCAGGTGCCTGCAGCCCTAGCTACTCCGGAGGCTGAGGCAGGAGAATCGCTTGAACCTGGGAGGCAGAGGTTGCAGATTGCAATGAGTGGAGATCGTGCCACTGCACTCCAGCCTGGGCGACAGAGCGAGACTCCGTCTCAAAAAAAAAAAAAAAAAAAGGTGCATTTCAATAGACAAGTGTCAAGGCGTAGAGACACCAGACGACGTCAGGTGGCCCTCAGACGCCTGCACAATGAGGCAAGTAGATGTCGGAATTAAAGGCAGTCAGAGGCGCAACTGTGTCCCGCCAACACCTTCTCTAGGCATGTGCAACCTGGGAATTACTGCTGGGTGACAACGGCGCATCTGTGCGGGCCTGCGCAGTGCCAGGCAAGCTGCCGTTTCCCAGGAGACCCAGCAGGGCTTTACGAAGTAGGGTGTGGCTGTCCCACGTCTCCCATAGGCATTGCCTTCTTGGAAAAGTCAGAGTACATGGGAACCGTGGAAAAACCACTCATGTTTGTGTATAAAACAGTGTATGAACAGGAGCGCAGGCACGGATACTGACTCTCTCCACGTGTACTCTCCCCAGGTGGGTGTATGTGGGACCCTGTCTAGGGGAGGACGCTGAGCTGGCCCTGGCACTGGGAGTCCTGCACCTTCAGTGTCTCAGTCCCTCTCAAACGGCCCCCTCTGGTCTCCAGCCTGCCCCTGCTCTGGACCCCCAGACCTGTCTCCCGTCGGCCCCTTCTTGCAGCAGCCCTGCCCCCACTGGGGTGCTGGATCCTAGTCCCCCGGCAGCCAGGAGACGGGCCGGGCCTACCCGGGCCCAAGGCCGGGGGCCCCTGGTGTCAGGCTGGGCAAACCCCCCTGCTGGGGCTGGGCACTGGCTGAGCAGGCCTCCGGCGCCCCCCAAGCCGGGCCTCCCGAGGCGCACCGTGGCCTGCCCGGCACAGTCAGGGGCTCGGCAGGCGGTGATGGATGGGTGGAGGAGGCTCCGTCCCGCCGGCCTCGCAGACATTCCTCCCCGCAGATAAACGCGGGGGCTGCGGACGCCCCTGCAGGGCCAGCGGAGGGGCGCTCCTGAGAGGCAGGAGATGAGGGGCCTCTGTATATAATAAAGGTGAAAGAGTGTCATCCAGACATTTTTATGCTCTTTCCGAGGCCCCAACTGCCGTGAGGCCGGAAGGAAGGAAGCAGGGCTCTTAGCGAGTGGCTGGAAAGTGGCTGCTTTGAGGAAGCCTGAGAAGGGCGCGGGAATGGAGGCACAGCCTGGGGCCCCCTCTGCAACCCGAGTCAGCTCCAAGCCCCTCCTCTACAGGAATTCTGGAGACGCCTGCAGGTGCCATTGGCGGCTTGCTTGGGCACTCTGAGCTGGTTTCTGTGCACACTTAGCCAGCGGGACCAGGTCAGTGGCGGGTCCAGCCCAGGTCCCCACGTGGGCGCCTCAGGCCACCCCTAGCAGGGCTCTGGGCCAATTGCCTGAGCCAGGTTTGAGGATCGCCCAGCTTGTCACAGCCTCGGGCTGCTGAGCATCATCCCATAACACAGGTGCTCAGAGGCCTGGGCCTGACCTGCCTGTGACAGGAGGCCCATTCTGGTACGGCGTAGGGGTCGGTGAGACCCTCTTACAATGGGGCTGGCACTTAGTGGGTGCTCACTAACATTTTAGCTCTCTCCCCTTCAATGCCCCTCCCTCCTTCTCTCCCAGGTCTGCAGTGGATGGGGAATGGAGTCTCTATCTCACACACGAGAACCTGAGGCTCAGGCCACCTGAGGCCACAAGTAGGGAGAGGACCGCAGAGCTGGGGCTGAGGACTCTCACCAGCAAAGGCCCCAGCCATCTGAGTGTCCAGGGCAGGGGACTCGTTCATCCTCACAGGTCTGGTGCCCTCTCTTCAGCCAGCACCCAGGTCTGTTCAGCCTACCGACCACCTTGGTGTTGGGATCCTCTCAGTCCATCAGCCTATTACCCTACAGCTCTGGGGCAGCCCGCAAATGTAAGGGTAAGATAATGTGCAACAAACCCCGGGGCAGGGGTTGAATGAACCCATGGAGAGGAGGGGCCGCAAGCCTGGAGCCACTGGAGGCAAGAGTCCTACAGGAAGATCCCCAGGCCCGTGTGAGGCTGGGGGACCCATCGTGCACTCAAGGCAACCCCGCAACACTGGCATTATTATTCCCATTTTATAGAGGAGTAAACTGAGGGACAAGAAGTGAACAGCTCTGCTCAAGATGTCAAAAGGGCAGAGTTGTGGATTCAAACCTGTGTGCCTCTGCCTCGAAATCTAGAATTCTTTGCACCACCCCACACAGCATGAACCCTCAGCCAACAGACATTAAGTGCCTGCTAAATGAATGAAAAAAGAAGCTCCTCTTGGAAAAGGAAATTGGAAATGGTCTAGCATTCGATCCACAGCACAGAGCTGACCCAACGCCAGGCAAGGGCCTACACAGAGCTCAGAGTTTTCCAGAAAAGCAGCTGAAGGGATATTTGTTATGAGCCACTCAGGAGTGGAAGAAACAGCATATTCTTCAGCTTTTTAGTATCGTCCTAATCCTGATGGCGAACCCCATCCCACTGAGCCAGATCAGTATTGGTATCCCAGTCTGCAGGGGTCCCCAGCAATGGGCCCTGATCCTCTAGGGACCCCGAGAAGCCAATGGTTTCAGCTCCTTGCCATCCCAAAGCAACCTGACTATGTAAGTGGGAGCAGCTGGGGCTCCTGGCTCCTGCAGAGGAGGACTGGGAGGGCCCCAATCCTCTCTAAACCCTGCTGCCTTATCCTCTCCTTGTCCCCAACAGCCTGAGCTTGCCAAAGACCTGCGGGATGCGACTGTGAGGTGGAGAGTGAGCCTTTCTCAAGGATATTGTAGCTGGAACCTGCTGCACCTGCAGCAAACCCCACCCCCACCCTGACTTCTCAGCCCGTGGCCAATAGCTCCCTCTGTCCTTTCACAGTGGAGCTGGGTTCATACCAGGCAGGTCATAAAGCCATCACCATGGTCCTTTCTTAGAAAGTCCTTGATGCTGAGCGCTCTGCCGCTTGGAGATAACAAATGGGTTCGTGTCGGGGCCATTTGGGTCTGTCCTTGATGACACAGAGTGAGCAACCCTGGGGAGGCTTCTTCCTAGCTTTTAAAAAGTGACAGGTCCATGAAACCCCGTGACTAGGAGCTCCTGGGCCCGCTGGCCCTAAGAGCCTTCAGAGGGGAGCGTCAACAGACTGAGGCTGGTTCGTGCCCTGTGTCCTCACAGTGAGGTCCTGGCCAAGTGGCCTTGGTGACAGGAGAGCCCCTTGCTGTTCACTAGATGCTTTTACATCAAAGCAGGTGTCTTTGACTGTCAGGAGCCATCCAAGCTGCAGGTGGAGAGGCACTGTCTTGTTTGTTTTAAATTTTGGATTGATAACGCAGTATCTGGTTCAAAATTTGAAAACTACTAAATAGCAAACAGTGAACAGTCTCCATCCCATCCCCTGGTCCAGCCACCTTCTGAGGCCGTGGGGCAGTTGCTGTCCCTCTGGGCTTTAGTTTCTGAGTTTCTGAGATGAATTGGGTCCATCCCTCAACTCAGTCAGGAGGAACCCCTGGACTCCGCACTGAAGCCCCCAGCCCTGGAGCCTCCAGCACAGGCCAGCAGGGCCTCTGCCAGCCTTGGGGACGGGACGCTCGGCTCCAAGCAGCCATCACCACCCACCCGCCCGCGGCCACGGGTCAGGTTTCCATCCGCCGTCATTAGGCAGATGTCAAACTGGAAGGGGCAGCAGTAATTTGGACAATTACGGCCGCTATTATTGCTTCCTCTTCTTAAACGGGGGCCAAATTACTCACTTAAACACAACCACCAGTCACTCCCCACAGGCGGAGGGGACAATGGATGGGGGAGGGGACACATGGGAGGGGAAGGGACAGCTGGCAGTGGAGGATTCAGAAGCTCCAGCAGCCCATCTGTCAGTGACTGTCCTGTTTGAGCGCCTACTGTGTGATATCAGCATGTCTGTCTGCCCTGCCTGGGACTTGGTAGTACCATGGGCAGGGGAGGTGGAGACTGGTGCCCTGGGGAAGGGGGTGGTCACACTGCCCTGCTGGTCACTGTAGGACCAGGCTGGAAGCAGGTTAGGTTTCCAAGTCTAAAGTGGCATTGCCCCCTCTGAAACCTCTACATGGTGTGAGCTGAGCATCTGCCCAGGGCAGGCTTAGGAGGGGCCAGGAATCCTCAGGCTGGCCCAGGATGCCCACTGCCCAGGAGGAGATAAACCTGCAGCCGAGGCTCATTCCTCAGGGGCCAGGCAGGCCAAGGTGGCTCTTCTGTGGATGTAGGCAGGCAGACCTGGGCACCCGGCTCCCTGGCTGAGTGACGAACTGGGACAGGGGCCCTAATGGGCACCATGCAGGGAGAGACGGTGAGTCCAGGCCTATTCCACTTCTTAGCACTAATCACAGCCACACCCGAAAGTACAGATAAAAGTCACTCTAATGATAGGAAGCGCTGACGTAGCACCTGCTGTGTGTCCAGCACTCTGTTCACATATAGTAGCTAATTGAACCTTCAGAACAAAGCTTTGAGGTAGGCATTCTTATCACCCTCATTTTATAGAGGAGGCTGAGGTACAGAGAGCCTAATTAACTTACCAGGGGTCACACAGCACCTTAGCAGAGAGCTGACCCTCTTCCCAGAGCCATAGGACTGAGCACCTTCCCCTGCCGAGTTCAGGCTGCTATGAAGCAGAAGGAAACCTAGCAAGGTATTTCCTTTTTTAAAATTTTTAATATATTTATTTATTTCTTCTAAAAAAACCAATGAAATATATGTGCAGAATGTGCAGGTTTGTTACCCAGGTATACATGTGCCATGGTGGTTTGCTGCACCTACTGGCCCATCCTCTAGGTTTCCTCCCTTCACCCCCCCACCCCCTGCAACAGGCCCTGATGTGTGTTGTTCCCCTCTCTGTGTCCGTGTTCTTAATGTTCACCTCCCACTTATGAGTGAGAAAAGGCAGTGTTTGGTTTTCTGTTCCTGTGTTAGTTTTCTGAAGATAATGGCTTCCAGCTTCATCCATGTCCCTGCAAAGGATGTGATCTTATTCCTTTTTATGACTGCATAGTATTCCATGTGCCACATTTTATTTATCCAGTCTATCATTGATGGGGATTTGGGTTGGTTCCATGTCTTTGCTAATGTAAATAGTGCTTCAGTAAACATATATGTGCATGTGTCTTTATGGTACAATGATTTATATTCCTTTGGGTATATACCCAGTCATGGGATTTCTGGTCCAAATGGTATTTCTGGTTCTAGATCCTTGAGGAATCAGCATACTGTTTTCCACAATGGTTGAACCGATTTACGTTCCCACCAACAGTGTAAAAGCGTTCCTATTTCTCCCTAGCCCAGCCAGCATCTATTGTTTCCTAATTTTTCAATAATCACCATTCTGACTGATGTGAGATGGTATTTCATTGTGGTCTTGATCTGCATTTCTCTGATGATCAGTGATGTTGAGCTCTTTTTAATGTTTTTAATGTTTGTTGGCTGCATAAATGTCTTCTTTTGAGAAGTGTCTGTTCATATCCTTTGCCCACTTTTTGATGGTTTTTTTTTTTTCTTGTAAATATGTTTAAGTTCTTGTAAATTCTGGATATTAGGCCTTTGTCAGATGGGTAGACTGCAAAACTTTTCTCCCATTCTGTAGGTTGCCTATTCACTCTGATGATTCTTTCTTCAGTTTAGTTAGATCCCATTTGTCAATTTTGGCTATTGTAAAATTGCTTTTGGCATTTTTGTCATGAAGTCTTTGCACATGCCTATGTCCTGAATGGTATTGCCTAGGTTTATAGGTTTTCTCCTAGGGTTTTTTTTTTTTTATGGTTTTGGATTTTACATTTAAATCTTTCATCTATATTGAGTTAATTTCTGTATAAGGTGTAAGGAAGGGGTCTAGTTTCAGTTTTCTGCAAATGGCTAGCCAGTTTTTCCAGCACCATTTACTGAATAGGAGATTCTTTCCCCATTGCTTGTTTTCATCAGGTTTGTTGAAGATCAGATGGTTGTAGATGTGTGGTGTTATTTCTGAGGCCTCTGTTCTGTTCCATTGGTCTATATATCTGTTTTGGTACCAGTACCATGCTGTTTTGGTTTCTGTAGCCTTGTATTATAGTTTGAAGTCAGGTGGTGTGATGCCTCCAGCTTTGTTGTTTTTGCTTAGGATCGTCTTGGCTATACGGGGTCTTCTTTGATTCCATATGAAATTTAAAACAGTTTTTTCTAATTCTGTGAAGAATGTCAATGGTAGTTTGATGGGCCATATGACCATTTTCTTTCTCTATTTAAAAAAATTTTTTTTTATTATACTTTAAGTTCTGGGATACATGTGCAGAACGTGCAGTTTTTTTACATAGGTATACACATGCCATGGTGGTTTACTGAGCCCATCAACCCATCATCTACATTAGGTATTTCTCCTAATGCTATCCCTCCCCTACCCACTCACACCTCCTGACAGGTCCCAGGGTGTGATGTTCCCCTCCCTGTGTCCATGTGTTCTCATTGTTCAACTCCCACTTAGGAGTGAGAACATGTAGTGTTCGGTTTTCTGTTCTTGTGCTAGTTTGCTGAGAATGGTGGTTTCCAGCTTCATCCATGTCCCTGCAAAGGACAAGAACTCATTCATTTTTATGGCTGCATAGTATTCCATGGTGTATATGTGCCACATTTTCTTTATCCAGTCTATCATTGATGGGCATTTGTGTTGGTTCCAAGTCTTTGCTATTGTGAACAGTGCCACAATAAACATATGTTTGCATGTGTCTTTATAGTAGAAGGATTTATAATCTTTTGGGTACATACCAGTAATGGGATTGCTGGTCAAATAGTATTTCTGGTTCTAGGTCCTTGAGGAAATCACCACACTGTCTTCCACCATGGTTGAACTAATTTACATTCCCACCAACAGTGTAAAAGCATTCCTATTTCTCCACAGCCTCACCAGCATCTGTTGTTTCCTGACTTTTTAATGATCGCCATTCTAACTGGCATGAGATGGTATCTCATTGTGGTTTTGATTTGCATTTCTCTAATGACCAGGGATGATGAGCTTTTTTTCATATGTTTGTTGGTCACATAAATGTCTTCTTTTGAGAAGTGTCTGTTCATATCCTTTGCCCACTTTTCGATGGGCTTTTTTCTTGCAAATCTGTTTAAGTTCTTTGTAGATTCTGGATATTAATCCTTTGTCAGATGGAGAGATTGCAAAAATTTTCTCCCATTCTGTAGGTTGCCTGTTCACTCTGATGATAGTTTCTTTTGCTGTGCAGACTCTCTTTAGTTTAATTAGATCCTACTTGTCTATTTTGGCTTTTGTTGCCATTGCTTTTGGTGTTTTAATCATAAAGTCTTTGCCCATGCCTATGTCCTGAATGGTATTGCCTAGGTTTTCTTCTAGGGTTTTTATTGTTTTAAGTCTTACATTTAAGTCTTTAATCCAGCTTGAGTTAATTTTTGTATAAGGTGTAAGGAAGGGATCCAGTTTCAGTTTTCTGCAAATGGCTAGCCAGTTTTCCCAGCACCATTTATTAAATAGGGAATCCTTTCCCCATTGCTTATTTTTATCAGGTTTGTCAAAGATCAGATGATTGTATATGTGTGGTGTTATTTCTGAGGCCTCTGTTCTGTTCCATTGGTCTATATATCTGTTTTAGTACCAGTACCATGCTGTTTTGGTTACTGTATCCTTGTAGTATAGTTTGAAGTCAGGTAGTGTGATGCCTCCAGCTTTTTTGCTTAGGATTGTCTTGGCTATACTGGGTCTTCTTCGATTCCATCTGAAATTTAAAATAGTTTTTTCTAATTCTGTGAAGAATGTCAATGGTAGTTTGATGGGCAGTATGGCTATTTTCATGATATTGATTGTTCCTATCCACGAGGATGGAATGTTTTCCTATTTATTTGTGTCCTCTCTTATTTCCTCAAGCAGTGGTTTGCAGTTCTTCTTGAAGAAGTCCTTCACATCCCTTGTTAGCTGTATTCCTAGGTATTTTATTCTCTTTGTAGCAATTGCAAATGGGAGTTCATTCATGATTTGGCCCTCTGCTTGCCTATTGTTGGTGTAAAGGAACACTCATGACTTTTGCCCATGGATTTTGTATCCTGAGACTTTAGCAAGGTCTTTTCAACATCATCACTGGCATACAAGTGGGACCTGCAGGCTCAGGGATGGTGGTGCTGCCCAGGGTCACACGGACAGGGCGTGATGGGCAGAGGCTTCTGGTCCTGCCAGCCCCGGGCATGGGAAGGGGTGAACCAGTGGCTTGGTGAGGGATCAGAGGAGCTGGGTACCTGAATGGTAGTGATAGGCCATGGAGGGGCTGAGGGTAGGGACGGTCAAATTGCAGGCCAGGGAAGGGCCAGGTGAGCGGGTGGAGGGTGGGGCATGCCTGGATGGCATTAGGGGCATCCCGAGGACCCAGGACTCTAGGAGGGTGGGACTAAGGCGACCTTCAGTTCCAGGAAGTCACCAATCATGAATGGTGCAGTCATCCCAGACTTTCCCAGCAAGCAGGGTCACACCATGAACTCAGAGCTGGCCCCACCACAGGGAGAGAGTGCAGAACCTCTTCCCTGGAGGATGTCATGAGCTCCAAGAGAGGCTAGAGAGAAACCTAAGAGGCTCCAGGACAGAGGCCAGGCCAACACCCAGCGGGTATGGGCAGGGCTGTCCCTGTGACCACAACTGCTGCTGCTGTGGGGCTGACTGCATGGCACCCACAGCAGCCTGGGTAGCCTGGACGCGGGGACCACTCTTCCTGGAGTCCACAGAATGAATGGGCTTTAGGCTCCGATCTTGGCCGAGCCTCTTCTGTCTGATCTCTGCCTGGGGAGAAGTCGTTCAGCCTTTTCAAGCCTTGCTTTCATTGTCTGAATCTTCAAGCCCATTCCTGAGTTGACTAGGTGGTGGAGACCAGCGCACCTCCCAGGCTTAAAGGTGGCAGCTGTGGGACCCCAGGGAGGGACTTCATTTCCCTGAGCTCTTCTGAAAATTCAATAATTTTGTGCTTTGGCCTCATGGGATTTTGTGTTGATTCAATAATATATTGAAGGGCTTCAAAGCAGGGCCGGGGACCTAGCATTTACTGTGTGAGGCTGGTGGGCCATCACCACCACTATGATTACCATGTGCAGAATGGAGGCAAAGTGGAGGTCCCGGAGCTTCCAGGCCTGCCCCGCCCCACCACACAGCAAACCCCCATGTGAGGACTGTGAGGCTGGCACATATGCAGCTGAGGACCTCGAGGCTCAGGCTGATCACGGCCAAGGTGGCAGAGCCAACGTTAGAGCTGGGACTGTCCCACTCCACACACACACTGGTCAGGTGCCATTGTCTCAGGGAGTCCCCTGCAGCCGGACACCTGGACTTCCAGTACCCAGAGAGATAAGAGCTGTCTTCATCCTGCCCTGGAACTGGTGTCATTCCTTGTACTTTCTCCCAGTAAGTCACCTTTATGCCAGCCAGACTGGGGATGAAGCTGGGCCATCCAGCCCTGCCACACGTGTTAAAGTGTCTGACAAAGTGCAGGCCTCAGGACACTTGTTCTGAGTATGTAAACACTCGCTGCTTTGACAGCCTGCAAGGGACAGCTTTGGAAGCGGAGCCCACATGGCCCTGTCATTTATCAGCTCCTCATTAACTACGAGTCTGGAGGGCGGGCCTGAGGCCATTGCCCCTGCACCCTCCAAGGGCCAACAGGAGAGGCCAGGCACGTCTCTGCCTGGGAAGGGGATGACGACAACCGCAATGATGGCTGATGGTGATTAAGCCCTTCTTGTGCACTGAACACTTCCACTGCATGCTCTCGTGTAATCATGACCCCGTTCTGCAGCTGGGGAGACTAAGGTCAGAGTGGGGGTGTGACATGATCAGGAGAGGGTAGATCAGGATTTGGCTGGCGCATCTCCCTGACTCAGAAGAGGTGTCAGCTGGAAGAGGCAGCTGCTGATTGCTGGGTGTCTGGCCCCTGAGCAGCCTCCATCTTGGCTTGGCTGGCCTGGTTCCACGGGAGGCAGGATAGCTTCCAGCCATCTCAGCCTCTTGCGTCATGGGAGAATGAGCCCCCTCAGACCCTGGCTGAAGCATGGCTTTCACGGAGCTCCCAGTCTCATCTAGGACAGAGTTAGACCTGCAAACAGACAGACCCAAACACTGGGGTGTGGAAAAGGCTTTCAGGATCAGAGAAGACAGTCAGTAAAGGCTTCTTTAGGAGGTGACCTCAAAACCAGAGACAGATGGTGCTCAGATGTGCCCACCCAGAACAATACGACATTTGTCCCCTGGAATGCCTGAGCAAGTGGGAAGAAGAGTGGGGCTCATAGAAGTGGATTACATGCCTGAGTGTACACAATAGGACTCCTACCCCACTGCCTCAGACCAGTGCCTTCAAACTCTGAAAACCCATAGCCCCAATTGTTCTACCCATCCCTGCTAAATTACCCTTCCCTTATAGTGTGTAATAAGCCCTGGATCTAAGGTAATGGTGTTGGGATCCACCATCTTGTCTCCCTGCTGTCAAAGACACAGACATGGTTTCTGTTAGTAAGACACTATTAAACATTTCTTTCCAAGAAACTGGGTTTCCAAGAAACTGGCCTCTTTCTTTGTCCTATCAGCTTCCTCTGACTTTGGGAAAGGTGTGCATAGGCCTTCTCACTGTGAAACACCCCAAAGCACAGGAGATAAGCCAAGTTATATCATCATCCTTAAGCACAGATGTGGTATCCAGTGATACTACTGCCAAATATACAGATGAGGGAATGAATGATCCTGCTACTGCCTCACTGTACAGATGCTGATCCCAGTGATATCACTTAACCTAAGTTATGCCACTCAACCCAATGTACAGATGAGAAACGAGTGGTTCTACTGCAGGTTGAGCATCCCAAATCTGAAAATCTAAAATCCAAAATGATCCAAAACTTTTTGAGCACCAACATGATGCTCAAAAGAAATGCTCATTGGAGCATTTCAGATTTGGGATTTTTTGATTTGAGATGCCCAACTGGCAAGTATACAATGCAAGCATTCCCAAATCTGATGTACAGATGAGACATAGAGAGATCCTATTACCATCCCAAGGTATAGGTGAGAAATCAAGTAATCTTACTATTATTCCCAAGGTATAGATTATCAATCAAATGTTGCCCCATCAACCCAATGTACAGATGAGGAACACAGCGATATTATCATCACTCCAAAGAACTAATGAACTTAATGACTCTACTATTACCCCAAGGAGCAGATAATGAATTGAGTAATACTGTGATCACAGCAATGTACCGATGAAGATGTGACTGATACTGTTATTAACCTAGTATATGAATGAAATCCCGAGTGATACTGCATTCACTCCAATGTCCAGAGAATGAATGAAGTGGTACTACTATCAACTCAACATAGAGAAAAGAAAGCAAATCATGCTACCACCCCAATGCAACATGAGGAACTGAGAGATACAATGATCACCTCTACACACAGATGAGGAACTGAATTTCATCCAAAGAACTCCTGGGAAACTTGTTAATACTATCATCACTTCTGTGGACAGGCAACTAACCTGAAAAATACAACAGCCAAATTAACTTGTTAACTGTACTTAATGGATAAGTAGGGATGACAGAAGAATGAATCAGAGAACTTGAAGACAACAGTAGTATTCATACAATGTGAATAATAAGGAGATACTAGACTGAACAAAATAAATAAAGCTTCAAGTGTTTGTGAAAGAATAACAAGTTTTAACATTCATCATTGATGTCCCAAATGGAGAGAAGGAAGAGTGTGTGACAGCAAACGTATTTAAAGAAATAATGGGCTGGGCATGGTGGCTTACTCCTGTAATCTCAGCACTTTGAGAGACCGAGGCAGGCAGATCACTTGAGATCAGGAGTTCAAGACCAGGCTGGCCAACATGGTGAAATCCAGTCTCTACTAAAAATACAAAAACATTAGCCAGGCATGGTGGCATACACCTGTAATCCCAGCTACTCAGTAGGCTGAGGCAGGAGAATCACTTGAACCTGGGATGTGGAGGTTGCAGCCTGGGTAACAGAGCAAGACTCTGTCAAAAAAAGAAGAAAGAAGGAAAGAAGGAAAGAAGGAAGGAAAGAAGGAAAGAAGGAAAGAAGGAAAGAAAGAAAGAAAGAAAGAAAGAAAGAAAGAAAGAAAGAAAGAAAGAAAGAAAGAAAGAAAGACTGAAACTTCTCAAATTTGGTTAAAGACCTAATCCTACAGATTTAAAAAACCGAGTGAATCACAAATAAAATAAGCCCAAAGAAATCTCCACTTAGTGTGTTAGTCAGCTCCAGTAACAAAATATCACATACGGGGTGGCTTAAACAATGGATGTATATTTCTCACCCTTATGGCAGCTGGAAAGTACAAGATCAAGGTGCCTGCAGATTTTATTTCCAGTGAGGGCCCTCTTCCTGGCTTGCAGGAGCTGCCTTCTCTCTGTGTCCTCACATGAAGAAAGAGAAAGAGGAAAGAGAAGAGAAAGGGAAGGAGGGAGGGAGGGAGGGAGACAGAAAGGGAGAGAAAGAGAGACAGTGTGTGTGTGCATGTGGTCTGGTCTCTCTTTCTCTTCTCATAAGGACACTAATTTTATCATGGGGGCCCCACGCTCATGACCTTATTTAAGCCTAATTACCTCCCAAAGTCCCTACCTCCAAATATTATCACATTGGTGGTTAGGGCTTCAATATATTAATTTGAGGGAGGGACAAAAACATTCCATCTATAATACGAAGACTCATCATAATTAAAATTCTGAAAACTAAAGATAGAGGGAAAAAAAATCTTTAAAAGCACCAGAGAGAAGTTGTGTATTACCTATAAAGAAAAATCAACTCAAATGAAATGACAGCAGATTTTTCACCTGAAACCATGAAGGCCAGAGGAAGTGGCACAACATTGTTCAAATGCTGGAAGAAAAGACCTGGAAACCCCAAATCCTATATCCAGTGAAGCTATCTTCAAGACTGAAGGGGAAATATACATGTTTTTTAAAATGAAAAAACAGTAAGAGGATCTGTTCCTAGAAGACCCACCTATCCTGAAAGAATAGGTAAAGGAACATATCTCTAACAGAAAAAGAATATTAACAAAAGTCTGGGTACCTTCAGAAAGGAAATAACAACATGGTAATGGGCAAAAGTAGAAGTAAACATAATAGACAATCCCTCACTTCTTGAGTATCTTAATCATACTTTATTGGTATATTTGTTTGTTTGTTTGTTTGTTGTTTTCTTGAGATGAGATCTCGCTATGTTGCCCAGGCTGTACTCAAACTCCTGGGCTTAAGCAATCCTCCTGCTTCAGTGTCCTGAGTAGCTGAAACTACAGGTATTTGCCACCATTCCTAGCTATTGTACTTTATTGTTGAAGCAAAAGTTATAACACCATCTGATATAGTGCTCAATTTATGTAGAGGACATACTTAAAACCATCATATTTAAAAAGTGGAGAGTGTAAAGGAAGCTAAGTGGAAATAAAAATAGAAGAAGAGGGCTCACTTCCCAATTCATTATATGAGCCCAGTATTACCTCGATGCCAAATCAGCAAAAAAAAAAAAAAAAAAAAAAAAAAAAAATTTAAAAAACCACCAAAAGAAAAATGCACCAATATCTCTGACTAACTTAGACCCATAAAATCTTGCATAAAATATTAGCAAATTGAATTCAGTAAGGTATAAAAAGACTAACATGCTATGACTGGGGGATTTATTGGAGGGACATCAACCTGATTCAGTATTAGAAAAATCATTTGGTGTAATCCAACATAGCAACAAGTTAAAGAAGAAAAATCATTTTACACCAATTGATGCAGAAAAAGTATTGGACAAAATTCAGTATCAATTAATGATAAAATTCTCAGTACAATTGGGATAGAATGGAACTTTCTCAACCCCATACAAAGCATTTATTTAAAAAAACCTACAACTAAGTATAATGTCAAGAAAGATGACCGAGTAGGAAGGTTGGGAATCTGTCTCTCCACCTACACAACAAATATAAAGGCAGAAACTATCTGGAGTAACTATTTTGGAACTTGGGAGTCCATTTGAACACTTACAGCTTCCAGAAAAAAGCTTGGCTAGTTCATTTCAGTCAATTTTAGCCCTTAATGTGGTAGCAGCCATTCATCCCCTACCAACCAGGCACATTCCCTAGTTCTTGGTGCAGCTTGCTAGAACTAGAGTACAAAACAAGAATCTCATCCTTCAAATATTGGGATTTTGTGTTCTGATTTCTGATTGGTGCTTTTAATCATTGGGACAGATGCACAGAGGCTAGCTGCCATTGTTTCAACTCCACCGGTTGAAGTACCATCCAAGAGGTTTAAAGATGCAGTATCTGAGGGTTTTTTTTTTTTCCTTTTTATTCTTTTGAGACTTACACATTTAAGGATTAGGACATTCAAAAGCAATTGCATATATGGGGAACTATAGAAAGCCAACATACATGCCTAGGTAAAGATGTAGGCTTTGTTAGACACAGTGGTCCATGCCTACATCACAGCGCTTCGGGAGGCTGAGGTGGGTAGATCACTTGAGGCCAGAAGTTCAAGACCAGCCTGGTCAACATGGTGAAACCATATTTTAGTACAGACTATGTTTAGTCTCTACTAAAAATACAAAAATTAGCCCGGTGTGATGGTGCACATCTGTAATCCCAGCTACTCAGGTGGCTGAGACACAAGACTTGCTTGAACCCAGGAGGCAGAGGTTGCAGTGAGCTGAGATTATGCCACTGCACTCCAGCCTGGGCAACACAGTCAAAAAAAAAAAAAAATGCAGGCTTACAAAAGACCTAAGAATACCTTAAGCTTTCACTTCAGGATGATCCCTGGTACAGAGGCACTGTACAAAAATAAAACAAAACAGGAAATCCTGAGGAAGGGAGAGAATATAATTTTCAGAGTTGCCACATTATAAGATTTAATTGCCCAGTTTTCAACAAAAATATCACAAAGGAAACATAAAAATAAGAATGTATGGCCCATTCAAAGAAGCTAAATTGACAGACACTATTGCTGAGGAAGCTTAGATGGTGGACTGACTACACAAAGACTTTAAAACAACTGTTTTAAAGGCTCTCAAGGAGCTAAAGAAAGACATGAACAAACAGGAAAACAAATACATAAACAAATGAAAATATCAGTGAAGAGATAGAAAATATACAAATAAACCAAAATGAAATACTGGAGTTGAAATGAAAATTTACTTGAGGTATTCAAAAGCAGATTTGAGCAGGCAAAAGAATGAATCAGTGAACTTGAAGATAGGACGATGATTGGAATTATTGATAATGAAGAAGAACAACAGAAAGACTGAAGAAAAGTAAACAGAGCCTAGGGGACCCATTGAGACACTATCAAGCTAGTCCAGAAGGAGAAGAGAGAAAAGAGGACAAGTGAAAATACTGACAACTTCCCAAATTTGATGAATGACATTAATCTACAAATCCAAGATCAACAAACTTTAAGGAGGATAAACTCAAAGAGACCCACATTGTAATCAAACTGAGACAGATTGTAGTTAAACTGTAAAAAGACAAAGAATCTAGAAAGCAGCAAGAAAGAAGAAATTCATTACATAAAAAGTTCTTCAATAAGACTGTGAGCTAATTTCTCATCAGAAATCTTAGAAGCCAGAGGCAGTGGGTTGATAGTCAATGAATTGATAGAGAAAATTTTTCAACTGAGATTCCACATCTGGCAAACCGTTATTCCATAATGAAGGAGTAATTAAGGCATTCCCAGATAAATAAAAGCCAAAAGAGTTTGTTACCATTATATCTGCACTTCAAGAAATGCTAAAAGAAGTCCTGCAAGGTAAAATGAAAGGACACTTGGCAGTAACTCAAAGCTGTATAAAGAAATAAAGAGTTTTGGTAAAGGCAAATACATGGGAGATTATAAAAGTTGTAATTATTTTTACTTTGTAAATCCATTTGTTGTGTATCTGGATCATAATCCTGAAAGACACAATCCCAAATGTCATAATTCCAAGTTTTTAAAAATCCCAAACGATAAAAATCTCTGGTCTAAATTCCTAAAGTCTAAAATTTCTAATGTCTAAAATTCTGAAAGTTGTAATCTCAAAAGATTAAAATCCCAAATGTTGAAATCCAAAAAGCTGAGTTCTGGGGATGGTATTAGTGCATTTGCAGTTGTACACAGGAACCCCAGGCAACCCCCATGTTGCACCCTTTGTATTTAATTGTATTTGTATGTTAGGTAGAACTATTACATTGTTATTGTCTTTATCTAAAAATTAAATATAGTTTAAGGAAACATGTATGGATGTCAAGTTGACAAGGGGCGGACTTTTGGACTTAATTTTCAATATCAACCTGACTGAATTAAGAAGTACCTATAAACCTGGTAAAGTATTCTATTGGTTGTATCTGTGAGGATGTCACCAGAGGAGATTAACGTGTGAGTCTGAGCAGACTGGATGGGAAAGATCTATACTCAATTTTGGCAGACACCATCCCATCAGCCAGGTATCTGATGACAACAAATACAAAAGGCAAGTTGGTCTCTCTCTGAGAGCTGGGCAGCTTTTTCTTCTGCTGCTTGAAATCAGAAATTTGACTCCACAAAAGTGCATTGTCGCAGTGCTGACTCTGTGTAAGCACAATGCATGCACATAAAAACATTCAAACTTCCTCAATAAATGAAGAGATGTCCTTTCGTACATCTGCATGTGTGAAAGATAAAATTCCTCAAGATATCAGCTCTTTGAGTGACAGCATATGTTGTGGCGAACCATCATGATTTTTTACTGATCTCCTCAAAAGATTTAGGTTGTCCGTCACAGCATTTCAGATGACCACAGTTGTAAAGCTGAGTGCACACAATTACCAATCATAGTTATACGCACTTATATATTTCCCTTTCTGATCTATTTCTTTATGCATATAATTTATCTGCTCATAACTGATTTACCTATGTGGCTGTTATTAGTGTACCTGAGTGTTTATGTTTGCAAAAATGTGTATGTTAATATTACCTATCTTATTGTGTAAAGTGGCCTATAAATTGTTCTGTCATGTTTTCCTATGTTTCTGAAATAAATTCCCTTTTGTACCACTTGAGGCTCAAAAAGTAAATAAATACCTTTTAATAAATTTTTTAATTATTTTTTTCCAGAATTATATTTTTAAGATTTTGATCATTTGGGGTTGGGATTTGGGGGATTTTAGACTTGAGGGATTTTGATCTTTCAAGACTTCAACATTTAGGTTTATGTTGTTTGGGATTATGTCTTTCAGGATTATGATCAGTTCCCTTTTTTTCCTAAAAAATTTAAAAGACAAATGTGTTAAAACAATGACTACTAATCTATATATTGGGCACACAATGTATAAAGATGTAATTTGTGATATCATACTAGAAAGGGATAGACAGAAGTAGTGTATAGGAGGAGATTGTTTGCATGCTATCAAAATTGGTAGTATTAATTGAAATTAGATTATTACTTTAGGATGTTAAGTGCAATTAAGTTTCTTTGATAACAACAAAGAAAATAGCTAAGGAATAGATACAAAAGGAAATGAAAAAATAATCATTACAAAAACATCAAATAAGCACAAAGGAAAGCAATAATGCTGGAAGTGAGGAAGAAAAAAGTCATAAGGTGCTTAGAAAACAAATAGAAAAATGGCAAAATTAAGTCCCACTTTATCGATAATCACTTTAAATCTAATAGATTAAACTACACAATCAAAAGAAAGAGATTGGCAGAACACATAAAAAAACATGATCCAACTATACACTGTTAGAAGATAGTCATTTTAGATCCAAAGACAAAAACAGTTTGAAAGTAAAAGAATGGAAAAAGATATATCATGCAAAGAACAACCGAAAGAGACCTGGGGTCTAATATCAGACAAAAAACAGCTTTTAAATCCCAAAAGTTTACAGGAGACAAAGAAGCAGATTTTGTGTCAATAAAATGTTCAATAAAGCAAGATGATATCATAATTATAAACATTTACAAAGCTAATAACAAATCCTTAAAACTTATGAAGCAAAAATGAACAGAATTGTAGGGAGAAATAGATATTTCTACAATAATGGTTGGAGACTTCAATAATTCACTTTTAATAATAGGTAGAACAACTACATAGAAGACAAGTAAAGAAAAATAGAACTTAAAGAACACAGTAAACCAACTAGACCTAATAGACATATACAGAATAATCTACCCAACAACACCTGAATATATATTTTTCTCAAGTACACAAGAAACATTCTCTAGGATAGACTGCAAAATAAGTCTCAAGATTTGGAAAGATAGACATCATACAAGGTATATTCTCTGACCACATGGTGATGAAGTTAGAAATCAATAACAGAATAAAAACTGGAAAATTCATAACTATGTGAAAATTAAACAACACACTCTGAAACAACCAATGGGTCAAAGAAGATATCACAAGGAAAATTTAGAACATGCGTATAGACTATTAAAAATGAAAATATCACATGCCAAATCTTATGGGATAGAATGAAATCATCACTCAAAGGGAAATTTGTAGCTATAATGCCTACACAAGAGAAAAATCTCAACCAATAACCTAACATTACATCTTAAGGAACTAAAATAAAATAGGAACAAACTAAATCCAAGGCTGCCAGAAGGAAGAAAATATAGTAATTACAGTGAAGATAAAATAGATAATATAATAGAAAAACAATATTTAAAATCAATAAAACTGGCCAGGAGCATTGGCTCATATCTGTAATCCCAGCATTTTGAGAGGCCAAGGTGGGAGGATCGCTTGAACTCAGGAGTTTTGAGACTAGACTGGGCAACATAGGAAGACCCTGTCTCTAAAAAATATTCAAAATACTTAAAAAAAAAATCAATGAAACTGGTTTTTTGAAAAGATCAGCAAAATTGACAAACCTTAAGCTAGACTGACAAAAAAAGAGCAAAGATGGAAATAACTGAAATCAATATTACTACTGACCTTGCAGAGACAAAAAGAATTATAAGAGAATACCACAAACACTTGTGTGCCAACAAATCAGATAACCTGGAAGAAATGCCAAATTATAAGGCAGACTCAAGAAGAAATAGAAAATCTCAACAGACCTATTACAAGTAAATAGATTTAATCAATAATCAAAAATCTCCCAACAATGAAAAGTTCCAGACCAGGTGGATTTACCAGTGAATCCTACCAAACATTTAAAGAAAAATTAATACAAGCCTTCTCCAAGTCTTCCAAAGAGTAGTAAAAGAGGGAACACTAAATCATTCTATGAGGCCAGCATTACTCTGATACCAAAGCCACATAAAGATTTCAACAGAAATTACAGACAAAAATCTTTATGAATACAGATGCTAAAATCCTTAACCAAATATTAGCACATTAAATCTAAGAGCATATTGGAAGAATTATTCACCATGGCTGTCTTAGTCTGTTTTGTGCTGCCATAAGAGAGTACCACAGATTGGGTAATTTATTTTTAAAAACATACATTTATTTTCTCACAGTTCTGGCTGCCACCATCTGGAGTCTTCTTGTTGTGTCATAACATGATGGAAACAACACATGGCAGAAGGCCAAAGAGTGGGCAACAAGAAAAGGGGGGCAGAACTCTTTTTTAATAAGGAACCCTGTCTCTCAATAACAAATCCATTCTCGTGATAATGGTGTTAATCCATCCATGAGGGCAGAGCCCTCATTATCTAATCATTTCTTAAAGGTCCCATCTCCTAGTGTTGTTACAATAGCAATTAACTTTTGATATGAGTTTGAGAGGAGAAAACATTCAAATTATAGCAAGACCAAAAGAGATTTATCTCAGGAGTACAAGGGTGGTTCAGCATAAGAAAATCAACCAGTGTGATACATCATATTAATAGAATGAAGAAACAAAACCACATGATAATCTCAATTGATGTAGTAAAGACATTTGACAAAATTCAATAGATTTTCATGATTACAAAGAAACTCTTAGAAGACTAAGAATAGAGAAAATTGTTCAACATGATAAGGAATATTAATGAATAACCCACAGCTAACATCACACTCAATGGTGAAAGATTGAAAGCTTTTCCCCTAAGATCAAGAACAAGACAAGGATGCCTGTTTTCACTACTACTATCTAACATTGTCGTAAAAGTCCTAGCCAGAGCTATTAGATAAGAAAAAGAAATAAAAGATTTCAAAATTGGAAAAAAAAGAAAAAATAAAGCTACCTGTATTCACAAATGGCATCATTCTATATATAGAAAATCCCAAAGAACTAAGAAAGCTCCTAGAGCTAATAAATTCAGAAAAGTTGTAGGGTACAAGATCAAAACACAAACATCAGTTGTATTTCTATACACCAGCAATGAATAATTCAAAATAGAAATTAAGAAAGTAATTTTATTTTTAGTAGTATCTGATACGGTTTGGCTCTGTGTCGCCACCCAAATCTCATGTTGCACCGTAATTTCCAATGTTGGAGGTGGGGCCTAGTGGGAGGTGACTGGGTCATGGGGATGGTTTCTAATGGTTTAGCACCATCTCCCTAGCACTGTCTCATGGTATAGTTTTCATGAGATCTGGTTGTTAAAAAGTGGGTAGCATCTCCCCTCTTCACTCTTTCCTGCTCCACCATGTGAAGACATGTCTACTTCTTTGCTTTCTGTCATGATTGAAAGTTTACCAACCATGCTTCCTGTACAACCTGTGGTGCTGTGAGTCAATTAAACCTCTTATTTTATAAATTACCCAGTCTCAGGTGGGTAATTTATAGCAATGTGAGAATGGACTAATATATATGTAAAAGAATTAAATGATTAGGAATAAATCTAAGCAAGGAAGTGAGAGACTTGCATATAAACACTACAAAACATTGCTAAAAGAGATTCAACAATATCTAAAGAAATGAAAATATATTTTATGTTCATAGATAAAAAGGCTCCATTGTGGTAAGATGTCAATACCACCCAGAGATCTATAGAATCAACACAATCTTATCAAAATTCTAACAGCCTTTTTTACATAAATGTAAAAGCTTATCCTCAAATTAATATGAAATTGGAAGCAGTTCTAAATAGCCAAAGTAATCTTGAAAAAGAACAATAAAGTTAGAGGATTCAAACTTCTAAACATTAAAACATACTGATTAAAACAAGATGGTACAGCCATAAGGACAGATATACAGCCCAGTGGAATAGGATAGAGAACCCAGAAATAAACTCTCATATGTGCGGTCATTTGATTTTTGGCAAGGGTGCCAATACCACTCAATGGGGAAATGACTTTTGTCTTTGGGGAAAAGACGTTTGTCTTTTCAACAAATGGTGTGGAAAACTAGATATCCACATGCCGAAGAATGAAGTTGGATTCTTAGCTTATATTATATACAAAAACTAATCCAAAATGTATCAAAGACCTAAACTTAAGAGCTAAAACTATAAAACTCTTAAAAAACAACATTAGGGAAAAATCTTCCCAACATTGGCTTTGGCAAAGATTTCATAGATGACATAAAAAGTTCAGGTAACAAAATCAAAAAATAGATAAATTGGATTTCATCAAAATCAAGTATGTTTGGGAGAGGCTGGAGCAAGATGGCTGAATAGAAGCCTTCACCAATTGTCTGTCCTGCAGGAAGACCAAAGTTAACAACTATATACACAGAAGAAACACCTTAAGAATCAAAAAGCAGGCAAATAATCACAATGTCTGGTTTTGACTTCATATTGCTAAAAGAGACAATGAAGAAGGTTGGAAAAACAATTTTGAATCACCGACGCCACCCCTCTCCCATCCCCTGGCAGTGGTCATGTGGTATGGAGAATCTGTGCACTTAGGGGAGAGAGAGCTCAGTGATTATGGGACCCTGCATTGAACTCAGTGCTTCTCTGTCACGGCAGAAAGCAAAATGGGGCTAAACTCAGTCAACACTCACTCACAGAGGGAGAGTTTGGACCAGCCCTAGCTGAAGGGGAACTGCCCATCCCAGTGGTCAGAACCTGAGTTTCAGCAAGTCTCACCACTGCGGGCTAAAGGCCTCTGGGATCCTAAATACACTTGAAAGGCAGTCTAGGCTGCAAGAACTACAATTCCTAGGCAAGTCCTAGTGCTGTGGTGGGCTCAGAGCCAGTGGACTTTTTGGGACACACAACCTAGAGAGACACCAGCTAGTTAGGGAGTGATGGCACCACCCTACATCCTTCCCCAGGGAGCACAGCTCATAGTAACAAAAGTGATTCCTTTCCCCTAGAGAAGAGGAGAGGAGGGAGTAAAGAAGACTTTGTCTCGCATCTAAGAGACCAGCTCAACCACAATAGGATAGGGTACCAGGCAGAATCATGGGAACCCCATTCCAGGCCCAAGCTCCCAGATGACATTTCTAGGCACACCCTGTGCCAGAGGGAAACTGCTGCTTGGAAGGCAAAGACCCAGTCCTGGTGGGATTCACCATATGCTGACTAAAGAGCCGTTGGGCCCTGAAGAACCAGCAGCAGTACCCAGGTAATACGCCATGGGCCTTGGGTGAGACTCTGAGACATGCTGCCTTCAAGTGAGATGCAGCACATTTCCAGCTGTGGTAGCTACAGTAAAAGACTCTCTTTGCTTGAGAAAAGAAAAGGGAAAAGTAAAGGAGACTTAGTCTCACATTTTAGGTACCAGCTTGGCCACAGTTGGCCTGGTAGAGCACCAGGTGGGCTCTTATAATCCCTGATTCCAGCCCTTGGCTCTTAGATGGCATTTCTGGACTTGCCCTGGGCCAGAGGGGAGCTCACTGCCCTGAAGAGTAAGTTTCAGGCCTGGCAGCATTCACCACAAGCTGACTGAAGAGCCTGTGAACCTTAAGTGAACATCAGCAGTATCCTGGCAGTACCCCCAATGTGGTCGTGGTGGTGGTGACCGTAAGTAGAGGTTCCTCTGCCTGTGGAAAGGGGAGGAAGAGCAGGAAGGACTTAGCCTTGTGGTATGAGTACCAGCTTAGCCACAGTAGAATAGAGTAGCAGGTAGATTTCTAAGGTTTTTAACTCCAGTCCCTGGCTCCCAGATGGCATCTCTGGGCCTGCCCGAGGCCTTGGGTAACTCGCTATTGTGAAGGGAAGGACACAAGCCTGGTTGGCTTTACCACCTACTGATTGTAAAACCCTAAGGCCATGACAGAACATAGGCAGTAGCTAAGTAATAGTTACAGAAGGCCTTGGGTGAGACCCAGTGCTGTGCTGGATTTAGGTCTGACCCAGTGCAGTTCCATCAGTGGCCATAGTGGTACTTTTGTCACCCCACTCTTAGTTCCAGGTGGCTCAGCACAGAGAGAGATAATTCATTTGTTTGGGAGAAAGTAAGGGAACAGAACCTCTATGAGTCTGCAAGAGCCACAGAATTACTGGGTTTGGGGTACCCCCTAATGCAGATATGACTTAGATCACAACACCCAAGTCCCTTCGAATATCTGGAAAGCCTTCCTAAGAAGGACAGGTGCAAACAAGCCTACACCATGAAGACTACAATAAATACCTAACTCTTCAATGCCCAGAAACTGGAAAACATCCACAGGCATCAAAACCATCCAGGAAACCATGACCTCCCCAAACAACTAAAGAAGGCATCAGGGAGCAATCCCAGAGAAACAGAGATATAGGACCTTTCAGACAGAGAATTCAAAAAAGCTGTTTTGAGAAAACTCGAAGAAATTCAAGATAACACAGAGAAGGAATTTAGAAGTCCATCAGATAAATTTAACAAGAGATTGAAATAATTTAAAAGAATCAAGCAAAAATTCTTGAGTTGAAACATGCCATTGACATATTGAAGAATGCATCAAAGTTTCTTAATAGCAGAATTAATCAATCAGAAGAAAGAATTAGTGAATTTGAAGACAGGCTATTTGAAAATACACAATAAGAGGAGACAAAAGAAAAAAAGAATACAAAGAATGAAGCATGCCTACAAGATCTAGAAGATAGCCTCAAAAGGGTAAATCTAAGAGTTATTGGCCTCAAGGAGGAGGTTGAGAAAGATAGGGTAGAAAAGTTTGTTCAGAGGTAATAACCGAAAACTTTCCAAACCTGGAGAAAGATATCAATAGTCATGTACAAGAAGGTTACAAAGCACCAAGCAGTTTTAACTCAAAGAAGACTAACTCAAGACATTTAATAATCAGACTCCCAACGGTCAAGGATAAAGAAAGAATCCTAAAAGCAGCAAGAGAAAAGAAACAAATAACATGTAACAGGGCTCCAATATGTCTGGCAGCAGACTTTTCAGAGGAAACCTTACAGGCCAGGAAAGAACAGCATAGCATATTTAAAGTACTGAAGGAAGAAAATTTTTATCCTAGAATAGTATATCTGGTGAAAATATCCTTCAAATGTAAAGGAGAAATAAAGACTTTCCCAGATAAACAAAAGTCAAAGGATTTCAACAGCAGACCTGTCCTACAAGAAATGCTAAAGGGAGTTCTTCAATCAGAAGGAAAGAATGCTTCCAGTTTTTGCCCATTCAGTATGATATTGGCTGTGGGTTTGTCATAAATAGATCTTATTATTTTGAGATACGTTCCATCAATACCAAATTTATTGAGAGTTTTTAGCATGAAGGGCTGTTGAATTTTGTCAAGGCCTTTTCTGCATCTATTGAGATAATAATGTGGTTTTTGTCTTTGATTCTGTTTATAGGCTGGATTACGTTTATTGATTTGCATATGTTGAACCGGCCTTGCATCCCAGGGATGAAGCCCACTTGATCATGGTGGATAAGCTTTTTGATGTGTTGCTGGATTTGGTTTGTTAGTATTTTATTGAGGATTTTTGCATCGATGTTCATCAGGGATATTGGTCTAAAATTCTCTTTTTTTGTTGTATCTCTGCCAGGCTTTGGTATCAGGATGATGTTGGCCTCATAAAATGAGTTAGGGAGGATTCCCTCTTTTTCTATTGATTGGAATAGTTTCAGAAGGAATGGTACCAGCTCCTCCTTGTACCTCTGGTAGAATTCGGTTGTGAATCTGTCTGGTCCTTGACTTTTTTTTGTTCATAGGCTATTAATTATTGCCTCAATTTCAGAGCCTGCTATTGGTCTATTCAGGGATTCAACTTCTTCCTGGTTTAGTCTTGGGAGAGTGTATGTGTCCAGGAAATTATCCATTTCTTCTAGGTTTTCTAGTTTATTTGCGTAGAGGTGTTTATAGTATTCTCTGATGGTAGTTTGTATTTCTGTGGAGTTGGTGATGATATCCCCTTTATCATTTTTTATTGCATCTATTTGATTCTTCTCTCTTTTCTTCTTTATTAGTCTTGCTAGTGGTCTGTCAATTTTGTTGATCTTTTCAAAAAACCATCTCCTGGATTCATTGATTTTTTGGAGGGTTTTTTGTGTCTCTATCTCCTTCAGTTCTGCTCTGATCTTAGTTATTTCTTGCCTTCTGCTAGCTTTTGAATGTGTTTGCTCTTGCTTCTCTAGTTCTTTTAATTGTCATGTTAGGGTGTCAATTTTAGATCTTTCCTGCTTTCTCTTGTGGGCATTTAGTGCTATAAATTTCCCTCTACACACTGCTTTAAAAGTGTCCCAGAGATTCTGATATGTTGTATCTTTGTTCTCATTGGTTTCAAGTAACATCTTTATTTCTACCTTCATTTCGTCATGTACCCAGTAGTCATTCAGGAGCAAGTTGTTCAGTTTCCATGTTGTTGAGCGATTTTGATTGAGTTTCTTAGTCCTGAGTTCTAGTTAGATTGCAATGTGGTCTGAGAGACAGTTTGTTATAATTTCTGTTCTTGTACATTTGCTGAGGCATGCTTTACTTCCAACTATGTGGTCAATTTTGGAATAAGTGCGATGTGGTGCTGAGAAGAATGTATATTCTGTTGATTTGGGGTGGAGAGTTCTGTAGATGTCTATTAGGTCCGCTTGGTGCAGAGTTGAGTTCAATTCCTGGATATCCTTGTTAACTTTCTGTCTTGTTGATCTGTCTAATGTTGACAGTGGGGTGTTAAAGTCTCCCATTATTATTGTATGGGAGTCTAAGTCTCTTTGTAAGTCTCTAAGGACTTGCTTTATGAATCTGGGTGCTCCTGTATTGGGTGCATATATATTTAGGATAGTTAGCTCTTCCTGATGAATTGATCCCTTTACCATTATGTAATGGCCTTCTTTGTCTCTTTTGATCTTTGATGGTTTAAAGTCTGTTTTATCAGAGACTAGGATTGCAACCCCTGCTTTTTTTTTGTTCTCCATTTGCTTGGTAGATCTTCCTCCATCCCTTTATTTTGAGCCTATGTGTGTTTCTGCATATGAGATGGGTCTCCTGAATACAGCAAATTGATGGGTCTTGACTCTTTATCCAATTTGCCAGCCTGTGTCTTTTAATTGGGCCATTTAGTCCATTTACATTTAAAGTTAATATTGTTATGTGTGAACTTGATCCTGTCATTATGATATTAGCTGGTTATTTTGCTCATTAGTTGATGCAGTTTCTTCCTAGCATCGATGGTCTTTACATTTTGGAATGTTTTTGCAATGACTGATACTGGTTGTTCCTTTCCATGTTTAGTGCTTCCTTCAGGGTCTCTTGTAGGGCAGGCCTGGTGGTGACAAAATCTCTAAGCATTTGCTTGTCTGTAAAGGATTTTATTTCTCCTTCACTTATGAAACTTAGTTTGGCTGGATATGAAATTCTGGGTTGAAAATTCTTTTCTTTAAGAATGTTGAATACTGGCCCCCACTCTCTTCTGGCTTGGAGAGTTTCTGCAGAGAGATCTGTTGTTAGTCTGATGGGCTTCCCTTTGTGTGTAACCCAACCTTTCTCTCTGACTGCCCTTATCATTTTTTCCTTCATTTCAGCTTTAGTGAATCTGGAGTTGCTCTTCTTAAGGAGTATCTTTGTGGCATTCTCTGTATTTCCTGAATTTGAATGTTGGCCTGCCTTACTAGGTTGGGGAAGTTCTCCTGGATGATATCCTGCAGAGTGTTTTCCAACGTGGTTCCATTTTCCCCGTCACTTTCAGGCACACCAATCAGACATAGATTTGGTCTTTTCACATAATCCCATATTTCTTGGAGGCTTTGTGCATTTCTTTCTACTCTTTTTTCTCTAAACTTCTCTTCTCACTTCATTTCATTCATTTCATCTTCAATCACTGATACTCTTCTTTCCAGTTGATTGAGTCAGTTACTGAAGCTTGTGCATTTGTCACGTAGTTCTCGTGTCATGGTTTTCATCTCTATCAGTTCTTTTAGGGTCTTCTCTGCATTGATTATTCTAGTTATCCATTCATCCATTCTTTTTTCAAGGTTTTTAGTTTCTTTGTGCTGGGTGCGTAGTTCCTCCTTTAGCTCTGAGAAGTTTGATCGACTGAAGTCATCTTCTCTCAACTCATCAAAGTCATTCTCCATCCAGCTTTGTTCTGTTGCTGGTGATGAGCTGTGTTCCTTTGGAGGGGGAGATGTGCTCTGATTTTTTGAAATTCCAGCTTTTCTGCCCTGCTTTTTCCCTATCTTTGTGGTTTTATCTGTCTTTGGTCTTTGATGATGGTGATGTACTGATGCGGTTTTGGTGTGGGTGTCCTTTCTGTTTGTTAGTTTTCCTTCTAACAGTCAGGACCCTCAGCTGCAGGTCTGTTCGAGTTTGCTTGAGGTCCACTCCAGATCCTGTTTGCCTGGGTATCAGTAGCAGAGGCTGCAGAAGATAGAATGTTGCTGAACAGCGAGTGTTGCTGTCTGATTCTTGCTCTGGAAGCTTTGTCTCAGAGGTGTACCCAGCCGTGTGAGGTGTGAGGTATCAGTCTGCACCTAGTGGAGGATGTCTCCTAGTTAGGCTACTCAGGGGTCAGGGACCCACTTGAGCAGGCAGTCTGTCCATTCTCAGATCTCAACCTCCATGCTGGGAGAACCACTGCTCTCTTCAAAGCTGTCATACAGGGACATTTACATCTGCAGAGGTTTCCACTGCTTTTTGTTTAGCCATGCCCTGTCCCCAGAGGTGGAGTCTACAGAGGCAGGCAGGCCTCCTTGAGCTGCAGTGGGCTCCACCCAATTTGAGCTTCCTGGTGGCTTTGTTTACCTACTTAAGCCTCAGCAATGGTGGGCGCCCCTCCCCTGACCTCACTGCCGCCTTGCAGTTAGATCTCAGACTGCTGTGCTAGCACTGAGGGAGGCTCCGTGGGCGTGGGACCCTCCAGGCCAGGTGTGGGATATAATCTCCTGGTGTGCCATTTGCTAAGACCCTTGGTAAAGCGCAGCATTAGGGTGGGAGTTACCCGATTTTCTAGGTGTTGTGTGTCTCAGTTTCCCTTGGCTAGGAAAAGGAATTCCCTTCTCCCTTGTGCTTCCCAGGTGAGGTGATGCCTCGCCCTGCTTCAGCTGCACCCGCTGACCAGTACAGACTGTCCGACACACTCCAGTGAGATGAACCCAGTACCTCAGTTGAAAATGCAGAAATCACCCATCTTCTGTGTCGCTCACGCTAGGAACTGGAGGCTGGAGCTGTTCCTATTCGGCCATCTTGGGCGCCCCCCTCTATTAATACTTTTTAAAAGAAAAATAAGTGTTGGCTAAGTTGTGAAGTAATTAGAACCCTAATATGTTGCTGCTGATGACGTAAAATGGTGCAGACTCTGTGGAAAACAGTTTTGCAATTCTTCTAAATATTAAGCATGTGACTTTGCAATTCCACTCCTAGATACACATCTAAATATCCAATATATCCAAAACAACTGAAAGCAGGGGCTTGAGCAGATATTTGTACATTGATGTTCATAGCAGCATTACTCACAATAGTCAAAAGGTGGAAGCCCCCAAGTTTCTATCAACAGATGAATGAATATACAACAAAACGTAGTACAGGCATACAATGGAATATTATTTAGTCATAAAAAGGTCTGAATTTCAATATATGTTACAAGATGGATGGACTTTAAAAACACTATGCAAAGTGGAATAAGCCAGGCATAAAAGCACAAATATTGTATGATTCCCCTTATATGAGGTACCCAGAACTGGCAAATTCAGAACCAGAAAGTAGAACAGAGGTTATCAAGGATTTGTTGAAAGGGAGCATGAGAACACATTGCTTAATGCATACAGTGTTTAATTTGGGGATGAGGAAAATATTTTGCATATTGATAGTAATGTTGGTTACACAACATTTTCAATGTATTTCATGCAAGTAAATTGTATGGTTACAAATGGCTGGAATGGTAAGTACTATGTTATGTATATTTTACCACAAAAAAATCTAGTAAGAGGTGCAGAAGGCTGCACACTTAGAAATGGCATCTGAGGTTTGAGCACTAAATGATTCTGAATCTGAGAAATGGTAAGAAGGCTGACCTGTTTCCTTGATGCTAACCGTTAAGACACCCACCTCTTGTGTCATGTCACATTTACCTTTAGAGCACCTTCTATGCGAGATGATGGCTTCAGCACCTAAAATGATGGGGAGTTGAGGCTTCATTCACCTATAGGATAGATTGTATGAGTCGTTTTGTCTATATTTGCTAATAAATACTTGTTTACTTTTTTAAAAAGTCCCTACAGCTAACATCATCCTTAATGGTGAAAGGCTTAATTCTTTTCCTCTAAAGTTTGGAACAAGAAAAGGATGCCTGCTGTCATCACTTTTATTTCACATATTACTGGATGTTCCAGCCACGCCAGTAAGGCAAGAAAAATAAGTAAAAGGTACACAGATTGGAAAAGAAGAAATAAGATTATATCTATTTGTAGATGATGTAATGTCTTTGTAGAAGAATTCAAGGAATCTTTTTTAAAAACCTTCTAGGAATAATATATGAATTCATTAATGTCATTGGATACAAGATCAACATGTAAAAATCATTTACATACTGACAACAGAAATCAAAACCAAAAATGAAACAGCATTTTAAACCACTACAAAGTTAATAAAATTATTAAGTATAATACTAACAGAACATGTACAGAATCTGTGTGATAGAAATGACAAATTTCTGATGAAATAAATGAAAGAAAACCTAAATTAATGGAGATACGTATGGTGTTCTTTGATTGAAAGACTCAGTATAGTAAAGATGTTATTTCTCCACAAATGTATAGGCTTAACACAATTACTCTCAAAATCTCAGGGTTTTTTTTTTTTTTTTTGTAGACTTAAACAAGTTTAGTCCAAAATTTATATGGAAACACAGTTCCTAGAGTAGCCGATTTTGAACCAAAACTAATTAAATAAGAAGAATCACTCCTCCCAATGTCAAGGCATACTGTGGCTACAAGAATCAAGACAACATGGTACTGGCTGAAGGGCAGGCACATAAATCAAGGAACAGAATAGAGAATCCAAAAATAAACCCTTAAAAATATGCCCAATTGGCCCGGCCCAGTGGCTCATGCCTGTAATCTCAGCACTTTGGGAGGCTGAGGCAGGCAGATCACTTGAGGTCAGGAGTTTGAGACCAGCATGGCCAAACTGACCACTGTGAAACCCCATTTCTACTAAAAATACAAAAATTAGCCAGGCTTGGTGGCACACACCTGTAGTCCCAGCTACTTGGGAGACTGAGGCACGAGAATTGCTTGAACTGGGGAGGCAGAGGTTGAAGTTAGCCAAGATCACGCTACTGCACTCCAGCCTGGGCGACAGAGCAAACTTCCATCTCAAAAAAAAAAAATTATATATATATATATGTGTGTGTGTGTGTGTGTGTGTGTGTGTGTGTGTGTGTATATATACACACACACCCCCCCATACATACACACACACATATATAGGACCATATTTAGTATAAATATTTTAAAATGTGTAATTATATGTAATTACATATATTTTGTATGTATTTTTTATGGATGCTCAATTAATTTTTAAGTTAACCTTTAATTTTAGACCAGTTTTAGATTTGCAGAATTACTGTGATGATAATGCAGAGGGTTCTCATATATCTCACACTCAGTTTTTCCTATGACTAATATCTTACATTAGTATGCTGTATTTGTCATAATTAGTGTATCAATACTATTATTGCTACTAACGTACTAAAATACTAAAATCCGTATTTAATACAGATTCTTCATTTTGCTCTTAATGTTCTTTTCCATTTCCTTTAGTCGAACAGTTTCTATTAATTTCCAAAGTTACTTACTTATGCCACTCTTTCGGTGAGGTTGCTTTATATATTTTTAATATGTTTAGCTTCTTTTGTCACATTCTGCACTTATCCAGGGATTACCTAACCTATTACATTATTTTTCTTAATTTACATGCATTGAGGCTTTGTGGTGTAAAGTTCTATGGGTTTGGACAAAGCTTAATAACTTATATTCACCAGTATAGTATCCCATACGTAAGTTTTACTCCCCTAAAATATCTCCTGTGCTTCACTCAATAATCCCCACATCTCTCAACCTCCTGGAAACCCACTGATCTGTTTCTAAGGTTTCCATTTTCCAAAATTTCTTTTTCTTTGTTTATTTTTTGCACTAATTGTGCTAATTTTACTAAGTACTTTGTCATACACTGGCAACCTCTTTAACATCTAGAGACTAGATGTTTCAAAATTACGACTCATTTGTCTGTTATATACATATATACACAGCAAAACAAAACATACACAACAATGGTGTCTAAAAATGTCTCAATATGAACACACAGGCATATCACCTTTTGCAATTTCCTCCCCTCCCACTTCTGCTAAGCCATTGAACAACTATAAGCAGTATTATACTGCTCACAGATGCGGTTTAAAAATTCCATTTCCGGTCGGGCACAGTGGCTCACGACTGTAATCCCAGCACTTTGGGAGACCTAGGCGGGTGTATCACAAGGTCAGGAGTTCAAGACCAGCCTGACCAACATGGTGAAACCCCATCTCTACTAAAACTACAAAAATTAGCCAGGTGTGGTGGTGTGCACCTGTAATCCCAGCTACTCAGGAGGTTGAGGGAAGAGAATCGCTTGAACTTGGGAGGCAGAAGTCGCAGTGAGCTGAGATCGGGTCACTGTACTCCAGCATGGGTGACAGAGCGAAACACCATCTCAAAAAAAAAAAATCCATCTCCAAAAGATAATATTTCCTATAAATTTTAGGGAAAAGATATTTACAAAGTGATATTTTACTACCTCTACAATTTGACACAGGTCCGGCACTTCTAGATAGACAAACTGTTTCAGGTAAGGAGTGAATTTGTCCACTGTGTACACAGCAGTCTGGAATAAACTGTACACATGTAACCATAGTTATAATTCGAAAGAGTCTGAAATATGGACATTCTGACCTAGGACCCTTCCTATCTCCATGAAGCATCCATTGCCGATGCTCCGTGAACATCAACAATGATGCTCAGATTTTCAGAAAAGCATCTTTCCTAGGAATTTTGAAACAAAATGTACGAAATACATTAGTTTATGAACTCTACTTTTGTTATACACTGACAACCTCTTTAAGGTCTAGAAAGATGAGATGTAAATTAGGACTCGTTTGGCCTTTATACTCACCACTTATACACAGATAAGTAAAACAAAACACACAGACATGAGCACCGATGGCCCATCTCACGCCACTGTGAGCACACGACACAGCGCTCCCTGCACTTCCTTCTCTTCCCTCCTCCCCTGAACCAGGGCACAGACACAATGTGTGTTGCTGAACAGGTGGTTTGGCCATCCCATCCCCTCCCCAAAACAATATTTCATATGAATTTTAACACAAAAACATGTACAAACTGTGTTATTTTACTACCTTTAATTTTAACATTTATTGGGCACTTCAGAACATCTAGAAACATTAACTATTTCAAAAAACAATACTTAGCACTATCAACTATATATACAGTAGTGAGGAACAAAATACACAAAACAATGGTTCGAATATGAGCATGGCTTCTTAATACACCCAGTCTGGCCGAGAGCCTTCTTTTCCTCCTCAGGAGGACCAAGCCCTTGTGGAGTTGGTGCCCCAGCACAGAAGACCACAGTAAGGACTGTGTAAAGTAAACTTTACATCTGTCAGAGGTCTAGGAGCTCAGGAGAGGAAGACAGGAGTAGTGAGGGCTGGCGTGGAGCCTGGCAGTTTCAGTCAGGTGACCTCAGGGAGGCCTCAGTGAGAGGAAACATTTGAATACAGTCTTGTGGCCAGTGAGGGAGAAATCCACAAGGATGAAGAGAGGGGAGAGCAAGGGCAAAGGGCAGAAGCAGGGCAGGCATGAGACTTGGAAGTGAGGAAGGCCCATGGGGGAGGCGGTGGAGGAAAGAGATGAGTCAGGGCCATGGACGTTCAAGTGAGGTCCATGGAAGCTGCCAGAAGGCTGCGAGCAGAGGAGGGGTGGGGCCTGACTATGGAGGTACAAATGGGAAAGGGAGGCTTCAAGGGGGAAGTGTGACAGTCCAAGAGGCACTGTGGGGGCTCAGCCCCATGGCCAAGAAGGGCATGGAAGAAGGGGGCAGATTGTAGGGGTATCTGAAGGCAGATGCTTCAGAGTTAGCTGGTGGATTGCAAAAGGGTGAATCAAGGAGACTCCTGAACTCTGGGGGACAGAAATGTTTTGAGGATGAAATGCAAGATGGCATCTAACTGCAACCAAGTTACAACTGATGGGCCAAAACTGATCCATTTTTGTTAACTAAAGTCCACATTATATATTAGTGTTCACCCTTAGTGTTGTACATTCTATAGGTTTTGTGTAATGTGTAAGGGTTTCATCTGCTTTAGTTCCACCATTTCCACAGCATTCAGCACAGGACTGGCTTTGGGTATTGAATAAATATTTGCTAAATGAATGAAGGATGGAAGGAATAACATGGGTGGGGGACAATCATACCTGATTCGAAGAAGAAGAAACTGAAGCTCAAAGATATCCCAGATGTCTTAGAGTGTTTGGGCTGCTATAGCAGCCTAATGTGTTCATGTGTTCACTGTTATAGTATCATACAGAATAGTTTCACAGCCATGAAATCCCCTGTGCTCCACCTATTCACTCCTTGCTCCCCCTTAATGCCCTGGCAATCACTGACCTTTTTACTGTCTTTACGGTTTTGCCTTCTCCAGAGTGTCCTACAATGGGCATCACACAGTATGTAGGCTTTTCCGACCAGCGTCTTTTACTTAATAATATGCATTTAAGCTTCCTCCATGTCTGTTCATAGCTAGATGACTCATTTCTTTTTCATGCAGAGTAATATCATTTTCTCCCATTCTGTGGCTTGTCTTTTGGATATCAGAGTGGATAAACATGTTTATCCATTCACCTACTGAAGGGCATCTAGGTTGCTTCCAAGTTTTGGCATTCATGAATAAAGCTGCTATAAATAACCATGTGCAGGTTTTTCTGTGTAGACATGTTTTCAGCTCTTTTGGGTAGATACCAAGGAATAAAATTGCTGGATTGTATGGTAAGAGTATGCTTAGTTTTGTAAGAAACTGCCAAACTGTCTTCCAAAGTGGCAGTACCATTTTGCATTTCCACCAGCAATAAACGAGAGTTTCTCTTGCTCCACATCCTCACCAGCTTTTGATGTCCCTGTTCTGGATTTTGGCCATTCTAATAGATATATAGTGGTATCTCATTATTGTTTTAATTTGTAATTCCCTACTGACAATAATATGGAGCATCTTTTCATAAGCTTACTTGCCATCTGTAAATTCTGTTTGGTGAAGTGTCTCTGAAAGTCTTTGGCTCAGTTTTTTAAATTGGGTTCTTGTTTTTTTTAATTGGGTTTTAAGAGGTGTCTTTTTTTCATGTTTTGGTTAACAGTTCTTTATCAGATGTGTCTTTTGCAAGTATTTGCTGCCAGTCTGTGACTTGTCTGCTAATTTTCTTCACATTGTCCTTCATAAAGCAGAAATTTTTATTTTTAATAAATTCCAGCTCATCAATTATTTATTTCATGAACCACACCTTTGATTTTGTATCTAAAAGTCACTACCATACCCAAGGTTTTTCATATATTGTCTTGTAGAAATTCTACTTTTTTTTTTTTTTTTGAGACCAAGTCTCGCTTTGTCACCCAGGCCTGAGTCCAGTGGCATGATCTCGGTTCACTGCAACCTCTGCCTCGCAGGTTCAAGGGAGTCTCTTGCCTCAGCCTCCCAAGTAGCTGCAACTACAGGTACACGCCACCACACCCAGCTATATTTTGTATTTTTAGTAAAGACAGGATTTCAGCATGTTGGCCAGGCTGGTTTTGAACTTCTGACATCAGGTAATCTACCAGCCTTTGCCTCCAAAAGTGCTGGGATTAAAGGCATGAGCCACTGTACCCGGCCTCTAGCAGTTCTTTACTTTCACATTTTACCTTTAGATCTATGATCTATTTTGAGTTAATTTTATGAAGAGTGTAAGGTCTATCTCTAGATTCATTATTTTGACCATTTATCTTTTTATGAGTGCAATCTATTTTCCTTTAGATAAATGACAGATACATAAGTAGATACATACATTTACACATAGAGAGAAAGATGGCTATATGAGAGACAATAGATAAATAAATAGATGATGGAGAGATGACAGATATATACATATATATGTATGCACATACACATGAATATATGTTTATATATAGGTATGTATGTATGATTCCGTTTATATCACATTTAAGAACTTAAGAACAGACAACACTTATCAATGATAATAGAAGGCAGAATATTGGTCACCTCTCTGAGGAAGAGTATTGACTCAGAAGACGCACAAGGGAGCTTTCCAGGGTGCTGGAACTATTCAATGCCCTGGTTCATGGGTGTACAAGAAGTACAAACTAATGAAGTTGTGCACTTTTATATAAACATATGTCTCTCAAATTTTTTAATGTTAAGCTATGTTCACACCAAAAAAAGCAATATACGAGACTTTGCCTTCATACCAATTAAGCTTTTATCTCACAGACTTCATTTCAAATCATTTGACCAATGTTTCGAACTATTAAGAAAAATTTGAAACTGATTCTATCATCACTGGTAGTTATGTACGATTTAAATGAAATAGGGATGGAACCAAGAACAAGTTTTTAGTGCTAGCTCTTTGAGTTGCTTTAGCCACTGAAATCTTCCTAACTTTAGACTCGTACTACTTACATTTATTCATTTTATCAGGTTATCAAGAAAAGCGTTGTCAAATGACTCACCAAAGTAAAGACAGACTAGGACCCATTGATCTCACAAGTAAAACTATTTTACCCATTTAAAAAAAAAAATCCTTTATATCCTTACAGATACTTTACACTTGCTCCATCAGTTACCAAGGGAGATGTGTCAAAATCTTCTGTGATGACTGTGGATTTACCTATTTTTATTTTGTCAGTTTTGGCTTTATGTATTTTGAAGCTCTATTCTAAGGTGTTTGCAAATTTAAAACAGTTAAATGGCTCATGTCATTATAAGATGTTCCCCTTCATTACTGATTTACTTTTACTTAAATGTGGATGGGGAGGCCAGGCACAGTGGCTCACGCCTGTAATCCCAGCACTTTGGGAGACTGAGATGGGTGAATCTCTTGAGGTCAGGAGTTCAAGACCAGCCTGGCCAACATGGTGAAACCCCCATCTCTACTAAAAATACAAAAATTAGCAGGGTGATAGTGATGCACACCTGTAATCCAAGCTACTCGGGAGGCTGAGGCAGGAGAATCATTTGAGCCTGGGAGGCGGAGGTTGCGGTGAGCTGAGATTGCACCACTGCATTCCAGTCTGGGTGACAGAGTGAGACCCTGTCTCAGAAAAAAAAAAAAAATGTGGAGGGGGTTTTTGCCTGCTATTAGCTTACTTTTAGATAGTTTGCTAAATGTATTTTTCTTTATCTTTTCCCTTTTTACCTGCCCCTATATTCTAATCTCTTTCTTGAAGTGTACTTATTTAAATAAAAGTGGAGTAAGGGTAAATAAAATTTTACAAAATGATAGTGCAGACAGTATGCTGATATGGTAAAAATCAAGAAGAAATTTCACAAACAAGTGAAGCTTAGGAAATGTCACCTTAAGAGTCTGGGAAGTGGCACTATCTAGGCTGAGCTATGAGGTGAGGGACAGAGTCCAGGGTGAAATGTGTGGCTAGAAGATGGCATGTCGAGGGTCTGAAGCCAAAGTAAGCTTGGCCAGTTTAGCGGGCAGGCAGGTGGAGCGCAGGAAAGCAGAGGGACGTAAGGCTGGAGGTCAGCAGAGACTCCGGTGGCCACAGAAGAATGTGGGTTTTCTCCTAAGCGAAACGGGAATCTGCTGTGGGGAAGTTATGAGATATGATTTATGTTTACAAGGATCTATTTGGCTACTCTGGAGTGTGGAAGGACCCTCTGGCTGCTGTGTAGAGAATGGACAGTAGGAGGCTCCAGGGAGGAGGCAAATGCAATTGCCTGGGCAGAGTCCAGGGTGGCAGCAGTGGGATGGCCCTAATGGAACTGACTCTGGGTGTGGATTTCAAAGGTAGCTTTTTTGAGATGTGACGTACATCAAGAAATTATAGCCATTTATGTTTGCAATGATGGATATCCTAATTATCCTTATCTGATCACTACATATTGTATGTATCAAAACATCATTATGTACCCTGTAATATGTAAAATGATGACATGTCAATTTTTTTAAGTAGCCCTTTTAAATATATGGTTTGATGAATTTAGACAAATGGATTCAACTGTGTAACCACCACCACAGTCATGATATAGAATAATACCATCACCCCAAATATTTTTTAATGGCCATTTGCACTTAATTCACTGCCATTTTCTGGCAACCACTGATCTGTTTTGATCACTATAGATTTGCCTTTTTCAGAATCTCAAGTAAGTAGAATATTACAATATGTAGCCTATTGTGTGTCTTCTTTCACTCAGTGTAATACTTTTGAGATTTATTTATATTGTTACATGTCTTTGTTGTTCATTCCTTCTGGTTGCTGAGTAGTATTCCATTTATGGATGCATCACAATTTGTTTATCAATTTGACATTTGATAAATTTAGGTTGTTTCCAATTTTGTACCTAGTACAAATAAAAGTGATACGAACATTAAAGTACAAGTCTTTGTGTGGACATATGTTCACATTTCTCTTGAGTAAATACACAGAAGTGGAATGGTTAGGTCATATACTTTAACATTTATAAGAAATTAAAAATTATTTCCAAAGTAGTTGTACAGGTTTGCATTCCACCAGCAATCTATGACCGTTCTAGTTGATTGACATCCTTAGCAGCACTTGGAATTTTGTTTGCTTGTTTGTTTTAGTCATTCTAAAAAGAATATAGTGGTATCTCATCGTGATTTTAATTTGCATTTCCCTGGTGATGAATAAGGTGGAGCATCTTTTCATATGTTACCAGCCATTTGTATGTGTTCTTTGAGAAAATGTCTGTTCAAACCTTCTGCCCATTAAAAAGGTTTTCTCATTTCATTATTGAGTTGTAAGAGTTTTTTATACACTCTGAATGCTGAAAGTTTAGTATTCAGATATATGATTTGCAAATATTTTCTCCCATTCTGTAGGTTGTCTTCACACTTTCTTGATTATGTCTTTTGATGCACGAAGGTTTTAAATTTTAATGAAGTCAAATTTATCATTTTTTTTCTTTTGCTGTTTATGATTTGGTATCATGCCTAAGAATCTGTTGCCAAATCCAACATCTTGAAGATGTACCAGTATGTTCTCTTCTAAAAGCGTTATGCTTTTAGCTCTTAAGTTTTGTCATTGACCCATTTTGAGTTAATATTTGTGATATACAGTCAGATAGGGGCACAATTTCATTCTTTTGCATGTGGAAATACAGTTGTTCCAGCACTGTTTGTTAAAGAGACTGTTCTTTTGCCCTTCAAATAGTCCTGGCACCCTCACTGAAAATTAACTGACTGTAGATGTATGGATTTATTTCTGAACTCCCAATTCTAGTTCATTGTTCTATGTCTACTTGATGCTAATACTACACTGTTTTCATTACTCTAGCTTTGTAATAAGTTTCAAAATGGATAAGTGTAAGTTTTTCAACTGATTTTCTTTTCCAATATTATTGTGGCTCTTTGAGGCCTCTTGCATTTCTCATGAATTGGAGAGTTGGTTTTTCCACTTCTGCAAAAACAATGTGAATATTAATAGAAATTGCATTAAATCTGTAAAACACTTTGGGTAGTTGTAACATTGTGAAATACATATTGTGTTTGATCTTCTTACCTTTTCTTGGCATACAACTCTTAAGATTCTTAGAATCTCCAAAGTGATGACTCTTCACATTCTAATGAGTTGACTGATGGCTCGCAGCCCCTAGGCAGCTTCAGGATGGGGGCTGATCATAGGAAAGAACAAGGCAAGATTAGAGGGTTGGGACTTTCAATCCCACACTCCAATCTCCAGGGAAGGGAGAGGGACTAACGGTTGAGTTGGTCACCAGTGGCCAATTATGCCTATGTAATGAAACCTTCATAAAAACCCAAAGGGACAGGGCTGGGGAGCTTCTAGATAGCTGAACATGTGGAGGTTCCTGGAGGGTTGTGTACCTGGGGAAGGCATGGAAGCTCCATGTCGCTTCCTGCATGCTTTTATCCATGCATCTCTTTATCTGTGTCAGTTTTAATTATCTTTTATTTAAAAAATCAATTTAGGTAAGTGTTTCCTTGAATCCTGCAAGTCACTTTAGCAAGTTAATCAAACCCAAAAAGGGGGCTGTGAGAATCCTGATGTATAGCCAATTGGTCAGAAGCACAGACAATATAACCTGGGGCTTGCAATTGGCATCAGAAGTGAAGCTCAGGCTTGGTGCAGTGGCTCACGCCTATAATCCCAGCACTTTGGGAGGCCGAGGTGGGTAGATCACGAGGTAAGGAGTTCAAGACCAGCCTGGCCAATATAGTGAAACCCCATCTCTACTAAAAAATACAAAAAATTAGCCAGACGTGGTGGTGTGCGCCTGTAGTCCCAGCTACTCAGGAGGCTGGGGTAGGAGAATTGCTTGAACCTGGAAGGCAGAGGTTGCAGTGAGCCAAGATCGTGCCACTGCACTCCAGACTGGGCAACAGAGTGAGACTCCATCTCAAAAAAAAAAAAAAGAAGTGAAGCTCAGTCTTGTAGGACTGCATCTCCAACCTGTGTCATCTGGAGCTATCTCCAGGTAGATTGTGCAGAATTAAATTGAATTGGAGGACACCTAGGTGATGTCCCTGCAGAATTGATGGCTGCTTTTTGTGGGGAGAAACTCTCACAGATTTGGTCTTGGAAGTCTTCTGTGTTGATTTTTGTGGTGTGAGAGCTGAGAAAAAACAGTTTGTGTTTTTTCCATTCAGTAGTGTCAGATAAATGGGATTTGCTAGAACAACCCTGGCTCATAGACACTAACTCTGGACTGGGCTTTGCTTATGCAGTAGAATTAAAACCAGAACAGGAGATATTGCACACATTTGGAAGCCAGTCATCGTTTCTTCTGGCCAAGGAACACACAGTACAGTCCTTATGTCCAGCAATGGGCAGAGAGATATCCCCCTTAGAGTAATAGTTTAATAGAGAAGTGGAACAAGCCATTAAACATTGGTTATCTAGGCAGCCCTGGTGCTCATGAAGAGTCTTGGAGAAGGGGACTGTTTTTCCCCCTTGTCAACCACTGCAGAAACAACTGAGGCTTCTCCCACAGGAGACTGGCATGGGTGCACCTACAGACAGCCTTTCTGGAAAAATTCAGGGTGACTGCATCCCCACAAATGAAGCACCCTCCAGGTTCAGGCTTGCATGGGAGATAGAGTCACAATTCCTCTCTACTTAGAACATCAACATTTCTGCAGATGAAAAGAGATGCCTGTCTGTTCTGAATAGCTGGAACACTGTGTCAGGAGTGTGTCTGGGAGGTGGATCACTTTACTGCTGGACTGACAGGGGAGGTGAAGTGGTTTCCACCTTTCCCCCTGATAAAACCTCAGTGTCTTTCACTGAGAGCTCCCCCAGCCACCTCTGTCAAGACTGGGACTTTTCCCACTTCTGAATATTGAATTTACCCACCTGCTTTAACCACAACCAGTTTCAACCCAAGCACACCTCCTCTACTGACCTGAAGCCTGAACTATTCAACCCAGTAAATAAAATACTGGGGAAATAAATAAATAAATAAATAAATGCACAGCTTGAGGGAACAAGGTAATCTTCAAGAGACCTCTGTCATTCCAACCCCATAGAAGACAATGAACTTGCTCAAACACTGAGCACATTGCTACTACAACCAATATCTGAGAAAGCCATCATATGAAGAATCTCTATAACCAAGGAACTCATACAGAGTCTTCACCTCTGAAAGCACCAAGAGCTGAATTAGGCTACAATAAACTATAAACATTAAAGTCACATCCTTAAGGGAGAAAAAGAAATTTTTGAAATGCACAGTCAAATAAAAAATAAACTCAAGAAGAATTAGAAGAATTAACACAAACAAATGGCAACACATCTCATGCTTATTGGTTGGAAGAATCAATAGTGTTAAAATGACCATACTGCCCAAAGCAGTCAATAGATTCAATGAAGTTTCCATCAAAATACCAACATTGTTTTTCATGTTTAGGATTTCAAGAAATCCTAAAATTCATATGGACCAAAAAAAGCCCAAATAGCCAAAGCAATCCTAAGCAAAAAGAACAAATCTGCAGGCATCATATTATTGAACTTCAAATTATACTACAAAGCTATCATTGCCAAAACAGCATGATACTGGTATAAAAGCAGAACACAGACAAATAGAACATAATAGAGAACCCAGAAATAAAGCCAAAACCTACAACCAACTGATCTTTGACAAAACACAAAAACATAAACTTGGGAAAGGACACTCTACTTAATAAATGGTGCTTGGAAAACTGGCTAGCAACATGTATAAGAATGAAACTGGGTCCCTGTCTCTCACCTTATATAAAAATCAACTCAAGATGGATCAGAGACTGAAATCTAAGACCTGAAATCATAAAAACTCCAGAAATTAATCTAGGAAAAAACTCTTCTGGATGTTGGCATAGGCAAATAATTAATAACTAAGACCCCAAAAACAGATGCAACTACAACAAACATAAATAAATGGGACCCAATTAAGCTAAAAAGCTTCTGTACAGCAAAATAAATAATCATCAGACTAAACAGACAACCCACAGAATAAAAGAAAATGTTTGCAAACTGTGCATCTGACAAAGGACTAATATCCAGAATCTACAAGGAGCCCAAACAAATCAGTAAGAAAAACAAATAATCCCATCAAAAATCAGGCAAATAACATGAATGGACATTTCTCAAAAGAAGAAATAACCAACAAACATATGAGAAAATGTGCACTATCACTAATCATCAGGGAAATGAAAATTAAAACCATAATGAGATACCACCTTACTCCTGCAATAATGGCTATTATTAAAAAGTCAAAAAACAATATATGTTGGCATGGATATGGTGTAAAGGGAACACTTATATATTGTTGATGGAAATGTAAATTAGTACAACCTTTATGGAAAACAGCATGGAGATTTTTTTAAAGAACTAAAAGTAGATTTACCATTTGATCCAGCAATCCCACTACCAGTTATCTACCCAAAGGAAAAGAAGTCATTATATCATTATATCAAAAAGATACCTTCACACATATATTTATTATAGCACAACTTACAATTGCAAAGTTATGGAACCAACCTAAGTGCCCATTGCCCGGTGAATAAAGAAAATGTGGTATATATATGCAATGGAATACTACTCAACCATAAAAAAGAACAATATAATGTCTTTTGCAGCAACTTGGATGGAGTTGAAGGCCATTATTCCAAGTGAAGTAACTCAGGAATGGAAAATCAAATGCCATATGCTTTCACTTATAAGTGGTAGCTAAGCTATGGATATGTAAAGGCACACAGAGTGGTGTAATGGACTACAGAGACTCAAAAAGAGGAGGTGGGGTGAGAAATAAACTACATATTGGGTACAATGTACACCACTAGTGTGATGGGTGTACTACAGTCTCAGACTTCACCACTATACAATTTATCCATGTAACCAAAAACCACTTGTACCCCACAAGCTATTGAAATTTTAAAAATATTTATTAAAAACAAAACAAAACATTGGTTATTTAAAATGAGGGCAGATAAAAACATGAAGGGCTGGCCTACACTTTCATGAGTGTGTGCTCATGTTCAACATAAAAGGTACTAAGAGTGTCCTCAATGGAAATCTCTCTTTCTGTGGATCTGGGGAAGGGGCCAGGGAAGGATGCTGGTATGACTATGCAATACTTGCCAAGAGAGGAGGAGTTTGGTATAACAACTATAATTCTCTTCTTTTTATCCCCACTTAGCCTCAGTGTATTACCCACTACTTGGTGCAGTGGTCCTAGGACCAGGGCTGCAACTACAAGTGCTGGAAGCAGGGATGATTCCTAAACAAGAAACTGTAACTGTTTTTAAAACTTATGTCAGAATTCCCAAGTGCCTGATGGGGATGGATTGTGCCTGTTCCCTATCTGACAAAATTGGAGCTAAGAGTGAATGCAGCTACATTTATTGGTGGTAAAAATAGCCACTAATCCTTCACCTGTGTAACTTTACCATGTCTGAATGGGAGTGAACTGATGGGAGGCACTTGGTAGACTAATATTGTTGCCTGCAATCCAGACCAGCACAGTGGCTGAACTTAACATCCTTCCAAAGGTGAAAAAACTTGGGTATAAATGAAGAGCTAGAAAAATAGTAGCTGAGGGTAAAGGGTTATGATTGGAGGGAAATACAATTTTACATTAACATCTCAAAAGAGGCTTGGAGCAAGAGTTGATACTATGTCTTAGCTCAATTATGCCAGATGCCTGAAAGGGTGAAGGTATCTGTTTGCTGACACCACTGGAAGCCTGCAAACCTGAGTGCTCTTGTCCTGGAAGACATAGTTATACTATATGATGACAGGCTGGACTAATTATTAATGACTGAATGGGATTCTAGTCATGTGGCAGTATCTTTTGAGTTATATGCCTTTTTGTTTGTTTGTTTTTAAAGACAGGGCCTCACTCTGTCGCCCAGACTGGAATGCAGTGATGCGATCTCGGCTCACTGCAACCTCCGCCTCCCAGGCTCAAGCGATCCTCCTGCCTCAGCCTCCCGTGTAGCTGGGATTACTGGCATGTGCCATTACCACCCGGCTAATTTTTGTATTTTTAGTACAGATGGAGTTTCACCATGTTGGCCAGGCTTGTCTTGAACTCCTGACCTCAGGTGATCCACCCACCTCGGCCTCCAAAAGTGCTGGGATTACAGGCAAGAGCCATCGCACCTGGCCAGAAGTAGGTGGCAGTTTTGTGGGAATGAGCCCTCAATCTGTGGGATCTGATGCTATCTCCAGGTAGATATGCCACCACTGAATTGGGGGACACCCAGCTGATGTCCCTGCAGAATTGATGGCATGCTGCTGTTGTGGAAAAATCCCCAGGCATCTGGTGTCAGAGCCTATTGTGAGCATGTAGTGGAAGAAACTGAGCTTGGCTTTTCGTCTATAGCCTCATTAGTATTGATATTTTAACACTATTAAGTCTCCCAGTTCATGAACAAAGGATATTCTTCCATTTATTTAGGTCTTCTTTAATTTCTTCCAGTAATAATTTATAGCTTTTAGTATACAGGTCTTTCCTATCTTTGATTAAGTTTATTCCTAGATATCTTATTATTTTGATGCAATTGTAAATGAAATTATTTCCTTAATTTCATTTCCAGATTATTTGTTTCTGGTGTATAGAAACAACATTTATTTTTGCAAGATTTTGTTTCTTGAGACTTTGTTGTATTTATTAGCTCTAGTAAATTTTGTGTGGCTTCTTTAGCATTGTCTATAGATGCGATCATGTCAGCTGCAAATAGAGGTAGTTTCATTTTTTTCTTTCTAATTTGCATGTCTTTTATTTATTTTTCCTACTTAGTTGCTATGGCTAGAACTTCCAGTGCTATATTCAATAGCACCAGTGAAAGCAGCCATTCTTATATTATTCCTGATCTTAGAGCAAAGTTTTCTGTCTTTCATCTTGACTATAACGATAGCTATTGGATTTGTATAGATGCCTTTATTATGTTAGAGAAGTTCCCTTCTATTCCTAGTTTTCTGAATATTTTCACCGTGAAAGAATGTTGGGCTTTTTTCCCAAATGCTTTTTCTGAATCAACTGAGATAATTGTTTGTTTTTTTTTCCTTCACTTTACTAATGTAGTATATTGCACTGATTGGTTTTCTTTTTTGATATGGAGTCTTGCTCTGTCACCCAGGCTGGAGTGCAGTGGACCAATCTCGACTCACTGCAGCCTCTGCCTCCCGGGTTCAAGCGATTCTCCTGCCTCAGCCTCCAGAGTGGCTGGGATTACAGGTGCCCACCACCACATCCGGCTAATTTTTGTATTTTTAGTAAAGGCGGGGTTTCACCATGTTGACCAGGATGGTCTCGAACTCCTGACCTCATGATCCACCCTTGGCCTCCCAAAGTGCTGGGATTACAGGCATGAGCCACCGTGCCCAGCCAGCTGTAGGCTTTTTATAGATGCTTTCATCAGATTAAAGAAGTTCTTTCTATCCCTAGTTCGTCAAGAATTTTATCATGAATGTGTGTCGACTTTCATCAAATCCTTTCTTTAAAAATTCTGTTAATCATAAGGTTTACTTCTTTATTCTGTTAATATGAACTATATTGATTGAATTTCAGATATTCACTCAACCTTGCATTCATGGTACAAAATCTCTTGATCGTGATATACAATGTGTTTTTGGTTTTTTAATATTTTATTTATATTTATGTCTAGATTTAAGTCTCAAATGTTTTGTTAGGCATTTTTTTGGTCTGTGTTCATGAGGAATATTGCTTTGTTTTTCTTCTAATAACTTGGTTTTAGTAGCAGGGCAATGCTACCCCAATAAAATGAGTGCAGAAGTGTTCTCTTTTCTTGTATTTTCTGAAAGAGTTGATGTAGAGTCACTGTCATTTATTCCTTAAATATTTGGTATAGTCAGAGAACTCACACGTGTTGATGTTACTAAAGAAATGGTTTTTAGCTATGAATGTGATCTAGTTAATAGACATAGGACTATGAATGCAATCTAGGTAACAGACAGGAATATTCAGGTTATCTAATTTTTCTTAAGTGAGCTTTGGGATTCAATGTTGGTTCAACAGATGCAAATCAATAATTTTGATTTATCACATAAACAGAATTGAAAACGAAAGCCATGTGGACATCTCCATGAAAAGAAATACTTTGTCAGAAAAGCAAAAATGGAGGTAATCTGTCACAAGTAGAATTTTTAAATAAGAAATATTAAAAGATATTCCTCAGACAGAAAAAAACTGATTATAGGCCAGAAACTTGGATGTACATAAAGAAAGAAATAGTGTTAGAGAAGGAATAAATGAAGGTAAAATAAAATATTTTCTTTTTCTTTTTTTAGACTTAATTGACCTAACAGAAAACAGTTTGTTCAAACTAATTATGACAACAATGTATTTGCTGATTAGAGCTTAGGAATAAGTGAAATGAATGACAACAATATTAAAAGGAAGGGGAGTGAGGAATCAGGAATACTCTGTCATAAGGCACCTGCACTACCTGTGAAGCTGTACAGTGTTATTTGGAAGTGGACCAAATTAAGTTGTAAATGCATATTGCAAACTCTAGACCAACCACAAAAAACAATTTTTTAAAGGAGTGCGATTAATATACTAAGAAAGAAGACAAAATGGAATAATATAAAGTGCCTAGTTTAGAGAAGTCAATTAAAAACAGAAGACAGAAACAAAAATAAAACCCAAAGAACAATGGCAATGAATAGAAAACTGTTACAGATAGGGCAGATATTAATCTGACTATATAAATAATCATTTTAAATAAGAATCATCTGTCAGAGAAGGTTAAAAAAGACCTATGAATATGTGGTCTATGAGAAAGCTCCTTGAAATATAAAGATACAGATTAAAAGTGAAGGGAAGGAGAAAGGTATACCATGCTAATGCACTAATTAAATAAAGCTTGAGTAGCCATACTAGTTTAAGACAACACAGATTTCAGAGCAAAAAATATATGTATCAGGGATAAAGAGGGACACTAATTAACAATGAAGGTGTCAATTCTCCAAAAAGACATAGCAATTTTTTTTTTTTAACTGTAAGTTCTGGGATACATGTGCAGAATGTGTAGGTTTGTTGAATAGGTATACATGTGCCATGGTGGTTTGCTTCATCTATCAACCCGTTATCTAGGTTTTAAGCCCCACATGCATTTGGTATTTGTCCTAATGCTCTTCCCTCCCCTTCCCCCAACCCCCGACAGGTCCCAGTGTGTGATGTTCCCCTCCCTGTGTCCATTTGTTCTCATTGTTCAACTGCCACTTAGGAGTGAGAACATGTGGTGTTTGGTTTTCTGTTCCTGTGTTAGTTTGCTGAGAATGATGGTTTCCAGCTTCATCCATATCCCTGCAAAGGACATGAACTCATTCTTTTTTATGGCTGCATAGTATTCCATGGTGTATATGTGCCACATTTTTTTTATCCAGTTTATCATTGATGGGCATTTGGATTGCTTCCAAGTCTTTGCTATTGTAAATAGTGCAGCATTAAACACACATGTGCATATGTCTTTATCATAGAATGATTTATAATCCTTTGGGTATATACCCAGTAATGGAATTGTTGGGTCAAATGGTAGTTCTGGTTCTGGATCCTAGGAATCGCCACACTGTCTTCCACAATGGTTGAACTAATTTACACTCCCAACAATGTAAAAGTGTTCCTATTTCTCCACAGCCTCACCAGCATCTGTTGTTTCCTGACTTTTTAATAATCACCATTCTGACTGGCGTGAGATGGTATCTCACTGTGGTTTTGATTAGATGTAGCAATTCTCAATGGGTTTGTATCTTATAATAGAGCATCAAAATATGTGAGGCAAAAATTGATAGAACTGCAGGAAGAAATAGACAACACTATGACAGTTGGTGAATTCAACACACCAACACCCCTCTATCATGAATTAGCAGCTCCAGCAGACAGAAAATTGGTAAGAATATTGTTGAACTGAATAGCACCATCAATCAACTGGGTCAAATTGATGTTGTTATAACACTACATGCAACAACAGCAAAATGTACATTCTTCTTAAGCTCACATGGTATATTCATTAGGACAGGACACATTCTGGGCCATAAAACACATCTCAACACATTTAAGAGAATAGAAATGATACAAAATATGCTCTCAGGCCACAATGGAATTAAACTATAAGAAATAATAAAAACAAAGCTGAAAAAATCCATAAATGTTTGGAGATTAAGCCACGTGCTTTTAAATAACACATGGGTTAAAGAAGAAGTCTCAAAAGAATTTTTAAAGTATTTTGAATGAAATAAAATGAAAATAAAACATCAAGATTTGTGGAGTGCAGAGAGGGCAATGCTTAGAGGAAAACGTGTAGCATTGAATACGTATATTACAAAGAAGAAATACCTAGAATCAAAAATCTAAACTTGCACCTTAGGAAACCAGAAAAAAGAGCATATTAAATCCAAAGTAAGCAGAAGAAAATTAACAATAATATTAGAGCAGAAATCAACGAAACTAAAAACAAGAAATAGTTAAAGAAAATCAACAAAACCAAAAGCTAGTTGTTGAAAAGATCAGTAAAATTGATAAACCTCTAGACAGGCTAATGAAGAAAAGAAGAGAGAAGATACAAATTACCAATATCAGAAATGAAAGAGGGGCCATCACTACTGATCTCAAAGATAATAAATGGATAATAAAAGAATTCTATGAACAACTCTATGTACACAAATTTGACAACGTAGATCAAAGGGACCAATCTCTTGAAAGACACGAACTACCAAAACTCACATGAGGAGAAATAGGTAACCTGAATAGGCCTATGTGTATTAAAGGACTTAATAATTAATAACTTTCCTAATAGAAAGCACCAAGCTCATATGAGTTCACTCCTGAATTGTGCCAAATGTTTAAGGAAGAAATGGTTCCAGTTCTCAAAAACAATAAAACATGAGCTATGAAGCCAATTGCCCCAAGTATTTCTACAGTCACTGACTTTAGCAGTAGCTTCAGCTGATGGTAAGCTGTAATTCTAACCTAACTCTTCAGTATCTTCCTAACTCTCCAGTTTTTAAAATGTTTTTTACATTTTTAAAATTTAACTTTTATTTTGACTTTCAGGGTATATGTGTAGGTTTGTTATATAGGGAAACTTGTGTCATGGGGGTTTATTGTACAGATTATTTCATAACCCATGTATTAAGCCTAGTACCCATTAGTTATTTCTCCTGATCGTCTCCCTCCTTCCACCCTCCACTTTCTGATAGAACCCAGTGTCTGTTGTTCTCCTCTATGTGTCCATGTGTTCTCATCATTTAGCTCCAACTTATAAGTGAGAACATGTGGTATTTTCTCTTCCTGTGTTAGTTTGTTGAGGATAATGGCCTCCAGCTCCATCCATGTCCCTGCAAAGGACATGATCTCATTCTTCTTCATGGCTGCATAGTATTCCAGGGTGTATATGCACCACGTTTTCTCTATCCAGTCTACAATTGATGGTCATTTAGGTTGATTCCATGTCTTTGCTATTGTGAATAGTGCTGCAGTGAACATCCACGTGCATGTGTCTTTATAATAGAATGATTTATATTCCTTTTGGTATATACCCAGTAATAGGATTGCTGGGTCAAATGGTAGTTCTGTTTTTAGGTCTTTGAGGAATCATCACACTGTCTTCCACAATGGTTGAACTAATTTACACTCCCACCAATGGTGTATAAGCATTCCTTTTTCTCCACAATCTTCCCAGCATCTGTTATTTTTGACTTTTTAGTAATAGCCATTCTGACTGGTATGAGAGTATCTCATTGTGGTTTTGATGTTCATTTCTCTAATGATGAGTGATGTTGAGCTTTTTTTCATAAGGTTGTTGACTACATGTATATCTTCTTTTCAGAAGTGTCTGTTCATGTCCCTTTCCCATTTTTTAATGGGGTTGTTTAGTTTTTATTGTAAATTTGCTCAAGTTTCTTATAGATGCTGGATATGAGACCTTTGTCAGGTGCATAGTTTGCAAAATTTTTCTCCCATTCTGTAGGTTGTCTCTTTACTCTGTTGATAGTTCCTTTTGCTGTGCAGAGGCTCTTTAGTTTAATTAGATTCCATTTGTCTATTTTTTGTTTTGTTGCAATTGCTTTTGGCATCTTCATCATGAAATCTTTGCCCATTTTATGTCCAAAATGATATTGCCTAGGTTGTCTTTCAGGGAGTTTGTGGGTTTGTATTTCACATTTAAGTCTTTAATCCATCTTGAGTTAATTTTTGTGTATGGTGTAAGGAAGGGGTCCAGTATCAATCTTCTGAATATGGCTAGCCAGTTTTCCCAGCACCATTTATTAAATAGGGAGTCCCTTCCCCATTACTTGTTTTTGTCAGGTTTTTGTCAGGTTTGTCAAAGATCAGATAGTTGTAGGTGTGTGGCCTTATTTGTGCATTCTCTATTCTGTTCTATGGTATATGCATGCTTTTGCACCAGTGCCATGCTGTTTTGGTACTATAGGCCTGTAGTTTTAAGTGTTGTTTTTAGGTCTTTGAGGAATCACCTTTGACGAACAGTTTTAAGTTGGGAAGCGTGATGCCTCCAGTTTTGTTCTTTTTGCTTAGGATTGCCTTGGCTCTTTGGGGTTTTTGTTGTTGTTGTTGTTCCATATGAATTTTAAAATAGTTTTTGTTAGTTCTGTGAAGAACTAAGTTTTCTTTTTTTGTTGTGTCTCTGTCAGGTTTTGGTATAAGGATGATGCTGGTCTCATAGAATGAGTCAGGGAGGAGTCCCTCCTCCTCAGGTTTTCGAAATAGTTTCAGCGGGAATGGTACCAGCTCTTCTTTGTACATCTGGTAGAACTCATCTGTGAATTTGTCTGGTCCTGGGGTTTTGTTTGTTTGTTTGTTGGTTGGTTGGTTGGTTGGTAGACTCAATTTCAGAGCTTTTTATGAGTCTGTTCAGGGATTCAATTTCTTCCTGATTCAGTCTTGGGAGAGTGTATGTGTCCAGGAATTTATCCATTTCTTCTAGATATTATGTGCATAGAGGTGTTCATAATATTCTCTGATGGTTGTTTGTATTTCTGTGGGGTCATTGGTGACATCCCCCTTGTCATTTCCAATTGTGTTTTGTTTGGATTTTCTCTCTTTTTTTCTTTATTAGTTTAGCTAGTGATCTATTATATTAATTTTTCAAAGAAACCACCTCCTGGATTAGTTGATCTTTTGGAAGGTTTTTCATGTCTCAAATCTCCTTCAGTTCAGCTCTGATTTTGGTTATTTCTTGTCTCCTACTAGCTTTGGGATTGATTTGCTCTTGGTTTTCAAGTTCTTTTAGTCATGTTGTTAGGTTGTTACCTTGAGATCTTTCTCACCTTTTGATGGGAGCATTTAGTGCTATAAATCTCCCTCTTAACACGCCTTGGCTGTGACCCAGAGATTCTGTATGTTGTATCTTTGTTCTCATTAGTTTCAAAGAACTTCTGATTTCTACATTAATTTCATTATCTACCCAAAGGTTCTTCAAGAGCAGGTTATTGAATTTCCATGTAATTGTATGGTTTTGAGTGAATTTCTTAGTCTTGATTTCTAATTTGATTGTGCTGTATTTGAGAGGCTGTTTGTTATCATTTCAGCTCTTCTGTATTTACTGATGGGTATTTTACTTCCAATTATGTGATTGATTTTAGAATATGTGCCATGTGGCAAAGAGATGAGTGTATATTCTGTTGTTTTGGGTGTAGTTCAGCTCTCCAGTTTTAAGTCTGGCCATTTCCTCTACGAATTCAATTCTTGGGTGGATTTAAGAGTTGTTGATTTTCCATTTCTTCACCTTTCTTCGTTGTAGGGACAGAAGTGATGACTTCCAAGTTTCTTTCTCAATAGAACAGAAATTGCAAATCTTTGATGTCATCTTTTCTTAATCGATCAGCTCTATTTTTTAGAAGTTTTAGGTTTACAGAAAAATTGAGCAGAAAATACAGAGCGTTCTCCTACACCTCCTCCTCCCCCAAACATACACAGTTTCCCCCATTACTAACATCTTGCATTGGTGTTGTAAATGTATTAGAATTGATGAGCCAATATTGATACATTATTATTAACTGAAGTTCATAGTTTATATTAGGGTTCAATCTTCAGTTGTACATTCTGTGGGTTTTGAAAATTGTATAATGACATGTATCCACCACTACAGTATCATATAGAATAGTTTCACTGTTTTAAACATTCTCTGTGCTTCACCTATTTATCCCTCCCTCTCTCTCTCCTCCCTAGTTACTACTAATCTTTTCACTGCCTCCATAGTTTTGTCTTTTCAAAGATGTCATATAGTTGAAATCACACAGTATGCAACATTTTCAGATTGGCTTCTTTCACTTAGCAACATATGTATATGTTTCCTCCATGTATTTTTGCAGCTTGATCACTTATTTCTTTTTAATGCTGAATACTATTTTATTGGATGGACATATCACAGTTTGTTCATTCACCTATTGAAAAATATCGATTTATTTCAGTTTAGGGCACTTATGGATAAAGCTGCTATAAACATTTGTGTGCAGAATTTGTGTAGACATAAGTTTTCAATTCATTTGAGTGCACACCAAGGGAATTACCTGAGGATTGTATTGCAGGAGTACATTTAGCTTTGTAAGAAACTGCCCGATTTTCTTCCAAAGTGGCTGTACCATTTTACACTCCCACCAACAATGTTCCTGTTGGTCTGCTCACCTGCATTTGGTGTTGTCTTTAGCTTCATTTTGCCCCCACTCTTGTCTGACTTGCGTAGATTCTGAGAAGAAGTCAGCTGTTTTTCTTATCTTTGTACTTCTGTATACAATGCTTCTTTTTTCTCTTAGATATTTCCTGTTACAATTGCTTTTCAGCAATATGAATATGTTATGCAGAGACTCTGGATATGTTTTGAAGTTAGAGGCAAGAGAATACTGGTGATGGATCAGACGTGAAGTCAATGAAGAAAGGGATCAAAGATATTTTCAGAGTTTGGGTTTGAGTAATTGGAAGAATGGGGTACAATTTGCTGAGAACAGGGAGACAGTTGTTGCAGGCCATGGGAACTGAAGTTTGGTTGATTTGGAGATGAAGAAGACACATCCTTTTGGGCTTTTCCATAAGCCAAACTGTGGACAAGCACTACAAGTGCAAGTAGTTTATTTGAGGCATAATTCCAGGAAACACCAAAAGGGGAGTAGGGTCATGAAACAGGGAAGAGCAGGCAGAGAAGTAGAAGGTACCTTTTTAAGAAACATACCACTGTAGGCAACTGGAGCTTAATCCCACTGGAGATCCCTGTGAACCAATGTAGAATATGCTCCTCAGTGATATTCAACCAAAGGGACAAGGAAAATGCAGTATTTGTCCAGTTGGAAGTAGGCTGAGGATACAGGCAGAGACTGGATGGTGGGCCAGAGGACAGTCACAAATCAGCAGCTTTCTAACCGGGGGTTGCCAAATTCAAGGGCAAAGAGAGCATTCGTGACACCTCCTATTGGTTTGCTGTTTGCCTAGAAGCTGCTCCATTCATCATTCCATTCCATCTTCTCCATAGATCTGGGAGTTGGCATCCTTTTCATCCACACTTTATAGAAGGAAATGAGGCTCAGAAAGCTGCAATGACCTATCTAAAGTCACACAACAAGGAAGTTGGAGCCAAGATTGAAACCCACTCCTGCAGGACATCTAAGTCTTTTTCTCCTGCCATCCCCAACTCACTCCCCACCCAGGAACCCATTCCCTGAGTGTTGGAGCGAGGATTAGAGAGGCTGTGGCTCCTATACACTATTCATCACCATGTCTTATGAATTAGAAACAACGTTCATGAGGTCATTTCCATGGGGCTCCGGGGTTGGCTGTGTAAATATTTGGCCTTCGGGGCTCTTCTCGGCCGAGCTCCTCAGGGTGCTGACGTTAAACACACTCCTTCAGGAAAAATGCAATTGGTTTCAGGAAGCCCCTAGAGTCGGGTGCTCAGAGGGCGTCTGCTCAGGCTAATGTCTGACAACACAAAGCCCATTTTTCCTATGACTTTTTCTCATTTAAGACAAGAAAGATTGCCTTCCACTCGTCAACGCACATACTCACCAGTCATTAATACACAGGCATTTAAAAACACTGGTGATCAGAAAGGTCTGTGTTTTCTCATTTCTTTACAGAGTCAGGGAGATTTGAGAGAGAGAGAGCAGGAGTGTGTAGGGGGAAAGAGAGAGAGAGGATATAAGAGAGGGTGAAAGGGAGAGGGAGGAAGCAAAGAAATAACCTTAGTATACACCAACAGCAGCTTTGTTAAAGCCTGTTCTTTCCATGCATGCAATGCTGCACTCATTTGAATCCATGCTGTAGATCCACGTGTAAATACCTACCATATATCTGCAAGCAGGTTTCAGAGCAGTCCGAGACGCACACCTCGGCGCTATAAATCAGTGCAGTGGCTATGCACAGGAACCACTCGGGAGGCGCGGCTGTCAGAAGCTGCAATTTCCTCTGGGTGATGGAATTTCAGGTGGTTTTAGCTTTATTTGGTGATGAGATATCCAGTGTGTTTGTTTCCTGAGCTGCCGTCACAAACCACCACAAACTTGGTGGCTTAAAAAATTAGGAATTTATTCTCACAGTTCTGGAGCCTGCAAATCTGAAATTAAGGTGTCAGCAGGGCCGCACTCACTCTGAAGGCTCCAGGGGAAGATCCTTCACGCCTCTTCCAGCTTCTGGTGGTGACCTGCAATCTTGGAGTTCCTTGGTTTGTGGCTGAAGCACGTCACCTCTGCCTCGGTGATCACACGGCCTTCTCCTCTGTGGGTCCGTGTCTGTGTCTCTCCTCCTGTAAGACCATGTCATGTTGGATTAGGACCCACTCTGCTTTAGTATGGCTTCTTAACAAATTACCTGTACAACAGTCTTATTTCCAAATAAGGTCACATCCTGAGGTCCTGGGGGTCAGTACTTCAGTATAACTTTGGCGGGGCATTCATTCAACTCATGATTGGGTGCTATTCAACTCATAACACCCAGTGATGAAAAAAATGGGGTGCCCATCACTCGGGGGACTGAACCCCTGTGTTTCTGGCCAATCACAGCCACAAACCCAGTGCCATGGGACGCCCCCATGGGCCTGTGTCCTGACTGCAGAGCAGCTCCACAGCCTGTCCTGGTGGTGATGAGCCTCAGGAAGAGGAGTCTGGACCCCAAGGAAGGAGAAGCTGACCACGCCCAGGGACAGAGGCTGGATGTTTGGCAAGACCAGGCCAAGGACACCAAGTGAAGCATCTGCATTCTGGATCAGAACGTCCCCACTGTTGACTGGGAGCCTCCAGAAGCATTTTCCCAGTGTATTGGGAGGGGTAGAGAGAGGACAGAACATCCAGAATGAACTGATGGGACAGGGAGGACACACTGGGAATATTAAATCAAAATGTTTTATCACGAATCCCTTGTTCAATCTGAGAGCAGATGTGGAGGACGAGATCGGGGAGTCTTCCCTATGGCTACAGTAGAGAGGCCTCTGGCTAGACCCTAGAGGAAAAGCAAAGCCATCCTGTCTGGCCAGGATCTGCGGGAAAAAGAGAGAGTGAGGCCAGCAGGCAGGGAGGAAGGTGAACCGGGCTGTGTGTCTCAGGGCAGGCGCCTGGGCTATTAGCACACAAAGGAAAGTAAAATAATAAACTCCTTACTTATTTCCAATAATAGTGAAGTCATAGGAATGATGATGTATAACACACATATAAGGGGTAAAGAATACCAAGAAATGCCCATCTATGCCCCATCACTTGGCTTAAGAAATAGAAATGCCCGTGGGCATCCCTTCAATCTAGAGGTAACAACCACCCTAATTTTGTGTTAACAATTGCCTTGTTTGTTCAGATTTCATCTCACCGTGGGTGTCTGCATCCCTAAATGCTGTAGTGTGTAATTTTGCATACTTTCAGACTTGATAAAAATGGAACCATATGATATATACTTTTTGTCACTGGCCTCTTCACTCAACATCATGTTCTTAAGATTCACACATGGCTAAGTACGTTGCTGTAACTAATTTGTCCTCAATGTGTTGTTTTTGTTGTATGAATTCACACAATTTGTCCACTATACTGCCAAGGGCTACCTCACTCCTTTGCTACTCTGAACAAAGTTCCTGGGAGCATTTTTGTGCCTGTCTCTGGGTACATATGTGTGGAGACTCACCCAGGAGTAGAATTGCTGGGTTTAGGGCAGGCATCTGTTAGCTCTGCTAGCTGATGTCACACTGGTTTCCAAGTGCCAGGGCCAAGTCACATAGCCAGTCATGGGGCAGGAGCCTATGTTGCTCATACCCTTGCCCACCCTGGCACCCTTGGACTCTTAGTTCTATTTCTTGGATTTTCCAGAATTGTCAGAATATTAGTTACAAACACCACAAAGTAACAAGAGAAAAGGGCAATTGAGCAATTTATAATTCAAAACAAAGAAAAACCAGAAAAGGAGGTTTAAAAAATAGGAGAAATTTTTAAGAGGAGTAGGGTGAGACCCCTTCCCCCTTGAAATAGTCAGTGCACTCCATGGAATGACCCTATTGGCTGATCCCATCAAGGATTCTTTGGTGAGGAAACGAGATTAACATTTGTGGTTGTTCTTTTCCTAAAATCCCATGGCACAGTCTTTATCTGGAGCCACAACTTCATTCTTTATGACTCCCACAGCTCCAGCCAGATGGAGCCACCTCCCTGTAGCCTGGACCCAGGAAAGCCCTGAGCCCCAAGCCCCGAGCCCCAGTTTCCCCACTGTCTGCTTGTAGTGATGCTTCTAGCTACCCCGTCTTGCTGAAGGAAGCTGAGTCTAAGGAAATGACAGCAACCCATGGCGGGACACAGTTGGAACCTGAGCAACAACCCCAGAGGCTTGGAGTGTGTCTTTGTCTCAGGCTCACACACGCACACACACACGGACACACACACACACACACGGACACACACACACACACACACACACACACACACGGACACACACACACACACAGGACAGAGTGGGTGATGGAGTTTGGGAATGTCAGGCTGGAGGGTCAAAGTGGAGGCTGTGCTGTACTTGTCCCCTGGCAGGGGCAGCATCCTTAAGCTCCAAGACCTTGGAGAAGTTCCCCCACCTAGGATGCCAAGGACATTGGCTGAACAGAGCAATACTGATGACTCAAAAAGTCAGATCCTCTGTGCTTCTTGCCTGGCACCAAGGAGCCACAGCTGTCACCATCCGGTCACAGGCCCCTCAAAACCCATCTGCAGTGGATGATCCCTTGCTTCTAAGGGACATGCTGAACCTGGAGTGAGGCTGTGGGCATCGTGGCTGGGCTGGGCAATGGGCAAGCCTTGGAACTGGCTGCAGGATGTGGCCCCATGACCCCCACAGGGACCCGGGCTCCTCCCGCAGGGTGAGGAGGCGCAGGCAGAGGAGGGCCCAGAAACAGGAGTTAGCGGGGGACGTGGACGTGAGGACCAGGGGTCTGCAGGGGTTCTCACACCTGTGAGAGCTCAGGGGGAGGGTGTAGGAGGGGCCGGGCACCTCAGAGTATCACATGGGCCTGGCAAGATGAGCACGGGAGGTGGTCAGCAGCTGCTCTCTTGGAAGAGCTCCCAGCAACCCCGTGGTCAGAGCCAGCACCGTAACCTGGGACAGCCCAGCAATCCTTGGGCTCTCATGTAAGTCCAGCACTCTGGCTCTGTGAAGCAGTTGTTGCCTGGGCTGGCCTGAGCCGGGCACCGTGCTGCCCACCCCAGCATGGTGTTCACCCCAGCACGGTGTTCACCCCAGCACGGTGTTCACCCCTGCTGGAGTTCACCCCAGCTTCTGGGCGGTCAGAGGGCAGACCCAGCACAGCAGAGGTGGCCTGGGTGGTGTCACAGCTGGTCTCAATCCCCAGTTCGGCCCTTCCCTGGACCTGGGACCTTGGAGAAACCATGCCCTCTTGGTGCCCCAGAATTACCATCTGCAGAGTGTGGTCACACCACCCTCTCTTCTGAGCCTGCTGAGTGTAGATGGGACCTTGCCGGGCAGGCAGCAGTCAGAAAGGTGGGCTAGGCTGCCCTCCCCATGCCAGGGTCTTCTCAGGCCTCACAGGACCCCGTAGCCCAGCCCAGAGGACTTGAATGATTCACAGAGGGCGGGAGACCGGGTGTGTCCTCAGTCTGAATCGGGAGGCTCACTGGCCTTGGGGTGCTGAGAATGGAGGCACCCAGGACCTGACCTGCCAAGTGCAGCCACCCCAACCTGCCCAGCCCTGCTGCAGATACGTCTTTCTCATCTGTTACCACTACTTTGGCATTGTTCAGGATTCTGAGCTCAAAGAGTTCATGCAACTTGTCCAAAATCCCCAGCTTGCAAACTGGGTCCTTTCCATGCAGTGTCGACCTACATGGGTCTTGACCCATTGATGCTCGAGTTCTCAGAGGAGGAGGCACACAGAGAAAGTCACAGGGGATGGTGTGTCTTCCCACTCTCAGATCAAGCTACGCGTGCTGACCATGTGCCTGGAGTGCCAGCTGCCCCAGGAACCGGCCTTTCCCACCCAGTGGGGCCAGGCCCTGCCCAAGCTGCCCTCCCCTCAACCTTCCAGGCCAGCTCCCTGAAGGAACCTCCTGAACACCCCTGCCTGGAGCCCATTAGCCCTGCTTGCCCCTTGGGTAGGACTCTTGGTCCCTGGAAGGGGGTGGCCTTCCTAGTGTCAATGAGCAGGGGAAAGGCAGATCCTTCAGGGAGGAAGAGAGGTTCCCAGGAAAGGCTAACACCTCAGGCTGGGAGAGAAGGAAGGGCCCTCCCTTTTGTCCAGGAGTCTAGTTGAACCTTCTAGGTACTAAATACTGTAAAGCAAGGGCTTCTCTTCTCATAATGAGACACTGAGCTCTTCAGAGCTGCTCCTTCTCCAAGACACCAGCAAGCTGTTGAAATCAGACCTGTGTGTGTCCTGGGAATTTATGCTCCCTGACAGGTACGCAAACGAGAGGGGTGAGGAGGAAGCAGAGGAGAGAAGGCATCTGGCCATTCCGAGTGCTGGGGGCCATCAGATGAAGAGGTCACCTGCAGAAGGGGTGATAGCCCTGACCCTTGGCAACCCTGGGGACTCTCTGTGGCAGACACATCTTCTAGAGACCTCACACACCTGCCCAGTTAAACCTCACCAGGAACTCAGTGCAGAAACAGGCTCAGAAAGTGCACATGGCAAAGCTGGAGCTGGCTGCAGCCTCCTGACCTCAGTCCAGCACCTTCCTTCTTGTGACCCTCACCTCATCAGCCCCTGCCTCACTCCTGGCTGATGAAGATGAAAAGTGGAAGTGTACTTTTCAAAAAGCCCCACCCCAGCACTGTTTTCTGGGAGACTTTCATGGGTTCCCTGGGCCTCCCATTCCTAGCACGTTCCTAACCCCAACCTCCTAACTGCTTATCCTCACCCGCGTGAAGTAATAAACTTTGGAGGCTGCTTAGGTATTTATTTTAGTTAGTAAAAATGTCTTGGGCTTTGCCAAGAGCCATTTGACTTTAATTGGAAACTTTTGAGGCATTAAAAATGCACTGAAGTTTAAGACGTGTCTGAAGGCTCTGGAATCATCGATCATGCAAGCAATGCTTTGGACCAGGTGGAGCGAAGGCAACCTTTTAGCAAATCCACCTCCCTTAATGGACTCATTTATAACTCTCTGCAACATTGGGCAGCGCCTCTTCCTTAGAACTCTACTAGTGCCAGCCAACAGGGTTAAAAGCAGCCAACATCTGGTGACTGTAAACGGGGAACCCAGAAATAACAAAACATGACATAAACAAAAGGCAGCACAGGGAGGGGCAATACGGACACCCCCATGCTGTGGTCAAGGCAGATATTTCCCCTAAAATGTGCAGGAGGCTAGAGGACAGGCACCATCTGCAGCCCATCGTAGAAATGTCAGCCATCAGCTTTGTTTATGGAGGATGTGCTGGATGCTGGGCCTGGTCAGGAAGCCTCCAGGCCAGGGCCGACCACTCTGGCCCCACCTCCAGACATATTCCCACTAGCTTCTCAGACTCCACTGTGTGCAAGGTCTTGCTCATGCTCTTCCCTGTGCCTGGAGCATCCTCCCTCCCTCCTCTCATCTGTGCTGTCTCACTATGGCTGCATAACACATTACCCTAAAACCTAGCAACTGAGAACAACAAACACTTATAACTGCACAGTTCCTGTGAATCTGGAAGGCACAAGCAACTTTGCTGGGTGGCTCTGGCTTAGGTCTATTGTGAGGATGCAGTTAAGCTGTCAGCGAGGGCTGTGGTCTCATCTGAAGGCCTGACTGAGACCGGAGGATCTGCTTCTGATCCTTGTGACTTGGATCAGAGCTTGGACTCACTCCCATGGCTGTTGGCTGGAGGCCTCAGCTCCTCAACATGTGGACCTCTCTACAAGCTTCTGAGAGGGCTTACAACATGGAGACTAAACTCCCCTAGGGTGAGTGATCTGAGAAACATAGGCAAGATGGAAGGCTCACAGTCTTTTATAACCTAATTTTGGAAGTGATATGCCATCACGTCTGCCATATGCTGTTGTGTATTGGTTTGAAAACATCCATCAAGGCTGAGTGCAGTGGCTCATGCCTGTAATCCCAGAACTTTGGGTGGCCATGGTGGGTGGGCTGCTTGAGTCCAGGGGTTCAAGACCAGACTGGGCAACATGGAAAATTCCTGTCTCTACAAAAAAATTAGAAATCAGCTGGGTATGATGGTACATGCCTGTAGTCCTAGCTACTAGGGAGACTGAGGTGGGAGGATCACTTGAACCCAGGAGGTTGAGGCTGCAGTGAGCTGTAATCTCACCATTGCACTCTAGCCTGGGTGACAGAATGAGACCTTATCTCAAAAATTAAAAAAAAAAAAAAGAAAATACCCATCAAAATGCATGTGTACCCAGAAACTCAGAATATGAATTTATTTGAAAATAGTATATTTGGAGAATGTGATTAGTTAAGATGAGGTCATATTGGATTAGGCTGGGTCCCAAATTCAATAAGTGGCATTCTTACAGAAAGGCAGCATGAGGACACAGCTACCCAGAGGACACAGAGAGAGGGCTGTGTGAGGATGGAGGCAGAGACTGGAGTGATGCCTCTAGGAACAAAGGAATGCCAAGGATTATCGACAGCTGGGAGAGAAACATGGAAAGGATTCTCTGTCAGAGCACCTAGAAGGAACCAACCTGAACAACACCCTGATCCTGGCCTGGCCCCAGAACTGTAAGCAAATAACTTCTTGTGGTTTTAAGCCACCCAGTTTGTGGTACTTTGCCATGGCAGCTCTAGGAGACTCAAACACATTGGTCACACACATCCCTGGTCCATGTAGAAGGGACCACAAGGCTGTGAGTAACAGGAGGTGGGAACCTGGGGGCCTACTGCAATGCCTAAGGGACTCCATTCAGACTTCAGGCCTCAGCGACTGCAGCTTCCTCCAGGAGGCATGCCCTGACCCCAGGCTTCCTGGTGCCCTAGGCAGGCTCCTGGGGCTTCCGGGGCTCCTTGGTAACACACCTCCACTTGGGGTTGTTTCCACTGCCTTTCTTAGGCCAGAGTCAAGGGAGTTCTATCTGGTTGGCCACCTGCTCGCTCCTATCCCTGGAGACAAACACATGCTGGCATACAAGAGGTGCTCCATAAGTGCATGAGGAGTAGGTGGATGTGCTGTCCAGATGCTACTCGTAACACCCCTCCATTGTCAACAATCCTTTCCCCACTTTACAGATGAAGAAGCGGAGGCTGCAGAGCTGGTAGGACCACCCTCACCCCCTCACAAGGTCACACGGCAAGTAGGCGGCAGAGCTGGGATTCAAACCCATGTCTTCCTAGCTCCAAGTCTTGGGCTTTTCCCACTGCACCAACACGACCTCACAGATAGCTGTCAGTGCAGAGTGGGGGCTTCAGAAGTGAGTGTGGTCCCTAAGGAAGGGCATCTGTCTCACAGGGCAGCTCTGGAGAGAGACTGGGGCAGCTGAGATGTGAACCCTTCTCCCTGAGAATCCCCCACTAATTACCACAGCTATCCCCTGCTGACCTGCGCCCTGTGGCACTGTCTGGGCCATCTGGGGCTCAGGACACCTTCTTTTGCTCCCCTGAGGATGGTAGAGACCCAGCCAGAACAAGAATAGATTTGATCATGGCTCAGGTGTGATGACAGGGAAATACACACAGAGGCTAAAAGGGGTCAGTGCTCACCCTGGCTGCAAGAGAAGGAGAGAATGGTTATATCCCTATGGCCCATTCTTCCATGCATGCTTACTCATAATCATATGGGGGGATGCATGAGCAGTCTCTACTTCCCAGCCTCCTGTGCAGGTAGGTATAGCCAATGTCATCACAGCAGAAATTCCACATGCGACTTCATGGAAGTGATGTAAATAGAAGATGGTGAGCCCTTCTTTACCACTTGCACTACTTCCCAGTTGCTGGAATGGCAGCTGTGATGGCTGGTGCTCAAGCAGCCATCTTTGACCACAGGATGGAAGCAGTGGATTGAGGAAGGCTGAGCAGAAAGACAGAAGGACCAGGGTCCTTCATTCCTACCTCTGCATCTTTTATATGAAAGAGAAATAAATTTTGATCTCTCTTAAGCTACTGTAACTTTGGATTTTCTGTTCATGATAGTCAAACCTAATACTAATGTGTGGAGAAGATTGGGTCTTCTCTGCCTTTAGCTGAGATTTTGCCATGAGAACTTTCAGATAGGGCACTTGAGGGCCACTGAATTGAAGCTGGGGATTTGTGGTTCTGACGCCTCTCATTCAGCCCGTTGGGGACTAGGAGCAGGGTGGGCTGTTGAATGTCGGCTGTGTCTGGAGGCTCCTGCACACACCAGCGGCCTCCCTCCACCTCTTCATTTCCAAGATGCAGTCTCTTTTTCTGCGCCTAGAGACAGGGAGTTTGCATGTATTGAGCACCAGCTTTGTGACAGGTAAGGTAGTAGGTCTTACGTCAGTTGTCTCGCGTAGCTCTCACCATTAGGCCCCGAGACATGGTGGAGTCTACAGAAGCAGCAGCCGACGGTCAGAGATGCCACTCGCAGCCTGTGTTCTCGGTGAGCGTGTGCTCCAGTGGCCGGAACCTTGCCTGGCACCAGCGGGGATGTGCAAAGGCCCTGGGGGACAAAGCAGAGACGCTGGCTGCGGACTCCGACGGTATGTGATGATCACCCTCCCTCTTAGTCCTGGAGCCGCATCCCCCGTGCGGGCGCCTCTGCAGGGTCACGGACGCCAGTCTCCCGCCCCACCCGGCAGCCTCCCACACCCCAGGCTCTCTCTGACTGGACGGCTGAGGTCACGTGCGCAGAACCGACTATAACTGTGGATTTGGCTGTTCCTCCTTTCAGCTCTCCCAGTTTTTCCTTGTGCAGTTTGAGGCTCTGTTGTTTAGTCAGGACCATTATGTCTTCCCGGTGGATTGAGCTTTTTCTCATGATATAATGTCCCCCTTTGTCTCTAGTAATTTTCTTAGCTCTGAAGTCTACTTTATCTGATATTTATATAAACATTTCTACTTTTAAAAAATTAGTATTTGCATGGTATTACCTTTTCTAATCTTTTACTTTTTTTAACCTGCCTATGTCATTAAAGTGAGGTCCTCGTAAACTGCACAGAGCCTGTGGTGCATTTCTACCCACTTTGCCAAATTCTGATCGGGCTATAGGTCAGATGGCTCTGAGGCCATTATGACAGCCAGGGCAATGCCATATGTGCTGACCAAGGACTAGGCCAGAGTGTCAGCGCCACCTAAACCACCTGGACCAGGAGAGAAGGAGACCTGTGAGCCTCCAAAGAAAAACAGAAGATGGCAGGATGGAGGGTAGGCAGCAGAAACAGCTACCATTGCCCTGTCCCTTCATCCACCAGACACATTGTGGTCTCAGACCAAGGGGCAGACAGTCTTGTCATCCTGTTCCACCTCCGTGCTTCCGCTCCGAGGTCAGGGGTGGGTTATAGAAGGCTCCTCAGAGGGGCTGTTTCCTAGCCTTCTGCCTCCCCACACGTCCAGGTTCCAGCATGCCTTGGAACCCGGCAGCTGCAACTGTGTCTGACAGCACCCCAGCTCCGTGCTCACAGAGCCAAGAGCCAGGCAGAGTCAGAGGAGGCAGACCCACTTGAGGGCACCTGGGATTGTGCACCTGTGCCAAATTATCAGATAGGTGCAGCAGGACAGCCAGAATTCTGGGAAGGGGCAAGTCAGGGAGCTCTGTGCCCTTTAGAAAGTCCTGGGGGGCAGGGGCGTCTTTGGCAGGAGGGAGGAGGGCTTCGTTCCAGTAATGGAGGAGCCAGAGCACTCAGCACCCGGTCAGCGGGATCTCCTCCTCAGACAGCTGGGTACTACCTAGACCCCTTCACATCCTGGACCTGCACAGTCTTCCCGCTGCCAGGTACTTCCCAGGTGCAGATACGGAGCTGAAGGAGGGTGCCCAGGGCCGCACCACTGCCCAGGGCAGGCCAGGACTCAATGGAGGGCTGTCTGGCCCCAGAGCTTAGGCTCTGCAGGGAAACTGGGTGTGTGTTCTCCCAAGAGGAACAAAAACATTCAGCCATTTTTACAGGGGGTGGAGGCAGGGGTTGAACCCCCTCATAGTCACAAGCCAGCTTGAAAGCGTAGCCAGGTCCTGTTCTCCCCTGAGCCCATCTCCTCACCTGCTGGGTGCAGGAGTAGTTCCTCCCTCCTGGGGTTGTGGAAGGTGGCATGCCCAGGTGGCATGCCCTGCGGCTGTGGGAGGTGGCAGGCCTGGAAACCCTATGGTGAGCTCACAGCCAGGAGTGAGGCCCGCATGGGCAGGAGGAAGCTATTTTTCCTCTGCTGGGTCTGAATGGACATTGCCTCCTCTAACTCTCTCCTTTCCCTCTCCCTGCTGGGTCCAGCTCCATCCCAAAAGGCACAGGAGGGCCCCCTGTGTCTCAGGAGCTCTCCTGGCTTCTGCAGAGGTTCCTGAGGGGCATCAGCAAGACAAGTGTGCTGTGGGGACTGGGGAAGATTTGGACTCAGAGCTAGGTAATGGCAATGCTGCTGGGGCTTCTGCTCTCAGCTCTGACTTCCAAAGATCCAGTGGGAAGGGAACGGGGAGAGAGGATGAGGCCAAGTCATCAGAAGGAACAAGGAAGCTCTATATATCCTTATGAGGACTAATCTCCAAGACAGAGTAGCAAGTTAAAAAATCGCAAGGCACAACATCTGTGCACCTAGACAGTATTTGCTTAAAATGGAAGCATATATGGATAAAATGTTTGTGCATAGAGAAAACCTGGAAGGATGTGCAGGAAATAGGAGGGATGGGGTGGCTGGGACTGAATAGGGAGGGAAGGGATTTTCCCATGCACCCTTTTCTACCTATTGAATTTTGAATCATGGAAAAGAGATACCTGTTTTTAAAAAGAAAATAAATCATATTTGAAATTTTAAAATTTTCCATGTTTTGTTTTGTTTTTTTGTTCTAAGTCAGCTTTGATTAACGTATCAATGGCTTAATTCTCCAACCTAATTGGAATTTGACTCAGATGAAATTAGGTGGCTTAGCCACACTGCAAGTCTAACTCTGAGAAAGTCTTCCTGCATCACTTGCCTTTTGGCATCTTCAATTTTAGTGGGAAGGTAACCTCTGTGAAATTCTAGGCTTAGACTTTTATATGGCATGGTAGTTATAGTATGGCTATGAATTATCTGAGTTTTCCGATAGCACTAATTGGTTTCTTAAAAGTGAGGTAGTTGGTTTTTATACAAAGAATGTCACTGTGCTATATCCCATCATTTCACAGCATTGGAGACCAACAGTGAAGCCTTCAGTACCTGCTTGTCTGAAAGACAGCAGAGCTCTGCAGACAGGCTGCCTGGCCTCCAACCCAGCTCCACTACCTACAGGCAAATCACTCAGACTCCCTGGCCGTCAGTTGTCACCTGTGTAATGAGAATACTCATGATATCAATCTCAGAGGGCCACCAGCAGTCAGAAAAAGAAAAAGGCCTATTCCACACAAGAAACAAAAGAAAAAATAGGTAAACTGGATTTCATTAAAATTAAATACCTTTATGCACCAAATTACTCTATCAAGAAAGTGAAAAGACAATCCCCAGAATGGAAGAAAATATTTGCAAGATCAATATCTGATAAGAGTCTAGTGTCCATAATAAATCAAGAATTGTTGCTGGGCAGGGTGACACATGCCTGTAATCCCAGCTACTCAGAAGACTGAGGTGGGAGAATGACTTGAGCAGAGGAGTTTGAGACCAGCCTGAGCAATGTAGCAAGATCCCGTCTTACAATTTTTTTAAAGTTTTAAATTTAAAAAAACTCTTACCATTGAACAGCAAAAAGACAACTCAATTATAGAATTGAGGAAAAGACTTGAATAGACATGTCTGAAGAAGATATTCAAATGGCCAACAAGCACATAAAGATGGCTGACACCATTAGACATAAGGAAAATGCAAATCCAAACGATGAAGAAATACTACTGCACATCCACTAGTATGGCTAAAATTAAGAAAAAGAAACAGAAAGTAATAAATGTCAGTGAGGATGTGGAGAAACTGGAACTCTCATATATTGCTGCTAGAATGTAAAATGAATGGTACAGCTGATGTGAAAAAACAGTGTGGCAGTTCCTCAAAATTTAAAAGTAGAATTACCCTACGACTGAGCAATTTCACTTCTGGATATATTCCTAAAAGAATTAAAAATGGTGTTCAACAAAAACTTGTAGATGGATATTCGTAGCAGAACATTCAGAAGGATGTGCTATGAATGCTTCCCAAGAAGTGGGAACATCCCAAATGTCCATCAACGGATGAATGGATTAAAAAAAAATGTGGTTATGCAGGCAATGGAGTGTTATCCAACCATAAAAATGAACAAAGTATTGATATATACCACAACACTGATGAACCTCAAAAATATCATGCTAAGTGAAAGACATAAGACACAAAAAGCCACAGTAGAGCCTATTCTGGACATTTCACATAATGGAATCATACAATAGAGATGGGGGGCAACTAGCTGTTGCTAGGGACAGGGGAGGAGAGAACAGGGAGTGACTGCTTAAAGGGGACAGGGTTTCCTTTTAAAGGTGCAAATGTTATAGAAATTAGTATTGGTAGGCCAGGCGTAGTGGCTCACGCCTGTAATCCCAGCACTTTGGGAGGCCAAGGCAGGCAGATCACCTGAGGTCAGGAGTTTGAGACCAGCCTGGTCAACATGGTGAAACCCTGTCTCTATTAAAAACACAAAAATTAGCTGGGTGTGGTAATGGGCGCCTGTAATCCCAGCTACTCAGGAGGCTGAGGCAGGAGAACTGCTCAAACTCAGGAGGTGGAGGTTGCAGTGAGCCAAGATCATGGCACTGCACTCCAGCCTGGGCAACAGAGCAAGACTCTGCCTCAAAAAAAAATGTATATTGATGACAATTGTACAACATTGTAAATACACTAAATGTAACTAATGATAAATTTTATGTTATGTGTATTTTGCCACAATAAAAGAATATAAAAATCTTTAAAGTCTATTCTCCCAAGCCAAAAAATGAAGACAGGTAGCCTAATAGCAGAAAACTGGCAATACCCACCCTACTCCAGCCAAAGATGAAGGGAAACCTATACCCACCTCACCCTTGTGGTTTCAGCAGGTCTGATAAGGAAGTCAACCTTCCATTCTCTGCTTAGTATTACTCTGGATGGTATTGAGTGGGCTGTTCATCTTCCATCCTCTGCCCAGAAGAAGCAGGTGGCACCCCAATTCTCCTGCCAGTGGTGTTAGTGTGATCCAGTGACAACCTAAGCCTCCGTCACCTCCAGCATCAATAAGACTGAGCAAAGTGATATAAGTCAGGGCCCCTGGTGTCAGTGAGGCCCAGTGAGGAACTGAGTTTGCATCCCTCCCTGCAGCAACAAAACTGTGAGCCAGTCCTCCTCTTCCCCTCCCTGGTATCAGTGGGGCCCAGCAGGAGGGTAATCTTGTATCTCCATTAAGAGACAGTGCAGTGATTTGAGTTGGTACCACACTTCAGCCAAGAAGGTATCATCAGGGCCAAAGGGAAAGCTAAATATCCACACCCACTTGCCCCTTGTATTATATGGAGACAGGGGACTTCCAGATTAAAAGAAGAAAAAAAAAGAAGATTAAATAGAATCAAGAGTTTCATAATATAATCCCCATTCATCAACAATGAGATGTGTTAGATGTGGAATGATCTGAAGAGATGAATACTGAAACCAGTATTACCCTGATACCAAGACCAAACAACAAATACAGTACCAAAAAAGACAACTACAGACCAATATCTCTCATGAAATCAGAGGCAAAAATCCTCAACAAAATATAAACAAATCAAACCCAGCAATGTGAAACAAAAAATTATACACCGTAACCAAGTGGGATCTATTCCATGAATGCAAGGTTGGTTCAATATTTTAAAATCAATCAATGTAATTCACCATATCAGCAGGTTAAAGGAGAAAAATCATTGTACAAAATGATTGTATCAATTGACACAGAAAAGGCATTTGACAAAATTCAACACCCATTCATGAAACAGACTTCAGCAAATTAGGAATAGAGGGGGAACTCTCCCAACTTCATAAAGAGTATGTACAAAAAAATCTACATTTAACATCTTACTTAAATGGTGAAAGACTGAATGCCTGCCCTCTGATTTTGGGAAAAGGGAAACAATGTCCACTCCCACTACTCTTATTCCACATATAGTGAAGTTCTAGTCATGGCAATAAGACCGGGGAAAAAGCACATGGGTTGTAAAGGAAGACACGAAACTATCCCTACATGTAGGTGACATGGTTATTTGTATAGAAAATCTAAAGGAATCTACAAAAAGTTTTCTAGAACTAACAAATGAGTTCAGCAAGGTTGCAGGATACCAGAGCAACATACAAAAATCTATTGCATTTCTAGCAATGGACCTGTGAAAATTGAAATTAAAAACAATAAAATTTACACTCACTCCAGAGGAAACAGAATACTTAGGTGAAATGTAGCATGTACAGAACTTGAAATGTTTATAGTTACAAAATGTTGATAAAAAAATTAAAGACCTAAATAAATGGAGAGCCATACTGTGTTCACAAATTGGAAGACTCAGCATGGTAAAGATGTCAGTTCTCCCAAACTGATCTATAAGTTTGATGCAATCCTTACAAAAATCTCAACATGGTTTTTGGTAGACACAGACAAAGTTACTTTAAAATGTATATGGAAAAGCACAGAGCCATGGATAGCTAAAGCACTGCAGACAAAGATGAGGAATAAAGTATGGGGAATCTTCACACTCAGCCTTAAGGCTTACTCCACAGCTATAGTGACAAAGACCGTGTGGTGCTGGTGGAGGGATGGATACACAGATCCATGGAACAGAACAGAGGTCCCACAAAGAGGCCCACATGAGCATGCTCAATCAGTTTTTTTATAAAGGTGCAAAAACAATTCAATGGAGGATGAATAACTTTTTCAACAAATGGTGCTGGAGCAATTGCACATCCATAGACAAAACAAGGAACCTGAACCTAAACCTCATACCTTTTACAAACATTGGCTCTAACGGATTTCTGAACTAAATGTAAAACATAAAACTAAAAGAAACACTTTTTTTAAAATAGGGGGAAATGTTTGTGATCTAGGCGAGGCCAAGGGTACTTATACTTGACAACAAAAAATGATTCATAAGAGCCTAATTGATAAATTGGACCCCATCAAGTCAAAATCTTTTGCTCTATCAAACTCTATTAAGAGGATGAAAAGGCAAGTCAATAACTGTAAGAAAATATTTATAAACCACATATAAAAAAAGAACAGTACCTCAAAGATAGAAAGAACTCTCAATACTCAACCAAAAACAAAAATCCCAACAAACCAATTAGAAAATGGGAGGAAAAAAAAATACATGAACAGCCATGTCACTGAGGATAATCCGTTAGCAAACAAGAACATGAAAAGATGTTCAATGTCGTTAGCCATCAGGGAAATGCAAATTAAAACCACAATGGAGTAATATCTACACACCCATCAGAATGGCTAAAATAAAAAATAGCGGCAACTCCAAATGCTGGCAAGGATATGAAGAAACAGGGGCACTCATACTTTCTTGGTGAGAATTTAAAATGGTACAGCCACTCTGGAAAATACTTTGGCAATTCCTTGTAAACTTAAAAATAGAAGTACTAAAAGACCTAGCAGTTATACTCTTGTCCATTTATCCTAGAAATGGAGACTCACACAGAAACCTGGACGTGAATGCTCATATCAGCTTTTTTTTTTTTTTTTAATTAATTTAATTTTTTTTTTTTTTTTTTAGACAGAGTCTCCCTCTGTCGCCAGGCTGGAGTGCAGTGGCATGATCTCAGTTCACTGCAATCTCTGCCTCTGGGGTTCAGACGATTCCCCTGCCTCAGTCTCCTGAGTAGCTAGGACTACAGGCGCGCATCACCACGCCCAGCTAATTTTTTTTTTTTTTTTTTTTTTTTTTTTGTATTTTAGTAGAGATGGGGTTTCACGATGTTGGCCAAGATGGTCCTGATCTCCTGACCTCATGATCTGCCCGCCTGGGCCTCCCAAAGTGCTGGGATTACAGGCATATCAGCTTTATTTGTAATAGCTGAAAGCTGGAAACAGCTCAGATAGTCTTCAGTGGGTAGAGCTAACCTATGGTATGTTCATACCATGGGGCACCCCTTAGCAACCAAAAGGAAAGAAATTATGTACACAAAATTGTGGATGAATCTCTAAACAATTATGCTGAGTCAGGGAAAAAAAGCCAACCAGGAAAGGTTATATGCTATATAAATCCATGTCTATGATAGTCTAGAAATGACAAAATTATTGAAATGGAGAACAAATTAGTTGTTGCCAGGGTCAGGGACAGGGTGAGAAGGAAGGAAGTGGATGTGACTATGAAAGTTTAACATGAGGGATCCTTGGGATGATGAAACTGTTCCGTGTCTGGGCTGTGTCAATGTCAGTATCCTGGCTGTGACACTGTACTGCAGTTGTTTTTCAAGATGTTACCATCGGAAGAAGCAGGGTAAAAAGGTACAAGGATCTCTCTATCATTTATTACAACTGCATGTGAATTTACACTTAACTCCAGAGGGAAAATGTAATTTAAAATAATCAACGATGTAACAAAATGATGCTTCCCACTCACCACAGCAGAGCCCACACTGCTGGAGCAGGGGACCACACCCAACTCTGGAAACCTTTCTCTTTGTCTCAACCACCTGGGGCTCCCCTCCAAAGAACCAATCCCTGACCCCAGAACCAATGGAGTCCAACTAGAAAATTATGACCTCGTCTCAAAAAGCTGCCTGTTACCAAGTCAGCTCCAGGAACGCAGCTGAACCTCCTTTGAAAACGCGTGCCTTTGAAAAAGCAGTACTCCTAAACCCGGGACAAATGGACTTTGAGGGGATCTGGGCTGAAAAGGAGGCTTTGCCCGCCAAGGCTCCATTCCTCATGGGGAAGGCACTTGGACCTACAGGTACTTGGACCATTAGGAAGTTCTTGGCTCTGCCTGGGTCTGCTCATAGACCTCCTCTAGTGGAGGAAGTTGCCAGGAACACTTCTCAAGGGGAAGAAGCTGCTGTGGTGGAATGGAGAGGGACGGTCTGGGGCCCGCGTTGCACCCCACCTGGGCAGCCCCTGCACTACCAGCTTCCCTGCAGCCACAAACCGAGGTTTGTCCCGGTCACCAGCCAGGATTATTCTGCAAAAAGCCCTGATCCCTCAGAATATTGTCTGCTGAGGTGCCGGCATTCTGGAATGTCACCTTGGGAAGAGAATAGCCAGGGAAGCTGGGAAGTTGCCACCAAGAAAAATGTCAGGGAGTTGGGGGAAAAGATCTCTCCCCGGAAACTGCAAGAAATTGACCTCTGGCCTTGCTCACCCTGGGGACAGACGGCTCATGCATCTCCATCATGCCCGTCAGGCCCCAGCGCTGGCTATGGCTTGTTTCCATTTGTGCATTTGTCATTCAACAAGCATGGGGTGAGCTTTGGCGCAGTGAAAACCCCTTAGTGTTGAGTCGCAAAGAACTGGGTTCCAGTCCTCTCTGGGTAACTGCCTCCTGGGGTAAGATGTGCTCCCTACAAGTCACATTCACCGTCTGTGAAAAGGAGGTAACATGTCCCCTGTTTTCTTGCCTATTTCTTGTTTTCGTGTGATGACTAGAAGTAATCTGTGAGAGGCACTGGAGTGTTAGGGTTCTTCAGAGAAACAGAGCCAAGAGAATATACCTCTCTCTCTCTCCACACCATATATAGAGTGTGGTATTGTGGGCTGGGTTTTTTTGTTTGTTTGTTTGTTTGTTTTGCTTTTGTTTTTGTTTTTGTTTTGCTTTGGAGGGTTTTTTGAGACAGGGCTTCAGTCTGTCACCCGGGCTGGAGTTCAGTAGCACGATTTTGGCTCACTGCAGCCTCAACCTCCCAGGCTCAGGTAATCGTCCCACCTCAGCCTCCCAAGTAGCTGGAATTACAGGCACATGCCAACATGCCTAGCTAATTTTTTGTATTTTTTGTAGAGATGGGGTCTCACTATGTTGCCCAGGCTGGTCTTGAATTCCTGGGCTCAAGCGATCTGCCTGCTTTGGCCTCCCAAAGTGCTGGGATTACACCTCAAAACCACTCTTGGCCGGTATTGTGGTTTTAATTTGCATTTCCCTGATGGCTAATTATACACACACACACACACACACACACACACACACACAAAACACACACACAGATATATATATATATATATATATCTCCAATCTCTATGTCCTCTCTCTTTCTCATGTGTGTGTGTGTATATATATATAAAAGAAGGCATTTGCAATGCGTTATGAAGCACTGGCTTGTGTGTTTATGGAGGGGTTGAAGTCCCGCAGTGTGGTGTCTGCAAGCTCAAGACCCAGGAAAGCGGTGCTGTAATTCCAGTTTGAGTCCAGACACCTGAGAAGCCGGGGAGCTAAGAGTGTAGGTCCCAGTTTACGGTCAGAACACTAAAGTCACAGCACGAACAGGCAGGCAGGAAGAAAAGGGGCAGATCCCCGCTTCCTCTGCCTTTTTACTCTATTTGGACCCTAGAGGGATTGAATGAGATCCACCACACTGGGGAGGGCCACGTGCTTTGCTCAGTCCACCAATTCAAGTGCTGATTTCATCCAGAAAGGCCCTCACAGACACACCCAGACATCGTGTGTAACCAGCTAGCTGGGCACCCTGTGACTCAGACAAGTTGACACATCAAATTAACCATCATAACTGGATACTGTGCGTTCATCAACACATCCTTCATCAACTGTGGTTGTTGGTTGTTGGGAACATTTGGTCTTGGCCTCCCCACATTCACTCCTGCTTCTTGCATCCACGTCTTTGACTGGCACTTGGGGAATGTTCCTCCTCCCTCCTTCCCACTTGGTCTGTGGAGCAGGGTTAAGGCCCTGCCACCTATGGGAAACATGTGACCAGACCTAGCCAATCAACACGGTGTGCTCCCCGCCCTTACCCCCACAGGGCTCAGAAGAGGCCCTGATTCACTGGGGAGGTTAGCATAGTTTTGCAGCTCTGTGCAGGGCTGGAGTCAGGGAAGGGTTTTGCCAGAACTGCTCATGGCTGCCTGTGACCACTAGGGCAGGCCTGTCTGATATTAGAGTCAAAAATAGTTAAGTGGAGCCCAGAAATTGAGCGGGACTCAGGATCCTGGTAAGATCACTGGGACACCTGTATCCAGTCACACCTGAGGCCATTTGACCCAGAACTGTTTTGCAAATGACCCACTGGAGTCCAGTGCCTGCTTAAACAGTGAGGCTGAGGCTGTCACTTGGGTCCACCAAGGAGACAATGATGGGTAAGAACTTATCACTTGCCCTAGGTCTCTAACATCTCAGATCCATTAAAGAAAACAAATTGAGAACAGTGTTGTGACCACTGTAGGAGTCAAAGCTAGCCACAGTGTGAGTCCTGAGGAGGAGGGGTCAAGGAATGAATCTCTGAGCCCTGATAGGGATAGAATCTATGATAGGGATGGAATCTAATATTCTGGGGGTCCTAGACTCCTGTGAGAATATGATGGAGTTCTGTGCCCATGACCCGGAACAATGCATATTTGTGAGCACACACACCATGCACATGCACACACACGCACCCTACACGTGCATGCACACATGTGCGCACACACACACACACACTGTCATCCACAACGTCGGTCATCCATAAACCCTGCCTATGAACCCTCCCCCACTCACTGCACACTGGGGACTAGGAACAGCTTCACAGATGTGACAGTGATAGGCAGGGAGAATGGCCCTGGGGAGGCATCCCCAGGTGGTAGGGATGGAGGGGTAAATGCACAGTAACGCAACGGCCACAGTGTCAGGAAACATGTAAGCAGCACCCACAACCAACTGCAGGGTGGAACAGGGAGGGAGTGCTCCTGCTTAGAGATGGAACCCCAGATCAGGGAGCCCAGGCCTGAGCCTCAGTTCTGGTGTCCTGACCCTCCAGCCAGAGCCATGTGGTCAGGAAACAAGAAAACAGAGACAACCACAGGAGGAATCTAGGCTCATCCAGGCCAGCTGCTTGGCATTTGAAAACCACACACTGCGGACAGGAGCTCTTCCTGTGAATGAGGTCTGTGCCTCTCTCTTTTTTAAGAGAGAAATCTTGGCTTAGCCAGAGGCAGAAACCACTAAGAACTGCATTGCTCTTCTCCACTTGGCTTGGACAGCAAGTCACCTGAGAGGGAACAAACAAAGCAAGCAGATCCAGACTCCATCCTTGACCTGGTGACTTAGAGTACTGGTGTGAGTCATAATTAGATAGATAGATGATAGATAGATAGATAGATAGATAGATAGATAGATAGATAGATAGAATAGAGATATAGATAGGTGATACATAGATGATAGGTGGATAGATAGCTAGATAGAGATAGATAATAGAGAGACAGATGACAGGTGGATGGATAGATATAGATATAGATAATAGAGAGCTAGATAGGTGATATATGATAGGTGGACAGATAGAAACAGATGATAAGTGGATAGATAGGTGACAGATTTTGATTGATAAGTGGATGATAGATAATAGATGATAAGTAATATATAAATTTTGATAGATTTTGATAGATAAAAGATGATGATGAAGACAGATTTAGATAGATGACAAAAATAAATAAATTTTAACAGAGTTAAGATAAATGATAGCTAGCTAGCTAGATGACAGATCAATGATAGGTAGATGATACATAGATCATAGATAAGATAGATGATTGATAGATCATAGATAAGACAGACAGATGATAGATAGATAGATAGATAGACAGACAGACAGATAGACAGACAGATAGATGAGGCACTCAAGGAGGGGGCCCAGAGTCTCCCCTCCACTGAATCGGAACCAGAATATAGATGGCACCATGAGGCGTGGTGCCACTGACTGAAACCAGAAAGGGATGTCAAGTTGCTGAGGCTCACACAGTGAGCCCGTAGCTGAGCCAGCTCCCCATTCCAAGGTAGGGTTTCTGCCACTCCAGGCAGCCTCTTCCACAGTTCACATTTGACTCCAGAGCTCAGAGGCCACAGCAGGCACAGACCCTTCTCGTCTTGTCCTGGCTGCAGCCTAAACCATCACCCTACTTACCCTGATTTTCAATCAGATGGAGCAGGAGGACTGGGCTGGGCTCAGGGCAGCAGGGTAGGAGTGAGGACAATGAGCACGGCCATATTCTGGCCTCTATCCCATTCTGGTCTGTCGGGGGTCGGCATGCAGGCCTACCAGTTCTCATATGTGACTATATCAGGTTCCAGCTGGCCGCCACTACAGCCTGGCTGGATTCTATTCTTAGATTTCCCAGCAAACCTCACTGGGAAAGACAGAGACAGAAAACCTCCAAAATGACCACCCAGCACTGTTCCTGAGGCCTAGGGTTGGGGGACAAGGCAGCATCTGGTTTCTGACTGGAAGGAACATGGAAACCCCCAAATTCCCTCAATGCTCAGAGGAAAACTGAGGCCCAGAGAGGTGAGTGGCATGCCCAGTTTCGCCTGCAGAGAGGCAGGGTTGGCACCCTTCCCAGCAGCACCCTCTGGAGCCACCCTGGTCATAGGCAGCCAGAGTTGGCAGGGCCCTCTATTGGCCAGCAGGCAGGGAAACTGAGGCCCAGAGAGCAGCTAGAGAAAGCTGGAGCCACTCGTCAAAGCAACTGACTACGAGATGTGGCGCCTGACCTTAACACGCAGTGGGGTGTCGGTAACACAGTGCTCCCCATACTGACTGAACCATGGCCTCTGTTTTCTCTCTTCAGAACTCATTGACGGGGGCAGTGACCCACGGAGGCCTCTCTGGGAAACATGAAGTGATAATACCAATAATAAGCCCTATACCCTATATCCCAGGCTCTGTTCTGTTCCCATTACCCAGCCGACCACCCTCCTAAGCACCTACTGTATGTGGAATAACCAACACCTGTAACCAGGGCTGGATATAGGTGTTTGGCATGCAGTAGGTGCTTAATAAGTTCCAACTCCTTCTTCCCCCTGCAGTCATGGTTTGCTCAGAGGTGCTTCCTAACCACCAGCTCAAGGCTACCAGGTCTATGACATCATTCAGAAGGGTGTTGTCCAAATATGGCAGAGGAGCTCCTATCCTTGCCCCACCCTCCTGGTGCCCCCCAAAGCTCAGAAGTAGAGGTCACTGCATGCTTTCTTCTCTGGCAGCTTGATAGGCCCTTCAGGAAGCCAGTGTCAGTACAAAGAATACAGATTCAAAGACAGATGCGGCAGTTTTTAAATGTGACTGCGAGCTATTTAACACTGCTCCATCAAGAAGTGGGCCTGCTTGCCCTTTTTGAATCTGGTAGGCTATGGCTGTTTTGACCAAGGAAAGAGTCAAGGAACAGAATTGTGTGACTTCCAAGGCCAAGGCACAAAAGGCCATGCAGCTTTTACCTTGTTCACTGGAACACCCACCTTTGGAGTCCCAAGAAGTCCCACTGCTCTGGGCTGCCATGCTGTGAGGAAGCCCAAGCCACACAGAAAGCCACGTGGAGTCACTCCAGTCGACAGTCCAAGCTGGCCTGTTCCTCAGCCATCCCAGTCCCTTAGAAAGAGCAAGAATGCTATCTTTAAGTGGACCATCATGCTCAGCAATCCTAGGTCCCAACTGTTGAAGTCACACAAGACCCGGCAGAAGTACCAGATATTGTAGAACAGAGATAGGTTGTTCCCACTGTGCCCTGTTCCAGTTTCTTACCCATTAAATCTTTGAAAATAATAAGATTGTTATTGTTTGGAACCACAAAGCTTTGGGGTGGTTTGCTATGTAGCAATAGATATTCAGAATACAGGCATACCATGGAGCTATTACAGGTTTGGTTCCAGATCACAACAATAAAGCAAATATCAAAATAAAGCAAGTCACACACATTTTTTTTTCCCCAGGGCATGTAAAAGTTATGTTTACACTATACTATAGTATACTAAGAGTGCAATCGTATATGGTCTAAAAACAATTACATATCTTAATTTTAAAATACTTTATTGCTAAAAAAATTCTGACACTGAGGCATAAAATGAATACACGCTGTTGGAAAAATTGTGCCAATAGACTTGCTCAATGCAGGGTTGCCATAAATCATTAATTTGTTAAAAATGCAATATCTGTGCAATGCAGTAAAACAAAGTGCAATAATATGAGGTATTTCTGTACAGGATTATTGGGTACTGGGTTCTGGGTCCAAGGCCCAGCTCTGCAATGGATCAGTTGTGTGGATCTCTCTGAGTTTCAATTTCCCCACATGTAAAAGGATCAAAGTCGGTCACGGAACACAGATGACAAATATGCAATACATGTGCCCCCCCCCACATCCCATTCCTGGGCAGATATTACTAATTGCACACAGTATTGCTTCCCATGCTCATCCTTATATCTTCAAGAGATCCCTCCTAACAAGCACAGGCATCAGTTAAACTTGCCCTCAATGAAGGGCCACAACACCCGCCCCCTAGAGTTCCCATGGTGACCAAGTGCACTTGCTATACACAAGGCTTGTCTGACTCTGGTACCCAGGTGTGGCTCAGAGAGTCCCTTTCCGGGCACCACATCATCTCTCAATCAGAGGGTTTTCATGAAAGAATGCTCAAGAGTGTGATCAACAAAATGGTGAACCAGGAAGAACCAAGCTCCTTTTCCTCCATAGTAACATTCTTCCCTCACCTCAAAAAACATCAAGCAGCAACTATCAGAACCAAATTTGTCCAAAGTCTGGAAAGTAGTCAAGTGTTTAGAGCAATCAAGCTAATGCCCAATAAGGAAATAATCTTCAAAATATTGATAGTAAGAAAGTTTTGTTTTAACCTATTCTTGTCTCACTCCCTCTCTGGTGCAGCATGTCTTGGTGTTGAGGTGGTAGCAGGCAGTCTGTCAACTCCATCTGGGATCATCAAACGAGCAACAGGAAACCCTAGAGAAGAGAAAGAAACTGACTTAAAATGTACTATATTATAGTAGTCAAATTCAACTTATTAGACAAAGATTTTTAAATGACTCTTAAAAATGCTCAAACAGCTAAAGCAAAATAGGTACAAAGGGTTGAAGGAAATCAGGGAACAGATATAAGAACAAAATGAGAATATAAATAAAGAGAAATTATAAAAAGGAGCCAAACAAAAATTCTGGATAGTAAAATAACTGAAATTTGAAAAGCTTACTAGAGGGTTTAATAGCAGATTTGGGCAGGCAGAACAAAAAAAAAAGTGAACTTGAAGAAAGAGCAATTAAAACCATTGAATCTGAGGAACAGAAGGAAAAAGCAATGAAAAAAGGGAATGGAGCCTAAGGGAGCTGTGAGACATTGTTGAGCATAACAACATATGCATTGTGGGGATTCCAAGTAGGAAAACTCAAAGATGTCCATACGAAGACACATTATAATTAAAGTATTAAAAACTAAAGACAAAGGGAAAATGTTCAAAGCAGCAAGAGAGGAGCAACACGTCACATGTGACAAGAAATCCATTATAAGATTATCAGCTGATTTCCCATCAGAAACCTCAGAGGCCAGAAGGCAGTGGGAATGAAATATTTAAAGTGCTGAGTAAAAAACAAAACAAAAACAAAAAACCTTTCAACTAAGAATTCTGTATCAGGAAAATTATCCTTATAAATGAGGGCAAAATTAAGACATTCCCAAGTAAACACAAGCTGAGAGAGTTTCTTCCTACTAGACTTGCCCTGAAAGAAATGCTAAAGGGAGTCATTAGGCTGAAAAGAAATGATCTCAAATATCACCTGAACCTGCATAAAGAAATAAAGATCTCCAATAAAGGCAAATACATGAGAAAATGTAAAAGCCAATAATATTTGAAATTTGGTTTATAACTCCACTCTTTATTTTCTATGTGATTTGAAAGTCAAATCTATATTACTGAGCACACGATGTACAAAGATGTAATCTGTGGCAACAATAACCTAAAAGGGCAGACAATGCTGTGTAGAAGCACTGATTTGTATACTATGGAAGTTAAGTTGGTGTCAATTTGAATTGATAACTTTCGAATATTAAATGCAAGGCTCATATTAATCACAAAGAAAATGTCTATACACAAAAGGAAATGAAAAGGGAATCAAAACACTTCACTATTTTTTTAAAAGTCAACAAAACACTAAAGAACGTAGTAATGAGAGCAATGCAATAAAATAAAGTGCAATAATATGAGGTATGTCTGTATAGGATTATACAGAGAATAAAAAGTTATATTCTTTTGAGAAACGAAAAGCTGTAAGATACACAGAAAACAAAGAACAAAATGACAACAGTAAGTCTTTCCACATCAGTAATTATTTAAATGTAAATAAATTAAACTCTCCAATCAAAAGGTAGATTGACAGAATGAATAAAAAAATGATTCAACTATACACCGTCTATAAGAATCTCACTTTAGATCTAAAGAAAAAATAGAGGCCAGGCATGGTAGATCACACCTGTAATGCCAGTATTTGGGAGCCCAAGGTGGGTGGATCACTTGAGGCCAGGAGTTCAAGACCAACCTGGCCAACATGGTGAAACCTTGTCTTTACTAAAAATATAAAAATTAGCCAAGCATTGTGGTGCACACCTGTAATCCCAGCTACTTGGGAGGTGGAGTCACAAAAATCACTTGAACCCAGGAGACAGAGGTTGCAGTGAGCTGAGGTCATGCCACTGCACTCCAGCCTGGGCAACACAGCAAGACACTGTCTCAAAAGACAAAATAGATAAAAATTAATAAGATGAAAAAATATTCCATGCAAATAGTAACCAAAAGAGAGCCGGAATAGCTCTACTAATATCACACGAATAGACTTTAAGTCAAAGCAATTAGAAGAAGTAAAGAGAGTCATTATATATTGATAAAAGGGTCATTCATCAAGAATGCATAACAATTATGAACATATATGCACCAAACAACCAAGCACCTAAATATACAAAGAAACATTAACAGAATTAAAGGCAGAAACAGACAACTCTACAATAGTAGTTGAAGATTTCAATACCTGACTTTCAATAATGGATAGGACAACCAGACAGAAAGCCAATAAAAAACAGAGGACTTGAACAACACAAAAACCAATTAGACCTAAAGGACATATACAGAACAGTCCACCCAACAACAGCAGAATACAGGTTCTTTTCAAGTACACGTGAAACATTCTCCAGGATAGAACATGTTAGGCCACAAAACAAATATTAATACTTTTTTTAAAAATTGAAGTCATACAAAGTGTCTTTTCTGATCACAAGGAATGAAACTATAAATTATTAACAAAAAGAAAACTAAGGCCATGCGTGGTGGCTCACATCTATAATTGTAGCAATTTGGGAAGCCAAGACAGGCGGATCACCTGAGGTCAGGAGTTCAAGACAAACCTGGCCAACATAGCGAAACCCCATCTCTACTAAAAAATACAAAAATTAGCTGGGCATGGTGGTGCATGCCTGTAGTCTCAGCTACTCAGGAGGCTGAGGCAGGAGAATGACTTGAACCCTGGAGGCGGAGGTTGCAGTGAGCTGAGATCGCACCATGCACTCCAGCCTGGGTGACAGAGTGAGACTGTGTCTCAAAAAGAAAAAACTGAAAAGTCCACAAATATATGAAAACTGAACAACACACTTGTAAACAAATCAATGGATTAAACAAGAAATAACAAGGAAAATGAGAAAATACTTTAAGATGAATGTAAATGAAAACACAACCTACCAAAACTTAGAGGGCACAGAGAAAGTAATGCTAAGAGAAAACAGTACGCAGTAAACACATACGTTTCTTTAAAAAGATGTCAAATAAATAGCCTAACTGTACACCTTAAGAAACTAGAAAAGAAGAGCAAATTATAATTCAAGCTAGCAGATGGAAAAAAATTGTACTGAGATAAATGAAATAGACAGTAGAAAAACAATATTGAAAATCAATGAAGCCAAAAAATTGGTTCCCTGAAAAGATCAACAAAACTGACAAACTTCTAACTAGACTGACAAAGAAAATAAGAGTTAAGACACAAATTACTGAATTCAAAGATGAAAATAAAGACAATGCTACTGATTTTACACAAATAAAAAGATTATAAGAAAATACTATGAGCAATTGCACACCAACACATTGGATAACCTAGAAATAATGAACAAGTTTCTAGAAACACGCAATGTACCCAAACTGAATCATGAAGAAATGAAGGATCTGAATAGACCTCTAACGAGTAAGGAGATTGAATCAGTAATTCAAAACCTGGCAACAAATAAAAACCCAGGTCCAGGTGGCTTACTGTTGAATTCTACCAAATATTGAAAGAAGAATTAACACTAATTCTTCTCAAGCTCTTCCAAGATATTGAAGAGGAGGAAATAGTTCCTAACTCATTCTATGGAGCTAGCATTATCCAATACCAATGCCAGACAAAGATGGTACAAGAAAACTACAGAACAATATCACCCATAAATACAGATATAAAAACCCTCAACAAAAATACTAGCAAACCAAATTCATCAGCATTGTAAAATAATTATTACCATGAACAACTGGAATTAACCCCAGGAATGCAAGAGTGGTTAAACATATAAAAATCAAACAAGCAAACACATCATATTAATAGAATGAAGGAAAAAAAACACATAATCATCTGAATTATTGCAGGAAAATACAATACTCTCTCATGATTAAAAAACACTCAATAAATTATGAATAGAATGGAACTTCGTCAAAATAATAAGGGTCATATATGAAAATCCCATAACTAACATCATACTCAATGATGAAAGACTGAAAGCTTTTCCCCTAACATCAGAAGCAAGACTTTGCCTACTTTTGCCACTTCTATTCACCATCGTATTGGAAGTCCTAGCCAGAGCAATTAGGCAAGAAAAAGAAATGAAAGGCATCCAAATTAAAAATGAAGAAATGAATTATCTTTGTTCAAAGATGACATGATCATAGACAACACAAATAGAAAAATATTCCATGCTCATAGATTGAAAGAATCAATATCATTAAAACATCCATACTGCCCAAAGCAATATATAGATTCAATGCTATTCCTATCAAATTACTAATGCCATTTTTCACAGAATTAGAAGAAAATTAAAATTCACATGGAACCAAAAACAAGCCCAAATAGCCAAGGCAATCCTGAGCAAAAAGAATAAACCTGGAGGCATCACATTACCCAACTTCAAACTGTACAATAAGTCTACAGTAACCAAAACACCATGTTACTAGAACAAAAATAGACACATAGGCCAATGGAACAGAATACAGACCCCTGAAATAAATCTGTACACCTACAACCAACTGATCTTTGACAAAGCCAACAAAAATAAACAATGGGTAAAGGATATCCTATTCAATAAATGGTGCTGGGAAAACTAGCTAGCCATATGCAGAAGAATTAAACTGAACTCCTACCTCTCACCATATACAAAAATTAACCAGGATAGATTAAAGACTTAAATGTGAGGCCTCAAACTATAAAAATCCTAGAAGAAAACCTAGGAAACACCCTTCTAGACATTAGCATAGGTGAAGAATTTATGACTCAATCCTCAAAAGCAGATGCAACAGAAACAGAAATGGACTGTTAGAACCTAAAGAGATTCTGGACAGCAAAAGAAACTACCAACAGAGTAAAGAAACAACCTAGGGCCTGGGAGAAAATATTTGCAAACTATGCATCTGACAAAGAAAATGTTTGCTAACTATGCATCCAACAAAGAACTAATATCCAGAATATATAAGGAATTTAAACAGATCATGAAAAAAATAACTCCATTAAAAGGTGGTCAAAGCACATTAACAAATACTTCCCAAAAGAAGACATACAAGTAAGTGGCCAATAAACATGAAAAAATGCTCAACATCACTCATCATCACAAAGATGCAAATCAAAACTGCAAGGCGATACCATCTCATACCAGTCAGGAAGGCTATTATTAAAAAGTCAGAAAATAACAGATGTTAGTAAGGTTGCAGAGAAAGGGGACTGTATACACATTGTTGGTGGAAATGCAAATTAGTTCAGCCCCTGTGGAAAAAAGTTTGGCGATTTCTCAAAGAACTAAAAATAGAATTACCATTCAACCCAGCAACCCCATTACTGGGTATATACCCAAACAAAAATAAATTGTTCTACCAAAAAGACACCCTCACTCATATATTTATTGTAGCACAATAAATAGCACAATAGCAAAGGCATGGAATCAACCCAGGTGCCCATCAATGGTGAACTGGATAAAGAAAATGTAGTATATATTGAGGTAGGAGGCGGGACTTGACTCCAGAGGTGGGGATCAGACACTGGACCAAGTTGAAGACTAGCTAAAACAGGGCCAGGGTGGAAGCAACTTTCCATAGACACACCCACCAGTGTGCCATGTCAGTTCACCTTGCCGTGACAACACCTAGGAGTTACTGCCCCTTTCCATGGCAATGACTCAAAAATTACCACTCTTTTCCTAGCAATTTCTGCATAAACTTCTCCTTAAGCTATGTGTAATTAAAAGTAGGTATAAATACAACTGCAAAACTGCCCTGAGCTGCTACTGTCAGCACACTGCCTCTGGGGTAGCCCTGCTCTGCAGGAGAAGTCATGGAGCTATAATACCACCAGAGCTCAAACACTGCTCAGACACTTTGATAAAGCTGTTTTCTTCTACCCTATGACTGGCTTACTCTTGACTTCTTTCTTGGGTGAAGCCAAGAACCCTTGTGAGCTCAGCCCCACTTTGGGAGCTTTCCTGTCTTGCATCACATATACAGCCATGAAAAAGAACAAAATAATATCTTTTGCAGCAATATGGATGCAGCTGGAGGCCATTATCCTAAGCTAATTCACGAAGAAACAGAAAAACAAATACCACATGTTCTCATTTGTAAGTGGGAGCTAAACATTGGGTATACATAGGCACAAAGACAGGACCATTAAACACTAGGGATTCCAAAAGGGTGGAGAAAAAGATAGGGACGAGGGTTGAAAAACTACCTATTAAGTGATATGTTTGCTAGCTGGGTGACAGGATCTTTAGAAGCCCAAGCCTTAGCCCACACAATATACCATGTGACAAACCTGAACATGAACCCCCTAAATCTAAGATTTCAAAAAAAACAAGGTGATATGATCTTATATGTAGAAATGCTCAAGATTGCACACCAAAAAATAAAAAATAAAAACCAAAAAACTATCAGAGCTAACAAACAATTCAACAAAGTTGCAGGGTATAAAATCAGTATCCCTAAAATTAATTGCATTTCTATGTAGTAACAATGAAAAGGAAATTAAGAAAATAATTATATTTATAATGACATCAAAAAGAATAAAATACTTAAGAATAAATTTAATGAAGAACATGATAAACCAGTATCCTGAAAACTATAAAACATTGCTGAAAGAAAATAAAGACATAGGGGCAGAGCAAGATGGCCGAATAGGAACAGCTCCAGTCTCCAACTCCCAGCGCGAGCGACACAGAAGACCGGTGATTTCTGCATTTCCAACTGAGGTACTGGGTTCATCTCACTGGGGAGTGCCGGACGATCGGTGCTGGTCAGCTGCTGCAGCCCGACCAGCGAGAGCTGAAGCAGGGCGAGGCATCGCCTCACCTGGGAAGCACAAGGGGGAAGGGAATCCCTTTTCCTAGCCAGGGGAACTGAGACACACAACACCTGGAAAATCGGGTAACTCCCACCCCAATACTGAGTTTAAGCAATCAGGCACACCAGGAGATCATATCCCACACCTGGCCGGGAGGGTCCCACGCCCACGGAGCCTCCCTCATTGCTAGCACAGCAGTCTGCAATATCACGGCAAGGCAGCAACGAGGCTGGGGGAGGGGCGCCCGCCATTGCTGAGGCTTAAGTAGGTAAACAAAGCTGCTGGGAAGCTCGAACTGGGTGGAGCTCACAGCAGCTCAAGGAAACCTGCCTGTCTCTGTAGACTCCACCTCTGGGGACAGGGCACAGTAAAAATAACAAAAACAGCAGAAACCTCTGCAGACGCAAACGACTCTGTCTGACAGCTTTGAAGAGAGCAGTGGATCTCCCAACACGGAGGCTGAGATCTGAGACGGGACAGACTCCCTGCTCAAGTGGGTCCCTGACCCCTGAGTAGCCTAACTGGGAGACATCCCCCACTAGGGACAGTCTGACACCCCACACCTCACAGGGTGGAGTACACCCCTGAGAGGAAGCTTCCAAAGCAAGAATCAGACAGGTACACTCGCTGTTCAGAAATATTCTATCTTCTGCAGCCTCTGCTTCTGATACCCAGACAAACAGGGTCTGGAGTGGACCTCAAGCAATCTCCAACAGACCTACAGCTGAGGGTCCCGACTGTTAGAAGGAAAACTATCAGACAGGAAGGACACCTACACCAAAACCCCATCAGTACATCACCATCATCAAAGTCCAGAGGCAGATAAAACCACAAAGATGGGGAAAAAGCAGGGCAGAAAAGCTGGAAATTCCAAAAATAAGAGCACATCTCCCCCGGCAAAGGAGCGCAGCTCATCGCCAGCAATGGATCAAAGATGGACGGAGAATGACGTTGACGAGATGAGAGAAGAAGGCTTCAGTCCATCAAACTTCTCAGAGCTAAAGGAGGAATTATGTACCCAGCGCAAAGAAACTAAAAATCTTGAAAAAAAAGTGGAAGAATTGATGGCTAGAGTAATTAATGCAGAGAAGGTCATAAACGAAATGAAAGAGATGAAAACCATGACACGAGAAATACGTGACAAATGCACAAGCTTCAGTAACCGACTTGATCAACTGGAAGAAAGAGTATCAGCGATTGAGGATCAAATGAATGAAATGAAGCGAGAAGAGAAACCAAAAGAAAAAAGAAGAAAAAGAAATGAACAAAGCCTGCAAGAAGTATGGGATTATGTAAAAAGACCAAATCTACGTCTGATTGGGGTGCCTGAAAGTGAGGGGGAAGATGGAACCAAGTTGGAAAACACTCTTCAGGATATCATCCAGGAGAACTTCCCCAATCTAGTAGGGCAGGCCAACATTCAAATCCAGGAAATACAGAGAACGCCACAAAGATACTCCTCGAGAAGAGCAACTCCAAGACACATAATTGCCAGATTCACCAAAGTTGAAATGAAGGAAAAAATCTTAAGGGCAGCCAGAGAGAAAGGTCGGGTTACCCACAAAGGGAAGCCCATCAGACTAACAACAGATCTCTCAGCAGAAACTCTACAAGGCAGAAGAGAGTGGGGGCCAATATTCAACATTCTTAAAGAAAAGAATTTTAAACCCAGATTTTCATATCCAGCCAAACTAAGTTTCGTAAGTGAAGGAGAAATAAAATCCTTTACAGATAAGCAAATGCTTAGAGATTTTGTCACCACTAGGCCTGCCTTACAAGAGACCCTGAAGGAAGCACTAAACATGGAAAGGAACAACCGGTACCAGCCATTGCAAAAACATGCCAAAATGTAAAGACCATCGAGGCTAGGAAGAAACTGCATCAACTAACAAGCAAAATAACCAGTTAATATCATAATGGCAGGATCAAGTTCACACACATAACAATATTAACCTTAAATGTAAATGGACTAAATGCTCCAATTAAAAGACATAGACTGGCAAACTGGATCAAGAGTCAAGACCCATCAGTCTGCTGTATTCAGGAGACCCATCTCACACGCAGAGACATACATAGGCTCAAAATAAAGGGATGGAGGAAGATTTACCAAGCAAATGGAGACCAAAAAAAAGCAGGGGTTGCAATACTAGTCTCTGATAAAACAGACTTTAAACCATCAAAGATCAAAAGAGACAAAGAAGGCCATTACATAATGGTAAAGGGATCAATTCAACAGGAAGAGCTAACTATCCTAAATATATATGCACCCAATACAGGAGCACCCAGATTCATAAAGCAAGTCCTTAGAGACTTACAAAGAGACTTAGACTCCCATACAATAATAATGGGAGACTTCAACACTCCACTGTCAACATTAGACAGATCAACGAGACAGAAAGTTAACAAGGATATCCAGGAATTGAACTCATCTCTGCAGCAAGCAGACCTAATAGACATCTATAGAACTCTCCACCCCAAATCAACAGAATATACATTCTTCTCAGCACCACATCGTACTTACTCCAAAATTGACCACGTAATTGGAAGTAAAGCACTCCTCAGCAAATGTACAAGAACAGAAATTATAACAAACTGTCTCTCAGACCACAGTGCAATCAAACTAGAACTCAGGACTAAGAAACTCAATCAAAACCGTTCAACTACATGGAAACTGAACAACCTGCTCCTGAATGACTACTGGGTACATAACGAAATGAAGGCAGAAATAAAGATGTTCTTTGAAACCAATGAGAACAAAGATACAACATACCAGAATCTCTGGGACACATTTAAAGCAGTGTGTAGAGGGAAATTTATAGCACTAATGCCCACAAGAGAAAGCAGGAAAGATCTAAAATTGACACTCTAACATCGCAATTAAAAGAACTAGAGAAGCAAGAGCAAACACATTCAAAAGCTAGCAGAAGGCAAGAAATAACTAAGATCAGAGCAGAACTGAAGGAGATAGAGACACAAAAAACCCTCCAAAAAATCAATGAATCCAGGAGTTGGTTTTTTGAAAAGATCAACAAAATTGATAGACCACTAGCAAGACTAATAAAGAAGAAAAGAGAGAAGAATCAAATAGATGCAATTAAAAATGATAAAGGGGATATCACCACCGACCCCACAGAAATACAAACTACCATCAGAGAATACTATAAACACCTCTATGCAAATAAACTGGAAAATCTAGAAGAAATGGATAATTTCCTGGACACTTACACTCTTCCAAGACTAAACCAGGAAGAAGTTGAATCCCTGAATAGACCAATAGCAGGCTCTGAAATTGAGGCAATAATTAATAGCCTACCAACCAAAAAAAGTCCAGGACCAGATGGATTCACAGCTGAATTCTACCAGAGGTACAAGGAGGAGTTGGTACCATTCCTTCTGAAACTATTCCAATCAATAGAAAAAGAGGGAATCCTCCCTAACTCATTTTATGAGGCCAACATCATCCTGATACCAAAGCCTGGCAGAGACACAACAAAAAAAAGAGAATTTTAGACCAATATCCCTGATGAACATCGATGCAAAAATCCTCAATAAAATACTGGCAAACCGGATTCAGCAACACATCAAAAAGCTTATCCACCATGATCAAGTGGGCTTCATCCCTGGGATGCAAGGCTGGTTCAACATTCGCAAATCAATAAACATAATCCAGCATATAAACAGAACCAAAGACAAGAACCACATGATTATCTCAATAGATGCAGAAAAGGCTTTTGACAAAATTCAACAGCCCTTCATGCTAAAAACGCTCAATAAATTCGGTATTGATGGAACGTACCTCAAAATAATAAGAGCTATTTATGACAAACCCACAGCCAATATCATACTGAATGGGCAAAAACTGGAAAAATTCCCTTTGAAAACTGGCACAAGACAGGGATGCCCTGTCTCACCACTCCTATTCAACATAGTGTTGGAAGTTCTGGCTAGGGCAGTTAGGCAAGAGAAAGAAATCAAGGGTATTCAGTTAGGAAAAGAAGAAGTCAAATTGTCCCTGTTTGCAGATGACATGATTGTATATTTAGAAAACCCCATTGTCTCAGCCCAAAATCTCCTCAAGCTGATAAGCAACTTCAGCAAAGTCTCAGGATACAAAATTAATGTGCAAAAATCACAAGCATTCTTATACACCAGTAACAGACAAACAGAGAGCCAAATCAGGAATGAACTTCCATTCACAATTGCTTCAAAGAGAATAAAATACCTAGGAATCCAACTTACAAGGGATGTAAAGGACCTCTTCAAGGAGAACTACAAACCACTGCTCAGTGAAATAAAAGAGGACACAAACAAATGGAAGAACATACCATGCTCATGGATAGGAAGAATCAATATCGTGAAAATGGCCATACTGCCCAAGGTAATTTATAGATTCAATGCCATCCCCATCAAGCTACCAATGAGTTTCTTCACAGAATTGGAAAAAACTGCTTTAAAGTTCATATGGAACCAAAAAAGAGCCCGCATCTCCAAGACAATCCTAAGTCAAAAGAACAAAGCTGGAGGCATCACGCTACCTGACTTCAAACTATACTACAAGGCTACAGTAACCAAAACAGCATGGTACTGGTACCAAAACAGAGGTATAGACCAATGGAACAGAACAGAGTCCTCAGAAATAATACCACACATCTACAGCCATCTGATCTTTGACAAACCTGAGAGAAACAAGAAATGGGGAAAGGATTCCCTATTTAATAAATGGTGCTGGGAAAATTGGCTAGCCATAAGTAGAAAGCTGAAACTGGATCCTTTCCTTACTCCTTATACGAAAATTAATTCAAGATGGATTAGAGACTTAAATGTTAGACCTAATACCATAAAAATCCTAGAGGAAAACCTAGGTAGTACCATTCAGGACATAGGCATGGGAAAAGACTTCATGTCTAAAACACCAAAAGCAATGGCAGCAAAAGCCAAAATTGACAAATGGGATCTAATTAAACTAAAGAGCTTCTGCACAGCAAAAGAAACTACCATCAGAGTGAACAGGCAACCTACAGAATGGGAGAAAATTTTTGCAATCTACTCATCTGACAAAGGGCTAATATCCAGAACCTACAAAGAACTCAAACAAATTTACAAGAAAAAAACAACCCCATCAAAAAGTGGGCAAAGGATATGAACAGACATTTCTCAAAAGAAGACATTCATACAGCCAACAGACACATGAAAAAATGCTCATCATCACTGGCCATCAGAGAAATGCAAATCAAAACCACAATGAGATACCATCTCACACCAGTTAGAATGGCGATCATTAAAAAGTCAGGAAACAACAGGTGCTGGAGAGGATGTGGAGAAATAGGAACACTTTTACACTGCTGGTGGGATTGTAAACTAGTTCAACCATTATGGAAAACAGTATGGCGATTCCTCAAGGATCTAGAACTAGATGTACCATATGACCCAGCCATCCGGGTGGGTCCCATTACTGGGTATATACCCAAAGGATTATAAATTATGCTGCTATAAAGACACATGCACAGGTATGTTTATTGCAGCACTATTCACAATAGCAAAGACTTGGAATCAACCCAAATGTCCATCAGTGACAGATTGGATTAAGAAAATGTGGCACATATACACCATGGAATACTATGCAGCCATAAAAAAGGATGAGTTTGTGTCCTTTGTAGGGACATGGATGCAGCTGGAAACCATCATTCTTAGCAAACTATCACAAGAACAGAAAACCAAACACCGCATGTTCTCACTCATAGGTGGGAACTGAACAATGAGATCACTTGGACTCGGGAAGGGGAACATCACACACCGGGGCCTATCATGGGGAGGGGGGAGGGGGGGAGGGATTGCATTGAGAGTTATACCTGATGTAAATGACGAGTTGATGGGTGCTGACGAGTTGATGGGTGCAGCACACCAACATGGCACAAGTATACATATGTAACAAACCTGCACGTTATGCACATGTACCCTAGAACTTAAAGTATAATAATAATAAATAAATTAAAAAAAAATAATCCCTGATAATTTATTATTAGGTAAGAGAAACCCAGGGAAGCCCACCAGAATGTCAATGAAATAGTTGAATATGGTATTTAAAGGATCTAAATTTTGTTAGAGAATGAAACACAACACTTCTTCATTAGAATATTCCTATTTAAAAATGACTTTTGTTTGTTGTAATGCAATGTTATGTGTATAATTCTAGAAATAATGTTTTCTAAAGCTACATGTCAGCCTGACACCACAAAAATTGTTGGCACGTTTGAAAAACTAGTATACATAAAATTAATTATGTAAGAACATTGGATTTCATGGAATTGGATCTAGTTTGTAAGTGGGCTCCATGTCTCCTGTGTGGAGAAGAAAGATAAATAAATAAAAAATAAAAATATTAATTTAAAAAAAAAAAAGAAAATAAAGACATAAATGGAAAGACATTTCATATTCATAGAAACGTCTTTAAGTTCATAGGGATGTTAAGATGGCTATATTACCAAACAGTTCACAGATTCAATGCAATTCCTATGGCATTTTTTGTAGAAATAGAAAAACCCATCCTAAAATTCACATAGAATGTTAAGGGAACCCAAATAAACAAAACAATCTTGAAAAAAATTAAGTTGGAGAATTCACTTTTTCTAATTTCAAAACTTACTACAAAGCTACAGTAATCAAAACAGTGTGGTGTGGTATAAAGACAGACATATTGATCAATGAAATACAATAGAGAACCCAGAAATAAACTCTTGTATATATAGCCAAATGATTTTCCACAGAGGTGCCAAGAACATTCAGTGGGAAATGGATGGTCTTTTCAACAAATGGTGTTGGATTTCCAACTGGATGTCTTCATGTAAGAATGAAGTTGGACCCTTATTTTACACTGAATACAAAAATTAACTCAGAGTGGATCAAACACACAAACTCTTGCTCAAACCATAAAACTCTTAGAAGGAAATATAGGGAGTACCTTTGTGTTACTGGATTTGATAATGATTTTTTAAAGTATAACAGCAAAAGCACAAGCAACAAAATAAAAAATAGACTACATAAAAATTTAAAGGGCTGGGCATGGTGGCTCATGCCTGTAATCCCAACACTTTGGGAGGCCCAGGTGGGTGGATCACTTGAGGTAGGAATTCGACACCAGCCTTACCAACATGGCAAAACCCCATCTCTACTAAAAATACAAAAAATTAGCCAGGCATGGTGGCAGGTATCTGTAGTCTCAGCTACTTGGGAGCCTGAGGCATGAGAATTGCTTTAACCCAGGGACAGAGGTTGCAGTCAGCCAAGATTGTGCCTCTGCACTCCAGTCTGGGCCAACAGAGCAAGAGATTCTGTCTCAAAAAAAAAAAAAAAAAAAAAAAGTAAACTTTTGTGCATAAAAGGGCACTATCAAGAGAATAATAAAAAGACAACCCATGTAAATGGGAGAAAACATTTGGAAATAATGTATCTAATAAGGGATTAATATCCAAAATATATAAGGAGGCTGGGTGTGGTGGCTCACACCTGTAATCCCAACACTTTGAAAGACTGAGGCAGGTGGATCACTTGAGGTCAGGAGTTACAGACCAGCCTGGCCAACGTAGCGGAACTCCCATCCCTACTTAAAAAAAAAACAAAAATTAGCCGGGTGTGGTGACATGCACCTGTAGTCCTCGTTACTTGGGAAGCTGAGGCAGAAGAATCGCTTGAGCCAGGGAGGTGGAGATTGCAGCGAGCCAAGATCGTGCCATTGCACTCCAGCCTGGGCGACAGAGAGAGACTCCGTCTCAAAACAAAACACCACTACCAACAACAAATATATATATATTTCTTATAAATATATAATATATTACATAAATATATATAATATATTTATATTTCTTTATAAAAATATACATTTCTTATAAATAAATATATATATATTAAAAAAAAAAGAAATCCTGGGCTGGGTGCAGTGATTCATGCCTTTGGGAGGCATAGGTGGGAGGATCACTTGAGGCCAGGAGTTCAAAATCAGCCTGGTCAAAATAGCAAGACTTCATCTCTGTCAAAAAAATTTTTTTTAATTAGCCAGATGTGGTGGTGCACACCTGTAGTCCCAGCTACTGGGGAGGCTGAGACAGGAATATCCCTTGAGCCCAGGAGGTCGAGGCTGCAGTGACCCACGATGGCACCACTGCTCTCCAGCTTGGATGACAGAGTGAGATCTTATCTCTTAAAAAACAAACAAACAAACAGACAAACAGACAAACAAAAACTCCTACCACTTAATAAAAATCAAACAATCAAATTCAAAAATGGGCAAAGGATTGAAAAGATATTTTATCCAAAGACTGTATAGGTGGCCAATAAACTCATCAAAAGATGCACAATATCATTAATTACTAGGGAATTGCCAACTAAAACCACAATAAAATAGCAATTCATACCCATTAGGATGGCTGTTATGAAAGGAATGGAAAATAGCAAGTGTTGGCCAGGATGTGGGGAAATTGGAACCCTTGTGCATTGCTCATGGGAATGTAAAATGATGCAACCACTGTAGAAAGCAGTATGGTAGTTCCTCAAAAAGAAAAACATAGAATTACCATATGTCCTAGCAATTCCACTTCTAGATATATTCCCAAAAGAATTGAAAACAGCTACTCAAGCAGATATTTATACACCAATATTCACAGCACCATTATTCACAATATCTAAAAGGTGGAAGTAACCCAAGTGTCCACCAACAGATGAATGGATAAATAAAATGTAGTGTAGATATATAGTGGAATACTATTCAGTTGTAAAAAAGGAATGAAATTCTGACACATGCTATAGCACGATAAACCTTGAAGACACAATGTTAAGTGAAATAAGCCAGACATGAAAGGATACATATTGTATGATTCTACTGACATGAAGTGCCTAGAATAGACAAATTCAGAAATAAGAGAGTATCAGGGTATACTGGGTATCAGGGGCTGGCAAAGGCAAGATCAGGGAGTGACTGCTTGGTGGGTATAGAGTTTCAGTTCGGGCTGGTGAACGTTCTGGAGATGGAGGGTGGCAATGGTTGTGGAGCATTGTGAACGTGCTTAATGCCACTGAACTACACTTTAAAATGACTAAAATGATACGTTTTATGTGATGCATACTTTGTCACATTTAAAAAATAATCAAAAAAGGGAAGAAATGAAGGAGGGAGAAAGGGAAGGAGGGAGGTAGGAAGCAGGAAGCTCAACATCCTGGCTCGCCTGGCAGCCATGTTGACCTAACTGCACCAAGCAATTGGATTTTTGCCTTTCCCAACACAGGTTCCATGTATATAGTCCTCTCAGGCTGGGTATATTCACTTTTGAAGCAAACAGATGTTATTTTAATACTCAAGGAAGAAGGAGGGAGAACGTTTCTCAGATTTTCCATCTTAATTCTACAAGTGAAGGGAAAATACTCATTCTATTTCCAGATAAATCCTAGCATTTCACAAGGGGAAAATCTACTTTTTGAGTGGAATAGCTCTGGGAATAACCTGAGTTGTAAGGGAGTAAGGTCACTTACACTCAAAGCACTCAAAGGAAGGTGTGGGACTTGTATCTGAACAGGACCCGTAGCATTCAGTGATGATTGTTTGTTTGTTTGTTTCCAGGAAAGAAGGAAGATTAAGGTCTTTCTCTGAAGACCTTGGGAAGCCTGATGACCTTTGAGAAGAGCAGGAGAATCAGGAGATCCTTGGGTGCTTCTGGGAAGCCCTCGTGAAGGAGATCCTGTGAGTGAATGTGAGCCTTGGCTTCAGGCCCTTCACATTCTCCCCTTGCTGGCTGCGTGACCTTGATCAGGTCACCTCCCCTCTCTGAGCCTCACTGTCCTCTTACTCCAGGTGCCTACCACCTTTTCTGAGCCCCTATAAAGTGTTCCAGGTCTGGCAAACAGAAGTGAGCAGATGGTTGTGAGTATGGTCAGACTTCCGTGTGGAGACAGCACCTGCCTCCTGACTCCAACTGGAGTCCCACTGTGGAGTGTCACTTCTTCAGTTTAAGAGTTTGTTAGTCCTGAAAGTGTTTCCAACACCTACTACCCACCACGCTCAATGCTAAGTGTTGGACAGAGACACCCCTGGGTGGGCACAATCTTCAGGCCCTTCGGGGTGGCTGAGTTTCAGAGCCTCTCCTGGGCGCAGGGGTTCTTAGCAGTGGGGAGGCTCCGACGGTGACCTCGTGTGGCCCTCCTGCGGGGGAAGCCAAGTCAGAGCAGCAGATGTGGTGTGGACATGAGCCAGAGTGAGCATAAGTGAGTGAACGGGCTGGGTGAAGACTGAGGCAAAGTGGAGATCCCCTGACCCCAAATAAAGCTACCACTCAGCTCAGCCACTTGTTTCCATGAGGTAGCATGGGCCTCTTGTGGTCAGATCTCAATTTTTCTAGAAAATCCATTCTATGAAACGTCTGCACCACTCAGGATTGTCTTGGTCTTGCTGCAGCCACGAACAATCCCCACATCTCAGTGGCTTAAAGCAACAGAGATGTGATCCTATGTCCCACAAAGTCTGCAGGGGTCTCTGATCATTCCAGTCATTCACTGCAATGTATGTCCCATGTGACTTATGGAGGGGTGGGATTTATAGGGAAGGGTCTGATTCAACACTGGCTCTAACAGCAGCCCTCATCTCAAATGCATCCTCAGCAAAGAGCGAGAGCTCTGAAGGGTTTTGAAGGGCCTCCCCCTTGCAGGCAGACACTCCTCCCAGGATGGACGCATCACCTCTGCCTAACCTGTCAGTAGGACAAACAATGCCAAATATCTCCTAGAGTCCTTAGAGTCCTTACTTACTTTCTTTTTTTTTTTGAGATGGAGTCTCGCCCTGTTACCCAGCCTGCAGTGCAGTGGTGCAATCTTGGCTCACTGGAACCTCTGCCTCCTAGGTTAAAGCTATTCTCATGCCTCAGCCTCCCAAGTAGCTGGGAGGACAGGTGTGCGCCACCACGCCTGGCTAATTTTTGTATTTTTAGTAGAGATGGGGTTTTCCCATTTTAGCCAGGTTGGTCTTGAACTCCTGACCTCAAGTAATCCACCCACCTTGGCCTCCCGAAGTGCTGGGATTATATGCGTGAGCCACCGCGCCTAACCCCTACTTTCAATTCTTGTGGGTATATACCCAGAATTGGAACTGGGGGTCGTGTGGTAATTTTATGCTTCATTTTTTTTAGGAAGAGATATAGTTTTAATAGCTTTTTAGTAATTCATACCCATTATAGACAAGTGGAAAAAATATAGTCAAGAAAAAGAGAAAACCAAAAGAGACTGTTTTTTCCAGCTTCCTAGAAGAAACCCACTATTAATATGTGTGGCGTTTCCTCCCGAGGTATCCACTCCTTCCCTCCATCTCTCTGGGTCTAGCTTCCAGCCACTCAGCACTCGGCTAGAGCCCGGGCAGTACCCGCTTGGGTGGACCTTGGAAGGATGCCCCCTGGCTGCGGGGTGCCACACCTGGGCCTTCCCCAGACGTCACTGGGGTCTCCAGTGCCCCTGCCTGCCCCAGGCGTTCCTCACAGGTGCCTGGGGCCAGCCTGCCTGCCTTGCAGCAAGCGGCTCCAGAGTCAACCAGAGAATATATTCGAGCTGTTGTGTGGAGTTGAGTTTCTCTGGGCAAATGCCGGAGACTGACAAAAATATTCATGTCAAAACATTTCTAGTGCAAAATTTATGAAAGCATTTGAATTTGGCCTGGGCATTTTCTCTTTTCCCTCTCCCCACCCCCTCCTAGTCCTGACTGGGAGTGGGAAGAAGAGATAGAGTCCAGATGTTGTGGGAACTGCTCTCCTCAGCTCCCTCCCCCGCCCCCTGGCCGGAGGAACCGAATCAATGACCGCTGTGTGCCACACGAGCACAAAAGGCCCCATCCAGCAGGGCCCTGGCCACTCGGCTGGGTGAGCTCTGAGGAAGTATCCCCCGCCTGGAGTTTGCCCCCTAACCCGAGGGTCTGGGGTAATTGTCTGCAGAGGCGGCCTGGGGCTGGGCGGGCCATAATGATTTAGGCAGGATCGATTTCACTTCAAGCCTTTTCTACTCCAAAGAGGCCTAATCGAAAGTAATCTGAAAATTAGGGAAAATAAAAACCATGCCCACCGTTACATAAATACCCATTTCCTTGCATCGGCTGCTCGAAATCACCTCATTCCAGAGCAGTGTGATGTTTCCCTGATGGGCAAGGCCAGGCCCTAGGGGGCCGTTTGATCTGCCGCCTGTTGACTGAGACCAAGGAGAGGATGGGGGTAGGCGGACAGAGGGTTGGCCTTGGCAGTGACGTCCAGGTCTTCATGGGGGCCAAGTCCTCCTTATAGATCCAAGCACGTGGCCTGGGAGTGGAGAGGGAGGGGACAGAACAGGGTTTGGGGTGGCCTTGGTGAGTCCTTCCTTTACTCATCCCTCCCATTGCCTCCCCTCCACCTGCAAGGCCCTAAGGACGACTCCAGGTGACCTCTCCACTCACACCCGCTCCCCAACCTCCCAAGTCTCTGCTGTCAGCTCTCACACCCACCTGGCTCAGTGGCACCCAGGTCCTTAGCATGTACTGTATCCAGTGCCTGGAGGGCCCTTCCCCTGGGTCTGTGCATACCTCAGGCCTTCTCTGTACTGAGGTCTCGGATCACTAGTCCTTGTCCTACTCCTCACTGCACCCCTAACCCCAACCCTCCTGGGACTGGCATGTCCTTGTCAGTTTCTTGCCTCTCAAGCCCCATCCATGAGCTCCAGGAAACAAGGGCCTCGTCCAGCTTGGCGGCCATGACCGACGCTCAAGAAACATTTGGGCTGGGCGCGGTGGCTCACGCCTGTAATCCCAGCACTTTGGGAGGCTGAGGCAGGTGGATCACACAGTCAGGAGATCGAGACCATCCTGGCCAACATGTTGAAACCCCATCTCTACTAAAATACAAAAAATTAGCCAGGCATGGTGGCACACGCCTGTAGTCCCAGCTACTCGGGAGGCTGAGGCAGGGGAATTGCTTGAACCCGGGAGGTGGAGGTTGCAGTGAGCCGAGATCATGCCATTGCACTCCAGCCTGGCAACAGAGCAAGACTCCATCTCAAAAGAAAAAAAAAAAAAAAAAAGAAATATTTGATGACAGAATGAAGGCCTTCATGCAACAATGGTGTGCAGTGATTTACAAATGGGAAAGGGAGGCTAGGTGGGGTGGCTCACGCCTATCATCCAAGCACTTTGCAAGGTCAAGGCAGGAGGATTGCTTGAGGCCAGGAGTTTGAGACCAGCCTGGGCAACATAGCAAGACCCCTGTCTCTGTAAAAATAAAATAAAACAAAACAAAAGGGAAGCAGGCTCTGGAGCCTGGAAGGAAAACCCTGGAGGCCAAATCTTGCCCACACTGCTGGCCTGACTCCTCTTGGGGTACCCTGAGGGTGGTAACATCCACCTCACAGAGTGTCATGGGTGGGCAGGAGGGGCTGGGCAAGACCCAGCACCCAGCTCAGTGAACAGTCATTATCACTACTGCTATTTGTGCTGATGCTAAACTTGGCTGCAAATTCTCTGACATCTCTCCCATCAAGAAGTGGGTTCCATGTCCCTACTTTGGAATGTCCCTGGGCTTGTGACCTCATTGACTGACAGAGTGAGAGGAAATGGCTCTGTAATGTTTCCTGCTTTAGGGCCCAGCTTCCAATAGGTTCACAGAACCGCTGGCCACAAAGCCCTGCAGCCTCTCATAGAAGCCACCATGCTGTGAGGAAGCCCAAGCCGTGTGAGTCATCCCACTCCCCAGCCAGATAAATGAGCAAAGAAGCTTCCAGATGATTCCAGGAGTCTCCAGCTGTTTGCATCTTCCAAGGCAGGTTCCACTTGGAATGGAGGGATGCCCTCTCAGGGCCAAGCCAAGTGCCGGGTATGCAGATGTGACAAGGAGCAAGATTCCTATGTCCTCGAGATACAGGCTCACTGACACGTGTCCTGACGCAGACACCACAACTGCCCACCCGCCCCTCAGAACTCACCACTTCCAGCTCTGGGTCGACGTCCAACCTGGCAGGTGGGACTCCTGGCTGGAGGGCTTTGTCCAGTCACCAGAGAGCCCTCTGCCAATGCCAGATATGGGGGAGGTGCCAGGATACAGGTGTCCCTTGGGAGCAGCCCTCAACCAGCCGCTGACAGGAGTGGTGGGGGAACCGAGGTTTCATTTCTGCCCTGGCCCCGCTTCCTCACCCACTGCTGCTATTTCCTGGGCTTCCCTCCCAGACAAACTAGTGTACTCAAAGGCTTGTCTCAGGGTCTGCTTCCAGTGGGTTCACCTTGCTAGGACCCCATGTCCTCATTTGTTTCAAGAGACAAGTGTTCCATTCTGCTGCCTTTAGGGCCCTCGGGACACTCCAATGACATAAATGATGGATCCAGTGGCCAAGGGGGACGCCAGGGATCACTGCACCCGCATTTACTGAAAGGCTGAGACATCAGCTCATCTCCTCAGCGTGCCACCAGTCGGCTTGCCTTTAGCTCTCAGCAGCATTTATAAGAACAGGATCAGGAAGTATCCCCACAGTGGGGTCAAGGATACTCTCCAATGCCTGCCCTTTAGGCTGGCAGAAAATTCCAGAACACTGGAGTTCAGAGGGGGCAAAGTAGCAATTAGGGCAAGAGCTCATCAGGAACCAAGCTGATCAGTCACTGAGTTCAGGGGCCAGGGTCTGGGGAAGCTCAGACTGGTGTTGCTGGGGCAGGAACATGTTCCCCAGTAGCCTCCCACTCTGTGGCCTTTCCAGAGGTATAGAAGGCACCCACCACCAGGGCTGACCTGAAAGACTGGGCCCCAGCTAGGCAGAGGGCTCTTAGCTCAGAGGTCATCTGGTGCCCATAATTCTGGCAATTACACCCGTCCATCCTGTATCCAGCCAGAGTTATGAGTTTCACACATGTCACCATGCCTAACGCCCACTGCAGCCTTGCAAGTTCAAGAAGTTGAAGTTCAGCCCCACATCTTTTTACAGATGAGGGTACTGAGGCTCGAGGAGACCTTGTGACTGCAGTATTCACTCTTCCTCCCTCCCTCCACACCTGACCTGATGCTGAGCCAGGCTCCTCCTTAGCTGCACAGGAGGGAGGCTCAGACCTCCCCTGGAGGCCTCCCCCTCCCAGCTCGCTGCTCTGTTTTCCCTGCAGCTTGATAGGACCACACGAGGCTGCAAGGTCTAGCCAAGAGGCTTCAGTGGTTCTGTGTGCAGAACGTCCCTCTGGTGAGAGCTCAGCCAGGGAAGAACAGATGCCTGGGAGGAGTGAGGGTCTGTGGCTGAGGTGTGGCAGGGGAGGCAGCCCTGGGCAGGAGAACAGAGGCTTCCGGGCTTGGGTTGAAGCTGAACCCAGGGCCTGCAAGTGCCCCCAGCCCTGGCTTCCATGGGCCTGTGTGCCTGCATGGAGGCGGAGTCATTCAGATGCCCCCACAGCCCTGTGCAGCCCCCCACCCCAAGCTCATGGAAGCAAGGGAAGGTCCTCCCCAAGGGAGAGTTGAGTTGTTTTAGGAGTCTGAGCACCAAATAGGAACACTCATGTCAATTCCCGGGTAAAGGCCACCCGCGAGGGGGACAGGGTGGAACTGCGCATGGCGGGCATGAGAGTCCTTGGAGCTGAGGCCTCCAGGTGTGGCAAGGAGGAGCAGGCCCCCCTGGGGTGGGCAGGAGGGGGTGGCCTGGAGACCATTCTGGAGCTCTTCTGTCCCTGGGGACTCAAGTTGGGATGCCAGAGCTGAAGGATGAGTAAGGACATCCCTTACTCAGCGAACATGGGAGACAAGACACCAAGGCTGAGGCCCGAGGAAGCTGCTCGCTCCCTTTCCCCACGGAGAAAGCCCCTTCCACAAGCCCCAGCCTTTGTCTTGTGGGGTGGGCACCCAACTGGCACGTTTTAGACCTTGAAGCCTTGGGGGTGGGTGCCGCGGGGCTCCAAGGCCAAGTCATGTTTACCCGCAGTAGTCGGGGAGGGGACGCCCTGTGGAGGCTCCCTAAGCAAGACAGTGTTCTGTTGCAATTACCCGTAAGCCTGGTGTTTACACGGCAGCGAAGGCGTATCAAGTGAGTGTTCAAAAGGGCGGAGCCACGTTTGCAAAAATAAAAACCAAATGGCTGGGTAATTTCCACCAGAGAAGAACTCTCTCTCACAATTGCACGGTCTATTTAGCACGCTTTTATAAAACCTTTTAACCAATCAGCTCTGAACCCCTGAGAGCGAGGCCCACCCCACCTGTCAGGCTTGGATTTCCAAACACAGGTAGGGCCATCCGCTCTGAGACTGGATGTGGGTTTCCTTCCCCAAATGCAGCAGAAGCCCTGGCCGTTTTAGGACAGACACTGAACAGGGGGGCCTAAGGGCCGGGCCTCAGGGGCTCTGTGCCAGCCCTGTGGGTGGAGGTCCCTGCCCTGGAGGGATTTCTAGGGCAGAAGGGAGCCAGGGTTTCTGGAAAGACAAAACAGCAGGTCAGGACTGTGGCACCACAGGGACTCGAAGGACCCACAAAGGCCCGACTAAGCCTGGGACCCTGGAAAAGCTTCCTCCAGAAGGAAATGCCTGCAACAGACTGGAAGAGAGAAGTAGTATTTGACAGACCAAGAGTGAAGGGAAGGGCCTTCTGGATGGACAACAGCCCCGGGCAAAGAGGGGCACACGTCAGCCTCTGCGGGGTTATGTTTTTTGTTTTTTTCCCCCCGAGAAGGAGTTTTGCTCGTTGCCCAGGCTGGAGTACAATGGCATGATCTCGGCTCACTGCAACCTCTGCCTCCCGGGTTCAGGAGATTCTCCTGCCTCAGCCTCCTGAGTAGCTGGGATTGTAGGCATGCACCACCATGCCTGGTTAAGTTTTGCATTTTTAATAGAGACAGAGTTTCATGGGGTTTCACCATGTTGGTCAGGCTGGTCTGGAACGCCTAACCTCAGGCGATCCACCCGCCCTGGCCTCCCAAAGTGCTGGGATTACAGGCGTGAGCCACCATGCCTGGCCAGGATTATGCTTACTGCCTGAAGGAAGCAAAGTAGGGGAAGAGTGCATTTACATGTAAGTCTCTGTCCGGGAAGAGAAAGGCACCGGCCGTGCCAAGCTCCCAAGCTGGGATGTTGGGGGTGATTAACCAGACTGAACTTTAGCCTTAGAAAAGGGCATTTTAAAATCAACTTTATTGAAGTATGATTTAAATGCCATGGAATCCACCCACTTCCAGCATTCAGTTCGATGTGTTTTGATTCTCACCACAGTGAAGCTATAGCACACACCCACCCCAGAAGAGTTCCTTCATATCCCTTGGTACTTAATCCCCACCCCATCACCTGCCCTGGCCCCAGGCAGCCAGTAATTGCCTTTGTTACCATTAGGCAAACTTCACTTGTTCAAGAGTTTTATATAAATGGAATCATACCACAGGTACTATTTTAGGTGGGCTTCTTTGGTTCAGCATAATGATTTTGAAATTCATCCCTGTGGTTGTGCATATCAGCAGTTCAGTCCTTTTCGTTGCTGAGTAGTATTCCATTGTATGAATGCATCCGAGTTTGTTTATCCATTCACCTGTTGCTTGATTTGGGGGCTGTTTCCAGTTAAAGGAACATAAAGCTGCTATTGCCAGGTCCTGTGTGGCCATAACCTTGGATGGTGCTTATGGTAAGTACGTGTTTAACTTGATAAGCAACTACCAAAATGTTTTGCCCAGTGGGGAGCATTTTATACTGCTGCCTCCTGTGTGAGAGTTCCAGTGGCTTCATATTTTCTTCAACACACGGTCAATCACTTTCATTTTAGTCATTCTAGTGGAAATGTAGTGAGTGGTACCTCATCACAGTTTTAATGTGCATTTCCACGGTGAATAATGCCAAGCACCTTGTCATGTGATTATTGGCCATTTGAATATCCTCATTTTGAAGGGTTTCAAATATTTTGCCCCATTTTTATTGTGTTTTTTGTCTTCTATTGAGCTTTAAGAGTTCTTCATGTATTTCCGACAATATATTCCATTTAGATTTTTTTCCTCCAAACTGTGGCACCTTTTTAAATTTTTAATTTTGAAATAATTGTAGACTCAAAACAATTTGCAAAAAATAAAATGTATGGGGACGTCCTATACACCCTTCACCCAACCTTGCCCATTGAAAATATATTACATAACAAGAGTATGATATCAAAGCAAGGAAATTGACATTGGTAGAATCCATGGAACCTATTCAGATTTCTCCCATTATGCATGCACTAATGTGTGTGTGTGTGTGTGAGTATAGCTCTATGCAGTCTTATCATGTGTAGCTTTATGTAACCATCATCAGAATCAGGATCTTTAACTATGCCATCTCCAAAGATCATCCCAAAGTGGGCATCATCCCACTCCTATTATCCACAGCCCTAACCCTGGTCTACCTCTCATTTGTTCTCCATCTCTATAATTGTGTTACTTAATGAATATTATATGAAAGGAATCACGCAGTCTATGTCCTTTTGAAACTAGCTTTTTTGTTGCTCAGCATAGTTCCCTGGATTAATCCACATTTCTGGTGCATCAATACTCATTCCTTTTTATCACCAATTTGCACCCATGGTGTGGATGTACCTCAATGCATTTCAATATTCACTTGTTGAAGGTCATCTGGGCTGTTTCAAGATTTCGGCTATTACAATGAAAGCTGATATGAAAGTAATTGTTCATTTCTCAGGGATTAATGCCTAAGGGTTTATCTCTGGGATACATTTCTCTCAGATAAATTCGATTTCTGGGTCCTCTAGTAAATCCATTTATAGGCTTAAAAGGAACTGCCAAAGTACTTTCCAGAATGACTGCACCAGGAATGGGTGAGTGATCCGCTTTATCTGCATCCTAACCTCATTTGGTGTGGTCACTATTTTCTATTCTAGCTGTTCTGATAGGTGTGTAATAATATCCCATTGTGGGTCTAATGTGCATTTTCCAAATGGCTAGTGATGAGCATTTTTTCGCTTGCTCATTTGCCATCTGCATATCACCTTCGGAGAAAGTCTGCTCAAGCATTTTGCCAGTTTTCTGATGAGATTGTTTCCACTGTTAGGTGTTGAGGGGTTTTCGATCCTAGGCGTTTGTCGGATATGTGGCTTGCAGACATTTTCTCATGGGCTGTAGCTTCTCTTTTTATCCTCTTAATGGGTCTTTCACAGAGGAGCAAAAGTATTTATTTTTTATTAATTTTTCTTTTTTGGATGGTTATTTTGGTATCAAGTCTAAAAACCTTTTTATTAGTCTAATTGTAAAGATTTTATTCTATATTTTCATCTAAAAGTCATTTAGTTTGACATTTTACACTTAAAACTATGAGCCATTTTGAGTAAATATTTTTATAAGGTGTGAGGCTTAGGTCAAGGCTCATTGTTTTGTCTGTGAATGTGTAATTGCTCCGACACCATTTATTGGAAAAGCTGTTCTTTCTCCACCATATTGCTTTTGTACCATTGTCAAAAACCAGTTGGCTGTACTTGTGTGGGTCTCTTTCTGGGATCTCTGTTCTGTTCCATTGATCTGTGTCCATCCCTCCAACAGCACCATGCTGTCTTCATCACTGTAACTGTGGAGTAAACCTTCAAGTACAGTGATTCCTCTCACTTTATTCCTCTTCGATCAAACTGTTTTAGCTAATTATATTATGGATAGTTGGCTAGGACTGCGATAGCAAAGTACCACAAACTCAGTGGCTTAAACAACAGAAATGTACTGTCTCACTTTTCTAGAGGATGAATGTCTGAGATCAGGGTGCCAGCAGGATTGGTTCCTTCAAAGGGCTGAGGGAGAATCTGTTCCAGGCCTCTCTCTTTGGCTTATAGATGGTGGTCTTCATCTTTCCTTGGTGCTCTTCCTGTGTGTGCGTCTGTCTCCAAGTTCCCCCTTGTTATAAGGACACCAGACATATTAAATTATGGCCCACCCTAATAACCTTAATTTAATTTGAATACCTCCGTAAAGACCCTGTCTCCAAATAAGGTCATGTTCTGAGGTACTGGGGGTTAAGATGCCAACGTATGAATTCGAGAGAACACAAACATTACTCTAAGTCTTGTGCTTTTCCATATATATTTTGCAATAAGTTTCTCTATGTCTACCAAACGCCTTCTGAATTTTGATATGAATTGCGTTAAACCTATAGATCAGTTTGGAAAGAACTGACTACCATGTTGAGTATGCCAGTTCATGAACATGGTATGACTCTCCATTTGTTTAGGTCTTCTTTTATTTCTTTTTATCAACATTTTGTAATTGTCAGTGTTTCGGACCCTGTATATGCTTTGTTATGCTTATACCTAAGTATTTAATTTTCTTTGGAGTGAGTAAAAATGGTATTGTAGTTTTAAGTTTCAGTGTCCAGATGTTCATTGTTAGTATATAGAAACACAATCGACTTTTGTATAGTGATCTTTTGTCCTTCAACCTTGCTGAACTCACTACTTCTAAGAGTTTTTGTTTTGTTTTGTTTTGTTTTATAGACTCCTTTGGATTTTCTACATAAACAATCATGTCATCTGCAATGGGAACAGTTTCATTTCTTCCTCTACAATCTGTGTGCTTTTTTCCTCCTTGCCTCATCACAGTAGCTAGAACATCCAGTACTGTGTGAAATAACAGTGGTGATGCAAACATCTTTTCCTTGTTCCCCAACTCAGAGGGAAAACATTCAGTCTTCCACCAGTAAGTATGGTGTTAGCGATAGGGTTTTAGTAGATTTTATTTTAGCAAATTGAGGGAGTTCCTCTCTGCTCCTAGTTTGCTTAAGTTTTGCTTTTCATTAATTGTTATTGGATTTTGTCAAAAGCTTTTTCTGCATCAATTGATATAATTATATTTTTCTTCTTTAACCTGTTGATATGGTAGATTGTATTGTTGATTTTTAAATAATGGACCAGCCTTATATTCCTGGAATAAATCCTACTTGATCATAGTGTAATTTGTTTTATACTGCTGGATTTTATTTGCTTGTATTTTGTTGAGGACATTTTAAATCTAAGTTCATGAGAAATACTGGTCTGTCATTTTCTTTTCTTGTAATGTCTCTCTCTGGTTTTGGTATCAGGATAATGGTGGCCTCATAGAATAAATTAGAAAGTGTTTCTTCCTCTTTCATTTTCTGAAATAAATTATGTAGGAATGGTGCTAATTATTTATTAAGTGCTTGCTAGAGTTTTCCAGTGAACCATCTTGGCCTGAAGATTTCTTTTTTTGAAGCTTTAAAATTATCGATTCAATTTATTTAATGGCAATAAGACTATTCGGTTTGTCTTATTCATCTTGATTGATGGTTACTTGTGATATTTGAGAAATTGGTCCATTTCTTCTAAGTTATCAAATTTATGAGCATAGAGCTGTTTACAGTATTCCCTTATTACATGTTAAATGGTTACAGAGTCTCTTAGGATATTCCCTCTTGGTATTGGTGATTTGGGTTTTCCTGGTGTTGGTGATTCAGGTCTTTTCTCTGTTTATCTTAGGGTTTTTTTTTTAGAAGATTATAAACTTTAATAATTTTTAAAATTAATTTTATATATTGTTTTTCTGTTTCCAGTTGCACCAATTTATGCTCTTACCTATATTATCTCCTTTCTTCAGATTGCTTTGGAGATATTTTGCCTTTCTTTTTCTGATTTCTTGAGGTATGAATGTTGTCTTAGTCTGTTCAGGCTTCTATAACAAAAATATCATAGGCAGAGTAGCTGAAACAAGAAACATTTATTTCTCACAGCTCTGGAGGCTGGGAAGCCTAAGATCAAGGTGCTGGCAGGTTCAGTGTCTGTGAGGTCCCACTTCCTGATTCACAGACTGCCAGGTACTCACTGTATCCTCACATGATGGAAAGTGGCAAGAGAACTCTCTGTTTCCTTTCATAAGGGCACTAGTCACATTCACGAGGGTCCCACTCTCCTGAACTAATCACCTCACAATGATCACATCTCCTAATATCATCACATTGAGAGTTAGGAATTCAACACATAAATTTTAAAGAGACACAAGCATTTAGTCCATTACAAATGCAGATTACGGTTTTGAGAACTTTCCCTATTTTAATATAAGCATTTAATGCTATAAATTTCCCTCTCAGCATGGCTTTTGCCATATACCACAAATTTTGATATCCTTTTTTTTTTGAGACGGAGTCTCTCCCTGTCGCCCAGGCTGGAATGCAGTGGTGCAATCTCGGCTCACTGCAACCTCCACCTCCCGGGTTCAAGCAATTCTCCTGCCCCAGTCTCCCGAGTAGCTGGGATTACAGGCATGCACCACTACACCCAGCTAATTTTTGTATTTTTAGTAGTGACAGGGTTTCACTATGTTGGTCAGGATGGTCTCAAAATCTTGACCTCGTGATCCACCTGCCTCAGCCTCCCAAAGTGCTGGGATTATAGGCGTGAGCCATAGCACCCAGCCGATATGCATTTTAATTTTTACTCAGTTATATTTATTATTTATTTTTCTTTGAGACCTTCTTTTTGCCCCATGGATTATTTAGAAATGTGTTGTTTACTTTCCAAGTGTTTGGAGATGTTCCTTTTGTGTTTGTCCTATTGATTTCTAAGTGATCATTGATTAAATCACTGACTATTGATTAAACTGGAATTGTCAGAGAACATTCCTTGTATGATTTCCACATTTTAAAATTTGTTAAGGTTTGTTTTATGGCCCAAGTCTATCTTGGTAAATGTCATGGCTATTTGAAAAGAATGTGCATTCTTCTGTTGTTCAGTGGATTGTTCTTTCAGTTGCTAAGAGTTGAGTGTTTAAGTCTTAACCATAATTGTAGATTTCTCTCTTTCCCCTTTCAGCTTTATCAATTTTTGCTTCATGTACTTTGAAGCTCTGTTGTTTCATGCATGAATATTAGGATTGCTCTATCTTCCTGATGAAATGATGCTTCTATCATTATGTCCCTCTTTGTTCCCAGATATTATCTTTTTTCTAAATTCTACTTTATGTGATATAATTTTAGTCACTTATTCTTTTCTCTTAAATTAATGCTTGCAATGTATATCTCTCTTTTCATTCTTTTGCTTTCACTTATCTATATAATTATGTTTGAAGTGAGTCTTTTGATGACAGCCTATAGTTGAAGCATGTTTTATTCACACTGCCAGTCTCTGCCTTTTAATTGATGTGTTTAGACCATTTACATTTATAGCAATTACTGACATGTTAAGTCTGTTACTTTATTGTTATTTTCTATTTGTTCCTTTTGGCTTTTTATTCCTCTATTTCTTTCTTTCTTTCTTTTTCTTTCTTTCTTTCTTTTTTCTTTCTTTCTTTCTTTCTTTCTTTCTTTCTTTCTTTCTTTCTTTCTTTCTTTCTTTGCCTTTCCATGCATTACTTAAACATTTTTGAGAGTTCCATTCTGATTTAGTTTTAGTGATTTTTAATAATACAGCTCTGTATAGTATGCTTAGTGATTGTTCTAGATATTACCATGTACATACATTATTTATTGCAATCTAGTGGCGCAAATGTTTTACCAATCTGAGTAATGTCTAAAAATCTTACTTCCACTTCCACTTCGTTTATAGTCTCAACTTTCAAAATATAATGTTCCTAATTATTTCCTCTACATACATTGAACGCCACATCTGAGGGTACTATTACTTTTGTTTCAACCACAAAATGTGATTAAAGAACTCTTTTGAAGAATTTACTTCTATTTTTAACTATTTCATTTACTTCTATTTTGTCTTTTTGTCTATTCTGTTGTTGTTCTTTCTTTTCTAAAGGTCCCAGTATTCTTGCTATTATTTTCTTCTTTGCTATTTTTTTAAGAGTGGATTTATTAGCAAAAAGTTATCTTAGTGTTTGATCATCTGAGAGTGTCTTTATTTCTTCTTCATTCATGAAAGATAGCTTCACTGCATATAGGATTTGGGGTTGACAGTTCTTTCCTTTCACTTGAAAATTGTTGCACCACTTCCTTCTGAACTCCATGGTTTCAGATGAGGAATCTGCTGTTATTTGAATTGGTGCTCCTTTGTAGGAAATGTGCCATTTCTCAGACTTTCATAAAAAAGATATTGTCTTTGTAATTTTCATAAATTTAAATGTAATGTGTCTTAGTTGATGTGGATTTCTTTAGGTTTATCCTATTTGAAATTCATTTAACTTCCTCTATCTGTAGGTTTACAGCTTTCTTATGACTTATCTTTTAATTTTTTTATTAGAAACTTACAAAAAAATTTATTTTGAAGTCCAATTTGTCAATTTTTTAATATTATGTTTTGTTCTTTTTGTGTTCAGTCTAAGAAGGCTTTGCCTATACAAGTTTATTAAGATTTCTCCTATATTTTCTTCTAGAAAATGTATTGCTTTAACATTTAAGTTTAGGTCTTGAATCCCTTTGGCCTTAATTTTTGTGTATGGTATGAGTTAAGAGTCAAGGCTCACCTTTTTGCCCCTAGGCAGATGTCTAGTTTTTCAGCACCATTTGTTGAACAGACATTCCTTTTCCATATTGAGATGCCTTCATACCTTTGTTAAAACTCAATTAACCATATGCATGTGAATTAATTTCTGAATATTCCATTCAGTTCCATTTTTCTTTATCTACTACACTGTTTTGTTTACCCAGCTAATAAGAAGTCTTTATAACTTTATATTGCCTCTTGACATCAACCAGTGTAGTCCTCCCCATTTGTTCTTTTTGAAACTTATTTGTTTTGGATGTTCTAGGTCCTTTGTATTTCTATGTCAATTTATTTCCGTTTCTATCAAAAATATTGCCAAGATTGAAATTACAATAAATGAATATATTGGTTTGGGGAAAATAAAATCTTAAAAATAGTGACTCTTACAATTCGTAAACACACTTAATCTCTTCATTTAAAGCCTTCTTTAGTTTCTCTCAACAGTTTTTGTAGTTTTTAGGGTATAGGCTTTGCAAATATTTTTGTTAAATTCATCCTGAAATATTTCATCTTTATTATGCTACTGTAAAAAGTATTGCTTTATAATTCCATTTTCCACTTGTTCATTGCTAGCATATAGAAATACAATTAACTTTTTAGTATTGATCTTGTATTCTGTAACCTTGATAAACTGGCTTTTGCCAATCTTTCCAGTCTTACCACTTTTTCTCTTTGTCTCCTCCTTTGGCCATTATACACAAAACTGATTCATGCTCCAGGTCTTTGCTCAAAAGAGTTCTAGTAGCTCTTTAGTAGATTCCTGAGGAATTTCTACAAATATAATAATGCCATCTGTGAGTGCCATCTAAAATATGTTTTTTAATTTTTTTTTCTTGCCTTATTACATTGGCTAACTACAAAGCTGAATAGAAGTGCTAAGAGTGGATATTCTTACTTCAATTCTGTTCTTGGGGGTAACTATTCAGTCTCCTCACCATAAAGTATGCATTGATGCCCTTTATCAGGCTGAGGACATTCCCTTTTAGTTCTACACTTCTGGAAACTTTTGTCTTGAATGGGTACTCAGTTTTATCGAGTGATTTTTAGTCATATGGTTTCCTTCTTTATTCTCTAAGTCTGGTTACATTGACAGATTTGAGATAAACATCACTTCAACATGATGTATTATCCTTTGTATATATTGTTGGATTTAGTTTTCTAATATTTTGTGGAGAATCTGTGACTGCATACAAGAAATATAAGTGTATAGTTTTCTTTGTAATTTATTTTTAATGTCTATAGTTTTGATATCAGGGTAATGCTGGCCTTATAAAATGAGAGGTTTTGCCTAATCCTCTATTTTCTGAAAGACTTTATATATCATATCTTTATAAAATGTTGGAAGACATTTAATTATGAATTCAATTTTAATATGCAGATAGCTAATCAGATTTTCTATTTCTTTTTGCATCAGTTTTGGTTACTTGTGCTTTTCAAGGAATTTTTCCATCTAATTTGTCAAACTTATTTGTATAAACTTGGTCCTAATACTCACTTATTCTTTTAATGCCTGCAGGATCTGTAGCAATGGCCACTCTTCTGTTTGTAATAATAGTAACTTGTGCCTTCTTCATTTTTTTTCTTAATTTTTCTAGCTAGAGGTTTATCAATATTATTGATCTTTTCAAAGAACCAATTTTTTGTTTCATTGATTTTTCTCTTTTGCTTTTCTATTTCTTTGATTTTTCACGTGATTAATTTAAAATTAAATAAAATTTAAAATTTTGTTCCACAGATCCACTCAATTTTGAAAAAAGAGAAAAAAACTTAAATTCGTAACTCAGTCACACTAGTCACATTTCAAGTGCTCAATTGCACAATATGAACATTTCTGTCACTGCAGAGTGCTCTATTGGATGGTCCTGCTCTGGGGAATGGGAGGTCTGTTCCTCAGTTGGTTTCATTTCTCTTAGCTAGGCATTTTCTCCAAGCTTCCCAGGATTTACAGGAAGACAGGTGGCTCTCAAATCTATGCTGTCCTCTTCATGACTCTGGCCTTGGCCCCAGCTCAGGACTTATTAACCACCTCCCTTCCTCTTGGTCCCTCAACCCTTACCATCTGTTCCCACTTCTGCTTCTCAAGGAGTTTCTAACTCAGTAATCCACCCTGAAGCATCTTGCTCAAATCTCAATGCTCTCATTACCTGGACTTCCACAGGGCTTCCTAGTAGGGGAGGATCTGTCTCTCCCACCAGCCTGAAGTATGGTTGTTTTTGGATGGGTCATGAGAATACCCACTTGGTGTCACTTGGCCTCAGGTGCCTACCATACTGCCAGGGGATGGGGGCCATAGACAATAGCTGACAGCCCCAGAGCTGCATTCCTACTTCTCTTTGGTTTGGTTTATGGCCTCAGAACCAGAGCTAAGATTGAGGCTAGAGGGGAAATCGTTTCTCCAGGCCTCACCCCTAAGGCTGGCCCAGGAAGGCAGCTTCCAATTCACAGAGTCTAGCCAAGTTTGGGCCGAGCACCCAGGAAGACATGGGCACCCTCAGAGGAGTATGGGATGGAGGGCCAGTGGCCACTTGTCTGGCATGGGCTGTGGTTGGGCAATCCAAAGCCTTGCCCTCTGCCATCTGGGCTTCCATGAGCCCCTGGCCTGCCTGGTTAGGCCAGCCAAGCCCACTGTGGTAGAAGTGGCCAGACCCACCCCTCTGCTGCCTGACCATGCCCCTGACTGCCTGCCTGTGCACTCTCAGGCCATGAATCACTGGGATCTCAGAGGAGGAAACAGCGATAACTCCAGACTCCAGAAGGGCCACTTGGATACACTGTGTGTCTTAATCCGCATCTGCAGGGCCAAGCTCAGTGCAGCTCCTCCCCCCACCCCCACCTGCCCCAGGACCCTGCAAAGCCCATACACGTCGCACTTCTCCAGCAGCCTGACCAGCCACCAGACCTGCCCCCTGTCCTTCCCTGCTGTCACTCTGGCCCCTACTGTGCACTCATGGGTACCCCTGCCTGGAGCCCCTTCCTCTGACACCCTCGTTCCCCACCTGGGATCACAGTCTCTTCTTGTCAGACTCCATTCTGGCACTTCCTTTCCTAAAATTCCCTGTGTGCCCCTCCTCACCTTGGTCTCCAGTCCTTTTCTCCTCCAGGGTCCCTGGCCATTCTGTTCACATTGCTACCCACTCACCACTGAGGCCCTCACCTGCCCAGGAGCTGGGGCTCCCCAACGGGAGGATCACAGCTGGCTCACCACTCTGGCCCCAGCACCAGCCAACATGGGGTCAAACGGAGACCACCCTCAGGGGTGAAATGGGCCTGGAGAGGCCTGATGACTGCCCAAAGGATGCCCTGCTGGGGCTGTGAGAGTTGCAGTACAAGAGAATGGAGGACACAGAATGTCAGGATCCCGTAACAGTTAGTGGGGAGCCACAGATGGTGGCTGAGCTGGTAAGTGACCAGAGGAAATGGTGTCTCAAAGCTGAATTTGGGGCAATAAAGAAGGGAATCAGGAGACCTAGACAGGGCAGGGCTGGTGTAGGGGGTCCTGGGAGATTGCATGCCCTCCCCCCATGCCCTGCCCCAGAGTAAAGTGGAGAGCTAAGCCCAGAGAGTGTCTGCATTGAGTTGGGGAAAGAGGGAGGGTTTGACCAGGAGAGCGCACCCCTCCTCCCTGAGCAGGGAGAGTGGATGCAGACTGAGGTCATCAACAGCCTTCAGGTTTGCTTCATGGGTTTGCAGCTCATCAATCCGAGGAGGACAAGAAGGATGTGGTAGATTGGGAACATGTTCCAGCATTGCACGTGGAAACGCTGGAGGAGCAGAGTCCAGACATTGATTAAACTTTTACACCAGGAAACTAATTTCTGTGTATTTATATGCCACAAATACTTGGATACCAGTGGGGAATATATCCGGGCGATCCCAGTGCTCTGCAGCGAATTACGATACATCCCAGTGGAGCAGAGCTGCGTGGTTTAAAAAGCAAATAATAAGGAAACAGGACTGTCTTCTTCCCCAGATTTAAAAGTGAAATAAATGGCTTTTTTGAGCAATGATAATAATCCAGTAAACATCGTGTGGGTCGCCCTAGGAGCCGGGCACTGAGCTAAGGTGGCTTACCTCTGTAATCCTGATGGCACCGGAAGGTAAGATGATTGTCCCCCTGCGGGCCCCGCCAGCCCAGGGAGCAGAGCAGAGCTGCCGATGGCCCCCTGGAGGCGAAGACATGTAGTTTTCCTAAACGCTAACAGAAAGGAGCCCAAGAAGGAAGGAAGGAAATACAAATGTACTTCTGGGCATGTCGCAGACCAGAGCTTCCTCTACCAAATATGTGGGTCACTGCACATTTATGTAAGATTTCCCTGTGACAAGCAGATAAAACTTCATATTGGTGTACCCACGGGGTACTCCTGATGCTAGACAACACATGGACAAAATCCTTCCTCTTCTGGGTAAAAAGACACAGGTAACAACGCGGAGGTGGCCTCATACACCTATTAAATCAGCCACAGTGAGCAGCAATCACACAGCACTGCAGTGGGCCGCTCCCAGCCAGGGTGTGCGGACAAGAGGGCTCCGTGGAGCTTCCAGCCCGTTGGGCAGCCCACTCATCCCGACCAGGCAGCCTGAGAGACTTGTCCCCAAGAGCACACCAGGCAGGTGGAATCATGGCACACCAGGCCCCTGATTCTTATTCTCACAAGCCCTTCAGGAGGCCAGGGGTATTGCTGTGTTTTACAGGCAGGAAGTCAAGGACCCAGGTCACACAGTGGGGCAGGGCAGCGCCAGGACCTCCACCCCCCACATCAGCACGAGAAGTGGGGTGCACCCTCTCTTTCTGCTCCTGCCTGCCAAGCCGGCGCATCTATTGTTTGGCAAGTGCAGTTTGCAGGGACGAGGAGGATTCCGATTTTGGAATAGCACTGACTGGACAGTGGGGCCCAGGGCCCAGCCGGGCCGGCGGGAGGACGATTAATGACAAGGATCCTACTTGGAGGCCGGGCGAGGGCCCAGCCAGCGCCGGGTGTTTACAGCTCGCTCGAATGTTTGGGCCTGCAAATCCGTGTCAGATGTTAATGGAACAGCATCATTTTTCTACCGAGGTGGCATCGCTGGGGTTGTTTGGATGAGGCAGCAGTGGGACTCGGCCTGGAACAGGCTTCAAGGGCAATGGGTGGCTCAACGGGGCGGCTGGGGCTTGCCAGGGGGCATCCATCAGGCATCCACAGCCCACTGGGCCCCTGAGGGCACCCCGCCTGGCACCCCAGTCACCACAGCCAGCTCCTCTGGCCACAGGGCTCTGCAGACAAAAACTTTAAGTTGCAGCCAAAAAACATTTTTTTTTTACTCCAAAATATGAGAAAGAACCAAAAACTGGAAATGAGTAAGTGTTTAAGCATCGGTACAGGCCCGGCCAGCACATGCCTTGAGGTCCAGGACACAGCCACCCCTGCACCTCCTGCTGCGCTTGGGTGCCAGGTCCACCCGCGGCAGCTCTCGGGCCAGGCCTGGCCGCCCACGGCAGCTCTGCAGGCCATCACCGCTCTTGATAAGGCCTCGAGGGCAGAAGTCAAAGCCTGGGTGGGGACACCTCTCCCCTGCCTCAGCTCCAGTGAGACCTCCCCTGCCCCCTGCCCCTCCAGGTGGAGGCAGCCTTGCTGTCAGGAAGGCAGAGGGAAAAAGAGGCCCAGAGAAGGAAAGTGACCTGCCCGAGGTCACACAGTGAGCAAGACCCTCTGAGCAGGCTTGCAGAAGGGTGTAAGAGTGCCCTTCAAGGGGCTGTTGGGAAGTGGGGGGCACTCACAGAGGCGTGGGCCCTGGAGCAACTCTATGTGGGGTCAGCGCCATCACCCCCACTCTGGAGACAAGGAGGCTGAGGCTGTCCCCCAAGGCAAGGACCTGCCAAGGGCTTGAGGGGATGAAGCCTCGCTCTAACCCTGGCCCTGCTGGCTCTCAGCGCCCTCTCCTCACCTCACTGCCTCCTGGCTCTTCCTCAGCAAGCTGGCTCCTGCCCGAGGGCCTTGGCACAGGCTGTCCCCTCTGCTCACACTCTTCTCTCAGGCTTTCAAGGCTCTGCTCAAAGGCTCCCCAGGCCAGACTGTCTAAGCCTGCCCAGCCCATGACCCAGCCCTGTTCCCTCCGTGCGCCGGGGATTAGGGAGCATGCTAAGTGGTCAGCCAGCCGGGGGAAAGCTTGTAGTGCCCTGCATAGCATACAGTAGGTGCTCAGGAACTGTGACCACACTGGCCACAGAGTCACTGGACAAGACCAGCGGTATTGAACCCTGATGTCTGAGACCTTCTGTCTGAGTGTTTATGTCACCGTCACCACTGGGAATTGTTATTAAGGAGACTGCTTTCATGAGGGCTGGAACACAGCTTGGATTTTAAAATCAGCAACATCTCTCTCTTTTTTAACCCTGGACTGTGAGCCCTCTCAACTCTTCCTTCCGCACCACCCTCCAGCCTCTTGATACTGTGAACAAGGAGGACAGAGTCCCTTGGCTGCCATATGTTCCCAACAACACCTGCCTCAGTGTCACCATCCACAAATCGGGCTCCTTGCCCAGGGCTGTGCAGAGGCGAGGCTGGGACGGGCACAGAGCTCAGGCTAGGCTGGGGCAGGCAGGGGAAGGAGACCCGCCTATCTAGGGAAAAGGGGTGGGCCTCTTTGCAGCCCTTAGAGAGAGCCGCTGGTGCCCCTTAGATGAGCTCCAAGCTCCGCCCTGCCCTTCCACTGGCTCAGGCCCTGGCTGCAGCCATCCACCTCAGGGCCTTTGCTCCTGCACCACCCCTTGGCCCACACCCACAGCCCTCCTTTCGCAGACCTTGCAAGCGGCCTCCTGGCTGCTGACTGCAGAACTTCTCTCTGCAGGTTTCGCTTATAAGACCAAAGGCTCTGGAGCTGACCTGCTTGGACTTAAATTCCTGCTCTAGCAGCTGAGAGACTCTGTGCCTCAGTTTCTTCATCAGTAAAATAGAGACGTTCAGAAGATCTCCCTCAGGGGGAGACTGTGAAGCATGAACAAGGTAACACAGCACAGGTGCATCAATGACTAAGCTGATTTTTACTGTCGCCTTCCCAGCACTCACAGCATGCTTGTAATTTTTTTTTTTTTTGGCCTGTAGTTACCGTCAGGCCTGCCATTAGCCCTTAAGTCCCAGCACCCGCCCCAGCCCCAGGCACTAAATAACCTCACGCAATTGTCCTCCTTGTTCCCGGCCCTGCCCTGCCCCCCGGTGGTTATTCTGGGTATGGCCCCAAAGGTTCGCAAATTGAACCCTGTTTTGCCAACTGCAGGTTCAGGGACTGGCTCTGGGTCCAGCCGGGGTCAAAGGACCTGGGCACATACACAGGCAGGGCCCTGCAGAATAGACTGAGCTGGCCGATTTTCTGAGCTCCCCACCAGGCATGGAGATGATGGGCACCTGGCAGGGGCAAGGGAGAGTCCCTTGCCTCTGGCCCACCAACAGCAAGCTGTAGTCCTGGAGAGCCCACTCCACCTGCTCCCAAACTGCCCGGCCCCCCAAGGGCCTGCCACATCCCTCCACTGTGAGGGTGGCCCCAGGGCCCTGCTCTGAGCCACTGCAGACTCTCCTTTCTGTTCAGCCCACAGGGCCCATGTCTGACAGCCCCAGGGTATGGCTGCCTGCCTCCGCCTCTGCTCATGTTGCTAGAAACACCACTTCCCACGGGTCAGCTCCAGGGGCCCCTGCAGACCTGCCCTTCCCACCTGGAGGCATGTCTCCCCCACATGCTGTCCTGTGGTCCTGTGGTCCTGTGGTACAGGTGGCAGGTGTGGGTCCCGCTCCACCGTGAGTAGCGAGCGCCTCCTCCAAGCCTCGGTGGACTCCTGGGCAGAACTGGCTGGTGACAATGCCTGCCCCAGGTTGTCAGTCATGGTGAAGGCTGGGGCAGGTTCTCCACACAGTGCTGGACACACAGCAGCCGCTCAGTAAACAACTGGAATCCAGCGAGCGTTGGAGGGCAGGACTGGGGGCAGTTTGCTTGTGTGTGTTCACCGTACTGTGTGCTGACCTTGCTCAGGCCAAGCCGGGCAGGCTGCAGGGACAGAGGACAGACAGGCCCGAATCTCAGAGGCGTGACCCACAAAGTCCGCTGCTGGTGGGCAGCTCCCTTCCAGACCTCACCCTCCCGACTTCACTGTCACAGGGCAGTCAGCACCGACACCAAAGTTAGGGGAAGAGCCACAGCTAGGGGCACGCTTGGGGAACATGGGCCCCTGGCCTCCTGGTTTCAGGAGCACACCCAGAGATGCATGACCAGGTCTGTGTGCCACACACCTGGGCAGGATCCTTGCATGACACCTGGCTCACAGGTTGCCTGGCACTCAATGGGGGCTGGGCTCCAGACACCGGGCCGGCCTGAGTGCAGCACAGGGAGGAGCCCGGGCTCCAGGAGATGCTGGGCAGCCGCAGAAGCCCCTTCGAGGGCCGAGGGTGCTCAGCTCATGTGAGTCCTAACAGCAGTGCTTGGTAGGGATGGACCCAACTAGCACCCAGACATCTCCACCTAGATCCAGCTGCTGGGCCCAGGGGGCCGGCCAGCCTGAGGGTGGTTGGAGCTTCAGAGCCTGGACCTGGAGGGTGCTGCACACTTTATCCCAGTGGCTGTGGGGCTGAAGGTGTGGGGACTCCTGGGGGAACCACAGGACAGTCTCTGACTGGACCTGGCAAAGACAGGCCAGCTTCCCAGGTAGCCTGGGGTGTGCAGAGGACACTCAGCTCTTGTGGGGTTCCGCGGAGTGGCTCAGGCTGTGGGAGTGCCCACAGCCCAGGGGCATCCAAAATGCCTGGCAGCCTGGGCAGCCCCAGCATGGGTCCCAGGCACCACCTGGGGACAGCAATGGGACCCCACCCCATCCTGCAGTCCCCAGGTCCTGGACGGGTTCCTTCTGGGGGCTCGACCACCGTGCGTGGTGGGAGCACCCCCCCGAGCCCCCAGCAGGGACTGGAGGAAAGCAAGCTCAGAGCAAGAAAGGACTTGCCCACGGGCAGCCTTGGGTTAGTTTCCGGTGTCACATGACAAACTGCACGGAGTGAATGACCACAGACCTGCAGGTTGACAAAACCCCCTGGAATCTCGCAGGGGTGGGTCGGACGCCCGGCACGGCAGGGCCCTCTGCTCAGGGTCTACTGGGGAACCAGCTTCCCACTTCCTCAGGGTGTCGGCAGCCAAGGCCGACCCTGCTCAGCGAGCTGCAAGCTGAGAGACCTTGGGTGACCCAGGCCAAACTCCTGTCCCCAGCTTATCTCACTCCCAGCTCCCATGCCAGGGCAAGACCCCATGTGTGGAGGCTTGGGCCAGTCCAGCCATCATCACAGCCCCAGATTCTCAACGTCTGCACTGCCCAAATGGCCCGAGGTTATTCACGTTTCTTCAATAAATGCCAAATGGCCTGTTTATCCGTGGTCCTCAACATTGTCACCGGCGCCCCACGCATGCACCACCCCCCACAGACTGACCCGGGCCTCACCCATGTCCCAGCAGCCCTGCCTGCCACGCACCAGCGACCCTCCCTGGGCTCGCACCATTTCAGTTCCTCTGTCAGGCAAGGGCTGCTCCTGGTAGTTCGCTGTAATCACATCAGACTTAGGCTGGAGCTCGGCAAGGCACTGAATGCTTTTGGGTGTGCATCCGTGCTGGGGTGCACATGTGTGTGCCTGCTGGACCCAGCCAAACCCCATATCCATGAGTCCAAAAGAAGGTTCCAGAGGCTTCCCGAGGACATCCTCAGGGCTGGGACTGGCAAAGCCAGAGTCTCAAAGGCTGCTGCCACCCCTGCAGCCACCGAGGGTCTCTTCTGCCCACTCCTGCCAGCCAGCTTGGGGTGCTGTGTGTGCCCCTCAGGCGGGGCAACCTGAGGCTTTCCATGAGGAACACAGGTGGCCGGCGTCTCCCCACTGCCCTCGCTGCCAGGGTGAACAACTACAGTCAAGGCAGAAATGACACAGACATGGTTCTGTACAAAACCTGAAATATTTTTACTTTTTTAAAACTTTGATCTAAGTTGCCTTAGACCTCATGGACTCGATACAAGAGTAATATGAATTGGGAAATAAAACACTTTAATAGCCACGATAAACTTTGTTAGAAATGTACATGTTGCCAAAATAATAATAATAAAATTAAAAATAAAAGAGAGAGAGAGAGAACAGCTTGATGTCCAGGTTAGATTATATAAATGTTCAACAAGGGCAGGGTAAAGGAAACTTTAAAAACACCGGTTCTGAATAAGCCTGGGGCCCCACGAGACTCCCCCTCTCCCAGCCTCGGGCCCTGGGGACTGCGTCCCTCCAAACAGGACAAGTGGGAGTGGATAAGGCCTCCACCAAGCTGCCTCTCCCCGTGGACAAAACATCCAGGTAATGGGTATATAAACAAAGCTCATAAGAAATGTACAAATATAAAAAGCTACAAACATTAATAAATTACAGCATCACAAAACACGGAAACACTTCACAAGGTGCTAGTAAAATAACTGTATCCCCCAATCCCCTCATCATACAAGAAGGAAAACAAAGAGCTGGTATTAAAGTTGAAGATTCATCTTCAAAATGTGTCTGGAATAGATCTTTTGTGTACTATTCGCTTCTGTAAAGAGAGTGTAAGGCTGCACAGACATCACTTGTTTTTCAGGCAATACCTTAGTTCTTAAAAGAAAAAAATAATAATAATAATAAAAGGAAAGGAGAAGGAAAAAGCATCAGAACCCAACTGTCCATCTGACTCAGCAAAAAACTCGTATAAATGTTAATGAAGAACTCTATAGAAAGAAATTCCTAAAGATACTTTTACTCTTATAAAAAAGAAGTTATTTAAAAAGCTATTTACACGCTACATTCTATGAAAAATATGCTTCAGGAAATACATCTAAAATTAAAATACAGGATTGCCTGAGAAACAAATCCAGCCCCTCCGTGTCGATGGTGGACACACCATCCAGGTACGACCCATGCAGGCGACACCACACGCTGACACGGGAGAACAGAGAAGTGCCGACCGTAAGTCCTCAGGCCGCCTGGCCACTGCCCCTGCCCCGCCAGTCCCAGGGCAGGGGCGCCTTGGCTGAGAAGTGCTTCTCCAGAGTGTGGCCAGCAGGGCAAGATGGTCCCTGCCACATGGCTTAGCCTGGGTCTCCCAGACCCCAAGATATGGCTGAGCCCTTGCCCTTTCCTGGGGACCCCACAATGGCTCCCCTGCCTGCTAACACACCAACCCAGCTGCCAGTCTTAGCTGCCCCCGAGAAATGCTCCTGGGCATTCAGGCTGGACACACACCATCCTGCTGCCACCTGCCAACCAGGGAGCTCGGGGCAGACCCTTCCTCGCCCACCGAGCACGGTCTGGACTTGGCTGAGAATCACTCAGGAAGAGAAGGGGGGACATAAACATCCCACTTGCGCCTCCTCTTTCTGTGTTCTTTGCCTTTTTTTTAAGCCCCAGGAGGCTGCCAGCCTGTGGCCAGCTCCGACTCTGGGGCTGGTGAGCACTGGCTCACTCTGCCTTCCTTGAAGGACTCATGCTCTCAGCAGAGCTGCAGAGGCCCTGCAATCACACCCACGCTCAGGGGAGCCTGGAGGCTGTCCTTAAAGTGGAATGAACGGTCCTCAAACTTGCAGGGCCGCTTTTCTGGGACAGGTCACTCTTAGCAACTTGAGAAAAGACGTCCATTTTCAAATCGAGGGGCCGCACTGGGCTTGCTCTGCCGGCTGAAGGGACAGACGCTCACTGGGGTGATGGCAGCCGGGAAGAGGCAAGGCCCTCCCTGGTGGGGCAGCTCAGCACCCTCCTGGGAGGCAGGTGTTTTTTTCGCGGGGCTCCGGGGGTCCTGAGCGGAGCAGAAGGATCCTGGCTTTCCAAACCTTAAAGGAGCAGTTTCCCGTTCCGATGAATTTTCAAAATTTTCCCAAGCCTCTGCTTGGCGGTCGCCATGCCCTTTTTTGTACGTTTTCCTAGGGGAGTCGGGGAGGGGACACAAAAAAGGAAGGTGAGCTAGATGGCAAGGAGCGCGGCATGCCAGTGCGGGGGAGGGTCCCGCTAACACCAAGGGGCAGCCTGCAGTCCCGCATCTGTAAAATGGGCCTATGAGGCCCCAGCTCCGAGCTCAGCACCCCTCAGGACTCCGGGATCACCGGCAAAGCCTCCACCTCAGAGGCCATGTCCTCAAGGGGCCCTGGCAGGTAGGATGGGCATGGACTTGGGGATGGCATTACGAGAAGGATGCGAGGATATCTGGGCCCCACCCCCAGTAACAAGGCCAGGAGCCACTGTCAGCACCCCGTGCTGCGTCACTCAGTCTCCACAGCTGGCCAGCCCCACGGCTGGGGTGCAGGGGTGCAGGCAGATCAGGGGCTGAGCACGCCCACTGAGGAGAAGGATGAAAGCACACATGTCCTGTGCCGTAGGACACGCTCACACGAAGACGCAACTAACTTGGACCACAGCACCCTGCCACCTGAGGCACAGGAGCCCCTCCGGATGTGCTGCCCTCTACCACAGGCTGAGTCTGCACGTCTGGGACTGCGCAAGGGGGCAGGCAGGGCAGTGGGGCTGCAGGCTCCCTCCAGCAGGCACGGTACCTTTGGCAGCGGTGTTGTTGTTTGGAGACGACGCGGAGGGCCGCCTCTGTGTGAGAAAGACCCCAGGGGCCATGGGCTGGGAGGCGCGGCCCGCCTGGGCCCCGGTAAAGGCGCCAGCGGCTGTATACTCATGGTCGGCCAGGCTGCTGCTATGAGACTCAGGCGGGGGCTCTGGCGAGCTGCCCTCCTGCGAGGCCTGGCTGCTGGCTGTGCTGGTGGAGGCCGGGGTGGTGGAGGCCGGGGTGGTGGAGGCAGGGGTGGTAGAGGCCGGCGTGGTGGAAGTGGAGGTGGTGCCAGCAGAGATGGAGGTGGAGGTGGAAGGGGAGGTGGTGTTAGGAGTCAGCTTCCTCTTGGCACTCTTTTTTTTCCTGCTTTTCTGCTCCTCCTTTGAACAAAACATGCAGGGCAGACTCAGACGCACGGCCCACTTGGGCCAACAGAGCAGGGAGCTCCCAGCATGGCCTTGCCAGGGGCCCTTAAGCATAGCAGGGCTGGGCAGTAGGAGCCTGAGGCCTGACTCTGGGCCACCGGGGGCACAGGACGCAAGGGGACAGGGTGCCAGCACCCACAGCAGTTGCCTGGCCTCCCCGTCAGTGTGAGTTAACCTAGCAGTTGAGCCTGTAGGATGGCACTCCTACCCCATCACCCCACGCAGCGGCCATATACATCTCCCAGTTTTGGAGGAATATTGCTTTGATCGTAGTAAATTCCTTGGGCACCCAGATGAGGTCGGGCCTGGTCTGGAGGGTACGTGAGGCTCCAGGAGCCTCCATTTCTGAGCTGGGAGGTGGCGATGAACTTTTAGGAGCATGTAGAGACAGAACACCTCATTTCCCACCTGAGGACAATTCAAAACTACCCGTGTGATGGGGGGAGGGAAAGGGGCACTCCCCCCATGCCGCTGTCGCACCAGAGAGCAGCCCAGCCTCGGCACGGATGGGGCTGTCCAGCGTCAGGGCCCCAGCCGTCAATTCCTAGCTCCCCGGACCCCACGCGGGGAATTTAGGGCCTGGAGGAACAGGGCACTCTCTAATCAAATGTTGTCAAGCCTGTGACTGCCCCTGGCTCAGGGGGTCTGTGCATGGGGTGGAGAAATAGGTGCCTTGGGGAACCTGAGCCCAGGTGGGCGTAGCAGGGACCTGGCTGCCCTGTGTCCCTCTCCCTCGCCCCTCCTCACCTGCTGGGACAGCTTAGCTGCAGCGGCCGCCAGCCCGGTCTCGATGGAAGCCACCCGTGTACCCTCACGCACAGGCCTGTCCTGTCTTGGTACTGATGGGCCGACCCTTGCTGTGGAAGAAAAGGGCCAGCCCCCCTCAAGCGGTAGGCCGCGGCCTGTCCACCCCTCCTGGTGGGGGGCTACCCTGCCCCCACCACAGCCTTTCCCCTGGCCAGGCAGGCCTGAGCACCGGGCTTCCTGGCTATGAGGCCGCCTCACAATAGGGCAGGGCCAGCTGCTCCACCCCAGGAGGAGGATACCACAGTGGGGTCTGCACGGCGCAGAGCCCAGGAGGCCCAGCAACATCAGAGAGGCTGGGCAGGCGGGTGAGGGTAACGTGGAAGGAGGACAAGGCCTCACCCCACTGCTGCCCCAGCAGGTGTCCCTCAGCCACCATCAAGGGGGTGCCCCCGGTACAAAGGTGACCCTCACAGAGCTTCCCATTGAGGAAGAAACCAGAGAGAAGCCGGCCAGAGGAGTGAGGGCTTTTGAGTGGGGACTGTGTAGAGCACATCTGGGCTCCCAGGTCCCCAGAAGGTCCCCAGAAGCAAAGCAGAAGGGAAGCCCACAGCACTCCTGAAAGTGGCCGACCATCCCCAGCGGGACGGGCCGCCCAGCTGTTGGGACAGGACAGGTGCAGAGCTGAGCCCACATTCTCAGGGGCTGGAGGGACCACAGACAAAGTCACAGCTTCCACACTGGGTGTCGGGTGGACCCCCCACCCCTGTCCCAGCACTACCTGTTGGGCTGTAGGGAGCATCATCTGAGCCTTTCCTTTTCTTTGACCGGGACTTGAAGATGGGGTTGTCTTCGTCTGACTCCAGTGAGGGGTAAACTAGAGGGAGGCAGAGGGAAGGCGGGGCCCGCTGAGTGCAGGGTGGGGCCACAGAGGGGCGGGGGAGTACAGGTGGCTGTAGACCTTCCTCACCAGCGACCCCAGGGCCTATGCTAAGGCCTGCCACACTGTCACTGTTGGCTATGATGGAAACTGCCCATGGTGAGGACACCCCAGGCATGGGCATAGGTGCCCCAGAGATTATCCAGAGGGGCAGGGACTCGCCCAGACAAGAGGGCATCTGCATTTACCTGACCAGCCTCATCTGCCCAGCCTAGCCCCGGTGCCTGCAAGCTCCTGGCCTCTAAGGGCTGCCCTCCGTACATCTGTTCACGGAGCTTGAGATCCCCAGAGGCCCCACCTGGAGGAAGCTGCAGCAGAGACTGGGGGACCAGGGAAGGATGGGACCCCACAATCAGACTAGGGCATCTCCGCTCCTGCAAGAGGAACACTTTGAGGCTCCAGGAAACGTTCTGTTTGGTGAAAAGTCTCTGATGCTATGAAAAGGGAAAACGTCTAACGTCCATGGAGGGTGGGCTCTGACAGCCCCGCCCTGCCCGACAGGTCTTGGTGGAGGGGACCCTGTAGGGCATGACCTGTGGCTGCTGGGGAGCTGCCCCAACACGGTGACGCAGTGACCCTGTGACCCTCACAAGCCAAGTGCCACCCTGCACTCACTGCAGGTCGTGGTCCTTCAACTTGCGAGGCCTGTTGAGGAACGCCCAGGAACCAAGGCTCAGGAGGAGGCAAGATGGCGCCCGGCACCACACCCCCCGACAGAGCCCAGAAAACAGGAGTTCACTGTGCTGTCATTCTGTTTGTCAGAGGAGAGTAGGCCCCACCACGAAGCCCACGTCTGTCCACCAGATGTGGGCCAGGGCCAGTCTCGCTCACAGGAGGGTCTCCCAGGACAGCAGTCAGAGGCCGAGGGTTTTGCTGAGCTGAGGCCGGCTGTAACTTGGAGAGCTGCATGTTTATGCTACTGTCTCCATTCTCAGCCAGGCCTTCTAGGGCTGAGCGTGGGCCCTGCCCCATGCAGGAGTGACACTCACCGTAGTCTGAGTCCTTGAAGCAGGCATCCAGGTGGTCCTGCTCTTCCTCGTAGTCATCCAGGTCCACGCTGTTCTTGGCAGCCCTCTTCAGCAGTCGTTTGCCTGCACTCTTGCCACTGCCACCCCCATTCTTCCGGGCACCATGGGCGGCCAGCGAGCTCCCCTTGGCCTGGCCGGCGCCCCACGTGGTCTGCAGGCAGGAGTCGGAGGCCTGCAGGTTGGCCATGGACAGCATTCCCTGAATGGCTTCCTGCGTGCTAGGGGAGGCCGGGGGCTGGCTACGGGCACAGAGAGACAGGCACTCAGCCCAGCGCTCTTGGCCTGCAGCCCAGGCACTTAGACAACAGTCTATAGCCTGCACAAACTCCTGGCCCAGGTGGCAGGCAGAGGGCGTGGAGTAGAGGGTGGCAGTGAGCTGATGACTTCTCCCTTGGAAGAGGCCAGCCACTGCCCCCATCCAGCTCTGTTCATCCACCCATATACCACAGAGAAGGCTGGAGGCCTGGGGAGAGAGATGGGCATGGAGAGGAGACTTGGGAAGACAGCAGATGGGAAGGAGGGTCCAGACCCTCACATGATCACACACTGGTCTCTCCCACCTTAAAGCCAGCCGACCCAGTGACCTCCCTCCTGCACCCCAGCCACTCTGTGTACCCCCTCGGTCCACGCTATGCCTCTCTCCCAACTGCAGAACTAGCCCTGAGGATTCCTTACCCCATTCTGTAGGGAATCCTCCCAGATGTCACCCTGAGATGGGGCAGTGCAGCCCACTGCCTCCCATGGCACACGCTCTCCCCAGTGACCCACACTCCTCTCCACACCCACACCTGCACCCGCACCTGCATCTACACCTCTACCTACCCTCACACCTGCACCTGCATCTACACCTGTGCCTACACCTACACCCGTACATGCATCCACACCTGTACCTACACCTATACCCATACCTGCATCTACACCTGTACCTACCTTCACCCCTGCACTTGCATCTACACCTGTGCCTACCTCCACCCCTGCAACTGTATCTACACCTGTACCTACCCCCACCCCCGCACCTGCATCTACACCTGTACCTACCCCCACTACACCTACATCCACACCTGTGCCTATCTCCACTCCCGCACCTGCATCTACACCTGTACCTACCCCCACACCTGTACCCCATCTACACCTGTACCAACCCCCACACCTGTAGCCCCATCTACACCTGTACCAACCCCCACACCTGCAGCCCTACCTGCATCTACACCTGTACCTACCCCCACACCTGTACCCCATCTACACCTGTACCAACCCCCCACCTGCAGCCCTACCCATCACACCTGTAGCTGTACCCCCATCTACACCTGTACCAACCCCCACACCTGCAGCCCTACCTGCATCTACACCTGTACCTACCCCCACACCTGTACCCCATCTACACCTGTACCAACCCCCACACCTGTAGCCCCATCTACACCTGTACCAACCCCCACACCTGCAGCCCTACCTGCATCTACACCTGTACCTACCCCCACACCTGCACCATCTACACCTGTACCAACCCCCACACCTGCAGCCCTACCCCATCTACCCACCTGTACCAACCCCCACACCTGCAGCCCTACCTGCCTACACCTGTACCTGCCCCCTACCTGCATCTACACCTGTACCTACCCCCACACCTGCAGCCCTACCTGCATCTACACCTGTACCTACCCCCACACCTGTACCCCATCTACACCTGTACCAACCCCCACACCTGCAGCCCTACCTGCATCTACACCTGTACCTACCCCCACACCTGTACCCCCATCTACACCTGTACCCCCATCTACACCTGTACCAACCCCCACACCTGCAGCCCTACCTGCATCTACACCTGCACCCACACCTGTACCCCCATCTACACCTGTACCAACCCCCACACCTGCAGCCCAACCTGCATCTACACCTGTACCAACCCCCACACCTGTACCCCATCTACACCTGTACCAACCCCCACACACCTGCAGCCCTACCTGCATCTACACCTGTACCTACCCCCATACCTGTACCCCATCTACACCTGTACCAACCCCCACACCTGCAGCCCTACCTGCATCTACACCTGTACCTACCCCCACACCTGTACCCCCATCTACACCTGTACCAACCCCCACACCTGCAGCCCTACCTGCATCTACCTGCACCCACACCTGTCTACACCTACCAACCCCCACACCTGCAGCCCTACCTGCATCTACACCTGCATACCTACACCTGTACCCCATCTACACCTGTACCAACCCCCACACCTGCAGCCCTACCTGCATCTACACCTGTACCTACCCCCACACCTGTACCCCATCTACACCTGTACCAACCCCCACACCTGCAGCCCTACCTGCATCTACACCTGTACCTACCCCCACACCTGCACCCCCATCTACACCTGCACCCACACCTGCATCTACACCTGTACCTACCCCCATACCCACACCCGCATTTACACCTGTACTTACCCCCACACCCGCACCCCCACCTGCATCTACACCTGCGCCTACCCCCCACACCCACACCTGCACTACACCTGTACCTACCCCTACCCTGCACCCCCACCTGCACCTACCCCCAGCCTGCACCCCCACCTGCATCTACACCTGCACCTACCCCCACCCTGCACCCCCATCTGCATCTACACCTGCACCTACCCCCCACACCCACACCTGCATCTACACCTGTACCTACCCCTACCCTGCACCCCCACCTGCACCTACCCCCAGCCTGCACCCCCACCTGCACACAGACCTGCAGCTGCATCTGCACCTGAACAGGCATAGCTGCACCTCAGTTCAGCCCAAGTTCACCAGACTGTGGCAGGCTCCAGACTCCCAGACTTTCCCTTTGCCCTGCCCCCACACCCCACAGCCCTCAGCTTCAGGTGGCCCCCTCCCATAATGCCCCGCCTGTCTCTCATTCGCATCCTCATCCTCTGCCCCATGCCTGTGCACACACCTTCTTCTGTCTACACTGGCTCCCCTCCTTCCCGAAGCTTCTGAGACACCCGGTCTGTGATCAGTCTGTCTAGATTCATAGAGTGGTGAGATGGGGTGACCACTGTCATCCCACAGAACCAGGCTCTTGGTGCTGCTGGACAGCAAAGATCCCCAAGGCCAAGTCCTGGGCTCCTTGGGGACCTCCCTGCCAGGCCCTCTCATGGGATCCAGCCCTGGCCTCTTCATGGGGCCTTGCCCCACCCCAGCCCACAACTCCCTGCAGCCAGGACTCTCGCCTGTCTGTGCGCCAGAACCACCTGGGCAGCTTTTCACATGTCGAGGCCCAGGCCCCACCCAGAAACTCTGAGACAGGGGCCCGCCCTGGGCTCCAGATGCTGTGTGTAGCCAGGACAGGTGCCCCAGACTTCCCCACCACTCACGTGGTCCAGCCCAGCAGGTACACCCTGCAACATCCCTTTCTAGTCCTCACCCCTGCCCACTTCCCTGTGGCCCAAACCCGGCACCTAGCCCACCCCACCTTACAGGGGAGGCCCAGCCACACCTGTCACTGCATCTAGCCACTCCTGGGCCCATACTTGAGGCACACGGGGTGCCTACCATCCTCTCCCTCTGCTCCCTGGACCTGCCCCTCCAGGACTCCTGCATCAGCATCACTGTCTCTTGCGCTGCCCATGCCCTCTCCACCACCTCCCAGAAGTACTGGAGGCACTTTCAGTAAAGCCATTCAAATGAGAGGGGCTGGCAAGCCTGTGGCTGTGAGCACACCCAGGGACTGTATGGGGGCCTGTATACCCGGAACCCCTTGCCAGAGATAGCCCACATGTGAGACAGGAAAGAAGAAGCCAACGCAGTGGCAGGCGGGCCACACAGCTCTGCATGCCTGTGCCCACCTCTGTTACCAGACACGGAGACTGAGGCACCAGGGGCAGTGGCCCCCACAGGACAAGTCCCAGTTCAGAAGCAAGAGGGCTCCCGAGACTGAGGCTCTGCTGCAGCGGGACAGGGAGAGGAAGCTGCCCCTGGGAGCCCAGGCACAGAGGGAGTCCTAGGGCTGGTGAGGCAACGTGGACAAAAGCTGCCCATGCTGGACAGCGCTGAGGCCCGAACTCACTGCTCTCTGAGGGTCCAGCAGACTCGGGGGGATGCCCAGTGCCGGGGGAGGCACCCTCGCTGCAGCCTTCACCAATGCCACCTCCCAGGCCCTGTCTGAGACACACTAGGCTGTGCTGCATTTCGGGTTTCACAGGAACTGAACAGGACTGAGGTTTGAAAGGCACAACAATGCGGAAATCAAGTATGGTCAGCCTCGAGCGCTCCTCAGAAGGCACTGCCGGGAGCTGCCCCCACAGGGCCAGGACCACACTGCCCCTGCCACACAAGCTGCAGCGCTGAAGGCCTGCCTAAGACAGCGCGGTCACTTCTGCCCTCACTGACATCTCCACAGGAACAGGTTCTCCCAGCCCCAGCTCAGGAGCCAGCCAGAGCACGCAGCTTGCCCTGTAGCCTCTGGCAGGCCCTGCCCCGACACCTCAACTGGCCTGCAAGGCCAAGACAGACTGGAGGGTGGGGGTCTGCACCCAGCCACAGGGGAACAGGGGGTGGCCAGGGACACCCACTATGAGGGTGCATGCCATGCCATCTGGGCAACCCAAGAGGGTGAGGGCTGCATGCCCGGGGCCCGCAGGGTTGCTGGTGAATCAATGAGTAACGTCTAACTAGTCAGCATGGAAAATAATACTTTTAATCCACCAATTATCATACTCAAATCCTCTCCTTTTCCCTCAGCAGTAAACACTGAGCAAACTATCCACGATAAATTAACATATTTTCCTCCATTTTCTTCAGCAGTTTTTTCCAAGCAGCCGATACTTAAAACAGAGCAAATGGACCATCAAAAACTGACCTACGCTCCAAATGGGAGACTTTGGGAGAGGAACTGCCTGCAGCGGGCTGAGGGGGGCTGGTGGCCTCAGTGGCCCCTGGCAGGCACATGTGCACGTGCACACCACCCCTAGGCGCGGGCTAGTCGTGCGGGGCGGGGAAGCTCTGGGTCTTTTGTGATCAGTGTGTCCACGGATGGGTTGCCCCACTCCCTCCCGGGCTCAGATTCACAGCCGGGAGCCCGGGACACAGCGCCTCCTCACAGACTCAAGCACAAACCCCTCCCCACCTCTGTCCCCATCTCCATGCCCCCTGCAAGCCCCAGGTGCCCATGAAAAAGCACCTGGTGGCCCACGGGCTCTTGGCCCTGTCTGCCCTCATCTTGGGTGGCATCAGACACCCCCCACCCTCAGGGCCCCCCGGCCTCTCCATGGACCTTGGGAGGGGTCTAGAGTGTTTAGGGGCCTCTCCCACCCCTAAGGCCAGTCACTGAGGTGTCGGCTAGTGCATACTTCTTCCCAGAAGACAGGCATTCCCCAACAAGCTGTGTGGAGCACCACAGCCTCCAATAGGGAGGAGGAGCTCACAGCCAAGCTTCACCCCCAGCCACAAGCACATCTCTGCAGCAAGAGGCTTAACATGGACAGGAACCACCTAGTGCCAAGCAGGAAATCTGTCCCCTAAGGCGCTATGGAAGCCTCCCGTCATGCTTCACTCCCATTAAAAAAAGCATCTTACAGCTGGCTTTCTGATCAATATTACATGAACATAATATTGCATGTAAAACAGTAATATATGAAATAAAATACGGCCAACTGATTTAGCAAAAGCTCTTTTCAATCAAGCCCTTAATCCACCTTGACCAAGCCCCGCCATCTGTCTAAAAGCAGGCCTGCCCTGCGGCCTCCACCTGCCACTGAACAAGCCTGAGGTTGTGTCGAGCAGTTAGCAGGACGGCCCTGGGTTGCCCATCGATTCTGGAAACCAGAGTCTCAGGCAGATCTTGGGAACCAAGCGGGACCCAAGCACGGGGTCCATCTTCCTCAGTCCAAGTCATTGCTGGACAAGGGACCAGCCGCACACACCCAGATATCACTGCCCAGCACTAGTCAACCCCCCAGGACCCCCAAGTTCAGGTTCTGCAATCAGGCAGATGGAGATTCTGGGTCTGCCTCTGCGGCTTCCTAGCAGTGTGGCCATGTCCAAGTATAAGCCCTCAGAGCCTCGGTTTCCCCATCTGTGCAATGGGAATCTGCAGCTGTCATGAGGACCGGGAGGGCTGTGCTCCCCTGTGGCAGCTGCAGCCCTCTGCATGGGCTCAGGGGCACCATGGAGGGGTTACAGCTCTGCCCCCTGGGTTACCTGTCTGTAGTACATGTGGAAATTCCCGTAAGATTTCCACGTGAAAAATACAACAGTCTCGGCACATAAAATTGAAAACCTGTGGCTCTGAGAGAATTTACCCAAAAAATAAAAAGAAAAAGAAGCCCTTGATTGAAAGCAAAGCCCTAGTGGGACCAACCAGTCCAGCATCTGTACCCTGAGGTCTGCCCTTCTGCCCAGGCACAGGGGCAGCTCAGCACTGGCTCCAGCTGTGCGTCTAACTCACAGGCTCCCACCACCGTGGCCGAGGGCCAGCCCTGGGCCTGCCTGGTCCCCGCTCTTGGGTGCTGCCGGGTGGTGGGGCCCACCTGCTGGGGTTGTACTCCAGGGCGCCGACCTCCTCACTGGCCTGCAGCAGGTCCAAGATGCCGGCCGCCGAGCTCCCGCTCTCCTTCTTGACTCTGGCATTGCGGCCGGGCTTGGTGTCTGTATCGATGTGCAGCGAACCCTCGTCCGAGGAGTCGTCACTCTGCTGTGTGAGGCACAGGGCTTCGGTCAGGGGAGGGTCTGGCCACCGAAGCGGCCTGGGAGTTGGGAGGGGGATACTTTTTCCCTTCAGGGACTAAACTAGGTTTTTTAACGTTTTCATTTTATTTATTTATTTATTTATTTATTATTTATTTTGAGATGGAGTCTCGCTCTGTCGCCCAGGCTGGAGTGCAGTGGCGCGATCTCGGCTCACTGCAAGCTCTGCCTCCCAGGTTCACGCCCTTTTCCTGCCTCAGCCTCCCAAGTAGCTGGGACTACAGGCGCCCGCCACCACGCCCGGCTAATTTTTTGTATTTTTAGTAGAGACGGGGTTTCACTGTGTTAGCCAGGATGGTCTCGATCTCCTGACCTCATGATCTGCCTGCCTCGGCCTCCCAAAGTGCTGGGATTACAGGTGTGAGACACCGCACCCGGCCAGTTTTTTAACGTTTTTAAAGAGCCACTGCTCTTCTAATGAACACTGCTGGGGTCAGACAGAGGCCCCTGGAGCTGACAGGGCTGGATGGCCGACACACAGACACATAGGTCAGACGCGGGTGCCAGAGCTCTCTCAGAACCACAAAGGACCAGACTGTCTTCACACTGTGCACTGTATTCACAGAGGAACTCTGGTTCAAAGGAACCCTTACACGAGAGAGCCCCAGTGTGTAACACATGTAAAGAGATGCCGCCGTGGCTGGAAGAGGCGGGGGCAGGGCCTGCAGCCCCAGAGGGACCTCAGGCTGGAGGAAAGCAGTTAATCCACTAGATCCTGATAACCTCCCCCAGCAGGGGGCCCAGTGGGGACACACCCCTCGCAAGCCCAGGCAGAGATGACCACTGTGTCTTAGAGTTGGACGTGACCTTAGAACACTCATGAAAGGGTGGGGTGAGGGTAAGGGGCCCGTTCACCATCTCATGCAGAAACACCCTCAGAGACCACCCTGGAGTTACTCAAACTATGGCCTTGGGGACTGCCCAGAGATGGCCCCCGAGACCAAGGCGGGCCCGGAAGGCAGCTCACCTTGTACGCTGCTGAGTCCAGCTTTGGCTTCGTGACAGGCGTGGGCAGCACAGCCTTCTTATCCAACAGGACTGAAAGCACAGCAGATGGGAGTCCAGCAGGCAGCCTTGCAGGGAGCCAGCCACCCCGGGAAGACCTCTCAGAGGAGGGACGGGCCTCTCCCACACCCCTCCCCCAACACCCCCTCCCAACTCACAGGACAAGTCCCTTTTCGGGGTGTTTTTCTTCCTCCTGATGGGAAACTCGTCGATCTTGAGCTCGCCGTCGTCCGACACGTACTCATACTCATCCCGCACGGGCTTGGGCTTGTCCTCCTTGAAGTTCTGCAAGGCCCCGAACACACCAGGGCTCGTCGGGGGCCTGAGAGCCTTGGAGCTAGGGCAGAAGCGAGCGGGTCAGCAGCATCCACACAGCCCCAAGGCCAGTGGACCGGCGGGACCTCCCAAGGGGTCCCTGCCAGAGCCATGGCAGGATGGCCTCCAGGAGGCAAGTGATGTTGCCACCATTTGAATTTCCATTCGAAGAAGGCTCAGGCGAGTTGAGATGGGAGGAGGGCGGAGGGCCCAAGCCTCTGCAGACAGGCGCGAGGCTGGGCCCTCAGTCCCCACGATGGGAAGCTACCTGCCCACAGGAAACGACACCCCCATCCCCATGGCCTCCTACACAATGCTGTGCCTCCCCCCGCACCACATTCAGGCAGAGAGAGCCCTTCCCCAGGCAGTTTAGATGCTCAAGACAGTGACCCCCAACTGTCCCAGGGCCACTGGACAAGCTTAAGCCCTGCCTCCGGCCTGCCTGGGAATCCTGGCACATGCTGAATCGGTCTTTAACCAGAACAGGATCCAACTTTCCTGGTTTTTTTCTCCATAGCTATGTTGGAAAAATAAACTCCGGGCCAGGGATACCGGATAAATGTAACGGTCTAAGAAATAGTGTGTAATTTGTCTCCCTGCCGGGGCGAAGGAGGACTACTTCAGAGCTTGGCCCTCCCAGGGGTTTGAGGACAGGTTTCTCTCTCTATGGCAGCAGGGACAACAGGCTGAGGCAGAAAAGTCCGGAACTTCAAACAGACACAGCGCCAATCCCGAGCAGGTGGAAGTGCAGACACCTGGACAGAGCGCCGGGCGAGGCTGCTTCCAGTGCCCTAAGTGAAGGGGTGGCGCCCACTGCCTCACGGGCTGGGCCACAGAACACACAAGTGTCCACGGGCTAGAGTCACACCGCTCTTTCTCATCTCCACCCTCAACTCCCTAGCACCATCACAGAGTGAATGCCATCTAATAGCTTCCCCTGAACCTTTAACTTCAGATAAAGCAAGCGACATGCCCAGGGCAACGAAGCTGGGCAGCCACAGGACCCTGCAGACCTGCCCCTTGGCTGAATGGCCTCACCTGTTGCCCTGAGCTCCCTGGCCCTCACAAGACTCTGCCTGGGCACTGCTCCCTTTCTCCACCACCCAGAAAGAGGCGTTCTCCTCCCATCTCTTCAATGAGGAAACTACAACCCGGCCAAGTCAATCTGTGGCTGCTGCAGAAAAGTGGCCGCCCCTCCTGCTGGAACCTGTCTGACTCCAGCCAGGCCTGGGGCCTCAGCAGGTGACACGCCCCACGCACTGGGAACACACACAGGCCCAAGCGTTGCCACTGGAACCGTGAGGCTCTTGAGGTTGCCACTGCGCTCACAGCCCTCAGCACCCTCACCTTACCCCGAGGCTCATCCAGCATGACCACACCACCCAAACACACCCCCTAATCTCTGCTCAGGGCCATCTCCAGGAGGCCCTCCTGACTCCCAGATGGGTCACGCTCTCAGCACCCAGGGTCCCACATTGGGTTCACACCAGGCCCTCCCCACTGGCTCTGAGAGCCAGGACCCTGTTCCCCACGCACGTCCTCAGCACCAGCTCACGAGAGCCACACATCTAACATTCATGGAGTCCCACAGCCTCCCTCCCCGACTCGGGGGCCCATCCCTCACTGCAGGCTGGCTGCATCCTCCAGCCCAGCCCCACCCAGGCATGTCTGCTTCCTCACACCCACCCTGCAGGTGGAGTGTGGTGGGAGGCAGGGACGTGGCTCTGCTGGTGTCTAGGTCTGAAGAAGACGTGCCAGGAACAGGGGCTGCAGTCAGTGAGGTCAGCAGCTCAGAGGGAGAGGGGTCCCCGGAGGTGTGTCAGGCAAAGGCTGTGTGTGTATGGGGTACGTGATATGCAGTGTGTGTGGTTGTGTGTGATGCAGTGTGTGGTGTGTGTGTGTGAGATGCAGACTGCATGCATGGTGTGTGTGTGGTATAAAGCAGTGTGTGTGATGCAGTATGTACGGTGTGTGTGATGTGGGGCACGTGTGAGGTCACCTCTCCCATCCAGGCACTCACATACCTGAGGAGTTTCTTGTTGGAGAAGGAAAAAGAGAACTTGTTGTCTTTGTTCCCAGCTAGAGGTGACTTCTCTAGCTTCTGCTCCTCTTCCATCTTCAGTAAGGAGTCGGGTTTGCTGTTCTGAAAAGCAAGACCAGGGCCGTCTCTGAGCCCCACACAGAAGTGGGGGGTCAGGACCCCGACTAGTGTCAGTGGGAAGAGGCAGCTGCTGGGAACACGCCTAAGGAAAGTCACCCATAGCTCTGGTGGCCACCCAGGCCGCTGTGGGGTGCTCAGGGGCCTGCACCCCATGGACTCAGTGCCTCGATGCTGCCTGGCCCCCAGGGAGTGGGAATGAAAACCAGAGTGTGGACAGTGAAGGGAAACACTGTTAACATACAGGGTGACACATTCAATCTATTGCATCCCAACGAACTCAGAGGAAGGCAGTCCATGGGTGGTCACACGTACCTCAGACCCACATAACCACACCCCATGGTACTACCTACTCAGGACAAGCAGACACATGTCTGCACATTCCTTCACACATACAGGGCCTCACAGATTCATCTCTGCTCACATTCACCGAGCTGACACACGCACACGCACGCATGCACACGTGCATGTCTCACCTTGTATTTCCACTTGGCCTCTGACTTGCTCTTGGTTTGCTCTCGAATTTCCAGCCTCTCCACATCATTCTGCATGTGAACCACGTCTTTGTTGGGCACACTCAGGACACTCTTTGTGGCCTAGAAAAAAGGGCTGCTGTGACCCAGAGGCAGACACAGAGGGTCGGTGGGGCTCCCTTGAGTCACAGATTCCCTGTCTCTTTCTGGTCCATGTGCTTGCAGTTCAAGTCTCCATCCATCTACCCATCCATGCATCCATTCATCCACCCATCCATCCATCCATTTATTCATTCATTCATTCATCCACCCACCCATCCACCATGCATTTGTTCATCCAGCTACTCTTCCATCCATCTGTTCATTCATCTGCCCACCCATTCATCCATTCATTCATCCCATCCATCTACCCATCCATCCACTCACCCATTCGTTCATTCATCCATCCATGTACCATGCATTTGTTCATTCATCCCTCCATCTATCCATTCGTTCATCCCATTCATCTACCCACCCATTCATCCATCCACTCATACATTTATTTATCCATCTACCCATCCACTCATCCATTTATTTATCTATCTACCCATCTACTCATCCATTCATCCATTTGTTCATTCATTCATTCATCCACCCATCCACTTACTCAATCATCCACCCATTCATCCATCTACCCATCCATTCATTTATCCATCCATCGGTCCATTCACCCACCTATCCATCCATCCATTTGTTCATCTATCCATACATGTATTTGCTCACCCATTCATTCATCCATCCATCTATCCATCCATCCATTCCTCTATCTATCCATCCATCCATCCATCCATTCATCAATTTATTCATCCACCCACCCATTTGTTCATCCATCCATTTATCCACTCACCATTTGTTGATTCATCATCCACCCATCCATCCATTCATTTATCCACCCATCTATTTGTTTGTTCATCCACCTTTCCATCCATTCATCTATCCATTCATTTATCCATCCATCCATTTTTTCATTCGTCTATCCATCTATTTATTCATCCATCCATCTACCCATCCATTCCATCCATCTATTGTTCATCCATCCATCCATCCATTTATTCATCAACCCACCCATCCACCCACCCCCCCAACCATCCGTCTATTCTTTCATCTATCCACCCAAGGATCCATTCATCTACCCATCTACCCATCCATCTTATGCACTCATCCATCTACCCACTCATCCATCCATCCCTTCATTAATCCATCCATCCATCCATTCATTCATCCATTCGTTCATCTACCCATTCATTCATCATCCATTCATGTACCCACCCATTCATTGATTTGTTCTTCCATCCATCCATCCATCTACCCATTCACCCATCCATCCATTCATTTATTCATCCATCGATCTACCCATCCATCAATTCATTCATGTTGCCATCTATACATTCATCTATTCATCCATTCGTTAATCCATTCAACCATCCATCCATCTATCCAGTCATTCATCGATTCATTCATTCATTCATCCATCTGTTCATCCATTCATCCATCCATTCGTACATCTATTCATTCATTCATCCATCCAGCCATTTAGCCATCCACTCATCTGCTCATGCATTCATTCATGCTTGCCCTGTTAAAGAGAACACAAAAGTGTCCCACTACACCCCTGTGATACTGGCCCTGAAGTGTCCTGGCCCCCAGGAAGTGGATAACAACCTCCTCCTGGCAGAAGCTCACACTCAATGGTGCTTGATCTCAGGGGTTTATGGTCCCTGAAGCCCAGACCTAAGATCTTCTAGTCAGAGTAGGTCTTCAGGGCTGGGCCCATCTCTCTCACTGTCCACAGGGGCTCAAACTATCAGGGCAACCCTGGTCCTGTCCTCACCCCTAAACCCCCTCCCCTCCAATGGCATTCTCCCTGTTGTTTCTGCACAGACACCTCATCTACCTTCAGGTTTTAACCTCAATGCTTTGGCCCCAGGGAGGACCCAGGGCTTCTTTGTCCCATGGCAACTACTCATCTGGCTAGGAAACCTAAACTAGACATCCCTTCCTGGAAAACCACCATGCCTCCTCCACCAGGTGGCCCTCTTGGGTGCCACCTCTGCCACAGCACACACACATTGTGTTGCCTTCCTCAATGAGGGCCCCTCTCCAGGCCCACTGCTCTGTGGCTTGCTGGCACAGCCTGTCCACTTGGGGGGGTCTGGACCTGGATGCAGCAGGACTGCATCAGGACCAGGCAGGGAAGTGCATCTTCTGGGCAAACTGAGCCCACAGCAAGAGCCCAGACCCCCACATCTTCCCAGGTGTCCCCGGGGAACAAGGACAATGGGCCCTAGCTATCTCCATGGGCCTGGCCCCCAAGAGATGCTGCAGCACCTCTGGTGCTGAGGTGGGGAGTCAGGGTGAGGGGGGCCCACCTTGCCCTTCTTGGGCGGCTCCATCTTGGTCAGTGCCTCCTTGGTGTGGGCTTCGAGCAGGTCCAGGTTGGGGATGGTGGGCGAGGCTGACTCCCGGGACTTCTTCCCTTTCTTCTTGCCTCCATCTTTGAGCTTCAGCGTTTTGGGGGGCCTTGGGGGCTTAGGGGGCTTTGGGGGCTTGGGGATTTTGGACGGCTTGGGCATCTTCACAGTTTTGGGAGTCTTTTTTTTGGACACTTTCTCCAGGAGGGATTGAGGCGGGGTGGCCTCAATGGGAGACGGGGGCTCCTCCTTCTCCCGGTCCCCGTCACACACCTCATCTGACGAAGCGACAGTATTCACTTCCGGTCGGACGGCTTTGGAGGCATTCTGGGATACAGAAAGGAAAGGGTCACATCCTGCTTCTGCCAAACTGTGGCCCAGGAGGGTCCACATACCAGGACGCTGGAGACCCTCACTGCCAGGCTGGTAGGGAGCTGTCAGTCCAGAAAGCCTCAGCTACCCCACACCATCATGTGACACACTCACACCCAACCCACGCTGTTGTGTGACACACCCGTCACATGCCATCAGTCACTTGCTCTCCCCAAGGCTCTTCTGTTCTACCTCAGCACAGCAGCTGAGGGCTCATCCAGGATCACACAAGCTGGGACTTGAGGGGCTAAGTCAGGGGCTCCTCCCACAGAGTGCCCTCCCCATGGGAGATTCAGAGAGGCTGGTGCCATCTCTCAGTCCCTACACACTCACACCAGAACACAGACCCAGCCAGAGACCTGGGACCCTGAGCCCTCACAAAGGCAAGCTCGCCTAGGAAAGTGCAGGGAGGACTGTCTGGGGCACTGGCCTTCCTGGAGCTGGCAGCTGTCTGTCAGGTTGGCCCCTGGGCCCAGAGAAAGACAGGCCGGCCCTCCCCCATCCCTGGGGATTCAGCCCAGCACCCGGACATGGCCCCACCTCACTGAGCCGGATCTCTTTGGCCAGGTCTTTGATGAGCTGTGAAGGTTTGAAGTGCTCCGGGAGCTCGTCCTCATGCTCTGCCAAAGCCTGCAGGACAACCAGGCCCAGGGTCAGCACCAGACACGTCCCGTGGCCCTGACCTACCCCTGCATTCTTGCAGGCTGTCGCCTGACTGCCAAGCCACTCTGATCAGCATGAGGCGAGGGGCTTCCCAGCCAAACTCTGCCCTGGCAAGAGGCCTCTGCTGTGAGCCCCCATCAATAGGGGGACAAACCGAGTACCGAGAGGACAAGCTTGCCTGAGGCCACCACCAGCCGGCCATGGAGTGGACATGGGTCCCATCCCTTCTTCCTAGTCAGAGGCCACTCCACCTGGTCACCTGGCTGAGATGAGCCAGGAGGGGCACCCTGGACTGCCCTGGGCCTTGAGACCTGAGGGAGGTGGCGGCTGCAGGATGGCCCTGGGAGTGCACTGGCTGCCTCTCCTGTGTGGCCCATCCAGGAGAGAGGCAGGCTGCACACAGTATTCCCTGCAGCCTGGCCTTCCTGAAAGCTGCCTGTAAATCTCCACTGGCCTTCTCTGGCCTGGGAGAGGGTCCTCCTCCCAGGAGCGGCCACAGTGCCTCTGCACAATGACAGTCCCAGCAGGAAACACTGTCCCAGAGGGTGCCCAAGGCTGAGTCAGGCCTTCCCCTCCGTTCTGTAGCCAAAACCAAGGGAAGATGCTAAGGAACACAGGAAGTGGCTTCTGTGGGGGCGCGCACATCGGAAAGAGTCACAGGGAGGGGCTGCCCGGGTCACAGAGCAAGGTGGCTGGGGTGCTGCACCCACTATCAGGCAGCTTAGCTTCTGAGCTAATGCCAGGGCCAGCCAGGAGGAGCTGACAGGGTGTCCCCAGCACTCCCTGTCCTGGAGCCAGCCACTCCCCCAGTCCTTCCCTGCCCCCACCAGGTTCCAGGCCTTTCTGTGCTCAGTGTCATCCCACCATGAGCCATCTGTCCTCCACCCGCAGACCCACCTTCCTCCCAGGAGGCACTGGCACCTGCTCACCCTCCTCCCACCAACTTGTGACCAAGCTGTGAGCCCCTGAGGGAGGGGGCTCGGCATCTACATCTGTCCTCCCCCAGCCCTCAGGTGGCCCAATCAGTGGACAGCAGGGGTGTCTGGGGCAAAGGCACACCCTGGGCCAAGCCAGGCAGGGGAGCACCACCATCCTTCCCAGGCTGGATCTCAGTGAAGCAGGACAAGTCCTGGACATTGCTGCTGGGTCTCCAGGGAGGTCCTCCCACCTATCACTGCTCTCCTGCCCTAGGCATTTGTAACATGATTCCTACCTGCTTCTTTGTCCACGATCGGAAAGCACCATTGAGAATTTTAGCTCCTTGGACTAGGTGAGGGGGCAGCTGCTTCCCAGATTTGTGAGAGCCTGGGAAGGAGACACTGGGTGAGATGGGTGGATGTCCGTTGCCCACAGGTGCCTTCGTGCCCAGCCATACAGCCAGACCGGAGGATGCCAGGTCCAGCCTTCCAGAGGTCTCCCTCCACCCACGGCCACCAGCTCAACTGCCAACAGTTCCTCTTGGAACCTGGGGGTGCCCATCCTCCTGGTGGCCTCCCCTGCTTGAGGAAAGACTGGCCCTCCCACCATCCTCCCACTGTCTCACCCTCCAGGCCCCTAACACAGGCTGTCTGGCTCTCCTCACTCTGCCCAATACCCCAGCCCTGCCTGAGCAAGGGGCTACACATGCCAGGACCCGGGCCACCGGCTGTCTCCAGGGCCCACACAAGGCATCCCCAAGCACCTCTTCCCATCTCATGACGCCCCTTAGCACAGTGGAGGGACCAACCACAGTCCAGCTGGGAGGTGTGCTCCTGCCGTGGGCTTCCCTCCCTCTTCCCACTGGAGAGGGCTCCAGGGCTCCAGGGCTCCGACTCACCAGGACCATGGCAGCTCCCTGGGTCCTCTCAGTCCTGGGGGCCAACTGTACTGTCGTCCACTCAGAGAGGGAGGCCCAGGCAGAGAGGATATGGCCACAGTGGCCTAGCTGGCCAGTAGTCAGGCTGGCCCTGTGGGGTGGCTTCCCGGATGCTGCCCTGATCCCTGCCTCCCTGGCACGAGTCCCCTGAGGGCAGGGCTAGACTCCCATCTTGGGCACTTCCTTCTGCCAGAGTCAAGCTCAGGGCTCCACATTTGGGGAGCAACGGGAAAATCTTACTGAAACCTGGCCAGCCACAACTAAGGACCATTTTACCTTCTCCAACTAGGGCCAGAGTGCAAAGGGTTCTGCATAAAAGAACTCTTGGCTACTATCAGAACCAAAAAAGAAAAGCTAAGAGTAACTTTTGGTGAAGGGCACACTGAGAAAGGAAGTCACACACAAATACAAACTCTCCTGTAGGCTCCCTCATGCTGCTGGGCAGTCTGGAGGCCTGAACAGGGTGGCGGCTGCCAGGAGCCACCTGCTCTCAACTCTGACGGTATGGCCAGGCAGGACCTGGGACAGAAAGGGGCAGCCCAGGGATGCCACAGTGCATCCACAGAGGGCCAGGACCGAGCCACAAGCCTGCCTCACAGTCCAGGTGCCACGCCCCTGAGGGATCCTAAGGGGACCCAGAGCCCACTCACACCCATTCCTCAGCTGGTGACAGAGCGAGGGCTCCAGCTTCCCAATGTGGAGGGTGGAGCAGGTGTGATTGATACCTGCACCAAGGCCACGCACACTCGCCCCTCTCAACCCACAGCCCAGTGTTTGTTCTAAAACAAGGGACAGTCCAATCAGAAAGAGAGGCCCAGGCCGTTCAATCCAGTCCTGCATTATACAGATGGGGAAACTGAGCCCCAGGGGGCTGAGTCCCAAAGGGCCTTGCTCAGGCCACAGGAAGGCGGCACTCGCACCCAGACAGTCAGCCCTGACCCAGGTTTGGCTGTCCCCACAGCCAAGAGCCCCAGGCTTGGACACCCACCCCGGAGTGACCAGTACCTCTGAATGCCTCCAGCAGGTGCTTCCCCATGTACCAGCAGGCAGTTTCAAAGTTGGGAAACTGAGTCAGGCTGCCCAGTTTCAACCTCCTTTCCACTTCATATGCTCTGGAAGCCACCAAAGAGCAGTTCTCAGTGCACTGACCATCAAGCAGGTGACACTGGGCGTCAATCCAGGCCCCAGACACACCAGCTCAGACCTCCCCACTGGGCCTTGCATAGCTGCAGAGGACCAGGGGACAACTGCCCTGGTGGCTGCAGGCCTTGGGGCCCATGAGAGCTCTGTCAGTGCCCAAGAAGAGAAGGCAGCAGCCTTTTAAGCAACCCCAACCCCAACCCCACCAAGGGCAACTACAACCGTCCAGCAGCCAGGTCCCTCGGGGAGCCGGCCTGCACGACCCCAGAGCCCACCTCCTCCTTCCCTCCACATCACGAAGAGGCCCACAGAGGCTGATGGTCATGTCCAGGCCACCCACAGGCGGGCTGTGGCAGGACTCAGCCCAAGGCGTCCAGCACCGACCCAGCTAGAGGGAGGACACTGCCCTGCGGAGCCCGAGGGCAGACAGCGCGGCAGGCACTACCTCATCTGCATCTCCACGCTCAGGCTGTGGAGGAAATGTCCCGCGAAGGCCAGGCAGTCCACAGGGGTGAGCGTGGCATAGATCCAGCCTGGGAGAGAGAGGGGAGTGGCTGGTGCCCCACCTTGCTACCATGAATGGGCTTCTCATGGCTCCAGATCAGGGAGCGGTGGAGACCAGCACAGGCCTTCCCCAGCCCAGCCCAGGATCCAGCTCCTGCCTGCCTATACCTTGGTGCCCTGTCCACCTCTGCAGCTTCACCAGCAGCCTGGGGCCTCCCTGGGAGAAGCTCTCTGGCCCTGGTCCAACCCCAGCCTCCACGGAAGGGAGTCGGGGGAGAGGCTGTGTCTGAGGCGGCACAGACTAGTCAGTCCAGCCCCGCACAGACAGAGAAACCAAGGCCCAGAGCTGAGGGGACTCACTCAGGCCACTTGAAGGGTCAGTACTCAGACAGAGGGAGGAAGCTCCAGCCTGTGTCCAGCTACCCGGCCTCCCAACCACGCTCAGGAGCAGGAGACAAGCCCAGAGCAGCTGCATCGCCCCCAGAGCTGGAACTGGTCCCCAGGTTATCCTCAGATACAGAGCCTGGGCCAGACCCTGGGAAATCCACAACTCTTTCCTAAATAGCTGTGACTGTGAGAAAGCCAACGGAGGGAGGAAGGACCCAGAGATTACAGAAGATTCTGAGGCTTATAAATCATTAAAATATGAGGGCTTCAGTTTGATACTTATTTAAAATGAAAAAAAAAAATCTATAAAACGATTTAAAAATCTGAACACCAATTGGCTATTTGATGATACTACGGAATTGCTGTTAATTATTCATTTTTCGAGGTGTGAGAACAGTATTGCAGCTATGTTACTTTAGAAGGAAAAGAAGTCCTTCAGAAATAGTGGAATATTTAAGTGAAACAGCAAGATGTCTGGGATTTGTTCTACCATCATCTAGGGGCACACAGTGGCTCATGATGGGCTTTCTCCCTTAGCACAGGCTCAAAATGTCCCCTACTATTGCCTTAATTAGCAGCTAGTGTCCTCCTCCCTCACTGACTCTGATGGCGTGGCTGCTGTCCCCGCACAAGGCTCTCTGAGTTGGGTCTCCAGTTGTGGGCTCGGTCACAGTGAGCCCAGCCAGGATGTGAAGGCGGCTGACTGGCTGTGCAGCTCCAAGGTGGCCTCGGTGGTGAGGAGTGCTCATGCTGACCAGACAAAACAAGCCCCGTGGCTGGGCCCTCTGCAGGGACTGGGCTGGGGTGGCGGTAAGTTCCGGACAAGGGAGCAGGCACACCAGGGACGCTGAGAGACCCCGTGGTGGGGACACGGCCCAAGGGACAGGGCACTAAGCTTGATGAGGCCCGGCAATCCCTAGGACACGGTCCCCAAAGCTGCCCGCACTCACCTGATGGGATGAAGAGGGTCTGGCCCTGCTTGACGATGCACTTGTAGCATTTGTCGACCTGGTCGGCAAAGAACATCTCGCTGTGGTTAGAGGCAGACCGCCAGCGCTCATACAGGGAGATGTTGGCCGAGGCCGGCCTGATGAGATAGAAGGTCTTCTCCCCCTGCCAAGAGAACCTGTTGGCAGAGCCGCCCATGCCAGGATGCGGGGGTAGGGGTGCAAGTGACAGGTCCTAAAGTGAAAAGTACCCTGCCCAGGTCCACGACTCCTGCCTGCAACACTGAGGGCACAGGTGCTTTGCAATTCAGAAGTGTGGGTGTTAGGAAGGTTCTGGGTATCTGGGCCCCCAGCACAGTCAAGAGCTAAAGCCCATAATCCCACATTACATTGTTTTGAGGCACTACAAATGGTGTGGGTACCCAGGCTGCAAATAAAGCTGTAACTGGGTATCAAAAGCATTCCAGGTAGCTCCACTCTTGAGAGCCACTTGGATCCCAGGCTGGGTCAAATGATGCCACTGTGTCCCAGGCAGTCTTACGGCAGGCCCCAGGAGGGGTTCTGCCCCGGGAGCAGCGAGACCCCGTCCTACTGCAATGGGACCAAGGCAGGTTCCGAGGATGCCCCAGTGACTTGCTCAAGGCCTCCCAGAGGTGGGACGACCACATGCATCCACCCAGCCCCAGGTCCAGCTCCAGCTGGTCTGCAGAAGTTCAGTTAGCAACTGGGGGAGCCCATAACTTAGGGTTTCCTTTGTTCCTATTGCTATTTATGTCTCATTTTTCTTCTGGCTTCCCTCTCTCAGCCTTGATGATGAAGCACCTAGCCTTCCCTGCCCCCTCAGATGCCCCCATCCTGCCCACTGGCTCCTGCGCGGGGCCCTGGCTATGGCTGGCCCCTCTTCCAGGATGTGTCTGCAACACCCCCTTTCTCCTCTAAGTGCACGGCCACCCAGCGGCCTCACCCAGCTGTTAACGAGCCTGAATCCCATTAGAACAAGGAGACACTCATGCGATTCTCTGGTCCCACATGCACCCCTGCCCCTCCACCCAGAGACATCTCCAGTGGCCTCCTGTCCCAGGGATGGACGGTCCAGGGCCCTCTGGGGAGTGGCATCCTGGCCACAGTCAGGGCTTGTGGGGACTGCAGACGATCTTGCAGATCGGTCGTGGCCATGGCAAGGCTGAGGTGCCCCGAGGGGCGTGGCTCACCTTGAGCACGTGGTACCAGGCGGAGGCGCCCCCCGAGTCGATGTGGAAGTCGGTGTAGCTGTCCTTCACGCAGATCAGGCAGTACTTGGTCACTTTGGGCTTGGCCAGCAATGCATCATCTGGCCAGTAGTTTTCTACCCAGGACAGTTTCTTCACAATGTCAGGAGGCTCCACGAAGCTGGACATTCTGGGGGTGGGAGAGGAAGGTGGTGAGGGAACCTGGGACTCCCTTTCTGATGTCCCCTGGAGAGGGAAACAGGCTCTGTGAGGCATGTCCCACACTCTCTCACCACCTGCAGGTCATGTGTCACAGCTCCCATTTCACAGAGGAGCAAACAGGATCACAGGGGGCGGAACAAGCCCAGGCACTGGCTGTGGCCCTGGCAGGAGACTGGGTCTGAGGCTGGCCTCCACCCTCAGAAGATGATGAGAAGGCCCCAAAACCATCCACCCCTAAGAGGGAACCTCCTTTCCTGGGAACTGGAAAGCAAGTCTTTCCAGACTGGCCACATGCACGTGGCTGTGGTGCACTGGGCTGGAGCGTAGACATCATTTCTCACACTCAGCCCAGGTGCCTCTGGCGTCACCTGGATAACAGCCACTGCTCTCCAGAGCTGACGACAGGGCGCCCACGAACCCTGGCCATGTCAGGTCACTGTCCAATCCAGCCAACTCATATCCAGGGAAGATAGGGAGATGCAGAGGCAGTCTTCGATTCAATGAAATGTCACTGTCCTGGATAAAATGCGTTACGTTTCATCAAAAACGTCAAATTAGGCCGGGCACGGTGGCTCACGTCTGTAATCTGAGCACTCTGGGAGGCAGAGGTGGGCGGACCACGAAGTCAGGTGTTCGAGACCAGCCTGGCCAACATGGCGAGACACGACACTGTCTCTACTAAAAATACAAAAACTAGCTGGGCATGTTGGTGTGCCTGTAATCCCAGCTACTTGGGAGGCTGAGGCAGGAAAATTGTTTAAACCCAGGAGGTGGAGGTTACGGTGAGCTGAGATCACCCCACTGCCCTCCAGCCTAGGCAACAGTGCGAGACTCCGTCTCCAAAAAAAAGAAAAAAAAGTCAAGCTCAACAGCACCCGTGCAGTGACATTTCAGGTGCCACTAAGAACCAGATCTGGGAGTTCTTGCCTCCAGGAAGACAGGGCCTGTCAGGTCTCTGTCAGCCCATCTGCAAGTGCTGCTGTCTCTGCCCAAAGGCCACACCAACCTGGACAAGCTGTCCCTGGACAAGACTGTCACAAATCACAAGCAGAGTCCGCCACCCCAATCCTACCAGCTTCAGTCACAGACCTCACCTTTAAATCTCCAGCACGTTCCAAACTAGCACCCTTCCTCATCCCCCATGAGTTCACACCCACTGCCAACCTCTGAAACCTCAGCAGTCTGGGCACATTGCTGCCCACAGGAGAGGGTTCCCTGCCACAAGGGCCCTCATGACCCATCTCCAGCCATGTCCTTCAAACACCACACACCACAGGGGCCAGGCTGTCCCTGCCTCCCACCACACGCTCAAACGTCCTTCTTCCCCCTGCTTGGCCTGTTTAGGTGCAGGCCACACCTTTCTCTGAGTTGGCGGGGGGTGGTCCTCAAAGCCCCCATGGACACGCAAGGCCACCATGAGCAGAGTCCAGGTGTGATGTGTGTCTGAATTACCAGCAGGGGGCACATCACCCTAGACCTGCCACACAGCAGGCATCTCTCTGGTCTGGGGGTACATTGGTCACTGTGGGCCCCCCTGAGGCAGCAGGCCCCAAGAGCTACCCCAGACAGCACATGGGGTCAGGCCTGACCTTACCTGCTTGACCAACATCCTTGGGGACAGACTTACTGAGGAAGCAGAGCCCACTCCACGGCCCCACCCAAGCCCATGTGAAGGCTCTGGTAGGTCAGTGCCCAACAAAAGTTGCAAACAACCCCCTAATGGTCCATGGACTGGGCCTGTGGAAACAGGAGGCAAAGGGATGGCCCTGAAAGGCCCAACAGAAAACCACATGCCAAAGTACCATCTCTCCCTAGCTCTATAACCCAGACATCTCTCTGTGAGAACCCCTCAACCCAGGCAGGGCAGTAAATTAAGTTGATGGAAACACGATCAGTTATGTTGTTTGGTACCAAAGCAATACATACCACTTTCTCTGGTACCATAACCCACTCCAGTTCCCTTTTTGCCTTTGCTGTTAGGAAGCTCAAACCAAACTGAAAGCTCATTACATTTTTTTTTTTTTTTAAAGTTTTTAAAATAAACACAGGATCCTGCTTTGTTGCCCAGGCTGGTTGCAAACTCCTGGTCTCAAGTGACTCTCCTGCCTCAGCCTCCCAAAGTCCTGGGATTACAGGCATGAGCCACCATGCACAGCCATATTCCCTTTTTGTGGCTCTTGGCATAGTTTTGTATTCTCTTTCTTGGTGTGGTTTTAGGTAATACTTTTGTTTCTCCTTACCTACCCCTTTGCACATGTTATGTGCTTTCAGGAAACAGGCATGATGGAAATGATGAAGACTGAAGCCATCCTTAGCCACCCATGCCTTACAGTGACTGAGTGTTGTGGATCGTTCCCAGGGGCCAGCAGGAGAGCAGAGATGATGTGATGGAGAGGGGGTGACGGGTGGATCCAGGGCAGGCACCGACCACACCCAAGCCGGTAGCCCGTGGGGAGAACAAGGTTAGAGCCACAAAGTGCAGGGCCAGCAGCTCTGCCACCAGGAAGCCAGGCTGGTGTAGGTCAGCCCTGACAGAGGATGCCCCAGCCAGCGACTGCAGGGCTGACGACAACTCGCGCCAGGAACTCAGCGGGACCAGGCCAACCAAGGCACATCTGTGTGGGGCCCGCCTTGCCTGGAAAGCAGGGAGGCAGGTCACAGAAGCCGCCACTGCAGTATCTCATGTGTGAGTGTAGACGTCTACACGGGTGTGTGCAGGTGTTGGTAACTGCGCCAGGGATGCAGGTGTTAGGAGTGTGAGTGTGCCAGTGAGTCAGTGTCTCAGTGCATCAAGGAAGTGCGTGTCATAAGCGTGTCATGAGTCTATTTATTGTGTTTGAGTGTGTCAGTGTCTGTGTATTGGGAGTCTGTCCGTGAATGTCCATGAGTGTGTATCACATGTCCATGTCATGTGAGCGGTATGCCGGTGTGTTGTGAACGTGTCAGAAGTGTGTTGGCGAATGTGTCCATGTGTGAGTGTACCCTGTGTTGGTGAGTGCTGAGTGTGTCACGTGTGTCCATGTGTCCGCTAGTGTGTCGTGTCTATGAATGTGTCACGAGTACGTCCATGAGTGTTGGTGTGCTGTGTCACGAGTGTTGGCGAGTGTGTCCGTGAGTGTGAGTGCACCACGCATCGGTGTCTGTGAGTAGGGATGAGGTGTCGTGACTGTGGGTGCATGACATATCTATGGGTGAGCGTGTCATGAGTATGTCCATGAGCGAATGTGAGGGTCAGACTGTCACGAGTGTCTCATGCATTGGAGTGTCCATGAGTCAGTGTGAGTGTCATGAGTGTGTCCACGAGTGGGCGTCATGAGTATTGGTGTGTCCATGAATAAGCGTGAATGTTGTGTGTCCAGAAGTGGGGGTGTCATAGGTCTCAGTGTGTCATGAGTATGCATTCCGGAAAAAACTACACACCGTTACCAACGGTTCTCTCTGAGGAGTGGGACGGGCAGGGCCAAGACCAGAGGATGCTTTGCCTTTCTACTCCTTTTTTTTGTTTGAATTGTTCTCAATGTGTCACCTTCATACTTTAAAAAGAGAAACAGTGTGGGCCAGCCTTAAAGAAAAAAAAAAAAAAAAAAGGAAAAAATGAAAAAATTTAGAGAGAGAGAGAGACAGGAAAAATCAGTGTGTGCCGTGTGCAGTATTCCAACTCTGAGACCTTCGACCTGTGCTTCTCACCAAGGACAGCACAGCGCCCCTGCCCCAACCCCAGCCCCCACACCCCCAGGTGGCAGCACTCACCGGGTGTCGGAGAACTCGAGGTTGGTGACGTTGAGGACCCGCTTGCGGTTGGTGCTGTAATAATAGTCCACAAACTCCTTCAGCTTCATCTTGCAGTCCTTCTGCTTGGTGACGTCTGTCACATCCACACTCCGCTCCGGCCCTGGGGAGGTGGCGGGAGGAGCTTGAGCACCCTGGGAAGGTGGCACAGCCTCCCTGAGGCCAGGATGTGTGGAGTGGACACACACCCTTGGCTGCCCTCACACACAGCAGGAGCTGCCAGGGGCTGGGTGCAGAGGCTCTAGGTGCCAACGTCCAGCTTCACCTGCCTGCTTTTCCCCTGGCTCAACAAAGTACCCTGACCACTCTTCCTCTGGCCTGGTGATGCTGCGAGGCAGCCAGGACACAGGCCTCAGCAAGGGTGGCCAGATTAACAACTAAAAACACAGGACGCCTGGCCTGCCTGAATTTCAGACGAACAGCAAATACATTTTAGTGTATGTTCCAAGTAATTCATGAGACATACCTACATTTTAAAAATTAAGCTATCAAAACCCCTGCACTTCTAGGGCACCTATTCATTACTCTGAGAATTGGCAAACAAATAAAGGGAAAAGCCTTTTCTGTAGTTGACAAAGAAAAGTTCAGGATAACCAGATGAGCTGAGGAGGAAATTTTCATTACAAAAGACTCATGACTGATAGAGGGACAAGGAAGGACAGAATTGCCAGTCGCCCTTTGCAAAAGTTCTCCATGGCTCCTCTGACCACAAACTGCAAGGCTGTGGGATTAGTGTGGACAGATGAGGTGGGTGCCGGGGCCACTGGCCTTGTCTGCATCACTGCAAGAGTGTGGTCAGGCACGATAGGCCTCCCCACGGATGGAAGCACACCCACTCAGAGGGAGTCCTGCCAAAAACCTGAAGGCAAGTCAAGCAAGCCTCTAGCCACGAGTTTATAGGAAACACCTGGGACAGAGGGACCTGCTTAGTGATACCACTGGGGACGCTGGCAACCAAATCCTGGATGTGGGACATTCTGCAGGACCAACATGGCCTTTTCTCCAACAAACCAACAGGATAAAACAAAATGGGGCTGTCAGAATAAAAGAGACTTCAGGGATATAAAAACCGAATGCAATGTGAGGGTCTCATTTGGATTCCACAGCCAAATGTAAAAAGGCACTTTTGAGGCAACTGGGAAGAATTAAACTGGGTCTTACATGCACCAAGGAATTACTGTTAATATAATCCAGTGCGATGATGGAATGGTGATTATATATTTTTTAAATTGTCTGCTAGAGCTATGTACTAGAATTTTTATGGGTAAAATGATGTATGTAAAAAGAATTTTTCTTTTTTCTTTTTTTGAGATGGAATCTCATTCTGCCTCCCAGGCTGGAGTACAGTGGCACGATCTTGGCTCACTGCAACCTCCACCTCCCAAATTCAAGTGATTCTTCTGTCTCAGCCTTCCGAGGAGACGGGACTACCAGTGCCACCATCAAACCCAGCTAATTTCTGTATTTTTAGTGGAGACGGGGTTTTGCCATGTTGGCCAGGCTGGTCTCGAACTCCTGGCCTCAAGAAATCCACCCACCTCAGCCTCCTAAAGTGCTGGGATTACAGGCATGAGCTACCATGCGTCATCAGAATTCCTTTTAAAATACTACAAGAGAACAAAAAAGTAGGGAGACAGAAAATCAGCCGAAAACTGGTGGTTTTTGTTTCCGGTGCTGGGTGCATGAGGGTTTACTGTTTCTCTAATTTTGTGTGTGTTTATAAAGTTCCATCATAAAAAAAAAATTAAGAGAAAAAAAAGACATAGAAGCAATACAAACTACGAACCATCTCCTCCCTGCTTTTTCAGGGACAGCTGTGGAGGGAACAGGGCCAGAGGACAAACCAGGCCCCACCCGCATGATTAGGTGAGTCCAGGGTCTTGGTGGCAGGGCAGGACCCACCTCTCAGAGCTGTGGAAGGGAGGAAATTAGCTCTTACATGGGAAGAGCTTAGAAAAGTGCCTGGCACTGGGCAGGCCCTCACTATGTATTAGATGTTATCCTGTATGCACCATGCTAGGGTCTGGGAAGGTGAGAAAGAGCATTGGCCCGGCAAGCTGTATGAACATTACAGTGGGGGTACACAAGGCTGCCTGACCAGCACTGTGCAGCAAAACAGAAACAGCCCACCAGATGGCCACGGCCCGCTCTCAAGCAAACCCGTGGGAAAGCCGAGCACAGGCGAGACCAGGCGCTGGATCCCGGCTCAGGGCAGGATCAGCCACAGAGCTAGTGCCACAGCCCCAACTATGTCCAGCCTGCCCTCCTCCTCAGTAAGAACCCCACAGAATCAGCCCCTCTGCATGGACACCCAACATCCTCACCCCAGGTCCCAGGATGAGCACTTTCTAGCCCTTCTTCCTGAGATGTCTGACAGCTACCACGGTGCTCGCTCTTCCTCCTCACCACCAGTTTGGGAGCTCAGTCTCGGTAGCCCCAGGGTGTCCACGTGACTCTAAAGAAAATCCAGGGCCCTAGCCCCCTGTTGAAATTGAACTTGATGGCCTCCTGGTGGGTGCCCCTATGTGCCCACAGGCTTGTAAAGGTGACCTCATTTCACCTCCAGCACATACCCCATGAGGGGTGCACACAGGAAGAGAGTGAGGCTCAGAGCGGTGGGGCCAGTCATCTCGGAGCCCCAGCACTGAGAGGCCAGTGTGCCTGCCTGCCCATCTTCTGTCCTGGGTGTTTGCCCGTTCAGGGTTGTTCCTCCCCGGGCCGGCCATCCAGGCATCCCCCATGAGCACCTTGAGGCCCTGCAACCATGTGGGCCTCCATGCTTGGCCGTGTGGCCGCTGACCTGTCAGGGACACTGCTAGGTGTGCTGGCCTCTCCCTGCCGCTGCCTCTTGAACGGCACCCCCACAGGTGCCTCCTCTACCCACAAGTGCCCACCTGAGCCCAGTAGCTCTGGAGGGGACATGAAGTGGGCGCTGCTGATGGCAATGGCACTGGCTAGAACCCATATGGAATCCAGACGAGGAGGAGATTCTGGTGCCATGGGGGCAGGTCATGGTGCAGATGAGGAAGGCCAGGCCCCTAATCAGGTGGCCAGGCCCCTAATCAGGTAGCCAGGTTGGGGACATGGGCCCGCACCACCAGGGCCTCCCAGGCATGACAGTGTCAAGTAGCACCCACAGTAATGCAATTCATAGCTGCCAGAATCAAAGGGTCTCCCAGACCAGCCCCCACTTTGCAGTCAGAGTATCTGGGAGGGCAAGGGATCTGCCAGGTCATTTGTCATCTCAGTGGGACGCAGGGTCTGATCTAAGAGTACCGGGAACAGAGTACAGTGAGCCTTGAGGCTCCCCTGCTCATGGCACACGTGGGACACGGCCAGGGCACGGGGAAACAGCATGCACAGTGGTGGGTGCCCCAGCACTCCCGGCTCCAGGCCCAGAGCACTGTGAAGGGGATGGCACTTACCCACGTAGTTCTCGACATCGCTGACATAGAATGTGGGGGCCGGGACAGCCAGACCCAGCCCATCTTTCTTAGGGACGAGGATGGGCTCGGTGAAGCCGTGCTCCTCCATGTAGCCCAGCGTAAGCTGACTGCCTGGCACACGGGCCACCACGTCTTCAGCACTGCAGGGAAGCACAGGTCAGAGGCCACATCGGGCCCGAGGCCTCCTGTACCAGGACAGGTGTGGACAGGGCCTCGGCACTGGAGAGGCAAGCCTGGGTCTGGCCACCCACCTCCCACAGCCACAGGAGGAGGCCTGACCGTGACGTCACACGTGGGACCATAGGGCAGCCAGGGCAGATGACTCCGGAACCCCACTGTTTGGGGGAGCAGGGACATGGGGTCTCACATGTGTCAGATGGAAATGTCGAGAGGTGACAAGGGCCTGTCCTTCCCAACAAGACAGAGAGGCAAGAGGCGCCTGGGCCTAAGCAAGGTCGCTCCCCCACCACCAGCACCCAGGCTGACCCATAGGTGAGGATGGGGGCAGCTCCTCCACTGCACCTCCCATGCACCCCTTCTCAGCTAGGTGCTTCTCCCCGGCAGGGCCACCAAATCACAGCTCAGGAACAAGAGCCACTAAGACAGCTCTGATATTGGGAAGGCCTTGGACAAGGCCACATAGAGAGCACGGGGTGAAAACTAGGTCTCCTGTCTCTCTCTCGCCCTGCCTAGCCTGTCCCCACATTCCTGCCCCAGAGGAAGCAGCAGAGGTGCAGAGCTGGGAGGAGGCCCCTGGCTGGCAAGGATGAACAGCATGTGCAGTGTCAGCCCCAAGGACCCGGACGAGAGCATCCAGTCCTGGCCTGCTCCCTACTGGACATGGCCACCACCACAGGGCCAGAGGCAGATGAGAGGGGCCCACAGGCAAACAGGACAAATGACCTTGGCAGAGCACTGACACACCCTAGGAATCTTCCCAGGGACATGAGGCCCAGGGGGAGTATGGTCTGCCCAGGGTCATATAGCTGGACCCAGAGCTCTCAGCCCCAGTCCATGCCCCAGGCTGCCTCCTGCTCCCTGAGAGGTCCCTGGGCAGCTGTGGTCCACAGGGCCTGCCAGAACAGCCTCTGTTTGGTGACCCTGGGGACATGCTTCTATGGGATGGGCACAGCTGTGAGCAGCGCTGGGGAGGAGGACAGCAGGGAAGAGGGGCAAGAGCACCCAGCAAGGCAGGGCCGAGGGGAGGAGTGCACCACCCAAGGTCTCTGACGCGGACAGACAGCAGCAGGTATGGGAATGACAGGAGCCACAGCTGGAGGGCTCCCACTGCACACCAGAAGCACTGGGAACTGCAGGAATTCTTTGCACACCAAGAGCACTGGGAGTCGCCAGAATTCTTTTTTTTTTTTTTTTTGGAGACGGAGTTTCATTCTTGCTGCCCAGGCTGGAGTGCAATGGCGCAATCTTGGCTCACCGCAACCTCTGCCTCCTAGGTTTTAAGCAATTCTCCTGCCTCAGCCTCCTGAGTAGCTGGAATTACAGGCATGTGCCACCATGCCTGGCTAATTTTGTATTTTTAGTAGAGACGGGATTTCACCATGTTGGTCAGGTTGGTCTCGAACTCCTGACCTCAGGTGATCCACCCACCTCAGCCACCCAAAGTGCTGGGATTACAGGCGTTAGCCACTGTGCCCAGCCAAGCCTCTGGAATTCTAAGTAGGGCAGCGGTGTAGTCTGCGGGTTGTCCATTGCTGTGTGGACAGTGGTCTGCAGCAGGGCAGAGTGGGGGCACAGAGCATCAGGAGGCTCAGGGCACCATGCCTAGACTAAGGGACAGGGAAAGGGCCAAGTGGGTTCAGGAGATCAATAAGTCTGGTGATAGCTCAGAAAGTGGGAGGGAACAGGAAGAGGCAAATACAGACAGCCAGGAGACTATTGTGAGCAGAGGGGCAGAGGCGAGGCCATTTACAGAGGGCCCACGGTAGAGGGGCAGAAGCAGGGGACAGGGACAGACCAAGAGCTGATCTGGGGACACATGTGGTCTAAGACACATGTCAGATTGTCCAGGGACGTGCCAGTTGGGTAGACAGGACTCAAGCTCAGAAGAGCTAAAGAGTTTGTGGAGCCAAGTCCCCAGAAATGCCTCAAGGAGGGCAGTTACCAGGAGAGGAAGCGGGCAGGTGGGAGGAAGCCCATTCCCAACAAAGGACAGGACTTCAAGGATCGAGAGGGCTGCAGTGCCTAATTTTGCCAAGAGGGCAATTAAAATCAGAACTGAAGAGTGTCCGTTGGCTTTGACCACATGGGAATAGCGTTAAAGATAATCCAAGGGGTACTGGACGGTGAGGAAGAAGAAAGAATGTGTACAGGCAACTGTGTGAGAAACTCGAGGTATATAAACCATTCAAACGCAGCTCTGAAAGCAACGGGGAAGGCCTCCCATCCACCTGGGCCACAGGCAGAAAATTACCCTTGATGAATCCCAATGCCAAGATCCTGTCTAGCAGTGAGAGTTCCAAACTCGCACTAAACCCATCGGTTGGGAACCCCAAACTGGATCTGGAACTAATCTGTGAAAACCATAAGACCTTAGCAAAAGGCAAACACAAACCATCTTGTAGGTGGACAGCAGCCAAGGACATACTAGTCCCAGTGGAATGTGACCCCGCTGAAGCACCATGCTCCACAGAAGGAAGTGAACCACCAAGAGGGTCAGTCAATAGACGCACCAGTCCAAAGAGACACCAGAACTGAGGATAACAGAACAACTGAAAAGAGATTTGAAGATAAATATATTGGAACACATTCAGAAGGAAAACAAGAGGATGCGGCAAGGCACAGGGATGTATTAAAAAAGAAAAAAGACCAGGCAACACTGAAAAGGAAATTTATAGAAATTTTAGAAATAAAAAATATGATGATCAAAATTTTTTAAACTCAGTGGATGCACTAAACAGTAGATGGCTGAAAAAATAGTAAACTTGAAGAAAAATTTTTAAATGATATAGAGAACACAGAAGAAATGCTACTAAAGAGAAAACCGTATTTCTCAGAAGTGACATGTGACTCTCCAAATTAAAGGGGCTTACTGAGTTCTAAGCAGAATAAACAAAAACAAATGAACATCTAGAGGCAGTACCATACACTCATGTACCAAGTACATCAAACAATATAAAGAAACAGCAACTAGACTAACAACAGACATCTCATTAGCAAGAGATGTCAAAAGACAATAAAATACCTTTCAAAGAATTAAAGAAAAATAGCTTTCACTCTAGAACTTTAGATCCATTTTAGAATATTAGAATCATGTAAGAAAAAAGACAGTCATTGTCAGACAAGACAGTATATTTTTCATAAGCCTTTGCTGAAAGAACTAAAAGACATAATTCTGTAAGAAGGAAATCAAACCTAGAAGAAAGGTGTGGGATTCAAGAAACAATGGAAAACTAATCTACAGATTCCACACAATCCCTACCAAAATCCCAACTGACTTCTTTGCAGAAACCAACAAACTAAACTTGGAATGCTGAATAAAAATGCAAAGCACTCAGATGACCAAAACAGATTTTTAAAAGAACAATAATGTTGGAAGACCCTTCCCAACCTCAAAATTCAATACGAAGCTCCTACAGTCAAGACTGTGGTACTGTCCTAAGAAAAGATATACAGAGCAATGGAATACACTTGAGTGCCCAGAAATAAATCCTTACACCCACAATCAACTGCTTTTCAATGAGAGTGCCTAGACAGTTCAATGGGGAGAGGCCAGTCTTTTCAATAAATGTTGCTAGGAAAAATTGATATCCACATGCAAAAGAATAAAGTTCTTCCTACCTCACACAGTATACAAAAATTCAATCAAAATGAGTCAAAGACCTAAATATAAAAGCTTAAACTATAAAACTCACAGAAGAAAACAAAGGCATAAATCTTCAAGATCTTGGATTAGGCAATGATTTATTAGCAGTGATACCAAAAGCACAAGCAACAAAAGGAAAAAAAGAGGTAAGTTAGACTTCGTTAAAATGAAAAACTTTTGTGCTTCAAATGACACTGTCAAGAAAGTACAAAGACAACACAGAATGGGACAAAGTGCCCGGTAAGTGACAAGTATCCAGACTATGTAAAGAATTCTTACAACTCAACAATAAAACAACAGATAACCCAATGAATATAAGGTGGCTAAAATAATGTGGAACTGGACTTCCGGTTTCAACTCCAACATGTAAAGAGATTGGATGTTGTCACTCCCCTTTTCCACACAAGAAAAAGGCTGAAAAAACAGAAAATCAACAACTTTTCTTATATTCATCAGAGAATCGAGCTCATAGGACAAACAACCAACCACCCAAAATCTGAGGAGACAGAAAATCATAGCTGAGATCGCCTTACCTGGAGCAGAAGCTGCTGGAGGCAGTGACCTGTAGGTACACTTAAGTGATAACTTTTGACAAACTGCCAAAAGTTAAGTGTAGATCAGTTTAAGAGTTAAAAACTCCTTAATCCGGCAGGAGGATGGAAATAGGAACTATTTTTAAATACACCGAGAGTGTTGTTCTCCACAACAAAAGTCTGCTCCCCTGTATCAGACTCTACTGGACATGGGGAAGGCAACTGGTCACCTCCAGCTCCCACTAGCCTTCCTGTCTCAGATAAGGAAAGAAAAATTAAAAAGGCTGAGAAATGCTCCTAATGATCACAGCCCAGACTCTATAAAACTGAGATTTAATCCTGAAATTATAGAACACTTCCCCTCCCCAAAACTTACCACCATACATCAGGATAACAATAGCTGACTATAACTGAGAGAGCTGCAGACACAGACTCTGTTTAATATGAAATTCTTAGGAAAACCCAAAGAAACCGGGAGAAAAACAAAGAAACTAGAAGAAGCTGACATCTCTGGCACCTAGAGCTAGAGCAAATTTAACACAGCCCAGGTCCTACCCAGATTAACATAAAACTTCACACTAAACCCTAATTACCTCAATTCCTATTACACAATACATCATGTCCAGCTTTCACAAGAAATTATAAAGCCTGCTAAATGGCAAGAAAAACCATTGTCTGAAGAGACAAAGCAAGCATCAGAACAAGACTCAGACATAGCACAGGTTTCTGAATTATCAGACAGAAAATTTAAAATAACTAGGATTAATAGGTTAGCTACACTAATGGGAAAAGCTGACAACATGTAAGAACAGATGGGTAATGTAAACAGAGAAATGGAAACTAAGACACAGCCAAAAGGGAAAGGCTACAAATTTAAAAATAATAATAAAAGTAGCAAAAATGAAGGATGCCTTTGATGGGCTCATCAGTAGACGAGACATTGCCAAGAAAAGAACCAGTAAGCCTGAAGTTACGTCAATAAAAACTTCCAGCCTGAACTCCAAACAGAATGAAGAAGCAGGTGGGTGGGGGTCAAGGGGAGGAGTAGAATATCCAAGAAATGTAGAAGAAGAATTACAAACAGTGTAATGTGCATACTGAGAATATAAAAAGGAAGAGAAAATGCAGTAGAATAAATATTTACTTGAAGTAATAAGGGCTGAGAATTTTCTAAAATTAATGGCAGACATGAAACCAAAGATCCAAAAATATTAGACCACATAAAGGAGGATAAATGCCAAAAATTCTGCACCTAGGCATATCATATTCAAACTGCAAAAAAAAAAAAAAAGACAAAGCAAATATCTTGAAAGAAGTCAGATGAGCGAGGTCAACTTCCAGCATGACAATGAACTGGTGAAAATTATTTAAAAAACAATTATTCAGAGCCTTCTGGAAATGGTCCCAAGACCAAAGAGCAAATGAAGAAACATCTATTTAAGAAAATCTCCAAAAACTCAGTAAGAAGAGTCTGTGACATTTGGACCAAGACTGCCCCCTCCATTCCCATTCAGAGCTCAGAGAGGACACTCCACTGTGCTACAGCCAAGAACACAGGCTTCATCCCCACCAGCTCCCAGCTAGAGAGCTTTCTTCTTGGAAAAGCAGGACTTCCACTTCTCATTCTGCCCCAGCTGACGGTTGCTGAGTTTAAGTCTGTGGCAAGTAGTGCCAAGGGGTGAGGGCTGCCTTCTTGCATCCAGCTCTGACTAGTGAAACTGAAGCTCTCCCTTGGGTGTGGCATGCTGATAGTACTGAGTGGGGCCCTGACCACCCTCACCTTGCCACTTCTATTCGAGGTGATATTGGGGGTTCTTGGCACAGCAATTAGGCAAGAAAAATAAATACAGGTCACCTAGATGGGAAAGGAAGAAGTCATACTATCTCAGTTTGCAAATGACATGATCATATGTGTATAGAAAATACTAAGGAACCCTCTAAAAAAACTATTAGAACTAATAAACTAGTTCAGCAAGGTTGCAAGATACAAGATCAACACATAAAAATCAATTGTATTTCCACACACTAGCAATGAACAATCTGAAAATTAAGAAAACAATTCTATTTACAAGAGCACCAAAAAGAATAAAATACTTCAGAATATATTTAACAGAGGAAATGTAAAATACTTTGAAAACTATAAATCATTCTTGAAAGAAACTTAAAAGATCTAAATAAATGGAAAAGCATCCATGTTCACAGCTTAGAAGTTTTAACATTGTTAAGATTGAAATACTTGCAGAGTGATCTACAGATTGAAAGCAATAGCTTTCAAAATCCCAGCTGACTTCCTTGTAAAAATTGACAAGCTGACCTTAAAATTCACATAAAAGGGACCTAGAATGATCAAAACAAACTTGAAAAAGAAAAACAAACTTGGCCAGGCGTGGTGGCTCACGCCTGTAATCCCAGCACTTTGGGAGGCCGAGGTGGGCAGGAGTTTGAGACCAGCCCGGCCAACATGGTGAAACTCCGTCTCTACTAAAACCACAAAAAATTAGCCAGGCTTGGTAGTGCAAGCCTGTAGTCCCAGCTACTCAGGTGGCTGAGGCAGATGAATCACTTGAACCTGGGAGGTGAAGGTTGCAGTGAGCCTAGATCATGCCACTGTACTCCAGCCTGGGTGACAGAGTGAGATTCCATCTCAAAAAAAAAAAGAAAGAAAAGAAAAAGAAAAACAAACTTGGAAGACTTGTACTTCCTGATTTCAAAACTCACTATAAATTACTATAGTAATTAAGACTGTGTGGTACTGGCATAAGCAGATATGTAGATCAGTGGAATAGAATTTAATATCAGAAACAAACACATCTATGGCCAATTGAGTTTGACAAGGGTGCCAAGACTGTTTACTAGCAAAAGAATAGTGTTTTCAACCAATGGTACTACAACAAATGAAGAGCTGCATGCATAAAAAAATGAAGTTCAATCCTTACCTCACACCGTATATAAAAATAAGCTCAAAACGTATCAAAGAACAAACTGTATGTGCTAAAACTACAAAACTCTTAGAAGAAAATGTATCAACAAATCTTCATGACTTTGGATTTGGCAATGGATTCTCAGATATGAGAACAAAAGCACAACAAAAAAAAATAGATTAATTGGACTTTATCAAAATTAAAAACTTTTCTACTTCAAATGACACCATCAAGAAAGTAAAAAGACGACCCACAGAATAGGAGACAGTATTTTGAAATCATATATCAGGTAATGGGCTTGTATCTAGAATGTACTATATATGAAACTTTTAAACTCAATAATTTTTTTAAAAAGCAAAAACTAAAAATAAAAATGGGCAAAGGACCTGAATAGTCATTTTTCCAAGGAAGATATACAAGGATCGACAAGTTCATGAAAAGATGCTCGACATCACTAATTACTAGAGAAATGAAAATCAAAAAATAAGATACCAGTTCACACCCACCCACATGGCTAGAATCAAGTTAAGTCAGATAATAACAAGTTCTAGTGAGGATGTGAAGAAATGGAGACCCTCATATGCTGCTGGTGGGAAGGTAAAATGGGGAAGCTGCTTTGGAAAACAGTCTGACAGTTCTTCAAACAGTTAAACAGTTACCATATGACCCAGCAATTACACTCCTAAAACAATAAAAGCATATGTCCACATAAAAACTCATATAAAAATGTTTATGGCACAATTATTCATAGTAGCCAAAAAGTGGAAACAACGCAAATGACCATCACCTGATGAATGGACAGAGTACCTATGTGGAATATCTATATGATAAAATATCATTCAGCCTCAGAAAAGGAGTGAGGTGCTAACACATGCCACAGCACAGATGACCCTTGAATGCACTCTGCTAAATGAAAGAGGCCAGTCTTGTTGTAGAGCTCCATTTATATGAAGCAAATCTACAGAAACAAGAAAGTGGATTAGTGGTTACTAAGGACATGCTGGGAAAGGGGATGGGAAGACAGGGATGATGTATAAAGGTAATGGGATTTATTTTGGGGGTGATGAAAATGTCCCAAAATCAGTGATGCGCACATATCTGTGAATACGGTAAAATCCGCTGAACTGCACATTTTAAATGGGTGAACTGTATTATATGTATTTTATCTCAATGAAGGTCAGAAAAGAAAAAATAAAGAAGCCAGGAGAAAAATACCTTGCCCAGAGAGGAGTCAGAACAAGAGTTCCATTGGATTTTGCATCAGAAATCACACACCAAGAAGGGAGTTGGAATTTAAAATGTCAAAAGAAAAAAACTCCACCAACTTACGATTCTGTGTCCAGCGGAATTATCCCTCAAAAGTGAGGGAGAAATAAAGGCTGTGTGACAAACAGAAACTGTCTCTAGCTCAAGAACGGCCACAGGGCAGCTCGGAGGTGCTTCCCCTAAACAACTCCTTTCTCACCAGGAGCTGCTCCCAGCTGCGTCCTCCCTGTGGCCAGAATTCTGTCCTCTGCCCTCATGCAGAACAAGAGTGTGGGCACTGGGGGTCTCTGAGAAGGAGACATGAGGATGACGCCTGCCTGGGTCATGGGAGCACGCGTGTGGGCTGAGGAAGGACTGGGAGCCAAGGGTTCAGGAGAGTACCTGGCAGGTGTTGGGCATACTCAGGTTGGGAGAGAGGTCCCTTCCACCCAGCTGGAGAAGGGTCGCCAATGCTTGTTCCCCACCCCCAGGGAAGTGCTGACCAAGGGGAGGAGAGTTTGGCCCATTTGCAGGGAGCTCTGGGTTGCTGGTGCGGACTATGCTGCCTCCAGGAGACAGGCTCCCTGCTTCCTGCTTTCCAGCAAGCATAGCAGAGGGAGCTCCCAGTGATGGATAGCAGGGCGAGGGACGGAGAGAATGCTCATCCCCTGGCTGTAGGCGGAGCATAGAGGGAGGGCCAGCCCACCTGGGAAAGGTCCGGCTCCGCAGCTCCTTGATGAAGAGCTGGCTGCCGTTCTGCACAGGCTTGACGTCGGGCGCTTGCCCCGGTCCGTGTTTGTGCCAGGTCCGCTTCTTCTTTACTGTAGAGGAGACCGGAAGAAAGGTCCATCACACAGCGCAGCCCCAGCAGGGCTCCACAACCTCCCCTAAGAACCTTGGCACCCAGCCTACTAACAACTCCCAACATTGCTGGGCTCACACTCACCTCCCAAGGCTGATGACACCCCCACCCTGCCACACACAGAGAGAGGAGTCAACTCCCCACCTCGACCTCGTGTCCTCTCCCATCCCACACCTCACCGCGGATGGCACCACTGTCCTCCATTCCCTGACCCAGAAGCTGGGGTCTCCCAGGACCCCTCCTCATTCAGGCTCTGAGTCTGCAGAGACCACCAGGGAGGCAACTCCTGAAAAGGTCCTCAGCCACGGTTCGGCCTCACCATCCCAAGGCCTCCACAGCTGGACTCTGTCACCTCCCTACTGGGACCTCCATCACCCCAATAGCCACAGCCACGGACAGGGGCAGGTCAGGTCCCACCATCTTTTTCCCTCTCCTCCCCACCTCTCCAGGTGGTGCACATCCCCGCTCCTCTGTGCTGGCCACACTCCAGCCCTCCCCTGCCCACCACCAACCATGGACCTGTCCACCCCACCTACTTCCTCACACTGCCCAGGTCACACCTTCTCCCGGGGCACAAGGTATACACACCCTGGACTTCTTACATGTGCATGTGAGCACATGTACACACATCCCTAGTGGACTACACACCCGTGGAACAATGCATGCACACACACGCATGCACACACACATGTACATACACATGCACACACCCCTACCGAACCGCAAGCCCTATGCACGCACACACCCCCCTACTGGACTTCAAGTCCCTGAAGGGAGGGAAGCAATTTCTTCTCCACCCTGCTATGTCCCTAGCTCCCAGCCTTGTACTCAACCAGGCAGAAAAGAGCAGCTGGGGTAAGGGAGGCCCATCGGGGCATGGAGATGCCCTCCTTGGGGGCTGCTTAGCTGAGTCTGACACAGGCTGACCCTTGAGCAGGAAAGGGACTGAATTCAAGAGCAGAGCCAGGCAGGGCCCGTACGGTGCTCTTCCTTCACAGACAAAGGTGAGGTGGGGGGCGCAGGGGATGGGGGCCTTAGAAGGCCATGTGTCATTCTCCTGAGTCTCGGTGGCTGTGGGGGCAAACGGAACTAACAATCACCTAGTGACAATGCCTGCCTCTGAGCAGGCTCTGCTACCAACTCAAAGGAGCAGGGCTGGGTGGGGCTGGGATCTCTTATTTGCAAAGAACCTTCGCATTGTGTTCAATCTCTCTGCCCACAATTCAAATGGACACTATGGAAACTTGGCAAAATCTGAGAGTCAAGGCCAGAAGCCAGGACTTCTGAAGGAAGCATCAGACACAGATGAGCAACAAAAAGGGTTCCAATCTGTTTTGGCCAATCCTCTTCTAGCTGTGTAACCTTGGGCAAATTACTTGACATCTCTGTGCCTCACCTTTACTAGAGAAAGGCTCACACAGGCCTTGTGGGGTGGCTGTGGGATACAGGTTGGCACATGCACAGTGTCTGCTCCAGACTCCGCTGGGCATTTTCTCAGGGCAAAGCCACCTGGCGTGGTAGCTGCTTGTCCACGGACAGAACACACTCGCAGGCTGGCTTGGTGCTCCTAACAGACCCTGGGCTCATCCCTGGGTGCCCCCTGTGACCAGTACTGGGCCCAGCACACAGTGGGCACAGGGGGAGTGTCTGCAGGCAGATGAAGTCTCCCATCCTTGTCACACTGGCTGCTCAGCTTCAGAGCAACTCGGAAGGAGAGGTAGATGCATCTGCCTTCATAACTATCAACAGAGAAGGCTCAGTTCAGCCCATGCTCCTGCCCTCTTGGTGCCAGCCTGAGCCAGGCAATGCCAGGGCCACAGATAACTCCAACCTGCCCTCCTGTTGCAGTTTGCAAGCATTCACTGAGTAGCTTGGCTCCCTGCAAGGCTGGGAGTGCTGGAGCAGGTGTCACCCAAGCTTCAGATGCTTGGGAGCCCCTGCTTCTTAAGAGCTGAGATGGGAAGGGGGCCAAGGCTGGCCCTAGAAGTGTGTGTGCTGAGATGTTCAGCCCAGAGCGTAAAGGAGTTGGAAAAAAGACACCCCCAATGACAGCCCAGACCCTCCTGACCCCCCAACAGTCCTAAGCCTCGGTGACTGTGAATACCATCACCTTCCTGCTGGGCCTGCTGCTACCGGGGGAGGTGTGGGTATCAAGGGAGCAAAGGGCTTCAGAGTTCACAAAGTGCCTTCCCTGCCTTGGAAGGCCTCGTGGAAATGGAGGCCGTTATATCTACTCCATGGGGGAGCCAAGTGGGACCTAGGGAGGAAACTTCCAGAGCTGAGTTTTCTGCACCAAGCAGAGCTCCCTGCCTGCCCTTAGGTTACCACCTGTGAGGAGTACCGAGTGTGGGCAGGGCTCCAAGGAGGGGCTGCAATGAAGGTCCAGGACGGCGGCGGCTCAGGCAGGAGCGCGAGGCAGCCCAGGCAGGAGCGCGAGGCAGCCCTGTGATTACGCGGCAGCAGTGACACTGCAGCTGGGAGAGGCCTCAGGGCTGGCTGAGGAGATCAAGGAAGAGGAGGCAGCCCACAGAGACAGGGTGCCACAGAGGGGAGCCCACAGGGGCCCAGCACGGCCGGCAGGGTGAGGGCATCCTCCCCATCACCTGTCTGCATGGTCATTATTTCATCGATCACACTCCTGTCCGAGGACGCTCACTGAGGCCAAGGGCCCCCGGCTACACCTGTGTACCTCCTCTCTTGTGGGGCAGGGTCCACACGTCACGGATGAAGCAACTGAGGCCAGAGACGTGGGGCCGTGCCAAGGTCACCAGCAAAGGTACACAGAGGGGCAAGGAGGCCGACTGTCCCTCCTGCTGCTGGCATGGGGCACCCTGTCCCAGAGCCACATGCGGAGCATGACGACAGCGCCCCTGTGACAACACACCGAGACAGCCGCTGAGCAGAGTCACCCCAAACCCACGGGGCAGGACGGGATGAGGAAAGTCAGTTCAATAAGATAAGTGACTGCGTGTAAGTCAGGAGCTGCAATTCAGGCCCGCTTCTAACCATTCCTCATCAGATAGGGATGCCTTCCCGAGTTCCTGGTCAGGCACCCTGGGACACCCTGTACCCAATCCGTCAGTCAGGTAAACCTGTGGGCCTATGGTCCCTGCCCACAGGCCATGGCCAAAATCAGCTCAAGGGACATACTGGAACAGGGAGGGATCCTGCAATCCCCACCACTGTGGCTTTCAAAAAGAGGGGGCAAACTGTGAGGACCAGGCCTCAGGCACAGCTCGCTCTGGAACCCTGAGCAGCCCCCATCCCCACCCGAAAGCCAGGGTGGCAGGAGTAGGACAGGTGGAGGCAGGCTCAAGGCCTCCAGAGGTTCCCAGCACTGGCTTAGAGCTTCTCCAGGGACACAGAGGGGCCCTCTTGTCCCTAGAGCGCCTTGGTGTGCAAGGCGTGCCTGGAGTCAATGCAAAGACCAACTGAGGCATCACAGACAGACTCTGGGCACAGCGCACACTCACTTCAAATCTGAGCATACACACTGGTGGAAGGTGCTAGAACCGTGTACCTTTGTCCCTGATGGAGCACACGTCCCTCAATAATGACTGAAAATCTGCTTCACAGAATTTATACAGCACATTCAGCACATAGACACGTGCATGCAGACACACGTGCTTGCACACACACACACACACACATGCACACAGCCGTGGACTGAACATCCGTCCCACCAAAATGTATTTGTTGAAATCCTGACCCCTAAGGTGACGATCTTAGGAGGCGGGGCCTTTGGGAGGTGATGAGGTCATGAGGACAAAGTCCTCCTGAATGGGATTAGTGTCCTTATAAAAGAGACCCCAGAGAGCTGCCTCCTTCCTTCCACCATGTGAGGACACGGCAAGAGGTCACTGTCTACGAACCAGAAGCAGGCCCTCACCACACACTGAATCAGCCAGCACCTTGATCTTGGACTTCCAGCCTCCAGAACTGTAAGAAATCAATTTTCTATTACTTAAGCCCAGTTAAGTAACTGGGGCCCAGTTGCAAGCTGAAGCACCAGACCCCCACAGCCCTGTGGGATGAGTCCTATGGAATCAGCAGGGGCAGAGGGAGGATGCAGGTAATAGGTGGAAGGGGCCCCAGCACCCCTGTTCTGTGAGCTGAGGCCGGGTCGAGGGAGCCTTGGAGGCCTGGCCTCGCAGCTGGTGATGCTGGGGCTGGGGCAGGTGGGGCTCTCACTACTCTGAGGACCGGGCTGCTCTTTTTTGGCCTCTCCCAAGGCCTGAACACTTTGTGCCTGTCCATTGCTGGACAACGGCGGGGGCTGCATGTGTTTCAGGTCTCGACCCGATCCCCAGCACAGCCTCAACAAATATGCAAGAGGGGGATGAGGAGAAGCTAGCAGCTCTTCTGAACTTACAGGCCGATGGTTTGCCTGTGGGGAGGTTCCGGGATTCCTAAATTGCCTTCTTACTCCTGGTCCCCAAGAGTTGGCTGCATTTATGCTCAGAATGCATCTGCCTATGGCAAGCTCATTAACCTATCATCTGGTTATTGCTCAGAAACAGCAGGAAGGATCAGCCTGGCGGGGTATCTTCGTGTTTCTGGCACCTCAATGAGCTCACCTGGAAAGCTCAGGGCCAAGCTGTCTTTACAACAGGAACGACACAAACAGGGCTGAGCTTCCAGTGGGAATCTGGGGCTGCCCCATGGGGCCTAGGGGGCAGGTGTCAGGGCAGAGCAGGGTTGGAGCCAGGACACCCCAGGACGTGCTCTCCTGGGAGGCAGGACCCTCTCAGGTCCCCTGAGTGGGGGGCTCAGGAGGATGCTGGGGTGGCGTTGCTCTTGTGTGGTTTGTACACATGTGCATCACTTGAGAAGAGGCTTTCAGACTGGTAGAAAAGAAAGTGTCGGAAACCCCTGGGCCAGGAGCCCCTTCTCCTGATAGTCAGCATACGTTTCAAGGGGTCCTTGCTTGGGGGCTCCTGCATGAGTTGGGGTTGGGGTAGAGCAATGGTGTGGTGCTGGGGTTGGGCAGGTTTTACACATGGGTGAGCACACAGTTTCGATTTCTCTAATGTCCCCAGGCATCCCCAGAAACAGCCACCTGCCATGGGAGTCCTGTGTGCCTGCCTCACCCAGACCCTGCCCCTGTGCCTGCGGGGAGTTTGGGCAGAGGCCTGGTGTCCCAACCTGCCCTCTATTGCACTAAAACATCAGTGCAGGCTCCCCTTCCCGTCTCCTATGGCCAACCGCCCAGGGAGAGACATCCAAACTAGCAGACAGTGCTGAGGTAGCAGGCGGTGGGACCCCCAGGCCCTGCCTGGCTGTACACATGCGCGTGTGCATGTATGTGTACGCTTACATTATGTGTGCATGTGTATGTGTGTGTGCACGTGCCTGTGTGTATGTCACACTCTGTTCAGGCTGCCATAACAAAATACCACAGACTTCTCCAGGGCTCAGGTCAGCAGGGATGTGATCAGCTGACCCAGCCAGGGCCCATGTCCAGCCTGCAGATTCTGTGAGCACCCAAGACCCTCCAATGACGTGGAAACAAGACGCCACATTAAACAAACACACCCACATCCATACCATCTGTCCTGTCTACCGGCCACACCCCTCCCGAGTCCTTGCAGACCACCACACAGCTCCCTGTCTGCAACCAGGGCTGAGGCTTGGAGCTCAAGGCTCATGTAACCTCCAGCTCACCTGGATGAACCTGAACAGTGTGAGCCAAGCCTGCATCCCAGGACCCAGCACACCTGAAAGGGCCAAGAAGAAAACGGAGCCTCAGCCCTTAGGACACACGAACAGCAGGCTGTGTGGGAAAGGCAAAGGCCCTCCAAGATTCTCTGCAGAGGAGGTGGGTGGCATGAGGCAGGGCTGAAAAAGGAGGGGAGGACAGAGCCCACCAACAATGCACGTGCCCAGAAAACACAAACAGGCTGTGCCCCCCCGTGTGGCAGTGGCTGGCTGGGCCGGGCTAGGCTGGGGACCCTGGAAAACCCCCGCATCACCATTTATCCAGGTCCCCACGTCCGTGTCCCCCTAACTCAGGCTGGCCTGGCCTCTCCCCAGGCCTCAGAAGGCCCTTTGGGTCTGTGCACAGCTGCCTCTGCCAGCGGGAGCTGATCAGGAGGGGCTACAGTGGGCCTAGTGAGGCTACAGGGGACAGAAAGCTAGGCTGGCAGAGTCCCCAGCCCTAGACACTACTCAGGGCGTTTTGCCCCCAGCAACCCAGGGCCCAGGGCCAGCAGAGACCTCGCCCTCCACACAGCGCAGGCAGGGTGGATGCCGCTCTCGTCAGCAAGAGGTGGCCGCTCGGGCTGCGGTACTTACAGGTGGACTTTCCATGGGTTTTCTCACAGTTTGGGCAGTGGTATATGTCGATGTCGGGCGCCTCCTCCTCTTCTACCCCAACACAGCTGAAATGAGATGAAACAGACCATTACCTCGGCACTCAGCACCCCCTCAAGCACTTTCCATCTGCCAAGCTCTAGGGAGAATCCCTGCTCATCGTCTGGGAACCTGGACCAGATGGAGCACAGCTGTGCAGGGACAGTGTTCTATCGAGAAAGCAGGGTGGAGGGAAAGAGCTGCAGAGATGTCCTCCTGGAAAGGCCTCTGCAGCGTCTAGATATGCCCCACTAAGAGGACCCAATGAATGGGCCATCCAGCAAGCCAGCCTGGGTGAGGGCCACCAGTGCCCCATCACCGGGGGGGCAGGGAAGGAAGAGGGGTTCTCAGAGCCTGGCTGTCCCCATCACCTCACCAGGGGTAACCTGAGGGGTCAGAAAACACCAAAGGCAGCTCGGAGCCCCTCCTGCGGGCCACACCATAGCCACCCATCCAGCTCATCCTCATGGGGGCCACGAAGAGGCCCAGACACAGGCCTAGCAGCCTGGCCTTGGGACATGCCCAGGACTCCAGACACAGAACTATTCTTTCCTCATTCCCTCCCTGGAGCTCCTCCAGACCCCTTGCAAACGTGCTTGGAGACTTAGAACAAGAGAGCGCTCCTCCCACGCAGATGGCAGGGCTACAGGCTTTAAGCCATTTGAGGAATGAAGACAGAGTATCAAAGGATACAACCTAAGACATCAATAAACTTCTGCAGAAGCAAACCCAGCAAAATGGAAATGCTTTGTTTTATTCTGATACTTTTTTTAGTTAAAAGTGACATGAGGCCAGGTGTGGTGGCTCATGTCTGTAATCCCAGCACTTTAAGAGGCCAAGGTGGGTGGATCACTTGAGGTCAGGAGTTCAAGATCAGCCTGGCCAACATGGTGAAACCCCGTCTCTAATAAAAATACAAAAAAAATTAGCCAGGGCATAGTGACACACACCTGTAATCCCAGCTACTCGGGAAGCTGAGGTGGGGGAATTGTTTGAGCCCGGAAGGCGGAGGTTGCAGTGAGCTGAGATTGCACCACTGCACTCCAGCCTGGGCAACACAGTGAGACTCTGTCTCCAAAAAAAAAAAAAAAAAAAAAAAAAGTGACATGAGAATGGCCATCTGTAGCATGTAAAGAGGCTCCAAGACTAAATAAGAACACAGTGGATAATGGGCAGGGCACAGATCCAGACAACTCCCAGAAGAAGAATGCAGCAAACAAACTGGAAAATACTTCAACATCTTCCTCTAGTGAGCAAATGCATGTAGATAAAACTGACCAGTAATTTTAAAAATGGACATTCCCCCCAGGCAGCCCTAGAATGTCACTATAGAAGGGGGTCTGGGCAGCAAGCTACCTGGAATGGAAGCTACAGATGTGCATGAAGCAAACTGTTTTTAATCAGAGCAAACAAACAAACAAAAAAACGAACATAAAGACACTGCTGACCTTAAGGAAATAAAAAAGGATTATAACAGAATACTATGAAAAATTATAGGTCAATAAATTACATAACCTGGATGAAATGGAGAAATGCTCAGAAGCACACAAACTGCCAAAACTAACTCAAAAAGAAACAGAACATTTGAACAGACCTATAACAAGTAAAGAGATTAAATCAGGAATCAAAAAACCTCCCCCAAAAAGAAAATCCCAGAACCACCAATAGTGAATTCTATCAAATATTTAAAGAAGAATAACACCAATCCTTCTCAAACTTTTTCAGAAAATAGAAGAGCGGGGAACATTTCCTAACTCGTTCTATGAGGTCAGCATTACCCTGAGTCCAAAACCAGACAGAGACACTATAAGAAAACTATAGACCAGTATCTCTACAGAATCCTCAACAGATTCTTGATGTAAAAATCCTCAACAGAATACCAGCAAATAAAGTCTAGGAGCACATTAAGGGGACAATGCACCATGACCAAGTGGGATTTATCACAGGAATGCAAGGATGGTTCAGCACATAAAAATAAATCAGTGCTTCAACCCCTGAAGCATCACGTCTGACTGCAAGAAGAAAAAGATGCAACCCTGGGGCTCTGTCCTGGAGGCTGGGACAGCAGAAGTTGTGCTTCTCTTTCCTTCACCCAGGAGGACAGATCTCATTAAGTGGGTAAAATACAAGAAGAAGCAGGGCTCACTGGGCTCCTTCTCCTGAGCCAGCACAGCCCTCTGCCTCATTCCTATGTTCCCATCTCTCCCAATCCTTCCCCAATTCCCCATCCTCCCCAAGACACATTATACCATATTAACACAATGATGAAAAATCCTATGTGACCATCTCAATTGATACAGAAAAAGCACTTAACAAAATCCTTTCATGATAAAAACACTCCACAAACTAGGAATAGACGGGAACTTCTTCAACATGATGAAAGCCATCGATGAAAAATCCACAGCAAACATTGTATACAATGGTGAAAGGCTGTAAGCTTTTCCCATAAGATGAGGAACAAAATAGGATGCCCATTGTGTTGCCACTTCTGTTTAACACAGTACTGGAAGCTCTAGCCAGAGCTATTAGGACACAAAAATTCCTGAAATAAAAGGAGTCTGAATTGGAAAGGAAGATATAAAATTATCTTTATTTGCATATGACATAATCCTGTATATAGAAAACTCTAAGGAATCCATACGCAGAAAAACTTTCTATAGCTAATAAATAAATTCAGAAGTTGAAGGTGCAAAAACAACACACAAAAACCAGTTGGATTTCTATACACTAGCAATGAATAATCTGAAAATAAAATCAAGAAAGCAATTACCATTATAATAGCATCAAAAATAACAAAATATTAATATATAGGAATAAATTTAACCTAGGAAACACAAGACTTGTACACAGTTGAAAGAGGTCTTAAAGGATACAATAAATGGAAATATATCCCATGTTGATGAACTGGAAGACTTAATAGTGTTAAGACAGCAATACTACCTAAATGAATCTACAGATTCAATGCAATCCCTATCAAAATCCCAACAACTTTGTTTATGGAAATGGAAAAGCTAAGGAAACTTACCCTTCCTGATTTAAAACTTACTACAAGGCTATGATAAAACACTGTGGCACTGGCGTAAGGATAGACATATAGATCAATGCAATAGAACTAAGACCTCAGAAATAAACCCATACATCAACACCCAACTGATTTTTAACAAGGGTTCCTAGACCACACAATGGAGAAAGAATAATCTCTTCAACATATGGTGCTAAGGCAAGTGGACATCCACATGCAATGGAATGAAGTTGGATGCCTACCTCACACCACATACAAAAATTAACTAGAAATGGATTGACAGCCTAAATATAAGCTAAAATTATAAAACTCTTAAAACATAGGAGTAAATCTTCATGACCCTGAATTCAACAATAGATTCCTAGATATGACACCAAAAGCATGAATAACAAAAGAAAAAATTGCTAATTTGGATCCCATCAAAATTAAAAACTTTTTTGCATTAAAGGACACTACCAACAGAGTAAGAAGGCAAGTGACAGAACAGGAGGAAATATTTGCAAACCATAAATAAGACAAGGGCACAGCATCCACAAGATGTAAAGAACTATTACAGTTCAACAATCTGATTAATAAACAGGTAAAGGACTTGAACAGACATTTCTTCAAAGAAATATGCAAATGGACAACAAGCACATGAAAAGAAGCTCAACATTCTCAGTCATTAAGGAAATTAAAATCAAAACTACAGTAAGGTAACACTTCACACCCAGTAGGATGGCTACATTTTATTATTATTATTATTATTATTATTATTATTATTATTATTTGAGATGGAGTCTTGCTCCGTCGCCCAGGTTGGAATGCAGTGGCGCAATCTCAGCTCACTGCAACCTCTGCCAGGTTCAAGCAGTTCTCCTGTCTCAGCCTCCTGAGTAGCTGGGACTACAGGTGCCTGCCACCACGCCCAGCTAATTTTTGTATTTTGAGTAGCGATGGGGTTGGTCAGGCTGGTCTCAAACTCCTTACCTCAGGTGATCCACCCACCTCAGCCTACCAAAGTACTGGGATTACAGGCGTGAGTCATTGTGCCTGGCCAATTTTTTTTTTTTTCAAAGTAAGTGTTGGAGAGGATGTAGAGAAATCATAACCCTCTTACATCAATGGTAAAAATGTAAAATGGTGCAAGCACTGTGGAGAAAAATTTTATGTTTCCTCAGAAAATTAAACATAGAATTACAATGTGACACAGCAATTCCACTGACAGATACATACCCAAAAGAATTAAGAATAGGTACTCAGGCCAGGTATTGTGGCTCATGCCTGTAATCCCAGCACTTTGGGAGGCCAAGGTGGGCAGATCACTTGAAGTTAGGAGTTTGAGACCAGCCTGACCAACATGGCGAAACCCTGCCTCTATCAAAAATACAAAAATTAGCTGGGCATGGTGGCACACACCTGTGGTCCTAGCTACTCAGGAGGCCGAGGCACGAGAATCACTTGAACCCAGGAAGTAGAGGTGGCAGTGAGCCGAGATTGTGCCACTGCACTCAAGCCTGGCCAATAAAGCGTGACTCTGTCTCTAAAAAAAAAACAACAACAAAAAAGAAATGAATAGGTACTCAAATCCTTGTACACAAATATTCCTAACAGTATTATTCACAATAACCAAAAAGTGGAAATTGCCCAAATGTCCACTGACATTTGGATAAACGTCAATGAATGGATAAACAACATTTAATCTGTATGTACAATGGAATATTATTCAGCCTTAAAAAGGAATGAGGTCCTGATACACCCTACAATGTGGATGAATCTTGAAGGCATTACACTAAATGAAAGAAGCATGATACATAAGGACTAATGCTGTATGATTCCACTTATGTGAAATGATAATATGTTTATAATAGGCATATCCACGGAGACAGAAAGCTGACTGGTAGTGCTTTCAGAAGGTGGGAGGAGAGAGGAATGAGGTGTTACTGTTTAGTGGGTACGGAGTCTCCTTTGGCAATTAAAATATTTTGAAGCTAGATAGAGGCAATGGTTGCAAACCATTGTGAATTTACTAAGTACCACTGAATTGTTCACTTTAAAATGATTAATATTATGCTATGTGAATTTTAACTCAATAAAAGAGGAAAAACGAACCTGGCCCTGTAAGAGTGACAACATCACCATCTCCATCACCACCATCACCATCACCAACATTGCCACACCATCATTATCATCATTACCTCAACCACTATCATCACTACCATCATCATTATCTTCACCATCACCACCATCACCATCACCAACATTGCTACACCATCATCATCATCACCTCAACCACCATCATCATTATCATTACCATCACCATCACCAACATCACCACACCATCATCATCATCGCCTCTACCACCCTCACCACCAACACCATCACCCTCACCACCAACACCATCACCAACATTGCCACACCATCATCATCATCACCTCTACCACCATCACCACCACCATCATCACCCTCACCACCAACACCATCACCAACATTGCCACACCATCATTATCATCACCTCAACCACTATCATCACCACCATCATCATCATTATCTTCACCTTCACCATCACCATCATCACCATCACCAACATTGCCAAACCATCATTATCATCATCACCTCAACCACCATCACCATCGCCATCACCATCACCACACCATCATCATCACCTCTACCACCATCACCACCACCATCATCATCACCCTCACCACCACCATCACCAACATTGCCACACCATCATTATCATCATCACTTCAACCACTATCATCATCACCACTACCATCACCATCACCAACATCGCCACACCATCATTATCATCATCTCAACCACCTTCATCATCACCACCACCACCACACCATCATTATCATCATCTCAACCACTATAATCACCACCACCACCATCATCATCACCAACATTGCTACACCATCATTATCATCATCACCTCCACCCTCATCACCATCATTTTCATCACCATCACCAACATTGCTACACCATCATTATCATCACCTCAATCACCATCATCATCCTCACCAACATTATCATCACCATGACCTTCACCATCACCATGACCACCATCACCAACTCCATTATCACTAACTCTGGCTGAGCGCTCACTCTGAGACAGGCAGCATGTCAAGAACTCTAATAGCATTATTTTCCAGCAACCCTGCAATAATGGGAATTCTTATTATTAGCCTTATTTACCACAATAGGGAAACTGAGGTAGGTATGAGAGGTTAAGTGCCTGCCCACAGACAGAATAGTCTCCTTATTCATTCACTAAGGATAGTACAGCCCTTGGCCTTGGAGCATTTATACATGCAAATGAAGCCGGGTAAAGAGATGGGTGGGCCTGGCCCAGAGTGAATACTCATTAGAGTGAGCTGTTACTGCAAGTTCCCAGTGTATCAGACTAACCCTGCAAGGCCACCAGGGTCTTGGGCCCTAGACGGATGCTCTCTTCCACAGCCACCACAGTCCTGAGTTCTGGAAACAGAGCATGAGGCCCAGAAAAAGATCTTAGCAAACTGTTTTTGAAAATAAAAAGTTCACTCTCTTAGAACACAAGCTAAAGTCAATCCATGCACTCCAAAGAGTCAAGTGTAAAAGAAAAGCCATCTAAAGCACAATGTGAGGGAATATTTGTCTGCTCTCAGGGTGCAAAGTGACTTTCTTTATAAAGAAACAAACAAAAATTGGAAAGGAAACTCAGAAAGAACACTGATGGATGAAAATTATGCTCCAAAACACCAAAACAAACTTTAAAATGCACGCTATGAAAAATACATCAAATATGGCAAAGTGTTAATATTCTTCCTTCATGAAGTTTATACTAAGGGTGTCTGCCCAATAGAAGCAAAGGCCCAAAGCCAGGAACGGGACCAGGGCACAGCACTATGGCGTGTGAAGAAGAGCTCAGCACAGAGGAGGGCAGGAGAGGGCTAGAAAACGTCACATGCACTGACCACAGTGCCATGTATACCTCAGGTTCTCATCAGTGACACTGAGTTTCAGCCACATGCAAGGACTTTTGTGGGACCAGATGAGCTAGGAGCTGAGAACAGTCCCTTCAGCACCATCATTACTCATTTCAAGGACACATGTTATAATACATTGCCCTGGAGGGGAGCTGGTTGAGCTCTTGCAGCCCAGAAATTAGACCCAGAATCCACACTGCATATCAGACCCCACATCCATGTGAGACCCCAAATCCACACCCACAGCCACATCCATGCTCCATGTCCATGCACACATCCATAGTCACACCCATGCCCCATGTCCACACCCTCACCTGGCCCCTGGCTGCTCCAGGCTGTGCCCTCACTGCAGCATCTGGAGCAGACGAAGGCACAGGATGGCCTACACCACCCTGACCTGGTTCTGCCACCATCCCAGCAGAGCCCTTGCACACTTATGGCCCATCACACACACCTGCCTGCCAGGCCTTTATGGGTTTTTGCTGACCCTCAGGCAGAAGGTCAGAGGTCAGACCACCAAACTCAGAGTAGGACAGACAGACTCGGGGCTCAGTTAGCAGAGCCAGCACTCCCTGAAACATGGCTGTTCTGGGGACAAGACTTAGGGTGAGAGGTTGGAAATACCAGGATCCTCACAGGGCCTTCGGATAGGAGCCCCCTGAGGGACTCGCTCTCCAGGTTGGAGATCAGAAGTCCAAATGGGCCACACTGGGCTAAAATCAAGGCATGGGCAAGGGCAGCTCCCTCTGGAAGCTCTAGAGAGAATCTGTTTCCACCTCCTCCAGTTCCTAGAGGCCCCTGCACTCCCTGGCTCCTGGCCTCTTCCACGTTCAAAAACAGTGATGGCCAGCTGAGCTCTCACAGATGTTGCCCTGACTCCACCCTCCTCCCGCCCTCCTCCCCTCCTAAGGACTACTGTGACGACGCTGCAGCCGCCAGGTCATCCAGGACAGTCTCCCCATCCACAGTCCTAACTCCATCCACAGCTTCCCTTCCTCTCCTCTTGCCATGCAACTTAAAGTTGCAGGATTAGGACATGGGTGACAGCAGGGGCTGTTATTCTGCCAACCGAGCTAAGAAACACACCTCAGGGTGACCTCAGGCTTGGCATATGGACAGACTGGCTGGGCCCTGACTGGACCCCAAGCCCAAATCGAAGCCTGTATGAGGCCCCAGCAGTGCCTGTGAGGGTAAGGAAGTCCCAGTCTCCTCAAACTCCATCCCTCTGGCATCCCAGGCCTCACCCCTCCCTGTGATGTAGCAGGGACAAGGTGACAACAGCCATGGTGAGTCAGTGACTCAGCACAGGAAGGACAAGTCACAGCCAGGAGCTGCACCCACAGCCTGGACCACCTTGGTGCATGGAAAGGCCCCCAAATGCCCCAGATGGTTGGGCACATCCCTAGTAAACAACAACCTTTTAATAGTCCAGGGGTTGGCGCACCGCAGAAGTAGCTGAAGGGCTCTCCAGACCTCGGCTCCAAGGGTGCAGAGGGAACTGCCCTGTCCAAAGGCCATATGGGAATTAGGGCTGCAGTCAGTAAACAAGGATGGAGATCAATATGTCCTTAAAATACACCTCCCCACCAAGAATCAGGTTCCTCGGCTCTGGACGTTGGCACAGGATCCTGGATCCTGGGGAGAGGCAGCACAAGCCCACTTTACAGGTGGGGAGGCCGAGGCTTGGGGGTCACAAGAACGTGTACAGCCAGCACCAGGGGTCAGAGGCACAAAGGTCAGGTGGGGATATGGTCCTCACACCTGGCCCCGCCCTCCATGCGGTGCCTACCTGTGTGGCTGCAGGCTCTGGGACAGTGTCCACTGTTGGACACTCTTCCCTGGCACAGCCAATTCACTTACACAAGGAGAGGCCCCTTGCGGGCTTCCTCCTTCCAGCACCACCCACCCATGAACTGGGTGGCACAGGGGACAGACCTCACCTTGGCCAGGACGGTTGCCTTGGTCAGTCATTTACTGCTTTGTGCAGGAGATTCCGAGAGACTGAGAGAAAAGAGAGGTGGTCACGGTGGGAGGGTCCTTCTGCTGCCCAAAAGAAGCTCAGAGAACCAAAGGCCTCAGCACCCCCTCACCACCTAGGTGCCTGGGCCAGACGCAGGGGCTGTATCCAAGGCCTGCCCACCAGGGTGGGGTGGCCACTGGGCTGCCCCTCCTCCCCCACCAAGGCTGTAGGAAGTGGACCCTCCGCAGGGATCCAGGCCAGATCCCCTGCTGGCACCGACCCTACATCTGCATCGCTGCTCCAACCCCTACCGCCTGTGCCACCAACCCTGACAGGGGCCACTTGGCAGGTGAAACTAAGTCTCAGGGCTTTCAGCCTGGCTCTGCCACTATACGCCGAGGAGACAGCACCTAATGAGGATCCAGGGCCCCGACCGTGCAAGCTCCAGTAGAGTGAGCTCCATCGGGGGCCATCCTGTCCTCACAGGAGAGGCTGTTTGCTAACACTGGGCATTAATTTTATTGTACCAGAATTAGAGCTCTCTAAATGCCCCCTAAGAAATTACTCAGAAAGTTGGCAAAATGAAAAATAAGAGGAGAATAACCACAGAAAAATGGAAAATATTTTCCTCGCACTAAAGAAAGGAGCATAGGACACTGAGAATCTAAAGGAAACCAGGCAACACCAAAACAGTTACGGCATCCCAAGGCCATGTTAGCAGACTGCATTACTTCAGAGACAAAAACAAGCACATGCTTCTTTCTCATTAACATACAACCAACCTCATCCCCTCACTAATGCAGAGGGGCAATTCCCAGATGCCCATGTACTTGCGGCCTGTGTCCACTCTGCCCTCTGCAGGAAGCCCATCGTGGGCCACCTGAGAGGCAACCAGCCAGATTTTGTTGACTTCAAAGGTTGCCGCCCATGGGGACAGTGCTGGCTCACAGGAGCTGAGCTCCCAAAGGACCCCCCAGCCAGACCCACTCATCCACCTGCATCCTGCAAACAGGCCCTCGTGCCTCACCTGCTGCCCCTGCCCCAGCGTGGAGATGCATCCCAGGACACAGACAGAGGCTCCGTGAGGACCCAGATGTGGGGGAGGGGGTGAGGACGGTCCTCACAGAACCAAGGCCCCAGACTCAGACCTTTCAGAAGACAGAAGGTGGGACTCTCCCTCCTGGGAACAGGCGCTGGAGCCCCCTGCAGGCCGCTGGCCACCCGGCCTCGCGCACCCCCAGGCTGGGCCCTGCGGGTCTGTTCCGGGAGCCCACCCCCATCTGCAGAAAGAGTAGGCCACAGGCTGCTTGTGGTGCGGTGAGCCAGGACTGCAGAATCCGAGGGCGAGCGGGGCATGTGGCTGAGCTGAAGCCCAGGGATGCCTTCTAAGGCTGTGCTAGGCAGGGCTTCTGCTTCTCCAATAACTCAGGGCAGACCAGACCAGGAGAAAACCCAGGAGCTGAGAGAGGCGGTGCCCGGCCACACACAGACCTCAGAGGCCACCAGGGGCACAAATGTCACCCCAGGACCTTAGTATTAAACAGAACATCAACAAAAAGACAAAGTTGGCCAGCCCTTTTCCCTTTTTAACCCTGGCTAAGAGCGGCACCTCCTGAGATGCCCCAGGGGCTGCACTCCTTCGTGCTACAACAGAAGCTTGTTGGCCGAAGTGCAAACTTCAGGGGCCGCAACAGGCCCACCACGGCTGGACGGCAGGCATAAAGCACAGGGCATGGGGAGCCACTAGCAGGTGTGGAGCACGGGCCACCGGGGGCCACCAGCAGGCGTGCAGCACGGGCCACCGGGGGCCACCAGCAGGCGTGGAGCACGGGCCACCGGGGGCCACCAGCAGGCGTGGAGCACGGGCCACCAGGGGCTACCAGCAGGCATGCAGCACGGGCCACCAGGGGCTACCAGCAGGAGTGGAGCATGGGCCACTGAGGGGGCCATCTGAGCACCAGCCTAGCGAAGGCCCACATCCACCACCCCCCCGACCGCTTTCTTGGCCTCCACACTCCACCCTGAGGACACTTGAATGCTCAGTCTTGTACAGGCAAGGTCAGCGGATCAAAGTGCCAGCCCAGGACGCCAGCCCAGGATGCCGGATCAGGTCCTCTGAGCAAGTCCTCCTCAGCCAGTGAGGATGAAGTTGCCTGGTCCCTAAGAGAGGGGCTACGACGAGAGTGGTGTTTCCACCCACTCACAGGCCCAAGGGTCTGTGTCGCAGCTTGTGGCCTCCCAAGAGCTGGGAGATGGCTGGGCAGGGGTCTCGTAAAGGCACGCTGAGGGGTAAGGTGAGGGCAAGGACCAAGGACAGACCCAGGCCTCAGGGCTACAAAGGAGAAGCGGAGAACACCCGCCTGAGCCAGTGAGGCCTGGGGGTGACCCACCTCTGCACAGGCAGCGAGGACTGCAGATCCCCAGTGTACCCCACGGTGGGGAAGGACAGGCAGCTGCCTGTGAGCAGCTGGAAGGGGACTCAGACCCACAGGGAAGTGACCAAGCACTAGAGTGAGGCCTGGGACCTGGCTTAGCACACATACAAACACACACACCACACATGCAGACACACATACACAAACACACCACACACATGCAGACATACCACATGCACACACCACACACACACAACACACATGCGGACACATGCCACACACACACAACACACACACAGATACAACACACATGCAGGCATACATAAACACACTATGCACAGACACACACACGCACACACACCACACATGCAGACACACACATCACACACAGACATACCCCAAACACGCAAACACACCACACACATACAGACACAAATACACACGCAGACACACACCACACACATATCACACACAGACACAAACACACCACACACATACAGACACAAATACACATGCAGACACACCACACACATCACACACAGACACAAACACACCACACACGCAGACACACACAAATACACAACAGACATGCAGACACCCATCACACACATGCAGACACACAGACATATACACCACACATGCAAACACACAACACACGTGCACACACACCACACACACACAGACACACAAACACCACGCATACAGATAAACACACATTACACAGACATGCAGGTACACATACACCACACCTCCAGGCACACACACACACACCACACATCCAGGCACACACACATCACACATGTACACACAACACATATGCAAACATACATGTGCACACACAAACGTGCAGACACACAAACACAGAGACACACAAACACCACACACAGGCACACGCACACACCATACACATCACACATGCAGACACACACCACTCACACACAGAAATACACACAGATATAGACACAAACACATGCAGACACAAACACAGGCATACACACACACAGGTGTGCAAGCGCAGAGTGCTGTGTGACCAGGATGCTGTTACTATTACAATTTTTAAAAATAAAATAGATCTTTACTTACTGACATGGTAAGATATCAAAAATATATTGTTAAGTGAAGAAAAGCATGTTTGAGAAGAATGTGTATGGTACAATTCTTTTTGGTGGAAAACCCAAAATAAAGTAAGTGTGCTTATGTGCGTGTGTTTCTATGTCCACATCTATGCACATGCAGGTGTGTGCACGCATGCATGTGTATGTGTGTGCACTGTGTGTGCCTGTATGCCCGTTTGTGTGTGCACGAGTATGCAGGCAGATGTACACTGCCATGTGTATGCGTGTGTGTGTACATGTCTGTGCGCCTGTCTATGCGTGTGCCCATGAGTGTGTCATGTGTACGTGGTTCAGTCCACCACACTCACCTTGCCCCTGGGGGGCCCCAGTGGTGAGAAAGGGGTGGAGGGCTGTGTGTTCAGGTGGCACAGGTACAACAGCTGCATTAGCTCACTTGCACAACCAGATGAGGCCACGCTGGCTATTGGGTTCATCTGGGCCAACTGTGACCCCAGCTTCCCCAAACTGAGTCAACTCCAAAGAAGTTTAAATCTAATTTAGTGCCCAAAGTCCAATAACTAGAAAGAAAATAGAAATTTCAAACACAGGCCGGGCACGGTGGCTACACCTGTAATCCCAGTACTTTGGGAGGCCAAGGTGGGCGGATTACGAGGTCAGGAGATAGAGACCATCCTCATGAACACTGTGAAACCCCATCTCTACTAAAAATACAAAAAAATTAGCTGGGCCGGGTGGTGGGCGCCTGTAGTCCCATCTACTCGGGAGGCTGAGGCAGGAGAATGGCATGAATGGGGGGGGGGGGGCGGAGCTTGCAGTGAGCAGAGATCGCGCCACCGTACTCCAGCCTGGGAGACAGAGAGAGACTCTGTCTCAAAAAAAAAAAAAAAAAGAAATTTCAAACACAGAGGTGAGTGGGGGTGGCGGTGATGAGACACTGCAATGACTGAGTGTCAACTTGATTGGACTGAAGGATGCAAAGTATTGATCCTGGATATGTCTGTGAGGATGTTGCCAAAGGACATTAACATTTGAGTCAGTGGGCTGGGAAAGGCAGACCCATCCTTAACCTGGTGGGCACCATCTAATCAGCTGCCAGCGTGTGGCTGGAATATAAAGCAGGGAGAAAAACCTGAAAAGACTAGACTGGCCCAGCCTCCCAGCCTACATCTCTCTGCTGTGCTGGATCCTTCCTGCTCTTGAACACTGGACTCCACGTTCTTCAGTTTTGGGTCTCAGACTGGCTCTCCTTGCTCCTTAGCTTGCAGATGGCCTGTTGTGGGACCTTGTGATAGTGTGAGTTAACACTTACTAAACTCCTATATAAATATATATATCCTATTAGTTCTGTCCCTCTGGAGAACCCTAACTAATATAGACATCAAAGGAAATGGCTAAGAAAAAGAAAACTGAAAGGGGTCAGGGGTGGGGAGTGTAGAATTCAGATGCTTCCAGAGGCCCCACAATTGCCTCTTGGGATCTCTAAAGACGCCTGCCTGCTTTCTAGGAAAGTAGCTTGCTCCCCACAAAACCTGCGCTCTCTCCTGGGTGCTGCTCCGGCTGCCTAAGACCCTCAGGCAAGGGCGGCCCCAGAGGGGAAGCGTCTCTTCTGAGCTCTTCCCACAGGAATCCTTATTCTGCAGACAGGACACAGTGGCGCTCTCACAGGTGACATGGAATTCTGACCCCAAGCATGCCAGTGGTTGCTAGCCCCGCTCATGGAGCTGTGGCCCTGCTGTAGGCTACAGGGCGCAGCCTGCCATGAGGCCTTGAGTCGGCTAGGGCTTGCCTTCAGGGGGGCTGGAGGGTCCAGCACAGAAGCACAGCCAGGGATGGACACCTAGCCCTGGCCCCTGGCTCAGGCACCCTCCAACCATGCCACCCTCCAGACCATGCCGAGCCTGGAATGATCTCCTGAACAGCACAACTGGATTGCATTCCTGGTTTCTTCTATTGTTGTTCAGAACATTTATTTAATGTAAACCATAATTTTTGAACCTAATTTTGACATTTAAACAAAAAGTGGCTGGGTGCGGTGGCTCACACCTGTAATCCCAACACTTTGGGAGGCCAAGGTGGGCAGATCACCTGAGGTCAGGAGTTCAAGACTAGCCTGGCCAACATGGAGAAACCCCGTCTCTACTAAAAACCCAAAATCGGCCAGGTGTGGTGGCACACGCCCGTAATCCCAGCTACTTGGGAGGCTGCGGCAGGAGAATCATTTGAACCCAGGAGGCGGAGGTTGCGGTGAGCCAAGATTGAGCCATTGTACTCCAACTCCAGCCTGGGCAACAGAGCGAAACTCTGTTTCAGAAAAAAACATATATATATACACACATATAGGAGAAACATCAAATAAAAAAAGGAAGTGGCTTCTTTCACTCCCAGAGGTGGGGCAAACAGGCAGACTTCGCCTTACCTCGCGGCCCTCTGCAGCATCTGGCGCAGGGTTCAAGGCGCTCTGTCAGAGCTCAGCTGGCGTCAGGCACACATTCAAGTTACAAATGTCCCTCTGGCGAGGCTTATCTTTTAATAATACAAAGCCACAATGCAGGTGGGGCTGCAGGGCAGGCACTCTTACCCTTCTAGTCAGGGGACTAACTTGGGAAGGAGTTTCCTGAACCCCATCTGTATGTATCAAAAGCTTTAAAAAGATTTGTGCCCTTCAGGCCAGAATTCCACATCGACAAATCTATTTTAAGGCAGAATGCACAGATGCACACAAAGACTCATGTTAATGTAGTCCCTACTATGGTTATTTAAAACAGCAAAAACTAGGAACAGCACACATCCCCAGGAAGGGTCAGGTAACCCTCCCATGGCTATTTAAAACAGCAAAAACTAGGAACAGCACACATCCCCAGTAAGGGTCAGGTAACCAGGGCATGATGCGCTCATATGATGGGAGTATTACACAGCCATTAACCAATGGGTTGTACAAGTTCTTTAGTTTAGAAGTTTAGAGTTAGGCAGACACTAAAAACTACAGCCCTTTTCCCTGGTGCTAGGCAATGGCCACGTTCTTTCTTTCCTTACACTTTTGTGCGGTTTTCTAAACCACAGAAAATGAGCATGTATTCCTTTTATAACAAGCAACAAAAGTCCCGCTTTACTTTCAAAACCAGAATGGCCCCTGACAGCTCGCTTCCCAGCTCATCTCTTCCTGGCTTTCCTGTGTCCCGGTCCCCTGCAGAGAAGGCTTCCTAAGCCATCCACCCTGGAAAGAAGCTGAGGACCCCTGTCTTCAGACCAGTGGGCTGATGGATTCCTGCTATTTGGAGTCCCCCAGGTGTCTCACAAGGAACCTGTGGGGAGGAGGGAAAAGATCAGTGTCAAGGGGCTAACAGGATGGCAAGAGCAGGGCTCCCAGTGCAGCACATGGGGCACCACCTGCAGCCTGTGACACCCAGTGCACGAAGAAACCCTGGGCAATGACTGCCACCAACAACTGTATGACCACAAGAGGTAATCAACGTCAGTGAGTCTCAGACTCCTTCTCTGCAGAGAGTGGATCATCGTACCCAGTAGAAGGTCAATGACAGAAATACTGGAGGGATTGTATGTCCCATGCCTACCATGGTGCCTGTAAAGATAGTTTACTGCTTGTCATAGTTATCATCACTATCACCATCGTCATCACCATCACTGTCACCATCATTACTATCACCATCATTACCATCACCATAATTGCTATCATCTATCACCATCATTATCACTATCACCATCATTATCACCAACACCATCATCACCATCATTACTAACATCACCATCACCAATCATCACCATCAGCAATCATCACCATCACCATCACCATCATCACCATCATTACTATCATCACCATCACCAATCATCATCATCACCATTACTATCACCACCATCATCACTATCACCATCATCATCACCATCGCCATCATCACCATCACCATTAATTACTATCACCATCACCAACGTCATTATCACCATCATCATCACCATCGCCATCATCACCATCACTATTACTATCACCATCATCACCACCATCACCATCATCACTGCCATCACTATTATCACCATCTTTATTACCATCACCATCACTACCATCATTGCCATCACTGTGACCATCATTGCCATCATCGCTATCACCATCATCATCACTATCACCATCATCATCACCATCACCATCATCACCATCACCATCATCACCATCACCATCATCACCTTTGCCATCATCACCATTACCATCACCATCATTACCACCATCATCACCATCATCATTGCCATCACCATCATCACCATCATTATCACCACCACTGTTATCACCATCACTGTCACCATCATCACCATCATCATGACTATCACCATCACCACCATCATCATTACCATCACCATCCTCACCACCACAATCATCACTTTTTTTCTGCTGGGCTGATGGACCATGACCCTAGCTTTCATTTCTGGCAGGGAGTAGCTGAGAAAGTGCAAAACTCCATGGACAGAAAACACAGAATCTCCGTGGAAAGAATGTTAACATCTCTTCTCTCTTCCCAAGTGTGCCATGTCCACTCCTCCAGGACTGTGAGCTGAACAGATCCCAGCTCAGCCCCTTCCTGTCTTTAAAGAAAGGATGGAGCGGCTGGGCAGCCTCTGTCCAGCTGGGCTGTGCCCGCACTTCACCCAAAGTTTCTTCCTCCCAAGCCATGATGCCTTCATTTGCATTTCTCATTGTGCTTCTCTTCAGCAGGAGAGGGCAGCCAGACGGAACAAAAGCTAGCTGAGAACAGAAGCCACATGAGAAACAGAAGTCACGGGGTATAGAAGCCAAGAGGGAAACGAAGCCGGGCCAGCAGGCAGGAGGGGAGCCTCACCACCCTCCATGTCTGCCCCGGGGACACTGCTCCAGGAATCTGGAACATGCCCTGCCGCTGGGTGAGGAAGTGAGGTCCACCCTGTGCTGCTTAAAGAGCCTGTGCTGTTTTAACTTCTCAATATGTCACAAGTGGGTGACGACCCTATAAGCCAAAGTCACTCACTCTAGAGGGAGGTGCCCATGGTCTGAGGTAGAGGGCAAGTCCTGACACCTTGTGCCTCTCCTGTCGGGAGCCTCGGAGCAGGTAACTCAGTGCCTTCCTTCATCCAGAGAAGGGACAATGCGCCACCTACTCCACAGGCACTTGTGAGGATTAAACAGCAAGAAAGGGATGTGTAGAGGCAGCAGCACCAGGTCCACTCAGCAGCCAGGAGGAGAGGGGCCAGCCCAGGAGCTGACAACCCATAGAGACTTCTGGTCTGAAAATGTGGGCCAGGTGTGGTGGCTCATGCCTGCAATCTCAGTGCTTTGGGATGCTCAGGTAGTATCCTTGATACTTGAGCCTAGGAGTTTGAAACCAGTTTGGGCAACACAAGACCCTGACTCTACAAAAAATTTAAAAATTAGCTAGCCATGGTAGCACATGCCTGTAAATCCCAGCTACTCAGGAGGCTGAGGCAGGAGGATCGAGGAGTTCCTCGCTTGAGGCCAGGAGTTTGAGGCTGCAGTGAGCTATGACTGCTCTACTGCACTACAGTGTGGGAGGCAGGGTGAGACCCTGTCTCAGAAAAAAAAATATCAGAACCCCAATTCCCACTGGGACCTACTGAGTCAGAACCTGGTTCTAAAGACAAGCCAGGTCTGGGCACCACTATAGCAGAGTCTGTTTTAGGGCCCTTGGCCAACCCTAAGTGCCCCATCACTAATTACCCAGGGTTCTCCATGACCCATCGGGGCTCCAACTTCTGTTACGGGGACCACGGAATCCCATCTAGAGGAGCAGCCCAAATGCATGGCTCAAGTCCCAGAGCTGCCTTCTGCAGGCATCTTTGCACGCGGCCACGGAGTCTGTGCCGAGGTGCTGCCTTTGACCCGCTTCTCTGGGAATTCACTTCTTAACTACATTTCTAGAATATATTTGCTCAAAGAAAACCCCAAACATGACCAATGGGAATCACACACGGAGCAGAGCCACCTGAACCGTGGAGGCAAGTCACTCACCCTGCACAAGCCCTGATTACTCAGCTCTCAGGCAAAGTGCTTTGCCAGGAACATCTCAATAGCCCCAGACAGCTAAAGCTCTGTGACCAGGAAGCCTAGAGGCCTGGCACCAGCTGTGCTCGCTTATAGAGGAAGTGGGGAAGCCCTGGAGTTCCCATCGGCACCATCTGTGAGCACACAAGAGCATGTCAGGGCTGGCTACGGCATGGGCCTCAGAGGAGAACTGGCCCTTCTCACACCCGCATAGAGACACTGGTGGGTGGGGGACACCCCTCCCAGAGCCCTGCCAGAGTCTGCTGCAGCCAACCTTGTGGATGCAAAAATCAAAACAATTCAGGACAATACCACAGCTGCCTATTATTCTAAAAAACATCAAGACTCAAAATAAAAGTTTGCTGGCAAAGGAGTCATATGTACCTAAGGGAAACCTCCATCTACTGAAATGCATGTGAAGGATGTAGTATACAATACGAAAATTCATTTTCCAAATCACAAAATGAAAACGTATCTGCCTGACTAGTGATTTAAATTGTGACTTTAAGTAAACAGTTTATATAAAAGGCTACACAAACAGTTTTGTGCCATATGAGAAGCTGTGCAACGTCACTTGTAGTAATAAATGGAACCTGCAACTGCAGTAAGATTTCTCACCTATCAGGCCGGCAAAGGTCAAAGGCCTAGGGTGTGCCTCACATGTTCCTGCTGCCACAGACCAACAAGCATTCTCCCATATTCTTGGCAAAAACACACGTTAGTAAAAACTTCTTAGGTAGGAGCTGTTGGTATTTTAGACACAGACCCCGTTATACGTCCTCTCCCCATAGATATGTGGATCATGTGTATTCACTGCAGCAGCCATAGATTAGAGCCAAGCTGAGTGTCCATTCTTGGGAGACTGAGAGGAATATTCTGGAGTGCCAAGAAGTACAAATCCTGTATTTGCTGATCTGGAACAATTTCCAGGACGTATATTGTTCAGCAAAGAGCACAAGTTGCAGAAGAGTATACAGACACACCTTTTGTGTGTGTGGAAGATCGAAGGAAATCCATAAATATGCCCGTCTGTAATCAGAATGTTCAGGAAAGACACACAGCCCCTTGACTGCAGTGGCCATCTCTGGAGAGGTCACACTTCGGTGGCTGTGCTCGGCAGGAAGAGAAGGCAGGCTTCTCACTGGAGACAAAGTTTTGACTACTGAGTATTTTCCTCTATATATATATTGCTACCCATCAAGAACTTTAAAGAATATTTTTAATCCTGGTGAGAGACAGTGGCTCATACCTATAATCCCAGCACTTTGGGAAGCCGAGGCTGGAAGATGGCTTGAGTCCAGGAGTTCAGGACCAGCCTGGGCAACACTGCAACACCCCATCTCTCCAAAACATAGAAAAGAGCCAGGCATAGTAGCATACGCCTATAGTCCTAGCTACTCTGGAGGCTGAGGTGGGAGGGTCACTTGAGCCTAGGAGTCCGAAGCTACAGTGAGCTACGACCACCCCACTGCACTCCATCCTGGGGGACAGAGCAGGACCCTGTATTAAAAAATAAAAGGAATATTTTTAATCCCAACAAACTGCTTTGATTCAAACCAGAGCTATTTTAATTTAAAATTTTATAACTGACTTTAAAAAGAATACTTTTTTTTTTGAGACAGAGTTTTGCTCTTGTTGCCCAGGCTGGAGTGCAATGGTGTGATCTCGGCTCACTGCAACCTCCACCTCCTGGGTTCAAGCAATTCTTCTGCCTCAGTCCCCTGAGTAGCTGGGATTACAGGCACACACCACCACGCCTGTCCAGTTTTGTATTTTTAGTAGAGATGGGGTTTCACCATGTTGGCCAGGCTGGTCACAAACTCCTGACCTCAGGTGATCCACCCACCTCAGCCTCCCAAAGTGCTGGGATTACAGGTGTGAGCCACCACGCCTGGCCAAGAATACTCTTCTGACTCTCAAAAATAAATCTGTATAGAATGCAAGTCAAAAAAAAGGGATGATATGCACAGAACTTCCAGAGAAAGCTGCTAGAAGCAGGCAAGAACTTGAGGCTGTCACAGTATCCGAAAGAAGACTGAACAGAAGCCCATCCTGCCCAATCTTCTGATCTGTGAAACAAGGACAGGAAAGTCAGGAGTGGAGACTGAGTTTGCCACAGCACTTTCAATCCTTCAACAATCACTGCCTGGCACTGCTGCAGGAGGCCCAATGCACAGGTCTGCTCTAAGACCATCCCAGGGAAACGTACAGACTAAAACAAAAGAAGCCCCAGAAGTCACATTTCTCCAAATAGGAGCAGGGAGGAAGTGTATACAGATACTCCAGGTGACCTCCTCTGGATGGTAGTGTATAAAGGAACAGTCTTTTTGTTTTCCAATTTTTTTTTACTACAAAAACATTATAAAGTATAATAAAAGCAAACAAAATGAAACAAAACAAAACAAAAACCCACACAGTCTGAAAAGACAAAGCAAACATGAGAACTAGACCCAGAGATGGCACTGATGTTGCAACGACCTAAACACGAATTTATTAATATGCTAAAGCCTCTAATAAAGAAGACAGAGAGCCTGCAAGAATAGATAGGCGATGTAAGCTGAGAGGTTGAGACACTAAGAAAGAAACAAAAGGAACCGCTAGAAATCAAAAACACTGTAATAGAACTGAAGAATGCCTTTGATGGGCTCATCAATAGACTGGACACACCCAAGGAACGAATCAGAGAGCTTGAAGATACGCCAATAGAAACGTCCCCAACTGAAGCATAAAGACAAAAAGGAACAACAATGACAAAACAATATTCAAGAACTATGGGTTAATTACAAAAGGTGTAACAACATGTAATAAGAATAACAGAAGGAGAAGAAAAAGAGAAAGGAATAGAGGATATATCTGAAATAATAACAGCTGAGGATTTTCCAAAATTAATAACAGGAAGCAAACCACAGATCCAGAAAGTTCAAAAGATACCAAGCAGGATATAAACCTCCCGGCCAAAAAAATCTACACCTAGGCATATCACATTCAAACCACAAAAAAAAAAAAATCAAACACAAAAAGAATATCTTGGAACAAGTCAGGGAGGTCAGGCGCAGTGGCTCACACCTGTAATTTCAGCACTTTGGGGGGCCAAGGCAGGCAGATCACGAGGTCAGGAGCTCAAGACCAACCTTGCCAACATGGTGAAACCCCGTCTCTACTAAAAATACAAAAATTAGTTGGCCGTGGTGGCACATGCGTGTAATCCCAGCTACTTGGGAGGCTGAGGCAGGAGAATTGCCTGAACCCAGGAGGTTGCAGTGAGCTAAGATTATGCCACTGCACTCTAGACTGGGTGACAGAGCAAGACTCCACCTCGAAAAAAAAGAAAAAAGAAAAATGTGAGAGAATGGGCTAAAAACACCTTACCTACAGAGAAGCAAGGACAGAACTACGCTTGGCCTTCTCCTCAGAAATCATGCAAGCAAGAAGACTGTGGAGTAAAACATTCAAAGTGCTGAAAGAAAAAAAAAAACCAACCCACCAACCTAGAATTCTGTATCCAGCAAAATTATCCTTCAAAAGTGAAGGAGAAATAAAGTCTTTATCAGACAAACAACAATTCAGAAAATTTGTCACCAGTAAATCTGCCTTGCAAGAAATGTTAAAAGAACTTCAGAGAGAAGGAAAATGATATAGGTCAGAAACTAGAATCTGCAGAAAGAAAGGGAGAGTATTAGGGAAGTAACAAGTGAGGATAAAATAAAAACTTTTTTCTTATTCTTGATCTAGCAGACAAATTTGTTCACCATAACAACAGCAACAATGTACTTCATGACTACTTCATGACTAGAGTTTACGAGTAAGTGAGTAACAATAATATTCTAAGGCATGGGAGGGAACAATCAGGAATACTGCTTCTTGCTATACCCATAGAGTGCTAATTATTTGAAAGAGGACTTGGATTAGTCATAAATGTATTTGCGTATTTTAAAACAATCACTAAAAAAAGGTTTTTAAAAAAGCATTATTGATACGCTGAGAGGAGGAAAAAACGGAATCATAGAAAATGCTCAAAGCCAAAGAAGGCATAAAAAAGAAGACAAAAAGAAAAAACAAATAACAGGAGCAATAAACAGAAAACAGTAACAAATATGGTATATATTAATCCAACTACATAAATAACCACTTTAAATATCGATGGTCCTAAATATAACAACTAAAAAGCAGACACTGTTAGAGTGGATTAAAAGTATAAAAATAAAAATAAAACAAGGTCCAACTATGTTGTCCAACAGAAACCAACTTAAAATATAAACACACAGACAGACTAAAAGTAAAAGGATGAAACAACACTATGCCCACAAATTCAATACCCTAGACGAAAGAGACAAATTCCTCAAAAGATATACTTTGTCAAAACTCACACAAGAAGAAACAGAAATCTGACTAGGTCTATAACTATTAAAGAAATTGAATAAATAATTAATAACCTTCCAAAACATAAAGCACCAGGCTCAGATAGAACCCACTGATGAATTCCACCAACATTAAAGGGATAAATTATATCAACTTTCTACAGTCTCTTTCAGATGATAGAAGCAGAGGGAATACGTCCTTACTCATTCTGTCAGGCCAGCATTACCCTAATACCAAAACCAAACACATCGCAAGAAAAAAAAAAATTACCAATCAGTATTTCTCATGCAAAAATTCCCCCCAAAACCAATGATGTATAAAAAGAATTATTATTATTATTAGACAGTGTCTCAATCTATTGCCCAGGCTAGAGTACAGTGGTGCAATCATAGCCCACTGCAGCCTCAAACTCCTGGGCTCAAGTAATCCTCTAATCTCAGCCTCCTGAGTAACTAGGATTACTGGATTACTTGAAGCTTTCCCACTGAGATCAGGAAAAAGGCAACGATGTCCTTCTCACCACTGTTTTCCAACACTGTCGTGGAAGTTCTAGCTAATACAATAAGACAAGACCAAAAAAGAACTCCTGGACTAATAATCCATCTTCCTTCTTTCCTTTCCTTCCTTCCTTTCCTTTCCCTCTCTCCTCTCTCCTCCTCTCTCCTCTCTTTTCTCTCTCTCTCTCTCTCTCATCTCTTTCCCTCTCTCTCCATTACATGCTGCTATGGTCTGATTAATAAGCAATTATATAGCAAGGATGCAGGAATACAAGATTGATATACAAAAGTCAATTGCTTTCTTATTTATCAGAAATGAACACTTGGAATTTGAAATTTAAAACATGGTATCATTTACACTGAAAATAAAATAATTAGATATAAATATAACAAAATATGTAGATCAAAGAATTAAGTGGAGAGATATTCCATGTTCATGGATAGACTAAGTATTGTCAAGACGCCAGTTTTTCCCAATTTGATCTATACATTTAGCACAATACTAATCAATATCCCAGGCCAGTGGCTCACACCTGTAATCCTAGCACTTTGAGAGGCCGAGGTAGGCAGATCACTTGAGTGCAGGAGTTCAAGATCAGCCTGGGCAACATGGTGAAACCCTCTCCCTACCAAAAAAAATACAAAAATTAGCCAGGCATGTTGGTGCATGGCCTGTAGTCCCAGCTACTTGGGAGGCTGAGGTGGGAGGATCACTTGAGCCCAGGATGTAGAGGTTGTAGTGAGCTAAGATCGCACCACTGCCCTCCAGCCTGGGTAACAGAGCGAGACCCTGTCTCAAAACAAACAAACAAAAAACAACAACAACAACAAACCCAGCAAGTTATTTTGTGGATATTGACAAATTGATTCTGAAGTTTACACAGAGAAGCAAAGGACCCATAATAGCCAACACAATAGTGATGGAGAAAAACAAAGTCAGAGGACTGACACTCCATGACTTGGAGGCCTCCTATAAAGCTACAGTAATCAAGACAGTGTGGTGCTGGTAAAAGAATGGACTTTAATGGAACAGATTAATGGGACAGAATACAGAGCTAGAAACAGGCCCACACAAATATAGTCAACCAATCTTAGAAAAAGGAACAAAAGCAATACAATGGAGACAAGACAGTCTGATTAACAAATAGTGCTCTAATAATTAGACATCCAAATGCAATAAAAAAAGAAAACGAATCAACAAAGATCTTACTCATTTCACACAAAAAAACTTTAAATCATAAATCTAAATGTAAAATGTAAAATCATCAATCTCCTAGAAGATAACAGGAGGAAATCTAGATGGCCTTCGGTTTGGTAATAAACTTTTAGATGCAACACCAAACACACGATCCATGAAAGAAAAAATTGTTAAGTTAGACTTCATTAAAATTAAAAACTTCTGCTGTGCAAAAGACACTGTTAAGAAAGTAAAAAAGACAAGCCACAGACTGGGAGAAAATATTTTCAAAATATGTTCTGTTAAAGGACTGTTATCCAAAGTCTGCAAAGAACTCAACAATAAGAAAACAAACAACCCAGTTAAAAATTGGGCCAGATAACTAAACAAACACTTCACTAAAGAAGATATACAGATAGCAAATAAGTACATGAAAAGATGTTCCACATTATATTTCATCAGGGAAATGCAAATTAAAACAACAATGAGTTTATGAAGGCCAAAATCCAGAACACAGACGACACCAAATGCTGACAAGGATGTGAAGCAATAGGAACTCTCATTTCTGGTGGGGATGCAAAATGGTACGGCCACTATGGAAGACAGTTTGGTGGTTTCTTATAAAACTAAACAGGCTGGGCATGGTGGCGCCCAGCCTGTAATCCTAGCACTTCGGGAAGCTGAGGCAGGTGGATTGCTTGAGCTCAGGAGTTCAAGACCAGCCTAGGCAACATGGCAAAACCCGATCTCTACAAAAAATACAAAAATTAGCTGAGCATGGTGGCAGAGTCCCAGCTACTTAGGAGGCTGAAGTGGGAGGTTGGCTTGCGCCCAGGAGGTGGAGGTTGCAGTGAGCTGAGATCACGCCACTGCACTCCAGCCTAGGCGACAGAGCCAGACCTTGTGGCAAAAAAAACAAAACAAAAAACTAAACATACTCTCACCAAATGATCCAGCAATCATCATACTCCTTGGTATCTACCCAAAGGAGCTGAAAACGTGTTTACACAGAAAAACTTGCACATGGATGTTTACAGCAGCTTTATTTATAATTGCCAAAATTTGGAAGCAACCAAGATGCCCTTCAGTAGATGAATCGATAAACTGTGGTATATCCAGACAATGAAATATTATTCAGTGCTAACAAGAACTATCAGGTCATGAAAAAAACATGAAGAGTCTTAAATGTATACTACTAACTGAAAGAAGCCCATCTGAAAAGCCTATATACTGTGTGATTTCTACTACATGACATTCTGCAAAAGGCAAAGCTATGGAGACAGTAAAAAGATCAGTGGTTATCAGAGGTCTGGGGGTACTGGGAGGGATGGATAGGCAGAGCACAGAGGACTTTAGATGAAACTGTTCTGTATTACATTGCAATGACGGATACATTTTAATGGTGTCTATTACATTGTAATGGTTTGACTTTACAGTCAAAACCCACAGAAGGCCAGTCGCAGTGGCTCATGCCTGTAATCCCAGCACTTTGGGAGACTGAAGTGGGAGGACAGCTTGAGTCCAGCCATTAGAGGTTTCAGTGAGCTCTAATCACACCACTGCACTCCAGCCAGAGCAGCAGAGTAAGACCCTGTTTCAGAAAATATATAAAATAAAAACGTACAACACAAAGAGTAAATCCTAGTGTAAACTACAGACTTTGTTAATGAATATGTATCAACACTGGCTCATCAGTCATAATAAACATACTACATTAATGCAAGATGTTATGAATGCGGAAGTGGGGGGAGGAGTTATGTGGGAACTCTTGATCTTTTCACTCTGTCTTACTGAAAATCTAAAATTGTTCTACAAGACTTAAGTCTATTAAAAACAAATCACGTAGAAAAAGTTCTGTATGCATGTCTACACGCTTCCTAAAGGAAAGATCCTGGGGAAATTTGGGGTCATCAGTGGTCATGGGTGGGAATGCTAAGACATAAAGGGGAGAACTACCCAGATGGGAAAATCTCATAAAGGAAATGCTAAAGAAAGGCTCAGAATTCAAGGATTCTATCTCAGGTATTACTTAAAATAAGAATGTGCATGCAAATGGATAAGCACTAGAATGTAAGAAATTCTGGCCAGGCGCAGTGGCTCACGCCTGTAATCCCAGCACTTTGGGAGGCCGAGGCAGACGGATCATGAGGTCAGGAGATCGAGACCATCCTCGTTAACACAATGAAACCCCATCTCTACTGAAAATACAAAAAATTAGCCAGGCATGGTGGCAGGCGCCTGTAGTCCCAGCTACTTGGGAGGCTGAGGCAGGAGAATAGTGTGAACCCAGGAGGCGGAGCTTGCAGTGAGCCGAGATCGCGCTACTGCACTCCAGCCTAGGTAACAGAGCGAGACTCGGTCTCAAAAAACGAAAAATAAACAAAGAAATTCTGTTTACTGGGTAAGGAGATCACGAACCACGCTGCTACGGAATCTTAGAATCCTCTACGACTATAAAGAAGTCTCGCTCAATTTAACAGCAAGGCCTCCTGCCCCTGCCAGAGCCCATTCCTCCTCCAGGGCTCCTCGGCACCCAGGAGTGGAGCGCCAACTCACTCACTCGGTCCCCGGCCCCTGCACTATGCCACCCCTGCCCAGACCTCAGCCCCGCAGGCCTCTGCCCTACCACACATCAACCTGTCTTTCCCATCTCAGAGGGGTGTCCCCATCTCAGAATCCCCTCTGTGCCTCCCTGCGCTCCCCCGTCTGTTTCCAGAGTTAGAAGCTGGTACTCTGCCCAACTCAGCAGAGATGCTCACTTTGACAGTCCAGGAGAGGCCAGTGGGCACGCACTGCCCTCTCCTGACTCCAGCCATGGGTTGCTGGGGCCTGGACCAGGCTTCAGGCTGCGGGATCTGGAAGTGGCGAAGCAAAGCCAGCCCCAGGCCTCAGACTGAAGATGAGCATTTAAAGAGAACGCCCTGTATCAGGGCACACAGAACCCTACGGGGATGCCATGGGAGAGAGGAACGCCTCTGGGAGGAGGCGATGCTGGGGCTGGTCCTGACAGATGAATGAGGCTTCCCCAGGCAGGTAGGTGTGCAGGTGAGGGGCACCACCAGGCAAAGAAAGGTGAATGTGCACCTTGAGGTGGCCCTGGCAGTGACGTAGGGTAGCACCCAGCATGTCCTGACAGCAGGTTGAGGTCAGATCCCCCTTGAATCTGCAGATGATAGGGGTGTCCCAGGCTCCATGAGGTCTGCATTGTGGGTGAATGTTCCACAACTGGACTTAAGCAGGGAGAGGCTGGAGGCAGAGATCAGCAGCTGTGGGTCCCGAGGTGAGGGCTGGCCCAGAGGGGAATGGTGACCCCAGCAGTGTGCCCTACGGGAGTCCAGAGCCAGCATTACTTTGGGAAGCCCGCGAGCTTCTCAAAAATAACCACAACAACACAGACCATGTCTACTGCTTGTCAAAGCCTTACACTCTGTCGCCGGAAATGCCAGCCTTCCCTGCCGTAGACACCCACAGCTGAGTCGGGGTCGGGAAGGCAGTGTGCAGCCACTGGCCTCTCCTGGGCCGTCAGAGTGCCTCTGACCCTGGGGGCTTTTCTCCGACCGGGATCACAGAAAGCAAGTGTCTCGGTTGGCCTTTGTTTCTCCAGTCCACATAGCCTACTGATGCAGAGCCCAGCCCTCAGCACCAACACAGAATCCGCAAGATTCATGGCATGAACGTGATCATCCAGCCCAGCCACCTCTGAAGTCCCGGGGCCCTGAGAGGAAAGGGCAGACCTGGGCATCCACTCCATTTCTCAGCCCCCACCTCCATGCCCCTCCACCCCTGCCCCAGTCCAAGCAACTCAGCGGTTCCCTTGCTTCACAGCAGTCACCTCTGCCCTGCTGTATCCTGAGACCCCTGGATAGGGCTCCCAGCCTCAGCTCTGGGACAGCTAGAAGGTTCCATTCTTCATGCTGGCCTCACCAGACTGTCCGGAGGCTAGACCACACCTAAGTGACCCTTTGAGGGGCAACATCACAACAAATGAGCCATACAACTCGACTACAATCCTTGACCAAATAACCTTACTCCTGGAAATCTGCCCCCAAGAGTGAGCCCAGAGAATCTAAAAAGATGCTTCTGTCATTTCCCACGCACCCAGGGCTCCAGGTGGCAGAGACGTCCCCCGAGCTAGAACCCAGGCATAATCATGAGCTTGCTGGGAAAACAATATTCAAAACAGGGAACCGCACATTCACACACACTCGAAAAAAATAATCAAAGTTGATAAACAAGAACCTCTAGGAGGCCGGGCATGGTGGCTCACACCTGTAATCCCAGCACTTTGGGAGGCCGAGGTAGGTGGACTGCCAGAGCTCAGGAGTTCGAGACCAGACTGGGCAACACGGTAAAATCCCGTCTCTACTAAAGTACAAAAAATTAGCCAGGTGTGGCAGTGTGCGCCTGTAATCCCAGCTTCTCAGGAGGCTGAGACAGGAGAATCACTTGAACTCGGGAAGCGGAGGTTGCAGCGAGCTGAGATCGTGCCATTGTACTCCAGCCTGGGCAACAGAGCAAGACTCCATCTCAAATTAAAAAAAAAAAAAAAAAGAATCTCTAGGAATGAAAAATGACTTTAAAATGTAAAACTCAACAAACAATTTAAACAACAAATTACATACTTTGGCTCGATAGTTCCACCATCTTCAGGGAACTGGTGAACTGGAAGAGAGATCTGAAGAAATAACCCAGGCTGTGATACAGAGAAGCAGGTGGAGGACGGGAAAGCCCAGTTAGCAGCCACCGGGATGGAAGAAGATGGACAGGTGAAAAAGAGCTCCAGAGGGGAGGACAGATGGCCATGTGATGGTGTGGAATTGATAAAAGGCTGGCCACCCCCACCCCACCTTATCACCCCTGCGCCCCCATCCTTGGGCGTGAGCTCCCCGTGAGAAAACCTGCACGCTCACCAGGCTCCCTTCCGTTTCCACAAGCCACAAGCCTCCTCCCATTGCTTGCCACCCTCATCAGGGACCCTGGCTGCTCTGCCCCTAGAGTTCCAGGAAACTAATGAGCCACTGATTCCTCTAGGGACAGGGGTGCCTGAGCACAGCCCTCAGCACCAACAAGGAATCCACGAGATTCACAGGGGCTCTGCACACATCTTCCCAAGACCTTGCTGAGGCCCTCCCTGCACACTGAGCCGCCCCCTGGTCTTCCGTGGGACGATGGAGACACCCTTGCAGCAGTGGGCCAGCCTGGGGGTGCCAACCATCCTGCCTACCACACACTGAGCCCTCCCAAAATGCCAACCCAAAACGTTTGCTTAAGTCCACCACTGGCTAATTCCTCCTCTTTTATTTATCAAATAAAGACACTGAAGGGAATAAAAGACTAGGCCCTCTTAGGTGTGTTTTCCACCTGTCACAGCCTATTTGCAAACTCAGCACTACTGCAGTGTCTGATATTCCTTCCCTCTCAAGCCCGAACCAACCTTAACTATTTTACAAAGTTATGCTACTTACAATGTCCCTTTCTCACACAATTGCCACTGGGGGCCCTCAAGAGGCTCCCACCCTGGGCTGGGGTCCCTGGCTGTATATGTGCAGACAGCCAAACCTGGGTGGGCCCCAGCCAGTCTACGTGGTTTCAGTAGATGGTAATGCAAAGCTCTGCACACTCTTGAACACAAACAGCCAGGGGAAGTAAGGATCATTTGCCTTTTTTTTCTCCTAGGGGATGTAGGTACTCACGGGACAAAGTCATTTGTGCTAATTAATAAAAACTGCAGAAGCAAACCCTTACACTCCATAGCACATTGGAAGGCTATTCAGTTATTGCAGGAGGATTCTGTCATTCTCTGAAGTCACTCTAGACATTTATAAATCCAGAAATACAAACGTAACTGTTCCTTGAATGTGGTGGACAAACACCTGCATTAGGAGGCTCAGATCATCTACAGCAACCCCACACTGAACACACCAGATCTGGTCCAGTCTTGGAAGCTAAGCAGGATCAGGCCTGGTTAGGCTTTGCATGGGAGGCTGGCCTCCCCACAGCTCAGCAGAGCAGCAGCTCGGGGCAGGGTTGCTTCCTGCCGCAGCATGGAGCTTGTGTCACCACTTACCCAGCCCTCACACACGCCAGGGCCACCATCCCACAACCTGCAAGATGGCTGTGTCATCTGCATCTTACAGGTGAGCAGGAAGAGGCTGAGAGAGGTGAAGGGCTCACTCTGGTCACACCTGAGGTGGTGGAGCAGATCTGAATTGCAAAGCTGTCCCACACTGCAATACTGTCCCATGTTGGGCCTTTCCCCCTCAGAGCAGTGTGGCTAAGGTAATGTGGGTCCCCACAGGTAAGGACAGGCCTCGGACTGGGAGATCACAAAGCAGCAGCTCTGGACACTGCCTGTCCTGCCCTCCAGGAGCTGCCTCTTCCCCTCGGAAGAAATGTGAGGTGCCTACCACTTAGGACCAGAGCCTCCAGCAGACTGTCAGGGTGACACACACACACACACACACACACACAACACCCCACGCACCACCACACCACATACCACACACACATGCACATATGCTACAGACACACACTACACAGACCGCACACATCACACACATTCACACACATTACACACATACACACGCACGGACCACAAAGACACAAACATCACACACACACACCACCCACAAGCACAGCAGGTACCTCCTCTCACTTGGCCACGCAGGCTGCATGGAGCTGGGGGCCAGGGGAATCCCCGGGGCTGTTCCTGGGCAGCATGAGGGCCATGGACGTCCTATCTTTCTTGGCCTCAACGTCTTCATTGATAAAGACAAAGGGTTGGTCTGCACCTGGGTGGCCAGACTCAGCAAACAAAAAAGCAGGACAGCCAGTCAGGAGAGTTTCAGATCAACAGAACTGGGAGCGTGGCTGGGCATCATGTATACACCTGGCCCCACCAGCACCTCTAAATCCCTTTTGTGCTCCAGATCCCCCTTGCTGCAAGCAGCTCCCATGTGAAATGAGGCACTGGACCACATCACATCAGCCTTTGTGGTGGCATGTTATGGTCCAGAGAAGGTGAAATTCACAGGTAACCATCGAGTATCTCGGCTGAGAGGCCAGTCCCCCGTGAGCGGCTTCACCGGCACTGGTTCCTGGTTTTGAAACACTGGCATTCGGGCAGTGAGTGTGGCATGCTCTTTGGCTCGTTTTCTAAAATCACTGTTTCCAACCTCCATGCACTCCATCTCCTCGCACCACCTCTGCCACTGTCATTTGGAATTTGTCAGGAACCCCTGCCTGGATCCCAATGGAGTTCCACTTCTTGGGCTTGCTGGAGCAACAGGAGCTGGCCTCTGGGAAATGAGAGAGGAGAGGGCAGCCCACAACGTGGTTGCGGGGCAACCTCCCAGTGGGTACAGCCACCCTCCAGCCAGGCCAGTGCCACCTAATTCCTGCCCATCATTGCCCCCTGAAAATGAAGATGATGACAGCAAAAACAAACACAGCAGCAGCCCAAGGTCCGGCAGGCCTTCCTCGGAACCCACCCCAGAGAGCCCCTGCAGGTGCATGCAATAGGCCACCTGGTACTTCCCCATCTCCCTGCAGAGGGTCCCTGGGATACCACGAAAGCCACACCCATGGAGATGGACACGGGGCAGCTCGCTGAGACCTGTGCTGGACACAAGAAACAGGCTGCCAAGCAACAGAGCAATAAATGACATCATGTCTGAGAGGCACGCACGGTACAAAACAACGCTGCTTCCAAGGGCGCACACGGACATACCAGCCACGTCAAAACGTGGGGCTCAGTGGGAAGCCTGTAACGGTGTGGGCAGCAGGGACAGGCCAACAGGAAGGGAGGGGCTTACAGGACGAGGCGATGGGCTTCTTAGGGAAATGCATTCCTGTGTTAGGTGATTAAAATGAACTTTTTAAAGAAACAAGGGCCTCCATGTGAGCCCTGCCCTGCCTGCCCTGTGCTAGCAGCCTGGGATGGGGACTGAGGAATAACGATCAAAGTACAGCCTCATCCTAGCCCAGGGCCCTGTGGATGCCCCTGCTCAGTGGGGTCTGCCAGGGTGAACCCCCACCCTGACACTCACGAACAAGCTCTTGGGAGGGTGGGGGGGTGACAGACTGTCTGCACCATGCCTGCTCTTAGCAGGTGACGGGACAAGTGCGGTTCAGAGGCCAGGACTATCATGGACACAACCCGCTTCTGACTGGGGTTGGCAGCTGTTTTTTTCTCAGAACTGCCACTTATGGAAGGGTACATCCAGCCCACCCGGGCCCCAGGGACTGACTGCCCGACAGACACCCAGTGTCCCTCTGGACTGCCATCCTCTGGTAGGATGGGAGCCAAGGTCCTGGTGATGAGCACAGTGGCAGGGTTCCCGCAGCACGGCCCCATTCACTGGCTGGGAGTGAATCGCGATTAAATGCTAAGCCTGATGCTCACTTGTCAAAATAACCCGTCCACAGTGTGCTGCGTGCCTGGCTTGAGTCGGGCTTTTCCTGTCTCCCCTTAGAGGCATCTGGACTTCTCAAGCCCCACCCCTAAGGTGTCACCAGGCAGATGGCAGGCCTCCCCCTAAGGGGCCTGAGGAGCTGCAGGGGCAGGCCTGCCAGCTTCCACCCCAGCTGGGGACCATTCAGCCATAACAAAACACACTTGGCTGGCCCGTAAAGCCCACTGACAGCCAACTGAGCTGGCAGAGGAGCCCCCAACATCCCATGTTGACCTGAGGACCCCTACCCATCAGGGGGACCCCAGGGTGCCCAGAGGAGGAGAGGTGTCAGGCCAAGATGCTCTCCTGGGAAGGAGGAGGGGTTCGGAAATTTCAGGAAGATCTGAGAGGAAGGGGAGAGTTCTTTAAAAATCCCCCAGTCTTGGCTATGAGATACTTCCCAACACTGTTCCCAAAACGGAGGCTGGAAGAACCCACAAATGTAAGGGGCACGTGAAAAGGCGCTCAGCAGCAAGGTGACTGCAGTGCCACACAGGAAGGGTAGGTTCCAGCCTCACGGGGATGAGCCTCCCTCACCTCAGGACTGTACCAGGCTCCTCCCTGGCAGATCCTAAAACACTCTACCACACCTGTACCCCGAAACCCAAGCCGAGCAGCCAAGCCATAGCCATGCTATGGACCAATGTCCCACTGCCCACCCCCAATGCCGCCCCCACCCCGCTTCCTGCCCCACAGCCTGCCTGATTCCAGGGCTCTGTACTCTCACCCAGGTCAGCCCACCGTGCTCCCCTTTCCTGAAAGAAAGCGGGTGGTAAGCTACCTGCACAGTCTCCCTCCAAGCCCAGTGGCCCGAGGGTCTGCATGGTCTCTGCGGCTCAGCCTTCCACTTCTCAGAGCTAAAGGGTGCGGAGCCCCAGAAGCAAAAAGAAGCTAAGACCAAAGACCCAGAATGCCTGGCCCTCCTGCAGCCTGGCCGGATCCCATGGCCAGGCACTCCTTTTAAGATTTTTTAAAACTTGGCAGAGGCCGGGCGCAGTGGCTCACACCTGTAATCCCAGCACTTTGGGAGGCCAAGGTGGGGGGATCACAAGGTCAAGAGATCGAGACCATCCTGGTCAACATGGTGAAACCCCGTCTACTAAAAATACAAAAATTAGCTGGGCTTGGTGGCGCATGCCTGTAGTCTCAGCTACTCAGGAGGCTGAGGCAGGAGAATCACTTGAACCCGGAAGACGGAGGTCGCAGCGAGCCGAGATTGCACCACTGCACTCCAGCCTGGGCAACAGAGCGAGACTCTATCTCAAAAAAAAAAAAAACTTGGCAAAAACACTGAGGCCTGAAGGTGCAATTTGCCAGACTCTGCCCAGAGACACATGCTCAGCTGCATGCATCCACACCTTCCTGGGAAGCGAGCTCCCTAGGCACACAGGAGGCCAGAGACGATGAAGCCCTCCAGCACCACACAGCCTCTCTTCCTGCTACAAAGAGGAGTGGCGCTTGAGCCCCACCCCTCCCCTGACTGCCAGCCCTCTGAAGGTTCTGGGGGCTGGCTCTCCCACTAGCATAAACCTGGCCCACCAAGAAGCCTACCATATTCAAGAAGGGCAGGATTTTAGGGCTGAGACATCACAGCACACACCAGCTAGCCGGTGCACATGCATTTCTTCATTCATTCAAACACTCCTTCATTCCTTCAAGCATCCATGGAGCCTTGATCCCTGGTGCTGAATTTGGGCTAAATGAAAACTGCAGGGGCCCCAGGGAAGCTTCAGTCAGCTCCACTCCTCCAGCCGCCAGCCAGGTGACACGCAGCTTGCCCGCCACTGGTAGGCACAGAGAGTCCTGATAGAAACAAGGAAACCTCCTCCCAACCCACAGCTGTGCAAAGGTATCATGCTGGACTGAGGTCAGCTTCCCAGGACACTCCCCACTCCACACAGCCTGCCTCAAGTGCCCCTAGACCCAGCACACAGGAGAGGAGAAGCGAGCTTAACCAGAGAGGACAGGAGCAGTGGAGCCAGGAGGGCAGTTCACCCACGAGGACAGACCGTGGGTAAGCCAGCAACTGGGAAATGCCCCCATTCTGCTGGCAGCCACAGACATAAGAATTCAAAGACTAGTCATCAAACCTGAAAGAGTACAGTATCACCGGTGCCTGTGAGACAGGAGTAAAACTAACATTAACACAACCCTTATAAATTAGCCTGCTCAGGGAAATAGAGAAAATGGATTAACATCAGGATGCTGACTTTTTGTTTCACGAAATCCACCTCAGGAAATCCAGGTCTAGCATCCTCAGGGAAGCTCCATCAAGAGGAAGGCATCTCTGGTTATGCACATATTGAGCTGCAAACCAGCTATGCGTACACACATATGCCCAGTGGGTGCACGCACAGTCACGTTCATCCTTGTTCACGGAAGATGCGAATCTCGGTCTGTGTAAAGTGTGTCTGCACATGCAGACAGGAGCCATGAACAACGCACTGCAGACACAGCTTTGGGCCAATGAGTGGTCACACCACAAAGACAACCAGGAAATATCTTCTGTGACTCCAAATCCTAAATGTCTTCAGGATTACATTATATTTTCAGAAATTCCTTACTGTCATTCCTAAAGTAGATTCAATTGAAAGTGGCTCCTCATATTGTGGGGTCAGGTTTCCCTATTCTACCTCCAGGCGAAGAGTATCCATAAGTATGTGAGCATCCACAGGTAATCACATAGCATCCGTAAGTATCTAAGTACATATAAGTAATCATTTAGTGTCCATAATTACCCAAGTATCTGTTAGTAATAATTTGGCATCAGTAGGTACCCAAGTATGTGTAAGTAATTATTTAGTATCTGTAAATACCTGAATAGTTATAACTAATCACTTCATATCTGCATTTGGGTACCTGCAAGTAATCATTCAGCATCTCTAAGTACCCAAATATCTGTAAGTACTCCTTTACAGATAAGTACCCAAGTACCTGTTAGTGATTATTTAGCATCTATAAGTATTTAGTAGCTATAAGTATTCCTTTAGTACTTGTAAGTACTTGAGTACCTGCTGGTGATTGTTTGGCACTGTAGATACCTAAGTAACTATAAGTATTCCTTTAAAGCCTGTGCAGGAAGAATCTCCATTCTTCCAATGAAGATACATAATTCCTTCAGAATGATATCAGACTGGAGCAAAAGTAATTGCCATTAAAACTAATAGCAAAAACCGCAATTACTTTTGTACCAACCTAATAACATCTTCAGATTGGAACTTAGGCTGGTCTGTGCCCTCAGCCTGTGTGGGCTAAGGCTGGCGTAAACTGGGCTCTCCCCAGCAGTCCCATCTTCCATCAAATCCCCATGTACCTTGCAACCCACATGCTTTAGGCACAAGGTCTCAATGCGCTCTCCCACTCATGCCGTCACTGGGAGCAGTGACTGGGAGCTTAGCTGCCAATCATCAGGAGGGCAGTGCCAGAGGAAGCTCAGTTCATGTAGCCTGTGGAGTCCTCTGCAGGTGTCCATAAGCTGGGATCCCCACTTGCAGTAGACACTTGGGGTGAGGAAGTACACCTGATGACAGCTGCGAGACAGCCCTGCTGCTCTGGGAAGTGGTGGCTGCTCCTGGTGCCACGGGAGGCCCATCCCTGACCCAAGAGTCCGGAACACATCAGCCTGAAGAGGTTGGGAACAGGAGCCTCCCGAACCTGGAATGTTCCCAAAGCAGCGGAGGGGCTGACTGGGCCTTTTCAACTGAAAACTCTACGTGCAGCCTCGAGGTCAATGGCCTGTCCAGCCACAGGGACCCTCGGGCGGCTCTGGCCATCAGAGGCAGATAGGCTACAGACCAAGCTAATGTGCATTAATGGGAGGGGTCCCACGAGAAGAGGGGGTGTGCTGGAAGGGCAGAGACACCTCACCCACTACAGCCTTCAGGGAGGCCTGAGGCAAACTGCTATGCAGCAGGAAGAGCTACCCCAGCCCCAGTGTCTATAAAACCCACAGCCCGGCCGGGCGCGGTGGCTCAAGCCTGTAATCCCAGCACTTTGGGAGCCGAAGAGATCACAAGGTCAGGAGATCGAGACCCAGTGTCTATAAAAACCCACAGCCCATAAAACTCTGAGGCAGGCGAAAAACAGGAGGCCAGTGCAATCGCGCCACCTGCACTCCAGCCTGGGCAACAGCGTGAGACTCCATCTCAAAAAAAAAAAAAAAAAAAAAAACCCTGATCTGTCTTATTTCCTGATGTCTTATTTCCTTGTTTATATCTGATTATAAAAGTATTCTGCTCTTGGAAAACAAGTTGGAAAGTATAGAAAAGTACAAAAGTGGGAGGAAAAAATAATCTTAACGTTTAACATGTTAGCATATTTCCTCCTAGACCATCTTCTATTTTAATTGGTTGACACCAGCCATCACATTGTGTGTGCAGTGTTTCATTTAATATCATCATAAACATATCCCCATAGCATTAAAGCCTTGCTGTAAACATCACGGCTGATGACTGCATAATTTCCGATTATGTGAGGACGTTGTCATTTGCCTAATCATCCCAACTCTATCATTCAACAGTGTAGAACTCTTGATAAACTAAACGAACATCCAAAATATTCATTATTTATATACTTTTAAGTTTGTTATGGAGGATTTTTAACAGATATTACAGATAAAGGGCATGGTCTCTTTAAAAATCTGAAGCAGGTTTTGGAGCTTACTCCAGTGGTTTCTAAGGAAACCAATTGTATGCAGATGTAGAGCAAATATCTCCTTTGGGAAATTCTGGGAATTACAGCCTTCTATCTGGATAAAAGCCTCAGGGACACAAGACAAATTTGACCAGAGAGCAAATGTAGTCCGAGGTCATATTAACAGAAATAGGAACTCTAAACTAAGGGAGGTGAGGCCCCTGTCCTTAGCCCCCACCATACCCTGGAGGGTAATGACCTGGCAGGTGCCTTGGGTCCAGGGGGTGCAGCCCTCAGGGGTCAGCTTTGGAATAGAAAATGGAAGTGAAGGAGGCCCTCCCAACAACTCCAGGGAAGGGGGTGCTGCCATGTCCCATCCTGCTGGAACAGGAATAGTCTAGCATCTCTTCTTAGCACCCCCCCTTTTTTTTGGCATAAAGGACAAGAAAAGTAAAGATTAGGATATGGAAACCTGGATGGCCATCAGCAGCTTGAGGCCCTCCCTCCAAGGACCTCTGGATGTGCCCTGCCCTAGACCCCTTGAGGGTACGGCTGCAGGGCCTGGGGCCTGGAGCAGGACAGAGCTGTCGTCCTCCAGCTGGAGAGGGAGTCGGGGGCTATGAGGCTGGGATGGTACCAGCTAGGGCCTCTCTAGCAATACTTTTAACAACAGCCAGGTGGACCGTGAGCCGAGGTGCAAGGCCACTGGCTGGTACTTGGCCCCCTCTGTCTGCAGCTCCTGAGCCACTCGGAACATCAGTGTTCACATCTATAAAACGGGGATACGACCTGGCTCACAGGATGAACTGAACTGCAGGTGGCAGACGCCAGCTGAGATACCCCAGCTACACCTCTGGTCACTGGCACCAACAGAAGACAGAACGGACAGCAGCACGCTTTGGCTTGGGAAAGAGCCTCTGAACACTGGGCGACAGAGACTCACCAAGCAACCACAAGCATTAGGTCTTGTCCCTAAGCTCCACCCAGCAGGTGGGATATTCCAGGAACCGCCATGAAACATTCTCTTATCAGGCAATCGGTAAAAATTACAGGTTGCCAAGTGTTGCTAGGGGAACTTCACCAATAACCCATGGCTTAAATCACTAGGCAAGGGATGCAGATACTTTTAAACAGCTTAGTGATGGGGCAATGATGCTGCGCTCCCCAAATGAGTAAACAAGGGGCCAGCCCTGAGTGTGGTGTCTGCCTGGGATCACTCCACTGCTCCCACAGTGGGGACCAGCAGCCCCCACAGAGGCAACTATCTTCCCAGGGATCCCCCAGGAGTTTGAGAAAAAGACCCTGAGATCCCAGCAGGCCAGGAACAGCAGTGTGGCCCCAGTGAAAAAAGGCTCCTGAGAGGTGCACACTGAGAGTCCCTGGCCTTGCCGCCCATCACAAGATGGCAAGACTGGGGACCTCCAAGAATGGGAACCAAAGTGTCCCTGGTGAAGGAAGAATTACAATGACCTCTGAGTAAAGAGTGAAATGCACAAACACCAGTGCAGGCAGGAAGCAGAGTAGGCGCTGAGCAGCTGGGGAAGGAGCTGGCTCTCCCAGCAATGCCCTCAGGCAGGTATGTATTCACAGCCCAGAGCCTCAAAGCCTCTGCAGGTGAGGAGCCAGACTAGGAGCAGGCCACACAGCTAGGTCCCTAAGCAATGGCCAGGCATCCAGGGGTGAGGTCCCTGTGGGGCACTAGGCTCTTGACAGACGCTGTCTCAGGCTTCTTCCTCTGACTCCCTTGCCAGGGAAGCGGTGACAAAGCTTGTCATTCATCAAGGCCAGAAGCAGAGGGGACCCCTGCACTCAGACATGTAGGCCAGGACACTCCACCCACGAGGACCCTGCCCAGGGTCTGGGGTCTCCCTAGGATCGAAGCTGAATTCTGTTACAGAGATTTCATTCAGAGAAAAAATGCAGTGTAAGGGAAAGAACAGGCCAAGGAAGGAAGCAGGGACTCTGGTCCTCACCCTGCCCCTAACTCACTATATAGCCTCAGTTTCCCACTTGTGAAAAGAGGGGCTTGCTCCCTGAGACGCCCCCAGCCCGCATGTCCTCTCACATGGTCACAGAGGCAGGCGCCCGTGCAGCAAGGCCACTGTACAGCCTGCTCCTGAATGGGTGCCTAGCCCAATCCCAAACTGTTCTACGAGAGTTGGCTTTTAACAGAGGTGAGTTCAGAAGACCAATTTCATTACCGTCTTCCTTTCCAAACGATAGTTTAAAATGTAATAAAATAATACACATTTGGGATCTAGAAGAAACTATGATCAGGAAAAAGCATCTGTGGCCATAAATGGTTATCACAGACACAGTCAGGGCCAGACAAATGTCAGTGGGGCAGGGGTGCTCGGGACCCTGAGTCCCAGCAGACTGTGAGTGAGCATGGGTCACAGGAGCCACGGCTGCTGGCCCCCATGACAGGGCCTCACCCACCACCTGTCTGCTGAGTGATGCCGGATCCCTTGGAGGGTCACAGCAGTCTGCCACCTAACCAGGCCAAGTATGGCCCCGGAGCTGTCGGGATGTCCTCACTCAGGTTGGGGAGCCACCCAGAGGTGTGTGAGGGCGTCTGGGGAGAAGTGGCCCCTCAAAGGAACACAAGTCATAAAGGGATATTCAAATCTCAGCAGTGCTGCTCAGGTGTGCCAGGGTCACAAGACAAAGGGGAGTCAGAAGACACCACTGCAACCAGAGGGGCTGAGGAGACCTGAGGACCAGCCCATGGCCTCCGGGGTGGTCCCAGCTGGGGAAGGATGCTGCAGGGAGGACCGCGGCCCCAGCAAGCCTGCAGCCTCCTTGGTGGGAATGGACACTGGCTCCTGCCACAGAGATGTAAGATGTGCACATTCAGGAACACTGGCCGGGGTATGTGGACATGCTTGGTACCATGTTTGCAACTTCTCTGTAAATCTAAAATAATTCTAAAATTAAAAGTTTATGGGGAAAATAAAGCAAATGAGGCTTGGCCTCACAACAAGAGTCAAACAAAGAGGAGTATTTAGGAAACAGACTGAGCATCCAGCAAGCACCTGCCCTGGAGGTCTGTGGGGCTACACCAGCTCTGGGTCAGGAATGGTAGAGAGAGGAAGGGCCTGTTCCCAGCCTATCAAAGTGGGGCACCCTTCTCATGTCTGACTTCTCAGGGAAAACCTGCTTTTCTGTTTTCATTAAAAAGTACCAGGGCTACCGACACAACTCTACAACTCTAGGGAGGAAAGGATTGAAAAGACAGTGAACTCAATAATTAGGTAACTGCACATTAAACTATAGTGAGCTACTCTTTTTCACCTTTCAGGTTGAATTGACAAAGATCAAAAGCTCAGAAAATGTGTTGCCCAGTGTGTAGAGAAATCGGTACAACCAATCTGACGATTTCAATCTGAAATGCTGTATCCTTCAGCCCAGCAACTTTACTTATTGGAATATATCCAGCAGATATACATGCATACATGCACAAAAACATACAGACCAGGATAGCCAGGGAGCAACACCACAGTGGCCTTGGTTGAGAAAAGAGCTACATGCCAACCAGGGGAAGCAGGAAGTGCAGGAGGAGTATGTTTGCTGCAGTCCCAGCGGTCGAGAGTGAGGACCCAGGGTCACTGCAGAACCACATTCATAGCGCACTGCTGTCTGTGTGAGGAGAGGGAAAAGGGGTGGCTGTGGAAACACGAGACATCTCTGGAGCTGGAAGGGAGTCAGTTCCAGAGAGAAGAGCGGGGAGACGGGGAGAGGCACGCATTCCACTGCATTTCTTTCGAATTCTCACTCTTTTTAAAACTTTTCTTACCACGTGCTAATGTTCTGTTTGCAAAATAAATTCAATCAAAAAATTTCAAATGAGTAAATGCAGCTGACGCCTTACCAAAAATAAATAAATGTAAGAAAAGACAGGCGGGTCACTGAGTTTCATTTCCAAGTGATAAAGACACGATGCATTCAGCAGAAGGTTAGTCATTTCTTGCCCCCAACTGGGCATAACGGTGTCCCCCAGGAGACAGCTGGCAATTTCTGCAGACACTCTGGGTTGTCACAAACGTGGGCGGGGGGCAGGCATCAAGATGCTCCCGGCATCTGCTGGGTGCAGACCAGGACTCAGCATCTACAGTGCACGGAAAGCCCCTACACGAAGAATTCTCCAGCCCAGACGTCAGCGGTGCAGAGGCTGAGAAACCCTGCCCACCATACCCACAGTTTCCCCACACAGCGTCTGCTGTGGGGCCAGTTTCAATTATTAGAAAGGTTTCCCTCAAACTGAACCCAAATCTGCCTACTTATAAAGCTTCCTGCTCCAAACTTTCACTGAGCACTTGGTTCCTTCCCAGCACTGTTGCTGGGACAGCTGCTTTGCATAAGGAACAAGGGAAAGACACATATCAGGACATGACTAAGCCTCAGAGTCCCTGGACCTTGAGGGCCCTGGGAAAGCAGCTTCGCCTTCCTGCTGCCTCCAAGGTCCCTCTTCTTCACTTGGTGGGGTGAAGGATGGCCCTTCCAGTAGCCAGGGGGGCTTCCCTCAACATAAATACCATCAGGTCACTCCTGGCATTGCCTTCAGGGCCAGGAACAGAGACTTCACAGGGTGTTTTTGTTTGTTTTTGAGACAGAGTCTTGCTCTGTTGCCCGGGCTGGAGTGCAGCGGCACAGTTTCGGCTCACTGCAATCTCCGTCTTCCAGGTTCAAGTGATTCTCCTGTCTCAGCCTCCGGAGCAGCTGGGATTACAGGCACCCACCACAACGCCCAGCTAATTTTTTGTATTTTTAGTAGAGACGGAGTTTCACCAGGTTGGCCAGGCTGGTCTCGAACTCCTGACCTCGTGATCCGCCCACCTCATCCTCCAAAGTGCTGGGATTACAGGTGTGAGCCACCGGGCCCAGCCCATAGAGTGTTTTTTTAGGAGGCAGGGAGTGAGGGGACAGTGGGGAGGGCGGCTTCAGTAAGGCTGGGCTCATCCTCTGAGTCCCACGGACTCGGGCCTCTCAGGTACAGGCTCCCTCCAGATCTATGCCCTCCGACCTCCAAAGGGAGTTCTCATTGCTGGCTTAACTTTGAGAAGGGCTGTGTCTGCCCTGAGGAATCATTTCTCATAGCCCCCAGGCTAGAACGGCCCTCTCACCCTAGCTGACTCCAGAGCTCACCTGGAGCTGCTCCCTTCTACCCCACAGTCCCATGGTCCCCAACACAACGCCACCAGGCAGGAAGACGGAACCGTCTTTATCCAGATGTACACCTGCGACAGGAAGTGACCTGCCTGCCGAGGGCCACACAGTGCAGGGCACAGGTCCTCCCTCCAGAGCATGTGGTCAGGCGCTGAGATAAACAGGTCCGCAGAGCCGTGGTTCTGCCCCCAGTTGCTGCTCAGCAACAGGGAGAGAGGTGCAGTGGCCGCCCAGACCCGCAGACACACGACTGTCCAGGCACCCAGCCCACTGTCATGGGGGCCTCCAGGGAGGTGACCGTGTGCTGCTTCTTCACCTGCCCACCCCGCCATGCAGCCACCTCCTTCACCAGGATCCAAGTCACATGTCTACACAGCGGGCAGGTGGCAAGACGGCCAATGGCAGGGTCAAGGGCTACCCAGCAGACAGGGGGCCCACGCTGCTGGAGAGGGGACCGGTCAGTGAAGCCAATGGGTGGCTCCAGGGACAGATGGGCCCTAGGTGGACCAGAGGGCTGGCTACACAAACACAGCCTGGGATCACAAGAGTCACATAACAAACACTGTCCCATGAGAACCTCCAGACCAAATAGCAGCTAGTGTTTCCACCCTCCAACTGGCACTGGGGGAGCTCGGGCAGAAGCAGTGGCTGACAGGCAGGGTGGTAGGGTGAGACACCCTACTGTCCAGCCCTCCCACCCCTCAGAGCTCCTCCATCCCTCACCCAGACCTCCCATCCCCCTCAGAGCTCCTCCATCCCTCACCGGGGATCCTCCATCCCTCACCTGGGGCTCCTGTGTCATCCCTCACCCGGGGCTCCTCCACCATCCCTCACCCGGGGATCCTCCATCCCTCACCTGGGGCTCCTGTGTCATCCCTCACCCAGGGCTCCTCCATCATCCCTCACCAGGACTCCTCCACCATCCCTCACCCAGGACTCCTCTGGGACTCTTCCATCATCACCTGGGGCTCCCTCTGCCGACTCCTCCACCATCCCTCACCCAGGACTCCTCTACCTCCTCCATCCTCCATCATCCCTCACCTAGGGCTCCTCCATCATCCCTCTCCTGGGGCTCCATCATCCCTCACCTGAGGCTCCTCCCATCCCTCACCCAGCACTCCTCCCATCCCTCTCCTGGGGCTCCTCCATCATCCCTCACCCAGGGCTCCTTCACCATCCCTCACCCAGGACTCCTCCACCCACCATCTGGAGCTCCTCCATCATCCCTCACCCAGGGCTCCTCCACCCATCACCTGGAGCTCCTCTGCCGTTCCTCACCCGGGGATCCTCCATCCCTCACCTGGGGCTCCCGCATCGTCCCTCACCTGGGACTCTTCCATCATCCCTCACCCGGGGCTCCTCCATCATCCCTCACCCGGGGCTCCATCATCCCTCACCCAGCACTCCTCCATCATCCCTCACCTAGGGCTCCTCCATCATCCCTCTCCTGGGGCTCCTCCATCATCCCTCACCTGGGGCTCCTCCACCATCCCTCACCCAGGACTCCTCTACCTATCACCTGGGGCTCCTCTACCCCCTCACCTGGGGCTCCTCCATCATCCCTCACCTAGGGCTCCTCCATCATCCCTCTCCATCATCCCTGGGGCTCCTCCATCGTTTCTCACCAGGGGCTCCTCCACCACCCCTCACCCTCCACCATGGGACCCTCACCTGGGGCTCCTCCATCCATTACCTGGGACTCCTCCGTCATCCCTCACCCAGGGCTCCTCCATCATCCCTCACCCGGGGCTCCTCCGTCATCCCTCACTCAGAACTCCTCCATCCCTCACCCAGGGCTCCTCCATCATCCCTCACCCAAGGCTCCTCCATCATCCCTCACCCAGGGCTCCCACATAGTCCCTCACCCGGGGCTCCTCTATCCCCCTCACCCGGGGCTCCTCTATCCCTCACCCAGGGCTCCTCCATCATCCCTCATCCAGGGCTCCTCCATCCCTCAACCAGGGCTCCTCCATCCCTCACCCAGGGCTCCTCCATCATCCCTCACCTGGGATTCCTCTGTCCCTCACCTGAGGCTCCTCCGTCCCTCACCCAGGGCTCTGCCAGCCCCTAACTAGTCTCTGACCTCTCTCCATCTTGCCCTATACTCCACGCCTCCCACAGAACTCTGAGAGAACTTTATAGACTGCAAACTAAAGAAAGTTGTGCCTTGTCCTCATCTTCCTGCACTGGGGCGAAAATGTAACTCCCACCCATGGCTAACAGGTCAAGGTGCCTCCCTAACCATATCTCCCCTCATTTGGGGGCCAGCCACATGCTGCCCCTCACCCCACACAGGGCAGTCTACTGTCACCCCAATCTGCTCTGGCACAGACTTGTAGGTGGCTGGTGATGAGGGCCACGCCACCCCAACCCTGTCCCCCGGCACTAGCTGCAGGGGCCATGCGGTCTTCCTCACTGCTGCCCGTGCCTACAACAGAGCCTGGCCCCCCACGGTGCTCAGGAAACGTCACCAGCTAGACGGACAGACTGATGGACATGCTCACTGATGAACAATGAGCCAAGCCCAGTCATGGCAAACCTCTTGACTCCTGGCGCAGCTCATGCTGGATGCCCGGGCCCTTTTGAGACTCAGGATTCCTCATGTGTGACATGCAGAGTGACCAAGCATAGCCAGGAGTGGCACAAAAGCCTCACAGACTGTTCCCATCCAGCCTGCACTTTGGCTGGCATGGGAGGAGTGGGGGCTGTTGGCCGGCTGCTGGCCCTCCCCCAGCTGGCTTCTCCTAAGTAGCCCCTCCATCCAAAGCCCACCAGGGGAGCTGCTGCAAGGAACAGGGTGGCATCCAGAAGTGCCTAGTGCTGGGTACAAACAGTGGAGGAAACCTCTCCCTGCCTGGCTGCTGCTGCACGCCTCTGCCACGTGCTGCTGGGCAGTGGTCGCCACAGTGCCTCCCACTCCCAGGGAGAGATTCCACAAGCACCAAGGGCAACTAATCCTCATGTCTGGCTGACTCCAGCCAGAGAAGGTTTAGTGAGACTCCTCCCTGCTTCCGACTTGAGCCTGTGTGTGCTGATTCATGCAAGGCCACGGGGTCCTTCCCTCTCCCCTGGGTTCAGTGAGCCCTCCCGAAGCCTCACCTCACCCCTTCTCCAGGCAATGCGCAGAAGACTAGCTAAGGCCGCGGTTTCTATACTGCTCCAGGACACCACGTGTCTTAGGACCCCAGGCCCCAGTCTCTCCTTCAGGGAAATGGGCCTGAACCCCTAAATCAGTCTGTACCATTGCTCCAGCAAAAGCAGGTCAGCCTAGGAGGCTGGTGAGGTGGGACCTGGCAGGGAAGGGCCTCGTGCTCCACTTGACGTTGCCTTCCCACCAGGCCGAGTGTTCCTGGGAAGTGCTTCCTGACTACTCTTTCCACGGCCCAAGCTTTCCCTGAGATTCATACACAGAATATGCCTTGACGGGGTTTTATAAGGGGAAGGGTAAAATAAGGGACAAAATCACAAAGTTACAATAAGATCTTAGTGATCTGGAATTGTGGGGTGAAGGTGCTGGGGTCAGGGTTCAACGCCTGAGTCTGGCAGCCCCAGGGGTGGGTGTATCAGTCCCCAGGTCAGATCCTGGTCCCAAAGCACTCTCCAAGGCCAGTCAGATCCTCATGTTTATCCAATACTGTGGCCTTGTGCCCAACCCATGGCATGTCAGGAACAAGAATGAACAAGGGCTTTACACATGCACTCCACCTGAGCAGAACCATCCACTCGATGCATGGAGACCAATGAGGCCACGTGCTGCTCACACAGAGCGGCTGGCACTGCTCCATAACTGTGCTTGCTGTCCCTACTCTAGCAATCCAGAACCCTGGCCTTGCTCCACAAAAGCATCCTCAGCAGAGAAGCAGGTAGCCAAAAAGACAGCCCCTGGGGAGGATGGTGGTCAGGGAAAGGAGATGGAGACCCATATACAACATGAGAGAAGTCTTACACATGTATGGAAAATGCCTAGTTCAACATCTGACTTACGGTTAAAAAAGAAGATAGCAACCCTCCTTCGCAAGTATGTAGGCATGCACTGGGGCACACAGCAGCACATGCACGAACACGGAGAGCTTGCCAGGGGTGGGCAGCACTCTGCACGTGTACAGTTCTGGAAATTCGGTCACCACACATTAAAAGGTGATTACAAAAAAAGGATAAAAGTACCATCAATGAACAATCTGAAAAAGAAGTTAAGAAAATAATACCATTTACCATAGCATCCAAAAGAATAAAACATCTAGGAATAAATGTAACTGAGGAGGTGAAAGACTCATAAACCAAAAACTATAAAACACTGGTGAAAGAAACTAAAGAAAACACAAATAAGTGAAGAGGTATCCCATGTTCATGGATCAAAAGACTTAATATTATTAAGATGACAAAGCAATCTACAGGCTGAACACAATCCCTATCAAAATTCCAACAGCCTTTTTATGCAGAAACGGAAAAGCCAATCTTCAAACTCATATGGAATGTAAGGAGCCCAAAATAGACAAAACAACAGTGAAAAAGAATATAAAATCAGAGGACTCATACTTTCTGCTTTCAAAACTTAATACAACTTTGCAGTAATCAAAGCAGTGTGGTACTGGCATAAGGAGACACATATAGACCAATGGAATAGAACTGAGAGTCCAGAAATAAACCCCTGTGTATGTGGTCAAAAGATTTTTGGCCAGGGTGCCAAGATCATTCAACGGAGAAAGAACAGTCATCAACAAATGATGCTGAGACAACTGGATATCCAGCTTCCAAAGAATAAAGTTGGACTCCTACCTTCCATCATTACAAAAATAAACAGAAGATGGATCAAAAACCTAAGATAAGAGCCAAAACTATAAAACTCTTAAAGGAAATCATGGAAGTAAACCTGTACAACCTTGGATCTGGCAAAGAAATCTTAGAAATGGCACCAAAAGCATAACAAACAAAAGAAAAAAGAGCTAAACTAGACTTTATCAAAGTTAAAAACTTTCGTGCATCAGTAGTCATTATCAAGAAAGTGAAATGACAACCCACAGAATGGAAAAATGTATTTGCAAATCATGTATCTGATAAGGATACTGTATTTAGGCCGGGCGCAGTAGCTCATGCCTGTAATCCCAGCACTTTGGGAGGCCAAGGCGGGTGGGTCACCTGAGGTCAAGAGTTTGAGACCAGCCTGACCTACATGGAGAAACTCCGTCACTACTAAAAATACAAAATTAGCTGGGTGTGGTGGCGCACGCCTGTAATCCCAGCTACTCGGGAGGCTGAGGCAGGAGAATCACTTGAACCCGGGAGGCAGAGGTTGCGGTGAGCTGAGATCACGCCATTGCACTCCAGCCTGGGCAACAAGAGAAAAACTCCATCTCAAAAAAAAAAAAAAAAAAAGATACAGTATCTAGACTATATAAAGAACTCTAACACTTCAGCAATAAAAAGACAAGCAATCCAATGTAAAAGTGGGCAAAGTCCTTGAGTAGACATTTGTACAAAGAAGATATACGAATGGCTAACAAGCATGTGAAAGCTGTTCAACATCACTGGTCAGCAGAGAAATGCTAGTCAAAAACATAAAGAAATCCCCACTTTATACCCACTAGGATAGCTTTAATTAAAAAAAAAAAAAAATAGGAAAACAAGTGTCGGCGAGGATGTGGAGAAATTGGAATGTTGCTGAGGAGAATTTAAAATAATGCAGCTCCTGTGTAAAACAGTTTGCTGGTTACCCAAAAAGTTAAACATAGAATTACCATATGATCCAGCAATTCCATTCCCAAGTATATATCCAAAAGAACTGAAAACAGGTGTTCAAACAAATATTTATACACAAATGTTTATAGCAGCGCTATTTACAACAGCCATAGGCGGAAACAACCCAAATGCCCATACACTGATGAATGGATAAACTGTGGTCTGTCCACACAATGGAATATTATTCAGCCATAAAAATCAACGAAACACGGACACATGATACAATGTAGATGAACCTCAAAAACATTGTGCTAAGTGAAAGAAGTCAGACACAAAAGGTTACATATTGTATGACTCTATATGAAATAGTAAATATCCAGAATAGACACACCTATCCAGACAGAAAGCAGATTGCTAGCTGTCAGGGGCTAGTGGCTGTCAGGGGCTAGTGGGTGTCAGGGGCTAGTGGCTGTCAGGGGCTGGTGGGTGTCAGGGGCTAGTGGCTGTCAGGGGCTAGTGGGAGAAAGAAAGGGCAGTGACTACTTACTGGCCACTGGTTTACTTTAGGAGTGAGGAAGATGTTTTGGAACAAATAAAGGTGGTGGTTGTTCAACACTATGAAGACACTAAATGCCACTCAACTTCACACTTTCAAACGGTTAATTTTATGTTACATGAATTTCACCTTAATTTTTAAAAAAGGTAGAAGGCTCGTTTCCCTATATGCACATTTCTAGCTAAATATTTTCAGTAAAAGCAAACATTCTGGTGATTAAGATGAGGCTCACGCCAAATTGCTTCCTTCAAGACACGCCTCCCTCGGAGAGCTTTGATAGACAGGGACAGATATCACAAAGATTTTTCAGTTCCTATGCTTTGAGATCCAAACCACTGGCTAGAATTCTAAATATGCTCATATGTTTTTCTGTGAGTGACCCAGCACTATGGTGGTGGGGGGTCCGGGAGAAAAGTAAATAGGTCCTGCACCCTGAAGCATAGAAGCCAAGTCCCATTCTGGACCCCCAGAGCTAGGGCCACATATCTGCCATGGAACCAAAAAGCTGAGAATCAAGGTTGGCAGAAGATAGGGGACAGAGAAGGAGAGATGCAGAGAGGAAGGCACTACAGCGAGAGACCCTGAGAGACACTGGGCATATTCAGACCCAGAAGGGAGCTGCTGTTGTCAGCTGCTTGGACAAGGAAGCACCTCCCATCCCCTAGCTCAGTATGTGGCCTTCCTCTGTGACTACATTTCCGTCCGTGTTACCCTGCCGAAACCATGGACACGAGCAGTTATCAGCCCCTGTATTTGCTCAGGCCCTTGAGCCAGAATAACCTAAGCCAGGTACCACATCCTCACCTGCACCCCCTGGGAGGTGAGTGTGTCCACCTGCTGCAGCTCAGAGTGCACCTGATGAAGCCAGAGACCTGCGTGTGACAGAGGCCCTGGCTGCTGCTGTGTCCATGCTGGGAATGGAGGTGACAGGGTGACCCACACTATCTGCCCCTCACAGTCGACATGTGAACCAAACATGATGAATGAAAAACCCCTATGGCATTAAACCCCAACTGAACGTTAGCTTCTGCAGCACAATCAGGCCTGTGTTATTTAAAAAACCAAGAGATGGACTTTGTTTTACCCACACCCTAAATTTCAAAAGTGAGATTTTCCCAGATAACTGCAACATGGAACACTATTTTCCAGCCCACACTTGCTCCCACCAGAAAAACTCACTCTTTTAGAGGACCTGGCATATTTCGAGGTACTATCGGGATGGCCAAAAAACAGGGTGGCCAGGGGTGGCAGGGTCTGCCCAAACCTCTGCCCAGATTTTAGGGCATCTGTGGCCACACTGCACCCAAGCAGCCCCAAACAAACGTGGGCTGCAGTCCAGAGGTTCACACCAAGCACACTTCCAGCCAAATATTAACTATATTTAAAACCAGCAAACATTCTGACAATTAAGATGAAGTTCCTTGCTTCCTTCAAGACACACCCCCTTTGGAAAGCGCTGACAGACAGGGCTGTCTACTTTCCCCTCTAGAAGCTGGCCTGACATTCTTCCCACCTCCTCCAGAACTCTAAAAACTCACACAGGGGGAGAATTTCTTGTTGTAAAATGATTAATCATCATTCCTAAACACTTCACAACAACATCTCCATGAGGAGAACCCCTTCCCCCAGTACTCCCCAGCATTTGAGGTTCTAGGATTTAACTGTCAGTTCTGATCACCCAGATTTGACCCATGGCAGGACCTCCTTCCCTCTCACACACACACTCCACTGGCCAACAACAGAGCTGGCCTGCAGGGCACAGCCACAGCCCCAGGCGGTGTTCGCAGGTAGCCCCTGGACATGGCTCTGCCCCAAGGAGCTTAAGGCTGGGTGGGCACAATGAGAGCCCAGAAAGGCCAACTCCATCCCTAGGGAGATGGACATAGAGACAGTGCCCTGAGGAGGAGGGCAGACTGAGCCCAGACAGACAGACAGACACACAGGAATTGGAGGGAGCCATGTCACGCAAGTCTTGTCCACTCCACTTTCTGAGCACTTCCAGAATGTGACCCTTCTCCTGACCCCAGTCCCCACTCGCCACCCCCTGGGTACACATGCAGGGCTTCCTCACTGGCTCCCTGCCCCTAACTTCCTCCCGACCTGTCCCCACAGCAACACCCTGTCAAAACCTCAGTCCACTCCTGCCCCTCCTCTGCTGAGACACTCCCCCTCCAGGGTGGCTGCCACCATTCTCAGAGGAGCTGAGCTAACCTCGGTGAGGGCCCTGGCTAACCCCTGGGCCCTCACAGCCAGCTCTGAACTCCGTACAGAATACATGCCCAACAAATATTTACTGAGGTATGAATGAAATGTCTGTCACTTAAGTGACCTGAACAGCTTTCAATTTCTCTCAAGTCAGTTTTACTGATTATACCTCCAAAACCCCTTCCAGTGCAACAGAACAAGCAGTGGAAAGAGGGCCAGAAAGCTACGGGTGAAGGATGCTTAAAACTTTAACAGAAGCATTCCTGCTTCCCAGATTGAAATCATTCAAAGTAAGCTGGTGACAAAGTGAGATGCCAGGTCATCTACCTTACGGCTGCAGGCAGGGGTGGAGGGCATGGGGTCTGGTCTCCATCCTCCAGTTAGAAGACACGGGCATAAGGGACCACAGTGTGTGGCCCAAGTGGCTTTGTGCAAGAGTGAGATCCCTAAGAGGAGAGGACAGGTCCTCCTCAGTGCCTGTGCAGAGCCACACATCCCCACCAAACGAGGCAGACAAGACACCTCCGAAGGCAACAGGCCTCCAGCTGTCTCCTGCCAGGTCCTGCCACAAAAATCCATCCCTCCCAGGTCAAATTCTGTGACAGCACCCCAGTCGGTGCCAGTGAAGAAAGGCTGGGCTGACGAGGATCCCTACCCCAGGAGTGATGAGTCACGGTCAAGATGGGGCTGGAGGAAGAATCTTGCGAGAACTTGGTGAAGGGACAGCTCAGGTATGGCACACACATCCCAAGGACAGTGGGGAGCCTGAAAGGAGGGCCTGTTTCCCCGACCTCCACTCCACACTGCCTCTCCAGTGAATGGAGGATGCATGACCCCAAGGATAGAACACAATTCTCCCTCCCCATGGTGAACATTCTTCCCAACCCAGGCCAGCGGGGCAGCCCCACCCACCACGGCAAGAACACTGGGAGGGGTGCTCAGAGTCCCTGAGTAGGAAAACTCACCTTAGAAGCAAGCTCTGGCCCCACAAATGGCCAAAGGTCTATCCCAAACAAGTTCTCGGCTGCCGCCAAAGCTGCCAAGAGCAAAGACGCAGCCACTGTGAGTGTGGGTGACGACTTAGAGACCCTCTGCAATTCTCCCCAAAACGGGGCTGGCTGGAGGAATGTGATGTGACCACAGGTGGGACAGACAGCCTTTTTACTCTAATAGTTGTGTGTTTATTTTGATAGTTACTGTGTATGGCAAGTTACAGTAATGTTCTATTTCAGGGAATGATACGAAGTTTCCTTTTAAAAGCAATATTTTCGAAAGTAAGGACACATGAGGATTAAATGCAAGGTGGGATCCAGGAACAGAAAAAGTACATTAAGGGGAGAACACTGGTTAAATACATCTGAAGAAAGTCTGTAGTTTAGTTAGCAGCCCGGCACCAGCGTTAACTTCATTCTGGTCCTGGTCCCATGGCTGGGTAAGATGTTCACTGGAGGGAAAGACAGGGAAGGATACAGGGAAACTATGCCATTTTTGGAACTCTTTTGGAAGTCTAAAATCCCCACAAAATAAAAAGTTTAAAAGTATTCAAACTTTTAAAAAGTGAGTTGAAACGTTAAATAGGAAGTAAATCACAGTACAAACGGTACGAAGATGAGGAAAGAACCACTGGGGCCCTACGAGACTATCTGGAGGTGAACACAGGGGTCTGGTCACACACGTTCATTTCACTGATGAGAAAAGTGATGCTGAGAGACCAAGGGCTTTGCCCACGGCTGTGAGAGCTGTACCAATCCCACCAACCCCTGACGCCTGTCCTCCCCATCACACACCTGCCCAGAACCATCGGGGAGCAGGCACACCCAGAGGCTTTTTCCCCATAGGGTTCACTTTGGCAGATGACCCTCGATTAGATGCAGGAGAAAATGACTTTCATGGCCGAGGGAAAGCACAGCTCCTTTCAGACCCCACGGCCACCCCAAATAGGTGAGAAGAAATCTGTGCTGATCAACTGCCTGTATTGGATTCAATCAGAGACCTCAAATAAGAAAAAAGGAGATAGAGCCTCCCCAAACATCCCCCCTTTGGGGATTTTTGCATAGGCCAGCACAGCAAACGACAGCAACCAGCTCTCAGGCCAGCTCTCAGCCCCTGTCGCCTGTCTGCCCCTCAGTCCTGGAGTTTTTCCCTTGGCCTCAAAGTCTAGTTCAGAACTAGCCTTCCCTTCCCAGAGGGACCCCTGAGCGGTGAGACAAAGGTCTTCTCGCGCCCTCTCACCCTCCCCAGTCTGGGCCCCAAGTGTGGGCAGCAGCCAGGAGCTGACACAGGTGCCCAGAGAGTTCTGTAGCGGGGTGACTGCTTGTCAGGTCAGGGCCCCGGCGGAGATGGGGGAGAAGGGACAGGCCCCACCACTTTCAGGGCTTTTCAGGGCCAGCTGCTCAGCATCCTTGGATATGAGGAGCCTTAGAGGCTCTCACCCACTTTGGCCCGGCCATGAACTTCTTGATGGCTGCCAGTTGACGGTGTGCATGTCAGCCCTGTTCTGGGCAGAGCCCGGTGTTCACACTCAGTCTCCCCTGCTCTGAGGGGCTTCCATCGCCCTGGGCATACTCAGGAAGGCAGCCCAGATTTCCGTGGGCATCCCCATCCCACAGAGTCCCAGGCCCTTCTTACAGCATGGAGGTAGGACTCAGGACTGGGGCTGACAGACGTAGCAGGCCCTGTCACATCCCAATCACCCAGGTCCCCACATGTAAACTGGCAGGACTGGACTCGGGGCCACAGCCCACTCTTAAGGGCCACTGACAAGTCTTGAAGACCCAGGCTTAGAACCAGCAAGAGAGTCTCCTCTCTGGAAGGAGAATCCCAGAGCACCCACCACCACACCCCCCCTCTCTTCCCCTAGGCTGCTTGCTCCTGGTGCTTTGGCACTGGAGCCCCAGAGGGCACACAGCCCTGGCTAGCCCCGGGTCCAAACACCTCCCACAGGCAAAGTCAGATGCAAGAGAACCTGTTGGAGCAGTTTGGGCAAGACTATCACCTCCTCTTCCTCCTCCTCCACTTACTTCTTGGTGGGAAGGGACCTACCCCAGGCACGGGGCCAGGTCATGGCCACAGGCAAGGGCCAAGAGGGCTGGGGTTTTCAGTGTCTCCTAGCGTTACCTCCTTTCCCCCCCCAACCGTCTTCCTTAAGGAGCGTAAGATATGTCAAAACTGGTGTTCCTGCCGGGAACTGAGAGGAGGGAATAGGGGAAAGCTGAAGGCCAGGGAGGAGGCGGCAAAGCCACAACAAACCCCCTTACCCAACTCAGACACTATTCTGTCACCACACTCCCGCCCGGGGACCTGCAGGCCTGCCGGGTCTAGCTGCTCCGCGGGGGTCGGGGAAGGGTCCTGCCCTTGGGGACAAGGTCCGAGGGAGCTCGCAGGCCACGGCGGAGGGTGGGCGCCCCGGCTGCCACCTCGCCGGAGCCCCCACGGACGCCCCAGCCCTGCCGGCGTCGGAGCCCGCCACTCGCGCCTCTCCCGGGACCCGCGCCGGGCTGCGCGCCCGCTTCTCCCGGCCCGGCCAGCCCCGAGCCCGCGCGGGGAAAGTTCCTGCAACTTCGCAGGGGGGAGGCGGCGGGGGCTCCGGGCCTGGGCCTCCCTCTGGATGCCCGGCCTCTGCGGCCGCCGCGACCCCGCTGACAGGCGGCCTGGCCCGGGCCTGGAGCCCCAACTTCCCCGCGCCCCGAGCCCACCTCCCGGCCCGCGGGCCTCGCTTTGTGCGCGGCGGCCAGGGGCGCCCAGCGCGGGCCCCGTGCTTGGCGCCCCCGCCCTGGGCACAAAAGGGCGCGCGGCCCGGCACGGCCCAGCCCCGACCCGGGCGCCCGTAATGCGGCGGCGGCGGCGGCCCGTCCCCGAGCCGGGCCTGCGGGCGCGCAGCCGGGGGCGCGGGGCTCGGTCGGGCGGGGTGGCCGGGCCGGGCCGGGCCGGGCCGAGCGGCCGCCGCGCGCTCACCTGCCGTGGAACCAGTCCTTGCAAGCGTCGCACTCGATCATGAAGCGGGTAACGTCGTAGGGGAGCCGGCAGACGCAGTACACGGGCACCGTCGCCATGTTGCCGCGCCGCGCCGCCGCTCGGCCCCGCCGCTGCGCTGCCCGGGTCGGTCCGGGCCGGGCCGGGGGCCGGGCCGCGCGGGGGCGGCGGGGGCGGCGGGGCGCAGGCGGCGCCGCGGCCGGGAGGGGACGGGGACGGGGGCGCACGACAGCCCCCGCGCGCGCTCCCGGCCGGGCGCGTCCACACAATGCCGGGCGCGCTGGCTGGAGGGGCCGCGCCGGGAGCCGCCCGCCGGCCCGCGGGGCTCAGGGCGCGAGTGTGCGCGGGGGACGGGCCGCGCGCGGGACACAAAAGGGAATGGACGCGCGGGGGCGGCGGGCGGGGAGCCGCGGCCCCACCGAAGGGACCCCGGCCGCCGAGCGGCCTCTACGTCAGCGCCCCGGGTGGCGCCGCCTCCGCCCGCCGGCCTGGGCCGCCGCTCCCGCCGCCGGGAAGGCGGGCTGGGGAACCCTGCGGGGGAGAAGGTGGGTTGGGGTACCCTCCCGGGGGAGAAGACGGGCGGGGGGACCCCGCTGTGGGAGAAGGCGGGTGGAGGGATCCCGAAGGTGGAAGATAGGCCGAGGAGGGCCCCCAAGGCTGAAGGTAGACCCAGGGGTCCGCGGGCGCGAAGGTGAGCTGGGGGAGCCCTGAGGCTGAAAGTGGGGTGGGACCCCGGGGAGAAGGTGGGCGGGGCCCCGGGGAAAAGATGAGCTGGGGGAACCCGGGCAAGGCAGGCGGGGAGACCCGGGGTGCGGAAGCGGAGCCCGCAGGAGAGCCTTCCTAGTCTAGAAGGCCGACATGCAAATACTTGGCCCTAACTTTCTAATGACCCCCACGATGGTGGGGTGTTCCTCCTCCTCGACTGCGCTGCCTCCCGCCTCTGCCCGTTCCCCACTGAGTTTCTGGCTGGGACACCACTTCCCCTTTCCCCTCATTCCCGGCTGGGGACTGCCGCCTCCCTCGCAGGATCCCGCGGACTTCCCTGATGCTCAGCCCCAGAGGAAGAGGACAGAAGCCCGGGCGGGGAGTGCGCTGGCACGGGCGGGTCAGCTCTGTCAAGAGAGAGCTCCCTGGCATTTGAGCCCCCCAGGCCCGTGACCTAAGGGGCGAGGAGTACGGGAACCCTGGCCCCCGTGTCCAGGGAGCTGAGCCCCCACGGTGGGGAGGAGAAGCGGAGGTGCGCTCTGAGTGGTCACTTGCACCCTTTCTAGAGGCCTTCCCTGCCCCACCAGCGCTGCATCCTTGGGGCATCCGCGCTGGGCGGGGGCCACATCCCTGCCTGCCCTTCCTCCCTCACCGTCTTTCTCTCCCCATCCTCCCTCACCAAATCCGCATCATGCTGGGAAATGCGGGCCACCCCTGCTCGGAATTCCAGAATCTCGGGAAGGAAAACCTGACCCAGTCTCCTAGCAGCATCCATAACAAGGCTCCTTAGCCCCTCGGCCCCTCACCATCACCGCCCACTTGCTGCTGCCAAGGGGCTGTTTGCTCCACGGCAGGCGGCTCAATTAAGGTCCTTCCTCTGACTGAGCAAAAATCCGCCCTCAGAGTCAGCCACCCACCCCCAACAAGTGACCCCGTGGATACAGACTCAGGGCAGTGCCCAAAGAACTGGGTATTGGGGAAGGGGACAGAGGAAGAAGTAGCTGGCCATAGAGGGAGAGGAAAGAGCAAGAGACCCCCAGCTCCCACACCTCTGGGCTGGCCAGGATGGCCTGCAATAGGCCTTCCTACCTGAATTCCGGTTGTCACTGGTTGCCTTCCTCCAGGGTGAAAGCCTGGAATTTTTTTTTTTTTTTTACATACTAAAGTTCTGGGAAAGAAGTAACTCTTAAGCCGTTGTCTACTATTATATATTATGCTCAGCCTGAAGGTTGAGAGCCCAAAAGGAGGGTTTCAGGTGAGTGGTGCCCATTTCCTTGATGGACACACTCTCTCCCTTGCCCTTACAGCAGTACTAAAGCAGTCAGGTGAGCAGTGCCCAGATGAAGCTGGAAACTTCTAGAGGCTGCTGTGGTGCAGGGGAAGCTGCCCTGATGTGGGTAGCCCCCCATCCCTTTACACTCCTATTAGCCTGTTTACAAACAATGAGGGTAGTTTGCCAACATTTAGCAAATGCTTTTACCAGGACAGAGCCCTGGGCTCGGTTCTTCATGAGGTTTTACCAGTACCCAGCCAGATATTTGTCAGCACTTAGCAAATGCCTGGGTCATGATGGCTATTAATGCATACTCAGGACTCTCCTTTGGTGCCTTTAGGTATTGGTATTGGTGCCATTTCACAGAAGTGAAAACTGAGGCGCTAAGCAATTAAACACCTAGCTGGACAGAGGATGTCTGCTCCCTGGTGAGACGGCAGAGGGTGGGAGCCAGTGAGGAGCCCTCGGCTGATCTCCAAGTCCTGGGTCTGTGCTCCCTGCCCCGCAGCCACCGCACAGAATGTGTCTGGAGAAGCTCCGCCTCCCCTCTAGTCGTTCAGGGGTGTCCACCCCACCCACCTCCCAGCCCTGCCCTCCAGATGGTCTTCTGTGCCCACCTGCACCTCCTGTGCTCCGCCAGATACATTCCTCTTGTTCAAAGCCCTTCCATGGCTGCCTGTCGTCTGTGGGATAAAACAAGTATCATCACGACCCCACAAGCTCCCTCTGTTTGGCTTGTCCCTATGGCTTCCCCTTTCTTTTTCTTTGTTTTCTTCTTTTTTTTTTTTTTTTTTTTTTAAATGGAGTTCACTCATGTTGCCCAGGATAGAGTACAGTGGTGTGGTCTCAGCTCACCGCAACCTCCGCATCCCGGGTTCATGCAATTCACCTGCCTCAGCCTCCCGAGTAGCTGGGATTACAGGCATGTGCCACCACACCCAGCTAATTTTCTATTTTTAGTAGAGACAGGGTTTCTCCATGTTGGTCAGGCTGGTCTCAAACTCCTGACCTCAGGTGATCCGCCCGCCTCCACCTCCCAAAGTGCTAGGATTTCAGGCGTGAGCCACTGCACCCAGCTGACTTCCCCTTTCTTTTCTCCATCTCCTTCGGGACACGCGCCTCCCCATTCCTCTCTCCTTCCCTGCTTCTCTCTCACTCCTCTACTGAGGTATTTATTGAGCATCTACTGTGTCCCAAGCAGTGTTGTAGACACTGAGGACTCAGCAGAGTCTCAGCTGTGTTGGAGTTCACATTGGAGTAAAGGGAGACAGTCAGTACATACATCAATGCATACAAGATGATTGGGTAGAAAGAAGGGCACTGGCTAGAGGGACACCCCCCCGAGAAGGTGAGCTGGGGGCAAAGGCCACGATAGGACTGCTGAGAGAGGGCAAGGAGCACAGTGAACTCACTCTTGCCTGGTGGTAAGGAGGGAAAGGCCCCAGAGAGGAGGAGCATGGTGGCCTTGGAAGTTCAGGTAGCATCTTACTGCCTCCCACACCTCATTGCCTTTCAAACTCAATGGCCTCCTCTGCTTAGTAGTTAGCCAACTACTAACTCCCTCAACTACTAACTGCCTGGTACCTCAGTGCCTGCCCACCACACCCTCCCTGTTGCCCAGGGCTCAGCTGCACTTCAGTACTTAGGAGGCAATGCCAGGGTCAAGATGTCCCTACCCATAACTCAGTCAGGCTGGCATTGTGCAGGTGCAGCATGGGTGGGCTCACAAGCTCCAGGGCCTCCACACACCTGCACCCTGGTGCTGCAATGACAGTGCCGCTGCAGCATGGATGTGTTTTATTCCCCTTCCTACCCAGCCATCAGCACAGCCTGCTCCAGGGCCTGTGGTTCACATATTCACTAAACGTGTTGAGTGCAAATGCAGGTTTTTTGGTAAAATTGGGGTTACATATACATAATATAAAGCTTACCATTTTAACCATTTTTAATGCACAGTTTGGTGGTATTAAGTACATTCACACTGTTGTGCGACCACCACCACCATCCATCTCCAGAAATTTTTCCACAGTCCCCAGTGGAAACTGTCCCTTATAAACACCAAACCCCTCCTTCTCCAGCCCCTGGCAGCCACCATTTGCTTTTTGTCTCTATGAATTTGACTCCTCTAGGTATCTTATATAAATGGAACCACACAATATTTGTCCTTTTGTGACCATTTTATATCACTTAACATAATGTCCTCAAGTTTCGTCCCCATTGTAGCATGGGTCAGAATTCCTTTTTAAGACTGAATAATATTCCATTGTATGTATGTGCCACCCTTTGTTTCTCCATTCCTCTGTCAGTGGATACTTGGGTGGCATCCATCCTTTGGCTATTGTGAATAATGCTGCTATGAACATCAGCGTGCAGATAACTGTTGGAGTCCCTGCTTTCACTTCTTCTGGGTATATATCCAGAAGTGGGACTGCTGGATCACATGGTGATTCAATGTTTGTATTTTTTGAGGAACTGCCATACCATTTTCCACAATGGCTATACTATTTTACATTCCCACCAGGAATGCACAAGAGTTCCAGTTACTCCACATCTGCATCAACACTTACTATTTTCTGTTTTGTATTTGTCTTGGTTTGTTGTTGCTGTTTTTGTTTTTATTTGGTAAAAGTCATCTTTAATGGGTGTGAAGTGGGATCTCATTGTGGTTTTCATTTGCATTTCCCTAATGACTAGTGATGTTGAACATCTTTTCATGTGCTTAATGGAGAAACATCTATTCAAATTCCTAGCCTCTTTTTTTTTTTTTTTTTTTTTTTTTTTTTTAATAGAGAGAGACAGGGTCTTGGTCCATCGCCCAGGCTGGAGTACAGTGGTATGATCATAGCTCACTGCAGCCTCAAACTTCCGGGCTCAAGAGATCCCAAGTAGCAGGGACTACAGGCAGGCACCACCACATCCAGCTAATTTTTTGTAGAGACTGGGGTCTCCTTATGTTGCCCAGTCTGTTCTCCAATTCCTAGCCTCAAGCAGTCCTCCTGCCTCAGCCTCCCAAAATGCTGGATTATAGGCATGAACCACCTCGCTTGGCCTCTTTGCCCATTTTTGAATTGAGTTGTTTTCTGGTTGTTGAGTTTTAGGAGCCATTTATATAGTCTGGGTATTAATCCCCTTATCAGATACATGATTTGCAAATATTTTCTCTCATTCCATAGATTGCCTTTTCACCCTGTTGTGTCCTTTGCACAGAAGTTTTAAATTTTGGTGAAGTCTAAATTATCTATTTTTTCTCCTGTTTTGCCTGTGTTTTTGGTTTCATATCCAAGTAATCATTGTCAATCCAATATTATGAAGCATTTTCCCTAGTTTTCTCTCTCAGTTTTACAGTTTTAGCTCTTACATTTAGGTCTTCGATTCGTTTTAATTTTTGTAAATGATGTAAAGTAAGGACCTAACTTCATTGTTTTGCATGTGAATATCTTGTTTTCACAGCATCATGTTAGAAATATTGTCCTTTTCTCACTGAATTGTCTTGGCCCCTTGTTGAAAATCATTTGATCATATATATGTGAGGGTTTATTTCTTGGCTCTCTATTGTATTTTGTCTGTCTGTATGTCTGTCTTAATGTCAGTACCATACAGTTTTGATTACTATAGTTTTGTACTAAGTGTGAAATCAGGAAGTGTGAGTTCTCCAACTTTGTTCTTTTTTTTAAGACCATTTTGGCTACTTGGGGTCCCTTGAGATTCCATATGATTTCTAGAATGGATTTTTCCTTTAGAAAATTTATTTCTGCAAGAAAACATTGTTGAGATTTTCATAAGGATTGCAGTAAATCTGTAGATTGCTTTTAAGAGATTGACCTTTTAACAATAAGTCTTATAATCCATAGACACAGGCTGTCTTTTCATTTATTTGTGTCTTTTTAAATTGCTTTCAGCAGTGTTTGGTAGTTTTCCATTTTCAGTGTACAAGCTTTTTGTCTCCTTGGCTAAGTTTATTCCTAAGTATTTTATTCTTTTTGATGCTATTATAAATGGATTTTTTTCATAATTTCTTTTTCAGATTTTTTTTTTAAAGATGGAATCTTGCTCTGTCACCCAGGCTGGAGTGCAGTGGCATGATCTCGGCTCACTGCAGCCTCCACCTGCCAGACTCAGGTGATTCTCCTGCCTCAGCTTCCCGAGTAGCTGGGATAACAGGCATGTGCCACCACACCTGACTAATTTTTGTATTTTTAGTAGACACGGGGTTTCCCCATGTTGGCCAGGCTGGCCTCGAACTTCTGACCTCAGGCAATCCGCCTGCCTCGGCCTTCCAAAATGCTGGGATTATAGGTGTGAGCCACTGCATCTGGCTGTTTTAAGATTGTTCATTGTTAGTGTATGGAAACAAAACTAATTTTTTTTTTTTTTTTGATACGGAGTCTCACTCCGTCGCCCAGGCTGGAGTGCAGTGGCGCGATCTCGGCTCACTGCAAGCTCCGCCTCCTGGGTTCATGCCATTCTCCTGCCTCAGCCTCCTGAGTAGCTGGGACTGCAGGCGCCTGCCACCACGCCCGGCTAATTTTTTTGTATTTTTAGAGAGACGAGGTTTCACCGTGTTAGCCAGGATGGTCTCGATCTCCTGACCTTGTGATCCGCCTGCCTCAGCCTCCCAAAGTGCTGGGATTACAAGCGTGAGCCACCGCGCCCATCTTTTTTTTTTTTTTTTTTTTTTTTTTTTTTTTGAGACAGAGTCTCACTCAGTTGCCCAGGCTGGAGTGCAGTGGTGCCATCTCGGCTCACTGCACCCTCCGCCTCCTGGGTTCATGCCATTCTCCTGCCTCAGCCTCCTGAGTAACTGGGACAACAGGCACCAGCCACTATGCCTAGATAATTTTTTTCTGTATTTTTAGTAGAGACAGGGTTTCACCGTGTTAGCCAGGATGGTCTCAATCTCCTGATCTCATGATCCGCCCATCTCGGCCTCCCAAAGTGTTGGGATTATAGGCATGAGCCACCATACCCGGCCAACTAATTTTCGTATGTTGATTTGGTATCTTGCTCTTTACTAAATTCATAGGTTTTGGGATGGTTTTATGTCTGTGGACTCTTTAGGGTTCCTATATCTTGATGATCTTACATGAAGATATAAGATCATGTCATCTATGAACAGATAATTTTACTTCTTTTCCAATTTGGATGGCTTTTTTTTCTCTCTCTCTCTCTCTTTTCCTTTTTCTTGTGTAATTGCTCTGGCTAGGACTTCCGGTACTATAATGAATAGAAGTAGTGAGAGTAGGCATCCTTGGCCTTCTTCCTGATCTTACAGGAAATGCTTTCAGCTCTTCACCATTGAGTAAGATTTTAGCTGTCAGCTTTTCACATATGGCTTTTACTATGTTGAGGAAGTTTCCTTCTATTCCTAATGTATTTAATTTTTTAATCAAGGAAGGGTGTTGAATTTTGTTAAATGCTTTTTCTACATTAATTGAGATGACCATGTAGGTTTTTATTGCTCATTCTGTTAACATGTGTATTACATTGATTGATATTTGGATGCTGAAACATCCTTGCATTCTGGGAATAAATCCCACTTGGTCATGGCATATGATCCTTTTAATATGCTACTGAATTCAGTTTGCAAGTATTTTATTGAGGATTTTGGCATCAATATTCATAAGGAATATTGGTCTGTAGCATTCTAGTATCTTTGTCTGGCTTTGGTATCATGGTAATCATGGTCTCATCGAAAGAGCTTGGAAGTATTCCCTCCTCTTCAGTTTTCTGTGAGAGTTTGAAAAGGACTGGTACTAGTTTTTCTTTAAATGTTTGGTACAATTCTCCAGTGTAGCCATCTGTTCCTGGACTTTTCTTTGTTGTGAGGTTTTTGATTAGTGATCCAATCTCCTTACTAGTTGTAGGTCTGTTGAGATTTTTTGTTTCTTCATCATTCAGTCTTGGAAAGTTTTGTATGTCTAGAAATTTGTCCATTTAATCTAGGTTATTTTGTTGGCACACAACCAATGCAGGTTTCATACAGTGAACAAGGCAGAAACATTCCTACCTCCATAGATTCCATAGGCCAGAGCAAGAGACAGGTAACTAGTAATTGATAAGGGGTGGAAGATGTTAGAAAGGAAATACTAGCTCGAGGCTGGGTGTGTATTTGTGTATTTGTGAAAGATGAGTCGATTTGGTCACTGCATAGAAACTTCAAAGACTGGGCCCCTTCTTGGAGTACCTGGGGAAATTTTTTAAGCCATCTGGGCTTTTCTGACAGATATGAAAGTGACCCTCCTTGTTGACCATCTCTAGGATGGTCCTGTGATGTTTGGATGCAGTGAGCCTGTGGACAAGTCTCTGAGCCAGGTGACCACATTATTTACTACTATCCAAAAGGGTGCTGTTAATAAAGCACCAGAACAGGGGCAAACTGAGGCTATCCTGGGCAAACTGGCTGAGGATATCCTGGGCAAACTGGCTGAGGCTATCCTGGGCAAACTGGCTGAGGCTATCGTGGGCAAACTGGGACTGATGTGACCCTCTCTATAGCCCATACTGGCATCAGTTGAGTTTGTGGGGATGGACATGCACAAATGCTAGGAGTAGGCATGGTTTCATGAGGTCAGGATGGGTCTACACAGGTGCCTCCAGCTGTTTGCTTCCTGAACTGATGGAACTTGCTGGGCACAGCATGGGAAAAGGATATCCTGGTCCACCCAAGGTGCCCATAATCTGCTTGGGTAGCTCCCACCTGCCCTCTAGGTCATTTTTCAGAGAGGTTTCCCTGACACCTTCCTCCTACCCCCACCCATGTAAATTCCTCATTTCCTCTGCATTTGTCCTTCATAGAACTTACTACCACTGCTGTTGCATTTTTATTTTTTCTTGAGTGCACTTTCACATGACTGTCCTTTACAAACTCTGGTGAAGTCCCACAGCCAGTTCAGCACAGGGCAAAGCACATTAATGAAAAGCCTATTTTGCCCCATCTGCAGGTCTTTGGTCAACTTAGCCTGAGCTGTGTTAGGGCCAAGACTGGAGGCTTCCCTGGGGTACAGGGAGGAGTAACCAGACAGCTTGGGGACCAAGGTGGGGAGGATGAGGGCAGAGCTGACAGGCTGGCCAGCGCAGGCTCCTGGCAAAAAGGCCTCTGCACCGTCTACTCCACAACATGAGGAGCTAAGTAGCAAAGGACTTTTGTCCAAGATATAGTGAGTAGGGGTAGGGAGTTGGGGCTAACAAGAAATCAGTGTATTCTCAGAAGAACTGAAAGTAGAATAAAAGGGGGGGAGGGATGAGAGTCAGCCCCAAGGTTAGCGTCCGTCATAAAACACATGTATTCTGCTGTCTGCCCCGTGCAGTGCAGGGGTGGGTTCCCTCTGAGCAGGGAGAAGGAATGCAGGGCAAGGAGGGGTGTCCTGGAAGGCAGAGCAGCCTAGCACTACCTTGGTCCTTGTTGGTGATGATACAGAGGAAGGCACAGACAGTGAATTATTTCTTAAAATTCTTACTTCGGCCTGATTGTTTGGGAGATCATGAAACAGCCAGGAGAGACGTTAGAAGTTCCCTGTCAATTGAAAAATGAAGAAATTATGGGCAAATTAAATGTAAGAGGCGAAATGTTCACCCTCACTAGAAATCAAAGTCATGCAGATAAAAACCCATTTTTTTAACCTGTCAAATTGGCAAACACCAGTGCCTTGACTGTGCCCAGCAGCCAGGCTAGTACAGACAAACGGCTTCTGGACCCTGGATACCAAGCAGCATTCCAGGGCTAAATCAGCAGGAGCACCAAAAGACTCCCTTCCCTCACCCTTCCCCACTGGGAGATCCTTCTGGTGAAATGCTAACCAGGAATAATGACACTGGTCCTCGCAAGACCCACCTACAGGGTAGCGTGGATACCTGGAGCCCACTGGGCATCCAAGCACAACCCGTCCTGCCCCAAAGCCTTCAACAGACCACAGCACTGGAGGACACAGCAAGCCCTGTCCTCAGGGTGGCCATGGGGCTCTCCGCTCTCCACGGATTCTCCTCAGCTGGGTGCTCCATCTGCTGCTCCTGGCCCAGACCTGTGTTCCCAGATAGCCTCCACTCATGGCTGCATCATTTGCCCATGCCACCCATCTCCCCATCTTCTTTTTCTCATTTTCTTGCTTGAAATATTCTTATTTGTACACATGTATGTTGTCCCCCTACTCAAATGTAAATGCCAGAAAGGCAGGGGCCTTGACATCTATCCCATGGGGCCTAGGGCTGGACCTGACATGGACTCTCCCCAAGTGCCTGCAGAACAAGGAAATGTCCAACCATGCTGGTGGGGAAAGACTGAATATGTTAGGTGCAGCCCCACCGTGGAGTCTGTGGGACTGTGACAGGATATGGTATGGTAGGGAAAGGCAATCATCAAATGATGCTAAGTGGGGAAAATGTTACAAAATATTAACATGATTATTTTTTGTATAAGAAAAGAATCTATATATTGCATAGGAGAGAGACTAAATGTTAAAAACAGGTGTCTCAGGATGGAGGAGTCACTGGGGACTTCTTTTCCTTTTTGTGTATCTAGCCAGTATTTTTTAAACTTACCACAATAAACACATACTGCTTTTGAAAGAAGAAAAAAAAAAAGTAAAACCTATTTTTGAAAAGGAAAAGAATAAATGGCCAGGCGGGAGGGCATACGACTTGCCCCAGGATATCATGCTGCCAGGAAGGTGAAACATCAGCATCACCATTCAGTCCAGCCCGCACCAGCGCCACCCAGAGTCACTGGCCCTTAGGCCTTCCTCTGCAATTCTGGTGGTGTGGGAGGAGTGGCCAGGATGGCTCCAGCAAGGAGGGGTGTCCTTGGCCTCCTTGTTCCAGCCACAGGATCGCTGGAGCCCCAGCACCCTCTCCCTTCCTCTTTCCTTAATGCCCAAGCCTGCACCTACTGGGGCTTTAGGAGCGGGTGGACAGACCCAACCTGGAGCTAAGGGTTGGACTGCAGCCGAGTCCCTGCTGAGACTGACCTGGAGCAAGCTGTGCTGCTCTCTCACCTACAGGAATTGCAGCTAAGAGACCAGAGCCACCGGAAGGAAGGAGCACCTGCTTGTCAGGGAGCTGAGCGGGACCCTTGACATGCGCGCGCTCCTGCTGCTGAGACTCTGCTGTTCAGAAGCCTGTCCCTCTCCCCTCTTAAAGCCAGAGGGCTGTCCCCGTCAGTTTGCTATTCTCAAGTGGGGTGGACCTGCCCCTTGGGAGAGGGAAGAAAAGTGCATGCTTGTCACGGTGGGAGAGGCACTGCCTAGCAATGGGTGGTGGAAGCTGGTGGGCCTGGAAGGTGTTCCTCCACAACGCTGTCCCTCTGCCAGGCATGTGCGATCCAGAGTGGGTGAGACTTGTTCCCGTCACAGGCAGGGTCCTCAGTGGAATCGTGTTTTTGAAAGACCGAGACGTCCGGGCGCCCCCATCTTCCCACAGCACAGAGACGGGCTGGGGGGCCCGCCACCGGAAGGCTGGCGCAGAGGGACTCAGCCGCAGGCCCGAAACAGCGGGCCACCGTCAGGGACGGGCGAGTGGGGGTAGGAAGAGGCCCTGGAGTGAGTGATACTGGCTTCACTTCCTTCAAACTCTGAAAGCCCGCCCCATAAAAAGGGGTGAATTCGTCTGAGGTCTGAACAGCCAGGACCAGGAGAGCTCTCAGGGTGTTAGTTGGAGAAACTGGCTCGGCTCGGGCTTTGCTGGCACTCGAGCTCCCGGGGTCTGCTCGGTCCCTCTCGGGACACAGGGGTCTCTGCTGGGCCCGGCGCCGGCCTCGCACACAGAACGGGCTTCACGGCGCAGGCTCGGCCGCCGGGAGGAAAAAGCAGGGAGGGAGTAGGCCTCACCCACACGGACACGCCCTGCGGGCTGCGCGCGCACCTGGGCCTGCGCAGTGGCGGATCAGGAAGCGCCACGCAAGGCCCCGCCCCGCCCTTCCACAGGAAGGAAACGCGCCCCCGGGCGAGCGCCAGCCCCTCCCTTGAGCGGGATCGCCGCGGCTCTCCTGGCCGCCTCCGGCGCCGTTAGCCCACCATCCGCCGCTAGGGGGCAGCACGGGACGCTTTCCCCAGGCGTTCGGCGGACCTGGGTACGGGGACCTCATATCAGGCTGCAGAGAAGAGCCGTCAATCAAAAGGATAGCATGAAAAACGGACTATATTTCTAACATCCAGCTTTTAAAACGTGGTGGAGTCAAATTTATTGCTTCCTCGGGGCTTAAAAAAACCTTTTCTGTAAGTCTGCTTCATCAGAATTTTTTTTTTAATCCCCTTGATTGCTTGAAATTTAGCTATCAAACAAATTAATCATATATTAATGTTCCTCTAAGCCGGAAACCTGGAATTACTTTGAAAAGGTAAAATATTTTTAAACTTTGGTTTTCCGATCTTTTCAGTAGTTGTTTCGATTTGAATTAAACCTCGGTAAAATTAGCTTTTACAAGTGAATTTAAAAGCCACGCCATACTTTATACTAAAAGAATAAAGATTTTTATTAAGCATTGTAAGTTGCATTCAATAGCCTTCAGATACACCACACCACAATCCATCGACAGTCAGTCAAACCCAACAGCAGTTCATTCTTGCACAATCCATGAGTTAGGGCAAAACTCCCTTCAACTTACAGTAAGATCCTACTTAGCTCTTGCGGGCAGGGGTTGGGGAATTACACCTCATTTCTGATCACTAATGTGATGAAGAGCATCAGAAGTATATGAAAACGATAAGAAGTGATTCTGATTTCAAAGTACATTGTTTGGAAACATTAACAAAAACATCAAAATGATAGAAGTATACCTGCTTCTACTAAATTCTTGATGGGAAAGTTCTCAAGAACAAGCAATTTGTTTCCTGCTACAGAAGGGGGGGGTGGTTTTTTTTTGTTTTTTAAGATCAAAGGGTTTTTTTTCACAGAATTTCATATTTGCTAATATGAAGGCATAAAACAGCAACAAAGAACAATAATGCATACAGCAGTGAATACACCAGGGTAATGTTGATATTCGAAACGGCTAGATAATTTTTGGGGGGCTTTAGAATAAATGCAACAGAGGTCAATAATCACAAAATTTTAAGGTTAGAGCAAGATCAGTCAATGACTAAACAGAGTTAACATCTTTTATAGGACTATTACTGATTATTAGCATTTTTGTTTTGCAAATGGGCACATACTGGTAAGAATGGAAGAAAGGACGATAACATGCATATTAACTACACACTTTAAAAATTATGAACCATGCAGAAGTTTAGCTCAAGTAGTAGTACTAATGGTCTACATCCGATTCAAAACCACATAGTTCATTGATCACAGATGCATGGTATTAGTCACGAAAGTTTCAGAACACATTGTGTTGATTTTGAAAGGTCATTTGCATCTTCTAAGATTTCAACTTTATCTCCATTTAACTTGCTTGTAAAGTATGTATGATGTATTGTATATTTAAAATCAGCAGAACGGCAATATTACTCTATAATTTTTTAGTTCTGATAGTTGCACTTTTTTTTTTTTAACACAAAAGAACCACATCAACAGTGATGAAATTTAAGAAAGAAAAACTGTGGTTGTGCCTTATTTCTTTCATAATCATAAAAATCAAAGCCTTAAAGAAAGCTTCATTGTGAAACAGTAATGCAAAATCAAATATAATGGCATACATATGGTGCCAAATGCTAAAAATTATATTTTAAGCTATATATACTTAAAGACTGCCAAAATTTGTTTTCTTTATAGTTCAAGAAACACAACTATAGGCTTTTGTCATAACCAGTTTAAACTTTATGTGTACTTCATTTTAAGTGCGGGAGTCAAATGCTCTTCATTTTCTTTCTCTTTTTTGTTTTATTGTAGCATTTTGACTACAACTGGTTAAAACTAAAAATGTGTTGTTTAAATCTCTGATATCAAAGAGGGATCTGAATTTCCAAAGTCCTCATTTTTCTCTTACGGAAAGGACAAAATGTACATAACTGCAGGCTCTCTTTCTCTCCAGATATTCCTAAATCCTTACCCTTCCAGCATCCTTCACCCTCTATAAAAAATAAGTTTACTCTTCTTTATTTAAGACAGCTGCCTCCAGAGCAGCTTCTCTGCGGCAAGCGCTGTCTGTACTTAGTGCATTTAAATGAGGATTTGTATTGCACGTTTTAGAGTCATTATTCAAGGCACTTTCAGAGTGGCTGGGGGCCCTGGCGTCACCCGTGCTCCCGTTCATCTGGGGAGCCGGCTTCTCCTCGGCCATCACTCCGTTTTCAGCCAGGGACCCGTCTGAAGACATAGCAGAGGACTTCGATTCCCCAGATTTTGACTTAAGTTCTTTGGCCACTTCTTCTGCTGAAGCAGCGTAAGGAGGTCTGCCCTGTTTAAAATGAAGGACAACAAATGAGAAGGTGGTTTCTGATAAACAGTAGAGAGAGGATGCAAATGTTGGCCTAATGACACTCTGAAGATTCAACAGCAGACACTGCCCAGCTGGGTCCCTCTCACCCTGTCTTTGCTTTGACTTTTGGGCGGCAGACGCTCTACCTGTCTCTGTCAGTTCCCTCCACGGCCCCTTCTCTCAACTCTCTGTAGTTAATATCTGAAAATGAGGGAGATTCCCCCTTCAGGAGATCTGTCTAATCCTTTGAATGGCACCAAATTGTTTAAAGTAACAAACGCCCCTCAATAAGTCTTCTCTAAAACTGCGACTGTTCCCACCGCCACAAAACAAACAGGGTCTCCCACATCTGCCTGTGACATGCAGTAGTGCACATACCCCATTTCTACTGGGGAACTATACTCATTGCTAGGGAACCTCAACAAGAAATCTGCACTGATAAGCACCACGTTTTGTGAAATAGCTCTTCTGAATGGGCCTTCCCCGCTCCTCTGAATAGATTTAAAAATAATTCTCTGAAAAAAAAAGGTCCTTGAGACTAATCCAGCCCATTTTCTGAAAGACATGGCTCTCTGTGAAGGCCGTGAAGACACATCTTGAATTGTTTCTATCATTAGACCAGGCTCAAGCTTGGCGTGTGATACGGTGGCTCTGTTTCCTCTCCGTGACGGGCCTGTCCCATACACCGTAGGGTGTCTAGCAGCATCCCTAGGCTTCACTCATTAAAAGCCAGTGCCCCACACCAAGTCGTGACAATCAGCGTCTCCAAATGTCCCTTGGGGGCCAATCACCAGGGCTGAGAGCCACTGTCATAGACTGACTCGGTGCTGAAGAAAATATGGATGGTTTTCACCTTCAAACGGTCATTTTACAGACAAGAACAGAAATCTTCCAGCTCTCGTCATCGCATCCCCTTCCCAATAAAGATGGTGGTAACTTCCAGCATCTTCTAGGCCTCCTATTCTGAAAACCAGGGTATTTGCCTTGTTGATGACAAAATCCATTCACTCAACCAGATGGAGATGTGACCCTTGCCTAAGGAATGACCTCCATAAACCAAGGGTCCCCACATACTCTCCTACAACAGCCTCTATTTTAGCTTCCAACCCTAAAATTTCAGAAATACTAACACACCTTCTCCATGAATCAATGCAATCATTTTCTTTGAACCTTGAGACAAGTAATACAAAACATAAAAATATAGCAGGACTGCTGGGCACGGTGGCTCACGCCTGTAATCCCAGCACTTTGGGAGGCCAAGGCAGGCAGATCCTGAGGTCAGGAGTTCGAGACCAACCTGGCCAAAATGGTGACACTCCAACTCTACTAAAAATACAAAAATTAGCCAGGCGTGGTGGCACGCACCTATAGTCCCAGCTACTCGGGGAAGCTGAGGCATGAGAATCGCTTGAACCCAGGACGTAGAGGTTGCAGTGAACAACGACTGTGCCACTGCACTCCAGCCTGGGCAACAGAGCAAGACTCCATCTCAAAAAAAAAAAAGAAACTGAAAGTGGCTGTTCCAGCTCCGTCAGGGCCAGGCAATGCCTAAGGTGAGCCCAGCCCATCGTGTCACACCAGGCGGGAAGCCACCAGAGACACAGGGTCATGGCAAAGGGGAGAGACCACCTGAAGAGGCACTCAACAGCAAAATGATCTGGGCTCTAGGAAATGGACATTTGGTGAGCAGCTGTGTGCCAGTTACTGTGTTAGATGCTTGACAGCTAAAGCATTACCCTCACAGCCCTTCTGTCTGAGCACAGGCACTAGAAGTGCAAGCTCAGACAGGAGACATCCCTGAGGGCCCTGAACTGGCACAAACATCATGTTGTCTTCTTACCTGAATTGCTGCCTGGTTTTTGTAACCTCTGCCACAGTACCTTCCACCTCTTCCAAATGTTCTAATCACTGGGGTGGAAATAACTCCTCTTGGACGCCTAAATGAATTAAAAAGGACAACAGTAAACACTTAAATCTGTTACAGACATTTAAGATAGTATCAAATGACTTTGAAGCCATCCAGTCTTACACTTTATGAAGCACTGAATTAACCCATTGATGCCGGAAGTTGCCATTTTTTGAATTTTTGCAATCAGACTTTGGTATGACTTTGAGCAGTAGGACATAAATAACTCCCACATGCTTCACGTTCCAATAATGGAACACTAGGTGTAAACAGATTAAGTATGATTATAGGGAAGATTTATTCCAAACAATCAATCTTATTTTTTTGGTTCATATCCAATACATTTGCAGTCAAATGCTCTACCCCGGAGCTACATCCCCCATATCCAATGTATTTGATTTGAAAACTAATACTTTAAAAATGCTACTTCAAAAAAATTGCTAAGGCATCTGGTTAATTGAAAATTGCATGGTTAATTATTTAATAATGGTTAATTAAATAATTACATAATACTATAAATGGGATCCTATGCAAACATTATAAATGATGTTAAAGGCCGTGTGCAGTGGCTCACACCTGTCATCTCAGCACTTTGCGAGGCTGAGGCGGGTGGACTGGTTGAGCTCATGAGTTCAAGACCAACCTGGGCAACAGGACGAAACTGTCTTTACCAAAAATACAAAAATTAGCCAGACATGGTGGCACATGACTGTGGTCCCAGCTACTCGGGAGGCTGAAGTGGGAGGATCGCTGGAGCCCAGAAAGTCAAGGCTACACTGAACTGTGATTGTGCCACTGCAGTCTAGCCTGGGTGACAGTGAGACCCCATCTTAAATAAATAAATAAATGCAAACGATATTAAAGAATGTATCTAACGATATAAAAATGTTCCTACTAAACTTCCAAGTCAAAAAAGCAAGTTAGAAGTTGTTTTCGTTATTTATACAAAAGACATTTTCGTGGCCCAGAACTTACCCTCTAGCTGGTCCTCCGACAGAAACCACCTGCAGGGGGAAGGGCCCCCGGCCCCCACGGCCCCGCCTGCTCCCGGCCCAGTGGCCAACCACAGTGCCAGCTATTTCTAGTTTGCCTCCCTGAGAAGGTATAGGTTGGACTCCTGCACAAAAAATATATGAAAAGACAAAATCTTTACAATCACAGAATTAAGAATAGCAAAAAGATAAAAGCAAGAAACTTCTTTCCAGTTTTGGTTTATATTTACTATGAAGCTACTTTCTCCTGTTTTGTACAATTTTTTATTATGTAGTGTATCTATGTGCACACTGTTTGACTTAAAACGATTGTGAAGAACCCATGACAACTGAATTAGGTTACAACTGCAAATGTGCAAGCCTTTTTAGATAGAAACAGATTCACTAAAGTGTTGTCATCAGGTGCGTTTGGCATGCCTTCTATACTACCAAGATGGAAATCTGCAAACTCAGAATGTTTTTCTCTTTAGGCAAATACTTCCAGGTTTACTACCTTAACCGAACATCATAGAATCAATAAACATAGCCTGTATTTCTTATTGTATTTTTAAATTAGAATTTCCATAAGCAAAGTCACAAATAGAAATTTACTAACTTCTTTTGATTACTGCAAATCGTAAGCTTTCTGACCTAAGAAAATTCTCTAATTGCTAATTAGCAGCAAAACTTCTGATTAAAAACAAAAAAATAAGCAAATAAAACCAGACCCCCAAGCATCTTGTTTTCTGACAGTGGAAATGGATAATAATAAGCTATCATCTTGGTGTTAGCTGTGGCAATTCAGCAGTGTCCAACAGAAACCTACAACAAGCCTTATATTTTCTTGTAGCCACATGAAAAATGTACAAAGAAACAGAGAAAAGAAGTTTTAATAATGTATTTATTTAACTCAGTGTATCAAAAATAACAGTATTTCAACACGTAGTCAAGATTTTTTTTTTTTTTTTGAAACAGGGTCTCGCTCTGTCACCCAGGCTGGAGTGCAGTGGTGCAATCATGGCTCACTGCAGCCTTGACCTCCCAGCTCAAGCGATCCTCCCACCTCAGCCTCCTGAGTAGCTGGGACTACAGGTGTGCACCACCACACCTGGCTAATTTTTAAAATTTTTTGTAGAGGCAGGGGTCTCACTATATTGCCCAAGCTGGTATTGAACTCCTGCCTCAAGCAATTCTCTCTCCTTGGCCTCCCAAAGTGCTGGGATTACAGGCATGAGCCACTGTGCCTGGCCCAAGATAAAAAAATGATGAGCTATTTTAGTCTGCTTCCCATTTTAAGTTTTAAAATCTGATACATATTTTACACATTCTAGCCAGAGCTGAAGTGCTCAACAGAGCAGTGGCCAGCAGCTACTATACTAGGCAGTGCAAATCTGAGTTCCAGACACAATTTTAAGAAAATTAGGAAGCAGGTTCCTTTTATCATTCCAGTCTAAAAATTCACTTCTTGCCCTACACTATCCACAGTGCAATCTCCCCTCTCCCTCCATCTTTGATCCCAACTACGGGCCAGCCTCAGTTTCAAGGCACTAGAAGGAGCTGAAGCAAATCAAGAAGCAGAGAGGAAACATGGCTGCGAGCTGCGTAAGGAGCAGTCACAGAGCAGAGTAGCACCCTGCAGGAGGCCGGTTTGCAGACAGAGGAGGCAGAGAAGCATGCAGCTGCACCAGGGAAAGGAGAGGCGACCTGCAGACAGAGGGGGTGACCCACGGCCAAATCTGCAAGAGTCACCTTCCCGCACAGTTCCCTTGCTGGCCTCCCTAACTATCCCATGTAATTGAGTTGGAAAAACATTGTTAATCAAGAGAGAAAGGCTTGCCCATCCTCAATGTGACTCCAAAATCACATCTGAACAGTCAGTCCTGTTATGTGACTTGATGGGCAGATTTAGATCTGCAGTCCCAAAATGCGGGATGAGGTCAAAGACACAGGTGACTGGCTTCCGATTACAGCCCCGTCACAGGACACTGCTTCCTGTGCTAAATGTTAAGACCCTTTTCTCCTTTGCAAGTCGAATACAAATGCAAAGAGAAGCACTGGGAATCTACAGTAAACTGCCTTGTTTATATTCCCAACATTAGATCTTTGTTTACAAATGTTTCTGCGAAACAAACTGCGACAGACTTTTTATGTCAGGAATTCTGTGACCATTAGAATGTTCTATACAAGCATGATAATCTTTACCAAAAGATGGCTGCTTGGGAAAGAAACGCCACTATTAGTCAGCAGCTCATCCTATGAACACGAGGCGATGGTCAGGTTACCCAGGTGCACAGAAAGGTTCTGTTCTAGGTGGACACTCAGTGGTCTACCCTGAAAGGAGAGACTGGCCACAGCAGGGCCGCTGCCGAGCCCTGAGAGCAGAGAGTCTCAGGAGGAGCGGTCAGTGAGGGCCAGAGCGGGGACCCAGAAGAAAGGCCGTTCTGCTGGAGGAAGGGCTCATGAGGACAGTAGAGGAAGGAAGGCGCCAGACGATGGAGCGAAGGAAGTGCTGGCAGGCAGAAGCTCTGGGAAGGGGTGGGTATAATTACCGCCCTGGGACTTGCTAGTCCTGCTGCTGTCACTGCCTGAGAAGGCTCCGCAGTGTCCCGATGCTGCTGCCACACGGAAGGCACGGTAAGGGCCTGTTGCTACCGTTTCCCCATAGGGGCCTCCAAAGCCACAGACGCCTGTGGGACCCGGGGTAGAGAGAGAGGGGAGAAGTGTAAGGGACAGGACTCAGGGCCCTGCTGGATATTCGGGCAGAGTGGCCCCTGCCTCCTCCAGCTGCCATGGAGGGGTCTCCTGGCCCCTCTTGTCACCTCGCTGTCCTGTGCCCATGGTCCCTGGGGACCAGCATTGTAAGGCCACCCTCCCTGCAGCAGGTCGTTCAACAGGGCACTGGCATGGGGCTCAGGATGCGCCCTGGGAGATGAGTCCTGGAAAATGGCTGTCTCTGCCCTGGGTGGGCTTATTTTCCCTTATACATGAGAAAAAAATATATCTTAAAATGTGAGCAGAGTTTTCAGCTTGACTGACAGATTTTACGATGCAGCTTTTGCATTCGCAGCAGCAGGTCCCTCTCCCCTATCTCCAGGATCAAACTTGCTCCTCACGGACTTGAAGAACTGCTGCTGCGGGACCTCCAAGACCAACAGTGACAAGGTCAACACAGCAGATGGGCTTGCCTATAAGGGCTGCACGTTCTTTACAGGAAAATGGCATCTGTTACCCACAGGATCACGTCCCAGTCAACTCACCTGCAAAGCCTCTGCCCCTGCCCTGAGAGGGTGGGACAGGCCCAAAGTGCCGCGGGTACGCAGAGGCGGGGTAGAAGGGCAGGGCAGGAGGCGGCGGGAAAGGCAGCGTGTGGCTCTGCCGGGAGAAGCTGAGCCCCTCGAGGACACTCTGGCGCATCTTCTCTACCTTGGCAGCCTGATCAGCCTGGAAGTCAAGGACCAGCATGTGAAAATGCCATCCACAGGGGGCTTTAATTGAATTTAAATGAGCACTATAGAAATAAGATCTATCAACTGTACAGTGGGTTCCCTTTATTCATGAATTCTACATCTGCACATTCACCTACTTGCTAATGTTTCTTTGTAACCACAAAAATCAATACTCACGGCAGTTTTCTGGTCATCTGCAGACTTGTGCAGAGCACAGCAAAAAGTTTTGTTGCCTGATGCGCTGACCCCAGCTGAGGTCAAACAAGAGAACGCTTGCCTTCTTGTTTCAGCTCATACTGAAAACAAGAATCCTTTTCACAGTTTATTAGGTGCCACGTGTTTCACATTTTTGTCCTTTTTTGTTGGTGGTTTCACTGTTTAAAATGCTCCCCGGCTGGGTGCGGTGGCTCACGCCTGTAATCCCAGCACTTTGGGAGGCCAACGGGGGTGGATTGCTTGAGGTCAGGAGTTCAAGACCAGCCTGACCAACACAGCAAAACACTGTCTCTACCAAAAATACCAAAATTAGCTGAGCATGGTGGCAGGCACCTGTAACTTCAGCTACTTGGGAGGCTGAAGCAGGAGAATCACTTGAACCTGGGAGGGGGAGGTTGCAGTGAATCGAGACCGCACCACGGCACTCCAGCCTGGGCAACAAGAGCGAAACTCCGTGTCAAAATAAATAAATAAATAAACAAATAATGCTGAAGTGCTGTCTGGTGTTCCCAAATGCACAAGGAGGCTGTAATGTGCCTTACAGAGAAAATACATGTTACAGAAGCTACTGGCTGTGAGTTCAATAATAACGAGTCAACAATCCATACTATATAAGGTGTCTTTAAACCAAAATGCACATGCAATAAGATTATATAGATTGGTTGACAAAAATATGTGTCCAGAGCCTTGAAGGAACCCAGCGCCTTGTATTTCCCCTAGGAGCAATGGTTCAGTATTGACTCATTTGGCATTTGAGGTGAATTTTAGAACATTACTACCACAAATAAGGAGAAACCATGTTATATCAGGAGCTTGGCTCATCCTGGGTACTGAAGTGACATTTAGTGACACTCAGCACCAGGCCCAACCTAAAACAGAATCTTGAAACACAGGATGATAAATACAGTACAAAAGATGACAGATTTGGCCAATGAGCTTTATTTCGCTGCAGTTAAAGGCAGCCACCCGGCCCCAGCATACCTGACCATCACAGAGGTCGACGAGGGGGGTCTTTTCCCGGCTGGCTTTGAGGAGTTTGGACTGGAAGAGCTTGCCATCAAAATACATCCAAGGACAACAGTGTTCCCAGGGGATTGGCTGTCCACATGCATCATTTGCAAACAAGGCCATGTCTACTCCACTCATGAAGAGAGCTGATAGCTGAATTCCTCGGGGATCTAGGTTCTCAATCTTTAAATTGAAAAGAGTAATTTCTATGGAATAAGAGTACTACAGTATTAAATTCTTCCAATGTCTTACTAAAACTCTCCAAAGTTAACAGAATATCCCTCAACGAAACAGCACCACTAAGTAGTCCTATCATTACCTTATATTGACCTAACACTGGCCTCATTTGAACAGAAATACTTATGTAATTTAACACATTTGAATTTAAGAGAATATTTTATAAATATACTCAAGTATTTCAGGTTGAGTTTATAAAGCATTCTGCAGTGTAGGGTAACACTGCACTTAAGGCTGACATGTGACAAAATGAGCAATGATCTGTGTCTCCTTAGAGTCCAGAGCTCCACAATCTCTCTGTGAAGTAACACTTCACATTTCAGATCTGCACACAGGTAACGTATTAACAGAAAGAGTGTCAACACTGAACACTCTATTAAGATTCTGCATTTTCAAATAGTTACATTTAAAAATATTTGGTATAATTACATTCTAAAATAAATTTGTACTTTATGTTTACATTATTTTATATGTCAATGTTTTTAACTGCAACTTATCAGTAAGACTGCCAAAATGTCTTTTGGAGAAATGGATAGCTTATAAATGAAAGAAGACAACAAAAATATGGTTCTTGAACCATACATACTACTAGAATTTGCACAGACTTCTACTTCCCTCAGTGTTGAGAGCTGGGTGCCTACCTTCTGTACATAGAGCCCACGCTTCTAGTGTCTGATAAGCAGAGTAAGAAACACTAACATGAGTACAGTCAACTCTTGATCATCTGTGTGTGAAAGACCTAGTTTGTGGATTATCCAGGATAAAATTTTAGCTTTGCTCTGGCTTTTGTCTTCCGACTTTGGTGGCTTTTCAAGAATGCAATGTTTATGGGAGATCAATCTAAGCAATGCCTGTATGTGGCAGGTTAAAGGGCCTTTCATTAAAGAGAAAAAGGTCATTCTGGTGCCAAATGCTAATAAACTTATGATCACCTGCTGTTCTTGTTGTTTGTGTTAACATTCCCTATTATCAGCTAACACTGTTTCCCAACCTTTTTTTAAATTTTCACAATGCAGTTAACCTTCCAAACCTGGAGAAGTCTGTTCACCAATTTATAAAAGGTGTTTATACCTCTGGATCCTATTGTACATCACCAGCTCCTCCTTTTCCCATGTAGTTGTTGGGAAATGAACTAAAAAACGTTCCCTTGGGGGCAGGTAGGGCTGGGGTGATAGAATTAGATGCATTTTTATATTTACGTGCAAAGTGGAGGAACAGAGGTCATACTACAACAAAATGGAGAAAATGTACTTGATTCATTTAGACCCCAGCTACCCCCACCTCTGAGCTGCAGAAAGGGAGAATTCTCAAGGCAGAAAGAGGGAGCCGACCCTGCCAGAAAGCAGCCAAGCAGAGGTGTGGCCCATGAATAATAGGACAACCATCTCCTGGCCCCTTGCACTGCAGAAATGATGACCACAAATCCCTTCCAGTCAGGTGGGACCCCGCTGCTTCTAGCCCAGGGGCCTCTGTGCCCCCTCTCTGCCCTACGCCAGAGAACAGAGAAGCCAGGTCAAGGATTAGGGAGCGAAAATGTTGCTATAAAGTTTTTGCCTGGCTATCCAAATGTCCAAATGTCAAAACATAAAATGCCACCAACACCCTCTGTGAAAGCACATGCAGTACCACCCTAATGGTTTTTTGTTTGTTTGTTTGTTTTGAAACAGTCTCACTCTGTCATCCATGCTGGAGTGCAATGGCGCAATCCTGGCTCACTGCAACCTCTGCCTCCCGGGTTCAAGCGAGTCTCCTGCCTCAGACTCCCTAGTAGCTGGGATTAAAGATGTGCACCACCATGCCTGGCTAATTTTTGTACTTTATTAGTAGAGTTGGGTTTTCACCATGTTGGCCAGGCTGGTCTCAAACTCGTAGCCTCATGTGATCTGCCTGCCTTGGCCTCCCAAAGTACTGGGATTACAGGCATGAGCCCCAGCGCCCAGCCCCTGCAGGTGTTTCTTAGGAACGGGCTGGTGATGATCACATCCAATGTAACTCAAAACCACTCATCCGCCAAATGGCTATCTGCATGCCAAACTTAAGAAACAGCAGCAGATGTATACGGCACAGAAGCACTCTAGTTAAAACTATTAATCTCCACATTTGCTGACAGGAAGAATATAGCAAGGCTACAGTGTGTGTGTGTGAGTGTGTGTGTGTGTATTAAATGGCCTTAACATTAAAGGATTATACTTTTAAGAATTTTTTAAAAGATATTTATAGTTTCAAGATAATTAACAGTTCAATTAGCATTAATATAACAGAGAAAAGTTCTTAGAATAAGAGCTTGCATAAACAATCTGAATAAAATCTTCATTGCGGTGTAAATGTGCTTCCTTTGACAATTTTTTAAACTTACATTATGTGGTGTTTTTCTTTCCCTAAATGTTAGTTATATAAATAATAATATTTAATATTTATGGGGAACTTAAGAAATATGTATCAAGCGCTGCTTTTTCATTATCTCACTGCCATCTCTAAACAACAAAGAACACAGGCCCTCTAAAGAGTACTCCCTTGTACAGACGGGTCCCAGAGGGTTCAAGGTCACAGAGCTGGTAATTGGGAGAACCCAAATCTGAATGCTTGATTATAAAAATGGCTGCAATACTCACATTCTAACCTCATTCTATCAACTGAGATAAAATACTCAACATCATCCAAAGTTCCTCAACTAGAGAAATACAGACAAAAAATTCTGACTTTATAGGAAATACAAATATGGAAGTTAATCTCTCTGACCAATTAGCTCAAGAACCAAATTCCAGTAAAGTTACTTCGTCCAACATCTGATTACTGGGCAACAGACTCTTACTTCAATTTGTCATATTTACCTATATGCAAAATAATTCTTACACGTATCACAGACATGTTGCACGCCCCTAATACTGTCTTTAAAGCTCTTCATTTTCCATCTTTTATATTCTGCACTTGGCATGTGAAACTGTTAAAAGAATTTAAGGCAATTATAGGGATGTCAAGGCAAGGGAGAAAGATACTGGACAAATACTATAATGGTACAAAGTTCCTTCTCATCCTTTACCCACCCTCCTCAAAACACAGGGTCAGTGCTAATTTTACCTTAATTACATTCATGCTGGTAACCTAGGAGAAGGGCTTAAAAAATATAACAGGAAAAATGAGGGTCATCAATCACTGTCACAGGTATTCAAGGAGCCACATGGAACACTCTCAATTATTCATGGACATGGCGGACGAAGAAAGCATGGATGAGATGAAATTCTTAAAAATTCATTGTAACTAATGGTTTCAATGTCTTTTCCCACCAAACCTCCCATCAGAAAAAGCTAACAAGAGTCCTAACTGTCAGCACTGGGTTTTTCCTTCCTCTTTTCCTCCTCTGATGGCCAACCACAGAGTGGGTGATAAATGGGAGAAGAGAAACAGGGTCTGGGCAATCCACAAACTGGGTAGCAGGCCCAGACACACCAGTTAACATTCAAGAGTTGACTATATCACAAACCATGAAATGGTGTATTACAACAAAGCACTGTTGCTGCTTTTGATATTGCAAAAAATTTTAATGGTCAAACGAAAAGGCAATTTTAGAATTTAATTTTCTATCACTGAATTTTGGAACCCTCAGCTCTGCATAGGAATTTTTGTAGCATTTAAATAATGATCATTCCTATCAATTCTCAATCTGATGATAGCTGAGAGGATCTTCAATCTTAAAAAACAAAAAAGCAAATAACTGCCTTTCCCCCCAGCAAATGCTATTTTTCCTTATAGCTCTTTCAGAATTTATACTAATCATGAAAATGAAGCACTTAGGCTGCTCTTATTAAAGGGAACTGTCGACCTCCAGACAAGCAAGACCCAGAGGATCGATGAGTCAGACTGAAGTTTACTATACATACATATGTCTTTCTAAGCACATCTCTACAAATGTCTGGCTTTAGATGAAGAACCAGGAGAAAACCATGAAAGCACTAAGATCTCAAAAGAACCAAAATGAAAGCTTCGAGTGTGATTGTTTTTCAAAAGTTATATCCTATGTGTTGATCCAAAAATGAAAAGGATATGGGATATAAGATGAACTTTGAGTAAAAGTAACTTGATGGTGAATAAGGCTTAGTGGGCATACCTGATACCTGGCGGTCTGATTTTCAGAACTGGGATGTCAATACTGATGTAATAATCTATATAAGAGAAACAGGAGTAGAGGTAGAGGGATGGCACCACACTCTAGCAAAAGTATCTCCAACCCCCTGAAGCACAGTCTGTGACGAAGACGGTGGTGATGAGACAAACCAGGTGAGGACACGGGAAAGGACCTGACTTAGCACCAGCCACACTGCCTGACGGGGACACCTGACCAAACATTGAAAACAGAAACGTAAATTCAAAAACATTAAAAATAATAATTTCTGTCTAACAAACAGAAAAGCTTGATCTACAAAGTAAAGAATACAATTTGAAGTGAATTCTCCTAAGTTTTGGTTTTTTTACTTAGCTTATTTCTAAGTCATAAGAAGTCTCAGGTGAGCTCCACACAATTGAGGAGGGCCACTTAACATCAAATTACTCAATTTAACATGATAATTTAGGATAAACTAGAAATTTATTAAGCAACAACTATTGAATACTGAAAATCTATTAAGTGAGCCTAAAATTCCCCTCCATGAAAAGAATGCCTTCATAAAGAATGCCAAAAAGATCTAAAGGTGAAGGCAATTTTGTGGAAGGAGATTAACTGATTACAAATCAAACTCTATAAAACAAAACAAAATAAAACAAAACAAAAGAACTGATGGCAAAGAAAAAAACGAAACCCTATACATTGAAAAGAAAAGGCTGATCTACTAATTTAACTAGCTTTGAAAAGTCTTGAACTTTCTAAAATTTAATATGGAAATTAGAAAGCAATTACAACCATGTGAACCAGGTAACTAATGAAAGTATATTGAAAAAGATATTCACACTGAAAAATTAGGTGACAACTTGGAGAAAAATCAATATTGTTAAAACAAAGAACAAAAGGAATTACTAGAAGGCAAAATTAAAAGGAATATGATGTTAAATGCTGACTTAAAAGGGGATAGAAATGATGATGTAACATCGTTCTTCAAGTGGTTTTTATAAGGGATTTTACACTAGTAGAGGGGCAAAGAATATTTTTTAGAGAAAACCAAAGTTGTAATTAGGAACAGTGAAATGAAATAAGAAAAAGAATCCTTGCTAGATGTTAGAAAATTCTTAAGATCAAGCCCTCTCAGGGTTTGGAATCCCCCCTAAAATATAAAAGGCAAGTTTATTTCATGATGTGATAAATAAGAATAAACATCCAATGGTAAACAAGGGGAAACCATTCTCTGACAAAGTGGGACTAATCACTTCCAAACTGGGGATAGCAAATCCATAACTAGAAAGGAATATTCCTTTTGCCATGAAGGCGATTGATCAAGTTCTTATCATATTAGTATTATTAGTTCAGTGGACTAAAGCAATTAAAGAATTAGCAATTCTGCCTGTTGAAAGTTAGCTGTATTACACCAAAATCCAAAGCGAGACTGTCCAAGACAATGCAATGAGGCTGACAAATTACCTTGAGCTCCTGGAGCTGATCAGGCTCGTAGAGTTTGGGGGACAGCGCCTGAGCCAGGAAGGCGTCCAGCTCCTGACGCCGCAGGATGCGTGCTCCCGGCCACTGCACCATGTACCTGGTGAGAGGCAGAAACGAAAGGCTGGTGATTACTGAGTGGTCGCCCGTCACATGGACAAGCCCAGTGGGAGGTTCTAGGTAAATTCCGGATGATGTGAGCTAAGAAGACTCATGTGATTTCTCATTCAGTTTTTCTACTTTTCTACTTTCATTTGATGATGCCATTACAAATGCAAACAGGATGATCAGAATGTTTTTACTTTAGAGTAATTAAAAACAGCACACTAAATTGTGGAGACTGAAAACTAGCTGGTCAGGGATTTTTGATACAACCTAACTCTTGTGAAGCATTTAAACCCTGAAAGCACATTCTAAGTACCAATTTTCAGGATTCATTCATTTCTTTGTTCAAGCCAGGATACCCAGGAGGCAGACTCTAGGTATAAATAAGAAAGACAAATCCAGAGATGAAAAGCAAAGACCATTGCCTGGCCACTCTGCAGCTGCAGGTCCGTGGAGCAGGTAAACAACCGAAGATGGGGTCGGTGACACAAGGTGAGTGGGAGTCAGACTCAAGAAAAGCAATGCGTAGGACCATCACTAGAACCACAGCAAAATGTGTGCACCCTGAAGTGGCTGCTAAAGGACAATCAATCTCCAAATCTTCAACTGGAACAGGTCCACATAGGAGTCTCCTTCCCTTCTCAGTAACAGCACTGCCTGAATCACAAACACCCTGGAGCACTGCACGAGGCACAACCCCAAGGAGTGTGTCTGGGTGTGAAAAAGTGAAGGGCTAACTATAATGACTTAGTCATAAACCTTTCTGAAGTCTAATGGTTCCCAGTTCTTTGCATTCAATAAACTTGAAGGATGACCTAATCAGGTTGCCAGCTGATCACTAAAAATAACTTCTGATGATAGATTACTATGTGATCTCTGGCAAATAATTCAAAAGGAGTTCAGAGAACCATGACATGCTTAACAAAGCTCTTTCCATTCCCATCTGCGAAGTCTGCTCAGTGCTTAAAATCTGAGTTAACAAAACCCAGGGTTAGAGTTGGTGCTGAGCACTAAGTCATTCTTGTATTAATTAATATTCATCCATGGGAACACAAACTAAGTAGGGGAGGTTCTAGACAGCTCATTGAGATATATTTTCAGTTGAAGCCCAAAGCGGAAAGTTTATGTGCTCACTAGGTGCCAAGGCATTGGTCTAAGCACCTCACACACTTTAACTCATCTACTGTTACAGAAATTCTGAGACAGGAATAATAATTATCCCAATTTAGAGAAGGGGAAACTGAGGCACAGAGAGCTTATATACATCATGGTCAAATTAATGTGGCAAAAGTAGGATGTAAATGCAATTTCAAGGTGAACAAACAGTGAATGTTACATTTCTATAGTAATTATATTTGATGAGATACATAAAAGAGTGATGTGAAAGTTTCATTTAATTAAACCATCAATATTTGCAATGACAAAAATCACATCCTTTGCAATTGATTGACTGCCACAAATCTTAAATACAATGGTCTTACTGAGGTTTTTTTTATTGTTTTGTTTTGTTTTGTTTGAGATGGATTCTTGCTCTGTGGTCCAGGCTGGAGTGCGGTGGCATGATCTCAGCTCACTGCAACCTCGCCTTCTGGGTTCAAGTGATTCTCCTGCCTCAGCCTCCCAAGTAGCTGGGACTATAGGCACACGCCACCCCACCTGGCTAATTTTTGTATTTTTAGTAGAGACAGGGTTTCACTATGTTGGCCAGGCTGGTCTCAAACTCCTGACCTCGGGTGATCCACCCGCCTCGGCCTCCCAAAGTGCTAGGATTACAAGCGTGAGCCACTGCACCCGGCCTGGTCTTACTGAGTTTTAATCAGGGCTGGATGCAAGAAACAGCAAATATGAAGAAGGTCCCCTCCTCCCATTTTTGTCTCAAAAAGATTATATGCAATGTTTTTTGCCTTAAATATCTATGTTTTATATTCCTTTTATTTTCATTTCTTTTTATGTTTTAAATTGAGGTAAAATACACATACAATTTACCATTTAAGCCATTTTTAAGTGTACAGTTCAGTGGCATTAAGCACATTCACATCGCTGTGCGACCATGACCATCATCTATCCACAGAACTCCTTTCATCTTCCCAAACTGAAACTGTTCCCCTTACACAACAACTCCCCAGTCTTCCCTACCTCAGCCCCTGGCTATTGGTTCCTTTTACAATTTTGTAATCCCAGCACTCTGGGAGGCCGAGGCGAGCGGATCACGAGGCGGGCGGATCACGAGGTCAGGAGATCCAGATCATCCTGGCCAACGTGGTGAAACCCCGTCTCTACTAAAAATACAAAAACAAAAAAACCAGCCGGGCGAGGTGGCGGGCGCCTGTAGTCCCAGCTACTTAGGAGGCTGAGGCAGCTAATGGCGTGAACCCGGGAGGCGGAGCTAGCAGTGAGCCGAGATGGCGCCACTGCACTCCAGCCTGGGCAACAGAGACTCCGTCTCAAAAAAAAAGAAATTTTTTTTTTTTTTGAATCAGAAAAAGACTGTCTTGCAGACACATTGGTTCTCTCAAGATCTTTCCTGGTTTTCCTGGCAGCTAAGACTCTCAGAACTCAACTTCGCCAGGACAGCAAACAATTTTGTTGGTCAGACTATCTGCTATTTCCTCCATCTGGTGTTCTATAACAGAGTTAGTGTTTAGACCCTTTTCATCGTAGGTCCTCTGAACACCTTGCTGGATACAGAGTATGAATTACTAGATACATACATACATATACATATATAAAATACCAAAACACAGAGATCCTGGTTAAGAGTCAAGGTAAGAGCGGCTGAGAACTTAACTCTTGGTCAGCTTCTCTATTTGTGCTATTCCTACCTGTGCATTTAGAATGTTTTCAGATCCCTTTTATACTACTAAATCTACCTATGATATTTCTGGAAATTTTTTCTCTCCATGTTCTTTTCCGTGCAATCAAGCAGATTATGAAAGTTATTTAATGGGCTAATATAGCCAGCTATAGGGCCTCAGGGAGTTGTGCAACCTCCCGCAGCCTTCGTTTCCTTACCACAGAAGGGTGGGGGCAGCATAAATTGTTCTGGAGCTCTCCTAAGGCTGAATGACCTTGACCCTATCTCCTCTCGCTGCCCTTTACAAGCATGGAAGCTGGGGTGAACCCAGAGCTCCAAAAGGACAGAAGCAGGCCTCAGCCAGCACAGGCTGCCTGCTGCATCACCCAGGCTGACCTCCAACCACCCAGGTCGCACCTCTAGAGCACACACTGACGGCGCCAACATCGCTCTGGAGCCTTATGCCCTCCATCTCTGTTACTGTATTTACTGATTTAAGTCAAGTTTTTCTAAAACCTAACCCAGTCTGCATCTTTGTGTCTGCCATATTGCTCCTACAAGAACATAAGCTGCTGCTTTTGGACAAGAGCCTTGTCTATTTTATCCATGCTGCAACCCCAACAAAGACCTGCTCTGCTCTGTGCCCTCAGCCTGCACCCTCACACAGCAGCCACCTCTGCTCAGACTCCATCCCCCGTCTCTGCTATCAGGGATTCTAGAGATTTGACTGATGTTCTTCCGCTGCCCATCCCAATTGCTGCCCTAGTATAACATTTAAAATACATGTATGCCCAAACTCTACCTTAACCAAGTGATCGATGTTAACATCACTAGTAAAAGCAAAAACTAAACTGCCTTAGGGAGCAATGAGAAGACCACCATACCCCTTCTGTGGGGTTCCATCCCAAATGCATCACCTGACTCTAATCATGAAGAAACGTGTCCAGAAGAAATTGACAATAGTCTACAAAGGAATAAAAAAATTATAGCCATGAGCTGGCTACCTGTGTTTGTAAAGAGAAGGTTACTGGAGCATGGTCGTACCCATTCATTTCTGTCTTGCTGACGGCCATCTCAACAACGCTGAGGAGATGGCTCAGGTGTTTCCAGGATCACTGCTGAGAAAGGGCCAGCACTCCGCTGCCAGGCCCCAGGCATCGAGAAGAGCAAACAGAAGAGTGGGCTGGGAGGCAATGCCATGAGGACCAGCTGCATGCATGGCCTCCTCCCTGTCCGTGCATCTCAGTGCTCACACACAGCAGGCCACGAGGCACCAGCCACAGGAGGAGCAGAGTAAATACAGCAGATGGGACGGCATCAAGAGTCTGAGCATGAACTTAAACACGAAGCTGAAACGATGTGACCCTAGCCTCCTACAGTGCAATAGCAGCTCATCCTCTGCCACAGCTGCGGGGCCCCAGAGTGTGTCCTCACTCAAGGTCCCAGTATGTACCTTAGGTCAAGTATATGGTGGCCAGTCAGGTGCTCTGCTAGATTAAAGGCCATGTATCACACTAAACTTGGAAGAGAAAAATACAAAAAAAAAATCAAATTCATTATTGCTAATTTGATCTCACAGAATCCAAAGTCTTAAACTTTCTATGAATATAATATTGTTATTGATAGAAACATATCCTTAATTGAATGTGCCATCAGAGGAAACCAGAAGCCTCTAAAAACAAAAATAAAGAAGGAATCAGCTGGGCACAATGGCTCATGTCTGTAATTCCAGGACTTTGGGAGGCCGAGGTGGGCGGATCACCTGAGGTCAGGAGTTCAAGACCAGCCTGACCAACATGGTGAAACTCCGTCTCTACTAAAAATACAAAAAATTAGCCGAGCGTGGTGGTGCATGCCTGTAATCCCAGCTACTTGGGAGGCTGAGGCAGGAGAATCACGTGAACCCAGGAGGTGGAGGTTGCAGTGAGCCGTGATCACGCCATTGCACTCCAGCCTGGGCAACAAGAGCAAAAAACTCCATCTCAAAAACAAAATTAAAAAAAGGAGTCTTTCCCATCAGTTAGTCTTCAATGGAAATCACGTTCAGCTGACACACTGTGATCTAAGTCAATCTCCATTTAATTGAGTCTTCCTAAGTAAGTTATTGGCCTTAACATTTGTTATCAATTTAAGAACCACCAGGAAATAAAAACATGAATAAGCTCTGTCCCTCCCTTCCTGAAGTCAGGTAGTTGGGACCCAGTGGGAGGGATGGTCAGTCGTGCCTACAAAAGCAGTGCCAGCCCAGAGGGTGAGACGGCCCCCAAAAGAAGCAGGGGCAATGAGGACTGCGCCACACAGGGATCCTGACCACGTAAGGGGCCATGGGGCTTCCCAGCCAAGCCTCTCACTGCCAGAGTCAGAAGCTAAGAATGTAGCAGGATGCTAGACCGTACCCTAGGAACACGGGGAGGGACACTGGACTGTGCCAGCTTGGGAGGACCGGGGTGAATCCACTGTTTTCAATGAGATACAGGAATACGCAGCAGCAATGTTAGGGTGGATCCTCCCATGCTGCACTGGGAGGGCCAGGGCGGCAAAGTTCCCGCAGCACGGAACCTCCGACTCTGAGAGCCTGGCTTCTAAATGCCATCCCCTACTGGGAGGAACTGGGGCTGCTTGGAGAAATGGGGATCCCAGGACTGAGGCAGGGAGACACAGGGGCAAGCAGAACATCTGTGGAGAAGAAAGGAGGTGCTCAGAGAAGATGATGAAGGCCAGTTTGCAAGGTGACAAAGGGAACATCAAAACAGATGATGGTGCAGTGAGCTGAAGGCCCCCAGAGAAACAGGAGGCTCTGAGTCCATGCTGATAAAAATGTGCTGGCTCTCTGAGGAGTGAAACCTTTACAGGGCCTCCAAGCACTTCCACATGAGATGGTTACAAAAGGTGAGAGCAGCTCCACATGGAGAAGCCACAGTCACCCTGCACCAAACCCTCAGAGCCAGTGTCCTGCCTAACGGGACAGAAGGAGGTGTGCATCCCCAGGCAGGGCATCACTCCTGAAAGCAGAGATAACCTGGAACAGGAACAGGTTCCTTGTCATAAAGGACACTGTTGGGACAACAAGCCTAACAGCTCTGAAGGGTGGAATGGACCATAGCATCACTGTGGATTGATTTTAATGGTTCTACGGTGGTTATGAAGTAAAATGCCATCAATTGTTAGAAAATCAGTAAAGTACTTAAGTTAAAAAAAAGTTTCTGTGTTGTACTTGCAACGTTTCTCTATGTTTGAGGTTCTTTTAAAACCAAACCAAACCAATCAACTCCAAAACCTAAGGAACATCCAGTATGCATCCCAACTCAATTGAACTTCAAAACATCAACAGTATCTACCCATACACCTGAGCTGTGGGCTGTGAGGGCAGAGACACAAAGACATCCCAGCAGCAGGACCACACCAGCACCCACACCTTGGTTTCCAGACACCTTTTTCATGACAAGGAACCAGGGCTGCTCTTTGGAGACATGGCTGACACTGGGGCAGGGAAACACAAAAAGTGCCTGAAGCATCTCGTAGGGCAAAAAAGCAAGGAAGCTCTCCCAAAACAAGAGGATGCTGTGTGTCACACGGGTCAACCTAAGAGAGCTCCCAAGGCCAGAGTGTGGGACAATGTAAGGATAAGGCAGGGCTGGATATAACCCCAAGTGAATTGATTATGACCCTCTAAAAAGAGGAAAGGAGCCCATACTGATATAAATACGGCATGTGCCACACTAACGTGTTGGTCAACAACGGACTACATATATAATGGTATAAAATTATAATACCATATTTTGACTGTACCTTTTTCACATTTAGATACACAAATACTGACCATCATGTTTGTGTAAATATACTCTATGATGTTTTACACAATGACAAAATCACCTAATGATACATTTCTCAAAATGTATCCCCATCATTAAGCAATGTGTGACTGTAAATGATTAAATAAATGAAGGGGGAAGAAGTGGCACATTTTCCCTACAGAAGAACTCCAAATAATATATAACAAGAATCCCCCTCTTATAGCCTTCAAAGTCTTCAATATTTAAACAATAAACTATATTTAAAATCATTATATAATATTTACATACCATACATGCTTACGAAATATACCTATAAACATATTGTATCATATAAATTAAAATATATTTTGCATTTACATAACCTACACTTCTATCACATATATAAATATAGGATGAGGATAAATTTCAAGAGACAACATGATTGATCAGGAATAAACTTTACATCCTTTCTCAAACTCATCTGACACCGTGGTCACGGCCCTTACACCTGGCTGGGACCCAGGTCCCAGTTCCCATGCATGGCACCCACCGTAAGACGCAGCAGAGCACCATGAGGTGAGTGGGCACGTTGGCAGGGTTGAGCATGGCTGGGGTGTCCGACCTCATGCAGGCCAGGAAGGCCCTCATCCTGCGGTTCTTGTCTTCTACCGCCTTGCCCAACCACAGCCTCTTCAGGTTGGGGCAGGTCCACTCCCTGAAGGCAAGAGCTTCAACCAGTTCCGGGGTTTGGGGAGACTTCCCTTTGTAAGCTGCCCATTCTTTAATGATCACTGGTGAGACTACAGAAAAAAAAAAGCCAGAAAAGACACATTCATGCATCATTCACCTACTTTCAGTCTTAACAAAAACAAGCAGCTCTAGTAACTGGTCTGAAGATTGGCCTCTCAGGTAACAATGCATTCTCTCCTTAGCAAAACCACCAATCATCAAGTCCTTGTGGGTATTTTGTTTGCCCCTCTATTCTGTGCAACTAATGGCTCATTCAGATTTTCAGTTAGGCCACAAATAAGTTTCATCCAATCAAATCATGACTTGATTTTCTCATATAATTAGTATGTATAAATCAAGATGTTAGACAAAATCCATTTTAATATTTTATATCTACACATAGTTTTAACAATTAGTGTAATTCACAGAAGTATGTGGTTATCTAATTATTTTAACACACAAAATCCAATTTGGACAGCTAATCCCTTTCTACGTGGATAAATACCCTCATAAATTAGATTTGAGAAATAATTTGCACGCAGTAGCCACTTTACTAAACCTCCCACTTCAACAAATGTAACTGTTAAACTCTATTTTTAAGACTGGCCAGTAAAACATAAGTAGATGTAAATATTCCAAGTTTTGAAGTCCCAGATGATGCCAGCACACAGTAATTCTATTCAGCAAGACTTCAGACAGAGTGTAAAGTTATCCAACATTTCGCCTCAGAAAAGACAAGAAGTTCTAAGTTGATATAATACAGAAACAATACCTTTTATCCACAGATGTTTTACTATTAGTCAATTAATTCTTACAAATACATAAACATGCACATTTTCCCACTTGATTTCCCCATAAATTAAGGAAAAAACAATGACAAGGAAATAAAACAAAAACAATCCATATTGCACAGCAGAATGTTAAAATCTCATCAACTGCACTGAGGTAACAACCCAATAGGGAAATCTGGAAATCTGGATGTGCATTTTATAATTAACAAGTGGTTCACTCTAGTTGAATAAACACCAGAACCAAAGCAGGGCCTGGTGTGGTCCCTTGCCCAGCGCTGCTACACATGGGCAAAGACGCCGTCCCTGGCTAACACACTCCAGTACACGGCCCACTCCAAGGCCAGGGGCTGTACGGAGACCAGGATGCTATCATAAACTCTAACTTGATCTTCAACATATTAATTCTACCCAAATTACATTAATCTATCTGGGCTTGTCTTCTCTAAAGTAATACCTAAGGCATTCTGAAGAGTCCAAAAGCAGGACAGAGTTAAAGGTATTACTGGCTAATCTCCAGTTCCACTGAGTCTAAATATAGTCAGGCAATACAATAATCTCTTAAAATGTCATGAAAAACGCCAGGAGTTAGAAACTTGGATACACAGTTTCTCAGCAACAGAAAAAAAATGCTTAAACACATTTCAATACCTGACAAGTCAGGTAACAGTGTTACCTATAGGAACACGTTGAGTCAAGACCTCATGGCAAGGGCTCTGTGACAAGCCCTTCTGGAGCCAACTCCAGATAGTGTCCCCTTATGTGAAGCCTGTCGGGCAGAGCTGGGGTACAAGTTAAGGCAGTCACTGAAAATTTTCCTTTTACAAAATGTTACTGCTCTCATTAGGCAAATATCTTTCATTTACATTTGAATATCTTAGTGTTTAGATGTTAAAGAAATATTTCAAACACTCCAAATGCTTTAAAGTCCATCAAGTCAAAACAGACATACATGTATATATAAATACATGCTTATTTGTTTTTATTCAATACTTTTAGGTGCAGATATAAAACCAATAAAGTCTCCATCACGAAGCATACCCTGTCGTTGGACGCACAATCTAAGGCACCGCCCCCACCCCGATCCTGTGATCTCCAGCACAGCTCAGCTTCCAGAAGCTTTTCCAGAAGTAGTGTCAGAACATACAGGATCATCTCCACAACCACCACTACCATGCACAGGCCTTCCTGTGAGCCGACCTGCCTTCCCTCCTGTGACCCAACACCAAGACTGCTTCACCCCAAGAGAACAACCGGCAAGGGGAGCTTCCAGAATGAGCTGTTCGCCAATACGCTATGTTGCTATCAGATTACATAAGCACACCTCGCAAACACATGGGACACACACATCACACATTTCATACCATGCACACGTTGCATACTTCACACAACATACCCCCAACAAGCCCCACCTCACACACACCCCCCACCACACCACACACATACCACAATACACACACTGAAACATACCCCACACACAGAGCATGGGTTTATGTGGTGCATGTCAGGAGACCCCTACGGGTTTTCAAGAGAGGCAATCTTACTAAATTGGCCTTTAGCTTTGTCATTTTTTTCTTTCCCTTTCATCGGCTCTGTTCTTGCCTCTCTTTAATCATTTTAACAATCATTCATGTTTTGTTTTCATTCTAGAAAAAAAAAATTATTGGTAGATTTTCCTTCTCAATTTCAAAACCTTTAGGCCTCTGCAGAGTTCATCCTGTGAGGCCCTAGGTCACAAAGTGAAGAGGAGGTCACAGGCACTAGTCCTAATGCATGGTATCCTCAGAAATCTGCGCTCCAGCTGCAGGCTCTGACAACTCTCCCCATTAGAGCTCGGAGGGCCTCCTGTGTACCTGAATGAGCCTGGCCTGGTGCTGTGTCTCAAGACTCAGCACAGCCCAGAAGGAAACAGGTAGACACACTCCTGAGAGCCGAAACTGGACTCTTGTTGATGAACTCATGGCAATACTCCAGCCAAAGGCTGCTCCGAGTCCTAGAAGGGCTCAGAACTGTCCCGGGTAAGCCTGTAGACACAGCAGGCACAGAGGGGGTTAGTGTTCTCTTTCACAGCACTAAGCATGTTGTTGCCCACGTGCAACAGTCATGACAAGAACAGCAAGTCCAATTCAGGAAATACATGTCTTTATCAAAGAAAAAAGATGTGACTGACACAAAGGCTTGCTCCAGAAGCAAAGGTGCTCATCTCTAATAGTTAGAGAACTTTTGAGTATTCCACCAGAGAACAGAGGTGGAACCTTAGGCCAATCAGTTAATAAGTATTTACGGAACATCTACTATGTGCCAGGTAGGGCTGGGACAGGGGGAAGCTGGCGATCTGCACAGGCATGTGCTTGAGAGGGAGGGTCTCCTTGGGTTCTCAGACCTGGGCCTAGATCCAGGGACTAAGATAAGAGGTAACACCTAACTTTGCAACACACTTCTGATGATTAAACATAAAAAGCACCTAGCACCCCTCATTATGTAGAGATAATGAGATCAATTCACATTTTATACATTACTTACATTAAATTAATTACAAATGAGTGTTTATGAAGAATTCCAAGGGACATCCAATTTTCGGGTTGAAATAGCAGCCTCAAGAGTGGAAGAAGTTGAGGAAAGAAAAATGCCTGGCTCTGTTTCACAAGTCCCCTGCAAAGGGGCAGCTGGAGGGTAGCCACCAGAGATGAGAACGTCTGCTGCTCTTCTCTCTCTGGGCTGCTGTTTTCTTCCGAAGAGTCACTGTTGCCCAGGAGGAAGGACTTCTTAGCCCTCACGGTATTACTCAACCCACAGGAAATAAGCAAATACAAAGTACCCAGCCCAGCAAGTAATTTGAGCTTTTACAGAAACCTGGGGGTATGTGGGCTTGCCCATGGCACTAGGCTCCAGCACATCCTGGGTGGCTACCGTCTGGGTCTTAGAGCATGGTAGTGTAAAACGAACTCTGTACTGGTAGTTTGGAAGGGAAACATGTTCCTACTGCATCTTACTAAAACAGTAAGATTCCTGGAGGTCAGCTCACGTATCACCATCAACAAATATTCGTCTCATCTTTTCACTGTCAGAAAAATTCACTACTTCAGGAAGTAGCCTACTTCTGAAAGACTGAATATTAAACTGTCTTCCTTACCTTAAACTCAACCATATTTTTACACTGGCAAAAACAATTCTAGGGCAGACATGTTACTGGAGGCTAAATTTATAATACATTTTTCTTACAGAAAGCACCCCTTCAAAATATAATTTGGGGCCATAAAATACTATCGTACTTAAGTTGTCAGTAAAAAACTCAATGTTTTCCATCAGATGTTAATCATCTTCTTTTAGTAGCACACTTAACATGACAACTAAGCCACCCTGGAAATCTGTTATAATGCTGACTTTGGGATCTATCCTAGCCCAGGTTCATTTTGTAAGCCAATCCCAACTTGCCGGAGTGGCCGCCTGTAAGATCATATTATAAAGTATGTCTCTAAGCTCAGTGCCAGAGCACGACCATTAATTAGCAATGCCCACTAAGAACATAGGAGAGAGAACTGCAGCATGCATGCACACGTGTTCATAGGTTAGGAAGAGATGCAGGCAGATGAATGGCTTCCAAGATGGTGGCCGACTAGACTCTGGTTGTGTGTATTTAGGGAGCAGCCACTATTATACTTGACGAGCTTTCCTGGGGTTGTTATGATCATAAACAACAACAAAAACCTCCAACTCATTTATATTAGGACAGAAACAGAAAAGTGGATACAATGAAGACTGTTTTTTTTCCTTCTAATAGAAAAATTGCCCCCTAATTTCTAAGCAGCCCCAGCATGTAGGTAGCACATTGGGTTCTCTTCCTCAGGCTGATACGTCTGTAAGCACCCTCTGTAATTCTCAAAGGTAAAAGGCTGTGGATATTTTCTCAAACCTTTGATATTTGAGGTTGGAGCAGCCCACTGTCCACAAAAATATAAATGCTTAGTAAGGCACAGGACATGTAGCAGAACACGGTATTACAGACATGTAGATAAATGCTGTTCATATTCCTCATTCCACGTATGTTATTCATAATATATTAGAAACTCAAAAGCTCAAGGATTGACAAGTAACACTGGTTACAAAAAAAAAAAGAGTACGAGGACTTATGAAACAAATATTAATCCAAAAGAGTAATATCACAAATTGGCCTGTCATATCATTTGCCTTCCTAAGCAATTGTCTGCTGTGCTAGGTCTACTCAAAGTTCTGTGAAAAAAACCTTAATGCTTCTCCTAGAAAGCTTTGTAGAATAAAGAAATTCAGACAGACTTATTAGCAGCCTTCATAGAAATCGTGGGAAAAATGTTTACAATACCAATTTTCACAATATTCAATCAGTACAGTAATATTGATTAAAGTATTCTATTTCATAATATAATCCAGTGAGCAGACTTAGTTTACTTTTTATTAGCAATTCCAATTATTAGCACAAATAACATTTTTAAAGCAAACTAGACCAGGAAAAAATGCTCCTTTCGGCTTTTCTTGGTGGTTTAAAAATACAGGAATAAATATAGGAAAATCTTTCATAAAAATAGTACTCATCTATAAACTTGCTCCCTCATTCCACGTATTTATTTCATGTGTGTATAATTTTTATCTGTCTACTTTTTATAAGCCTGTTTCTCTTACTTACTTAATTTTGAGGTACTAGGGAAGACTTTTGTAGGAAATGGGAGGCAAGAAACAAAAGCCAATTTTATTAAGATGATGCTAATTTTAAAAATGTGTAAATCACTAAGCTTTACTTTCTGAACTTTGTGCTCTTCAATTATAGCTGGGGATACTTATTACCCTACAATCTTTTTAAATGTAGGCCTTTTATTCCGTCTCATTTGCCCTCAAACCACTGCAGCCTCTCCCACTGACCCCTGGAGAGAAAGAACCCCAGTGACTGGGAGCGACAAGAGGCACTCTGAAGGAGGAAAAGCCACAGAGGCACATAAACACCTCTACCACAGGAACGAGAAGAAGAAACTCGCCACAGTATCTGTATTTTTGCAAAGTGAAGGCTTCAAAGCCAGAAGTTCCTGCGTCAGACCCTGGACACATCTCCGGGCCCAGCCTTTATTCCAGCATCAACAGAAAAGGTCTCTGGGTTCCACCTTCCCTACCAGCAGGTGCCACTATCACCGTGGATCACGTCTGGAGGAATCTGCATGCCCCTGGGTGTTAATAGTTCTCTTGTACGTACACTACTGAGAGGGCTTAGAATTCCAAGGCATATACTGCCATGATAAGCAAATATTCTTCTGAATTTCCTAAAAGTGAAATTATAGAACTTAAGGATGGAAAGAAAGGTGTGGAAAATAAATTGCCAGCACATAATACAACATGACTTGCAAAAGGCTGGAATTTTTTCTTTTTCTTTTTTTCTTTTTTCTTTTTTTTTTTTGCTATCACCTAGTTCAGGAGCAGAAGGGCTAGAAATTTTTGAGGGTCTCATATCCTACTTTCGCCATATAGTGACTTTAAAAATGAAAGTTTAGTAAATCACAGGAAAGCTAGCTATAAATTATGAACACTTGACCATATGCCTTAATCACTGACTAGGTTTCCAAATGAATATACGTGACTTAAATCTGCTGAGAGTTAAATATTTTTAAGCAACTCTTAAGACTTCAACATGCTTGCCTTTTGAATAGTTCTCTCCGATAATAAGGCCATCTTGGGACAATCCTTATTGTTACAGTGACCATTAACAGGAACATACAGCTGTGCAGATAAGGTTCTGAAGCTATTTTAGATCACAGATTTTCCATTCAGAAATGGCCACACCAGCTGCTGGAGCAGCAGGCTCTCTCTGGAGTCCATATGCAGAGGGCTGGGTTGCCAGATCACTTCGGAAAGCCAAGGAAGCAGGGTTGGGGGAGAACAATCCTTCACAGGGACATGGCCTCCCAGGACACTTTCTTTGGCTTATGGATCTTCCAGTATGACAATAATTTCATTCAACCTACATGTGGTCCAAGAGTGGCCATAGATTAGACAGCAAATTTCAACAAGATCTAAATACAATCATTGTTCCATCTTGTCAATCAAGAACTCCTGAGAAACTTTTCAATGTCAGCTTCATTGTGGCACAATCAGACATTTTCCTATCCTATTTAGATTGTCAAGAAGCTGTAGCACTCTCCTTAGTACAAATATGTGTTACCAATTAATAGATATTTCAAATAAGGAAGTTTAAATCAATGGTCCGAGCAGGGTCAGTATTTAATCAGCTAAAATCTAATGAACAGGTTATATGGAAGGCATTTTAATGCATGCAATGTTCATGAACATAGATCACACTGTGCACATTACTCCATTCTCAAACAAGGTTGGTTTTGAGCAAGTTGAGAGCACTGAGGCTTAACAATCACAAGATATTCTCAAAACAAAAATATCCCTTCTGGAGAGCTGGTGTTCCAATTAGGGTGATAATCATGGATGTATCACTGACATAAAAACCTTTTTTATAGGCTTGTTTCCCCCTCATGAATGTAACTACGCATGAAACAAGTTCAATTTTATCAGCTCCCTATAAAGACCTAGATTCCAAAGCTGCTTATAAAAATCTCACCCACTGAAATTACGGTACTGAGTAAGGTCTCTCAACTTCTAAACTCAGGTCAAATCTATACATCTTTTCCATTCAGAAATAAACTTGTATTTGTCATAGCACATTAATAATGCATCTTTCTAAACACTTACATTCTAGTGTCTTAACTGTCTACGCAAAGGTCATCTGCACCTGCTCCATCTTTGACACTTAAAGGCTTCATTTCTGTTTTGGTTCAGTCCATATATCGCTATCCAACTCATCTCTCTAAATGGAAACATCATTTGTAACAAACCTTCAATGGCTTCCCATCTCTACAGAAAAGTCAAAATCAAAGTTCATAAACCACTTGAGCAGAAAAGACTGCAATTTGTTTACCACTGACCTTTCAAAGCATCTCAGCACTTACGCACGCTCTCACATGAGTTTAATTTTCTGATGCACCAAACCAGGTCTTCATCTCCAACAAGCCGTGTGTACCTAAACCAATTATTCATTCTTTCACTGCCTGCTGCACACTGCTCTAAGAGTAATATACACAATAGCAAAAGACATAAATGTTTATGAAATCACTTTTAAAATCTCATTTACCATCAAAGAAGTACAAACTACCATTGGCAAAGCTCAGCCTCCACAGTGGAGAAAATACCCAGGCTCCATGATCAATTAACAAGTGCGGTTGGCTGGGCCTCTGTCCTTTTCCTCAGTGCTAGTTGACTCCCTTTCCCAAACCAAATCTGATGCATCCTTATCCCCAATCCTTCCTGCCTTCACCAACAAAGGTGGCCCCAAAGTATGAACTCCTGCCTCTGCTCCTCCTTCCCACCTAAGTCTACTAATACAAACTCTTTATCAGGACTAATTTTTTCCTATTCTCTGTGATAAACTCACCTCTTCCCCACTAAATCCTCCCCATTGGTCAAAAAAAGAACATAACAATAACCAAAAACTATTCAGTCTCCCATCCTTAAAAAGAAGGAGGAGAAGAGGAAAGGAGGGAAGGGAGTTCCTGAAAGTTCTCACTTTGAAGGTACAGCCTTCCTTTGGCCATCTCAGCCACATCTCAAGAGAAGATCCAGTGCCACCTGCTGCGACCATCTTGTTTTGTGTTCTCCTGTGTCCCTTTCCTCCTCCACCGACATCAATGGCACCCCCATTCGCTTGAGTCATTTCAGACTTCCCCAACCCTTCTTGTCTTTTCTTCCTTTGATGGCACTCCTGTGACTTCTGATTCCAGCTGGAGTTGGTCTGCTCAGAGAAAGTCAGGGCAGTCTGACACCACGAAAGCTGTGGCCTGCCCTGGCTTCCACAATCCCCACCTCTCCTCCTGCCCCCCACCATCCACATGCTCTGCACATGCTGGCCCTTCTGAGAGCTTTCTCTACTGTGCATTAACAGGACAGCCTCTCCCAGGCCCAGCCAGAGACCTCTCAACCTAGACCAAGACAGCTGACAGGGAGCTAGCATGAGAAGCACCATCAGACGTGCGTGCTGCAGACATGCAGCAGGCACGAGGTCAAGACTCCACTTCCTGGGCATGTTTGGTACCGCAGCACACCAATGATGCCGAATGGCCCAACTCTGGAGGGGTAGGGGACAGTCACATCTGACTCCACGGGACAGCACAGAAGCCACAAAGCCCGTTCCTATTCAGCCCGAGGTGATCACTGGAAATGCCTAAAGGAGTTTGCTGTGTAAAGGTAACACTGTTTTTAGAACACACAAGCAAATAAAAAATAATACCTTCTACCACGAAGCCAGTGCAGTGCTCTGAAGCTGCGGACAAAGGAGCTGCAGCACCCAGGATGTCACAGGATTTGGGACTGGACAGAGCCTGCAGCGCAGGCAAGCTAAGCCCGGGAGAGAGGAACAACGGAAAAAAGGAGGTCTGAGGGCCTGGTCAGGCTGCAGGAGAAGTGAAGAGTAGTGACAGGCCAGGACAAGTGACCAGCCATGTGCAAAGTAAGAAATGCCATTCTTTTGTGAGCAAATGGATCACACAATGTGAGAAAAGAATGAAAACAGGTACATTGAAGAATGTCCTGAACCTTTGAGAAGAATGTCATTTACAATGTTCATTGTTCCACATGGTATCTCCAGCCATCGAAGACACAGAAGTCCTGATCACCTCCTGCCAGTGACAGTCACACTAGCAGCTCAGCAACCACTCTCAGGACAACTATCACCAAGGAAGGGTAGTGAGAAGTGCTTCACTGTAACGCCTTACGGATTGCAAGTTTGTCACAGTAATTGCAAACAGAAAAATTTTAAATCTAATGAACTTAGGTTAAAGTTCCAAAGCTCAGCACTGCACACAATCAGTGCTGACAAGGAGCTTCATCATCTCAGGAGGCCTGCATTGACCCACCGCACAAACAAATAGTCTGTAACTAATTATCCATGGCTCAGAGAATGATCTAGTAATTTACAATTTTCACAATTCATAATATTCTTAGACTGTATGTTTGAGGATTCTTTTCTATATTTCCAACTAAATATACAGTTACTTTTACATTCCTTACATTAGGAAATAAAATTACCTAGAACAAAAAGGCATCATTTTCTCCAAGTATTACACAAGCCCACTAGAAGATAAAAGAAAAATGCTTTGACCTCATCTTTGACCACCTTTTCAATCCTTTTCAGTGTTTCCACCTGCACCCCCCACTCCCAGAGTTGATCAGCTGGAAGTGCACATGTCTCAGAGGATTCCGAGACAAATCATCACAATCCTGCGACGATCCGTGAGTCCCACGACCTTCGCTACAGCTGCAGAGCCATGCGTGGTGGCACTCCAACGGCACACACATGGCCAATCAGAGACCTGCTGGAAGTTTTCTCCAGGACCCTGGCCTTCTGGAGAGAGCAGATCTTTGTTTCATGAAAACCAGAGCACAGAAACACACTCGTCCTGATTACCAAGACGTGGTAATTACAGAGAGTGGCGGCAATTCAGGTCTGCTTTCAGATCAATATTCACTTTAAAGTGTAAACCTGTTTTATTATTTTACCGAATAAACATCATTATTGGAATGTTACTGAGGAAGAAAGTCTGTGGCTTCTCCTCCTTTTCTAAGAGCTTTTACCCTGGCCTACTGCCCCGATGACGGCCCACCTCCTTTACACAGAGGCACTCGGGGTCAACTCAGTCATGATTCTTCTAAGGCTTTAGAAAACGCACAAGAGATTACGAGGTACCGAGGAAAACAAACAATGGATTGTTACAGTACATACATTCTGGTGGAAGTCTGTTCTTTCTAAAAGCAAGTCTCTCAGTTTTCTTTCTGCTTTCTGCCAAACTAAACAGGACTCCGTAAACATACTGACGAACTGGCCTATAGAGCAGAGCGGCCGGAGGCAGGTCCTTGTTGGCTTCATCTTCAATAGAAACAGCAATTTTGATTTCACCCTTTGCATGGAAGAAAGCAGAATAACATTGCACATTTTTCACATTGAATTTACAATACACTCACAGAAATACACTGTATTATCTCCAGTTAACGACACTGCAATTCCATTCCAAATCAACTGCTTAATAACTTGCCTAAATAAAGATGTTTAGGAAGAGTTCATTTGGCAGGCTGTGGCCAAAGCATATGCTCAAAGAATCAAAATAAAATCTGCATTATTTTATGTTTAATCCGAAACCAAGAACAAAAGAAAACCATGTAGATGTTCCAAAGTCTTTGAAACAATCCAGACAGATAACATCAGACAACAAACAGAATAGAAAAGACGGAGAACTTGCAACTTTTATTTAGAGAGTGGGGATGGTCATATGCAATATAATTGAAAATTTTCAATGACCTACATGCAAACTAAAGAACTGAGTATCCTGAAAATATAATGGTCAAATTTTCTTTGCCAAGTTCTTCCACGGCAAATTACCACCTCATGTATTAGGCTTCTGCCATAGTGTGGCAGGTGTTCAAGAAATGTGTCTCATTGCGGGTAAGGACATGCCTAGCCACTAGGGCAGAAAACAAAAGCACTCCATCTTTTTCATGTCCCAGGACCAATACGGCAAGAACCGCATCTGACTCAAGAACGTGCTGCCAAGAGACAAATGACTGACTATGGCCTTTGGCAGCTGAGATTGTTACCAAAATTTATCAGTCTCAGGGATCTTATAGCATCAACATCTCAAGATATCATGCAATAAATTTTATTTAATTATACTCAGAGCATAAAAATGCACTTATGACCTCAATGTCTGTGAAGTTCACTGATATATATGCTTTAAATAATAATTTTGTAACATCTGCTGTTTCTTTCACGTAAGTTTAATTTCAAAGCTGGTCTTTCCCCTTACCCTCCGTACTTTCATATTCATTAATCCAGTAGCTACATGTGTTCTAACACTCTCACCTAGGGAATATTTATCTTAATAATATGATGCTTTGCAAATTCTCTTCATTACCATAAAGATGCATCTCACTGTAAATGTCTTAGCCTGGGCAATTAAATACCAGAGCCATTCAGCTTATAGGATAAACTGAAAAAACTTAAGTAGCATTTTAAAATCTGAAAAGACAATTATCTCAACCATGTCATTTTATCAGTCTTTGTCCTTGAAATTCATAAGAAATAAGAAAGTATGTCGGTACAACTTGCAACCCTCACATAGATCTAACCGACTCTCCGGGCATCAGATCCCGCAGTGTGGACATATCAGGTGGCTCCTGGGGACCTGACATTTCAAACAGCCCCACGAGGAATGAGTGTTTCTTAACACGTTGTTTTGAAAGAGGTCTTCCCAAAACTTTGGTTCCTTAAACTTAGCAAAATGCTCTCCCCACAACACTTACTTTTCACTTACCCTTTATAATTTATGTTGAACCTGAAAAATAAAATGTTCACCTTACAACCATAATCTGAAAAGTGATACTATAAATGCATACCCATATCAAATAATAGATGAGATTTGGAGGCATTACAACTAAAAAATAAATTAAAGGATCTGAGCAAATAGTACTGGCTACATGTTTTCCATGTCCTTTAATTAATAAAAGTAAGCAGTATTTGGATTAGTCGGTTAACAGTTGAAGTCCACCTCAGGAGTATTAGAGAACAGGAGTTCATTATTGCATTTATTGACTCTATTTTACAAACCACAGATGGGTTGTAGAGAACAGACAGAAAAGTCTGGTTATATATGGTCGTATAGGTACTGAGGAAAACATGTTAATAATACATGATAGTAATAAACCAATTCTGCAGGATTAATCTAGTAACTGAGGTAACTTGTTAAATTGCGGGGCTAAGATTAAAAGTGCCAACGTAAAGACTACACATCACTGAGGAAATTTAAATACACATAGATACATCTGAGACACCAAGATTAAAAAATAATTGATGCCACACTATATGTATATATTTAAGCATACATGCGATAAGACACTAATAAAGTGAAATTATGACACTGTATAAAAAGACAGTTGCATTTTCTGACTATGCGCGTGTTAACAAAATCCTGTATTCCATTTTTTGCTCTTAGCACTATTAAAACTACACTCAATGAGGTTATGAACAAGTCAAAACACATGAAGTACTATGAGCCATTCAAAGGGGGAAACATTTTCTAAGCACAAATGATAAAGGAAGCAGATATTGTATCTGACATCAGAATTAAACCTGACGTTACAGCACAAATATGGTGTAAGAAAATTCTGAAATTGAAATAAAAAGAAAAAAATTACAAGTCATAAAATAATGTGATGCATTATTTCATTGGAAGTATAAAATTATTTTATACTAAGTTGAAGGAAAAAAGTGAGACTTCTCACGAGTTACTTTTAAACTGTATTTACAGTTATAAATGTTCATCTTTCATTCAATGTTTAGAAAGGGGAAAGTGAACTTTGCTTCAAATAGATTAGTAAGACAGAAAAATGGTTCAAAAAAGGACAAAAGGACAAAACACCCATAGGAATGGCCACTCATCAAATAACAGAAGCCACTCCAGGGCCCCTTTGATAATACCTTCGTCAGGACATGGAAGATGTAGGGGTACATCAGCCCCTTCTTGTGCCTGTGCTCGGCCACTCTCAGCACCTCAGGTGCAACGGGGGGCAGGGGAGGTGTGGTGATGTCCATGTGGTTCCTGGTGGGCATCGACAGGAGGCACGGGATTGGCTGGACAGTGCCCATCTGGCTTCCCTTGCCTTCGGCTAGTTGGCTTCCTGAAGAGGCAGTGGACGAGCCTTCTGCCTACAGTGCAGAGAGCAGAAGGGAGGAAAACGAGTATATGTCATGTTTGCATTCATTTAAAGTATGTTAGGTGCCTGCTCACCTGCCGTACACAGAGGGGACAAAGCTGAGTCCTGTCTTGGAGAGACCAGATTTGGTGCCACCCTAAAGACAGAAGAAACAGACAGCACCCTGATCCAGTCCCTCTCCTTGAACAGCTTCCCACACTGAAACAGATCAACATCTACTGTGCCACAGGACAGCGGGCCTGTTGCTCCCCGCTGTTCTGTGTCACCCTGCAGTCCCTCTGTGTTGGGAGACGGAAGCCTCGCTATCTTGTTTGGCTCTCACTTGTCCATCATTCATGTGGTCCATTCCTGTGTTTGTTTTCTCGAGACCTTGCCTAAGATCTCTACACAAACAGGAAAACCAACACTCCAAGAGGCTGTGCAGTCTGAACACAGTTACACAACCCTAACACATAGAAATGGAATTCTAATCCAGGGCTGACTCTGTGCCACAGCTGGTACTTAAAGAACAAACAAAAACCCAAACTCAAGCATTCTCTGTAGTCATTATAAAGCCCTAACTATACACAAGCAATGATTAAACCAAAAGCCCCAAAAACCTGCTAAGCCACAGCATAATCCCATTAAAAACAAGGTCTCAGATCTACGGATAATGACATAGAAAGAGGTTCATGATACACTGTTCGGTGAAAACACCCATTCTGTAACAACTAAGCCCCCAGATGTGGAGTGTATGAACATAACAGGAAAGAGTCTGGACCCCAAATTATTACCACAGTGATGGATTGCGGCGAGGCAGTAGAACTAAGGAAAGGAAAAAGGAAGGGAGACACTTTAGCACAGTCTGAATTATCTGAATAGTTGCCCAAGAGCAATGATTATTTGTATGATAAAATTTATCAGAATAAATGTTGAAAATAAGAATTGCTTATTGATTGATTTAAGGCCACCCTAAAGACATACACATTTTTCTGTTTCGAAAGTATACTCTTTATAATGGTGTGTAATTAAGTGCTTAATTTTATTCTTTAAAACACAAAGTGCCAAAATTAGTCTTAAGAAGAGTAACTCATAGATAATTCACTAGTATTTTCTACACTCTCCATTCCATAAGAATACAGATGTGAAACAACTCAAAATGCTTTGGAAGGTGCTTTGAAAATAATATGTATCCACAAAGGATTTTTGTTGCTTATTTGTAGAACAATCATTTAATAGTACGACTTCTTTAGACAAACGTCTGATATTCAGGCAACCCTGCATATTAACCACCAAAACCTTCAAGCAGGAAACCTGCTCCTTCTTGGTAATCACATGTGGCAGACGTGGCTTTGCAAATTGAAAAGGTATTTTTAGATATCACAATTAACAAGTAGAAGTAGAAGAAAAGTGGAGAGGCAGGGTGTGGTGGCTCACGTCTGTAATCCCAGCACTTTGGGAGGCTGAGGAGGGCAGATCACTTGAGGTCAGGGATTTGAGACCAGCCTGGCCAACATGGCAACACCCCGTCTCTACTAAAAATACAAAAATTAGCCAGGCATGGTAGTGCACGCCTATAATTTCAGCTACCAGGGAGGCTGAGCCAGGAGAATTGCTTGAACCCTGGAGGTAGAGGTTTCAGTGAGCTGAGATCGCGCCACTGCACTCCAGCCTGGGTGACAGAGCAAGACTCCATCTCAAAAAAAAAAAAAACAAAGAAAAAAATGTTTTAAATAAAAAACTTTTTTAAAAAAGAAAAAGAAAAAAAGGGGGGGAAGTTAAATTTAGCATCCCTGGTGCTTTCTCAGTGAATCTTCACAAAAACCTACAACAAATGTGGGCTCAGGAAGGTCCTAAGCACCTTGTCCAAGATGATGCAGAGAGCAAACAACGAGGAAATCAGCTGCCTGCCATGCAGAGAGACTAGCAGAGAGACCAGCAGGCTTGGGTGTAGCTCTGAACTCTTCCTTCCCCGCTTATCCCCTTTGTAAAGGTTTACATGACCTGATTAAAAGAGAGATATTATCTTTCACTATTTGATCACTAATACAGTATGCTAATACAAAATGAGTCAGAACTCAAAAACTAAAAGGCATAGACTTTCTACCTTTGTTTGGTCTCCTGGGTCTCCTCGTGCCTGAGGCTCTGAGTGGCTTCCCGTCTTCTCCCAGCCAATCTTGTTCCCGCTGATATGGCTAAACATAAAATGAACATGATTACTGTCCAATCACTTTCACAAACCAGCTGACAATGACAAGAAGGGCCTGAGCTAAGTCTGCAGGCTCATGATAACAATACTTTTAAAATAAACACGTCGAGAAATAACTCTATTATAGTAGTTATTTCTTCCTGCTTCAAAAGAGTAGGTGATAACCACATACTATGGAAAAGAAACTATCGAACGTCTAACTTAGAGGAGTCACCAGGCAGTTTAGAGATGGTCTGTGATGTGCTTAGCGCTATGGAGGATGCAGAGGAAACAAAGGCCAGCCTTGCCGTGGAGGATCTTTCCATTGTCACAGCGAGACAAAAGATCGGCATTTAATTGGCAATTATGAGGTAGTAGAAAACTTAAATGTTATCTGGATCGAATACTACACATAATTTATAAATAAATGTAAGGCGATAATACATCACCCAGGGCACTCCAGCCTATTCATGTGGAGGGGGCATTAGAGCTAAAACTAGAGGTGACTCGAACTGGCAAATCTGAAAGGCAGGGAAGGTACACTCTAGGCAAAGCGAGATGGCACAAACTTGGTGGGTTCACAGAACAGGGAGTTCATGGGAACTTATTTGGAGGATGGCTTTATTTAACAAAGTAGGGAGAAAAAAAGGGGTAAGGAAAAAGAGATGAGAAGATCACAGCATCTCAAATTCCAGAATAAGAGATAACTGTGCTGTTACCCATAACAGTCTGGGAAAACAATTTCATGGGTTTAATGAGCATTTAAAAAAACTGAAACCAGACAGACCAGAATGAGTGGTGTGAATGAGCATTATTTCCTAAAAGTCTTTGTTCACTTGTAGTATATGGGTTTACCATAGTCCTCAGGCAAATGTGAAATGCACTGTCTACAGGTAGCAGAGGATATGCAGGGGCTTGAGCAGGGCCAGCAGGACGCAGCACCACACTGGAGCCTCAGTACACAGTGTGACCCTGAGGCAGGGATGGCTGTGGTGCTCCGTGCACTCACCCTTCCACTATAAGGTTCTATGCCCAAACTACCTTCTGAAAACCAGTGTTGGCCATAGGGCATGCCAGCATGGGTCAACTGGCCTGCCTTTGTAACTGACTCACATGACAGATGGAGAGGTTTCAAGACCAGATAATTTTCCTGTCTTCCAATCAACTTCATTTTAGGTCTGTCTTTTAAAAAAGGAAAAAAAAAAGCAAAAAGATTCCACTGTCGCACGATGGACCCATCCAGCCAAGGATACCGCACGCACGCCATGAAAAGTTCACCCACCCTGTTCAGGTTTCCCGGTCTTCATGGAGCTTGGAGAAACCACTGCCCTGTTCAAGTTCACTACCTCATGCACAATCTCTGCCTGCAACTTAAAACTAGAGGAGACACCAGCAGTGGCTCAGACACATCAAAAACCAGTGCAGGCATCCCCAGAGTGTGGTGATCTGTACCACTGAGAAAGCAGTCACTGAGGGCACAATGTGAGCAGACAATGGAGAAAGGATCAGGAGGTGGATGACCATGTGCTGATAGGGAAGCATGAGTCAGTAAGCTGGGAGATGCAGGGGGCAATAAATTACTAAATCCTGGCCTAGAAGTACATGGCAACATTGGCACAAATCTTGCTTATCTTCCATTGGATGTAAAGAACAATAAGCGTTCTCAAACTGTTGTTAAGCTTAAAGACTCATGTGGAATGCTTATTAACCATGCAGACCCCCAAGCGCCCATCCCCGGGGTATCTGTCCCTAGAGTGTCTGGGGCTCTTGCAGGGTAAGAGGATCTAGAGGATCATGCACCTAGGATGGTGGGGCAGGGGAGGCTGAGTGTTAGGAAAGTGCCAACCAAGGAGGGGACGCACCTCTCTACTAAAACTGGAGAGCCAAGAGGTTCATGCCAGTGCCACCTGAGATCACAGAGACCCCTACACTCGCAAGCCTTAGTGTTGTTCTACGTCGATTATCAATCGAAAAATAAATGTCATAATCTGGATGCTCATATAACCTTCTAACAATCATACTACAAAATCTAAAATTTTGCCTGAAAAGCATCTTGACAAGAAACAGATTTTGAGAAGGCCAATATATTTCAATAGGACAAATATATTACTTTACAATTTGAAAAAAAAAAAATTGAACATGACAAATGCCTTGCTTTGAAGAACAGATGGATAACATTTTAGAATACTACTTCTATATATATTTATGTTTCATTTCACACAACTAATAATACCTTAAACTGACACCTGGAACCATGTAGGTAAACCAGACGTTTCACTGTCTCACACTGCACTGAGATGTGCTGAGACAGGCACTAGCTACAGGGAAGTAGAGTCAGTGACCCGGGCACTGTGCAGGAAGCCTGCGGTGCTCTCACAATCTCGTCCCCACCCCCACACTATAAATCTCTAATGATAAAATGATCAAATCCAGGCTCAGAGAGAAGGAATCTACCCACAGTCACAAATAAAGCAGCTAGATTCAAACCCAGACCCTTATTTCAAACTACTGGCACCTGCTACCACAGCAGAGCTGAGCCGTGGCTACAGTTTCATACATATGTGAGAATGCAGCACGCAAGCAACAGAAAGGGTGACTCTGGCAAGTCAGCTCGGTGGCTGGGGAAGCCCAGCACTATAGGATAGGGTATTCGCAGGCTGTCAGAGAGGTGTGCCAAGGCCTCACTTCACTAGGAACATTTGGAGCTTCTGTACAAAAGCCTGGGAGGACAGCAAACTGTTCTAGTCACTGAATGATTTCTTTTCTCCATCTTTCAGCAAGTTGGTGAGACTAGGATGGAAATGTACTGGTGTTCTGGTGTGAATAAGAATTATTTCCTAAATGATGCTTGGTTTACACCAAGTAACACCAAATAAAACTTGGTTTACACCAAGTATACCAGCGTATGACGTGTCACTCATGTTCCTGACTGTCAGGGGTGTAGAGTTTTCCTTTATGGAGCAGAAAAGAAAGAGAACATTAAGTAAAAGCTGACTTCTGTGTCAACAGGAAAGAGCAAAGGCAAATACACCAAAATGGAAGAAAATAAACCATTAAATTTAGAAAAGAAAAGATCAAATTCACAGCAGAACTATCTGGCATGTATAAATTTTTCATTTCTATCTGCTCCCCAACTCAACAGGGCTGAGAACAGACAGCCGGGAGGGCCTCTGATAGTGTAACAGAGGGCCTGGGCAGCAGAAAGCCTCGGCCTGGTTGGACAGATGCTCAGAGTTCTCCTGCAGGGCCTGCCCTGTCAAGTGCTAGTTCCCTACAGAAGCACCAGTACCTGGGTGCCCTGACCAGGGAAGCTACAAGAGTAACAGAGACAGACACCTGATAGGTCTAGTCTCCTCATGCCCTAGTTAAGCTAACATCACACATTCAGGTTCCTTCACGTAATGGGTGAGCTTAAAATGTCAGGAACACAGAAAGCGCTTTTCCATGTGGCAGTCAGATGATGGCTCAAACTTCTTTCACAGCCTTGTCAGGGCTTCTCGCTGTCATCAGAAGACTGTGTGACCAAGAAGCCCCACCTGGCCACGGAGCAGTCCCCTTGGACCCCGCAAGTGAGGGTTCAGAGACACCTAACTGTGTCAACACATCTGTCTTAAGACCAATACGAAATGTCTACACAGATTAGTGGATGGCTAGCACACAATGTAATGATATAGATCATGATTAATTTTTGCCAACGTATAAAATTCAGAATCACTTTTATGAGAAGGTATTAGAAATGGTACCATGTGTTAAAAAGTCAAAACATAAATATAAAGCAAATATCTGTCTGGAACAAGAGTGTAACGGTCTAAAAGAAAAACCCACAGCTATAGTAAAGTCATTCCCTCAGCCCCAGGACCCATGCCTCAGGATCCTGGAGCAGGGCACGATGGAATTCTCCTTGTGAAACACAAAGTTTTTTTGGAAGTGGAGTTGGAAAGGACTTAAAGGACACGAAAAACATTCAACACCATCTTCAAGCAAAACAGGCACATCAGGTACATGCTTCCTAGGATACCAGATCAAAGGGAGCCAAATAAAATTCTTTTAGTTATTTTACACTAAAAACCGAACCAGTGTTCTGGTTTTCTAGCATACTAATAGTTAATTTTTAAAAAGTAGTGACAGCTACCATTCATTGAGCTTATTCATCAGCTAATTTAATATACAAACAACACAGCAAACCTGCCATGCACATCTGAACGCTCTGAGGTCCTGCGAGCTTCAGGTCACAACGCCACCGAGAAATACCAACCAAGAAACTCTGAGCAAACCGCTTCCTGCCAACAGCGCGGTCTCAGTGCTGCTCACGGAGCATGCTAACACCAAACAGCCTACCCTCCTGTGGTCCGTCTTCACAGTCCAGATTTGGTCCAGGGAGGACAAGTCATCAGCAAAAATTCACAGGGCAGGGGGACACAAGACTTATGCAAGAGATGCCTCCATAACACCACATGTCAAAATAAATAATAAATGTGGAGATGTCCTGTGCCACAGGGCTTTCTCCACTAAGATACATATATAAATTCTCAAGAAAATGAAGCACATTGATACAAACAAGGACACAAGGTGGAAAAAAACTCAGTCAGTCTTCTCTCTGAATGAGGACTTTTACATATCTAATTTAAAATGTCAGTAATTTTATGCAAAAATATTAAAGCAATAAAGTGGACATATATAGATCTTATTAAATATTAGGTATTAAGTACATATGCATATTAATACTTACACGCACAAATAAGAATACATAGTTACATAAGTATATTAAGTATAAAAGATGGAAGAAAAGGAAAAAGGGCAAGTTACTCTCCCTAAGATAGACCTAGTTATTGTAAAAATCTTATTTTAGCAGATGCAGAGGAAAATAAGGTGCTTGAATATTCACCAATCTTTCAAATATAATTACCTCTCTAGAAGTAAGATCATGGGGAATTCTCTATACTGTATTTTCCAGTGTTTGAATTCTATATAACTTTGTATCAAGATGATAATTAGAAAAAAGGTATAAAACAAAGAATTAAAAATTGTAATACATCAACCTCAGATTTGATTCAGATTTTGCAAATCCAAATGAATCTACGAAAATAACATAAAATAAATACCTCCACAAGGATTCAGTTGTAACTGTTTTGTTTTGTTTTGTTTCGTTTTTTACACAGGATCTCACTCCGTTGCCCAGGCTGGAGTGCAGTGGCACAATCTCGGCTCATTGCAACCTCCACCTCCCAGGTTCAAGCAGTTCTCCTACCTCAGCCTCCCAAGTAGCTGGGACTACAAGCACACACCACCACATCCAGCTAATTTTTGTATTTTTTGGTAGAGAAAGGGTTTCACCATGTTGGTCTTGAACTTCTGACCTCAAGTGATCCGCCTACCTCAGCTTCCCAAAGTGCTGAAATTACAGGCATGAGCCATGGCACCTAGCCTCAGCTGTAATTCTTAATTCAACTGAAACAAGATTACAAACATCTGATAGGCACCAGGAAGGAAAAAAAGACAAGAATGTCACCTTAATTTTTAAAATTTAAACAAGAATAAAGCAAGTTTATGCTGGTACTGCTCTACCGCTCTAACAAAGGAACTGGCAGAGACATTACTTAGAAAGCCACACATTTCATTCCTTTTCTTTCTTTCCTTTTTAAGAGACAGGGACTCATTCTGTTGCCCGGCTGGACTGCAGTGGTGCCATCATGGCTCACTACAGCCTCGAAATCCTGGGCTCAAGTGATCCTGCTGTCTTAGCCACCCAGGTTGCTGGACCCACAAGCACACGCCACCACGTCAAGCCAATTTTTAAATTTTATGTTGCCCAGGCTGGCTTCATGTAATCCCCCAGCCTCAGCCCCTCAAAGTGTGGGGATTAAAGCATGAGCCACCACACGTGGCCCCTTTTTCCTATTTTATTGCCAAACTGTTTTAGGCCTAGAATAACTGCCAGTTCTGATCACTACCCAAGCACCAGCCTATTTTCTTTCAAGGAACATGCTAGAAAGAGAGTGTTGTGTCTCTTCAAAGTAGCCCATCAGACTCAGAACTGAGCTCCTAATGGGTTCACCTTCAATTTTGTTGGAAAAATACGTCAAGCAGGCACAGCTATGTGGCAAGGGGTCTTCTCACATTCTAAGAACTCCTCCTCTAACAGATTTTTCCAAAAATTCTAAAGAGAAATTTACATTTCAAAAGAGTAACACAGCCCATGACTTCCATTCCAACAGCACAGGAGAACTGTACGGTACAAAGACACTGAACAACTCACCCAACTAAAGAAACTAAAACGCTGAATAAGATATTAAAGAAATACAACAAAAAGAAGAGATAAAGCTCAGAGCTGCCAAGCGCACGCAGATGAAGACTGCTCTACTGCCCCTGAGGACTGGCTGAGAGCATTTCCCGATCTGCTGCCATCTGTGTGGATGCCTCCCCATGAACTTGGGGTTATAAAAGCAGATTCTCTGTAGTATGTATGAGGCTCCTGCGCAATGAACCCTGATGACAGCATGGGGTCACACACATCTGTTCCACCAATGTTGCTGCCATGCACACCCCACAGCCACCTTCCTACAGGCACAGAGCAAATCTCCACAAAGAGCACCCGAAGTCACACAGCTCTCAGACGTCCACAAGTCATGACAACATCAAGCAACGCTCAGTGGCGACAGCCAGGACCCAATAACTCCGTCCATAACCCCTCACCACATTTTATCTTCAAAAATAAATGTTTGACAATTTTATAAGCTTTTGTAAAAGGTATCTTATGTTCTAAGTTATAGAACTTTGATATTCTTACTGAGGGTGAACAACTTTTTATGTTTATCGATGGCTGCTTCCTCTGTGAATTCCATGCTTATACTTTTAAGAGATGAGCTCTCACTACATTGCCCAGGAGAGAGTGCATTGGCCATTCACAAGTATGATCATAGCTCACTGCAGCCTCGACCTCCTGGGCTCAAGTATTCCTCCCGCCACAGCCTCCTGAACAGCTGGGACTACAGGTGTACAGTACCACACCCAGCACATTTGTATCTTTTTCCATTTAAAACAGTTGCCGTCGGCTGCACACAGTGGCTCATGCCTGTAATCCCAGCACTTTCAGGGGCAGAGGTAGGAGGATGGCTTCAGGCCAGGAGTTTGAAACCAGTCTGGGCAATACAGCAAGACCCCATAACTATAAATAATACAAGTTAGCTGGGTATGGTGGAACATGTCTTTCATCTCAGGGGGAACATGCTGAGGTGTGAGGATCACCTGAGCCCAGGAGCTTGAGGCTGCAGTGAGTTATGATGTCACTGCACTCCAGCCTGGGTGAAACAGCAAGACCCTGTCCCTAAAACAGTAATAATAATAATAATTTTAGAAAAGCACTTACCTGTTTAATTCATAGGAAGCTTTTTTCTTTTTTTGTTGTCTCTTTTTTTCTGTAACAATCCCCATCGCCCATCACTACCACTCTTTAAAAGAGTGCCACTGATTTATTGTTGGGGAAACTAGGCCGTTTATTTTGCAGGGTGTCCCACATTATTCCTTCCTTGTGGTATCACTGAACGTCCACTACAGAGACAGAAGAAGTTAGGGCTGGACAATGAGAGGCAGAGCATAGCAGGTGGGGGCACATCTTGCTACGCATCTACAAGGCCAATCGCCTCTGCGATTTTATAGTCCAGAAATTATAAATGTTTCTGGCGAGGCCCGGTGGGTCACGCCTATAATCTCAGCACTTTGGGAGGCCGAGGCGGGTGGATCACCTGAGGTCAGGAGTTTGAGAACAGCCAGGCCAACATGGTGAAACCTCGTCTCTAGTGAAAATACAGAAAAACTAGCTGGGCATGGTAGTGGGCAACTGTAATCCTAGCTACTCGGGAGGCTGAGGCAGGAGAATTGCTTGAACCCGGGAGGCAGAGGTTGCAGTTAGCCAAGATCATGCCATCGCACTCCAGCCTGGCCAACAAGAGCAAAATTCCATCTCAAAAAAAATTTAAAATATATACATACATATAAACATTTCTACCATCAATTTATTTTAAGACCAGAGTTCTGGAGTTCAACTGTTTCCACTAGCTGAATGGTCTGACTGTCCGGAGACCCACTGTCTCGAGGGTAAATGGCATCAAGGTGGCAGTAAACTCACCTCCAAAAAAACACCAGGGTCTCTCCAGCCTAAGGTCATGCTAAGCTCACTCGGGATCAGCAGTGTCCAATCTTTTGGCATCCCTGGGCCACATTAGAAGAAGAATTGTCTTGGGCCCCACATAAAATAGACTAACGATAGCTAATGAGCTTTAAAAAAAAAAAAAAATCAGAAAAAAAAAATCTCATCCTGTTTTAAGAAAGTTTATGAATTTGTGTTGGGACGCCATCCTGGGCTGCGTGCGGCCCGCGGGCCACGGGATAACAAGCTTGCCCTAGATGTTTCCCGTGGTACTTAGAACACATCCAGCTGTGCACGGCCCAGCCCTGCTGGTCCTCACACCACAGCCCATCAGCAGGTTTGCTTCTTTCTCCCAGTCTTCCGGCCCCGCTTTGCTCTAGCGCTCCCAGTTCCCCGCTCCTCACTCTCGGCACGTCTTCTTCATGTACTCGTCAGGGTTTCTATGTTCACTGCTCACATACTGTCCTCTAGAATGCAAGCTCTGCGCACAGACCTCATCACTCCTATCCTCTGCCCTGTCCACTGGTAAATAAATGCCTAAGTATTTCTTGCCTAAGAGAATGAATAATTTCCATTCCCTTAGGACCATCCTGAAAAAGCAACATAGGTCCCGGGGTCCCCATTCAATTCTAAACCAAAGCTTAAAAAAGTAGTGACTTTTTTTTGGTAAACTATGAAAGCTATTCTCTGTTCTCTTATGCACAGCCTAAGGGGCACGTTACACACTGCAGATACAACCAATTCAACACACTAGAACCCTTGCTGAAAATCATGAACACTGTCCCTACTTGGCACACGCATCACACCCCTGTACCTGCCAGAAGCAAAGGATGCCCGTGATCAAGGGTTTGACCCCAAGCTGAATGCTAGTTTCTGACCCCGAAGCCTTCAGAAACAAGCACCCTTGTCTCCTCTGCCTTCATTCATCTCAACTCTAACATGTCTGTCTCTTCCTTATTATAATAAAAGTAGAAACAGATGCAAGGAAATTAAGTCACTCCTAAGTCACACAGCTTGAATCCAATCTTTTGATTACAGGGTGTACCCTGCATTCTTCATGGCATTTCATACCACAAGGATCGGAAAACACAATCCTCTGAGCAGGTCAAATTCCAGTGGCAGAAACAAGATGCATCTCTAGAAAACACTAAAGATGCCATACCAGGGATAAAGATGATAAGCACTGCAAGAGGTCAGAGGGAGGCCAGATGCTCAAGCTCCAAAAAGCTTACCAGAACCTTTACAGACAGGGAGGAGGGTGTGTACACAGCAAAGACAGGACATGCTCAGGCAGTCCTAATCACTCCAAGTTCAGCTCATCCTAACAAAGACAACTTGCCAAATTAGATGGGCAATTCACATTTTTCTCAATCCCTCCCCACCGGAGGAACAAGCGCCTCAACTGAGATATGCTCCAGTCACCACCTACATCCCCAAGTCAGCACCCTGACCTGGTTTCCACATCTCCATCATGAGCACTGAACTCTTGTTGGGGTTATAAAGCTTACTTCTTTTGCTTTTTGTCTTATTTCTCACCCATGTTTCAGAGTTTAGAAAGAACATTTCTTACTAAAACAAAAACTGTATTTAACAGACACTTGGACCTTGCTGATATGAGTCACATTTTATAACAAACTGCACATGCCTTAGAATTCTGGTGCGTAAGGGCTTCTAAGACCATCTACCAGTTGTTCTCAAACTTCAGTGTGCTAAAGACTGACTGAGGTGTTTATGTAAAATGCAAATTTGGGGGCCCCAACCAGAGATTCTGATTCAATGGGTACTCAATCTATTATCTTGCTAGAGGTTAATTTAAAAGTTTGAATATTCAACTGCAATTCTTTACTTCATTTTAGAGTCTTGGCATTGCATATACAGCAAATAAACATTTATTAATTTTATACTTCTCTGCACATTTAGCAAATCAACATTTATTAATGTTATACTTCCCTGATATAAACAGGGTGTGCATCCCTGGATGGCAGAGAGCCCTTCAATCAGATCAACAGAGGACAGAGAAGAAAGATCACCTGCTTCAGGTGACACTCCAGGTAAGAACTGGCATGGACACTGACAACTATGTCTCTTACATTTCTTACATAAGAAATAGATGTAACATCAACCAGTCCTGGTTATCTACGCCGTAGATTTCACACTAAGGAAAAGGAGACATTGACTTAAAGGAAAGAAATTTTTTTTCTCTGTTTTTTTGTTTTAAACATAAGACAGTTTAAAGGAAAGGGAAAGTGCAAATTTAAGATTTCCTCGATCAAATTTTAACCAACTATGTATTTGTGAACTCATTTATTCAGGGACACACAGTGTTTAAAACACTCCTCTAAGGAAACAATCAGCCCGGGTCTAGGCAGCTTTCTATGGTTATGCTTGGACAAACAGTGTTATTTCAAAAGTGTCCTCTGATCTGCTGAGTTTAGGAGGAGAGGAAATTCAGAGCTCCCTTGATCCAGGAGCCAGGAGATCAATGTTTCGGGGGTCGGCAGGGGGTTGCTGTGGTGGGTGTGAGTGGCACCACACCAGACAAATGGCCCCATGTTTGGGGCATCACACAAACCAGTTCTTGTCAAATTCCTCCCCAGAAAGGTTCCTGTGGCTCCAGGTCATGGGGCTGGGATGGTGCAGGTTTTAAATCATGGAAACTTCAAAGAACATACCTACTCTTCCTCTCTCCTCTCTGTCCAAGGAGCCCCCCTCTGAGTACAGACTGACCATCACCCACCTGCAACAAACTACATCTTTGAGCACAACACCAGCTGGGCTGGCAGGCCAGAAGGCAGCTTCCCCAGGTCACTACCCGCCAGGAAGCACCCCACAACCTGTGCACCACTCACTTTGTCGCCCCTCCGCTGCCCTCGTCGTTGTCGGAAGATGACGATGTAGAAGAGCCAGGGAAGTAGGCGGAATCCACGTGGTTGGGGCTGCCGCTCTGGGCCGGGTTGATGGGCGAGGACCGCTCATACAGCGGCGTGTGCTTCCCTTCGTGAGGAATGTTGCTGTAGCTGTTCTGCTCCGTCAGATTCTTCCCGCTCGTGTCCAACGTGAGAGGTGCTGGCTCAGAGAGGCTGTACGGGTATGGACCCTGGCCCGGGGCGCCCCCTGGGCTGGGCACCTGTGGGGCCTGAAGCGAAGGGCACAGGTCACGCGCATGTGGCCAGCAGGACCCGACTCAGGCCCAGGCTGACGTTTCCCGGCTCATTTTTATTTCAACAAACACTGGCATCTATTTCACACATCAATTCAAGAGCTTAGGAACTTATTTTGGCATTCATTGAAATTCTATGCACACACCGTGTCTGAGACTGGCCACCCCACCCAGCGCACGCAGGGAAGGCCTTACCACGGGCTTTGCTTGCAGAGAGGTCTGCGGAATGTTGAGCATCTGAGGAGGAACATGCGGCGGCACCATCCCAGGCATTCCAAACGGACCGGGTCTGGCTGCTTCACCAACACAGAAAGAAAAGAATCACACAGCTGTGAACAGAAGGCGTTTCCAGGGCATCCTGGCGGCCAGCCCATGGCGCCAGGGATCTCACCCTCACCTGGCTCAGACATCAACACCACCATGGGTCCCACTTCTCAGAAATCATTACAAATTGCCATTTCACAGTAAGGACAACTTAATTTTATGATGCTCGATTTGATGGACTGGGACTGGGATTCTAACTTTCCAGGTATCTCGGTGAATTTGCCTTAGTGGTTCTCCTCTCGTGCACTTCCGAGGGCCTCGGCTGTCCCTCTGCCTGCAACTTGGTGGGGATTCTCTGTAACTCAGTCTCCCTGCTTAGGGCTGCTCCTAGCCTGAGGTCTCTGCAAAACCAGAAGCCCTGGCAGGCATGAAAGGAACAAATTTGGACCGAACAGTTTCCTTTACCTTTGTCAAGCAAGAGGACTTTTCTGTTTAAAGTACATTGCAACTACCATTATACTCTTAGCTAACTAGTGAGTTTTTAAATGTAAAAGGAATTGGTTTTCATTGTTCAGCGATTAGGTTACACATTTTAACACATATACAGGATGAGTAATTTGGGATTCTGTGTTCTCTTAAAACATAATTTCATAAACCTGCCTGATGTGTGCTGGCATGTGCTAGTCATCATTCCCACGCTATGTTGCAAACCGAAGAAATCTGTTAGGGGACTGAAAGCACATGGAGGAATGGCTGAAGCAGGACAGCAGAACGAGGAGCCGGGCCAGCCCGAAGCTGGGACAGAAGGCAGGGGCTGGAAGCCTCCACACTCAACATCTGGCCTCACGGAGTCTAAGGAGAAGAAGAGATCTCAGGGGCCACGTCAGCCAACAGAAGTGAATGAGTGAGTAGATGGTGCCCATAAAGGGCTGTTCCAGAGACAGCACAAGACCCGCAGTAACAAGGACCGACTGGGGCCCAGATGTCAACAGCACTTCCAAACACCACCAGCAGGAAACACAAGGACATGGGACGCGGACCCCCAGGAGCTGCACTCCCTCTCAGAACACTTAGTTGCTGAGCGTCTATGTTGTGTCAGGCTGAGGACTGGGCCTGGGGATGAAAGGAGCCCTGAGGCGGTGTAAGATGCTTTGCTGAAGACACAGAGAAAATAGAAAACCTGTGTGAGACAAAACAGATCCGCCAGGGGCTTGCACGGCTGCACTCTCTCTTCCTTGGGCTTGTTTTAAATGTGGAAGAAAACCAAGCCTAAAGCTTCCTGACTCCAGTTTCCCTCTTTACTCAGTAGATACGCTTCTACAACCTCTTCATCTGAACACCAGGTGGTATGCTTAGGCTTCAGGTCCCCACCCAAATCTCATCTTTAATTATAATCCCCACAATCCCCACATGTCTAGGCAGAGACCAGGTGACCACAGGGGCAGTTTCTCCCATGCTCTTCTAATGATAGTGAATGAGTTCTCACCAGATCTGATGGTTTTATAAGGGGCTCTTCCCTCTTCACTCGGCACTTCTTACTGCTGCCTTGTGAAGAAGGTACCTTGCTTCCCCTTCAACTTCGCCATGATGCTAAGTTTCCTGAGGCCTCCCCAGCCATGCTGAACTGTGAGTCAATTAAACCTCTTTCCTTTATAAATTACCCAGTCTGGGGCAGTTCTTTATAGCAGTATGAAATCAGAAGAAAACACCAGGCAAGGGGAACACAACCCACAAACCACCACCTCTCACACTGCCTACTGCCAATACAGGTAAGGACAGAAACATTCCCCAAACCTTCACTCTCGTTCTCTGAAAAGCTAACGTCCATGGCGGCATTCGCAAGAGGCTCCCTAAGCCAATACCGGTGTGGTGAGACCAGGAGAGCAAATGCTGTCCTTGGTCCAGCCTCCTGAGAGCCAAGTACAGCCAACAGATGCTGGGAGTGAAGCACAGATCATTGCTGACTCCCCCCAGAGAACAACTAGGAACCTTACAGACTAGAATTCGTCTGAAGTTCCTGCCTTCCAAGGGCCCTCAGCTTGTAAGCTCTAAAACGCCACAACCCTTTGATCCTGGCTCGTACCAAGAAAAAACCTTGGCAGAGCTTCCACCTTAGTACCAAACAAAGACAACTGCAGTATAAGAAGCTGGGAATAATGAGACTGGCATGTGTGTAGTCACAGATACCTCACACTTGCACACAACATGCACACACACGCGCACACAACACATTCCTAACTGACCAGTAAGTCCACAGGTCCACACTTCTAAGGGATGTGCATGCACGATCAAGTGCTCACTCACACACAGGTGCGGATAAGCACAGGAGTGCACACAAACACACCCCACACGTGCATGCATGGCACACCACACACATGCATGGCACAGACAATACGAGGAGCTGTTCCTAAAACAGTATGTTCACTAGATCTGCACCTCCACGTGTGCAATCAAAGTCACTATTAAAAAACTGTTCACAGGTGATTCTGATAGGCAGGTTTGGCCCAAAGAATATTATAAAATCTATTCAAGCTCTGACAGTATAATTTAAATCAATGTAAAATGTCTAGTGTATAATATCTTGTGGCTGACCTCACATACCTAACTTTGGAATAATACAAATGAAAAGCAAGACTCATGTAGCACCCATATATTCAAGTGAAGATGATCGTTTTTGTTGTTTGATTTTTGGCCATTACATCCTAAAACCGTCCTTGAAAGCACAAACTTTCCTTTAAAGCAAACAAACAAACTACATTACAGCATAAAACCAAAGAATTCCAAGGAAAGAATATTTTCTAAAATCACATTCCAATCATTGACCTCAAATAATTCTCTGTGAATCCACAGAGCAAGTCACTAGTCTATCAAAGCAGTCCAATGAGTTAATTAATTGGTCTGCATCTTCTGAAGGCTGCAGAAGTGCCTCCTAACCCAGGGTCTGCCTCTGTGGATTCAGGCCTGGGTCTAAATTGGTTCTTGTTCTCCATGCCCAAGTGCAGCTGAGCAGAACCGCTACGTATCTTCTCTACAACAAGCGGCATCTTTCTCAGAAGCGACGCGAGGCTCCAGAGTAGAGATCACACCACCAGTTTCTCATTCTCTTCCTTCCACACTTACTAGAGAGGTGGGCTTTCGGTAAAAAAAAAAAAGTACGCTGACTGAAGACAAGGAGCGAAAGAAGAAAAAAAGGCCAAAAAAGTATACTATATTTCAAAATATTTCGTAACTTTAAAAATAGTTGTTAAATAGTAAAAAGTTCTTTCAGAATGAAAAGAAACACGCACTGCAATCCCTCAGCTGTGTGATCTTGACTTTTTACAGCTCAGTCACCTACTTCCTCAAAGGACTCACTTACACCTCTATGCAGCTGTGTGGCTTTTGCTCTGAATTAAAACACGATAAAATTCTTATAGGAATGGTGTTAAACTGGAACCTCTTCTTAGAACTACAGTGGGCCTTACCCCAGTCCCCATTCCTAGCCCCACCTAACAAATGTTCCTCTATTACTTGGCATATGATTCTGAAATGTTATGTTAAACAAAACAAAGAATAACAACAAAGTAAGTCTTAAAAAACAAAACAAAACAAAACAAAAAACTGGCCTGGCTCGGTGGCTCATGCCTGTAATCCAGCACTTTGGGAGGCCAAGGCGGGCGAATCACTTGAGGTCAGGAGTCCAAGATCAGCCTGACCAACATGGCGAAAGCCCGTCTCTACTAAAAATAAAAAAAATTAGCCAGGTGTGGTGGCAAGTGCCTATAACCCCAGCTACTCGGGAGGCAGAGGCTGAAAATCGCTTGAACCCAGGAGGCAGAGGCTGTAGTCAGCAGAGATCGCACCACTGCACTCTGGCCTGGGTGACACAGTGAGACTCCATCTCATAAATAAACAAATAGGCAGACATTGTATGATTTTCAAGTATTACCCAAAAAATACAGCTTTGAAAATGTTGAGTCCAAGATTAAATAAATTAATATAATCCCTACCACCTTTAGTTTTCGTCGCTTGCAAAGACACACAAGGCAAAACTTTTCAACCATTTTAAGCATGTGCAAACAGACATGTTTACTAAATCTCAATAGTCTACAGAAGATAAAAAGGTATAGAAAGGAAACTGTCATGTCACCTGTTCCCATTACACTACAGATCCAGTGTCCAGAGAGGCCGGGTGGGGCCTGGAGCACAGTGGGAGGGCGCGGCGGCTGGCCATCCTGTAGGGAGAAGAGGACCAGCAGAGCCGGGGCTGAGCCTGGACTGAGACCAGGTGCAAGGTCAGTGCCCAGGCAGGCAAAGGATGGAGGAGCAACTCCCAAGAGCTAAGAGCCCAGGGGCAGCTGATGCTGGTCCAGAGCCTGCGGTGCTGGCCAGACTCCATGGGAAGAGCCAGATGCCGGTGCCCAGAAGACAAGGCCTGGTGACAGGAGGAGGCAAAACCTGAGGGATGATGAGCTTGAAGAAGTAAGATTATGAACTCAGTGAACAGGCACGTCCTGTGCAGCACGTGAAAGAATTCAGAACAGCGGGAAAAATTAAACCACGGAAGCAAATTTCAAGTCAACAGAAACAAGAACTTTCTAAGAACGAGAGCAGTTCAACAATGAAAAGGGTTGCTTTACTGACTGCTCGACTGCTCATACAAGAACATTCTACAGCAGGGAGATGGGCTGAACTTTACTATAAGCATTTCTCACTCTCCAAATCTCTTCCATCCCTGAATGTGGATAGTGAGAGGGTAGACATCACGAATACGGCATCATTCAAATCCACCCGGTGCCCAAGTCTCAAGTAGCAAGTTTTACCTAAATGTATTCAGTTCCTGGGTTCAATTATTCAGTTTTGAACAGAATATGTGTACTGACTGAGCGAGGTTCAAGAAGGCAGAATAGAAACATTACATCGCATTAAGGCTGGTTACGGCGGCTCATGCCTACAATCCTGACACGGGGAGGCTGAGGCAGTTCAGACCGGCCCAGACAACACGTCAAGACCCTGTCTCTACACACTCACAAAAGCAACACAAAAAACAAACAAAAATCCCAAATCCCATTTAGGCACCGAAATGTGTTTTGTAAGTCTATGATGAAACAAGATAAATGAGTTTCTGACCATTTGTGGATTTTGGAAAAGCACAACCTAAAAGGAAACTCTACCAGCTCTCTATTTTGAAGTCACTGGTAAACTGAACTGACATTCCTCATTTGTTACCAAATACTGAAACGCCAATAACAAACCCAACATTAACAAACCTAAATGCATCTACTTTGGGGGAAGACACACGCTGCAGTCTTTTAAATCACACAATGGCTCAAAGGAGGGTGTAGGTTCTTCCAAAAGATTCGATTTTTAAGTTCAAAATAAAAATGACCTTCCAAACTGGCCACAAGATCAGGCAGCCTATGTCACTTCCTACTTCACTCTAATTACCACGAACTCACTGAAAATGGAGTGAAAGGTCGCAGAGCAGACACTGAAAGCAAAGTCCCCAGCACCAGCAGGAGAATCCAATTTTCTACTTGGGAATTCTGGACCAGAGGCGCAAGATGAGTGGCCTTTCTACTCAAAGAGAGTAATGCCCTGACTTCCCTCTGGTGCCCTTTATTCTGTCAGCCTCCAGGGCTTAAGATCAACGTCATCTGCGTCAGCTTTAAAGATAAAAACTCATCAAGATGAACTAGGACACATCTCAAAAAGACTAAGTGCAGAATAGTAAGCCCAATACAGCATTTAATTTAAAATTAAAGCAATGTATTAATTACTGCATATGTATGAGGTGAGGAAATATAAAAACACGTTCAAGGGGGCTGTACATGACTTTTAGAAAAGCCTGATGCATCTCTTTTTTATAAAGACTGACCTCAAGCACAGGTTGCCATTTGTGTAACCTGAAGTAGGTATGCCACCACTCACTCTACTGTTCCTTCTATTTTTTTTAACAGTTATTCATCACAACAACAACAAAACTTTAGTATAAAAATAAGAAAGGGCAAGTCTAGTAAGCAAAGCTATAGGACAAAGTGAGGATTTAATATAACTTTTTTTTTTTTTTTTTCATGAGGAGTCTCTGTCACCCAGGCTGGAGTGGCGCGATCTCCTCTCACTGCAAGCTCTGCCTCGTGGGTTCACGTCATTCTCCTGCCTCAGCCTCCCTAGTAGCTGGGTCTACAGGCGCCCGCCACCGCGCCCGGCTAATTTTTTGTATTTTTAGTAGAGACAGGTTTCACCGTGTTAACCAGGATGGTCTCGATCTTCTGACCTCATGATCCGCCCGCCTCAGCCTCCCAAAGTGCTGGGATTACAGGCGTGAGCCACCACGCCCGGCCTAATATAACACATTTTTAAGGAATGTCAAATTTTTAAGGTTATTAGTAAAATACAGCCATAGTATAATATTGAATACCTCGTGAAAAAAAATTTTTTTTAATCATTATAGTAGCAAAAATCTAAACACGTTCTTGACAATGACAGCAGGGACATGGCTAAGTTATACGGCACCTCCACACTGCACAGTATCAAACTACCTCTGGAGAAAATAAGAAAGTCATCCCCAGCTTCTATAATGGGCCCCGCTTACGGGTCATAGCCCCCAGGCTTGGTCAGTCCCAACCCCCGAGGCCATCCATGTCCCCTGCTGAGCCCACTCCTCCGCAGGAGGCCCCAGGGGTTCCTCTTCTGCCCAGACCACAACAGGACAGGAGGGCCACCGGGTGGGTCCAGGTGGGTCCAGCCGTCCAGCTGTCAGCCAGGCATGGCCTGGGGCAGTGTGGGCCACCGTGTGGTCTCTTTCACATTTCCATTCTTTCCGCACTAGAGGACCTGCCTCTATGCTTTGGCCCTTTTGCTAGAGGACTCAGCTGTCTCAGGCAGGTTACACTACAGACTTCTCACCAGAGCCTGCAGTGGGCTCTGTTCAGACCTCCAGGGTCTGAGTGGCATGCCACTGGGTTCCCTAGAGGCTGAACACCTTTTCTCCACAGCTTAGGATCAGTTGTCCGGCATTTAAAACCATTCTTTACATATTGTCTTTTCAGCTTCCAAGTGGGATATTTTCTCATCTTCTCCTCAGATTCTAGGGGGTATGTTACTGGAGAGAGAGCACGTGTATTTTCAAAATAACTGTTAACACTATCTATTGAGCAATGTGACACAGGGATCAGGGCTGTGGTGACACATGAAGTAGGGCTGTTTATTCTGAGGAAAAGTCAGGGGAGCAGCCGGACACACAGACCTCATGTAGCACAGGAGCCCTTCTCAGTCAGGATGGAGTGATGCCCAACAGCAAAGCAGCGGCAGGCGCCCCATGGCCAGAGCCCAGCACACCAGTCCCAGGACCAGCCCGACTTCTCCCTCAGGTTTGTCACAAGTAACTTTCGCAACATGAATTCCCTCTCCTGGGCAGGCTGCCCGAGCTGGAGGTAGCAGTGCCCACCCCAGACCACTCAGCCATCCAGGTCAGTCACTGGGCGTTGCAAGAAGGTGATCCCTCGGACACAGTCTGGTCTGGTAGAATGTGACCAGCCTTGGGGACCTGTCAGGACACAAGCTGACCACAGGTTCCTGACCAATGAAACACCCCACGGGGCCCTTCCCAAGCACCTGGCAGCTGCTACATCCAGAGGTCACTGTGCTGCTGTGACCAGGACCAAGTTGCTGTACAACATCCTGGTTGCTGAACAGCATCTGTTCTTTGCTTAGTGCTGATCAGCACCTTTTTCAACATGGTCCTATTTTGCAAATTTCTTCTCTGACACACAGCATTCTGGCTGCTCTACGTATCTGCCCTCGGTCTGCTCACTCTGTGACCTCTCCATGCTGCTTAGTGGAGGCTGGACTTTCAAAAGGCCAGGTAGCAGGAGGCTGTCTGCTATGAGAGATCAAGCTCCCCTACCTCCACTGTAAAACCACATGTGCACCAAAACCATCCTTTCTGTATCGTTAACCCATCTCTCTCAGCATTCATCATCCCCGTAACGACTTCAACCTGTTTAATTCTCCCCTGCATTTCAAAGCCCCACCCCTTTATGGAAATGACTGGAGAGAGGCCTGAGCTTGCCACCCATCCTATCCTCTTCTATGAATTTCTACACTGAGGAAGAAGGAAAGCTAAAAATGACTTTTCCTAGGATCTACTGCCTGTTGCTGAGGGCCAACCAACTGTACATACACAAGGTTTGGGAGTCCCAAATTCAGCAGAAGCCTGCCCTGAGTGGTCCTTCTGACACTCCACCTATCAGGCGGCACCCTCATCCTGCCCAGCCTCTCAGAACTCAGCGCTGCTAACAATTGTGCACAGGGTATCTCCCCTAGCCTCGCTGTGCCACTCTTTCTGTGTATCCACCTCCTGCATCTGGCCCCAGGGGCGCCATCTCTTTATCCTCCACTTCCACCACCATGGCTCCTCTCAGCATTGCACACCAGCAAAGCTGCAACCCAGCACTCCAGCTTAGCTCCTCACTCTGCTTTCACCTGTGCATTCTAACGCCCGTTTCTCATCTCCACCGGGATCCTAGAAGGCGCCTCAACATTCGTGTCCAAAACCATCCTTCAAATCTGCTCCTCCTCCAATCATCTTTATCTCATTAATGGCATCCTCACCTGAGCTGCTCAAGCCAAAACTCTGGGAGCCATTTCCCCAGAATTCTTTTCATTGAGCTTCTATAATCAAGCATCACTATCTACTATCTACTTATTCTATCTCCCAAAAATCTGTAAAATCCACCCAGCACTCCTGCCTCCCACAGAGGAGAACCTGCCCCAGGGACTGCAACCATGCCTTGCCTCAATGCTGAAAGAGTTTCCCACTCCTTTCCCTACACCTGCCCTTAACCACCCCGATCCCCTCGGCACACTGAGGCCTGAGCAATCCAACTGCATACCTCAGCACACCACTCCCAGATTAAAACTCTTTCATGAGGACATTTCTTTAATCTGGAAAAGGTAGAGGAGACAGTGCTAAGGGTTAAGATGACAAGACATCAGACTCCCCCTTAAGATCAAGGGCTAGACAAGAACAGTCACCATCACACCTTCTATTAAAAATCGTGCCCTGGCCAGGTACGGTGGTTCACGCCTGTAATCCTAGCATTTTGGGAGGCCAAGGTGGGCAGATCATGAGGTCAGGAGTTCAAGATCAGCCTGGCTAACATGGTGAAACCCCGTCTCTACTAAAAATACAAAACTCAGCCGGGCGTGGTGGCATGCGCCTGTAATCCCAGCTACTTGGGAGGCTGAGGCAGCAGAATTGCTTGAACCCGGGAGGTGGAGGTTGCAGTGAGCTGAGATTGCATTGCTGCACTCCAGCCTGGGGGACAGAGCGAGACTCCATCTTGAAAACCAAAAAAAAAAAAAGAAGAAAAAAAAAAATCATGCCCTAAGTCACAGCTGGCTCAGAGGATCACGGAGATAAAAAAGATACTAGAGAAGACACAATCAGCCAAAGCAAGATACAAATCAACTATGAAAATTAATAAGAACTGAGCAAAGTTGTTAAGATAAAATCAACTTACAGTATTAATTTGAAAATATAATTTAAGACACACATAGAAATAGCACCCAAAAATAAATACTTAGCAATATCTTTAATGAAAGATGTTATGAATGTTTAATGAAGAAAATTCAAGTTTATGGAAAGATATTCAAGACAATTCAAATCAATAGAGAAATGTAACATTTTCTTTGGTACACTCAATAATAAAGATTTTATTCTTTCCAAATTGATCTGCAGAGTTGGTGTGATTCCAATCAAAATCTCCACAAGGATCATAAAATGTATATAAAAATGAAAAGGATCAAGAACAGTCTCAACCTCTTGCAGAAATATTACATGGGCACATTTGCCCAACCAGACATCAAGTATTATTACAAGGCTATGGTGACTAGAATGGCGTAATTCTGTGGCACGAGGATAATTAGAAATTCAACAGAAGTGAGCCCAGAAACAGACCCACATGGAGACACTCGATATGTCAGAAGAGGACAGCGTTCTCAGTGGACAATACTAAGGCAACAGGTTCTCCACACAGTGAACAAGAAACTGAATTCCCTTACTCAAACCATAAACAAAATTCAGTGCCAGGTAGAATCAAAGGGCAAAATCATAAATAAAACTTTTAGAAGACAAAATGTTTGTCACCTCAGGCTAGGGAGGAATTCTTCCTTTACGTTTTTTCTCCTTCTCATGTAACACTTTAAAACATACACAAGAAAAAAGGGAACTGTATTATGAGCCACATGTATCTACCAACCACCTTCAAAATCAACCAGCACACGGCCTATTGTGTGTCATCTGCACTTCCACCCTTCTTTGCCCACTACTGCATTATTATGAAGCAAATCTCAGACATGACATCATCTCACCATAAATACAGGATAGGACTTAAAGGTACAAACGATAAAGGGAAAAATTCATGTATTTGACATTAAGAACTCTGATATCAAAGCACATCATGAAGACAGAAAAATGCAAGCCACAGACTGGGAGATTCTTATTTGCAGTCCATATATCTGACTAGCGTCCAATATATATATTAAGTATCCCTATGAATAACCAAAAGAAAAACAACCCAACAGAAACATAAGCGAACAACATGAACAAGCATTTTACAATGGAAGAAACCCTACTGGTCCATAAACATAAAGATTCTCAACCTCATTAGTAATCAGGGAAATGCAAACTGAAACCTTTACAGGATATAGTTTCATAATCACCAGCCCCCCCCCCCAAAAAAAAAAAAAACGTGGAGGAACGAGAGAGTTCTTTCACTTCTGCCAGGAGAATAAATAGGTGCATCCGTGTCCGGCAGCAGCAGAGGCTTGAGCAGAGCCCTACCCCGGAGGTTCCCTGGAATTCCACTCCTGTGCACATCAGGTCACATGAAACAAAGTTCACAAGTGCACTATCCATCATGGCAAGCAGCTGGAAACAGTCCATTTTCCATCAACAGTAGGATGGACGAATATATATTAATACAATGGAATGCTGCACGGCATTAAAAAATGAACTATGCCAACATGAATGAAACCCAGTAATATAAATATTAAGAAGGCAAGTCGGAGGAGTACATGCTATATGATTTTATTTCATAACAAACAAAATGAAACTATTTCGTATCCAGACATACAGACATAAAATTATACAGAGAAGCAGAGAATAATACAAAACTGAGGGTGGTAGAGAGTCGAGGAGTGCAACCAGGGAAGACATATAAGAGGGCTAAGATATTAGTAATGTTCTAAGACTAACACATTGCAGTATGATAGTTACAAAATCATTTTTTTACAGGTAAAAATTCTTCCATGAGATTTCATGTTCTAAGACTAAAGTCTAGGCCGGGTGCGGTGGCTCAAGCCTGTAATCCCAGCACTTTGGGAGGCCGAGACGGGCGGATCACGAGGTCAGGAGATCGAGACCATCCTGGCTAACACGGTGAAACCCCGTCTCTACTAAAAAATACAAAAATCTAGCCGGGCGAGGTTCTGTAGTCCCAGCTGCTCGGGAGGCTGAGGCAGGAGAATGGCGTAAACCCGGGAGGCGGAGCTTGCAGTGAGCTGAGATCCGGCCACTGCAGTCCAGCCTGGGCAACAGAGCAAGACTCCGTCTCAAAAAAAAAAGACTAAAGTCTAAAATCCAAGGTGGTGCCTGGCAACTGCACTACCGTTCTCAGCATCACCTGACCGCTCTCCCTGCTTTCTGTGCTTCGGCCACATTCTTCTTCCTCTTCTTCTTCACTATGTCCTCCTACCTCAGGACCTCTCACACGCCACCTCCCCTGCATGGAATACACTTCCTCCCATATTGGCACCTTGCTAGATGCCTACTGAACCCCCAAATCCCACTCGACAATAATCTAATCAATCAGAATCGTCACTTTAATCGTAGATTGATTCAATCAGGTTGATCTTCCTTAAAGTTCCTGTTCTCTTTCCTGCAGGATTCCCAGGTGTTCACTTCCCCACTATGCATTCATCTGCAGGGGCAAAGGTAACTGCTCTCTTATTTACCACACCATTCAGCACCCAGCGCACTGCCTGTCATGAAATCCACAAATCAACCAGCTCTTTACTTTAAACAAACAAACAAAAAAGGCCTTTTTTTTTTTGAGCAGTTTCAAGGTTACAGAAATTTTGAGCAGAGGACACACTTTGCATTGGTGTGACACATTTGTTCCAATCAATGAGGCAAACCTGGCTACGTTATGATTACCTAATGCCCACAGTTGACATTAGGGTTCACTCTTGGTGCTGTACATTTTCTGGATATGGACAGATGTACAATGCCATGTATCCACCGTTACAGTATCATACAGAATAGTTTCACTGCCCTAAAAATCTGCCTAATCATCCCTCCCTTCCCACAACCTCTGGTAACCCTTGATCTTTTTCCTGCCTCCATACTTTTGGCCTTTTCCAGAATGTCCTATAGTTGGAATCACACAGTATGTAGCCTTTTCTGGTTGGCCTCTTTCACTTAGTAATATGTGCTTATGTTCCTCTGCATCTTTTCATGGCTTGATAGCTCATTGCTTTTTAGTGCTGATTATTTCATTGCTTAGATATACCAAGCTTTATTTCCCTATCGACCTACTGAAGACATCTTGGTAGCCTCCAAGTGTTGGCTATTATGAATAAAGTTGTTTTAAATATCTGTGTGCAGGTTTCTGTGTAGATATAAGTTTTCAACTCCTTTGGGCAAACACCAACAAGCATGACTTGGAAACTTCATAAACATCTGCGAAGCTGTCTTCCAAAGTAGCTGTACCATTTTTGCAATCCCCATTAGCAACACCACCTGTTGCTACCCATCCTCACCAGCATTTAGTGTTATTGGTGTTTTCTATGTTAACCATTCTAACAAATGTGCAATTAAAATGTGCAGTAGGAGCTCATTTACTGTCTTCACTAAGGAAGGCCAATGACACAGTGGATGCTTCTTCAGCCTCAATTTCACCTGCACACAGGATCTGTGCCCAGATTCCACATCCACAGATCTGAGGTGAGACCCTAACACTTGTGTTACTTGTTATTTTGTAAATTCCACCAATGATTTTTAAGCAACTGGTCTAACCAGGGAACTAAATATTTTGAAATCTCAACTATCACATATCTTATTCGTGTTGCATTTACATTGGTGATTTCCTGGTGAGCTATGGCAGATTTTACATGTGACAGAAAGAACAAATCACAATCATTTCCAGATACGCAGGTCCTCGCTTAGTAATTATGACATAGTGAATGCTTAAAAAATAAAATTTAAAAATGTATCTCATCACCACTTATTTTCAAAATCATCTCAAAATACATGATTTCTGGGAGACTATACTGCAAGTGCGTGTGTCTGTATATGTGTGTGTGTGTGTGTGTGTGTGTGTGTGTGTGTGTGTGTGTCCTCCTAAAAACTCTACACTACCCAATAACTGTTTAGATATCTCAGGTGATTTTCTCAATATTGCCGATAGATTTACAGGCTTACAAGGAAAGGCACAGAGGATGAGTGGTGGTTCCTAAAAGCCAGGCCAACTGGTATCTAACTAGGAACATTCCTTTTTAAAAAAATATAAATTCCTAAGGCCCCATGAAGATGCTGAAAGAGCAGTTTCGAGGTGGAATCTAAAATTCCAGCCAAGTTTAGAAACCTCTGGTTAGATCAACTCACCCCATGTTTTCCCCTATAGCCATGCTCTCTAAGCGGATCATACAATTACCCTAAAACTTCTCCAAAACTCTACACACGTTCCAATTTCTGAATGATTAATAAGACAAATTCTAATATAACAAGAAAGTGATATCCCCACATTGGTTATTCAAAATTCTGAATTATCTTCCTGTAGAATAACATAATGGACTGTGGTTGGATTCTATGACAGATCACCAAACACCACTTAGGACCTATCTATTACCTATAAAAATATTTCTACGAAAAATGTATCGTGGGTTCTAACTTGGGGTGCCAGAAAGGGTCCCACCGACTCCATGTTGTTCCTTCTAGACTTTCAACTTAGGTTCCAGTCTTCATCCTGTTAGTTTCACTGGTAGGATTCCAGTAGTATGCAGGGGGAAAAAAATCAATGAGAGCTAATATAACTTATGTTTCTTCAGAGTTATCAGAAAAAAGCTAAAGTTATTTTTACAAGAATCCATTTCTGCTAGTTTCAAATTGTGTGTATGTAGCTTGAAACAAAACGTCCTTCCCAATCTTGCCTGAAGCCTCTCTCCAAGCTTGCCTCCTGCCATTCCAGACTGCATACCAGTCATCTTAAAATTCTACACTGCCCAAACTTCCTGCCTGGCTGTCATTCTGTGCCTGTACTTTTGTTAGTCCCTTCACATACAACCCGCATTTCTGCAACACCCAGAAGCATCAGGGAAAGCTGTACAGGAGGATTTACAGGCAGTTCATGCCTACACTAAGCTGCCTGCAACTATCATCCCAAACATCCCAGACTCTACCAGTTACTTTCCTGTTCTCCATAAGCCACCCAGTAGTGAAAATGAAAGTGAAACTAAATTTTGAGTAAACTTCATCTCTAAAATACTTACCTAAAATCTTAATAATTTGATAAGAACACAAAAGCACTTGGCAGAACATATTTTTAAGATATTCAAACTTAACTCACCTTGCCTATTCAAAACATCTTCATGATTGTTATCATGAGCCCAGATCAATGCAATGTTAAGTGTGCTGCCTTTCTCCATACTTATCTTCCTAATTGTCTCCCAAGCAGATTTTCTAGTCCCAAGTACACTCTAAGGACTTTCTAAACCACACCTGCCATACAGATTGTCCCACAGGAGCACAATGTCAGCGAAACACAGGAGGCTGCCAGCCCCACCTCTGAGTGCTCCTTTCAGGCTCCTCACTGCTCATTCTAATGCCCAGTCATTCCGTGCCTGTTGAAGGCATTCTGCCAACGAGAAGAATAATGACAGTATCTACTATCAGACAGTATCTGTTATTCTCATAGGCAGAATGATCTAAAAGGGCATTGAATGATTGAACAAGTACTTCACTAAAGCACTTTACATATTCCTTCTCTTTTAATATTCACATAAAGACCCCATTCTAATAAAATAGGGAGCCCAAGGTCAGGAGGCAGTAGGCCACAGGTGGCAACGTTCATGCTCCCCATCATCGCCACAATCAATTATTAGACATCTTCTGTATGCAGGGTATACAGCAGACACACCACGATCTGGTCCCATAATGCCTCACCCTAACTGATGAAACGGCATACAGCTAGTCTCCCTCCTGCCGATGCTCTGTGCCCCCTTTTCCAAAACTAATCCTAAAACACATCTCATCACTTTACTCTCTTGATTTAAAAACCAAGTGGATCAATTCATTCAGTCAAATATTTATCCACTGGGGATAAGTAAAATAAAGGTGACTAATAGGCCCTCATTACCCCAGACTTCACAATGTGGGGAATGACGGGGGAAGGGGTGGTAGTGGTGAAAAAGAGAAGCCAAGGAATGTGCAGAGATTTAAAGCCAGGCAGACCTTGGAGAACATGACAGCCTGGATCTCACAAATCAGAAGGGCACAAACACAAGCCGATCAGAGAAAGGAGCCCTCCAGGCACAAAAGCTGGCCCAGAGGCCCAGGGCAGAAGCTACCTCAGTTCATGCAAGGCAAGAAAGGCGGCTGCGCTCAGGAGTGAGGAGCCAGCAGTCTCAGATCATGGGGAGGAAGCAGGGTAAGCAGTGGGGAATTTATTCCAAGTCTGATGGAAAGCCAGTGGGGAATTCTAAGCATGGGAGTAGCACAGTCCAATTGCCATTTTTAAACATTACTTTGGCTGTTGGGAAGAAAATGGATTGCAGGGGAGCGAGAGAGCAGCCAAGAGCCCCACCGGGAGGCTGCTGCCATTTACTGACCTCCCAGTGGAGAGGCCAGGGCCAAGCAGCCCTGGCCTCCACCCATGCCCATCTCCAAGTTACAAGCCGTACCTCCTTTATTACAGGGCATCAGCACAGGCCACGTTTCCCTGTCTACCACCCAGCCACATACATAGGCAGCCAAAGCCAGTGCCATGCCTCTGATCTCCAATGCCCAGATCTCCAATAGCACACAGCAGACACCATGCTTGAATAAATGAAAGGTGCAGCTCCTAAGGCCACTTTCAATTTTGGAATTAGTCTTCTCAAATAAACAAAAAGTCTCCTTCCAGTAAGAGTCTCTTGTACATGCATTCATTCTTTTGTTAACTTATATGAAGCGAACAACACAATTTAAACGAGAGTTGGGGTCTATTCCTCATACTTCTACTTACGATTTAGTGCTTTATAACCTCCACAAGATGGTCATTATGAAGCAGGCTTCAGGCTAACAGCTTATAAATATTTTTTTTTCCCAATTTCAAATCTCTGAATTAACTTTTGATCTTCCACAGGCCGAACGTGGTAGCTCATGCCTGTAATCCAGCATTTTGGGAGGCTGAGATGGGCAGATCACTTGAGGCTAGGAGTTCGAGATCAGCCTGGCCAACATGGTGAAACCTCATCGCTACTAAAAACACAAAAATTAGCTGGGCGTGGTGGCGCATGCCTGTAATCCCAGCTACTCAGGAGGTTGGGGCACAAATATCACTTGAGCCTGGGAGGCAGAGGTTGCAGTGAACCGAGATCACACTACTGCACTCCTGGGAGTAGTGTGGGCGACAGTGCAAGACTCTGCTCAACAACAAAAAAGAATTAAAAAAAAAAAAAAAAAGGTCAGGTGCAGTGGCTCACACCTGCAATCCCAGCACTTTGGGAGGCCGAGGTGGGCAGATCACGAGGTCAGGAGATCAAGACTATCCTGGCTAACATGGTGAAACCCCGTCTCTACAAAAATACAAAAAATTAGCCGGGCATGGTGGCGGGCACCTGTAGTCCCAGCTACTCAGGAGGCTGAGGCAGGAGAGTGGCGTGAACCCGGGAGGCGGAGCTTTGCAGTGAGCCGAGACTGCGCCACTGCACTCCAGCCTGGGCAACAAAGCGAGACTCCGTCTCAAAAAAAAAAAAAAGGCAGAGGTCAAGAAAAGAGAAACTACAAATATACTGCATTTATGAAGTCACTTGCAGTTGTGGAGGCTCTTCTATGTCCTCAGGCAATTCTGTATTTAGAAGCAGATATCTCAGAGCTGCCAAGACATCAACATCCCCTCGACCTGCTGCCTCATCTGCACGATGCCCTCTGATTCTGATTCTTCTTCATCCTACGAAGGCTGTTAAGTTCTCTTCCTCCTCAATATTTTCAGGGATTGCTACTGAGTCTGCCCAGGAACCTTGGCTATACTTACTGGCATAACTACAGAAAATCATGTTTCAGAAACATAAATCTACAAGACTATATGGTGAATATTTAAACCTATTTGGATTATCACATGGTCAATATTGATCACAGGCTTTTATTTACTTACCTAAGTAATGTGGTGGATGAAATGACATAGGCTTACTAGTCGCTGAATAATATCCAATTGCTCTCTTAAATCGAATAACTTTGTCATCTGTTCTAGACTGAAATAAAGGCAGGAAAACCTTCATAAATGAGTGTGCCACTGGTCATGTGTATCACAATGTTTTTATAATTCAGCACATGTATAATATTCTGCAGCTTTTCAAGAGAAGAATTTAGAATGACGTTAAAACTTTCAGGGAAAATCCAGAGATTATTACAAAAGAATCAAACCAAATGTGAACTCTTTTAAAGCAATGTAGTTATAAGAGCAGAACTCCAACGTGGTAGTCAGGGCCCTGGGTTCTAGCTCTAGGACTTCTCTGACTTCCACTCTGCTCGGTCTCTGGTCCTGCCCGGAGACGAATCTCAAGCCATCTGCACCAAGGGAACGGAGGGCAGTGACAGACTGGGGATGTGCCTACCCAGGGTTTCAGCTTTTTTTTTTTTTTTTGAGACGGAGTTTCACTCTTTCACCCAGGCTGGAGGGCAGTGGCGTGATCTCCGCTCACTGCAGCCTCTGCCTTCCGGTTTCAAGCGATTCTCCTGGCTCAGCATCCGAAGTAGCTGGCATTACAGGCGCCTGCCACCACGCCTGGCTAATTTTTGTATTTTTAGTAGAGACAGGGTTTCACCACGTTGGCTAGGCTGGTCTCAAACTCCTGACCTGGTGATCCGCCCGCCTCGGCCTCCTAGAGTGTTGGGATTACAGGCGTGAGCCACCGTGCCTGGCCAGATTTCAGCTCTCCAGAGACACGGCAGGAGTTTCACAGAGCCTTGCCTACTCTACTGATGCCAACTTGTTGGCATACCTACTTCCCCAAAAAAGAAGAAAATCCCTGACCATCACCTGAAGAAAACAGACAAATCAGAGATTTATAATGCCATATGACTGACTTGATACAGTCCATATTCTGAAAACTCTGAAATACAGATTCTATTAAGCTCGAGAACTTATGAGCAGCAGACCTCACCAACTGTCTAACTGAATCTCCCTCCTTCTATTCAGGCTGGAAAAGCTGGGTGAAGCAGCTGAGACTTCCTGGCTGGCAGGGACCATGACCAGGCTACCTCAGCCTCGGCCTTGCAACCTGCAGCTTTCTTCCAGTGGCCTGAGCAAGAGCTCTCAGACCCATCCAGTCAGCTTGCACCCACAAGTCCCCTTCTTCCAAACCTGGCCACACTACTATGCAAAGTCGTATCCCATGAATCTGGTTTTTTTTTTTTTTTTTTACCTGTGAATGCTGGAAAACATCTTTAGCTATGGCATCCAAGTCAGAGGTGTCCTGAATGTTGCGTACATAATCAGCAACGGCTTTGATCACTACGTCGCAAGGTGGCAAGACCAGCTGGTGGGCCCGGACCTGAGAAAACAAACGCAGGTGTCAACAGTGGACGGTGAGCAACCAGAACCAGGCTAATCTGAATGCAGGAGCCAGAAATTTCAACAAGGAGCTACTATCTAAGATCTTATCAGTGCCTGATGATTGTCCACCTGTGAGATCTTGGCCCTAAGACTTCCCTGAGCGGTTCACATTTTGAAGCTCAAGAACAAGATTTTCCTTTCAGTGGATGAAATACAACTCAGCTGCTTAAACTGTGTTGGGTGAAAAGAGCATCTGACAGCCTTCCACCACTTCTGAGAAGTCCAAGACTTGTTTGCAATTAATTCCAAGCCCAGGACCTGCATCCATAACAAGTGAAGCACAAAGCAGCCCAGAAAGAAGGCTTGGAGCCACCATTCGCTCCCTTTCTTTCAACACCAACCAGTAAAGATGAAGGCCTGCACCAGTAGGACCTTTAGATTACAGCCCAGGACTCCCTGAAACTGTAAGCATAAATGCAGTTACCAAGTTCTTGAATCCACCTTCAAAGGCCAACTTCAGCTCCAACTGGAGAAAAATGGTATCACTACCTGTTGAGGGGCATGTTTGAGGAAAGTGACAAAGAATATCAAATAAAGTGTAGGAACATCTCATTAGCCAAAAACAGCTGATACCAGAAAAACGTAAGTTAACAGGTTGAAAAGACTAACCACATAATAAGAGCTTTGTGGTAGGCAGGACAATGACCTCCCAAAGCTGTCCACATCCTCCTCTCCAGAACCTGTGAACATGCTGCATTATGTGGCAAAATTCAATGAAGGCTGCCAGTCAGCTGATCTCCAAATAATAATCCTATCCTGGATTATTCAGACAAGCCCAAGGGAATCACAGGGTCCTCGAAATTTGGAGAAAGGAGGCAGTGATGCAGCATGACAGGGCCTCAGATACTCGAGGCTGGACAGGTCAGGATCCTCCCGAGAGCCTGCAGAGGGACCAGCCCTTGTATGTCAATATACAAGGGAATGAATGTTGTCTTCATGCCTGCTGACACAACATTCATTCCTCATCCCAAAATGGATCAAGGAGTAATTTTGACACTCAAGTCTTATTATTAAAGAAATACATTTCATCAGGCTAGAACTGCCATAGAAAATGACTCCTCTGATGCATCTGGGCTAAGTATATTGAAAACCTTCCGGACAGAATTCACTACTCTAGATGCCATTAAGACCATTCATGGCCGGGCGCGGTGGCTCAAGCCTGTAATCCCAGCACTTTGGGAGGCCGAGACGGGTGGATCACGAGGTCAGGAGATCAAGACTATCCTGGCTAACACGGTGAAACCCCGTCTCTACTAAAAAATACAAAAAACTAGCCGGGCAATGTGGCGGACGCCTGTAGTCCCAGCTACTCGGGAGGCTGAGGCAGGAGAATGGCGTGAACCCGGGAGGCGGAGCTTGCAGTGAGCTGAGATCCGGCCACTGCACTCCAGCCTGGGTGACAGAGCGAGACTCCGTCTCAAAAAAAAAAAAAAAAAAAAAAAAAGACCATTCATGATTCATGGGAGGAGGTCAAAACATCAACTTTAACAGGAGCTTGGAAGACTCGCTTGATTCCAACTCTCGTGAATGGCTTTGAGGGGGTTCAAGACTTCAGTGGAGGAAGTCACTGCAGATGTGGTGGAAATCCCAAGAGAACCAGAATTAGAAGTGGAGCCTGAAGATGTGACCAAATTGCTGCAACTTCATGATAAATCCTGAATAAATGAGGAAATACTTGTTATGGACAAGCAAAGAAAGCAGCTTTTTGAGATGGAATCTACTCCTGGTGAAGATGCTGTCAAAGATGTCAAAATAAAAGCAAAGGATTTAGAATAGGACATAAGTTTAGTTGATAAAGCAGTGGCAGGGTTTGAGATTAACTCCAACTTCATAAGACATTTCTACTGTAGGTAAACTGCTATCAAATAGCATCGTAGGCTACAGAGAAATCTTTCATAAAAGGAAGAGTGAACTGATGTGACAAACTTGAATGTTGTCCAGTTTCCTGAAACTACCACAGCCACCCCAACCTCCAGCAACCACCACCCTTATCAGTCAGCAACCATTAGCAAGACCCTCCGCCAGCCAAATGATTCCAACTCACTGTAGACTCAAGAGATCATGGCATTTTTTTACACTAAAGTATTTTTGATTAAGGGATGTACCTTGTGTTTCAGATGTAATGTCATTACACACCTAATAAACTACAGTACTGTGTAAACATTTCTATTATATGTACTGGAAAACCTAAAATTGACATGACTTCTCTGTCATTCCCCTCCAGGCCCCTGCTCTCCAAGGCTCCATGTATGTGAGGAGGTGGCTGCAGAACAGCAGAGCCCCCTTTGGTAAGTGCCTTTGCCTTTCCAAGTCTCTGTGAGTGAGAAATGCACAAAACAGGGACATGTTCCAGTGAGCCATAACGGTGTATTAGGTTACTATTATTTTGTTGTTGTTGAGGATCACGATGATATATTAGCTAACATATCTTAGCTAGACACTCTTTTAAGCGTTTTATGTATAGTACTATATTAATTCTCACACATCTGTCATGGCAGCCCTTGTTTGTGTTAGCGATAGTACCCTCCACAGGGTTCCGAGTGGTCAGTTGTGGCCCACAGGCCACTAGCAAGTGGAGGCAGAGCCCTTGGCAGCCACGGAGGGCCTGCCGCCCACCACACAATGGCTACTCAGCTGCTGCTGGGCCCCCTGTAGGCAGCAGTACTAGTGATGTACAGAATCCTGGAACTAGTGCCAGTGAACCTATGGAAACCTTGTGTGATCTGGGCATGCACTGCTGTGGTGGCCTTCACATTCATGACGCACAGTGGGAAGAAAAGAAGAGTCGGCTCAAAGGTATTCAGCCCAGGGTGAGGTCCACAGAACGGCCAGATCCAAGATGCGGCTAGCACCCCAAGCTGGTGGTGGCCTAATGTTGCCCGCGCCAGAGGCCAGTCCTCGATCACTCCAAACCCCCTGCTTGAAAGTTCCAAATGAAACAAGCAGGTCTTCCTACCAGGACCTAGGTGAGCTTCTGAAAGAGCACAGACAAGCAGGCCTCCTGGATTTCCCCAAGTGACTGAACAAAGCAGGTCCCACATGCTTCACAGCACGATGGAGAAGATCTTCTGGGGCAAAGCACAGATGATCTGAATGACAGCACTGACCACTGGCAACCTGCAGAGCTGCCCGACCAAGAAATTGTGAGATGGAAGCAATGCTTGCAGACAAGAAGGGGAAGATGAAAAGGCCGGAGCAAGCACAGACAACGATGGAACAAGCCATGAATGCTGGAGTGAGGTGAATGACCTCCCTATCTCACACCTCTCCAAGCATCCTGCATCTGCTGGAAAGCAGTAGAGACCACGTGAAAGATGGAGACTTGGAAATGGAGGGGAACAGGGAAGCAGGATATGGTGGTCCGCTAGCATCCCGGTTACAAGTTCCTCCAAAGAATGTGGATGGTGATGCTGACTTAGGTGCATCCTTCAAATGTCCTGAAGGAAATACTGGAGCAACAGATAAGCAACTGTGGGAAGAATTCCAAAGGAGTAAAGAACGCACAGCACAAATCCAAAGTCTGATGGGTGAGCAGGCCTCTCTGCAGGGCACAAGGGCACAGCTGGGGAAGGAGCTCGCAAAGCTGCAGCTGAAGCTTCCTGCTCTGCCTGAACTGCACTGAGAACCCATGATGGGGCCTCAGTAGGAGTTCACACAGGAGGACACCTACTGCCTGGACCTCGAGCAGAGACCTCGCAAGGTGCACTAGTACTTAAACTGCATGTGTCAGACCTGTAACCACTAGGAATTGGAGGAAGACACTTCTAGTTTTCAGAGGGAGATCCTCTTCCATAAGAAAGGGCCCAGGAAGACTGGATGGCTGCCGGACCCACTGACAGCGCGCTCCAGGAGTTCCAGGAAGAAAATGACCACTTCGGACAGAAGCTGGCTGACTGTGAAGCCAAGTTTCAGCCTTTCCCAAATGGCCCTTAGGCTGCTGGGACTCTGCCCAAAACCCACAGGGCCTGAAAGCCCCCGGGGGACAGTGGGCCCCCAGGAGGGAGGCAGGTCACCATGTGAGGGCTTGGGTACAGAGCACCTGCCTGTTATCTCCCTGTAGTTGGGTCCTGGACACTCACAGACTCGGCAGAACATCAGCCGGTGCTGCTCCCTTTAGAGCACATTTGGGTACTCTCTTGTTAGTTTAGCTACCGTTCAAGAGTTGATGCTGAAACTGCTCTCATTCAACTTTGATAGATAGCATTAGGATTGTAAGGTACTGTTTATCAAATGAAGATTGTTTAATACATTTCTTACAAATACATTGATTCCACATCTTTGGGCCCTCCAAAATTATATAGAATAAGTATCATATTTTCATTTAGAGAAAGGGTCCCTCTTAACCTCAACATCATTGTGTTTGATATGGATGGGAAGGTTTAAAACAGAGTTGTTATTAGAAAATAGTACATTAAATTGGCTGGAATAAACTTTGGTTTGAACACAATGCCAAAATACACTCAAAAACAAGACCATACCACTCAAAGATCATATTTTTAATAGTTTGGTCCTAACCTTTGTGGTTTAATTTAGGGAGGTGGACATTTTGCCACCATTGCTTCTTATTTTGCAACAGGCACCAGCACCCAGAGAGCCTGGGCCTTGCATAGCAAACGAGTCAGCCTCCCGGGCCAGAGCAGGCGGCAACAGCAACAGGCTTTCCCCAGAAGTAAAGAAGTTCATAGAGAAGGGTACAGGGCCTCCTGTCTCCCAGGGGCATGTGCAGCCCATGACGATGGCTTACACCCATGACACCACAAGTAATTGGGCAGCCCTACTTCACTCCCATCCCACTTCAAAAGAAAACAACAGAAACCGCTGCTTTTGTTCCTGTGGACATCTTTGTCATCACTATCCCCAGCCCTACAACATGCAGCTAAAAGATCCTTGAAGTAAACAGGTGCCATAATTAAAGTGTCCCCTAAATCCTTCTGAGCAGCTCAATAACATCAAACATGCTACCTCTGGTTTAACGCCGAAAACACTGGCCCTTTCTAATTTGCTGACCATGCAGCTACCTTCCCCACCAGCCACCCTCCACCACCCGACTCCACAGGCAGCTCCGAGCCTGTGCAGAGACAAGCTTGCTTCCCTCCTGGATGGCTCCTAATCTAGCCTTCTAAAGCCAATCCAGGATGAGCTCCCTGACGTCGTCTTTAATCCTTAGGGTCAGGACCTGGTGTGCATTCGCTACCCAGGTGCAGGAGGAGTCAGAGGTGCTGTCCTAAGGGCCTGGTCACATCAACAAATCCCACCCCTGCCACATGAGAAAGTGGCTGGAGACAGAAATGCAACACCAGAGGGACATATGGATGGACTTTACATGAGACATTTTAAATTGAAGAAGACGGATAGATTGGAAAGTTGGACATATGTCTTTATTTAAATATACCAGGGAATCTTGGTACTAAAAGGTATTCTAGGATAAATCCTTTAGAAACTTGTTAAATGTTTTAACAGGATAAAAGCATATATGTATGAGAAGTTAATTTCTATGCTATCTATCTACATAACCCTATACATATACACACACACACACACACACACACACACAGCCCTGTATAAACACCACACACATGAAGGTAGTTATCAATATACTTCCAACTGGGAAAAAACACATCAAGACTTGTTCGTCCATGAAAAGCGTCATCAGCAGTGTTGCTAACTTTCCCTGAGATTCTAAAATAGCACGTGGTTCATCTCATCACAGCAGTAACTACACAGGAGGGTTACAGTAATGTGTCCTTGCCTATTCATAAAAACAAAATTAACACTCAAACTAAACAAGTGAAGTGTCTGCTGCTTAGAGACAGCGTATAAAATATTGTAATTAATGTCCCATTTATTTCCTCCTCAGCTTTCTTTAATCAGTTTTTTAAATCTTAGCCCAAATACTTAACATTAAAAATAAAAAACAAAAGTCAAATAAATTGTGACATATCTAGAGCTAGAACCATATGTACATTCTATCTCTAAGGAGAGTAAGTAAACTTAATTAACAAGCAAATGCTTATGATCAATTGCTTTTTTCATGTCACTGCGTAGCAATTTCACCAATTGTGACTGAAATTTTGCCTGCTTTGTAGGTCAAGAAAATAATTTAGGACTGGGAAAGACCTCTGAAAGATTCAGCTTACCCCTTTGCTTCCAGGCAGAATCATTAAATAATAGATACTGTTTGGGTAGAAATTGATGATTGTCTCTATGCAAAAATATCCTCTTATGTGAAAGATTTTCACTTTTAGCTCATCTTTCCCCAAATCTCCTCATCATTTCCTACTGAAAAACGTGTTCTGCAGTCATCATTGACAGATGGATATAGCATGCAGGGCTTTGCTGAATGCAGAATGCCACCAAACCTGACCCAGACAAGCACGCCGCAGGGCTATCTCCCTGACATGTCACAATCCATGAGCGGTGGCACCCCGTTGTCCCCTATGACAATCTCTAGTCCTCTGGCCACTCTTGACAACCTTTGTTTTGTTTTTGCTTTTTTTGAAAAAAAAAAAAAAAAAAAAACCTCCAGGAGGCTGCAATCTTGGAGCTGGGTCAGTGGTGTGGACACCTGCCTGGCCACACTACTGGGCCTGTTTCCCAAATGGGTGGTGCTGGGAGCACTGGCTGGACTTCTGCTACAGCCACGCAGGGTGAGCCTTTGGCCTCATCTCCAAGCAGCTTGACACCCCCAAGCGTAACTTTCAGAACAAGCAGTAGGTGTTCTCACCGATCTATCTACCAGGCCTGTATTACGGGTGAAGAGTGGAGGCTGGCACCCATACTACATACTACAACAACAAAAAAGTCCATGGAAAACCTGTCAGGCACGTCCTCAAGGGGGACTTCAATGGGAAGCCCTCACTGAAGCTGCATGGTGGCTACTCCAGACAGAAAAGATCTTTGACGCTTTAGAGTCACCGATTTCAGTGAATTATTTCAGGCACTCAAGGGGCACCTTAAGGAAGCTAAGAAACAACTACACTATAACGACGTTTGAAATCCAAAGAAAACAATCTCTTCCTGGTTTCTGAAACAAAATAAGAAATAATTTAGCCCCTCTTAAAGAAGCATTTATTTATTTATTCATTGTTTTCTAATATTTCACTGCTTAAAAATCTGCAGTCTCACTCTTGGTTATATCTTTAAACCCAAACCTTTTTTCTACAGCTGTGAATTCGTTTAAATGAACTTTCCTTGTAATATTCCAACTGCTAAATCAAACCCAACATGCCACAGTACTCAAAGGATTCAATAAAATCCAGTATTCCTTTTCATGTAATATGTTGATTGAAAACTCTTTCAAAGCTCTCTAACATGTACCACGAGACAGGATCATCTGACAGGGTCTAACCTAATCTCTAAAATCCACTCGGTCATATTCCTGTGGGATGTATAAGCTAATTAAATATACCATACAAAACTATGATTAAATGATTTTGAGACTGTTGGTGCCACTGCTCCCAAAGTGTCTCTTGGCTGCTCATTTAAAATGCAAATGAATATAAATGCAAGTTTCACAAAGTATCATTGCTGAAGCAGAACTGATCCACTTCATTACCAAGTGGAAAACGGTGAAGGGCAAGTACTCTGCATTTTGGCAATTTCAAGGAAGGGAAACGGAAGCTCGATTTGGCCAATATTCATTCATGGGTGACGCCTGTGCTAGAAAAAAGGAACACAGAACAACCCTTCAAATTTCCTGACTTCGAGAAGCTCACATTCTTCTTGGCGACAAAACGTTGCCCCAGTCTCTCAGGGAGCCCCCGAGAGGACACAGTGGAGCACAGGTCCGGGGGCTGAGGACGCAGAAATGCTTCCTTGGTCATCCAAGGTGGGTGAAGCTCAAAGTGTGGTCCCCAAGAAACTGTCACCACCACAGTCCTTGGCCCCAGCAGTCTGTGCTTTTGACCAAGCCCTCCAAGCTATGGAATCACCAAATGCACCCTGCAGGCCCACGGTTTTCTACTCTAACAGTCAAGGGAAAGGAAAACACGTAGACCCTAGAATTGTCAGATACCACTAATAGTCATGCCTTCAAAATTCGTGAAATGTTATGACATATATCAGTATTCTGTACACATTTGCCTAAATAAAGATTTGAAAGGCTGTTAAAATGCAATTAATCACAAATAATGTTAAGTGTGATCATCACTCCGAAGATGGAAACTGCTATGCACGTATACTGAAGTATCTAAAGGTTTTAAACTGAACAAAGAAAAGTGATCCATTCCACTTTATAGGCCTGGAGCCCAGGATGAAAAGGCAGGTAGGCCAGAGGCGACTTCAGCTGCCCTGCTGGAACCTGGGCTCCATCGTGCAGTGACAGGATCTCTTTACAAAAAGCTGCCACCAGTCCAAGGAGGAAACTGTCGTGTACTGTGGTCACCTTCCCTTCTTGGGGGAATACCTGTCATGTATTCTGATAGTTTCGAAGGCTGTGTACCCAGGCCGTGCCCTAAGGATGCATACTCGATATAATCCTCACAACTCTATGAGTAGCCACTGTTAACGTCCCCATCTTATAGAGGAGCTTACTAAGTACCCACCACAGCCAACCAGGTGAGTGGCTGAGTGGACTCTACACACTTAGCCACAGCACTGTGGTCTTTTTATCTTCCATTCGAAATTGCGCCTTTTTTTAAGTGTTGAAATGTGCTTATTTAATGAAAAGATGGTAGACGGTGAATTCCTTTTTCTTCCAATATTCTTACTTAGAAAAATTAAGAGTTGGCAACACAACAGTAGTCTTCCAACTTTTTTTTTTTAACAGATACGTGGAATTCAAATCACTGCTACAGATGAAGAGAGTGACTGAGAAATTCTAAACAGGGGAATGATGAGATCAGACCTGAATTTAAACAGATCATTTTGTGAGCCATGTGGAAGACGGACAGCCGAGGAAAAGATCAGCAAAAGGGAGGCTCCATGGCTCCCGCATGAATCCCAGCAAGCAGTGGCTGAAACAGAAGCAAAGAGAGGATGTGGCAATTCAGGAAATATCAGAGCAGATGCAGGAAGGGGAAGAATCAAAGATGACTCCCAAGTTCTACCGTGGATGACTGGCAGGGTCACTGGTGGCACTAGGTGGCAAGTACAACACAGGAGGACAAGCCAAGTTAGAGAAGATGAAGACATTTGTAGATCAGAAATGCCAAATCTGACGTGCAGGTGCACATCCAAGTAGAGAGGACAGGGTGGAGAGCTCGGTGAAGGGGACTTGTCTGGAGAAATACATTTCAGGGTAGCTAAGACTTCAGCACAGATCTGCCAGGAGAGTGTGAGAATCACAGTACAGATGGAACCCGTAGGAGGCAACAGAGGCGAGGAGGAGGAAAAGAAAGACTACAGCACACTGACATGTGGAAAGCCAGGCGGGAGGGTCCCGGCGAGGAGAGGAGGAGTATGATGAGGCGGAAAACCAGCCACAAGATCAGCTCTCATGGGCATCCATGGTCTTGACAAAAGCAATCTTAAGACAATGAGATTCAAGGGAAGGAAGTTAAGTGTTGGGGATGTGACAGGAGCTACCACAAGATGGTAGTCAGAAGAATATGGGGCAGATCTGTTCATATTTACAAACTGAGGGCCAAGAACCAAGAGAGAGGGAGATATTATACAGAAGTTCCACCAGATATGTTCAATGACAAAGGTTCAAGAAGGCCAGGAATACTCCAGTGTCAGGCTAGAAAAGAAATAAAAACGGGAAAATAAATGTGTAGATGAGGAAAGAGAAGTTGAGGAGGACCACGCCTGAAGGTGTCAATATTCTGGCAGAAAGAACCTGCTAAGAGAAAGCAGTGTGAAACTGAGCAGAGGCCCAGGAGAGAGTGACGAATGCTCACAGTCACTGGGAAGGAGAATAGAATGATACTGCCCACATGGAGGGGCTGCCTACAGTCAGACACCAGCATTTTTCAGATCAGTTTTACTGAAATATTTCGCATGGAATAAAATCCCATCAATTTTAGCATATAATTCAGTGAGTTACAACACACGCCTCCAATAGTGTAACTACTATCACAATCAAGAAAACATCACATTCCCATCACCCCAGAGTCCCACTGTGTCCGTTTCCCACCACAGTCCCAGACAACCACAAGTCCACCTTCTATCACTATCACTATTGCTTTGCCTTTTCTAGAGTTTTATATAAATGTGATCAGACAGATTTCCTTTGGGTTTGACTCTTTGCTTAAGACAATACTTTGAGATGCAAACTTATTGCAAAGATAAGTAGTATATTTGTAAATCATGCATCTAATAATAGACTTGCATCTGGAATATATTAAAAATCATTAGAATGCAGGCCAGGTGCGGTGGCTCACGCCTGTAATCCCAGCACTTTGGGAGGCCGAGGTGGGTGGATCACTTGAGGTCAGGAGTTCAAGACCAGCCTGGCCAACACGGTGAAACTTTGTTTCTACCAAAAATACAAAAATTAGCTGGGCATGGTGGTGCATGCCTGTAGTCCCAGTTGCTCAGGAGGCTGAGGCAGGAGAATTGCTTGAACCTAGAAAGCGGAGGTTGCAGTAAGCTAAGATCATGCCACTGCATTCCAGACAAAGCGAGGCTCTGTCTCAAAAAACAAAAACAAAAACCCTTAGAACTCAATGATGAAAAGACAAATAACCCAATTTTAAAATGAGCAAAGGATTTGAAGAGGCATTTATCCAAAGAAGGTCTAAAAATGACGCATAAGCACAGCAAAAGATATTCAACATCATCAGTCGTCAAAGAAATGCAAATCAAAACAAAAATGGGAAACCTCATTAAGCTCACTAAGATGGAGAAAATAAAAAAACAGACAATAACGAGCATTGGTAAGGATGTGGAGAAATCAGAACCTTTACACGTTGCTGGGGGGAATGCAAACTGTGCAGCTGCTGTGGCAACAGTTTGATGGTCCTCAAAAAGCTAAACATAGGTCAATCACAGTGGCTCATGCCTGTAATCCCAGCACTTTGGGAAGCCAAGGCAGGCGGATCACTTGAGGTCTGGAGTTTGAGACCAGCCTGGCCAACATGGTGAAACCCCATCTCTACTAAAAATACAAAAATTAGCCGGGTGTGCTGGCACACACCTGTCATTCCAGCTACTCAGGAGGTTAAGGCAAGCGAATCACTTGAGCCTGGGAGGCAGAGGTTGCAGACAGCCAAAATCATACCACAGGTCTGGGCAAAGGAGTGAGACTCTAAAAAAGTCTCAAAAAAAAAAAAAAAAAAAAGAAAGAAAGAAAGAAAAGAAAAAGGAAGAAAAAAAAAAATCTAAGCACAGACCTACTACATGACCCAGCAATTCTACTCCCAGCCATATACCCATGGAAAATGAAAACATCCACACAAAACTTACACACAAATGTTCATAACAACATTATTTATAATTGTCAAAAGGTAGAAATAACCCAAGTGTCCACCAACTGATGAAAAGAGCAATAAAAATGTCATATATTCACACAATGGGATATCATTCAGTCATTTAAAAAAAAAAAATGCAGTAGGCTGGGTGCGGGGCTCATGCCTGTAATCCCAGCACTATGGGAGGCTGAAGTGGGAGGATGCTTGAGGCCAGGAGTTCGAGACCAGCCTGGGCAACATGGTGAAATCCTGTCTCTTAAAAAAAATTAAAACATTAGCCCAGTGTGGTGGTACGTGACTATAGTCCTAGCTACTAAGGAGGCTGAGGCAGGAGGATTGCTTGGGCCCAGAAGTTCAAAGTTACAGTGAGCTATGATCGTGCCACTGACTGCACTCCAGCCTAGGAGACAGTTTCTTTTTTCTTTTTTTTTTTAAAAAAAAAGGAATAAAGTATAGATACATGTTACAACATGGAAGAACCGTGAAAGCACTATACTCAGTGAAAGAAGACAGACACAAAGACCACATGTTGTGTGGTTTTATGTGGTGGCGGGCGCCTGTAGTCCCAGCTATTCAGGAGGCTAAGGCAGGAGAATGGTGTGAACCCAGGAGGCGGAGCTTGCAGTGAGCCGAGATTGCACCACTGCACTCCAGCCTGGGCAACAGAGTGAGACTCCGACTCAAAAAAATAATAATAATAAATAAATGTCCAGAATAGGCAAATCCGTAGAGACAGAAATCATATTAGTGGTTGGCCAAGGGGTTGCAGACGGAAAGAAGTGGAAAGTGACTGCCAATGCAGACATGGCTTCTTTTTGGGGTGACAGGGGCTAGAGTCTCAAAGACACAGCAAGAGGGTCAGGAAGAGAAGTTGACCCTGGACAAGGGCCGTGAGCAAGAGATATAAGAAACCAAGATGCTGGACATAGCTGGGACTGTTGCTAGCAAGCCCTCTGCTTCTTTTTATTTTTTGTTGAGACAGGGTCTTACTCTGTCACACAAGCTGGAGCACAGTGGCACAGATCAAGGCTCACTGCAGCCTCGATATCCCAGGCTCAAGCAATCCTTCCACTTCAGCCTGTCAAGTAGCTGGGACTACAGGGGCATGCCACCACACTCAGCTAGTTTTTTTTATTTTTTATAGAGATAGGGTCTCACTATGTTGCCCTGGTCTCAAACTCCTGAGCTCAAGTGATCCTCCCACCTTGGCCTCCCAAAGTGTTAGGATTACAGGCATGAGCCACCATACCCAGCTCAAGCCCTGTTTCTGACCAAGAATGTCTTGGAAGGAACTTGCCTGGCACGAAATCTGGTGCCAGATTTGGCTGGGCAGGGGGTGGTGGCAGTTCCCAGGCAAAATGTCTTGAGGGTGATATTCTCTAGGTTGAGGAGCCCTCGGTGTACAGTTAGAGTGCAACAACAGTGTCTGATCTGCCATGAGTGGAGGGGGAGACATGGGACTAGGACTAGGACACGGCACTAATTCACACGTGTCACCATGGCATTCAGAGGAAGGTGAATATGCTAAGCAGAAAGTGATGGAGAAAGCCTGGTTAGAAACAGGGCTGACATTATGAACTCACAGGGTAGGAAATAAGCTAGAAAATGTTTACACTCTCATTTTTAAGACTGACATTATGCTGCTTATTTAAAATAAAACTAGAGCATTCTAGTTCTAAGCACAGTTAGCAGGCTGGGCGCAGTGGCTCATGCCTGTAATCCCAGCACTTTCGCAGGCCGAGGCGGGTAGATCACCTGAGGTCAGGAGTTCGAGACCAGCCTGGCCAACATGGTGAAACCCTGTCTCCACTAAAAATACAAAAATTAGCCCGGTGTGGTGGTGCATGCCTGTAGTCCCAGCTACCTGGGAGGCTGAGGCAGGAGAATCTCTTGAACCCAGGAGGCAGAGGTTGCAGTGAGCCAAGATCGCACCACTGCACTCCAGCCTGGATGACAGAGCAAGACTCCATCTCAGAATAATAGTAATAATAATAAAGCACAGTTAGCAAAGACACTATTACTGAGCTTCTCTTTGCTTGCTCTATTCCAGGTCTCTCTCCCAGAGATACCGTAAGTGCCAGCACTACCAACACAGTATCTTTCAGATCCCATTCAGACTGTGTCTGTCTTTCCCTTGCTGGCCTCTGTTCCTGCTCCTGCTGGCAGGGTCGTCCATTCCAGGTCAATCAGGAAGAATTCTGCTTGGCAGTCCCACTCACTCCACAGGAGGAGCCAAACTAAAAGCAATCCTGCAACAAGGAAGGAGCACAAACCTCCCACAACGTACATCCCTTTCTTCCCAGCAATATGACAGGAGACCTATTCCTAATCTGTGAAAAAAAGACAGAAGCTGGGTGTGGTGGTGCGCACCTGTAGTCCCAGCTACTTGGGAGGCTGAGGCAGGAGAAGGAGAATCAATTGAGCCCAGGAGTTTGCATCTGTACTGCACATGATCACACCTGTGAACAGCCACTGCACTCCAGCCTGAGCAACAGAGCAAGACCCTGTCTCTTAAAAAAAAAAAAAAAAGAAAAGAAAGAGAGAGACAGAAAAACTATTCTTGAGCCCCAAGAGATTCCAGCAGATTCCTCAGAATTCTAAGCTTTCCAGTTTTATTTTAAAACAAACAGGGAACAGAGAAGGAGACTGACTGGAAGATATAAACAAGCAGAAATTCTTTTGAGTTCAGTTTGTATTTTAACTTATTTCATTTAACAACCCCACATGTAAATTAAAAGAAGCAAAGAACAAATTTCTTATCAAATGCAGGTTTTCAAGACTTAAAGCTTAAAATTCAGTACAATGAATCTGTATACATTAACCATTAAAAACATTTAGCTAATGTCACACACATGATGCATCACATGCATGATGATGGATGGTGACAATGATGACCACCACTAGCAAGATAGACATTTTTATTACACTTCGAAGGATCAAATATCAATCTGTTTAAAGTGGTTATCTCTGAGAAGTGGGATTATAAGTACCTTTCATTTTCACATGACATATTTCTGTACTGATTAAATTTTTCTAATTATTTTTATAATAAAAAAGAGAATTTTAAAAAAGATAACGTAGGCTTCTAGTTAAGACAGTAAAAATGCAATAGACATATGAAGACTACAAAGATTAATAAAATCAGAGGGTTCAGTCAAACTACCTCATCTTGTCTGTCTCTCCTTTTTCCCCAATATTTAGACTATGTTTAGAAAAAAAAAAAAAAAAGAAACAGAAGAATGTTTTAATCTACTTACCTTCCAGGCCCCTAACATTATATTTTCTAAAGCTAAATAAGTACTTAGATTTTAGGAAGTTTTTCTTAGCTCTTACTAAACTATTATATAATGACTTATTAAGAAAAAAATATATGAAGTGAACTTCAATTAACACTAACATGTAAGGAGAAATTCCTTCTTTGGAGGGTTCATAGAATCAGAACCACCCCCTCCCGCTATGACAATATAGGTGAAAGTCAGAAATAAACAAAGTCCATCTTTCTATTTATTTACAGTTTATAACCAACTTAATTTTTTAAAAAAAGATTTCAGAAAGATCAAGTCATCTGATCACCAACCTAGCTCCAGCAAGGTTACATGGTATACGTCACACACAATGAAGCCTCAAAGTGCCTGAAATGCTAGAGCTCTTCTCAAATGGAAGCTGGCTCCAGGCACTGCATGAGACCTACCAGCACCTCTCGCCCTAGTCCGGACACAGGCACCAGGCACAGCGGTCACTAGGACCACAGGCTGAGCAGCAGCTGCAACAGCCACCCAAGTGTCCATCCGGGAAACCCAAGAAAAAGGACTGTTCAGTTCCTCTCTGTCTCGAAGGGCCCTGATCTACTACTAGACTGGTTCACTGTGGGGTCTGCTGTGCGTTCCAACCCTGGAGATGACATGGTCCCTGTGATGAGAAGGCCAGACTGACAGCCCTACCATTGTTGCTCCTGGAGATCCTGATGCTACCCTCCTCACTACTCTCTCAGAGCCAGACCCAACTGCTGGCCCTAAAGGACATGTTTTAAAAGCAACACTCAATGACTTCTGGTTGAGGACAATAAGACATAAAAAATATAGTTAAAGATACCCCTGGGTAAAATTTAAGGTGAATGGCCGGGCGCGGTGGCTCACGCCTATAATCTTAGTACTTTGGGAGGCTAAGGCAGGCGGACTGCCTGAGCTCAGGGGTTTGAGACCAGGCCGGGCAACAAGGGGAAACCCCATCTCTACTAAAATACAAAAAATTAGCCGTGCGTGGCAGTAGCGTGTACCTGTAGTCCCAGCTACTCGGGAGGCTGAGGCAGGAGAACTGCTTGAACCCAAGAGGCAGAGGCTGCAGCGAGCCGAGATTGCGCCACTGCACTCCAACCTGGGCAAGGGAGCAAAACTCCGTCTCCAAAAAGAAAAAAATGGAGGTGAATCTAAAAGTTTTCTTGATATGGCCTGATAGATTGCCCCCGGTATACGGGTGGCTCAGGGAAAGATAAAGCTGGCAAAAGATTACCAAAAATAAGTGAATCAGAGTGGTAAGATGATAAATACACAAAGACATTTAAATCAAAAGGAAGAAATGCCAGGGCTAGGAATGAGAGGGAGCTCCTAAGATGATGCAGAAGAAAGCAAGCGTACTTTAGGGGAAGCTCCGAGAGAGGATCATACAGAGAAGACGGCGTTCCATGGATGACAGTGCAGCCTGGCCCAGGGCCCAGCCTGGCCCTAGGACAACCAGATGATGGGGTCAGAAAGGGCTGGAGGAGGACAAGTACTTCTAGGGGAGGCTCACCACACAGAGATGGGGTCTTTCAAAAAGACTGGGAACTGCAGAGTAGACAGAGTAAAACGGACTAAACCTAACTAGAAAGTAGAACTGCTGGTAGTGAAGTCTCAGGAAAGGGTAAACCCACATAAAATCTGCAAGCTGGGGTGTCCCAGACAAGGAGGCAGAAGGAGCTCAAAGGGCTCAGTGGTTGGGGATACTTGGCAATCACAAACAACTGGCAGGGATGGAAACTCAAAATATATGAAATTGAATATGAAGTTCAGGAACACAAAAACCATCAAAATGAATACAATGACCTGACACTAAACAGGTCCAACTTAAATGTTATTATATCCAAATACGAGGTCAATAGAATGTAGAACACCCAAGTGACAAAAAGCCTTCTATAAAGTGTTCTAAAAAACCCAAGATTCAAGAAAACCAGAGGCAACAAGAAATTATGTTTTTAAAAAAATAAATCCAGCAAACATCTATAAAACATACTAAAAAATTAAAACAACAAAATGCCCACCCAAGATAAAAAATTCCCGTACCCAGTTAGGACACAAAATCATACAATTTTTAAAACCCCAAAAAGCACATTTTGAAAAACTGCTCACCTAGCAGGTGTCTACAGCCAGGGGACCCTGCCCAGGATGGACTGCCATAGCCACAGGCACCCTCTGATGAGTACAGGCCACACCAGCTCTGCAGGGCACCCACAGGCTCGCTAAACCTTATGACCAGGCAGACTGAATGGCCGACCACTCCCAGGGCACAGGAGGAGGTAGGCATGGGGGCACCACCTGAAGGGACACAGAGGCTGGGCTTGGGACTGGAGCCCATGCTCTGTGGGCTCAGCTGTCTGGGTACCAGGCTGCCTGACACCTTCCATTTCTCTCATGCAACACTGCCAGCCACACCAAAACCATCAAAGGAGCACAGCAGCCCAGAGCAACACAAGCAGTGGGAGCCTCTTCGAAAGACCAATATGCATCCAACCCACTTTTCATTACTGTAAATACAATCCCGAATCTTCCTAATTATAACAGAGTCCAAAAACACATTGAAAGGATATTCAATGTATTTTCCTTATTAAAGATATGACCCTTTGAAGAAATACTGCCATTGGAAAAAGTTTAAATGAGCACGGAAATGAGATGCACTCCTGGAATGCCTTCCCCATTGTTTGGGAGGGAGTGTACATTCCAGGAGTGTATCTCAACTCTTTCTGGTATATAAAAGATTCTCTTACGTTTCCAATCAAACAGAGTAACTTACTTACAGCAAAGTAAGGTAAACGCAGCCTCAGGCTTGGGTGCCTGTGCAGCCCTGGGGTTTTACCCATCCTGGCCCAGCCCACTCTGTATCATCTGCTGCCAGGCTCCCTGCTCTGCAGGACCTGGGCCTGGGTGGAGACAGACGTCACACTCCAGCCCAGCCTCTAGGCATCTCCAGGACTACAGTGAGGAATCTCAACAGCCAGGTCTCCCAAGGAATAGGGAGTAACACATAACTCTCGTTTTCTTACTCTCATTATAGAACTGACCACATCTTAGACACTCCCTGACCCCTGACACCATCCTACAATTTTACAAGTTACATGAAATGGCCCAACTGTCCTGAACATAAATGAAATATTCTTTGCAACTAAACCTAAGAAATTCGACGCCCACCTCGGTAGCAGCTCTTAAGGTTACCACTGACGTATGAAAAAGTCACCTTACATCCTATTTCCTACTGCCTTCTACCAATTTTAGGTTCTAAGTATGTCTAACATTGCAGTCATAATCTAGTAATAAGCACGATCTACTACTAACTAATAAAGCAGGACAAAACAGAATGTGGCTTCTGTCCTAGCTTTCCTCTTTGCAGATATTACCCAACGATTTAACAGTTGTTCTTCCCTATGCTTCTGAGCCCCCAGAGCCCCAAAGCAGACGTGCTATTCTTTCAGCACACCCCAGGACTGTGGACAGTCAAGGAGGACTTCACAATTTCTAACTGATGTAGCTGGTTCAACGACAGTCAGAGAGTTAAAAATTCACAGTGAATGAATGAATGCATGTAGTGAAATTTGCAAAGACACATGTTTAAAAGATGAGTCTAAGAATGCTACTCATAAACAAAACAAATAAAAATTCATAGTGCTACCAACATACTGAAGATTTGGAATCACACAAATTATCGACGACTAATGACTTCCTATCCATGGTATTTTGTGATTTTCATCAGATGGTAAAAAGAGAAATTTTCTCATGATTTTTATTGGTTCCCTTTCTAACACAGTATACTAGAAAAACAGCTGTTAAAGACACGTGATTTTGCATCCTCAAGCTTAAGCTTTCTTGCTCCATCCCTTTTATCATATTATATTTGTACTATTTCGCCAAAGCCAAATTTATTATTGTTCACAGAGAGTTGGTGTTCTATGAAGTTAATATCTAATCAATTCAAAGCACCTTTTAAAATGCAGTACCATAATCTTAAACCTCTCATCATTTCAACACAATACAAAAACACAAAGAATATTTCAGAAAGTAAAACTCAGAATATTATGGAGATATGTAACAACTATCCAAATTTTCGAAAGATGCAATTGGTTTTATAACTGGGAAAAAAGAAAGAGACTACACAGCAGGTGGGATACATACAATTCTGCAGCACATCCATCAGTCATGCTCATGGGGAGAAAACCACATCCAATTTCCCTTATGTACATTAAAATTACTGAAATGGTGCTGCATACAACATGTGAATGAACGGTCAAAACATTAAAGTGGGCCAGGTGCGGTGGCTCACACCTGTAATCCCAGCACTTTGGGAGGCCGAGGTGGGTGGATCACCTGAGGTCAGGAGTTTGAGACCAGTATGGCCAACATGGTGAAAACCCCTCTATTAAAATACAAAAATTAGCCGGCATGGCAGCAGGCGCCTGTAATCCCAGCTACTTGGAAGGCTGAGGCAGAAGAATTGCTTGAACCCGGGAGGCAGAGGTTGCAGTGAGCCAAGATCTCACCCCTAACTCCATCCTGGGTGACAGAGCAAGACTCTGTCTCAAAAAAAAAATTTAAAGTGGCTAACAAATGCAGTTTCTGAACTTATCTCAAAATCAGGTGTGCTTGCATTTCAGGTTTTGACTTTAAAATCCTACAACTTATCAAGTCATCTGAAAAATAATTTAGGATTTCTTCTCCAATATGCCATAAAAGTACTCAGTTAATATCAAAATGCATCCATAAAGCTTGACTGGATCCTGATTAAAAAAAAAAAACCTACAAATGACTCTGAAAAAATCTGAATATGAACTTAATATTAAATGATAATAGACACTGCACTCCAGCACAGGTGACAGAACAAGACCTTGTCTCAAAAAAAAAAAATGATATTGGAGAATTATTATTAATTTAGTTGATGTCATAAGACTAATAGGATAAAGTAACAAAATGTCCTTATTTTTAGGAAGTGATGGAGCAAGCTGAAGTGGTGGAGCAAGCTGACATTTCCATGGGTAAAGTGTTACATCTGCAACTTACTTCCAAAGAGTTTTTGTTAAACAAAACACAGACATATACTTTATGGCAAAATGTTTATAATTGTCAGACTAAGATGGTGGATATATGGATACACATTCTCTATTCTTTCCACATTTTCATACTTAAAGATTTTCTTAACAAAATTTAGGAAAAATATACATGTAATGATGTTATTCACCTGGCAATAAATTGAGCTGGTTTTCCAATAATTCTTCAAACAGCTCTTCACTTCTAACCCTGCGACATATGAAGCAGGGCTAGTTTAACTTAGACATACACATATAGCCAGAGACCTTGGGAGTATCTCACCCCTGCTCTTCAAAACAAAATAAATCTTGTAGGAAACAAGCCTTCATTTGTGTCTCACTTATAAAAGCATAATGCTTAACAGAGCTACTGAGCACAGGTGCAGTGCTCTGAAGTTCAGCTGATGACACGCTGCATTTCCCCAATCCGCATTTCAGTCATGGCATCACCAGGAGCTTAGGGTCCAGATGACAGATCACATCACTTCATTCATGAAAACATACAGGAGGGATTCTATGGCCAGAAAGGTAATTTCTAACAAGAGGAGAAAAACTAATTTTTGAACAAGAAGTTGAAAACAGTCCATATCAAACCCTGTTAGGGTGAAAAGGAGAACATTTTATAGCATGCCAGAGATGAAAAAGAAAAAGAGTTTGAAATAGCAAGGAACAAAATGAGAGGAGGAAAGAATTCTACTTAAGCTTTTGGGTATGACCAAAGTTAAAGGTAAATTAAAATGTAGAAGAAAAACTCCCATTTGAAACTAGCCACCAATTAAAATTGTTTATGGAGGGAGGGTAATTACAACAACATTCAGAATTTTACAGCCCTTCAGAAAACACCCAATTTAACCGCCACCCTTTACTATAAGGAAGCAGTCCCAGGGCAGGAAGCAGATCCAAAGTCTAGGTCCCCATCTTCCCATTTGCCCAAGTCAAGAAAGGCATTTGAACCTGACAAATAAATGATCACTGCAATCACAAGAGTCACTAACAAGTCCAAGCCGAAGTTTTCCAGTGCCTCGTGCCAATCTCACTCATTACTCCTATGCTCACATCAAACACAGACACCTTCCACTGCAGAAAATCAGAGTTAAGTGCCTCCCTCTCTGATGTCTGTTACTATCACAAACAGGAAGGGAATCAAAAGAGAGAAAAATAATATTAAGTTTTAACAAAACAGTACAAATGGATCATTTATCTAATGAATTTGAGTCTCCCCCATCATCCAAAAGCTTTAGATTATTTTATAATTGTAGAAAATTAGTTATAAAATTTATCAACTATGCTACCTAGAGAAAAAATTAAAATTTTTAAGTAAGAAAATTAATATATAAAACATCAGCTCAAAGATTTCCTTCTATCTAGGTACAAGGCACAAAGAATTCCTTAAGGGAAATTTTCAAGGGCATTTATACATTTACCTAACATATAGGTGTTGAGAACAAAGGATGGTAGCATTGTTGCTTGCTTTTTAAGGCAATGCATATCCTGAAATCATAGCAAAACATGATATTGCTAACTTTGTAGCACCACCAATAAAGGGCCTAACATGTTATTAAAGTAATAGCAGGCCGGGCACAGTGGCTCACGCCAGTAATCCCAGCACTTTGGGAGGCCGACGCCGGCGGATCACGAGGTCAGGAGATCGAGACCATCCTGGCGAACACGGTGAAACCCTGTCTCTACTAAAAATACAAAATATTAGCCAGCCGTGGTGGTGGGCGCCCGTAGTCCCAGCTATTCGGGAGGCTGAGGCAGGAGAATGGCATGAACCCGGGAGGCGGAGCTTGCAGTGAGCCGAGATCGCGCCACTGCACTCCAGCCTGGGCGACAAAGCACGACCCCATCTAAAACATAAAAATTAAAAAAAAAAAAAACCCGTAATAGCAAACTCACAGTTGATTATTACAAATGCTAGACAAATAAAGTGAAATTTGTACCTTTAGTGAGGCTAGTGGATGTTCTGGACCAAGTAAACTCCAATGAAAGGAAGCCAGATCTTCATCAGGCAGAATGTGATTTCCTGGAATATAAACATGGATAACATAAAAGCAATCATCTTAAGTAACACAGGAAAACATTTAAAAGCACCGCATCTCTAGTAGAAAACTTTCAAACAGAAACTGAGAACAACTCTTCATCTCTTAACGTAAAGCAACATACAGCAGGCAGAATCCTTGCAGCTGCCTCAAGAATGACGGGAATTTCTAGTGGAGCCCCAGCAGCATTCAGCCTAAGAACTGCATAAAACTGAAGCAACCTCACAGCACAGTATTAAAAATAAACACCAGTTTGCAAAAGGTCAGTTTGACAATGTCAGGCTATCAAACACCAATTAGATTCAAGTTTTCATTTGTTCATGAAATGGCTGTGGTTCAAGCTTTCATCTGTTCATGAAATAGCTATGGTTCAAAATTACATAAAAACACCAAATGTGAAACCTGCACAATTATAAAATCTTTCTTAGCAAGATTAAATGACAATGACTGCTGATTGTAACATGAATCAACACCCTTCTCCCATAATTTCCATCACCACCCACAAACATATGTGAAAAGGCCCATCCTACAATAATACTCATGAGGCCATTAAGCTGCTCATCCTATCACCAGTGCTGTCACAGTCTACAAACAAAACTGTATTCAATGGAGAAACTGTATTTGCGGGGAATACTCTACTTTCACAATCATGTTCGTATGCCTGGTATACCTGATCTTTAGTAGGTTAGCTATCTCACTGAAATCTCCAAGCAGTAATTTCCTAAACAACCGTGATTTTTATAACATGACTTAATCACCTCCACATTATGATAGCAGATTCATTAATTTGCTACTAACAGAAGGCAAAACAAAGTAAGACCATTCGGAATATTGCTACATTATAATACAGGTTGAGCATCCGTAGTCCAAAAATCCAAAATGATGCAAAATCTGAAACTTTTTCAACATCAACATGATGCCACAAGTGGAAAATTCCACACCTCTGCTCATAAGATGGCACGTAGTCAAAAGGCAGTCAAAACTTTGTTTCCTGCACAAAATTATTTAAAATGTTTTATAAAATTACCTTTAGGCTATGTGTATAAGGTATATATGAAACATAAATGACTTTCATGCTTAGACTTGAGTCCCATCTCTAAGATACTTCATTAGGCATATGCAAATACTTCAAAATATCTCTGGTCCTAAGCATTTCAGATAAGGGACACTCCACCTGTATTCCAAACACACAATCCAGAGGTACTGAACTCCCGTGATGTCCAAATGAGCAAATCTGAACCGTAACTGCCCAGGTTTGCTGTGTTTGATATTGTTTTCCTCTGTTAAGGGATTGCATAGAATTTCACAGTGAAGAATGAAGTGTCTGGCCAGGCGCGGTGGCTCACGCCCGTAATCCCAGCACTTTGGGAGGCCGACACGGGTGGATCACGAGGTCAGGAGATCGAGACCATCCTGGCTAACATGGTGAAACCCCGTCTCTACTAAAAAATACAAAAAATTAGCCGGGCGTGGTGGTGGGTGCCTGTAGTCCCAGCTACTCGGGAGGCTGAGGCAGGAGAATGGGGGGAACCCGGGAGGCGGAGCTTGCAGTGAGCCAAGATCGCCCCACTGCACTCTAGCCCGGGCGACAGAGCGAGACTCCATCTCAAAAAAAAAAAAAAAAAAAAAAAAAAAAAGAGGAATGACATGTCTGAAATTTCGGAAGCTTCAATTTGAAATAATATTAAGGCAACTCGAACATTAGTAACAGTCCCTGTGAAAAATTGGGTGAAATACTTAAGTGAATATTCCAACATTCCTAAAACAAAATACTTTATAGAGCTATACTTTCCATTACAGAAGGGAAAAGAAAAATAAGCTTTCTCATTTGAGCACAGTGAAACTTTTCCAGCCTGGCCAACATGGTGAGAATTAGCCAGGTGTGGTGGCACACACCTGTAATCCCAGCTACTCGGGAGGCTGAGGCATAAGAATCACTTGAACCTGGGAGACAGAGGTTGCAGTGAGCCAAGATCACACCACTGCACTCCAGCCTGGGCAACAGAGAGAGACTCCATCTCAAAAAACAACAACGACAACAAAAACTCAGGAGCTTACCTATAACTTCACTAAACTTTTTGAAGAGATTCCAAGCCCTAAATTAAATTGACAACATATTGCAATTGATTTTGTTTTTCATTTATTTCAAAACTTCACAGACTAACAAGCTAGAAACGTATCAGTTGGTATCATTTTCCAAATACTATATTCAATGTTTCTTAAACAAGATAAACAGTATTCTTCCATTTCTCAAATGAGCTAAGGCATCCATATTCTAAGAGCATGTGATTTTCACATTCAAAGTCAATTAATATGCCAAGTTATTTTGCATAGCATTTAAGCAAATATGGAACTTTCCATATAATGTGACACTGCCATACTCACTTTTAACATCAGAGGAAATATCCTTTTATATTTTAATATTTGAAAATATATTTAAAAGATTAGTTTTAATCCCCAAATCCCCAAAGGCACAAGAGTTCCCTTACTAAGCACTGTATTTGAGATTAGATTCAAACAAACACAACTTGTGAAATCACAATTTTGTTGACTGACTGATATAGTAAAACATGAAATGCTTTCACAAGATAATATATAAAAAATTGTGTGGCCAGGCGCGGTGGCTCATGCCTGTAATCCCAGCACTTTGGGAGGCTCAGGCAGGTGGATCGCCCTGAGCTCAGGAGTTGGAGACCAGCCTGGCCAACATGGTGAAACCCTGTCTCAACCAAAAACACACACCAAAAAAACAAGCTGGACGTGGTGGCATGCACCTTTAGTCCCAACTACTTGGGAAGTTGAGATGGAAGGATCTCTTGAGCCTGGGAGGCGGAGGTTGCAGTGAGCCGAGATTGCACCACTGCACTCCACTCTAGGCAACAGAGTGAAAACCTGTCTCAAAAAAAAAAATGCTGGGTGCGGTGGCTCACACCTGTAATCCCAGCAAAGACAGAGGTGGGTGGATTGCTTGAGCTCAGGAGTTCAAGACCAGCCCGGTCAACATGGTGAAACCCTGTCTCTACTAAAAATACAAAAATTAACCAGGTGTGGTGGCGGGCGCCTGTAATCCCAGTTTTCGGGAGCCTGAGGCATGAGAACTGCTTGAACCATGGAGGCGAAGGTTGCAGTGAGCCAAGATCACACTATTGTACTCCAGCCTGGGCAACAAAGTGAGACTCCATTAAAACAAACAAACAAAAAAATTGTCCAAAGATATCTTAAAGATGAAAACTTGAACAGCACAGCCTCTGCAGCCCATGGGCTGGCAGTTTGCTGATCTTTTAAAGTTTCTTTCCTACCCAGTCCCCATTTTCTGATAAGGTTTCTAGGAGGTCTGTTAGGTATATATCCTACGGCTTATTGGCTTAAAATGTACTCTCATTTGAGACCAACTCGGAGAAAGAGAAATCAATAGCGCAACTGTTTTGATACTGAATATTGATTGGCAAGTGTCTTTTTAAAATAAAGAACCAGTCCCTCCAAAAAAGTAAAAATAAATTGTGACTCCTTCACTACAATTTCTAGTTGTGTAAAACTGTTTTGGAGTGTTTATAAAAATCTTTCTGATAACTAGGCATTTCTAAAACTAATCCACAATGTAATCCCCTCTTGAACAGGACTGGATTGGACGGCTAGCCTCTACAGAATATATACTGCAAGGGAGCACAGTAACTGGGCACTGGACACCACGCAGCTTCCCAGACTGGCCTTGTGTGTCCGAAACAGCCCCAAATCCCATCCAATTCGTGGATTGTAATCACAGGAGTGCCTCCCTCCAAAACATGTTTACTTATAGTTGGACACGATTCTTATCAACTCTAAGCAAACTAGAGCTGGATATTAAAGTAGGGTGAGACAAGCACAATGAAAGCATAAGAAAGGGTAGCTGACAAAAGAGCAAAGAAAGAAAACACACAATGCAAATATAAAGGGACAGATAAATATATTACCTCTTGGGAAATTTTTTCTTTTTTTTTTTTGGAGATAAAGTCTCACTCTGTCGCCCAGGCTGGAGTGCAGTGGCACACTCTCGGCTCACTGCAACCTCTGCCTCCCTGGTTCAAGCCATTCTTGTGCCTCAGCCTCCCAAGTAGCTAGGACTACAGGCACCCACCACCATGCCTGGCTAATTTTTGTATTTTTAGTAAAGACAGGGTTTCACCATGTTGGCCAGGCTGGTCTCAAACTCCTGACCTCAGATGAGCCACCCGCCTTGGCATCCCAAAGTGCTCAGATTACAGGCATGGGGGAATTATTTTTAATGAAAGAAAATTAAAATATGTCATAGTGAAAACAACATTTCACCCTTTCTGGGTATTCAGCATAAGGAATTCCTCCAAGGAAATTTTTTAAAGACATGTACACATTTACTTAAAATGTAGGTGTTGGAAACAAGGTACGATAGCTTATTTTTGTTTCTCTTCTAAAGTAGTGAGTGTCCTGAAAATGAGGTGAAAACATCACTGTTCTAACCCCATAGCATATTTTCTTCTATTATAAACATAATTTATGTCAAAGGTTTAAATGTCTAATTTACCTAGTGACCATGTGTTGACATCTGTGATTTAGAATGTTAGTTTTCCAAAACCTTAAACAAGTTTATTCACAAAATTAATCTGAACAATTCCTGGATAGAACGATACCAATACCTCAACAAACACTTAAGAACAAAAGTAGCACATTAGCTATGCCAAAAAAATAATACAAAGCAAGGAAGGCTAAGGAAGAGCCCACACCTTGGTTCTCTTCAATGTGAGACACACATCCAAAACATTCAAGCACAGAAATACTTAAAAGATCAATGTGCGCATCATATGGTCACTCCCTTATAAAATATTTTCACACTGCTCCACCTACCTAAGAGAGCAGCAAAAATAGGAAAACGATTTGGATTCAGGTCCAGTTGCTTGGCAACTTCATGCATCAGATATTGGCTTGTGGTGAGACTTTTCCCGTTCCGGCTCAGTTTTAGGGCATGGGCACTGAAATAGTAGGGGATGTTGCACAGTGCATAATCAGAGTCATATGCAACCAAGCCATGGAAACCATTCTCTCTGCAGAAACCAATCACTTCCTGATGGTGATCCTCAATGCTCTGTGCAACCTGGCAAACGAGAAAAAAACTTCATCAGATGTAGGGTAACACTGTAGCAACAAGCTCAATAAGCAGAAATGTTTGCACAGAAGCTGAAAAATCACATTTATGGAAACTATCCATGAAAGCCAAACAGTCAAAAAAATGCCATAATAAAGTTTGCGACACATTGCTCCACTAAGAAATTTCTGTGGGACATTGCATTTAAATCATCTCTTGTCAGTAACTTATGATCCCATCTAGACTACAAATCAATTTTCAATTCTTGTCAAGCTCAAAGATCACCCTGCTTGAAAACACACAAAGCCAGCTGACCCCATGACAGTATTTTCAAGGAAGAGACGGGGAGAAAGACACAAGAAAACAAACAGGTGGGAAAGAGGGAGACAGAAAGAAGCCACCCAGTGTCAATGAAACCAAACCATTTCTTCAAAGTAGATCAAATGCGTCAGGTGAAATCATCAGAATTTTTAAAATAAAATAAAAGTATGATCCCTCGCCTACCTGTCAACCAGTTATCCTCCTCCTAAAGCCTTCCACACGTGGAGACTGTGTAAGGATGCACACGTTCACCCTCAATGTAACTGCCATGGGCTTATTCTAAGTCCCACACACTATGTCAGGACTAGGTCTACATCAACTGCCTTTTCAGTGATGAAAAATCTAAGACACCCTCTTTACTTCTGCTGAATCCCCACTGAAACATCCACGATTTCCAAAACACACGAAGGAGCAAGCAGAGAAGCAACACCTCTGAGAAGTCAAAGTCCTCTGGACTCTCTCTAGTCCAAAAAATATAGCAAAAACACCTGGAAAAAATGTTCTAAATGATTTACAGTTCAAGACCACCAAATTCTCTCCTGCTGTTTCACATACTCATTAACACAACTAAATTTCTGGCAGATTTTTTGTTTCTACAATGGATAAGGTAATTTAGAGAACATTAATTTAAACTAAATTAGGTGATTCCAGTAACAATGGAGTATTAACTCTCCACAGGGCCTTAGAGGAGAAAAATGTGTGCCATTCTTAACCTTAAGTTTTTAAAACTACTGTCCAATGTGTGGCTACACTGAGAGAAAGTTTATATTAAATTAAATTCAAAATTAAGTTCAAGTACTGAGTGGTCACAGGACACCAGAAGCTAACATACTAATTGGACAGCACAGACAGAACAGCCTCATTACCTCAGATAATTCTACTGGACATCACTGTAGAGTTCACCTCACTTCTCACCAACTTTCATCATAAAAGCAGTTGCCACATTTTGTTGGAAAGTTAGCTATAACGAAATCTCACTGAGAGGCAAAGCAAACCTTTTCAAGATGCGTACGTAAAAGAAGAAATCACTTTCTGAATTCTTGGTAAATATTTCAATAAAAACAATTTACTTCATAAGCAAAAAACACAACAACATCCAATCAGTCAAATAACATTCTATTCTTTAGAATAGGAAACTGCTGTTTTATCCCTCAATCTAAAAACACTGTACACCAGCTAAAACAGAATAGATTTTTTAAAAATCTAAAATTAGGCCTGCTTCATCCTCTCACTTCTAGAAATGGTAATTTCTAATCCAAGTTCTTTACCTCAAATCCTTTTATTATGTACAACTTTACATTTACAGTGATTTTTAAACTACTTTAAAATCATTAGAAATTACTGGCTTTTTTCCAGACATCTTTAATAGTTAAGTCTATACACTCTGTTAAGAGACACGAAAATGAAAGGAGACAGTAAGTGACCACTCCTTTCTTGGCTCACCCTCCCTCACTCCTCCAAGGAGATCTAGAAAAGGCAGCTTGTTCCTCAGATTCACACATGTTGGGAAGGAAGCTGGGCAGAACTAAAACAGAGGCTAAAAGGAGGTGAGAGCCCAGCCCCGCCCACCTCCATCAGCAGGGAGTTCAGAGACAGCCAGCACTCATCTCCTAGTTTCACAGGGTGGGGAACAACGCCTGGGTGAGAAGGGGCTGCTGGCCCACAGTGGAAACAAAGGCATCTCACAAGAAGTGGCTTTCTAACCAAGACCTGAAAGGAGGGGCTGGCCCTGGGCAGGACCTCCAAGGAGAGTATCCATGGGGCATGGGCGGGGGACGTGCAAAGGCCAGGAAGTGAGCTTGGCCTGTTGCCTGGACAGAGGGACCCACTGTGCTCCCACCCTGGGATCAAGAGGAAAAGTGGGGGATGATGAAGTCTGAGAGTAGCAGGGATCAGGTCTAATCTGGCAGCTTTCAAGTAATGTGGTCAGTGTTGTAAAACAGCAGGCAATATATTTCAAGAGCTGTAAAACGTTCATACTCTTTAACCCGGTAACCTCACTCCAGGAAATACAGCCTAAGAAACCAATTCACTAAATAAACAACATTAAAAGCATAAAAAGGATCACGGTAGACTCCTAAGGGAAAAAAATAAATTACAGAGATAGACACAGTCACTACACTGTACTATGGAGAAACAGAAAAAGCTTCAGGTAAAGTATTAAACAAAAGCATTTCAGAATACAATATCGTGTATACACAACTATATAAAACTTCGTTCGTGGTAAAAGGCTGCAAAGAAAAAGGCAAAGGCCAACATAGTTGTAATCAGGGTGGTTGAATTATGCTTTAAAAATTCCTTTTTAAAAGAAAAAAAACCTAACAAAAAGCTGAGGAAGTACTATTATAAACCATACCTACACTCTGGTCATCTCTCTGTTACAGCACTCCAGGCAAACTACTGTTCTTTTACATGTATGTCTCTCCAAGAGGACAAGGGGCACAGCTTACGCATCTTTGTATCAAGGGTCTAGCTTGGTGCTGGCAGCCAGCAAGCACCAAAAAAAATTAAAAACTGCCCCAGTTTTGGTGTTGCATTTGATGGTTCCCCAAAGAGTCCTTAAATTAGCAAATAAAACTAGTAAGATACAGTCTATTCAGTACAGGCCAATATCCAGTAGAACCTTATAAAACAAAGGTTGTAGCCGGGCGCAGTGGCTCACGCCTGTAATCCCAGCACTTTGGGAGGCCGAGGTGGGTGGATCACCTGAGGTCAGGAGTTCGAGACTAGCCTGGCCAAGATGGTGAAACCCCGACTCTACTAAAAATACAAAAAAATTAGCCAGGTGTGGTGGCTGGCGCCTATAATCCCAGCTACTCAGGAGGCTGAGGCAGGAGAATCTCATGAACCTGAGAGCTGGAGGTTGCAATGAGTCAAGATCACACCACTGCACTCCAGCCTGGGCAACAAGAGTGAAACCCCGTCTCAAAAAAAAGAAACAAAAAACCAAAAAAACAAAGGTGGCATGTGGGGCTTTTCACAATTACCTCCTTCCTCCACCCATAACAGAATCACCTATTTGCTCAGAACACTTGATTTTAGATTGGCATTAAAAAGCAAAGTGATTGAACTATTAATAATTCAGTACAACTCTAATTTGCAAATGATTAACAATACCATAATCCTTCCCAAAACCAGACAGAGCATTAAACAAACATCTAACTGCTAGAATTTGTGTCCTAAAACAAAAAATAAAGGACCACACCCATGAACACAGCTTCACACCTGCAGCAAAGGTAGGACCTCTCCCAAGCTGCCCTCAGCCCATCTTTCCTTTCTCAAGTCTCCTGAGTAAAGAGGGTGGGGGGGGCGGGAGGGGGGCGTAAATCAGAGTCCATGCTCCAGCTCTGCCCCAGATACCCAACCTGCCAGGACAACCTCCCCAACAACCAATGTAAAATCTCACAGATCTCTATATTCCTTCAACTTCTAAAATTCTAGAACTCTTCCCTCTCGTTAAAATTAATTGTGCTTTCATCTGAGGAAGTGCAACCTGGCATTAAAAACCACAAGAGTAACAGAGAGGATGTCCTTTTCCATGGGTGAATAATGGAAGTATGGAAGTGTAGTTCCGCAGTTACTCAATGGGGGAAATGGGGGGGCGGGGGGCGGTGGTGACAGCAGATCTGGCAAAGAAAATCAGAAAAAACTCTGAATGAAAGAGTTAAAAGTCAATTGCCTAGGGGTGGTAGGAACAAGATGACTCTGCATTTGTCAAAACTCATTCAATTGTACAACACACAGAATAAACTTTAATGTATGCAAATGAAAAAACAAATCAACCAGGGTGTCAGGGGATGCCAGGGTAGAATGCAGACTGACAAATGTATACAATTGTATTATAAAATGTATGAAATAGCCTCACTGAAACTGCTTGAGTACCTGGGAACCAGTGTACTCCACTTGTTTAAGCATGCCTCCCAGAATCTGCATTAACAATTCTGAAATGACTTTGCAGGAACACTAGGGTTAAAGCAAATGCTATATGAGCCAGGTCCTCACTGTCAGAGAAACTACAAATAATCTGCAAAAGGAGAAGGCTAGAATGAACCTCATGGTGCTGGATTAGCCATGAGACATCAGTGAGAACTGGTATTCAGGCGAAAATGCACACATAGGTGGGTACAGAAACAATGGAAGATCTGGTGTCCACATAGATCTCCTCACAGGGGCCCCCAAGCAGCAGGAGCACCTGAAGCTGTCAGTTATGAGGGCCCAGACACAGAGACACCCCAGCAGCAGGACCACACCAGCACCCAGACCAAGGTTTCCAGGCACCTTCTCCATGACAAAGAACCAGGGCTTCTCTTTGGAGACAGCTGACACTGGAGCAGGAAAACACAAGGTGCACCTAAAGCATCTTGTAGGTCCAGAAAGCAAGGAAGCACTCCCAAAACAAAAGGATGGCATGTGTCACACAGGCCAACCCAAGAGAGCTCCCACAGCCAGAGCCAGGACAATGTGAGCAAGGATAAGGCAGAGCTGGATATAACCCCAAGTGAATTGATTATGACCCTAGAAAGAGGACAGGAGCCCATAATGATAAAAATAAGTGATTAAATAAATGAAGGGAGAAGAGACACATTTTCCCTACAGAAAAATTCAAATAATACCATATAGTTTTCTCCCCAACAGGTAGAGTTTAACCCTCTCCCCTTTGAATGTGGGCTGGACTTAATTACTGCTTCCAAAGGATGAGGATGTTACAAATGAGCGAAAGGAAAACTGGTCACTACAGAGCAAACACCTGCAGACAGCTCCTTACCCAAGCAACCAAGGTTGGCATTGTCCAGTGCTAAGCCAAGTCAATGCCATGTGCCATGTGGGTGCTGAGAAGTGCCCTACACCTCTGGGCTAGTCTTCTCCCAAACACACAGCCATAATTTAATATAGAGAAAGCATCAGACAAACCCAAATTGGAGACATTCTACAAAACACCTGATTAGTACTCCTCAAAAGTGTCAAGATCACCAAAGACAAACAGAAGCTGTGCCAGAAGACAGGGGATGGAGGATACCAGAGGTCCTGACCAGAGTCCCGGAACAGAAGAGGACACTGCTGGGAAACAGATGGAATCCAAATGAAGTCCATAATGAAGTTCACAGTAGTCTACCCAGGCTAGTTTCTTGGTTTAGATCACTGTGCCAGCTAGCAGGAAGTGAACATTCCCTGGAAGCTGAGTGAAGGATATTGGGGAAGTCTCTACTACCTTTGCAAATTCTCTATAAAATTATTCCAAATAAGTTCATTTTTCTAAAAAAAAAAAGTCAATATTCTAGAAGACAAGACATCAGCTGAAAGACTATTTCAAACCACTTTATTAGATGAACAAAGTATAACAGACACGGGAAAAATAAATCCTGGCCTAAATGCAAGTTTCAAAAAGCCTATTACATAAAAACAGAAAACTTCCCACAGATAGTCCAGTTGAAAGAAACAGGAAAACCTACAAAGTATGGAATTTGGTTACCAATTAATTTATGAGTGAATAAATGCAGTCAAACTACTAAGAATATTCGTAAGAGGCCCAATAGACAATTCCTTAAGATTTAAATCATGGAAAGTCTGGTTAAAAATCTGGTCAAGGATATGAGCAGGGGTAAAAAGATGATACAATGCAACGTTCGGGTGGGAATGGAAAAAAGATTCCGGGTTGCATCAAAATAACTTACGAGGCAGTTATTTAATTAAGAATAAACATTAAGTACCAGGCTGAAGCTTTGGGGATTCAGGGTCTGACAGACTTGAGCTCCCATGCTGTTCATCTGGTCTTCTGAAGCGCCTTCCTGTTTTCCCTGTTCCTGTACTAAGCTACTCTCTCACTCTTACGTATCTGCTTCTTCTCTTCCCTGGCCTTCCAACACCTGGCTTGGACTGGGCATAATATAATGAAATGTGTACTTCCAGCTCTTAATGTTAATTTCAGAAGTGAGTTAAAACTATTAAACACAATGTTGAAATTATTTCATTTTGAACCCCCTCGAAGAACAAAATGACGTAAAAAATTAAGCCCTGAAAACACTTACTTACAGGTAGCCCTTGAAAGGGGGTAAAGTCACTCACCGGAGGTAAATCAGACTTCGAACTATGAGCTGCCTCCTTACTGAAAGTCCCAGGCTAGTAGCCACTGAAAGTATCTGCCATTTCAAAAGCACCAGGCCTTGATTAATTTTTGTCAGGGCTACCATTTCCACTCTATCAAAATGCCAGCTTTGAGATCAAGGAAGTGAAACTCTCAAATTCCTTCTGTAAACAACCCCGAGGAGCATTCTGCTTCTCATCGCTTGTGAAGTGATGAGGGGGCCAGTGTCCAATAGAACACTCTAACCTGGGGCAGCCAGCATGGGAAGCACAACACTTCCCAGCTTCTTCCTCCCTGCCTACCCCTCCCCAAGAAATGCGGTAGGTGTTATTAGTGTTAAGAAGTTTAAGAAGTGGCAAAAGGGCCCATTTCTGGTCTCAAGAAAGTACTCTGTACTTCATTTAAGATGATGATTTTATGCCACTCTAAATTTACCAAATATTCCTAGGTAAATCTTTTTATCTCATTAGATTTACATTTCATCATTAAAAAGGCAGATATATCAAAACTTAGGACTTTTACTAAGAATAATGACTAAAAAACTCCCAAGCTTACTTGGCAAGTATAATTGTTTATTAATTCTGAAACACAGCTACGGGACGACCCCATAAGAAAAAAAACTTAACACTGTTACTTACTCCTAGTCTCCAGTGAAGAAACACTTCTACAATGAGGTTTGTGTCTCTGGCACCAGCTGGGTGAACTCCACTGCCTACTTTAACACTTTCTGTACTTCCATTTCTTCATCTGTAAGAATAATGGTATTCCTCTATCTCATAGGGTAGCTGCGATGATTAAACATACTACATGTAAACAGCTCAGAAGCATTCACAAATAATAAGCACTGGACAAATGTCAGTTCCTATGTACTTTTAGGGAAGCTGCGTAAAAAGGTTTCTTTATGCTTTTCACACAGGACCTGAAATGCTATGGGTTCTCATACATAGATTTTCTGACACTAGGAAAACACCGTTAACCTGGCTTTTCTTCAGAATAATTTTACACCAGTTCAGGGAACAACGTGACACATCCTCCAGCCCGCTATCTGATTCAGAAGATATAAAACAACCTGATCATAAGAGCGTATAGGTCCACCTAAATTATTTTGTTTTAAAAAACAACTACCACAAAGGCAGTTTGGGGCCTCTTCCCAATGGGCAGTCCATAGCTCTGAGGTGGGAAAAACTAACGCTGAAGCTTCTGCTCCCTACTCTAGTCCAACTAAAGAATGAGAACATTTAAAAAAAGTCAACTCCAATTTGGTGGCAGAGTTTTGTTGCTGTTTGAAGGGGAATTTAAATGTTATGACACATAGCAGCAATGCCTCTAAAAAGAACTCTCGCTCTTCAGGTAAGGCGAAATCATAGCTGAATAAGCTTATCTTACACATCTCGTTTAGAATAAATGAGAATTGGGTACGGCGATCTTAAAAACAAGGAAAACATTTATTAAAATAAGGGAGTGGGACATGAAAAGATGCTCAGCTTCACTCATTATTACAGAAATATAAATCAAAACCACAATGAGACATGTATACTTCACACCCATTAGGATGGCTACTATTTTTAAAAAAAGAAAATAAGTGTCAACAAGAATATGTGGAGAAAAATATATCCCTTGTGCATTGCTGGTGGGAATGTAAAACCGTGTGGCCTCTTGGGAAATAGTATGGTGATTCCTCAAAAAACTTAATACAGAACTACCCTATGATACAGCAATTACACTTCTAGGTTGAAAGAATGGGTCCAAAGAGATGTCAGTACACTCATGTTCACAGCAGCACCATTCACAATGACAGAAAGGATGAAACCCAAGTGTCTATCCACTGATGAATGGATAAACAAAATGTGGTCTACCCAATACAACAGAATGTTACTGAGCCTTCAGGAGGAAATTCTGACACGTTACAACACGTATGAACCTTGAAGACATTGTGTTAAATGCAATAAACCAGACACAAAATTACAAACACTGTACGATCTCATTATATGACGTTCATAGAGTACACAACTTCAGAGACAGAGGGTAGGATGGTGGTTACCAGGAGCTGGGGCACAGAAGGACTGGGGAGTTACAGTTTAGCGGGTACATAGTTTCAGTTTGGGATGAGGAAAAAGTTCTAGGGATGGATGGTGGTGGTGGTGGTGGTTAAACAACAATGTGAATATACTTAATGCCAATCTCAGTACTTTGGGAGGCCGAGGGTGGTAGGTCACTTGAGGTCAGGAGTTCAAGACCAGCCTGGCCAAGATGGTGACACCCTATCTCTACTAAAAATACAAAAATTAGCCGAGTGTGGTGGCAGGCGCACACCGTAATCCCAGCTACTCAGGAGGCTGAGGCAGGAGAATCGCTTGCATTCGGGAGGCAGAGGTTGCAGTGGGCTGAGATCACACCACCACGCTCCAGCCTTGGTGACAGAGTGAGACTCCATCTCAAAAAAAAAATATATATATATATATATACACACACACATACACTTAATGCCACTGAACTATACATTTAAAAATGGTTAAGTTGGTAAATTTTATGTTACGCGTATTTTACCACAATTTTAATTAACAATAATAATAAAAAGAAGGGTATCTCCCTGTCTTCTCAGAAGGCCTAGGTGCTTGGCTCCAAAATTAACTTCCTACTTATAAAAAGGGAGAGTTTTCCTTTTCCTTTGACTAACGACAAATAGCATGTATGTAATAGTTTGTATCTGCCAGGCTGTATCAAAGGGTGATACTTCTTTTTTGCTTTTGCAATCTCTTTTGCACACACTGCTTGTGATGTGATCACAGTCTGGTTCAATGGTTATTCAATAACACAGGTTAGGTGTCCTTTACTGAAACACTTAAGACCAGAAGTGTTTTGGATTTCAGGCTTTTTCAGGTTTTGGAATATTTGTTATTATGCTTACCAGTTCAACATTCTAAATTCAAAAATCAAAAATCAAAAATGCTCCAGTGAGCATTTCCTTTGTGCATCATGCTGGTGCTCAAAAAGTTTTGGATTTTGGAGCATTTCAGATTTGGGATGCTCAAATTGTAAAACTGTTTGATTTTTCCCTCTAAAAATATTAACAATAATAATAACAATAAAGGAGTGGATGTCATGAAAGAAATGCAAATTAAACTTTACAAACTTTAAAAATAAAAAAATAAAATGATAAAAGGAGGACACACCCACATAATTTGTATTCATAATCTATTTAGCCTACTCTAGTAATCTAATGACTCAGCTAAATCCTAGTAACATCATTCTTATTAAAATATCATTCCAAAATATAAAACATAAAATTTCAATTTTCATAATTTAGGAAAAAGAACCTCAGGTTGATACTATTTATTTCAAGATAGTAACACTTGCAAACTCTTCATAGGTCCAGGAAATTAAAACATCTCATCCATGGAGCCCAGTGACCCCCTCCAACAGTCTGGGCTGGCTTGTTACTACTGTTCATAAATATGCTCCAGCTCAGAGGATGAACGATGCACTTCAGACCTGTCAAGTCAACCCTCCAGCAATAAACCCTCTAGTATACTTCCCTGCACTAACCAGTAAAACACCAACATGGTAAATTCATCCTTTCAAGAAAGTTAATTGATTCTAGAGACAACTGAGAAAGGCCAAATGACTGGAGCACAAAAGTACTGTTTCTAAATCACGGATCCTAAACTCTATAATGCAGACTGACCATCACCTCTGCAAATATTGCAGTGGGTCAAGTTCAACTCTACACTTTTCCCTAAGATGCCTAGAAACAATGTGTGATAAAGCCAGGTATAACAAGAGGAAAGGTGGCTAAATGCAGCCCATTTCCCTAAGCAGTCACCCCTTTTATGCCCTCAACACATCTCCTAAGTTAAGAAGCATAAAAGGCTTATTCAAAGATAAAAGCTCTGCACCAGGTGGCCAAGCTGACACCAGTGATTTTGGAATTAACTCTATGGGGACTTTAAAACTTCTGCTTCCTACCATCTTTCTGTCATCACACTTCCTTGCCTGTAACTAGTGATTCATATCCATTTATCAAATATTTTCTGAACATGTACTACACACCAAGTACCGTTCCAAGAGCTGGATAACAGGCAAGGTCTTCATCAGATTTACTTCTAGAGAAAACATAAAAATAAGCAAAAATGGAGACAGGCGCAGTGGCTCACACCTTTAATCCCAGCACTTTGGGAGGCCAAGGCAGGTGGGTCACGAGGTCAGGAGTTTGAGACCAGCCTGGCCAACATAGTGAAACCCCATCTCTACTAAAAATAGAAAAATTAGCTGGGCATGGCGTGTAATCCCAGCTACTTAGGAGGCTGAGGCAGAAGAATTGCTTGAACCCAGGAGGTAGAGGTTGCAGTCAGTCAAGATCGTGTCACTGCACTCCAGGTTGGGCAACAGAGTGAGACTTTGAATTTAAAAAAAAAAAAAAAAAAAAAGCAAAAATGAAATAAATGGTGAACTATATGGAGACATTTAGAGAATTTAAGAATATTTTTATCTGAACTGTGATTCATTTAAATGCCTGGTTTATTTAGAAAATTGTGCCTATAAATCTACTGGAAAGTAGTCTAATTTTTCAAATCCTAAAATCTCTCTTCTGCATATTACGCGATATTTGACATTTATTCCTACAGTGTAGTGCTTATTAAGGTTGCAATGTGTAATATGTGTTAATTAGTTTCTTCCTATTCATATAAATCTCAGAAAACTAAAATGAAGAACAATGTCGATCTAAATATGTTAGACATAGGAGGAAGTATACTTGTGTATATTTTGATTCAGAAAATTAAGTTGTGGTTTTGATTACTTTCTTCCTGGTATACTTGGACATCTCTATTGCAAACATTTATATGACTTTACAAAGGATAAAGCTTAGAATTTTTTGATTTGCTCATACCAAAATTTCCTTACCTTGGCACTACTGGTATTTTGGGCCAGATTATTCTTTGCTATGGGGGCTGTTCTGTGCACTGTAGAATGTTTGGCAGCATCCTTGGCCTCCACCCAATAGATGCCTTCAGTTAACATCCTCCCCCAGCTGTGACAACCAAAAATGCCTCCAGGCACTGCCAAATGTCCCCTGCCAAATGTCTCAACTGTTAACCCTACTTGAGAGCCACTCACAGGTCTTCACTGAGTAAACATATTGTTCTACAGTATCAAAGAAAGTTCCAAACAAGAAAAAAAGGATTTAAATGAACCTCTTCAACCCAGAGGCTATAGGTTCCCTAACGGTTTCCTTCCTTTCCTATTCTGTTCACTCCTCCAGGCCTGGGCATTAACAGGCACTCAAGCGTTTGCTGAAAGGAGAATTAATCACCATTGGGAACCAGTCAGAAAAGAGTGTATGAGAAATTTAAGATTAAAAAAAAAAAAACAAATCTTAAGTAATGGCCATTGATCCAGATTTTGAAATAATCTGTCTGGCTATATAATGGAACGCAGCAAATATTCTGATTAGAGTTGAGTGCCTATGGTAAGCATAAGGGGGTACAAGAGGAGTAAACACACAGTCCCTGGCCTCAAGGAGACTACGGGTGGCTGGGGAAGGTAAATATGCAGCTATGCAGGTGGGTGCAATACAACAGACTACAGAATGTCCACTGCACACACACTATGCTGTGTGTGTATTCCCGGTCCACTTTTTCAAATATCAAGAGATTCCATGAAGAAGGCTGGCATTTGACATGGGCTTTGAAGTATAAGTAAAACTTTGATGAGCAAAAGTAGGACACAGTACAGTAGTTAAACAAGAGGGAATGACATACGCAAAAGCTGGATATTTCTTGGGGACATAGTGAGCAGCTGGGTTGGGAACATTTAAAAAAGTACAGTAGAGGGATTGTGAAACATGAAGTAAGGTCAAATGAATTTGTTCAGGTCGCAGGAAGGTCTACAAGTCTGAACAAGGAATTTGGACTTAATGGTTTTGCTCAAGTCCCAACAGGAGAGTGACCTCCCTGAAGATGTGGCCGTCCACCCTGCCAAAGCTGTGCTAGATTAGTTCCACTGCAGAGCGGGGGTGGCTGCAGAGGCCATTCTGACTGCTACCTACAGGAATACAAAAGTGTAACAACAAGGAATTGACCTATAGTATATGCCTTGCATTCTATATTTCATTCTATTTTATTCTCTGTCATTTTTAAATAATGGCAAACATCCAATAATTCGGTTTCACAACCCACCAAACAGTTTGCAAAGCATTTCTTAGAGCTTTTGGGTAAATATGGTGAATTCAAATGTTGGGGGTACCGGAAAAAAGGAAGAGTATAACAGTTAAGTAGGAGACTACTGAGCCAGAATTGGCCTGGTGTGTCATTATTCTAGGGAATGGGAGGACGGGACGCTGGAATAGCAAGCATGACTCTATGGCGGTAGAGGGTGTAACTCTGAAGTGTGTGATCATGAAGCTCAAGCTAGTTATAGCTAAAAAGGAAGCCAACAGAATGGGAAAAGAGAAATGGCAGAAGGCAAGCAGGGGACAGACGGTGGGAGTGGCAAGGGGCGACGGGGACACAGCATTCAGAAGTGTTAAAGATGGGGTCACTTTTCTCACTAATTATATAGTCCAAGCTCTGGAGTATCTAAAGTGCAATTAGAAATTCACTCCAGTTGCAGAATCAGAATGCCAGATTAGAGATGGGAATAGTCAGTGTCTGTGTTGATGGGACACAGTCTAAACAATATGTAAGTATGTAAAACCAGGTGCTGAAGTCTTTGAGGACAGCGAGGCTGTGCCTTGGAAATGGTGAGATGTTGAATACACTTGTGGTTAGCACTCACCTCAAAAGATGTAACACTGAGAAGTACATAATAAAGAATATACCATGGAAGTGGCCAAGAGGATTGTGGCATTAAGGAAACATCATATTGCAGTAACCCCCGGAAATGGAAGCATTGTGATCACTGGAAAAGGTTCAAGGAGGCAGACAGGAAGAGACAGAGTGGTTTCTGATAGGTTTGATTTTAAAGTTAAAAAAAAAAGAAGGAAGAGATTTCGATGACCATGATAATTGTTGATAAAGATCAGTGCTCAAATAAATTGTTGGCACAAGAGCTGAAGCTAACTTAGAACCAAGTTTTCCTTCACTTGGCATTTTTAAAATGGAATAATTTTAAATAAAATCTGGGTTTCTGGCTTTCTTGCAGAGTCTGAAGGTCTGGCAATGTTGACTCTACGGCCCTACGTGGCTTTTAAAATGTGCATACCTTTGGCTCTACTGTATGTATACACCATGTGTACACCATCTGTCGGGGTTGGATAAATTATGGAATACTATTTAGGGACTGAAAAGATTTAGAGCTCTAAGTATAGACATGGAAAGACTTCTTACAAATAAAAAAGCAAACTGCTGAATAACGTATAGCGTGATCACATTAATGTGAAAAAATAGAACTATATTATAATAATATGTATTATATAACTTATGACATAAAATATATGGCCTACACAGTCACTGTGGAAAACGTATGGCAATTCCTTAAAAAGAAAAACAGAGAATTACCATATGACCCAGCAATTCTACTTCTGAGCATATACCCAAAAGAACCGAAAGCAGGAACTCGAACAGCTCTCTGTATACCATGCTCATAAAAGCATTATTCAGTCTCCACAATAGTGAAAAAGTGGAAGCAACCCAAGCATCCACCAGTGGATGAATGGATAAACAAAATGTGGTACACATACACAGTGGAGTATTATTCAGCCTTAAAAGTTAAGGAAATTCTGACACAATCTACAACATGAATGAATCTTGAAGACACTATGCTATGTGAATTAAACTAGTGACAAAAGTAGTACAATAAGAGAAATATATACAATGACTAGTTTGAGGTACAATATGGTCAGTTTTTAATCTTAAAAATCTTCCAGTCAATTAAAGGTCCTTAAGAATAAGATATACTGTCAGCGTTCAGGATCTACTGATGGACATTTTTCTTCTGAATAGAAACTTTTCTTCTGAGTAGAAGCTTGGCTATTCCTATCCTAACTAGAAAACATAGTAGAAGCGGTTAGCTATCATAATTGACCTGAGGGTGAATTGTAGGTAGGCACACCCACAAAGTATTCTTACACAAAGAAGCTGAACTTTGACTTTAGCACTCCACTTCCGTCTTGAGGTTACTAATGACTTGTCCCCAGATGTCACTTAATCACTAGATCCTGTTTTTTCGCATGTAAAATGGGGTAACAAAGCACTCTGAGGATTAAATGAGATGGCATATGTGAGAAAGGACCTAGCAAGGACCTGGTCTGATACCATTCTCTCCCCCATCAAGTATACATGAAGAGAAATCATCTCTAAATACAAACATGTAATTATGCTAACCACGAAAATTCTAAACCATAGTCTAACCTCACATTCTTCCACTGACTTAAAGCATGAACGCCATTTTATGTAAGAGCATTATTTAACAAAACTCCAATGGAAGCAAATTCAGAAGATCTGAAGGACTTCATTATAAACCCTTACACTGATACCACAAGTCATATAGCAGAAACATTTATGAAAGCTCCAGTGACCAAGATTTTAAAATAAACATAAGTCATTTACTGAAGTTTCAAAGGTTATAATGACCCAAAGCACACAAGAGGAAACTGTCCAAGTAACTAGCTAAAACCAAGTTCAAATTAGGCTATTTCAGGACCTATCCAAAACTAGTCAATACACAGGCCAACGTATTATTATTATTTTCATTGTTCTGGCTCTCCTTCCACGTAGACCAACTTCTAATGGTTAAAGAAATACAATTACTACTACTGAACAAAAAATACAATTATTACTCTGTAAATGAAATAAACTCTAAGTCAAAAAAGATTTCTCCTGGCCGGGCACAGTGGCTCACACCTGTAATCCCAGCACTTTGGGAGGCCGAGGCGGGTGGATCACGAGGTCAGGAGCTCAAGACCAGCCTGGCCAAGATGGTGAAACACCGTCTCTATCAAAAACACAAAAATTAGCCGGGCATGATGGCAGACACGCCTGTAATCCCCGTTACTAGGTAGGCTGAGTCAGGAGAATCGCTTGAACCCAGGAGGTGGAGGTTGCAGTGAGCCAAGATCACGCCACTGCACTCCAGCCTGGGCAACACAGTGAGACTTCATCTCAAAAAAAAAAAAAAAAGATTTCTCTAAGCAAGGGTAACAAGAAATTATGCCCCTCCGCCAATTTACGAAACACGAGAAAGCACCAGTAAGATGCTTAAAGTTTTCATAAATGTCTCATTTACCCAATATTATATATACTGAAGTGTTCATGTCAATTCCTTTGCCAGTGGTTTTTACTTAATTTTAAAAAAATTACCATACGATAAAATTAACACGTTTACTTTGGATGAATCATTCTGATTTTAATGTATGGTAGCATCACCACCATCAGAATACAGAACAGTTCCATCACTCCACAAAGCTCTCTCCTGCTGTCCCCTTAATGTGTACATCCTTCCTCTCCTCTACTCTCAGCACCACTGAATTGGTCCCCATCACTATAGTTTTATAATCATCCCTTTTGAACCTGGCTTCTTTCACTCAGTATAAAACCTTAATTAAAGATTCATGCAAGTTGTTACCTACACCTTCCTTACTCTTGCTAAGCAGCATTCTATAGTATGGCTATACAGTAGTTTAACCATTCACTTATTAAAAGATATTTTGTTTCCACGTTTTGGCTATTATGATTTAAGCTGCTATGGACATTTGAGTACGAGTTTCTGCGCAAACAAAAGTCTTCATTAGGAAAATACCCAGGAGTGGAATTGCTGGATGGTATGATAAATGTATGCTTAACTTTATAAGAAACTGCCACTGTTTTCTGGGGTGGCGGTGCCATTCTGCATTCCCACAAGCAATGTGTAAGGATCCAGTTGCTCAGCATTCTTGCTAGCACTTGGTATTGCTCAAATTTTTTTCTCTTTTAGCCATTCTAATAGGCCTGTAGTGATACCTCATCATGGTTTTAAACCTTTTAACCATTTTAAGGGTATATTTTATTAAGTGGTATACGCTGTTTCGATCCCTTAAACAGAGAATGCTGAATATTAATTGTTATGACTCCAAATCATCCTTACAGAATACACATTGCACTACCCTCAGGGACCACTGAAGTACATAGGGTTGTTTTCCTTTTCTTAAAATAGCCCCAGAATTATGTTTGCTTTTTATAGCTTTTTAAATCTTCACTCTTGTTGTCACTTCTTGCTATTAATGGTGCTCCTGCCTCTGGCAGACTCTCCTCTTCACCCTCTTCTCAAGCTGAGTTTAGAAAATAGATAACCAAGCTTGTTAGAATTACATCTAAAAAGAGACCAGTCCGTGAGTGAGAGAGCTTAAAAGGATTTTTCAGTGAGGAAAGTAAAGGCACCCCCCCACGCCCGCCAACCCCCACAACATTGTACCCAAACTTCCTGACATCTTGCTTGGTTGCTGAGAAATTTCTAGTAGCTAAATCTCTCAGGCACTTTTCAAAAAAGTAAGGTTGCCAGCTAAGAGACCACCAAGTAATCGAGTCATTACAATACTCATTTTGTGCAATTTACACTATAATATGATCCTAGCTCAATAATTAAAAGCTTAGCAAAAGCAAAATATAGACAAAATTATCCCGTGTCCAGAAACCTAAGTGAAAAAGACGATCTGAAATGGAGCTTAAATCTAGTTTCCAAACACTTACACATTGGTCTGAATTCTGAGCACCTACTAGGTGTGCGAGGCATTCAAAGGGGTGCAAAGATAAAGAAACTGTAGAATTAAAAAGAACTCAACAGTTCTTTAAAGATACAGTGACCATATGCATACACACTGATTCTAATCCTAAGTAATATTCACAGTGTTCCCTTGAAACTCGCCTGACTAGTTAAGTAGATAGCTGTGCGGTTACCAAAGGCAAGTAAGTGCAGCCCATCCTGTCTTTTAAGTAGTCTTTTCCATCTCTGAACAAGACCAAACTTTGAACACTTTTACGCTCTATTAGGAAGATGGATCGCTTCAGACAAATGGCAGCACCTTACTTCCCTGAGCGCCCCAGGCTCCGATTCAGAAATTACTAGGCAGGCACTTCCTCTCACCCGAACTTCCCAGAGGAATGGCAGCTGTGTGTCTGCCAGGCGCAGGGGCCAATCGGGACTCTGCCGGCCGCCTCCACCCACGACTTAAACACCATCTCACCAATTGCAACCGGATCGTGGGTGGGACTTCCGCTATCATTTTAGGCTTAACTACCACCATCTCCTCGCGGGCACCGGGGGCAACCGCGAAGACAGAATTTCACAAACTTTCAGCTCCAGCAGTTTCAAGGAAATGTCAAAGAATGACAAGATGGAAGGCAGAGTGGCGAGAGCTAAGACACCAAAAAGGCCCCCAAAATTTGTTTTCAAGAAAACCAATGAAAAAAGCAAGCAATCAGAACGTGAAGTCCAGGATCATGTCTGTGCTTATCTCCACAGTCACTGCTGGGTCCTGAAGTTCTCCTCTGGCCCAGTGCCAGCTGCGGAACCCTCTGCCAAAGGGCCAGAGGAGGCCGGTGATGTAGAGCTCTGATTACCCACCCGTCAGGGCGCCGCTGAAGGTCACTGAATACTTACTGTGCACCCGAAAAATAAATCCTGCGAGTTCACGCCCCGTGTAGCTCGCCCCCTGACTTTGAAGGACTCCTTTCGCGTGGGATCTACAAAACCGAACTGCCTTAAAGACCTCTTTCACACCGACGTGAAGTCACAGAACTGACAAATCCCATCCTGTCAAAGTGCACGGTTCTTTGAAATCTAACACAAAAAGTCATAGAAAGATTCTCTAAACACCCTGTACTAAGAGGAACACGGACAGGGCACTGCGTTCTGAAGTAGAGGCCAGGGCACTGGCCCTTAGACACGTCTCGCTGTCACCGGGCTAACAGCATTGGCAAGGGCGGCGGCGGCAGCAGTGATATCTGCAGCCCCCGAGGGCCCTGGCGAAACCCCCTCTATTACTCTGTATCCTGCTTGCTTCCAAGATGAACCTGTTGCTGGGAAAGAACAGGCTAAATTAGAAAAGGGAGTCATATTTTGTCAAAGTTGAAGGTGAGTGATAGCCTGCCCGCCCCCATAGGACGGGAAAAAACTAAGGATATTCGGGATGATGACACTGCCGCCTCCGAATTCTGGTCCGGTGCTCTCTCCCAGCCCTCAGGTGTCCCCACGCGGCCGTGGACCCCGAACAGGGACAGCTGGAGGCGGGCTTGGGCAGCGCGCGGCCTGCACCCGCGGCCATCCATCTTGCGGCCCGGCCCGGCTATCCCGAGCCAGGGCAGGGGGAGCTCGCTGCCCCCAGCGCCGCCACGGCCGGGCGACATTCTGTGCCCTGGGAAGGGGCATAGGGGTGCGGCGCGGCCCCGGTCCCCGGCCCGCCCGGATCCCCGGCCTCACCTTGACGTGGAAGCGGATGAGCGCCAGGCGGATGCAGTGGGCCATGCAGACGGGCGGCAGGAACCAGACCTTGGGCGGCGGGGTGCCCTTGTTCTGGACATGGCTGACGATCTGCTGTGCCGTCTGGCGCTCGTTGCCCTGCCGCTTGACCCACTCGTGCAGCCGGGCCTTCTCGAGCGCGCCGTTGAAGAAGACGAAGAGCTCGATGTTGCCGCCGAAGCAGGCCTTGGCCAGCGCCGCCAGGTAGCCAAGCATGTGGTTCCACTGGCCGCCGCTGACCCAGTCGGTGTAGAAGCCACCGTAGAGGCGGTGCAGGCAGTTGTCGGCGTCCACCAGCAGGCGCAGCGGGGTCTGCGGGGGCCGCTGCCGCCCGCCGCCCACCAGGCTGCCCCGGGCCAGCTTCTGCAGCTCCACCGGCACCACGGCGCTCGGGCAGTGCTTCTCGATGTAGTCCTGGAAGCCCTGCACGCCCATGGCGGCGGCGGGGGCGCGGGCGCGGGTGCGGGCGGGGGGCGGCGGGGCCGGGGGCGGTGGGGCCGTGGCGCGCGGGCGGGCGGGCGGGCGGGCGGGGGCGGCGGCCTCTAGGGGGGACTGGGGCGGGTCGGGGGCGCGCTCATGGCCGCCGCGGCCGCCATGTGCTGCCGCCTCCCAGGGCCATGTCTGGGGAGGGACCTGCCGCCGCCGCCGCTGCCGCCGCTGCGAGGCCGAGGCCGAGGCCGAGGCTGAGGGCCGGGGCGGGGCGGGCGGGCGGCGCTGACGTAGCGGACCCGCCCGGCGCGGACGCCGCCCAGGCCCGCGCAGGCCCGCCGGCGAGCAGGCGGAAGAGGCGGCGCCGGCGGGACGCGGTTCGGGGCTCCCGGAGGCGGCTGCGGCGGAGGCGGAGGCCGGGAGTCGGGCCGGGGCGGGATCCAGGGGGCGCCTGAGCCGGAGCAGGCCGCGCCTGGAGGCCACAGGCCGCTCGCCCGCCTCAGGCCCGTCGGCCGCCGCTCCCCTCCTGGCGGCCTGTTCCCCGCAGGACCAGAGAGGCCGCCGCCTCCGCCCGGCGGTACTCCGGCGAGGGGAAGCCGCGAAGCAGGTCCTGGGGAAGAGCTCGCCTGCTCCTGAGGGAAGCGGCGATAAGATGGAGCTTTGAGGGTGAGCCGGAGGCCGAATTACTCTGCTCGTCGGGACGCAGCCTTTCTAACGCCACGGTGGGCTCGCACCGCTCTGGGCCTGCTGCCCACACTGACTGCGGGGTCCGGGGGAGCGGGATGCTGGCCGACCGCGCCGGGCTTCTTGGAAAGAGCAGGAAGGAGCGCGAGAATGCAGTTCCGCGGCAGGTGCTCATCCCAGCAGCTTCGGGCTCTCGGTTGTAGTGGTTTTTACACCTATGACAAATGACATGGCCAAACGCACCATAATGTCTGAAGGTACAGGTAGTCCTAAGCGCCTGCTCGTCACGGAAGAGACTGTCTTGAGAGCACAGGTCTGTTGCAGCGTGGAAAGCCTGCGTTCCCACTGCGGAATGGCCAGGCTGAAACGTGCGCCTTTGCAGTGGGTCGCCCTGCCCTTCTTAGGGAGAGGGATTTAAATCTTGTTGGTTTAGTAGCATCTTCTGGAAGGAGGTCGTTTACGTAAATTCTGTTCCTAAGCTCTGTCGTAATTGCTTCTAAAATGAGGTTGATACTGTATGTATATTAGGCTTGCATAAAACATTTTCAAAAAGAGATTAATGCCTTTCAGAATATAAATTTAGAAACCCAGCACAAAAGTTTTAAAGTGCCGCTTTTACTTACTTTCACCTCTCCATCTGTTCTTTTTCTGGAGAAACCTCTGTAGAGGAGCAGGATGCAACCGACAGGCTGTGGCCGGACAGCCCCTTCCCAGCACATGGAGCCTGCACGCGCACGATTTGGTCAAAGAAGCCCCCATACTCCCGGTGAAAAAGGCAAGTTTGATTTTTCTGCTTTCTTTTCTGATAGCCACGTCAGATACAAGCCAGTATCATATATACATAAATTAAATGCTGTTGGTATTTTAAGAAGTTACATTTAAAAACAGACTGACAAGTTATGCCACTCACTTATGCATCAAATTAGTCACAAAGCCAGGATGACATGTTATCTAGAAATAACACAGGCCAGGTGCGGTGGCTCACGCCTGTAATCCCAGCACTTTGGGAGGCCGAGGCGGGTGGATCATTTGAGGTCAGTAGTTCGAGACCAGCCTGGTCAACATGGTGAAACCCCGTCTCTACTAAAAATGCAAAAATTAGCCGGGCCTGGTGGTGTGCGTCTGTAATCCCAGCTACTCGGGAGACTGAGGCAAGAGAATTGCTTGAACCCGAGAGGCAGAGGTTGCAGTCAGCACAGATGGTGCCACTGCACTCTCTAGCCTGGGCATCAGAGCTAGATTCCATCTCAAAAATAAATAAATAAATAAAAGAAATAATACAGTTAGCCATTAAATAATAAGGTAAAATCCAGAAATATCCAAATTTCCTTCTATAACCCAAGGCAGGTTCACAAGGTGAGGAGTAGTAGTTTTTAATCACTTGTATTTTCATTCATAGCATTGCATTCCATGTATTTACCTTTTCTTTAAATACTCTTGCTTTTAATTTTTAAAAATGCATTAGTACGGCCGGGCGTGGTAGCTCACGCCTGTAATCCCAGCACTTTGGGAGGCCGAGGCGGGCATATCACAAGGTCAAGAGATCGAGACCATCCTAGCCAACATGGTGAAACCCCACCTCTACTAAAAACACAAAAATCAGCTGAGCGTGGTGGCGCACACCTGTAGTCCCAGCTACTCGGGAGGCTGAGGCAGGAGAATCGCTTGAACCCGGGAGACGGAGGTTGTAGTGATCACGCCACTGCACTCCAGCCTGGCAACAGAGCGAGAGTCCATCTCAAAAAAAAAAAAAAAATGCTAGTGCCAGTATCTGAAATTCTGGAAATAAATTTATTTTCACCTTATTACATTGTAGAGTTCTAAGGTTCTGGAGTCAGGCCCCCAGCATCTGTCTTATGATAAGTCTGTGCCGTTGCAAAAATATTTACCCTGTTTGAACCTTGAATTTTATCATCTGTAAAATCAACATATTAATAGTACTTAACCTCCCAGGTTGTTTTAAGGATTAAATCAGATAATCTGTGTGCCTACCACACAACAAATGCTCAATAAATGTTGACTTTTGTAGTTATTTCCAGAAACTGTATTTGTCTAGACTTATACTCGAGAACATAGACCAGTTATTGTACTTTTGGAAAGTTTAAAATTCATTATTGTATCATAACACATAAAACTCAATTCTTAGTTGCCCTATTTAGCTGTGTGTTCTTTTTTTTTATTAAAAAAACACTTTTTTTGTTGAGTAACTATTGATGGCAGGCAAAATATTTAGCTGACAAACGCTTATATACTCTGCATTCTCAGCTCAAATTCGGGGGTTGTTTGAAGTTAAATTGCTTAAATGTTGAGGTAAAAATAAACATCTATGTTTAAAATTTAATAAAAAGTTATGTCTTCTTGGGGGTCACAATATGACAACTAATAATTGGGGACTTTTTCTTTTTTTATTTTATATTTATTTTATTTATTTTTTGCCCCCCAAAATGGAGTCTTGCTCTGTTGCCCAGGCTGGAGTACAGTGGTGTGATCTCAGCTCACTGCAACCTCCCTCTCCCAGGTTCAAGTGATCTCCTGCCTCAGCCTGTAGAGTAGCTGGGATTACAGGTGCACACCATCACACCTGGCTAAGTTTTGTATTTTTAGTAGAGAGGGGGTTTCACTATGTGGGCCAGGCCAGTCTTGAGCTCCTGACCTCAAGTGATCCACTTGCTGCTGCCTCCCAAAGTGCTGGGATTACAGGCATGAGCTACCGCACCCAGCCTAATATCTTTAATTAATATTTTACTTAGGGGAGGTGTCTAACCACCAGCAATAACAGATGAGTTTCCAGTTTTTCAAACAAGGTAATAAGAGACCTTGATCCTGCCCATGTAATCGTTAGCATATGTTGGGAGACCAGCAGGCTGGAGCTAAGTGCAGGGAGTCTGTGAAGAGAGCAAATTAATCCACACTTGGGATTCTAACCTATAACGTTTACCTAGCACCAGCCCTGTTAATTAATTATCAATTTTAATTACCCAGAAGAACACACACATCTGTAGGCCTGCTTCATAAATGGTAGATCAGTAACTGACCACACTGCAGCAGTGTGTCAGCAGTTGAGAAGTGTTTTGATCTTCAGGCTCTGCTCTCTCTCTAGTAGTATGAGTTAGCAGTAGCAGAGTATAGGAGAGCTCCACGGAGATCCATATTCAGACTCTGGAGACCATGACAAAATGCATTTCATATTCCAAACTAATACGTAAACTGCCTGTTTTTTTTCTTTTCAGATTTCCAGAAGCTGTTCTGTTAATAACAAAGTCTCGAGGAAAACCACAAAACCACCAACACTAAGATCATTCTTGAGTCCAGTTTGAAAAACTAGGGTCAAATTCTGCAGAGGCATTCAAGGGACAGGATACCACCCTAATGCCCACTGTGTGAAGGAAAATGCTCTATTCACCATTCCTCAGCTTCTGCTTCTGGTTTCAGAGTTCTCTCTATATTGGAGGGTGTTTTAAAGCTAGAGTGATCTTTATCCACTTCTATTAACACATCTGAATGTGAAGGTCAAGAGGAGAAAGTGACATGTCCTAAGTCAGAGTAGAGTGAACAAGAAAATAAGACAAACAGCGACTGAGTCCCTGGTGTATACTGGGCATTGGCAAGTTACTGGGGATATGGAGATGAAGAAAATGTAATCCCTTCTTCAAGGAGCCCAATCTACCAAGGTAGACAGACATATAGACAAATAGATTATATACTTGCATAGAAAAAAGAAAGAGGAGAAGGAGATCAGTGTGATCTGTGTAACTAAGTACCCTGTACAACCCTCTTGGCCACAGATCATATTGCCCTTTATAGCGGGGATGGTAATCCCATCTCCAAATTCCACATGTACTTTGCAGGCAGACCACACCCATGTGTGGGTCCTGACTCTACCATTTATAAACAGCATCACTTTCAGCAATTCTCAGCCCTCCAAGCTAGGGTCATTGTCAATAGGGATACTGCCTCACAAGCATCAGAACACCAAAGGAGACCATGTGGATGAAAGCAACCAACACTGCCCTGGCGGTTCATAGGTGCTTAGAGTTTCCAGCTTTCACTTTCAGTCTAATGCAGCACTGCCTGCTTTTTGTTTTTGTTGCTTCGTTTGTTTTTTTCTTACCGTGTTCACCACACTTGTGTCCAAATAGCTTTGGGCTGATGCAAAAGTATCTATGTGGAAGAGAGAAAGAAGAGTTGTTCTCATGGAGGGCCTTCAGATGAGTGCTGTAGACTCTAGGCAACTTCCAAAGAGGCTTCTCAAGCAGGGTGGGCAGTGGGAGCTGCTATGGAATCAATGGACAAACATTGACAGGGACTGCTTTGAAAGACAGTACCCAGTTGAGTATACTCTGTTAAGGGCTAAAACTTCATAGTCATCCCTTAAACACTGCCTGATGGAATCTTCAGGATCATATTTTAAAGTAAACTATATTTTACAATGTGATATAAATCAAATGAGTTGTTTTTTTTTTAAATTAGGAATTTCCCTAAGTACAAAGCCATTTTAAGGTATACATTTTAGAGACTATTATTAAGCGGTCTGTGCATTTGTGTAAACCATAAAGATCTTTCCAGAGGAAGCAAGTCTCTCATCCCAGGATATGAAAACGCCCCAGCCCCAGGCTTGAGTAGCCTAGATCACATGAACCTGACTTCCTCTGAGGAGTCTAGGACCTCAGATATAGGTGGGATCACACAGTGACCCTTCTGGAAACAGCTAAGACTTGCAGCTCAGGCCTGTGACCTTGCTGATGACAAAGGAAGAGGTCAGGGTTGACTAGAGCTCCAGAAAGAATGCAAGTGCGTCTGGAAGGCAGGAAGAAAGTTACTGCAATACTTTATCCTCAGGGTGGAACGAGAGTCTGGGAAAGCTGTGCCCACTTCCCCATTCCTCCCGGGTCCCGGGTGTGGTATAAGGAGAGTTGGCCCAATCTGGGAGCTAAGGGACCTGAGACAGCTACTGCATCAGTGCACTCAGAAATGAGGATTTTGGCACAGTTATTCATGAGACATCAGCCCATCATATAAAACATGCCTCCAGTTTGGTTAAACTAGGAAGCACTATATAACATTTTAAAATCAGTTACATGTCACTGATAAAAGACTTAATATTACCCTGACGTTATTTTTCTTGAGGCAACATAAAACCCATTGTCTACAAAAAATCCAAAAATTAGCCAGATCTGGTGTGCACCTGTAGTCCCATCTGCTCAGGAGGCTGAAGTGGGAAGACTACTTGAGCCAAGGAGGTAGAGGTTGGAGTGAGCCCAGATCATGCCACTTGCACTCCAGCCTGGGCAACAGAGTGAGGCCCTGTCTCAAAAAAAAAAAAAAAAAAAAAAAAAAAAATTGTGAAAGTTTGGAGAACCAGGAATAAGACTGGGTGGGAACTAATAATGACAGGTACTTTTAACAATACAGCTGGGGTGTTGTTGATGACATGAATGAACCCCAATCTTACTGTAGTCATTTGCTCAAGATTCGAAGTCATAAAAAAGAGTAGAATGGACCAAACTTAGGTACTAAGAGTCCCCAGCCCAGCAGTGAAAGCAGTATATAGTTCCTTTGACTTTAATATGGGGAGACAGGTTCCTGGATTGACAAATCTCATCAAAAGTAGACACAATTTTTTTTTTAATTTTTTCTCAGACCTCTCAGGGATGAATATATACAATTTCTGAGAAAGAAACCTGAGTACCTTTAGGAAGGGAAAAGGAATGCTGAATATCCCTAAACAACAAGTTTATTGCATATTTGGTAAGACTTAACTATACCCTATCCTGGAAGATAGAAGATACCCTGCCCTTAGAAGACAAAGAGACTGTAAAGCTATGCCTTCTGAATCTTAAGCCACTCTTTAGGTAATGAATCCCTTCATAGTCCAAACATCTCAAGAACTCTCAATTTGTACCATTTGCCTTTTATTTTCCATTTATTTAATACCACAAATTCACTTTATTATTATGAAGCCAATATCTACATCTTCTCACAAAGATTCTCATGAGAAACACAGAACTCCTTACCAGCCTCAAAATGTACTGTGACATTTCCATAACCTACAGGTCTAGAAATCCTATGCCAAATATGGTTAATTTGTTTGCTGAGAAGGATGTAGAACTGGAACCCTCATACACTGATGGGAAAACAGTCTGGAACTTTCTTAAAACATTCTGGTAAATGGGGCCCCTGCAAGCTAGAAAGTGTGGCTATAATCCCTGGCTTTTTTCCTTTTTTAAACTTTTTCTCTCTCAGTCCTGACCTAAAGGTGACCCTAGTCAGGCCGGGCACGGTGGCTTACGCCTGTAATCCCAACACTTTGGGAGGCCAAGGCGGGCGGATCACCTGAGGTCAGGAGTTCGAGACCAGCCTGACCAACATGGAGAAACCCTGTCTCTACTAAAAACACAAAATTAGCTGGGCGTGGTGGCGCATGCCTATAATTCCAGCTACTCGGGAGGCTGAGGCAGGAGAATCTCTTGAACGCGGAAAGTGGAGGTTGCAGTGAGCCAAGATTGCACCATTGCACTCCAGCCTGGGCAACAGCAGCGAAACTCTGTCTCAAAAAAAAAAAAAAAAAAAAAAAAAAAACCCTGAGAGAAAACCTGTCTTTCCAGCCAGAGGAAGCAGGAAAAAATGACCCTATGGTCTGAAGAATGTAGAACTAATCCATCTTTTTTTTTTCCCCCTTCTCTGCTTTCTGCCTGAGGGGCATTCCTTTTGGCAAAATGGAAAGTGGGCAGGTAATCATCAGAGAGAAAGCCCATCCTTCTAAGCCAGAGGATGAGGAAAAGGGGCCCCCTGGGTGCCAGGGAGTCTGGGGGGAAATCCTGAAGCGCAAAGTCCTGAAAAGAGGATTCTCTTATTCTGTACATGAGCAGAATTCTGTGCTCATCCCAGAGCTGCACATACCAGAGGCAGAGCCCAAGCAACACAGCCACACTCTGAACTGACGCTCGGATCACCACTAGCAAACAGAAGGCAACGCAGGACCTGCGGACTCAGGCTAACGAGGCTGACTGCCCCACAAAACAGAAAGAAAAGAAACATTCTTCAGGGAATTGTAGCAGAGCACAGAGGCTCCCAACATAAAACACAGTCCTCACTTGAACAGCGGTCAGAACTGTAAAAATGACCTTCCAACCTGAAACTGTGCCATGTGCTGTGAATAATCATTAATGGGTAAAATTGTGATTTTTTTCTGTCTTTTGAAAATTGTCAAAACATTGGTAATCTTGTACTGTTAGAAATGTATAAGGAAACAATAAATATTTTTGTACGCTGTAATTTAAAACATTAGCAACACTGGGAATTAAAGTGTTTGATGTCTTCCTAAAAACCATCAAGAGACATTTGAACAGTGCTTGCCTTCTTCAAAAGTCATGTACCTTATGATATGCAGCGAGCACCTTTTCTGTGTTTCAAAAACCTGTCATGCCCCTTCTAAGTTTGGATCAGCCTCTAATATTTTATCCTTTCTGCTTTCAATGTCATGAAATATCTCCAAGTCCGTTCAACATGAAGGTTTTTGCTGACGTTCCTTCCTCTGGGACATCATCCTTTCCATCACAACCGCATTCTTCATTTATTGGATGAATTCACCTTCTCGGCAGCAGTGCCAGCATCCCATAGTCTGTTTCTTCAGTGACCCCGTTTATGTTTGATTTCCATTCACTTTCAGTGTTTTCGGTTTTGAGTTTCTTTGCTGCGCTTCTATCTTTATTTGTCCATTTTCTCTTTTGAATATCCATTTGTGTAAAATGCCTGTGGGTTTATCACTGGGAGACAAGGAGGCCACACAATTCATACTTCGCTGTCTGTGCATGAACTGAACACAAACGCAGAGTGACCAATCACCCACAGGTTTTGGAAAGAAGAGACATGATTGGTCACTGATCATGATGTACCTTTGTTATTATGTAGTGATTTGTGGACTGGGGAGCTAGCAGAAAGTTTGAACTTCATGCAGTTACAGTTAATATATTCTGGTAACTCAAATTTGAACCATGTTGTCACATGTTGTCAGGCAACTGGTGTTCACCATAGTAACTAAAATTTCAGAGTCATGAAATGTCACTTCTGATCTATTCATTAAAAGTCAGTCACTCATTCTGGCTCACACTCAAGGGTAAGGGAATTAGGCCCCAGCTTCTGAAGAGAGGATCTCCAATGACTTTGTGGACATATTTTCTGATTCTTCAGGAAGTCCATATTCCTGAAGAATATTGGCACTGGGTATAGAATTCTGGGTGGATGATTCTTTCCTATGAGTGCTTTAAAGATATTGTTCCACTGCATCTTGGCCTACACGATGTTTTGTTATATGTCTGAGATAATCTGCAATTTGAATTGTTGTTCCCTATACCTAATGTATTGGGTTTCTTTCTGGCTACTTTCAGGATTCTTTAAATCCTTGATTTTCAGCAGTTCGATTATGTTATGCTGAGCATCTTGTTTAGATTTTGCTGAGTTTCTTGAATGTGTATTTCTATTGTTTGTCAAATTTAAGAAGTTTTCAGCAATTATTTCTAAAAACTTTTTTTGTGTCTGCACCAATTTCTCTTTTCCCTCTGAGACTCCAGTGTCAAATATATGTGATTTTCTGGTGTTGTCTCCCAGGTTCCTGAAGTTCTGTTCATTCTGTTTAATCCATTTTCTCAGTGTCCTCTGTTTAATTTCTACTGATCTGTCTTCAATTCACTGACTCTTTCTTTTGTCATTTCCATTCTGCTACTAAGTCCATCCGTTACATTTTTCAACTTCAGAAATATAATTTTTTCAGTTCTAGAATTCTCATTTGTAATTTTCGTAGCTTCTGTGTCTCCATCAAAAACTTCTCTCTCTCTCTCTCTCTCTCTCTCTCTCTCTGTCTCTCTCTCTCTCTCTTTCTTGTGGAGTCTCACTCTGTCACCCAGGCTGCAATCTTTATGCACTGCAACCTCTGCCTCCTGGGTTCAAGCAACTCTCCTGCCTAACCGCCCAAGTAGCTGGGATTACAGATGTGCACCGCCATGCCCAGCTACTTTTTGTATATTTTTAGTAGAGACAGGGTTTCACCATGTTGGCCAGGCTAGTCTTGAACACTCAACCTCAGGTGGTCCACCCGCCTTGGTCTCCCAAAGTGATGGGATTACAGACATGAGCCACTGAGCCTGGCCCTTTGTTTTCATCTTAAGAGAATAGTTATAAAAGTTGTTTTAAGTTGTTGTCTGATGATCCAACATCCGAGTCATTTTTGGAATGACATGTGTTGGTCGTCTTTTTCCTTGTGAATAGGTCATACTTACCTGGTTCCTTGAGCATCTAGTAATGTTGGATCGTATTCTGGATGTTTTGAATACCAAGTCCCGAGAGTCTGCAGCTTGTTAAAATCCCCTGGAGAAGATTGATTGTAAGCAGACAACCAACTCAGTTAAGTTCAGATGACAAACTGTCTCCCCTTCTGTGGTGGTGGTCCCAGTGGCACCTCTTCAATTTTCAAGGACTCTGTTCGCTTCTCTGTGTCTGCCTGTGCATGTGCGGCTTAGGCCTGAGCCCAGGACTTGTGCCAGCCCGTACCCAGACTTAGGGATTCCCCTCCTCTAGCTCTCTCTTCTCTAGGATGCGTCAACACACACTGCTTGGCTCACAGAAACGTCTTGGAGTTTTGTTGCCCATCTGCCTCTTTATGGTAGCATGACTGGGGTCTCCCTCAAAGCAGGGCTGGGAAAGAAAGAGAAAGGGAGAGAGAGGAAGAACACAGGGATTTCCCCCTGCATTCCTTGGTTCACAGTGGCTCCTTTTCCTGGTCTGTTGGCCAGAGAGACCAAGCTCTTCTTGGAGTTTTTACTGCACATGTCAACTGGGAAGTTGCTTGACAGGGGGTTGCTGGGGGGCTGGCTATCTTTATATCAAAGCTGAAAGGGGCTGGTCGCAGTGGCTCATGCCTGTAATCCCAGCACTTTGGGAGGCTGAGGTGGGCAGATCACTTGAGGTCAAGAGTTCGAGACTGGCCAACATGGTGAAACCCAGTCTCTACTAACAATACAAAAATTAGCCAGGCGTGGTGGCAGGTGTCTATAATCCCAACTACTTGGGAGGCTGAGGCAGGAGAATTGCTTGAACCTGGGAGGTGGAGGTTGCAGTGAGCCAAGATTGTGCCACTGCACTCCATCCTGGGTGACAGAGACTCCGTCTCAAAAAAATAAAAATAAAAATAAAAAACCTGAAAGGGGTAGGAGTACAGAAAACTGGGAAACACATGCCTGTTTTGTGACTTCTTCAAGTTTTGTCACCCTCCTTCTTCCAATTTGCCTGCCATTATTTACTTTCCAGAGACCTCAAGGAGTTGGCATTTCATTTTTTAGAATTCTTAGTTTTCTTTTTGTTTTTTTTTTTTGAGACAGAGTCTTGCTCTGTCACCCAGGCTGGAGTACAGTGGCGTGATCTCGGCTCACTGCAGCCTCCGTCTCCTGGGTTCAAGCAATTCTCCTGCCTCAGCCTCCTGAGTAGCTGGGACTACAGGCGTACGCCACATGGCTGGCTAATTTTTGTATTTTCAGTAGAGACGGGGTTTCACCATGTTGTCCAGGATGGTCTTGATCACCTGACCTCATGATCCACCCACCTCAGCCTCCCAAAGTGCTGGGATTACAGGTGTGAGCCACCGTGCCCGGCCTAGAATTATTAGTTTTCTTTGGGAGGCTGAAGTAGGTAGATCATCTGAGGTCATGAGTTCGAGACCAGCCTGGCCAACATGGCGAAACCCCACCTCTAGCAAAAATACAAAAGTTAGCTGGGTGTGGTGGTGCATGCTTGTAATCCCAGCTGCTTGGGAGGCTGAGGCAGGAGAATCACTTGAATCCAGGAGGCAGAGGTTGCCGTGAACTGAGATTGCGCCACTGTACTCCAGCCTGACCGACAGAGTAAGACTCTGTCTTAAAAAAAAAAAAAAAAAAAAAAAAAATCCTTAGTTTTGATGAGTGGGAGAACTGAACTGTGCTGTGCCTCCTCCATCCTGGCCAGCAAGTAGTCCCAAAACTTAAAAAAAGTTTATAAAATTTAAACTTGAGGAGCTGTTTTGTTTTTGTTTGTAGGTAATCAGGTGTTTTCGTTTGTTTATTTGTTTGAGACAGAGTTTTGGTCTTGTTGCCCAGGCTGGAGTGCAATGGCGCCATCTCAGCTCACTGCAAACCCCGCCTCTTGGATTCAAGTGATTCTCCTGCCTCAGCCTCCCAAGTAGCTGAGATTACGGGCATGCACCACCACACCCAGCTAATTTTGTATTTTTAGTAGAGACAGGGTTTCTCCACGTTGGTCAGGCTGGTCTCAAACTCCCAATCTCAGGTGATCCACCCGCCTCGGCCTCCCAAAGTGCTGGGATTACAGGCGTGAGCCACTGAGCCCAGACAGGTGTTCTTCAATATAATTTTTTATCTCCTTTCCTACCAAGAGGGGTTTTTAGAATTGCTTGCTTGGCAGGTGAAGAATCTGCATGTTGTGGTTGTTTATTACTGAATGGGAAAATACCAGATTTTACCTTAGCTTTATTTGTTCCCCAGTTCAATGGTATTTAACCTTAGAATTTCCTAAAGATGCTTTCTAAAAGTTTTTTATTTCTCCAAGTGTCATAGTACTGTATTTGTGAATCCCAAATTGGCTTCCACTGTCTATTTAAACTTGATAGAAGATACAGGAAGATTATTTTGTCACCACCCTCTCTCTATTCCAAACAATATTTACATGAAAGAAATTTTAGTAAGAGAAGATATTTTGGAAAAGATTCTGTAATCAACTTAAACTTATGTCTGTTTTTGTTTTTTTGGTTTAAATTCAAGGGGAGGCCAAGTGTGGTGGCTCATGCCTATAATCCTAACACTTTGGGAGGCCAACACAGGTGGACCGCTTGAGCTCAGGAGTTCCAGAGGATCCTGGGCAACATGGTGAAACCCTGTCTCTACCAAAAATACAAAAACATTGTCCAGGGGTGGTGGCATGCACCTGTGGTCCCAGCTCTTTGAGAGGCTGAGGTGGGAGGATGGCTTGAGCCAAGGAGGCAGAGGTTGCAGTGAGCCCAGATCACACCACTGCACTCCAGCCTGGGCGACAGAGTAAGACTCTGTCTCAAATTAATTAATTAATTAATTCAGGGGGAATGTGTACCTTATTTCATTAAAAGCACTCTTTTTAAGCAAATGGATTTTTTAAAAATCAAGCCAAACAAGTACGCCAGCGTGAATTTTTTAAATTTTGATTTTGAAACATGCATTTTCTATCTTGCTGTAGTTTAAAGATAGAATTTACACCATATGGCCCATCAGTAATGCAGCATAAGAAACTGCATCTGTATTCCTCAATAAATGAGAGTTTGTAGAGGTTCTGACCGGCTTTTTTGTAGTCCCCCATAGAGAGGAAGAGCCAGTTAACCTGTTGCTAAGCAACAGTGCTTCACAGACCAGAACTTCTGGACACCAAAGAGAGGGTAGGGGTATGAATTGTCCAAATTTACAAAGGGAAAGGGAGAGTGCAGTGCACAAATGAATAGAAATCCGGGAAGCCACCTTTTGAAAACCAAGCAGAGGCAATTCAAGTGAGTATTACAGAAATAAACCAAAGGCCCAGTTCTTAAGTTCTTCCATGCACATAACACCCATTGAACTCGAAGGAGATCTGCATGTGTGAGGGCCAAAAGATTAACCCCAAAATAGCTCAATGAAATCCAAACAAAAAATAATAGTAAAATGAACTTTTATTTGCATGCTTAAGACTTTGCTGAAAGTATCATCTTTCATGGGTCGTAAAAGAAAATCAACATTTAAGATTTTACTGAGAGATCACTAAACTTCAAATCTGAAGCACAAGAAGTCAGCAAAATTAAATGGCTACCATTGATTTGAGAATGGATTTTCACTTACATTTTAAATTAACTTGTTAACACTAGAAAGTGTTTAAAGAAAAACATGAACATTTCTGTTTTACTTCAGTTGTGAAGAGACTCTAATCTCCATCTCTGTTTAGAAATTCCTAAATGTGCAAATATAGGTTCTTTGCAAGCAGAACCACCAAGTAGTCCTTGGTACACAGAATTTATAAACCTAAAGAAAATATTGAATGGAAAACTTAGAGAACAGTTGGAATGGGAGACACCATTATCCCAAGTCCAGTGGTTGGTTACCAAATAGCTTTTCGATTCTCTCCAAATTAAGCCCACACCAACAATTTTGTATTGTGAGGCAGCTGGTTCTGTTCCTTTTCCTCCCCTGCTCTGCTCTTTCTCTGTCCTTCTATAGCTGCCAGCCTCAGGGGTTGACCCACGCAGGCCAGCTGCACTGATGTCCTTCTCTTGCTTTTGGTTGGATTTCGTCAGCAGGTGAAGCCCAGGGAGCAAAAAGAGGGAGTTGCCAGGTTATTTCTACCTCCACGCCCTCCCGCCCTGTCAAGGACTGAGTCCCAGGAAGATGACAGCTCCAGTGCTTTCTCACCCTTGCTGTCTCAGGCCACTCTGGCTGGCACCTGGGTCCCTCGACATCCCTTGTTGGTTCCTTTAGCCCGGTCCACACCGCTGGAAATAGGCCCTTCATGAGATTCTCTTCTAAATCCCAGAAAAGTGTATCCTCCGTTTCCTGAAGAATCCTGACAAGTACATAAACCTTATTTAATTATTAAATAAAAATTAAATAAATAAATTAAATAAAAATATTTAATTTTACATAAGACAAAGCTAAAAGTTTTAGTTTATAATTTTTAAACATAGACAATAAATTTCCCAGAAAGAAACTGCTGACTACCAAGTTTTCATTTTTATTTTTTAAATGTTGGAGAAATTTTCCCAAAAAGATTCTCATCAACCAATCGAATTGTGTTAGCAGTTGTGTTAGTAGTCACAAGGAAAACAATCAGTCATATTAGTATTCTTACTATTGTTCATATTTTATCTTTCAAAAATAGATGCAATGTACAAATACTTCTTAATTAGATATGCTTAAATAAAACATTTCATATTGTATTGATTTGGGTGTATTGCACTTATAGAAAATAAAAAGTTCCTCTTCAAAGTTTCCCTTCTTGTTAAAGAAAAAATCCTAAGTGTTAGAATTAATAGTTTCTTTTAAAGACTAACTTTATGCTAGACATGCTCACAGGCACGTAGTACATTCTACGTGCTTGCACTTTAACCAGGGTATCTGTGCTAGACGTGCTCACAGGCATGTCTCAGCTCGCAGCTTATGCCCCTTCCTTATTTGGGAATGTTTATTCCTTATTTGGGAATCTTATTACTTTTGTAAGTCCTTTCGTAAGCAACTTCCTTTTTTGCTTTGTTTTTCCATTGCCTTTACCTGTTTAGAAAAGTTTTAAACTGTTAGCCAATCGGGTTTTAGTTTAGATTGTGAGGTCTGGCTCCAGCCAATGGAGACAGGATACAGTAGCAGGGACAAACTGCGTGAGGGATAAAAATTGCTTCCCTCCATTGCTCAGGTGTCCTCTCGCCATTGTTCCATCTGCCATAAGCACTCTTTCTGCGGAAAGTAAAAATGGCCTTGCTGGGAGAATTAAATTTATGTTCGAGTGCTATTTCTTTGTGGCACTGGGGAACAAGCATTCTATTTCTAAATAAACATTTTTACATATAACAGCACTGAATATAACCATGGACTGTTTGCAAATTATATTGGAATCATGTAGACACATCTTTAATCATGGATAATATAATTATTACTTTTTCTAGCCAAAAATCAGGAGCAGATGATGTATACAAGTCTGGAATGGAGGACTTTCCATTCTAGTAGAAAGAGTGGCCATTTTCAACTCTTCCTTTTGAGACCTCACTAAAATTAAAGGAACAGAATTTAAAAATACGCTATATCTCCAACGATAAAGAGAACAGGAAAGGAAATATCAACAGACAAGGGGATTTGACAGATATTTTTGGAGGGAAGAAGCGGTGGAGCAGAGGTAATTGAGTCGATTGGAGAGAGGCCGGCCTGCAGACCAAGTGAGACAAGGTCCTGGCACCGGAGAGGCTGCTGCCTGGATCCCTCCCCCAACACACGAAATCAAGAAATTGCCACGCCTCTTGCCCCAGGCCAGAGACTGTAGGTTTATGTAGACCATGGAAGGGTAGAGGCTCCGGACCTGGACCCCAGACAAAGGTGAGAGGAGAGGCTTTGCGCTAAAGAGACAGAAAGAGAAAGAGAAAGGGAGAGGGAGGGAGAGGGAGGGGGGGAGAGAGAGAGAGAGAGAGAGAGAGAGAGAGAGAGGTGGGGAAGAAGAAAGGAAAGAAAGGAGGAAGAGAGAAAAGGTGTGAAAAGAAAACAAAGTTTGAGGACCTTCTGTATTGGTTATGCCAGCAGAAACAGTTAAGCCATGGAAACTGAGTCACATACATGCTATTTTTCTTCTCTGGTACATGACCTTTGCTTCTGAGCTTTGTGTTGAGAATTAATCACGCTTCCTATTCTTCATTCAAACCTCAACTAAATGACATTGGAGATAGAGACCCTTACCTCTTTGCAATGAATGTTGAGTAACTCTTAAGAGTATAGTCAATGGTGGCCAGCCAACTCGTGTGTGTGTGTTTTATATCCTATATTAAAAAATGAAAAAAATGTTGTAATTCTGGCTGGGCACAGTGGCTCACAATTGTAATCCCAGCCCTTTGGGGGGCCAAGGCAGGCAGGTCACTTGAGGCCAGAAGTTCTAGACCAGACTGGCCAACAGGGCAAAACTCCATCTCTACTAAAAATACAAAAAATTAGCCAGGCGGGCGTGGTGGCGCACGCCTGTTATCCCAGCTGCTTGGATGGCTGTGGCTTGAGAATCCCTTGAACCTGGGAGGTGGAGATTGCAGTGAGCCAAGATCACGCCACTGCCCTCCAGCCTGGGCAACAGAGCAATACTGTGTCTCCAAACAAACAAGAAAGAAAATGTTGCAATTCTGTTCAGCACCCCTGTTTTTTTGCCTATATGATCTTCACCTTTCCCCACACCGAGGAGTGATGATCACCATTCTTTGGTGTCTGCTGCCCTCACCCTTGCGCTTGAATAAACTCTTTTAAGTGGAGCCTGAGATTTCTGATTATTTTAGGTTGACAGGGGGAAGGGAGGAAGGGAGGGCGGGTTAAAATTAAATCTGCATACTAAGCAACAAAATCCTTGCTGCTCTTCTTCAACCCTTTGTTGATTATTTCTGCTGTTAGGCTTCTGTTCCACCCCTAACTCTCCTGGCTACCCACAGGCAGGAGGTTATCTACTGGGAAAATCTCGAAAGACTGTAGAAAAAATGTCTCAAATTCTGGTTTTGGGAGTCTTCCAAAAAAAATTTTTTTTTTTCTAATTTGGCTTGCCTCTTGAATATCCTATAGAGAAGTCCCAGACTGACAAGCCCGGGCTGTCTTCCCAGACACTCCACTGAGCTGTCAGTCTCTCCCTCTGGAAGGGGAAAAGACCACTAAGCATCACCTGTTATTTGAAGAAAAGATGCTACACTACACACAGACCCAAATGAACAAATATCAGGAGAACAGAAGTTAGGGGAAGCAGCAGTGATGAAGAGAACAGAACAAAAGTTTTGTTTTTAAAAATTATTATTATTATTATTATTTGAGACCGAGTCTCACTCTGTTGCCCAGGCTGGTTTGCAGTGGCATGATCTTGGCTCACAGCAAACTCTGCCTACCAGGTTCAAGTGATTCTCATGCCTCAGCCTCCCAAGTAGCTGGGATTATAGTTGCCCGCCATCACGCCCAGCTAATTTTTGTATTTTTAATAGAAAATTAAAAATACATGTTGGTCTCACCATGTTGGCCAGACTGGTCTCAAACTCCTGACCTCAGGTGATCCACCTGCCTTGGCCTCCCAAAGTGCTGGGATTACAGGTGTGAGCCACTACGCCCAGCCAGAATAAAACTTTTAATATCTTTTCTTAATACCACACCCAGCCAGAATAAAACTTCTAAAATCTTTTATTTCTGTCAGCAGACAAATAAAATAAGGCATTACATTCATGAAACAGAACAGGTATTAGAATATAAGAGAGAAGAAAAACCTCAAACAAAATTGTGGCAGCTGAACTAAAAACATCAAATAAGGATTGGAGTGCAATATTAAAGAAATTTCCCAGGAAGCAGAACAAAAAGGAAGTAAAACAGAAAAGGCTAATAGAGAAAGTGCAATTAATTCAGATAATCAATCCAGAAGGCCTGATACCTGACTGAATAGGGTTCCAGAAAGAGGAACAGAGAAAAAGGATGTGAAGAGTGGGCGTGATAATAGTACTACTAACACTATTGTTTGTTCTTTGTCTTCAAGAAGACCTGTCAGAGGTGCAGTGTATGAGTCTCTGGATTGGAAGGGCTCGATAGATGCCCAGCATGACAATGAAGAGGACCCACATCTAGACATATATTGGCCTGAAATTTTCATATATTTGGGATCAAGAGAAAATCCTGAAAGCTTGTAAATTAATGCTGTTCAATACGGTGGTCATTAGCCATGGCTGACTGTTCAGCACTGGAGATGCGGCCGCTCTGAATGGAGATGTGCTGTAAGTGTAAAGTAGACACTGAATATTGTTGGGCTTAGTAGAAAACAAAATAGTAAAATGTCTCATTAATAGTTTTCATTCTGAAAATATGTTGAAATGATTATATATGTATTTGGAGATGAAGTCTCACTCTGTTGCCCAGGCTGGAGTGCAGTAGCGCAATCTTGGCTCACTGCAACCTCTACCTCCGCGGTTCAAGCGATTCTCCTGCCTCAGCCTCCTGAGTAGCTGGGACTGCAGGCGTGCGCCACTATGCCCGGCTAATTTTTGTATTTTTAGTAGAGATGGGGTTTCACCATATTAGTCAGGCTGGTCTTGAACTCCTGACGTTGTGATCCACCTGCCTCGGCCTCCCAAAGTGCTGGGATTACAGGCCTGAGCCACCATGCCCGGCCAAAATGATATTTAAAATTTTTTAAATATTGGGCTAAATATAACATATTATTACAACTACTTGCACTTGTTTCTTTTTATTTTAAGGTAGCTCCTGGAAAATTTTAGATGACATAGACGGTTTCTGTTCTGTGTCTGTTAGACAGTGCTTTGCAGAGAGAAGCAGATAGGTCATGCATAAGGATACTGAGGTCAGAATGACAGCTGACTTTCAGCAGCAGCTCTAGGAAACTGAAGAAAAATGATCCCCATATTCAATGAGAAATAGTTTTCAACCTTAGTAGTCTACATTCTGCCACACTTTCAGTCAACTGAAAGACACTTAGAGACATGCAAGCATGCAAAAGTTTACCTTCTTTGCTCTCTCCTTGAACGTTCCTGAAGGAAGTACCCCAGGAAAATAAACTTGTAAACCAATGGCATGGAAGGCATGGGATCTAAAAGCAGGACGTCAAGTATAGGACTCGGAGCAAGTTGTGCAGCAGGTCCGGGAAGCAGACAAGCCAGTGCAGAACAGGAAGTCAGGAGGCTCAGTGGGAAGTCACGGCACCAGTGGATTTGCTGACATACGGAGGCTTCTGGCTCACTGGAAGACAGGTATGCAGACAACAAAGTTATTTTTTGAGAGATGATAATTTAAGAAAAAAGTTGTACTCTTCCTGGCTCATGTGAACAGTATCGACATGACACAAATAATAATGTGAACTCAAAGACTGTGGTATGCTTACACCAGGGGAATGGGGGAGGGAAAGCAAAGTGCACTTGAGCTAGATGACATCTGTCAAGACAGGGAGGAAAAAGATAACGTCTAAAATAAATAACAGCACATGCATATTCCTTAGGAATTGGAAGGTAAATTGCAGAAGAAATGGCTTAACAATTTGTACATGGTTTCTCGTGACTTCTTATGACAGTTTAAGACCAGGGAGCAATAGGGAGGGGAGGCGCAAGGGATGCTATTTTGTTTCTATTACTATTTGATTTTTAAAAACTATACACATCAATTAATATGATAAATATTATAATTTAAGTTTTTATTTATTTATTTTAGAAAAAACAGCAACAAAAGCAAGTGCAAAAAACAGCAACAGCAAAAAGCTCTATTAGACATCATTACATCCGTAGTACTATGTGAGGCTCTGTGGGGGATTTTTTAAAATGTAAATAACCAGTAGGCTTATAAATAATGCAGCGAGTGTGAAAAGCATCATTGTCAGGTCTAATAATAATGTATGTAGACGTCAGTAAAGTATACTTTTGCTTCTAGTACTTCACTTGCCTCATGATATCCGTCAAGCTTTTGAGAAGAAAGTACAGGATCTGTTAGGTTCTTTTTGTTGCTGTTTTTTTGAGACGGAGTCTCGCTCTGTCTCCCAGCCTGGAGTGCAATGGCGTGGTCTTGGCTTACTGTAACCTCCACCTCCCGGGTTCAAGTGATTCTCCTGCCTCAGCCTCCCAAGTAGCTGGGACTACAGGCACATGCCACCACACCTGGCTAATTTTTTGTATTTTTAGTAGAGATGGAGTTTCACCATGTTGGTCAGGCTGGTCTTGATCTCCTGACCTCAGGTGATGCACCCATCTCAGCTTCCCAAAGTGCTGGGATTACAGATGTGAGCCACCGCACCTGGACAAGGATCTGTTAGGTTTTTAACATAACAGTTTACCAGATGCTTTCCTTGATCAGCCTGCATCTGTCAAACCACTGAGTACCACAAGTGTCCACAAAGACACCTCTGAGAGGGGCGGGCACTGACAAGTTCCTGGAGTCAGAGGCTGGGCTGGGCTGCTACCTGATTGACTATGCAACCCTGGACATGCACGTCCCCACATGCTTTGAATTCATCCCGGATCACATGAGGCAGTACACGGGGTATGGCAGATCCTTTTTGGCATCCTTCCCCAAGTCTAAATTTCTTTAGTGTCATTCATTTTTCTGATTTTGTAATTGTTTCGAGTCTGTTTTTCTGATTTTAAAGCAATATACGCTCATTGTCAAAATTTTGTAAAATCCAGAAAAGTATGATAAAGAGAATTAGCATGCTGAGCCCTACTATTCAGCAGCAACCACCAGGAACATTTTGAGATATGTATTAATCTATGAGTATCTATAAGTGTGAATTCTAGAGAGAATATGTAGTAGCCATGAAATCATGTTTTCAACAAATATTCCAGGATATGGGAAGGTACTCACGCTTTCATTTTGAGTATAATATACATTAGTTGTAGTGTGTGTTGTGGCTATATAGTATTCTATCTTGTGAATAAGCTATACCATATGCTATGAATGAACCAAATCATTATTTGTGGACGTTTCCATTTGTTTTCAGTGTGTTATTATTATTGTTGCTTTTTGAGACAGGGTCTTGCTCTGTTGCTCAGGTTGGAATGCAATGGTGTGATCTCGGCTGACTGCATTCTCCGCCTTCCAGTCTCAAGCAATCCTCCCACCTCAGCCTCAAGAGTAGCTGGGACCACAGTCGTGCACCACCACACCCAGTTAATTTTTTTTTTTTTTTTAAGTAGAGATATTGCTCTACCATATTGCCCAGACTGGTCTCAAACTCCTGAGCTCAAGCAATTCCCCCTCCTTGGCCTCCCAAAGTGCTGAGATTACAGTGTGTTATTATTGTAAATAACACTGTAACAAACATCACTGAGCATCAGTATATTTCTGTCTACTAATTTCCTAAGGATAAATTTCCAAATTAGAATTGTCAGGTCAAAGAGTCTAACTATTCTTATCTTAGTCCTTTGATGCCCACTGCCAGATTCCTCCCAGGAAAGGTGGCATCATGTCACCACCCTAATACCATGAATGGTGTGCCTGTTTTCTACTCTACCCACACCAAGTGTTATCATTTTCAAAAATTTGCTCAACTGATGGATCAAAAATGGTAGCTCTTATTTTTATTGAGATTGAGGTGTTTTTTTTAGTTTAGTTTTGTTTTTGAGATGGGGTCTCACTCTTGCACAGGCTAGAGTGCAGTGGTGTGATCACAGCTGACTGTAGCCTCAAACTTCTGGACTCAAGCCATCCTCCCACCTGAGCCTCTCAAGTAGCTGAGACTGCAGGTACGGCTAATTTTTTTATTTTTATTTTTAGCTAATGCCTGGCTTATATATATATATATATTTGGAGGTGGAGTCTTGCTATATTGCCCAGGCTGCTCTTGAAACCCTGGCCTTGCCGGGCGCGGTGGCTCACGCCTGTAATCCCAGCACTTTGGGGAGGCCGAGGCGGGCAGATCACAAGGTCAGGAGATCGAGACCACGGTGAAACCCCGTCTCTACTAAAAATACAAAAATTAGCCGGGCGCGGTTGTGGGCGCCTGTAGTCCCAGCTACTCGGGAGGCTGAGGCAGGAGAATGGCGTGAACCCGGGAGGCGGAGCTTGCAGTGAGCCGAGATCGTGCCACTGCACTCCAGCCTGGGCGACAGAGCGAGACTCCGTCTCAAAAAAAAAAAAAAAAAAAAAAGAAACCCTGGCCTCAAGTGACCCTCTCTTCTTAGCCTCCCACAGTATGGGCATTATAGGCATGAGCCACTGTGCCTGGCTGAGATTGAGGTTTTAAAATATATCTTTTTGGCCATATATGTGTATTTTCAAGTAATTTCCCACTCATGTCTTTTGACACTTTTTATATTGAGGCGTTATTCTCTTATTTCATAAAAGCTCTTTTTACATCAAGTATAATAATGCTTACCTTATATAATACGTTTTAGTTAAAACATATTAAAAGATCCTCTTATCTTTCCCAGTTTGTTGCTGTCCTGTTAAAAGGATTTTTTTTTTTTGTTTTTAACGTAGAGGCTTTCTTAATTTTTATTTTTAATGTAGAGCCTTTCTTAAATTTTATCATGTCAATTAAGTTTTTCCTCTATGGTTTTTTTTTTCCTTTTATGCTTGAAGGGATATTTTTCACCTTGAGATCAGGTAAATATTTGCCTATATTTTCCTCTGGTTCTTCCCTGGTGTCGCTCATATTGATTGATCTGGAATTTACTGTAGGTATGGTCTATCTAACTTATTTTTTTGCACCTAGTTAGCCAATGTACAAATCCCTTCACCTATTTATTTTTAAATGTTAATGTATAAAAGTAAAAGTAAAATGGTAATGTATAAAAGTAAAGAGTCTAGTGTAAGTCATTTCCACGTACCTGTCACCCAGCTTAGTAATTATCGACTTATGGCCAATTTGGATTTATCTGTGTCCCCTTCCCCTCCTACACTGGATGTTTTTAAAGCAAAATTCAGGCATCGTATAATTTTCAGCCACAAATTTTTCAGTATGAGCTCTAAGGACTGTCTTAAATAAGGACTCTCTTAAAGGCATAACTACACTACCATTATCATACCTAACATAATATCTGGTCATTGTTCCAGTTTCTTTGATTAATACTTTATCAACTTTAAAAAATTATTTTACCACCAAATAAAACTGAAATTCTTGCAGTAAAACAATTTAAAACTTAGGGTGATTAAAAACAGTTGGCAACCTGGTTGGTGATGGGATGGGTCAAATTGAGGGGGACAAGAACTCAGAAAGCAGGCAGTTGTGTAGGATCAGAGCCGGCACAGGCAAGGACCCAACAGGGGGCAGTAGTAGAAGGTCCATGGAGCCCACTGGTGTCTGATCCTGCAGGGAAGGGGACGCAGAAAGCAGTGGCCCAGGGTGGGGCCAGAGTCAGGGCTCACTCCTCTGAAAGCAGAGTTCCAGTCCTAGAGGAACTGTGGTAATAAGAAGGACATCAGACCAGGACCTCCGTGTGATACCAAAGCTAGTGGTCTAGTTATTAGATGTGGACTGCAGTGCTGGGGCTTGTGCACAACTGGACAAGGCCTAACTCTGTTTATCAGAACTAGATTTCAACATCAGAGTTGAAGGAGAAGCAAGACTGACCTAATGCTGACTGGGTAAGCTCTTGTTCTCTTTATGGACAGGATGATCTCAGAGTTGAAATGAGTCAAACATATCAAGTAGAGATAAGCATAGAGATTTCAGTGACCTGGACACATGATCCATAAAACTTTATCTTCATTAGTATTAATGTTCAGATCATAGTAAGTAGACTAGCCACGTTTGTGGGCTGAATCGCTTCAACCTCATCTGCCATTCTCCTTACTTTGTTCCAACCACACTGGCCACCTTACTATTTATAGATTTGGCTAGGCATGGTCCTGCTGAAAGATCCTCTTATCTGGTATTTTTCCAAATAGCCAAGTGACATAAATTCTCCTCTCCTTCAGATCTTTGCTAAAATGTTGCTTTCTCAATGAAGCCCTCCTTGACGACCCTATCAAAAATCCTAACCCGTGCTAGCTACACCCTTTCTTCTTTCGCCCCACAGCAGTGATCATATCTGGGATCAAATATTTTGCTTATTTGTTATAATAGTATATATGTTGCTTGTTTGTTTTTCCCTCTTCCCTGCCCAAATATAAATTCTGAGAGGACAGGGTTTTCAGGTGTTATTAACTGCTTTATCATCAGTGCTTAGAACTGTGCTTGGCATATAGTTAATTATCAAAAAAAAATGTTTATTGAGTGAGGAAATGAATGAATGAGTAAATGAATGGAGGCAGTTTGGAAAAGTTCGTATGCAAGTATTTTATCAGTCAGGATTCCAAGAGGAAATAGATGGAACACTGAAACGGGGTAATTAGGCAGAATGTAGGCTAAAGCATTATTTGCAAAGGTGTGGGCAGGATTAAGGGGTGGTGCGGCAGCATTACCGTCCCTAGGCCTGAATAGAAAAGAAAGAATAATTGAGAATCTTAAGGGAGCAGTGGTCAGAGGGGGTCATATGAAGAGTTTCCCATAAAGGTACACAGTCAACCCAGGTTGACCCAGCAGGGAGGGAGGCAGGGGAATAAATACCCATCCTCACTCTCCTACACTCTAACCTTGTGCTAGTGCCGCCCATTGGCAAACCTAATAGGAAACCAGAGGACAAAGAAATCCATCAGTGAAGTCCATAAAGACCAGTAGAACTGTGGGGCACAGAGTAAGGTGGAAAGGGATAAGGACAGGACCTGGAGGGAAAAGAGAAAATAAGCACAGCAAGTATTTCTAGATACCTGGTTAAGTAGAGCATTATGCTAGGCCTGGGATCTTCTTGTGGTGAAATTCTAAAACGATTATCCAAGATCTCCAGTCCTAATCTCCAGGACTGTGAAAGACCCATAGCTAACACCATACTGTATGGTGAAAGACTGAAAACCTTCCCCCTAATATTAGAAACAGGACACTGAGACAGGCATTTGCCACTTCTACAAAACATAGTGTTAGGAGTTCTAACCAGAGTGATTAGGCAAGAAAAATAAATAAAGGACACCCAAATTGTAAAGAAAGAAGTAAAATTTTCTCTGTTTGCAGTGAAAAATAGGTTTTAAAAGACTCTAAAGACTCCACGAAAGGCCAGGCATGGTGGCTCATGCCTGTAATCCCAGCACTTTGGGAGGCTGAGGGGGGTGAATCACGAGGTCAGGAGATTGAGACCATCCTGGCTAACACAGTGAAACCCCGTCTCTACTAAAATATACAAAAAAATTAGCCGAGTGTGGTGGTGGGCGCCTGTAGTCCCAGCTACTCGGGAGGCTGATGCAGGAGAATGGCATGAACCTGGGAGGCGGAGCTTGCAATGAGCGGAGATTGCGCTGCAACACTCCAGCCTGGGCGACAGAGCTAGACTCTGTCTCAAAAAAAAAAAAATTCCATGAAAAAACTATTAGAACTAATAAATGAATTCAGCAAAGTTGAAAGATACAAAATTGATACACAGTAAATCATCTGCATTTATCTACATTAACAATAAACAATCTGTAAAGGAAATTAAGAAGACAATTCCACTTAGAATGGCATAAAAAAGAATACAATACTTAGGAATAAATTTAACCCAGGAATTGAAAGACTTGTACACTGAAAACTACAAAACATTGCTAAAACAAATTAAAGAAGACAAAAATACATGGACATAGATCGGAAGATTTTACATTGCCAAGATGAAAATATACCCAAAGTGATATATAGATTCAGTTCAGTCCCTATCAAAATACAAAGGCATTTTCTTTTGTAGAAATAATAAAACCCATTCTAAAATTCATACGGGAATGTAAGGAAACCCAAATAGCCACAACAATCTTGAAAAAAGCAGAGCAAAGTTAGAGTGCTCACATTTCCTGATTTTGAAGTTTACTACAAGTCTTCAGTAGTCAAAACAATATGGTGCTGGCATGAGGCAGACATATGGACCAAAGGAATAGAATACAGATTCCAGAAATAAACTCTCACATACATGGTTTTGAGCAGGGTGAAAAGACCATTCAGTTGGGGAAAGGACAGTCTTTTCAACAAATGGTACTAGAAAAGCCAGATATCCACATGCAAAAGAATGAAGTTGGACACTTATCTACTAGTATATGCAAAAATTAACTCAAAATATATCAAAGATCTATGCATAAGAGCTAAAAACCACAAAATTCTTAGGAGAAACCATAGAGAAAAAGCTTCAAGACATGGGATTTGACAGTGATTTCTTGGCCATGGCACTAAAAGGATAAGCAACAAAAGAAGAGATAAATCGGCCTTCATCAAAATTAAAAACTTATGCATCAAAGGACACAATCAAAAGAGTGAAAAGGCAATTTATGGCATGGGAAAAATTTTGCAAAGTATATACCTGATAAAGGATTAATATCCAGAATATATAAAGAGCTCCTATAACTTATCAACAAAAAACAATTTCATCAAAATTTGGAGTTGAATAGACGTTTCTCCAAAGAAATACAGATGGTCAATTAGCATATGAAAAAGTGTTCATCCTCATTTGTGATTAGGAAAATGCAAATCAAAACCACAATGAGATACCACTTCATACCCATTAGGGTGGCTATTATCAAAACAAACAAACAAAACCAAAAAATAACAAGTGAGAATGAGGAGGTGGAGAAATTTGAACAGTCAACGTTGCTGATTGGGATGTAAAATGGTGAAATTTGAACAGTCAACATTGCTGATTGGGATGTAAAATGGTGCAGCTGCTGCAGGAAACAGTTTGGTGATTCCTCAAAAAGTTAAACATAGAATTATCATATGATCCGGTAATTTCATCTTCTAGATATATTCCCAAAAGATTGAAAGCAACGATTCAAATAGATACTTGTATGCCAATGTTCATTGCAGCTTCATTCACGATAGCCAAAAGATGGAAAAAACCCAAACTTTGATCAACAGATGAATAGATAAACAAAATATGGTATGTACATAAAAAGAAATATTATTCAACAATAAAAGGGAATGAAATTCTGACACATGCTGCAATATGGATGAAAGTTGAAAACAGGCCGGGCGCGGTGGCTCAAGCCTGTAATCCCAGCACTTTGGGAGGCCGAGACGGGCGGATCATGAGGTCAGGAGATCGAGACCATCCTGGCTAACACGGTGAAACCCCGTCTCTACTAAAAAATACAAAAAACTAGCCGGGCGAAGTGGCGGGTGCCTGTATTCCCAGCTACTGGGGAGGCTGAGGCAGGAGAATGGCGTGAACCCGAGAGGAGGAGCTTGCAGTGAGCTGAGATCCGTTCACTGCACTCCAGCCTGGGTGACAGAGCAAGACTCCGTCTCAAAAAAAAAAAAAAAAAAAAAGAAAGTTGAAAACAATATGCTAAGTGAAATAAGCCTGTCACAAAAGGACAAATACTGTATGTCTGCATTTATATGAAGTACCTACAATTGACAAATTCATAGAGAGAAAAAAACAGATCACAGTTACCAGGGGCTGGAGAAGGGGCAAGTTGGCAGTTATTGTTTAATGGGTACAGAATTTTCGTCTGGAATGATGAAAGTCTTCTGGAAATGGATAGAGATGATGGTACCACAACATCGTTAATGTAATTAACGTCACTGATTGTACACTTAAAAATTATTACTATGATAAATTTTATGGTGCATCTATATATAAAATATATATATATAAAATATATACCACATATATACCAAATTATATACATATATAATCACAGTAAAAAAGAAAAACACCTGAAAACAACATTGTCCCTGCCCCACAGGGAGGACATTCCTTGCCCTCAACTGCAGCCACACTCCCTGTTGGTGAGGGGAAGGGTATCCACCATTCTCCTGACACTGCCTGGCTCCTCCAGCTGGCTGTATGTATCCCCATTTCAGGGACCCATGATTGATGCAGCCCTCAACTGGCTAGTCTGTTACATCAGTCAAAGATGTTATATAAACCAAAGTTGCCCTGGGTATATTGGCCACTAGTGTTTTTATTGATTAACAATAGGCTGAGATCCATTCATCGACCTCAAATTTTACACATCCAGCTGTTTTAAATGTAGCCCAGATAAGCATATTTTTAGTCATTTACAGGTCACCTGCTTTGCCTACTCCACAAAACCATATCCACCATCTATTAGCCATGGATAAGATGAACTTTGAGGCTATGGGGACCCCCAGCCACTGATGCCCTTGGGAGCTCTGACCCAGATCCTCCCTACCGGGCTGTTGTGTGACATCGTCTAGATGTGCAAGCCCCGTCTCTCACATCCTGTACCCAGGAGCTCCCCCATCTCTCACATCCTGTACCCAGGAGCTCCCCCATCTCTCACACCCTGTACCCAGGAGCTCCCCCATCTCTCACATCCTGTACCCAGGAGCTCCCCCATCTCTCACATCCTGTCCCCAAGAGCTCCCTTGCCTTCCTCTCTTTTAGTACGGTGTTTTGACAGGCTCATGCCTGAGGGGATTCGTCTGCGTGCAGCCTTCTTAGAGCATCTCCCAAATAAAGCATGTGTGTGCTACTGTCACTTTGTGGTCATATTTTTTCCTCTTGATCAGCTCTTCAATTCCTTGAACCTGCAATACTGTCCTGACCCAGGCCTGTGTGTAGAGAGGGTTCTGTGGGACAGCAGTCTGCTGCTGCGGGTATGGAATTAGACAGCCTGGCCTCCAGCTTCCCCATCCTGCTGCTGCCTGGCTGTGAGCCTGAACCAGGCACTCAACTTCCCTGAGTTCTTATCTATAAACAAGAATAATAAATGTGCCTACCACGAAGGGCTGCTGTGAGGATTAAATGGACTATGTACATAAAGAGCCTGAGCCAGAATCAGCACTCAACAAGTAATAGATGTGGTTTTTTGTGTGAATCAAAGGTTATGCAGGTTCCCCAAGGTTCAGCTGGGTAGGGTTTTAACATGATCTCGGATGCTTGTCAGATAGTTCTCTAGATAAATCACTTGAAAAGCCTTGCGCACACACACACACACACACACACACACACACACGTTGTCTGCACTGTTTTTTGATCTGCTTTTTTCAACATAACAAAATACTGGAATGAAATTTAATGAAAATCACACAACTAGATCATTATTTTTGTGGTTTTTTTTTTTTTTTTTTTTTGAGACGGAGTCTTGCTCCGTCGCCCAGGCTGGAGTGCAGTGGCCGGATCTCAGCTTACTGCAAGCTCCGCCTACCGGGTTTACGCCATTCTCCTGCCTCAGCCTCCCGAGTAGCTGGGACTACAGGCGCCTGCTACCTCGCCCGGCTAGTTTTTTGTATTTTTTAGTAGAGACGGGGTTTCACCGTGTTAGCCAGGATGGTCTCGATCTGCTGACCTCGTGATCAGCCCGTCTCGGCCTCCCAAAGTGCTGGGATTACAGGCTTGAGCCACCGCGCCCGGCCAACTAGATCATTATTATTACTGTGATTGCTATTGTCTTGTCGCCCAGGCTGGAGTGCAGTGGCACCATCTTGACTCACTGCAGCCTCAACATCCCCCCGTCAAGGGATCCTCCCACTGCAGCCTCCTGAGTAGCTGGGACCACAGGCCGGTGCCACTATGCCGGCTAATTTGTATTTTTAGTAGAGATGGGGTTTCACCATGTTGCCCAGACTGGTCTTGAACTTTGAGGCTCAAGCAATCCGCTCACCTGGGCCTCTGGGATTACAGGCGTGAGCCACCATGCCTGCCATAATTTTTAAAATAGTTACATTGTATGGTGATATACAAAGAAATATTTAATGAATTGCCTATTTTGGGACAGTTAAGTGGTTTTCCATTTTTCATTATGTAAAAATATTAGGTAGTAAAGGTGTGTTTTTATTTATTTATTTATTTTGAGACAGAGTTTCACTCTGTCACCCAGGCTGGAGTGCAATGGTACGATCTCGGCTCACTGCAAGCTCAGCATCCCAGATTCAAGCAACTCTCCTGCCTCAGCCTCCCGAGTAGCTGGGATTAAAGGCATGCACCACCACACCCGGCTAATTTTGTATTTTTAATAGAGATGGGGTTTCACCATGTTGGTCAGGCTGGTCTCGAACTCCTGACCTCAGATGATCCCCCTGCCTTGGCCTCCCACAGTGCTGGAATTACAGGCATGAACCACCGTGCTTGGCAAAATGTGTGTGTATTCACAATATTATTGCCATGTCTGATTTTTTTAGAATACATTTCTAGAAATGGAATTACTGGATCAAAAGATATGCCTATTTTAAGGTTTTGATTCCTAGTAATGTTGGAACATTACTGAAGGTAATTTACCAAGAAACCAAGTTAGTAGATTTTGGAATGCATTCTCGTCTAAAAAAAAATTGTGGTAAAATGCACATAACATAAAGCTTACCATCTTAACCATTTAAAAATGTACAGTGCAGTGGCATTAAGCACATTCACACTATCATGCTCCCATCGCCATCATCCATCCACAGAACTGTTTTCATCCTGTAAAATGAGAATGTGTACCTATTAAAAATAACTCTCAAATAAGTTGAAAATTTATGTCAACAAATAGATCTGCATGGATGCTGATAGAGCTTTATTGATAATTACCAAAACTTAGAAGCAACCAAGATGCACCTCAGTAGGTGAATGGATAAATAAACTGGCCTGCAAAGCCTCTTGACAGTCTGCAAAGCCTCTTACGGAACCAAGAGAATCCATAAGTGGCCCTGTGACCCCCTGGGACTTCCTCCACTGCAAACTTGGAGGAAGTCCATACAAGGGAATATTATTTGGTGTTAAAAAGGAATGAGCTACCAAGTCATGAAAAGACAGAGTTACCTTAAATGCATGTTACTAAGTAAATGAAGCCAATCTGAAAAAGCTGCGTACTCTATGATTTCAGTCATGTGATATTCTGGAAAAGGCAAAACCATGCAGACAATAAAAAGATCAGCAGTTGTCGGGTTGGGTGAGGGATAGAGGGATGAAGAACTGGAGTACAGAAGATTTTTAAGGCAGTGAAAATACTCTACATAGACCAGGCACAGTGGCTTATGCCTGTAATCCCAGCACTTTGGAATGCCAAAGCAGGCGGATCACTTGCGGTCAGGAGTTCGAGACCAACCTCGCCAACATGGTGAATCCCCGTCTCTACTGAAAATACAAAAATTAGCTGAGCGTGGTAGTGCGTGCCTGTAATCCCAGCTACTGGGGATGCTGAGGCAGGAGAATTGCTGCAACCTGGATAGCAGAGGTTGCAGTGAGCTGAGATCATGCCATTGCACTCTAGCCTGGGCGACAGAGCAAGACTCCATGTCAAAAAAAAAAAAAAAAAAAAAAAAAGAAAATACTCCACATGACACTGTAATAAGGGATACATGTCATTATACATTTCTCCAAACCCATAGAATATACAACAAGAATAAATCCTAATGTAAACTCTGGACTTTGAGTGACAGTGATGTGTTAATGTAGGTTCATTGGTTGTAACAAATGTACCATGCTGGTGGAGAATGTTGATGGTCAGGGATAGTGTGCACGTGTGCAGAGGATAGATGAAAATCTCTGTACCTTACTCTTAATTTTGCTGTAAACTTAAAACTGCCCTAAAAATAAAGTCTATTTTTTTTAAGTTAAGAAGAAATAAAGTCCTTCTCAGACAAACAAAAATTAATTTGCTGCTGTTAGACCTTGCAAGAATTGTTAAAAGAATTTCTTCAAACATCAGCAAGATCGTGGAATAGGTGGCCCCCAGTTTGCATTCCTCTACAGAATCATCTGGCAGCCATCCACAGATTAAAGGGCCTTTGTGAGAGCTTTGAGATCCAGGTAGGAGACTGTGAAACTCCAGAGAAGTCTAAGACCCAGAAGAGCTCCTTTGAGAAGGCAAACCTGTACTCCATGAGCTGGTTCACTGTATATGGTCCCAGCTGCAGACCGAAGCAGCCCCCTCCCCCTAAGGACTCTGTGTCAGCCCTAGTTTGCTGTGGTCCTGCAGCCCATCCCATCTTCCAAGAGAACCAGAAGGAGCCATGCCCATTCGTGTCCCCAGTAACAGGCCAGCTGGCCATGAACCCAACTGTGGATCTGTAAGTGGCCCTGTGACCCAGATCCATCCCTGATCTCAGTCCGGCCTGACCAGTGACCAAGTAACACCCACTTGTGTCCCTAATAGCAGGACCAAAAACCTCAGTTTTGGCTGTGGACACTGAAGTCAGTCCTGGTCATGAACCCTGTAGTGGCTTTGACACTCAGTACCAGTCTCTGCTGTGGTCTGGAGGCAGTCCTGTCCACTCAGGGATCTGATAGGAGACACAGCCACCTGAAAAGTGGTGGGCCTGCTTTTCCGGCCCAACTGTGGACCCTGAAGCAGCCCTGTGACTCAGCTCCAGTCCTGGAGGCTGTTCTTCCCACACAGAGACCCAGTGAGAGCCACACCTGTCTGCACCCTGATAACAGGCCTGCTGCCTATGGCTTTGACTACAGACACAGAAGTGGCTCTATGACACGGCTCTAGCCCCACTGGACTGATATGCCAGAGGAAGTCCTGTCCACCTGAAGCTCTGATAGGAACCATGCCTATCTGTACCTATGGTAACAGGCCTGCCAACAACAGACCCAGCTGTGGATTTGTAAACAGCCAAATTACCTCGCTCAAGCCCAGCTCATCTGTGATCCTGGAGACAGACCTATCTATCAGTCCAGGGACCCAGCAATGTAAAGACCCAGGAGGTCTTTATCTGCCCAAACCAGTCTGTAAAACAGATGTGTTTGTGCCTTTAAATGCATAGACATTTGTAGCAAGGCTACAAAGAACATGAAGAATCATGCAAATATGACATCACCAAAAGAGACTAATATGGTTCCAGTACTGACCCCAAAGATGGAAAATGACAAATTGACCAATTATTCAAAATAATTATTTTAAGGAAGCTCTGTGAGCTACAAGAGAACACAGAGAGACAACTCAACAAAATCAATAAAAAATATATGAATAAAGCAAGAAGTAAACAAAGGGACATAAAGCATAAAAAATATTAACAGAAATTCTGAAGCTAAAGAATACAATGAATAAAATGAAAATGCAATAGAGAACATCAAGAGTAAACTTGTTCAAGCTGAAGAAAGTACCTGTGAAGTTGAAGACAGGCCATTTGAAATTATCTAGGCAGAGGAGAAAAAAGAAAAAAGAATGAAAAAGAGTAAAGAAAGTGTATGGGATTTATTGGACATCATGAAGAGAACTAAAATACATGTCACAGAAGTCCCAGGAGAAGAGATAGAGAAAGGGGGAAAAGCTTACTTTATTTATTAATTTTTTTTAGACAGAGTCTTGCTCTGTTGCCAGGCTGGAGTGCAGGGGTGTGATCTCAGCTCACCGCAACCTCTGCCTCCCAGGTTCAAGCAATTCTCCTGCCTCAGCATCCCGAGTAGCTGGGACTACAGGTGCCCACCACCACGCCCAGCTAATTTTTGTATTTTTAGTATATTCAAGGTTTCACCATGTTGGCCAGGATGGTCTCAATCTTTTTACCTCGTGGTCTGCCTGCCTCAGCCTCCCAAAGTGCTGGGATTAAAGGCGTGAGCCACCACACCCAGCCAATTAATCAATTTTTAAGGCTAGCCAGGGCCGGACATGGTGGCTCACATCTGTAATCCCAGCACTTTGGGAGGCCGAGGCGGGTGGACCACTTGAGGTCAGGAATTCGACACCAGCCTGGCTAACATGGTGAAACCCCGTTTCTACTAAAAATACAAAAAATTAGCTGAGTGTGGTGGCATGTGCCTATAATCCCAGTCACTCTGGAGGCTGAGGCAGGAGAATCACTTGAACCCAGGAGGTGGAGTTTGCAGTGAGCCAAGGTCATGCCATTGCACTCCAGCTTTCGCAATGAGGGTGAAACTCCATCTCAAAAAAAAAAAAAAAAAAAAAAAAAAAAAAAAAAAAGACTAGCCAAGTGCATAGTGAGAAGGGGGAAAACAGTAGAATAAGGGGTTCTATCTGTAACTGACTGTGAACCATCAATTGAGATAACTTGCTACCATCAGACCAGCCCACTAAGAAAGGTTTTAATTAAACCATCAAAATTAAAGGCAAAGAAAAAAGTTTGAAAGGAGCAAGAGAAAAGTGATGTATCACAAACAAGAGAATCCCCATAAGACTATCAGTGGCTATCTCAGCAGAAATCATGTAGGCCTGGAGAGAGTAGAATGAAATATTTTAAATGTTGATAGAAAAAATAAAAGTCAACCAAGAATATTTTACCTGGCAAAGCTGTTCTTCAAATTGGAGGCAAGATACTTTCCCAGAAAGATTAAAGCTGAGGGCATTCATCACTAGACTTGCCTTACAAGAGATGCTAAAGGGAAGTGGGCAGGAGGGGCCAAGATGGCCAACTAAAAACAGCTGCTGTTAGAAGTTCCCACTAAGAACAAAAACGGTGAGTGAATCCAGCACCAGCAACTGAGGTCTTCAGTTTCTCTTGTTGGGAATGACTAGGGGGTTGATGCGACCTACAGAGAGTGAGGAACACAGGGTGGTGTGATAGCCTTCCTGGGAGCCACACAGGGCAAGGGGAGCTCTCACCCACAGCCAAGGGAGGTGGTGAGTGACTGTGCTACCCCGCCCGGGAAACCACGCTTTTTCCGCAGATCTGTGCAACCCATGGATGAGGAGATCCCCCTTGTAAGCCCATACCATCATGGCCATGGATCCCAAGCACAGAGCTGTGCAGATTCTCAGCAGCCACTGAGCTGGAGACTGCCTAAGACTACCAAGTTCCCGGGGAGAGGGGCAGCCATCATCACTGCTGCTGCCTGCTGCCTAAGATGACTGAGCTCCTGGGGGAGGGGCGACAGGCTTAACTGCAGCTCCAGTCTGTCGCTTTTCCCCTGCTGGAGCCGAGAACACTACGCAGTTGGACCCAGGAGGAATTCCCCACAGTGCACCACAGCGGCCGTGGCAAATCGTAGCCAGACTGCCTCTTTAGGCTGGACCCTGACCCATCTCTCCTCACTGAGTGGGGCCTCCCTGCAGGAATTTCAGCAACTCCAAGCAGAGGTTTATGGACAGAACTTTGATCTCCCTGGGACAGAGCACCTGGGGGAAAGGGCAGCACAGTCTCTACAGATCAGCAGACTTAGTCTTTCCATCTGTTGGCTCTCAGGAATCTAGGCAGTCCGGTCGAGTGGGATTCCCCGCAGGGCAGCACACACCCCTCTGCCAAGGGGCAGTCAGAATGCTTCCTTAAGTAGGTGCCTGATCCCATGCCTCCTGACTAGGTGAGACCCCCTAACAGGGGTCGTCAGACACCTTATACAGGTGTCCCACCGTCATAACGTCGCTGACCTTCTGGAATGGAGCTCCCAGAGGAAGGAGCAGGCAGCCATCTTTGCTGTTCTGCGGTCTCCACTGGTGACACCTCCAGGTGCGGAAGGGACTGAGGTGACCAGAGTCTGGAGTAGACCCCCAGCAAACTATGGCAGCCCTATGGAAGAGGAGCCTAACTGTTAAAAAAAATAAATAAATAAACAAACAGAAAGCAACAACAGCATCAATAAAAAAGTCCCCACAAAAACCCCATCTAAAGGTCAGCAATGCTAAAGGTAGTTCTTCGAGCTGAAATGAAAGGTTGCTGATTAGTAACATGAAATCATATAAAAGTATAAAACCCAGTGGTTAAAGTAACATAGAGTCAAATTCAAATTACTCTAACACCATAAAGGTGTTGTGTAAATCACTTTTAACTGTAGCATAAAGGCTAAAGACAAAAGTATTAAAAATAATTATTGCTAGCCAAGCATGGTGGCTCATGCCTGTAATCTCAGCACTTTGGGAGGCTGAGGTGGGCAGATCACGAGGTCAGGAGTTCAAGACCAGCCTGACCAACATGGTGAAACTCCATCTCTACTAAAAATATAAAAATTAGCCAGCTGTGGTGGCGTGTGCCTGTAATCCCAGCTACTCAGGAGGCTGAGGCAGGAGAATCACTTGAACCTGGGAGGCAGAGGTTGCAGTGAGCTGAGATCACACCATTGTACTCCAGCCTGGGTGACAAAGCAAGACTCTATCGCAAATAAATAATTAAATAAATAAATAAATAAATATTCTATAATCATTTATTAACAGATACACAATATTAAAAAGGTAAATATTATGACATTGAAAACATATAAAGTAGGCCGGGCGTGGTGGCTCAAGCCTGTAATCCCAGCACTTTGGGAGGCCGAGATGGGCAGATCACGAGGTCAGGAGATCGAGACCATCCTGGCTAACACGGTGAAACCCCATCTCTACTAAGAAATACAAAAAAAAATAGCCGGGCGAGGTGGCAGCGCCTGTAGTCCCAGCTACTCGGGAGGCTGAGGCCGGAGAATGGCGTGAACCCGGGAGGCGGAGCTTGCAGTGAGCTGAGATCCGGCCACTGCACTCCAGCCTGGGCTACAGAGCGAGACTCCGTCTCAAAAAAAAAAAAAAAGAAAACATATAAAGTGAGGGAAAAATAAAAGTGTAGAGTTTTTGTATGTGATCAAAGTTAAGTTGTTATCAGCTTAAAATGAACCATTGTAACTATACCATATCAGACTTATGGTAGCTGCAAAGCAAAAACCTATAGTCAACACAAAAACCAGAAAAGAATCAAGCACGTCTCTACAGAAAATCATCAAATCACAAAGAAAAGGCCAGGCGCAGTGGCTCAAGCCTGTAATCCCAGCACTCTGGGAGGCTGAGACAGGCGGATCACTAGGTCAGGAGATCGAGACCATCCTGGCTAACATGGTGAAACCCCGTCTCTACTAAAAAAAAAAAAACACAAAAAACTAGCCGGGCGAGGTGGTGGGCGCCTGTAGTCCCAGCTACTCCGGAGGCTGAGGCAGGAGAATGGCGTAAACCCGGGAGGTGGAGCTTGCAGTGAGCTGAGATCCGGCCACTGCACTCCAGTCTGGGCGACAGAGCCAGACTCCATCTCAAAAAAAAAAAAAAAAAAAAAAAAGAGAAAAAAATCACAAAGAAAGACAGCAAGAGAGGAAGAAAGCAACAAATATACTCTGAAACCACCAGAAAATAACAAAGTAAATCCTTATGTATCAATAATTACTTTAAATGAAAATGGATTAAATAAAAAGAATGGCTGAATGGATTAAAAACAAGATCCAACTGTATGCTGCCTACGAGTGACTCAATTCACCTTTAATGACATACAGACTGAAACTGAAGGGATGGAAAAAGTTATTCCATCCAAAAGAAAACCAAACGAATGCAGGAGCAGCTACACTTATATCAGACAAAATAGACTTTACATCAAAAACTTTAAAGTGAAACAAATAAAGTCATTGTATCTTGATTAAAGGGCTGATTCATCAAGAGGATCTAAATAATTATAGACATATATGCACCCAACATTGGATGATCTAAATATACAAAGCAAATATTAACAGAAATAAAGGGGGAGATATACTATAATGCAATAATAGAAAGGAACTTTAATATGCAACATTCAACAATGGACAGATCATCTAGACAGAAAATTAATAAGGAAACTTTAGACTTGAACTGTGATTTAACCAAACGGACCTAACAGACATATGCAGAACATTTCATCAAAAAGCAACAGAACATTCATTCTTCTCAAGCTCATAAGAAACATTTTCCAGGATAGAGCATACATTGGGTCACAAAAAATGTCTAAACAAATTTAAGAAGACTGAAATTACATCACATCTCTTTCCCTATTACAACAGTATGAAACCAGAACAACAAGGAATTTTGGAAAATTCACAAATATGTGAAAATTAAACAACACACTACTGAACAGACAATGGGTCAATCAAAAAGGAAACACAAATCCTTTGAGGCCAACAAAACAAAACAGAAAAAAGTAAACACAAAATACTGAAACCTGTGAGCTGCAATCAAAGTAGTTCTGACAGGTGAGTTTAGAATGATAAACACCCATATTTATTTTATTTTATTTTATTTTATTTTATTATTATTATTTTTTTTTTTAATTTATTTTTGAGACGGAGTCTCGCTCTGTTGCCCAGGTTGGAGTGCAGTGGCCGGATCTCAGCTCACTGCAAGCTCCGCCTCCCGGGTTTATGCCATTCTCCTGCCTCAGCCTCCTGAGTAGCTGGGACTACAGATGCCCGCCACCTTGCCCAGCTAGTTTTTCGTATTTTTTAGTAGAGACGGGGTTTCACTGTGTTAGCCAGGTCTCGATCTCCTGACCTCGTGATCCACCCGTCTTGGCCTCCCAAAGTGCTGGGATTACAGACTTGAGCCACCGCGCCCGGCCCAACACCCATATTTAAAGAAAGATCTTGTGTTAATCCATTTTCTTTGTCTATAACAGAACACTACGGACTGGGTAATTCATAAAGAAAAGAAATGTATTTCTCACAGTTCTGAAGAATGGTAAGTCCAAGAGCATGGTGCTGGCATTTGCTGAGGGCCTGCTTGTGGTGTTATCCCATGGCAGCAGAGCAAGAGAGCACATGAGACAGAGAGAGACATCAGGGCTGTACTGGCTTTATAACAACGTACTCATGATAACTCACTCACTCTCACAATAATGACATCAGCCATTCATAAAAACTTCGCCCTTATGACCCAGTCACTTCTCACTAGATCCCACTTCCAAACATTGTTGCATTGGAGATTATGTTTCCAACAAATGAACTTCAGAGGGATGCTTTTAAACCACAACAGATCTCAAATAGTATAACTTTTCACCCTAAGGAAGTAGCAAAAAGTCAGCAGAAGAAAGGAAAGAATAAAAACTAGAGGAGAAAGAAATTAAAGACAGACTTGAAAAGATGTAAAAGTCAATGAAACCAAGAGCTTGGTGTTTTTGAAAAAATAAACAAAATTGACAAACTTTTAGCTGTACCTATTAAGAAAAACAGAGAGAACACTCAAATAAAGAAAGAAAGGAAATGGGAGCCATTAAATGGACACCACAGAAATGCAAAGGATCCTAAGAGACTACTATGAACAATTATACACCAACATATTGGGTAACATAGAAGGAATGTGTAAATTACTAGAAACACACAACACACCAGGACTGAATCTTGAAGAAGTGAAACATCTGAAAGACCACTTTTAAGGATATTGAAATCATAACCAAAACTCTCCGAACAAAGAAAAGTCAATGTCTAGATGGCTTCATGGATAAATTCTGCCAGACATTTGAAGAAGAATACCAATCCATCTCAATCTCTTCCAAAAAATTGTAGAGGAGGGAACACTTCCAAACTCATTTTATGAGGCCAGTGTTACCCTGTAATATCCTTTGGATATTTGTCCCCTCCAAATCTCATGTTGAAATTTGATCCCCAATGTTGGAGTTGGGGCCCAGTGAGAGATCTTTGGGTTATAAGCACAGGTCCCTCATGATCACCTTGGTATGCTCCTTGCGGTAACGAGTGAGTTCTCACTCTAGTAGTTCCCACAAGATCTTATTGCTAAAAAAAGCCTGGCATCTTCTTCCCTTTCTCTCTTGCACCCTCTCTTGCCATGTGACATGCTGGCTCCCCAACACCTTCTACAATGAGTGGAAGCTTCTTGAAGCCCTCACCAGAAGCAGATGCTGGCGCCATGCTTCTTGTATAACCTGTAGAACTGTAAGCCAAATAAACTTCTTTTCTTTATAAATTACTCAGCCTCAAGTATTCCTTTATAGCAATGCAGAACAAACTAAGACACCCTGGTACAAAAGCCATACCAGGACATCAGAAGACAAGAAAATTATAGACCTTATTCCTGATTAATATAGATGCAAAAATCCTCAGCAATACACTAGCAAACATAATTCAACATTAAATTTAAAGGATCACACAACATGATCAAGTGGGATTCATCCTTCAGAGGCAATGATGTTTAAATGTATGCAAATCAATAAATGTGATACACCACATTAACTGTAAAAATTTGGCAATTTTTACAGTATTTCAAACTTCCACTATTACTATATGTATTATGCTACAGAGAAATCTTTCATGAAAGGAAGTGTCAATCAATGTGGCAGACTTCACTGCTGTGGTGTTTTAAGAAATTCCCATAGCTGCCTAAACCTAAGACAATTACTGTAGTGACACCAAAGATCACTAATCACAGATCACCATAATACATACAGTAATAGTGAAAGTTTGAAATACTGTAAAAAATGCCAAAATGTAACAGAGACATGAAGTAGGCAATGCTGTTGGAAAAATGACCCTGGTAGACGTGCTCGATGTAGTGTTGCCAAAATTTTTCAATTTGTAAAAATCACAGTATCTGCAAAGCACAATCATGCTAAGTGCAATAAAAGGAGGTATGGCTTTATAAGGTAATATGCTGGGGCCAAAAAATGACCTGCCACCCTCTGCAAAGGTGGATTTCTGAAGAGGACTAGGAGAATTGAAGAGGTGAGAACTGAAGGTGCACCTAGGGAGCCTGAGCTGCAGATGTCTGTGCCACACAAGGGAAGGGGCCTAGGTCACTGTGTGTCCACAGAGTGGAGTCACCCCATCCAGGATGCTCGGATTGGATGGTGACACACTGGATCCAAGGAAAACTCTTGGCAGTGTAGGACCCTGTTCAAATCAATTTCTCCTGAGTTGTTACACTTGAAATCCAGGTCTGTCAGGTAACACCTCTGCGGAGACCCTTCAGTCCTGTGGCCCTATGCGCCACCCTTGACCAAACACATAGAGAGAAGGGAAGGTTTAAAACAAAGACCATTTCTAATCTATGAGCTCTCGTTAGAAAATAGTACAGTAAATTGGCTGGAATCAACTTTGGTTTGAAAACAATGCCCAAATAGAGTCATAAACAAGACCATTCAAAGTTCATCATATTTTGAGTATTTTGGTTCTAGCCTTTACAGTTAATTTAGGGAGGTGGACATTTTGCCACCATTGCTTCTTATTTTGCAGCAGGCACCAGCACCCGGGGAGCCTGGGCCTTGCAGAGCAGACAAGTCAGCCTCCTGGAGCAGAGCAGGCAGGAACAGGGACAGGCGCACAGGAAGCCTGGGCAGCACGTGCAGCTCCACAGAGCAGAAGCGTGGGTGCCCCTGTATTCACTGGCGTCTATGCAGTCAGTCTATATCCGTGAGCTGCAATGTCTTCAGCACTGATGCAGGCACCTGGGAGGCGGGATGGCAAAACAGCCCCAGGAGGCCTGAGGACCATGGAGCTCACGTCCTCATGGTGGGCAGGCAGACGTCAGGGCCCAGTATACATGAGATGGTAACAGGAGCTCTGTAGACACCTGTGATAGGGCCGAGGGCTAACGGGGAGGGAGCACACTGGGAGGTGACTCAGCTGAGATCTGAATAGGGCAGGAGGCAGCCAGAAAGGTCCAGGGGAATATTCCTGGCAGCAAAGCAGGATCAAGGCCCTGAGGGTTCAGAGGCTGTCCCGGGGGAATTGGAGAAAGATGGGGGAGAAAGATGGAGAGGACGGTGGGCAGGGCCAGGTGCACAGGTGGGGACCTCAGTGCTGCCTGATAACCCCAGGGAGGGTGCAGGGTGGGGCTGGGATTTGGTGAGGGTCCTCACAGGGTCTCCTGGGAGCTCTGGGGCTGCCCTGGGTGGTCGTCAGGGATGGAGAAGGAAGAATAGACTGGGCTGGCTGTGGGCGGTTGTGGGGCAGGGAGGAGGAGTGAGGGACGACAATGAGAGGTTTCCTAATGATCTAATTAAGGGAACTGCCCCCAGGGAAGTCTCTGTGGGACCCAAGGACAGGTCCTGCTGCAGAGCCCAGTGAAGCGGGTCCCCCAGGGAAGAGCGTGGGAAGGTACATCCGTCTTGCACTTCTGTTTGGTGTCTACAATACCTGCCGGCCCTCATGACCAGGTGGCCTTGCCTCTCAGCTGAGCTCACAACAGGGACCCCAAGGGCAGGTGCAAGAAGGGCTTGAGGGCATGGCGAGGCCTCCCAAGTATGAAGCATTTACACCTCTCTGGAGGTGTGGGTACAGAGAAGTTTAGCCCCCAGAGCTCCTGGCCAGTGGAAGAGAAAGACTCATGAGCTGGAAATGCTCAAGAATGTAATGGAACAGTCAGGGTTGCCTCAACACCCGCTCTCTCACTGTCCCTGTCATGGCCTGGGAGGTGAGGATGGTCAGGGAGGGCTTCCTGGAGGAGGTGGCCCTGAGCTGAATATTTCAGGATGGGTAGGAGATATTTACAAGGCTCTGAAAACTTCACGGTACCTGGGAATCACTTGGAGGTCTTGTTGCAGTGCAGACTCCCATTCCTTAGGTGGGACCTGAGACCCTGCATGGTCATATGTCATGCCCTTACTGGGATCAGACATGGAGATGCTTCTTGGGTAGAAGTGGGGTGAAATGAAAGGGCTGGCAGGCTGGCAGAAGGTTCACCACAGGCTGAGACACAAGGTCACAAACATCCTGGATGGGAGTGCGGGTGGCAAGTTGGTGCAGTTGGTTTGCTGGGGCCCCGCATCAGGCAGGGAGGGCAGCATCATGTGGCAGAGCCTGTGTCCAGCTCTGCAGGGGCGCTGTTGCCAGCTGCACTCTCGAATGCCCCCGGCCCACTCGCTGCTCAGCCCGGACCCCAGATCCTTCCTGACTTGTGCTTCTCCTCACCCTTTACATCCCATCCATCTTGTGTCCCACAGATCCTACCTTCAAATGCCCTCCCTTCTCTCCTCTGTTCCACCACCATCTTCGTGCAAACCAGCTTGACTTTCCATGGAGCAGTTTCTCCTGGAGCCGTGCCTCTTCCTGGGAACCACTTCCCTCCTGCCCCTCCCATGCACCTCCACGCAGCCATGGGACCTCTGACCAAAGGCCTGAGCTTGTCAAGCCTGAGGCCGGCACGTGGCCTGAGTGTGGTGAACGTGCAGCAGTCCCTGCCCATGCCGGCTCCCTGGCTCCAGGTTATGAAGGGCCATTGGGTGTTGCCCTGCGTGGTGCCTGTGTCTGCTGTGTTATTAGGAGTTGCCCTGCCCTTCTCACTCAACATTTTCCAGTTAGGATGATCAATTATAAGGTCACAAAATGATGGCTTAGCTGAGTTAGTCAAAAAACTACATATGTTTTTAAATATAACTATTTAAATATAACTATTGTAGTGTCATCACCTTTCTTTTTTAATCATCTTTTTAGTTGAGATCATTGTATTAGTCCATTCTCCTGTTGCTAATAAAGACATACTCGAGACTGGGTAATTTATAAAGAAAAGGAGGTTTAATGGACTCACAGTTCCACATGGCTGGGGAGGCCTCACAATCATGGCAGAAGACGAAGGAAGAGCAAAGGGACTTTTTATGTGGTGGTGGGCAAGAGAGAACTTGTGCAGTGGAACTCCTCTTTATACATCCATCAGATCTCGTGAGACTTACTCACTGTCATGAGAACAGCATGGGAAAGATGCACCTCCATGATCCAATTACCTCCCACAGGGTTCCTCCCACGACACGTGGGAATCGCGGGAGCTATAATTCACGGTGAGATTTGGGTGGAGACAAAGCCAAACCATATCAATCATTCTACCTCCTTGAAGAGCAAAGGTAACCATTTGAGGTTTGAGCAGTTTCTAATAAAATCTGAATGATGTGCAAAATAAGCATTACTTGGAGCCTTCTTTTTATTAAAGTAAGGTCCCTACAATTTATCGTGGAACCGGAAGAGACTGCACCTGAAAATCTTCTCCCAAGAGCCCATTCTTGTGCAATGTTCATGTGATGCAGTATCTATGTGAATCATAAACAGATGATCCTTATATTAGACTCTAATTTAAGGACTTTTTTATGGTGAGATAAAACACTGAACCTCCAGGTACACTATAAAAATAGGAAGTTGTGATGCCAAGAAAAGAACTACTGAGAAGACAACGCGGAAGACAGTACAATAGGAAACATCCACATCTAGGGCCCCCCCTGGATGTCTCTGATTCAGTTGATCTTAGGTGGGGCCTAGACATCTGTATTTTTTGCAAGTTCTTCTCATGATTCTGATGCAAAGTAAAGCTGAGGAATTCTGCAGTGGGGCATCACCTTTAGACTGATAGTGAAGAGACATGTGTCTTTCACCTACACCTAGGCATCTCATAGTCAAACTGCCAAAAATACAGGAAAAATCATGAAAGAAACTGCAGGGGAAGCTTACGTGTAGAGAAACATCTCATTTACATCTCATTTTTCTTCACAAACCATCCAAGCAAGAAGAGTGAAGTGAATTATTTAAAGTGTTGAGAGAAAAATATCCACCAACCTAGAATTCTGTAGCTTGCAAAATTATTCTTCAAAAGTGAAGGAGACCCAGAATATTCTCGGGAGATGGCAGAGTGGCAAACATCGGGGATCTCTCTCTACGCAGAAAGTAGATGAACTGACAGAGTTTGCTTGATGACAGACAATCTTGGAACTCTGAGTCTATTAATGGCTTGGAACTTCCAAGGGAAGGCTTGGATGTAAATTGCAGTTAACTTCAGCTTTTAGCATGGTAGCAGCTACCCATTCTCCATCCTTAACCCCTGGCAGGCAGCTCTACCTGTGTTCCTGGAGTGGCTTGCACACAGCTGGTGGAAGCCAAGGTGAGAAAAAGCCCTCTGTCCTCCAAGTATCAAGGATCCGTGCTCTGATTGCTGACTGCTCCTTCTGATCAGAGAGGTGCAAAGGGCCTGGAGGTCTTTGTGGTTGCAGTTCTATGTATTGGTACAAGCCTCCCCACTCCAGCTAAAATGATCACCAGGATACCTAAAAGACTAAGTATCTTTTCTTTTCCCCCACCCCCTTCATTTTTCTTTTTTCTTTCCCCTTTTGGGAACCAGACATTAAAGACTAGGGCACTAAAAAACAATGGCATATACAGGGAAAATTAGAAAGCGACTGCACATGCCTAGGCAAAGGTGCAGGCACAGAGAGAACCTGAGAAGAGCTTAAGTTTACACCTCAGACTGATCCTTGGCACAGAGATAGCCTACACAGCTAAGAAAGCAAAAACAGAGCTGGACCCGGTGGCTCATGCCTGTAATCCCAGCAATTTAGGAAGCCAAAGCAGGTGGATCACTTGATCCCAGGAGTTCGAGACCAGCCTGGACAATATTGCAAACCCTGTCTCTACAAAAAATACAAAAATTAGCCAGGCATGGTGGTGTGTACCTGTAGCCCCAGCTACTTGAGAGGCTGAGGCAGGAGAAGTCCTTGAGCCCAGGAGGTTGAGGTTTCATTGAGCTGTGATCACACCACTGCACTCCAGCCTGGGCAACAGAGTAAGACCCTATCTACAAAAAAAAAAAAAAAAAGAAGAAGAAGAAAAGAAAAGAAAAAAATTTAAATAAAAGCAAAACCCAGCAAATCCTGAGGAGTGGAATAAATATGCTTTCCAGAGTTATCACATTAGTAAATTCAAATGTCAAATTTTCAACAAAAAAGTCACAAGGCATATAAAAAAACAGGAAAGTATACCCTATTCAAAGGGAAAAAATAAATCAACAAGAACTATTCCTGAAGAAGGCCAGATGACAGATCTGACAGGCCAACTGGACAAAACTGAAAAATAATAGTCTTACAGATGCTCAAAGAACTAAAGGAAGATGTGAAGAAAGTCCAGAAAACAATACATGAACACAATGGAAATATCAGTTAAAAGACAGAAGTCCTAAAAAGAAACCAAAAAGAAATTCTGAAGCTAAAAAGTACAAAAAAGAAATTAAAAATTTACTAGAGTGATTCAAACGCAGATTCGAGTAGGTAGAAGAAAGAATTAGTAAACTTGAAGACAGGCCAATGAAAATCATTAAGTCTGAGAAACAGAAAATGATATCATTTGGATATGTGCTCCTGCCCAAATATCGTGTTGAATTGTAATCCCCCATGTTAGAGATGGACCCCAGTGTGGGGTGATTGGATCATGGGGTTGGATTTCTCATGAGTGGCTTAGCACCAACCCTTTGGTGTTAGCCTTATGACAGTGAATGAATTCTCATGAGATCTGGTTATTTGAAATTGTGGCACCTCCCTGCTCTCTCTTTTCTTGCTTCTGCTTTCACCATGTGACATGCAAGCTTCCACTTGGCCTTCCATCACGATTGTAAGCCTCCAGAGGCCTCCCCAGAAGCAGATGCTTCCATGCCTCCTGTATAGCCTGCAGAACTGTAAGACAATTAAACCTTTCTTCTTATAAATTACCCAGTCTCGGGTATTTCTTTATAGCAATGCAAGAATGGCCTAATACAGAAAATTAGTACCAGGAGTGAAGTATTACTATAAAGATACCTGAAAATGTGGAAGCAGCTTTGGAATTGGGTAACAGGCTGAGGTTGGAAGAGTTTGGAGGGCTCAGAAGAAGACAGGAAGATGAAGGAAAGTTTGGAACTTCCTACAGACCGGTTAAACTGTTATAACAAACATGCTGATAGTGATATGGACAGTGGAGGCCAGGTTGAGAAGGTTTTTAGATGGAAACGAGGAACTTATTGGGAACTGTAGCAAAGATCATGTGTGTTATGCCTTAGCAAAGAGCTTGGCTGGATTGTCTCCATGCCCTAAGGATATGTGGAAGTTTGGACTTGAGATTGATGACCTAGGGTATCTGGCAGAAGATATTTCTAAGCAGCAAAGCATTCAAGATATAGCCTGGCTGCTTCTAACAGCCTATGCTTATATGTGGGAGTAAAGAAATAACTTAAAACTGGAATTTATATTTAAAGGGGAAGCAGAGTGTAAAAGTTTGGAAAATTTGCAGCCTGGCTATGTGGCAAAGAAAGAAAAGGCATTTTGGGGACAGCAATTCAAGCAGGCTGTGGAGCAACCACTTGTTAGATAAATTTGCATAACTAAAAAGAAGCCAAGTGCTGATAGCCAAGACATAGGAAAAAGGCTTCAAAGGCATTTCAGAAAACTGTATGGCAACCCCTCCCATTAGTAGGCCTAAGACCTAGGAGGGAAGAATTGTTTCATGGACCAGGCCCAGGGTCCCACTTCCCTGCACAGCCCCAAGGCTCTGCTCCCTGCATCCCAGCCATCAGACCCTAGCCTCTGCTCAGAGGAGCTCAGGTACAGCTTGGGCTGCAGCTCCAGAGGATTCAAGTCATAACTCTTGGCAAGTCCCATGTGGTGTTAAGCCTGGGGGTGCAGAGAGTGCAAGAGTAAATGAGGCTTGGGAGACTCTGCCTAGGTTTCAGAGAATGTATGGAAAAGCCTGGGTGTCCAGGCAGAAGCCTGCTGCAGAGTCAGAGCCCTTATGGAAAACCTCTACTAGGGCAGTGCAGAGGGGAAATATGGGGTTGTAGCTCCCACACAGAGTCCCCACTAGGGCACTGCCTGGTGGAGCTGTGAAAAGAAGGCCACCATCCTCCAGATCACAGAATGGTAGATCCACCAATAGCTTGCACCTTGTGCCTGGAAAAGTCAAAGACACTCAACATCTGCTTGTGAAAGCAGCCATGGGAATGGAGCTGCCCAAAGCCTCAGGAGCCTACCTCTCACACCAGTGTGACATATATACATCCTCTGAAATCTAGGCGGAGGTTCCCAAACCCCAATTCTTGACTTCTTTGCATTAGCAGGCTCAACGCCATGTGGAAGCTGCCAATGCTTGCACCCTCTGAAGCCACAGCCTGAGCTCTACCTTGGCCCCTTTCAGCCATGGTTAGAGCAGCTGGGACACAGGAAACCAAATTCCTAGGCTGCACACAGCATGGGGACCCTGGACCCAGCCCATGAAACCATTTTTTCCTTCTAGGCCTCAGGGCCTGTGATGGGAGGGGCTGCTGTGAAGACCACTGACATGCCCTGGAGATACTTTCCCCATTGTCTTAGGGATTAACATTCAGCTCTTCATTGCTTATGCAAATTTCTGCAGCTGGCTTAAATTTCTCCTCAGAAAATGGGATTTTAAAAATTCCATTGTCAAGCTGCAAATTTTCCAAACTTTTATACTCTGCTTCCCTTATAAAACTGAATGTATTTAACAGCACCCAGGTCACATCTTGAGTGTTTTGCTGCTTAGAAATTTCTTTCATCAGATACCCTAAATCATCTCTCTCAAGTTCAAAGTTCCATAGATCTCTAGGACAGGGGCAAAATGCCAACAATCTCTTTGCTAAAACATAACAAGAGTCACCTTTTCTCCAGTTCCCAACAAGTTCCACATCTCCATCTGAGACCACCTCAACCTGGATTTTATTGTCCATACCTCTATCCACATTTTGGGCAAAGCCATTCAATAAGTTTCTAGGAAGTTCCAAAGTTTCCCACATTTTCCTGTCTTCCTCTGAGCCCTCCTAATTGCTCCAACCTCTGCCTGTTACCCAGTTCCAAAGTTGCTTCCACATTTTTGGGTATCTTTTCAGCAGCACCCCACTCTACTCATGCCAATTTACTGTATTAGTCCATTTTCACATTGCTGATAAAAATATACCTGAGACTGGGCAATTTATGAAAGAAAGAGGATTAATGGACTTACAGTTCCATGTGACTGGGAAGGCCTCACAATCATGGTGGAAGGTGAAACGCACATCTCACATGGTGGAAGACAAGAGAAGAGAGAGCTGTGCAGGGAAACTCCTGTTTTTAAAACCATCAAATCTCGCGAGACTTATTCACTATGAGGAAAACAGCACGGGAAAGACCTGCCCCCATGATTCAATTACTTCCCACCAGGTTCTTCCCACAACACGTGGGAATTGTGGGAGTTACAATTCAAGATGAGATTTGGGTGGGGACACAGTCAAACCATATCATCATATGACAAAAGCAGGAGCAAGACATGGGAGAGTCGAGAAAGGTGGCACACTTTCAAACAGCCAGATCTCATGAGAACTCAATATCATGAGAACAGCACCAAAAAGATAGTGCTAAACCACTCATGAGAAATCCACTCCCATGATCAAATTACCTCCTGCCAGGCCCCAACTCCAACATTGGGGATTACACTTCAATATGAGATTTGAGTGGGGACACATATCCAAACTATATCATTCCAGCCCCGACCCCTCCCGAATCTCATGTCTTTCTTATATTTCAAAATACGATCCTGCCTTCCCAGTAGTCTCCCAAAGTCTTAACTCATTCCAGCATTAACTCAAAAGTCTAAAGTTTCATTTGAGACAAGGCAAGTCCCTTCCACCCATGAAGCTGTAAAATCAAAAACATATTAGTTACTTCCCGGATACAACAGAGTTATAGGTATTGGGTAAACACTCCCATTCCAAAAGGGAGAGATCAGCAAAAAGAAGGGGCTACAGGCCCCATGCAAGTTCGAAAGCCAGTAGGAGAGCCATTAAATCTTGTTTCCCTCCATCCCAGCTGCTCTAACTATGGCTGAAAGGGGCCAAGGTAGAGCTGTGGCTTCAGAGGGTGCAAGCATTGGCAGCTTCCACATGGTGTTAAGCCTGCTAATGCAAAGAAGTCAAGAATTGGGGTTTGGAAACCTCCACCTAGATCTCAGAGGATGTATGTAAACACCTGGGTGTCCAAGCAGAAGTTTGCTGCAGGGGTAGGGCTCTCATGGAGAACCTCTGCTAGGGTAGTGCAGAAGGGAAATACGGGGTCAGAGCCCCCACACAGAGTCCCTGCTGGAGCACTGCCTAGTGGAGCTATGAGAAGAAGGCCACTATCCTCCAGACCCTAGAATGATAGGTCCACTGACAGCTTGTGCCATGTGCCTGGAAAAGCTGCACACACTCAATACCAGCCTGTGAAAGCAGGTGGGTAGGCTGGGGCATGGTGGCTCATGCCTGTAATCCCAGCACTTTGGGAGGCCAAGGCGGGTAGATCGCTTGAGGTCAGGAGTTCAAGACCAGCCTGACCAACATGGTGAAACCCCATCTCTACTAAAAATACAAAATTAGCTGGGCATGGTGGCACATGCCTATAATCCCAGCTACTTGGGAGGCTGAAGCAGGAGAATTGCTTGAACCCAGGAGGCAGAGATTGCAGTGAGCTGAGATTGTGCCATTGCACTCTAGCCTGGGCAATAAGAACAAAACTCCGTCTGAAAAAAAAAGAAAGAAAGAAAGAAAGCAGGCGGGAAGGAGGCTGTACCCTGCAAAGCCACAGGGGCAGAGCTGCCTAAGACCATGGGAACCCACCTCTTGCATCAGCGTGATCTGGATTGAGACATGGAGTCAAAGGAAATAATTTTGGAGTTTTAAGATTTGACTGCCCTGCTGGATTTCAGACTTGCACGGGGCCTGTAGCCCCTTTGTTTTGGCCAATTTCTCCCATTTGGAATGGCTGTATTTACCCAATGCCTGTAACCACTTTTTATCTAGGAAGTAAGTAACTTGCATTTGATTTTACTGGCCCATAGGCAGAAGGGACTTGCCTTGTCTTGGATGAAACTCTGGACTGTGGACTTTTAAGTTAATGCTGAAATGAGTTAAGACTTTGGGGGACTGTTGGGAAGGCATGATTGGTTTTGAAATGTGAAGATAGGAGATTTGGAAGGGGCCAGGGGTGGAATGATATGGTTTGGCTCTGTGTCCCCACCCAAATCTCATCATATAGCTCCCATAATTCCCACGTGCTGTGGGAGGGACCCGCTGGGAGATGACTGAATCATGGGGGCAGGTCTTTCCCATGCTGTTCTTGTGATAGTGAACAGGTCTCACGAGATATGATGGTTTTTATTATTTTATTTTATTTTTTTGATATTGGGTCATGCTCTGTCACTCAGGCTGGAGTGTAATGGCACAATCTTGGTGTGCTGCAACCTCCACCACACCTTGTGATGATTTTTAAAATGGAGTTTCTCTGCACAAGCCCTCTCTTTGCCTGCTGCCATCCACATAAGATATGACTTGCTCTTCCTTGCCTTCTGCCATGATTGTGAAGCTTCCTCAGCCATGTGGAACTGTAAGTCCAATAAACCTCTTTCTTTTGTAAATTGCCCAATCTCAGGCATGTCTTTATCAGCAGTATTAAAACGGACTAATACATATGACATACAAGCTCCCACTTGCCCTTCCACCATGATTATAAACTTCTAAAGGCATCCCCAGAAGCAGATGCTACTGTGCTTCCTGTATAGCCTCCAGAACTGTGAGGCAATTAAACCTCTTTTCTTATAAATTACCCAGTCAGGTATTTCTTTATGACAATGTAAGAATGGCCTAATAAATAAATGAAAATGAATTTTAAGTGAACAGAGCCTAAGGAATCTGTGGGACACCATCAAGTGGACCCATATCCATTGTCAAAGTTCCAGATGGAGAGGAGAGGGAAAAAAGGGCAGAGAGAGTATTCAAAGAAATAATTCCCAAATTTGATGTAAGACACACATATAAACATCTAAGCAGCTCAATAAACTTTAAGTAAGATAAATTCAAAGAGACTCACACTGAGACACATTATAATCAAACTTTCAACAGACAGAAACATCTTGAAAGCAGCAAAAGAGACGGACTCATCACATAAAAGTGATTCTCAATAAGATGATCATCAGATTTCTAATCAGAAATTTTGGAGGCCAGAAGGAAGTGGGCCAATATATTAAAAGTGCTAAAAGAAAAAAAACCTGTCAATACAGAATTCTATATCCAGCAAAACTCTCCTTCAAAAGTGAGGGAAAAATTAAATTCCCAGATAAACAACAGCTGAGGGAGTTTGTTACCACTAGACCTGCCCTTCAAGAAATGCTCAAGGGAGTCCTGAAGGATGAAATGAAGGGACACTAGACAGAAACTTGAAATCATGTGAAGAAATACTTATCTATGAGAAAAACACATAGGTAATTATAAAAGTTAGCACTATTGTAACAATAATAATGTTTGTACCTCCAATTTATGTTTTCTACACTATTTAAGATATGAATACTTTTAAACCAATACATTTTAGAATACATTTAAAAACAATCATCAGTCTAAAAAGTTGTATTATTGTAATTTTAGTGTGTAACTCCAGATGTTCTTGTCTACAAATGTAAGAGACCAATGTACTTATAAGAGTTATTAGTTTATGTTTCTGGTCACAAAAGATATAAACATGTAATTTTGTAATATCGACAACTGTAAGGAGGGAAAAGGAGCTATAAAGGAGTAGTTTTTGTATGTCATTGAGATTAAGCTGGTATAAATTCGAATTAGTGTGTTATAACTTTTGGGTGTTAAAAGTAATCCCCATGGTAACCACAAAAAATAGATATGGAATACATAGTAGTCCCCCTTTATCTGTGGAGCATATGTTCCAAGATCCACAGTGGGTGCGTGAAGCTGCAGATAGTACTGAACCCTATAAATACCATGTTTTTTCCTATATATAAATGCCTATGATGGAGTTTAATTTATAAAGTAGTCACAGTAAAAGTTTAACAACAATAACTAATAATAAAATAGAATGATTATCATGACATACTGTAATAAAAGTTATGTGAATGTGGGCTCTCCCTTTCTCTCAAAATATCTTATTGTACTGTACTGTAGGTCACTAAAACCATGGAAAGCAAAACTACGAATAAGTGAGTATTGCTGTATACAAAAGGAAATGAGAAATGAATTTAAACATTTTACTATAAAAACTCAACACAAAATAAGACAGTAATGCAGAAGATGAGGGACATTAAAGAATATTAGGTACACAGAAACTATATAACGAAATGACAGAAGTAAATCCCTCCTTATCAGTGATTACTTTTTTTTTTTTTTTTGAGACAGAGACTCACTCTGTTGCCCAGGCTGGAATGCAGTGGCATGATCTTGGCTCACTGCAATCTCTGCCTCCTGAGTTTAAGCAATTCTCAGTCTCCTGAGTAGCTGTGACTACAGGTGCTAGCCACCACTCTCGGCTAATTTTTGTATGTTTTGTAGAGATGGGGTTTCACCATCGTTGGCCAGGCTGGTCTCAAACTCTTGGTCTCAAGCATTCCACCTGCCATGGCCTCCCAAAGTGCTGGGATTACAGGTATGAGCCACCACACCCAGCCCATTATCAATGATTACTTTTTGTGTAAATGGATTAACCTGTTTGATGGAAAGGCAAAATTAGCAGAATGGTTAAAAACACATGATCATCTATGTGCTTCTATAGAACACTCACTTTAGATCCAAAGACACAAAGAGATAGAAAGTTAAAAGACAGAAAAAGATATTCTATGCAAATAATAACCAAATAGAACAAAGGTAACTTTACTAATATCAGACAAAATAGATTTTAAATAAAAGCTATTTCGAAAAGACAAAGTAAGATTTTATATATTAATAAAGGGTTAAATACAGCAAGAAGTTTAAAAATTTTAAACATTTATACACCTACTGACAGACCATCAAAATATATGAAACAAAAACTGACAAAATTGAAATAAAAGTAGTTCTATAATAATAGTAGGATACAACATAATAAACCGACTATATCTAATAGACACAAAATGCTTTACCCAACAGCGGCAGCATACATATTCTTCTAAGTACACATGGGCCGTTTACCAGGATATACCATAAGTTAATCAAAAATTAAGTCTCAGTAGACTTAAAAAGTTAGAGCTCCTACAAAATATCCTCTCTGGCAAAAATGGGATGAAGTTAGAAATCAATAACAGAAGTAAAACTAAAAACTTGACAAATTTGTGGAAATTAAACAATACAATCTTAAACAACCAGTGGATCAAAGAATATATTAGAAAGTAAATTAGAAAAGACTTCCAGATGAATGAAAATGAAATTACAACATGCCAAAACATATGGGACAGAAGTTCTGAGAGGAAAATAAAAAGGAAAGATCAGGCTGGGCGTGGTGGCTCACGCCTGCAATCCCAGCACTTCGGGAGGCCGAGGCGGGCGGATCATGAGGTCAGGAGATCAAGACCATCCTGGCCAACATGGTGAAACCCCGTCTACACTAAAAATACAAAAATTAGCTGGGTGTGGTGGCACACCTTTAGTCTCAGTTTCTTGAGAGGCTGAGGCAGGAGAATCGCTTGAACCCAGGAGGCAGAGGTTGCAGTGAGCCGAGATCATGCCATTACTCTCCAGCCTGGCGACAGAGTGAGACTCCATTTCAAAAATGAAAAAGGAAAGATCTCAAATAAAAAGTGTAGCTTTACAACTTAAGGAACTAGAAACAGAAGAACAAACCAAATCCAAAGCTAGCAGAAGAAAGAATATGATAAAGCTTAGAGCAGAGATCAATAAAATAGAGAATAGAAAAACAATAAAGAAAATCAATGAAAATAAAAATTTGTTCTTTGAAAAGTTCAACAAAATTGACAACCTGTTAACTGGATGGGCTAAGAAAAAAATGAGAGAAGATTTAAATTTTTAAAATCACAAATTAAAGCGGGTCATTAATATTGACTTTGGAGAAATAAACAGGATTATAAGAGGATACTATGAACAAGTTACGCCAACAAATTAGATAACCTAAAGGAAATAAACATCAAGAAACACAAAACCTACCAAGACAAATCCTGAAGAAATAGAAACTCTAAATAGACCTATAGCTAATAAGGAGAATAAATTGGTAATTTAAAATCTTTCCAAAAAAGAAAAGCCTTAGAACTGATGGCTTCATGGATAAATGCAAGCGTAGGCTGCGGATGCACCTGGAAGCACAGAGCCCCGAGAAGGAGCGTGCCTTTGCCAGCACAGTTGGATGGGCATTTTTTACTGCGCTATGGGAAGTGCACGCTCAGTCCCTGCAGGATGCAGTGCAGGTAAGGAACCTCCAGGTGCAAGCAGAGTGCCTGGAGGTCCAGCTACACAGCTTGGAACCAGAATTAGGGCCTGCGGTTAGTGCAGGCCTGGGCCCACCATCGTGGTCAGAGACCCCTGCTCCGTCTGATACCGAGGAGGAAGAATCTGTTTTGTGGGCTCACCCAGTGGTCCGTCAGAAAATACAGCATGAACAGCCGTTAGGGCCCCAGGGGTGGGCTCAGGGACCCCCTACTATGATGGAGCAGACGTCATACAGTGCCTATAGGCCAACTGAGTTGCGGGAATTAGGTAAGCAGTGTCGACAGCACTCGGGGGAACCTCTACCCACCTGGATGGCTTTGGGATGAGGGAGCCGAGCCTATCGTCTGCTCCACCTCTGAAATGGAAAGGTTGGCCTCCATCACGACTCATCCCTCCCTCCGTTAGCGATTGCAGGTGAGCAGGCGGTTAGCACTGGGGCAAGGCAACCGCACCCTAATTGAATGGCTGATGGTGGCCATACAAACGGTATGGAACGATGCTGGAGAAATACCAGAAACTGTGAGTAAATGGCACTCGTATACAGATTTAGTGCAAGTAATTGGGGAGTTGGGTATACGGCAGGCTCTGTTCCATCTGCATATCCAAGGACCAGGTGATGAACGCTTTTTCTCCCACATGAGGGACCTCGTATTGGGCTCTGCGCCCCTCAGGGCCTTTGGCTCCCTCGCCACTGTCCTCATTCCGTATGTGGGGCACCGTACATATGAGGTGACTACTGCCATGATGTCCCTCAGGGAAGCAGAGGACTGTCGGCGAGACCCGGGAATCCACACCATAAAAAAGGGGAAGGTACCCCTTCTGCAGGGGATACCTCACAAGACAAAAAGGGGTCCCAATGAGTGACCCTCAAGCAGATGTGGACTGATTTAATTTTGGCTAGGGCTGACTGAGAGAAAATTGATAAGCAACCCACTGAAGTGCTGTTAACTTTGTGGAGGCAACTGTCCCGGGAGCACCAATTCCAGAAAATGCCCAAGAGGGAGAAGGACAAGGCTGCTCCCAGACGCTCCAGCTCAAGGACTACTTGCAGACGGGCTGAGGTGTACAGCCTTTTGTGTTTGATTAGCGAACTGGCCAAGGTGCCCAACTTGGGGGTACACCGGACAACCAGAGGTCACATGTGGAATTGGTAATCCACTGGTCCCCCACCAATGTACAGCGGGTGGTGGCGCTGGTAGGCATCAGGACAGATTGTAGCCTCATCCATGGGAACCTGGATAAGTTTCCAGGCAAGGCTGCCTATGTAGACAACTATGGAAGCTGGTCAGTGAAAGTAAAATCTGTATCTTTGCACCTTGGCATAAGCTGCTTGGCTTCCCGCTTGTACACTGTGTACATCTCTCCCAAACCTGAATAGATTCTGGGGAACATGGATATTCTACATGGCTTGGCTTTACAAACCACAGCTGGAGAATTCAAACTCCAAGTACGTGTGGTTAAGCCAGTACTGTGCGGATATATGGATCATCGGCCCCAGGTCCTGCCACAACCCTGACGGGTTACTTCTGTCCATCAATACCGCTTGCCAGGTAGGCATACAGAGATAACTGGGACTATTAAGAAGTTAGAGGAGGTGCAGATAGGGCATGGCACCCACAGCCCCTGTGGTTGGTTCTCTGGTATCACCAATCAGAAAGCCTGACGGAATTTGGTGAATGATGGTGAATTATCCAGAACTAAATAAAGTAACACGCCCTTTACATGCAGCTGTATCGTCTATCATGGATTTGATAGTCTGCTTGACAATGGAATTCCACTATGTGGTGGCCTTGGCCAATGCATTCTTCTCAACTGACATTGCTCCAGAGAGTCAGGAACAGTTTGCCTTTACAGGGAAAGGGCGACAATCGATTTTCACAATGTTGCCACAGGGCTATATGCATAGCCCCACCATATGTCATGGTCTCATTGCCATGGATTTAGCCACCTGGAAATGGCAAATGTCATAATTAGTGATATTATGCTAACCTCTGATTCTCGTACAGATTTAGAAGCGGCGGCACCCCTCTTGTGACAACATTTGGCAGCATGCGGTTGGGCCGTCAACGAATCCAAGGTTCGAGGGTCTGGATTGTCTGTCAATTTCTTGAGAGATATCTGGTTGAGTAAGACAAAGGCTATACCAGAGGTCATCATTGATAAAATTCAGGCATATCCCCAGCTCACAATGATGAGGCAGCTACAGACTTTTGCGGGCCTCTTGGGATATTGGCGGGCATTTGGGCCCCATTTGACTCAGATGATAAACCACTGTATCAGCTGACAAAAAAGGGAGCTACCTGGGATTGAGACAATGAGGCTCAGATGGCTTTTCTGGCAGCCAAGCAGGCCATACAGTAAGTGCAGGCCCTTTGAGTAATTGATCCAGGGTGCCCATTTGAACTTGATGTGCATGTGGCCACAGATGGTTTCGGCTGGAGCCTGCGGCAGCGCACGGAGCACTTTAGAACATGGGTAGGCTTTTGGTCCCAACTTTGAAAGGGAGCTGAGCTCCGGTATTCACTGATAAAGAAGCAATTAGCAGCTACATATGCCGCCCTTCAGGCTTGTGAGAGTGTGGCGAGGCAGGCTGTAGTCATCGTGCAGATGACTTACCCAATAGCAGGGTGGGTATGTCCATGGATAATGACCCCCCAGACTGAGATGGCACAGACATCCTCCTTAGCAAAGTGGGGTGCCTACTTAGAATAGTGGAGTACCCTGAGTATGAACCCCTTAGCAGTAGAATTACAAGAAGTCTTGGGACCTGTAGTCAAGATGCAAGGTAAGGCCATGGGTCTCCTGAGGCACCCTTAAACCTTGAGCCATCACCATTTAAAGAAGGATGCTTCCCAATTCCCAATGGGGCATGGTATACGGATGGGTCCGGCCGGGGTGTTATTACTGCCTGGACTGCTGTTGTGGTCCAGCCTAGTACTGATACCATATGGTTTGATACCGGGTGTGGGCAAAGTAGTCAATGTGCTGAACTCAGGACAGTGTAGATGGTGATCACCAAGGAGGAGACACCTATGGTAATCTGTACCAATAGCTGGGCAGTTTATCGAGGCCTGACCTTGTGGTTAACTGCTTGGAAGTTACAGAATTGGTTAGTTGGCCACCAGCCCATTTGGGGCCAGGCCATGTGGCAAGACCTCTGGGAAATGGGGCTACCAAAAAGATGTAACTATTTATCACGTGTCAGGCCATGTGCCTTTGGCTGCCCCTGGGAATGACAAGGCAGATGCTTTGGCCAAGGTCCAGTGGTTGGAGTCAGCACCTACACAAGATGTAGCCCAATGACTGCACTGAAAATTGGGCCATACAGGAGGTGAACTAATGCAACAGGTCAATAAGCGCTGGGGTCTATCCTTGCCCACACAAGATACCTGGGAGGCCTGCTAAAAGTACCCAGCATGTGCACAGGCATACCCGAGATGGAGACAGCTGTCCAAGGTTACACAACAAGCGACAGTAGGGCAGATTCCCTTGACTAGGTGGCAAATAGTCTACATCGGGCCGCTGCTAAGGTTGCAGGGGCATAGGCATGTGCGGACAGCTGCACACGTGGCCACCGGTCTGTTGTTTACCTACCCTTGCAGGATAGCCGACCAGCAACAGACCATTCAGGCCCTGCAACACTTGTGTGCCCTATACGGTCCTCCTCTGACTGTTGAAAGTGACAAGGGAACACATTTTACTGAACAGCCGATACAACAGTGGGCACAACGGATGGTTATAAAGTGGAGGTTCCATGTTCCACATAACCCACAAGCTGCTGGTATGACTGAGCGATATAACAGACCCCTGAAAAACAGGTTATGCTTGTATGTTACTCCCCTGTCTTTGTGGGGCTGGAGTCCAAGGTTGGACCTGGTGCTGCAAACCTTGAATGAACAGCCACGGAAAGGCGGCCCGGTGCTGGTGCAGGGACTGCTACACCGGACCGCCACCCGCATCCAGCTACAGACACACACCAAAGATGACCTCCCCCGACCAGGTATGGAGATGAATGGTAATTGTTGTTGCCTGCCCCAACGGCCCTGAAGGCAGGGGAAGAGAACAACTGGCTTTGGTCCTGGACCCTCCAAGCCCCCCATTGCCGATGGCTGGCTATTGTACCTCCCTGGTGGCGGGGGGCGTGTGGGGGTCGGGGGCTACAGTATGATTTACATGCCACTCCTCAGGTATTTAGTATGTGGCCTCCACGGTTGACTGTTCATAGGGGAATGGCTGGGGAAGGAACCCTCCTTTGGGGGACATATGTATTGTCTGTGTGTCCTATTATGAGCTCCCTGATTACTTTGGCATGGATACAGGACCCAAGGGAACCATGGGGAGCTGAAAGGGTGTGGTACCGTCACCCAGGGCAGAAGTCCTTGGTGGCTGCATTGTTATCTGGAGATGAAAGGTTGTCCTGTATTTTACCTGAGGGTTATGAGTTACCCCTGTTGGTACCTGCGCCTGCTTTGTCGTTTCAACAGTAGGTTGACATGCTCCCACAGCATCGTGGACTGGGGCCCGTGCCTATGCTGAGGTGACCAAAGCTTCCAACTGTTGGATCTGCACCACCCCTCCAGCAGCAGTGCAGATGGCTTTTGCCCTGGCACACACATCCAGCTTCTGTGGAAAACTGGACACGGTTAGAGACTTGGGGTCCCATGGCTGGCGTTGGAACATAGCACAGCAAAACCCACAGCATGCCTGCCCCCTGGCTGACCCACAGTGCCTATGATGGATGGAGCTGGTTAGTGGGAGAACACGTGGTGCCCCCACCACAGGTACCACGATGTATAGAGCAACACTGGGGTAACATCACCGTGGGGCAGATGCCCGCCATAGCCTGCATAAATATAACATGTCACCACACCTGGTATGATGGAATAGGCGGCCTCATCAAGGTCGATCCCCAGTGGACTTTGTGTCCCCACAGAGTTTATGGGTCTGTGAAGACACAGTCATATGTGCCAGTGAACTGAACTGGCTGCTGTACCTGGGGGTGGCCTTATGTGCCTGCCACTGTCATTCCCACATTGCCTAGATGCCCACCTAACTGGGAGGCCCTACATTCCTGGTTTTTGCGAGTTCAACGAGCCCCCGATGGCTCTACCCCTTAGCATTAACCATTCCTGGAACAGGTGTTATAACTGTGGAAATGCAAGTTACGGCCCTCATGGAGCACACTGCTTGGGCCTCGAATTACACCTGAGTTGCCCTCCTTCTGCTGACAGACGAGGTTGATCAAACCAGGAAGGTGGTACTGCAGAGCTGGATGGTCCTAGATATATGAACAGCTGCCCAAAGTGGCACCCGTGCTCTTTTGGGAACTCAATGTTGTACCTTCATCCCTGACAATCAACAAAACGTAACAGCAGCTTTGCAGGGAGTTCCCCAGGAAATCAAGGCAGTTGAGAGCCTTACTGACAACCTCCTACAGACACGGTGGGTGTCTCTGGGCTCTGGCCTACGCTGAACCCTAATAATTACAGGCAGCACCATGGGAGTATTAGTAATGAGTTGTTGCTCCCTGTATTGCTACTGTGACCTATTAGACCGGGGTTCCTCCCTGTGGGTACGTCTTCCCACGACGAGGGCTCTCCCAGTCTAGGGGATAGAGTGTAGAAAGAATGGCTGTGCTTCAGTCAGGAGCAGGCCGAGGCAGACATCCAGCACAGCATGACACAGCAGGTCTAGAGTGCGGGCACACAACCCTGTGCATTATGTGATCATATTTATGTAGCCATTTAATGTAACCTGTTTGTGTGAGCTTATACCTGGCTTTGAGCCACTATTGTCTGTAAGTCATATAAGTGCACTGCCGACTCTGTAGGAGAGAGAGAATAAATCCATGTCCCAACTGCCTATGGTCGCTCGAGTGTTCTTTCAGCTACTTGCCACCCGTCCACCCACTCCCCTCGGGCCCCAGCTCAAAGTGGAACCTGACACCTGGCACACTCTACATGGCTGGGGGTTGCTTTTAAAAAGCAGGAGTGGTGGCTCACGCTTGTAATCCCAGCACTTTAGTAGGCTAAGATGGGCAGATCACTTGATATCAGAAGTTCAAGACCAACTTGGCCAACATGGTGAAACCCCGACTCTACCAAAAAAATACAAAAATTAGCCGGATGTGGTGGCACACGCCTGTCGTCCCAGCTACTCAGGAGGCTCAGGCAGGAGGAACACTTGAGCCCAGGAGCTTGAGGTTACAGTGAACTATGATCATGCTACTGCACTTCAGTCTGGGCCACAATTTCATTTCTATACACTAGCATTGAATAAATTAAAAGGAAATTTAAACACAATCCCATTTACAGTAGCTTCAAAAGAATAAAACAGTTAGAAATAAACTTAATTAAAAAGGCAAAAGGCTTGTATACTGAAAACTATAGAACATTTATGAAAGAAATTATTAAAGATACAAACACATAGAAAAACATCCTGTTCTCATGGGTTGGAAGATTTCATGTAGTTAATATGTCTATGCTACTCAAAATGATCAATGATTCAATGCAATCCCTATCAAAATCCCCATGGCATTTTTTTTTTTATTTGAGACAGGGTCTTGCTCTGTCGCCCAGGCTGGAGTGCAGTGGCACCATCTCGGCTCACCACAAGCTCTACCTCCTGAGTTCATGCCATTCTCCTGCCTCAGCCTACGGGGTAGCTGGGACTACAGGCGCCCACCACAACGCCCTGCTAATTTTTGTGTATTTTCAGTAGAGACAGAGTTTCACTGTGTTAGCCAGGATGGTCTTGATCTCCTGACCTCCTGATCTGCCTGCCTCGGCCTCCAAAAGTGCTGGGATTACAGGCATGAGCCACCGCCCCCATAGCATTTTTTATAGAAATAAAAAAAAAATTATAAAATTCATACAGAACCACAAAATACCCCAAATCACCAAAACAAAGAAGAACAAAACTGGAGGCACCACACTTCCTGATTTTAAAACACATTATAAAGATACAATTATTTTTAAAGTATGGTTCTGGCATATAGACAGACACGCAGATCAATGGAATAGAAAGCCCAGAAATAAATCCATGCATACATATGGTCAACTGATCGTCAAGAGGATGCCAAGAATACACAATGAGAGAAGAGTCTCTTCAGTAAATGGTGTTGGGAAAACTGGATATCCACATGCATAAGAATGATAATGGACCCTTACCATACACCATATACCGAAAATAAAAACAAAAAACAAACAAAAAAAACATCAGAATGGATTAAGAGCTTAAATATAAAATTTGAAACTGTAATATTCCAGAAGAAACCAGAGGGGAAACTCTTCATGACATTGTTCTTGGTAATGATTTTTTGGATACAATACCAAAAACACAGGCAACAAAAGCAGAAATAGACAAGTGGTGCTACATCAAAATAAAAAGCTTCTGGGCCAGGCATGGTGGCTCACTCTTGTAATCCCAGCATTTTGGAAGGCCGAGGCAGGTGGATCACTTGAGGCCAGGAGTTCGAGACCAGTCTGGCTAATATGGCAAAACACTATCTCTACTTAAAAAAAAAAAAAAAGAAAAAAAACCAAAAATTATCCGGGTGTGGTGGTGCGTGCCTGTAGTCCCAGCTACTTCAAAGGCTGAGGCACGAGAATTGCTTGAACACAGGAGGCAGAGGTTGCAGTGAGCTGAGATCGTGCCACTGTACTCTGGCCTGGGCAACAGAGAGACCCTGTCTCAAAAAAAAAAAAAAAAAAGCTTCTGCACAGCAAAACAGAACAAAAAACAATCAACAATGTGGAAAGGCAACCTATGGAATGGAAAATATATTTGTGAATTATGTATCTGATAAGGGATTAATATCCAAAATACCTAAGAAACTCCTACAACTCAATACCAAGCAAAACAAAACAAAACAAATAAATCAATTTAAAAATGCATAAAGAATTGGAATAGACATTTCTCCAAAGAAGACAATACAAATGGCCATTAGGTATATGAAAAGATGCTCAACATCCATTATGACAGAAATGCAAAACAAAACTACACTTGTTAGGATGGCCATTATTAGAAAAATCGCATTGACAAAGATTTGGAGAAATTGGAACACTTATGCACTGTTAATGGGAATGTTAAATGGTGCAGCCTCTGTGGAAAACAGCATGGAGTTCCTCAAAACAATTAAAAATAGAATTATTCCTATGATCTGGCAACTCCGCTTCTAGGTTATTTATCCTAAGGTATTAAAATCAGTGTCTCAAAGAGATATTTGCAAACTCATGTTTATTACAACATTATTCACAACAGCCAGGATGTAGAAGCAATCTAAATGTCCATCAACAGATAATGAATAAAGAAAATGTGCTATATGCACACAGTGGAATATTATTCAGCCTTAAGAAAGAAAGAAATTTTATCATATGTGACAACATGGATGAACCTTAAGGACATTATGCTATGTGAAATAAGCCAGGCACAGAAGGAAACGTACTGCATGATTCCACTTATATGAGGAAAGTAATCAAACACCATAGAAATGGAAAGTAGAATGCTGATTACCAGGGGAAGAGGAAAATGAGGCATTGCTGTTCAGTGGGTATAGTTTCAGTTATGCAAGAGAAAATATTCCAGAGAGCTGCTGTATAGCATTTTGCTTGTAGTTAACCTGTGTGCTTAAAAGCGTGTTAAGATTATGTGCACATAAAATAATAATTAATTAATTAATTAAAATAAAATGAAATTTGAACAGACATCTTACCAAAGAAGATATACAGATGGCAAATAAGCATATGAAAACATGCTTAACATCATATGTCTTTACAGAATTGTAAATTAACATTTAGATACCACTACACACCTGTTAGAATCACAAAACTTCACAACACTGACAACTCCAAATACTGGTGAAGATGTGGAGCAGTGGGAACTCTCATTCATTATTGATGGGAATGCAGAACGGTACAGCCACTTTTTAATTTAATTTAATTTAATTTAATTTTTTGAGACAGGGTCTCGCTCTGTTGCCCAGGCTGGAGTCTAGTGGTGGGATATTGGCTCACTGTAACCTCCACCTTCCATGTTCAAGTGATTCTCATGCCTCAGCCTCCCCAGTAGCTAGGATTACAGGCGTGCGCCATCATACCTAGCTACTTTTAGTATTTTTAGTAGAGATGGGATTTTACCACATTGGTCAGTCTGGTCTCGAACTCCTGACCTCAAGTGATCTGCCCGCCTCAGCCTCCCAAAATTCTGGGATTACAGGCATGCACCACCAGACCCATCTAATTTTAGTAGAGACAGGGTTTCACCATATTGCTCGGACTGGTCTCAAACTCCTGACCTCAGGTGATCCACCTGCCTTGGCCTCTCAAAGTGCTGGGATTACAGGCATGAGCCACCGCACCCAGCCGGTACAGCCACTCGGCAGTACAGTTTGCCAAATGAAACTAAACACACCCTTACCATATGATCCAGTAATTAAGCTCTTAAGTATTTGCCCAAGGTGTTGAAAACTTATGTCCACACACAAACCTGCACACAGCTGCCTTATTCATAACTGCCAAAACTTGGAAGGAACCAAAATGTCCTTCAGTAAGTGAATGAAAAAAAATAAACTATGGTGCCGTCAGACAATGGGATATTGTTCAGTGTTAAAAAGCAATGAGCTATCAAGCCATGAAAAAACATGGAGGAACAAATGCAAATGACGAAGTGGTAGAAACCAATCTGAAAAGGCTACATACTGTGTGATAACAAAACATTCTGGGAAAGGCAAAACTATGGAGACAGTAAAAAGATCAGTGGTTGCCAGGTGTTAGGGAGGAGAAGGGGATGAAGAAGTGGGGCACAGAAGTAGTAAAAGTAATCTGTATGATACTGTAATGGTGAATACACATCATTATATATTTGTGCAAACCCATAGAATGTACAATACCAAGAGTGAACCTTAATATCAAGGATGGACTTGGGTGATATTGATGGGTCAATGTATCTTCATCAGTTGTAGCAAATGTACCTCTCTTGTATGGAATGTTGATAGTGGGAGAGGTTGTGCGTGTGTTGGTAAAGGGGGTTTATGGAAATGCTGTACTTTCTGCTCAATTTTGCTATGAACCTAAAATTGCTCCAAAAAATAAAGTTGATTTTTAAAAAGACAAATATATTTTTAGTCCAGCAAAGCTGACAGGAGACCTGAACTACAGGAAATGTTAAAGGATGTCTGTCCTTAAGGCAGAAGGAAAATGACACCACACGGAAATATGGATTTACAAGAAGGAATGAAGAGTACAAACAATAATGAAAACGTGAAAAACATGTTTTTTGTTAAGTATCTTTAAAAGTTAATTGTATTTAAGCAAAAAAGTAGCAATATTTTATTGTCTTCATAACACATGTATAACTAAAATGTATGATCAGGCCTGGCACAGTGGCTCACGCTTGTAATCCCAGCATTTTGGGAGGCTGAGGTTGGAGAATCACCTAAGGCCAGGAGTTCAAGACCAGCCTGGCCAACATGGTGAAACTCCTTCTCTACTAAAAATACAAAAATTAGCTGGGCGTGGTGGCGCACACCTGTAATCCCAGCTACTCAGGAGGCTGATGCAAGAGAATCGCTTGAACCCGGGAGCAGAGGTTGCAATGAGCCGATATTGTGCCACTGGACTTTAGCCTGGGCAACACAGTGAGACTCTGTCTCAAAATATATATATAAATAAAAATAAATAAATAAATAAAATGTATGGTCATATGTAACATAAATCTTTTGAATGATTTATCCTATTTTAATATACTTAGATGCTACTGTAAATGATGTTTTTAAATTTTCAGTTTCCCCGCCGGGGGTGGTGGCTCAAGCCTGTAATCCCAGCACTTTGAGAGGCCGAGAAGGGAGGATCACGAGGTCAGGAGATCGAGACCATCCTGGCTAACATGGTGAAACCCCGTCTCTACTAAAAATGCAAAAAATTAGCTGGGCGTGGTGGCGGGCGCCTGTAGTCCCAGCTACTCGGGAGGCTGAGGCAGGAGAATGGCGTGAACCCTGGAGGCAGAGCTTGCAGTGAGCCGAGATCGCGCCACTGCACTCCAGCCTGGGCGACAGAGCGAGACTCCGTCTGGAAAAAAAAAAAAAAATTTTCAGTTTCCCATTATTTGATATGATTATTAGAAATAAAACAAGTTTTTTTAAAAAAATATAGATTGTGTTTCCTGCAACTTGTTAAAGTCATCTATTTGTCCTAGAAGGTTTTTGTGTTTTTGATTTTCTTTTTTTGAGATGGAGTCTCACTCTGTGGCCCAGGCTGGAGTACAGTGGCACAATTTCGGCTCACTGCAACCTCCACCTCCCTGGTTCAAGCAATTCCCCTGCCTCAGCCTCCCGAGTAGCTGGGATTACAGGCGCACGCCATCAGGCCCGGCTAATTTTTTTGAATTTTTAGTAGCGACGGGATATCACCATGTTGGTCAGACTGGTCTCAAACTCCTGACCTCAGGCAATCCGCCCGCCTCAGCCTCCCAAAGTGCTGGGATTACAGGCGTGAGCCACCGCGCCCAGCCTAGAAGTTTTTGGAGACTCCATTGTATATTCTACATAGATGATCCTATTGTGCATAGAATGACATTTTTTCCCCTTAGTCCTTATCACTCTAGATGCCTTTGTTTCTTTTTCTTCCCTGATTGTACTGGCTATGAGCTTTACCATAATTTTGAAAATAAGTGAGTAAAGCAAATATCCTTGCTTTATTTTTGGACTTAGGAAGAGAGCTTTAATCATACACAATTAAGTTTAATGTTAGCAGTAGATTTTCTGCACATACTCTTTATCAGCTTGAGGAAGTTCACTTCTATTTTTAGTTGCCGAGAGTTTTTTGTTTTTTTTTTTAAATCGGGAATGGAAGTAGGATTTTATCAAATATTTTTTGTGTATCAATTGAAACTATTGTATGGTGTTTTTTAGTTTGTTAATATGGTGGATTCTACTGATTGATTTTTAAATATTAAACCAACCCTGGGATACTATTTCTGGGATAAACCTCACTTGGTCATATATTTTTGGTTTTGATTTAAAAAAAAAAAAATTGTTAAGAATTTTTGTATCTATAGTCACGGAGACATCAACCTGCAGTTTTCTTTTCTTTCCTTTTTTTTTTTTTTTAAAAAAAGCCCGGTTTTGATTTCAGGGCAATGCTTATCTTAAAGGATAAATTGGGAAATATTCCTTCATCTCCAATTTTCTGGAACAGTTTGTTAGATTTAGCATTATTTCTTCCTTAAATTTTTGACAGAATTCACTAGTTAAGCCACAAGTCTTGAGCTTTCTTTGTTCAAGATTTTTAACTACAGAATAAACTTCTTCAACTTAAATAGCTTCACAGATATGAAGCTATTTAGGTTATCTGTTTCTTCTTGAGTAAGCACTGATAGACTGTGTCTTTAAAATAATTTGTATATCTAAATTTCCATTTGTTAGCAGAAAGGTTTTTTAAAAATAGTATCCCCTTGTTATCTTTTTATATCTGTGGAATCAGTCGTGACGTTACCACTATCATTCCTGATACTGGTTATTTGTTTCTTCTGTCTCTCCTTTTTTCTGACCAGTCTGACTTGAGATTTATCCATTCTCTTTGCCTTAAAGAATTAGCTTTGGTTTCATTGATATTCTCTGTTCTATTTCTCTTTCATTCATTTATGCTGTTTATTATTTTTCTTCGGCTTACTTTGCATTTGACTTATTTTTAGCTGTATAAGGTAGAAACAGATTATTGATTTTTCCTTTTGCTTTTTTCTAAAAAAGATAGTTTACTGCTATAAATTTCCTTCTGAGTACTGCTTTAGCTGATCTCACAGATTTCTAGATATTGTGTTTTTATTTTTATTGAGTTCAACTTACTTTCTTTTTTTTTTTTTTTTTTTTTTTGAGACGGAGTCTCGCTCTGTCGCCCAGGCTGGAGTGCAGTGGCGCGATCTCGGCTCACTGCAAGCTCCGCCTCCCGGGTTCACGCCATTCTCCTGCCTCAGCCTCCCGAGTAGCTGGGACTACAGGCGCCCACAACCGCGCCCGGCTAATTTTTTTTTGTATTTTTAGTAGAGACGGGGTTTCACCGTGGTCTCGATCTCCTGACCTTGTGATCCGCCCGCCTCGGCCTCCCAAAGTGCTGGGATTACAGGCGTGAGCCACCGCGCCCGGCGAGTTCAACTTACTTTCTAATCTCCCTTTTTATTTCTTCTTGAACTCTGAGTTATTTAGAATTAATTTAGTTCCCACATATTAGATTTTCTAGATAATTTTTTGTTATTGATTTCTAATTTAATTCCATTTATGGTCTGGGAGCATACTTTGTACAATTTAAGTCATTTTATACTTTTGGGATTTTTTAATGGCCCAGAAAATATCTTGGTAAATTTCCCATGTGCATGTGAAAATAATTTGTATTTGCTATTTTTGACTGTTCTATGTCAATTAGATCAGGTTAACTTGATATTGTTGTCAAAATCTTCTATAATCTTACTGATATTCTGTATACTTGTTCTGTCAATTGTCAAGAGAGTGTGTTGGAATCTCTGAGTATAATTTATATTTGCCTGTTTTTCCTTCCAGTTCTATCAGTTTTTGCTTCCTGTATTTTGTAGCTCCATTATTAGGTATAGAAAAATTAGAAATTATTATTTTCTCTTGATTAGTTGACTCCTTTATAATTACGAAATGACCATTTTTTTGTCCTGGTAACAATATTTGCACTAAATCTATTAATGTAGTTATTCTAGCTTTATTTTCATTTTTTAAACATATCTTTTTCCTTTCTTTTACTTTTAACCTGTGCCTTTTTAATTTATTATAGGCAGTAATTGGATAGGTCTTGCAATCTTTCCAGTCTGATAATCTTTTAAAATTGGAATGTTTAGAACATTTAGATTTAATGTGATTGTTGACATACTTGGGTTTAAATCCATCATCTGGCTCTTGGTTTTCTATATGTTTATCTGTCGTTTGTTTCCTTTTTTCTCTTTTTTTTTTTTAATTAATTGAGCAATTTTTATGATCCTAGATTTTCCTACTTTTTGCCTTAGTAGATACAACTCCTTTGTTCCTATAAAAGTTGATTCAAGGCCTGGCACGGTGGCTCACGCCTGTAATCCTAGCACTTTGGAAGGCTGAGGCAGGTGGATCTCGAGGTTAAGAGATTGAGACCATCCTGGCCAATATGGTGAAACTCCGTCTCTACTAAAAATACAAAACTTTTAGTACGCGGTGGCGTGCGCCTGTAGTCCCAGCTACTTCGGAGGCTGAGGCAGGATAATCTCTTGAACCCGGGAGGTGGAGGTTACAGTTAGCCGGGATCACGCTACTGCACTCCAGCCTGGTGACAGAGCGAGACTCCATCTAAAAAAAAAGTTGATTCAGGCCGGGCGCGGTGGCTCAAGCCTGTAATCCCAGCACTTTGGGAGGCCGAGACGGGCGGATCACAAGGTCAGGAGATCGAGACCATCCTGGCTAACACGGCGAAACCCCGTCTCTACTAAAAACACAAAAAATTAGCCGGGCGAGGTGGCGGCGCCTGTGGTCCCAGCTACTCGGGAGGCTGAGGCAGGAGAATGGCGGGAACCCGGGAGGCGGAGCTTGCAGTGAGCCGAGATCCGGCCACTGCACTCCAGCCTGGGCGACAGAGCGAGACTCCGTCTCAAAAAAAAAAAAAAAAAAAAAAAAAAAAAAAGTTGATTCAGTGTTTATAATATGCATCTTTAATCTATAGTTATCTATTGTGAAATAATATCACGCCTCTTTGCATATAAAAAAAGAGGCTTACAAGAGTGAATTTCGGCCGGGCGCGGTGGCTCAAGCCTGTAATCCCAGCACTTTGGGAGGCCGAGGCGGGTGGATCACTAGGTCAGGAGATCGAGACTATCCTGGCTAACATGGTGAAACCCCGTCTCTACTAAAAATATAAAAAACTAGCCGGGCGTGGTGGTGGGCGCCTGTAGTCTCAGCTACTTGGGAGGCTGAGGCGGGAGAATGGCGTGAACCCGGGAGGCGGAGCTTGCAGTGAGCCGAGATCATGCCACTGTACTCCAGCCTGGGAGACACAGCGAGACTCCATCTCAGTGAATTTCCATTTGGTATCCTCTAGCTTTTGGGCTAATGCTGTCATATATTTTATACCTACATGTTGTAGACCTCATACTGCATCATCATCATCATTATTAGTATTATTAGTATTATTATTATTTGAGACAGTCTCACTCTGTCACCCAGGCTGAAGTGTAGTGGCACGATCTTGGCTCACTGCAACCTCCACCTCCCGGGTTCAAGCAATTCTCCTGCCTCAGCCTCCTGAGTATAGGCACCTGCCACCACACCCAGCTAATTTTTGTATTTCTGGTAGAGATAGGGTTTCACCATGTTGATCAAACTGGTCTCGAACTCCTGATGTCAAGTGATCCGCGCACCTCAGCCTCCCAAAGTGCTGGGATTATAGGCATGAGCCACTGCACCCAGCCACATTGTTATTATTTTTGCTCGAAACAATCGATTACCTTTTAAAGAAAATTTTAACAGAAGGAGGGAAGTCTTCCATAGATCTTCTACCACACCGGCCACTTCCATTGCCCTTTATGACTCGGTGTGCATCCAGATTTCCTTCTGGGATCAATCTCCTTCATTTCAAAATGTAGAAAACCACATTTGTTATAGTGCAGATCTGCTGCTAATTTAGTCTTTCCATTTTTGTATGCCTTAAAAAGTCTTTATTATGTCTACGTTTTTGGAAGCTATTTTCTTTTGGTACAGAATTTTAGGATGACAGGTTTTTTGTGTTTTTTTTTCTTTCAGTACTTTAAGGTACTGCTTCATTATATGCAGGCTTGTGTTTTTCTGACGAAAACAAAACACAAAAATCAGAAAGACCTGATGTTCTCCTTATCTTCATTCCTTCCTATGCAGTGTGTCTTTCTTTATTCTGGCTGCCATTGTCACTGACGTCAGTTTTTCCAGCAATTTGACTGTGATGTGCCTTGGCTTAGTTTTTTTCATGTTTCTTGTCCTTGTGATTTGTTGAGGTTTCTGGTTCTGAGAGTCTAGATTTTCATCAGATTTGAAAAGTTTTTATTTTTATTTTTTTGAGTTATTGTGCTTTATCTTTCTCTAGAGACTCCAGTTACGTGTATATATTAGGTTACTTGAAGTTTTCCCACCACTCACTGATGTTCTGTTCATTTTTATTCTAGTATTTTGTATCCGTGTTTCTTTTTTTTCTTTTTCTTTTTCTTTTTTTTTTTTTTTGGTTTTTTGTGCTTTGTTTTTGAGATGGAATTTCGCTCTTGTTGCAAAAATTAGCCGGGCATGGTGACGCATGCCTGTAATCCCGGCTACTCAGGAGGCTGGGGCAGGAGAATCTCTTGAACCCAGGAGGTGGAGGTTGCAGTGAGCCGAGATCATGCCATTACACTCCAGCCTGGACCACAAGAGCAAAACTCTGTCTCACAAAATATATATATATACTTTTCAAAATGTTGGTATTGTATTATATTGCTTTTTTTTTGGTTTTTTTTTGAGACAGAGTCTTGCTCTGTCACCCCAGCTGCAGTGCAGTGGTGCGATCTCAGCTCACTGCCAGCTCCGCCTCCCAGGTTCATGCCATTCTCCTGCCTCAGCCTCCCGAGTAGCTGGGATTACAGGTGCCCGCCACCATGCCTGGCTAATTTTTTGCATTTTTAGTAGAGACAGGGTTTCACCATGTTAGCCAGGATGGTCTCAATCTCCTGACCTCGTGATCTGCCCGCCTCGGCCTCCCAAAGTGCTGGGATTACAGGCATGAGCCACCACATCCGGCCGTATCATATTGCTTTTATAAGTTTATAAGTGTATACATTTTAAAGAAAAGATTATGTATTCTCTAAGTGAAATAAGGCTATCACGTTCTGAGAGGTGAAGTGCTTCCAGACACCAGAGCTCCATGTAAGAGCCAAGACACTGGACAGGTTATTCGCATCTCCCTTTTAAAATGATAGATACACATTAAATATTTATTAGTAGCACAGAGTGACACATTGTATTTGTGAAATTATAAAAGGCATCAGGTTCAAGAGAGAGAAGATTTTAGTGCAGTGCAATACCCCTACCACCCTCTGGGACACGAGCAAAAAGAGTGCAGACCAATATTCCTACAGATAGTTCATCTTCAATCCTATATTGTATTAAGTTGGACTGGCAATGAAGGTGAACTTATGTGACACTATCTATCATGTCAGTTTGGTCAGATGATCTCTATTTGACAGACCTAAAGTTTCCTTTTTTCTTAAATGGCTTTGCCACATATACTCTATGACAGATTAATTTTAAAGTAACATTTCAGAGAAACTGTATTCATTATGCAGTCTGATAAAATATATGCAGGTTTCAAACCCGGTGACATGGGTTTGTGTCATTAGGGTAGATGGGTGAACAGGAAGCACGAAGAATCCCTCTCTTCACTTTAACAACAATTGTGCTGGATGAATCTATCTGGTGTAATTATTTTGTGTGGTTTTTTTTTTTTTTTTTTTTTTTTTTGAGACAGAGTTTCGCTCTTGTTGCCCAGGCCAGAGTGCAATGGTGTGATCTCGGCTCACTGCAACATCTGCCTCCCAGGTTCAAGCAATTCTCCTGCCTCAGCTTCCCAAGTAGCTGGGATTACAGGTATGTACCACTACATCCAGCTAATTTTGTACTTTTAGTAGAGACAGGGTTTCACCATGTTGGTCAGGCTGGTCTCAAACCCCTAACCTCAGGTGATCTGCCTGAATCGGCCTCCCAAAGTGCTGGGACTACAGGCATGAGCCACTGCGCCCGGCCTGATGTAATTATTTTGAAACTCTGGAATTTATTTGAAGGGTTGCAGCTTCCAGGGGAAGACTTGGCTGACATTTAAGAATTAGGACATTCCAAAGCAACCACATATATGGGGGAGTGTAGGAAGGCACCACACATGCTCAGGGAAAGACATGGGCTTAAAAAAAAACCTGAGAAAACCTGAAGTTTACAACTAAGTCTGATTCCTAGCACAAAGACATCCTACAACAATTTTTGTTAAAAAAAAAAAAAAAAAAAAGCAAACCTCTGGAGAAAGAAGAGTCAGATTTCTAAAGTTATCATATTATAGATTCAAATATATAGTTTTCAATAAAAATCACAAAGCATACAAAGAAACAGAAAATTCAAAGTCTCACCATAAAATTTTAAAATGTTTAAAGTTATATTTTATATACATGGGAGCTCAACAATGTGTACACATGGACATAGAGAGTGGAAGATTAGACATTAGAGATTCCAAAAGGTGAGAGGAGGGAGGTGAGGGATGATAAATTACTTATTGTGTATAATGTGCACTATTCAGGGGATGGTTACGCTAAAAAGCCCAGACTTCATCACTATGCAATCAGTATATCCATGAAACAAAAATGCACTTGCACACCCTGAATCTATTTTAAAAATTTAAAAATCCAGAAAAATATTGTAATTTGTGACATCAATAAGTGAAAGAGGTAGGGACAGAACTGTATAGAAGCAGACATTTTGTATGCTATTGAAGTGAAGCTGGTAAAAATTCAAATTAGAGTGTTATAACTTTAGGCTGTTAAATGCAATCCCCATGGCAACTCCACAAAGAAAATAGATATAGAACATACACAAAAGGCAATATAAAGAGAATTAAAATGTTTCATTACAAAAAGTCAACTAAACTAAAAGGAAGCAGTAAAGCAAGAAATAAGGAATAAGAAATCTACAAGCCTATAGAAAAAAATAGCAAAATAGCAGAAGTAAGTCCTTTCATATCAGTAATTACTTCAAATATAAATGGATTAAACTCTCCAATCTAAAGACAGAGATTTGCAGAATGAATTTTAAAACCATGATCATCTATATGCTGTCTAAAAGAAGACTTTTTAGATTCAAAGATACAAAGAGGTTGAAAGTGAAAGGACAGAAGAAGATATTTCATGCAAATAGTAACCAAAAGAGGATCTATACTAACATCAAATGATATTGACTTTAACTCAAAACCTGTTACAAAAGACAAAAAGGACGTTATATATTGACAAAGGAATCAACTTACCAAAAATATAAACATTTATACATCTAATAACAGACCATCAAAATATATGAAGCAAAAAATTTCAGAAGGATGAAATAGTTCTACAGTAATAGTTGGAGACTTCAATACTCCACTTTTATAAATGAATATGAAAGCGAGACAGAAAATGTCAGTAAATAGAGGACTTGAATACCAACTAGACAATAAACCAACTAGATCTAACAGACATATGCAGAATACTCCAAAAACACAAGAGAATCTACATTTTTCTCAAATGCACATGGGACATTCACAAAGATAAACCGTATGTTAGGCCACAAAACAAGTCTCAATAGATACACAAAGATATACAGCATACAAATTATCTTCTCTGACCACAACAGGATTAAGTTAGAAATAATAACAGAAGAAAACTGGTAAATTTACAAATAGGTGGAAATTAAACACACTTTTAAATGACCAGTGGGTCAAAAAAGAAATCACAGGGGAAATTAGAAAAAACTTAGAGATGAATCAACATACAGAAACTTACGAGATGCAGTAAAAGCAGAGATAAAAGGGAAATTTATAGCTGTAAACATATATTTAGTAAGGAGAAATCTCAAATCAACAACCTAACTTTACAACTTAAGGAACTAGAAAAGCACAAACTAAACTAAAAGCTAGCAGAAAGAGGAAATGACACAGATTAGAGCAAATATAAATAAGGAATAGAAAAAAAAATAGAGACAATAAATGAAATCCAAAGTAGGTTCTTTGAAAAGATCAACAAAATTGACAAACCTTAGGCTAGCCTGACAAGAAAAAGAGGACTCAAATTACTGAAGTCAGAAATGAAAGTGAAGCCATTGCTACAGATTCTACAAATAAAAATGACTTTAAGTGAGTACTAGGAACAACTGTACACCAAGAAGTAAGATGATCCAGATGAAATGGACTAATTCTTCGGAACACAAACCTACCAAAACTGAACCATGAAAAGGTAGAAAATCTGAATAGACAGATAACTAATAATAATAACAAAACCTCTCAACAAAGAAAATCCCTGCACCTGATGGCTTCACAGGTAAATTCTACCAAATATTTAAGAAGAACCACCATAAATCCTTCTCAAATGTTTCCAAAAAGTTGAATCAGAAAAAACACTTTCTAACTTATTCTGTGAGGCCAGCATTATCCTGACACCAAAACTAGGCAAAGACACTACAAGAAAAGAAAACTACAGAACAATATACCTTAAGAATATTAATACAAAAATCCCCAAAAATACTAGCAAATTGAATTTAGTAACATTAAAACTAGGATATTATACACTGTGACCAAGTGAGGTTTATTATTGTAATGCAAGGATGGTTCAACATACAAAAATTGATCAGTACACCACATTAATAGAATGAATGGGGAAAACAAACCATAATTATCTTAAATGATGCAGAAAAAGCATTTGACAAAATTCAACATCCTTTTATGATTAAAAAAAATTCAGCAAACTAGGAAAAGAAGGAAGGTACCTCAACATAATAAAAATTATATATGAAAAACCCATAGGTAACATTATATAGTGCTTTGTAGAGACATAAAGTAGAACAGTGGTTCCTGGAGGCTTAGGGAAGAAATAACGAGGAGTTACTGTTTAATGGGTAGAGAATTTCATCCTTGCTCAGGGGCCATGCTAATCTTCTCTGTATCACTTCAATTTTAGTATATGTGTTGCCGAAGTGAGCACAAGGTATAGAATTTCACTTTGAGATAATAAAAAGTTTTGGAGATGGACAGTAGTGATGGTTGCACAATACAAATGCACTTAATGTCACCAAAATAGTTAAAATGGTAAACTGTAGATTATATATATTTTATCACAATTTTTAAATGCCTGTGACACTAAATCTTTTAAAAATGTATTTGTGTTTTTCTGTTCCACATTTCTTTGGATAGATGTTCTAATCAGTCAGGGGCACTTGTAAAAGAACTATTTTCAAAACAGGATAAAATCGTGACTCTCATACAGATATAAAATGAACATACTCTACAGATTTCATTTATTTCATCATTATGAGGAAACTGGTAAGGTACTACAACTTCACTTCACAGGATAAACACATGATATACTTAAAGTTATAAGTAACAGAAACAAAAACTATTCCCCCATGGGGAAGAGGGACATTGAATGAACCTCCTCCACAAGAATTCTGTGTTCAGCAACAAACAATATTTACGTAATTATGATAATGTAAACATGAACTACCATTTAAAACTCCAATTATAATAGAATTACATTGAAAACATGAGGGGAGGAGGAAGTAAACATGAGCAAAAAGAAAGAAAAATTAAACCTCAAATGTTCAACAGGTGTCAATAGATAATGTATACAATAAATAAGTCAATTTAGCAAAATAACAAATTATTTGGAAACATATAGGTAAATACTAGAAGCAACAACTGAAAATATTGAAAGTTGCTTCTGTGGATCTTCATACATGAGAAAACACAGCACCAGACTTATTTTTAAAAAAGACTTTTAAAAATTTGTTTTAAATATGCTGAAAGAGCTAAATGACAACATAGGAATAGAACTAAAAGAAATAAGAAAAATGATATATTAAAAGTAAGAATATCAACAAAGAGAAAAATTGTAAAAATGAACAAAAAATTCTGGAGATGACATGTACATAACTAAGAGATTGTGCCACTGCACTCCAGCCTGGGTGACAGAGCAAGACTCTGTCTCAGAATAAATTAATAAATAATTTTTAAAAAGTAAATGAATTAAACTACCCCATCAAAAGTTACAGATTGGCAGAAGAGATAAAAATATGTGATCCAAATAGATTCAGTCTACAAGAGAAGCACTTCAGATCTAAGGACATACCTACATTGAAAGTGAAAGGATGCAAAAAGATATCTCATGCAAACAGTAACCCAAAAAAAGAGCAGGGGTGGCCATATTAATACCAGACAAAATAGACTTTAAATCAAAAATGGTTACAAGACACAAAAATCACATGATACATTGATTAAAGTGTCAATTTACCAAGTTATAACACTTGTAAACATACGTGCACCAAATCCCAGAATTCCTAAATCTAAGAAGCAAGCATTGACAGAATAGAGGGAGAAATAGTTCCACACTAATAGTAAGAGACTTCAATATCCCTCTTTCAATAATGGATAGAACAACCAGATACAGGAGAAATAAGAAAATAGAAAACTTGAACAACACTTTAATTTTATGTGTTAACTTGAGCAGTCACGGTACTCAGATATTTGGTCAAACACTATTCTAGATATTTCTGTGAAGGTATATTTTGGATAGGATTAATGTTTACATCAGTAGACTTTGAGTAAAGCAGATTGCCCTTCATAATGTCAGTGGGTCTCATCCCATCATTGGAAGTCTTTAAGAAAAATACTGACTTCCAATGAAGAAAAGGCAATTCTGCTAGAAAACTCCATTCAGACTTGAAAGTCAACTCTTTTCTAGGTCTCCAGCCTGCCAGACTTCCTTGTAGATTTGGGACTTGCTAACCTCCACATTTGGGCCAGTCAGTTCCTTTAACACATGCACACATGCACATGCATACACACACACACACACACACACACACACACACTCCATCTCTCCCTCTCTCTTTCTCTCTCTCCCTCCCTCTTTCTCTCTCTCTCTCCCTCTCTCTTTCTCTCTCTCTCTCTCACTCACATCGTCTGTGACTTAGTCCTGTTTGCCTCCACATTCCTTTGGGGTTTAAAAACATACAGTGCTTATTAAATTGATTTTTCATTGTTGTTATACGTTTACTACATCTGATTAGAAGAAGTCATAGTTGTTTGTTTAAACGGAGTTTTTGTATATTTTTCCTTAACTCAGAGAACTTACCTTTTTCTGCTTGGATTCTCTGCTCCTGCTGTGCAAATGTGTAAAGGCCTTAGGAGAAAAGCCCATGTGAACCTGTTGCTTCATTCTTGTGCTTCCTTCCCTTTTCTCAGGGACTGTAGCCCCTCAAGCTCTGTCTGCATGAGACTGAGATCTCTGGTCCTTCAGTGTGTGTGTGTGTGTGTGTGTGTATTTTGTCCAGCTTTCTTTATTGCTGTCCAATGCAAGCTACTCAATGAAAGTGAAATATTTTATCCTGAACTGTTTTAAACCAATGAATATTTTGCCTAGAATTTCAAAAGCAATAATGAGTATTCTTCCAGTCAGAGTATCTTGCCTTTCACTGTTTAGAACTACATTGAATCTTTAATGCATTCTCCTCACAGCTTATTAAAATATCATTGTCTTTTACATTTTGATTTTTGGTGATGGGTTTGCTTATGACACTTAAAAATACTATTTTATACCCTCTTGGCCTTTCCTGTTTCTTCTATCTCAAGTAAATGTAGCAATGAGCTTTGTGGGTATCAGATTTACTTGATGGAAGAGTAGCCTAACCGGCCCCCACATTCTGTCCCTGTGCCATGTCTGCCCCTTCCAACTCTTGACATCCATGTTGATACTGGGGTATGGAATGACCATAATTAAAGCACACATGCACAGCCATAGTTCCTGTGTGAATGTGTGTGTTTGTGTTCAGCAATTTTGTGTGGCCACAGGGTGCATAGCCATTGTGTAATCTGTGTGTTGGTATGTTTGGTTAATGTGTATGTGCGCTTAGAGGGTGTATGGTCAATACGGGCTCTGAGATAAAGTGCGGTCTGTGTTGGTGGTTTGGGTGTGTGTATGGTCAGAGTATCGATGACTCCATTAACAAATTTTGTTTGTGGTAAGAATGTTTATGGTCATTTGAAAATTATGTATATGCGAGTGTGAGTATGTGTTATCAGTGTTTGCCTGTGTTCAGAGGGTGCTTGTTATTGTGATAAATATGTATGGGATAAATATATTTTATTTATTTTTGAGATGGGGTCTCACTCCGTCATCCAGGCTGGAGTGCAATGACGTGATCTTGGCTCACTGCAACCTCTGCCTCCTGAGTTCAAGTGATTCTCCTGTTTCAGCCTCCTAAGTAGCTGGGATTACAGGTGCCCATCACCACGCCTGGGTAATTTTTGTATTTTTTAGTAGAGATGGGGTTTCAGCATATTGGCTAGGGTGGTCTCGAACTCCTGACCTCAGGTGATCTGCCTGCCTTGGCCTCCCAAAGTCCTGGGATTACAGGCAAGGGCCACCATGCTCAGCCGGATAAGTATATTTTAAAGCTTAGAAGTAGGCAACACAAACATTTACCTGTTACCTGTTTAACACTCAACACCCCTGAAAAAACATTCAGTCCAGAGGAACCTCAAGAAAGACATAGAGTGGACTGGGAAAAGAAGGAATGAGCAATGGATTGAAGCCTGCGGTATCTTCTAAAACTAAATAGATAGGGGAGGTACAAGTCCTGAGCAGTAAGAGAAGGGATTCAGGGTTTGAAGGATTGAAATATTGGGGAACAAAATGACCCCAGACCTTTGCCCTCTGGCCTTTTGCGGCAGAGCCTTGCTGGTTTCTGAATTATCTTCAGTCATTCCTCTCTTTCTTGAAGGATGTTCACAGTTGGACAGCTCTTTGGCTTATCCTGTAGAATCTCAGAAATCTGACAGTCTTCCTCCATTTTGTGCTGTCTGTTCCTTTCAGTACAGGCTGGCAACACTTCTGCTAAGATGGTTAATTGGGTCCATAAGCCACACTGTAATCTGTTTGTAGCAAATCTTTTCCAGCTACATTCTTGGTGTTCTCTCCAGAATACACTTTCTCAGTTTTTGCAATATGGATAGAATATTTTCCAAATCTTCAGATTCTGGTTCCTTTGTGCTTAAAAGTTCCTTCTCCAATTTACCTTCACACTCTCACAATTTACTATAAGTAGCAAGGAGAAACCAGGCAGTACCTTTGACACTCTGCTTTGAAATTTCTTTAGCTAAATATCCAAGGGCATCACTTAGATGCTCTACTTTTTACAAAACACTGGAGCACAATTCAGTCCAGTTTTCTGCCACTTTTTAATAAGGATCACCTTTCCTCAAGTTTCCAACAACATGTTCCTCATTTCCATCCGAGACCTCATAAGAAGCATCATTAACATTCATATTTCTAGCAACATTTTGTTTATGGCAATATATGTATTCTCTAAGGTGGTAGAAACTGTTTCAACAACTCTCCTTTTCTCTGTTTTTTTTTTTTTTTTTTCTGAGATGGAGTCTCACTCTGCAACCCAGGCTGGAGTGCAGTGGTGCAATCTCAGCTCACTGCAACCTCCACCTCCCAGGCTCAAACAATTCTCCTGCCTCAACCTCCTGAGTAGCTGGGACTACAGGTGCATGCCACCAACACTTGGCTAATTTTTGTATTTTTAGTAGAGATGGGGTTTCACCATGTTGTTCAGGCTGGTCTCAAACTCCTGACCTCATGATCTGCCTACTTCGGCCTCCCAAAGTGCTGAGATTATAGGCGTGAGCCACTGTGCCCAGCCCAACTTTCCTTTTTTCTTTATGATCTCTCACTAGAATGCCCCTTAATGTCCATATTTCTACCAAGAATCTTATCAAGGCAATCTAGGCTTTTCTATTAGGTGCCTCAAAACTCTTCTTTCCTCTACCTATTGCCCAGTTCAAAAGTGACTTCCACATTTTCAGGTATTTGTTACAGCAGCACCGCACTTCTCAGTACCAAAATTAGCATTGGTTTGCTAGGTTTGACATAACAAAGTACTGCAGTCTGAGTGACTTAAACTACAGAAATTAATTTTCTCACAATTTTGGAGGCTGGAAGTCTGAGACTAAGGTGTTGGAAGGTTTGGCTTCTTCTGAGGTGTCTTCACATGGTCTTTCCTCTGTGTGACTCTGTGTCTAAATTTCCTGTTTGTATAGGGACACCTGTCATATTGCATCGGGGCCTATCCTAATGATCCCATTTTAACGTAATTACTTCTTCTTCAAAGTCCCTATCTCCAAATACAGCCACCTTTTGAGGTACTGGGTGACGGGGTTCCAACATAAACATTAGGGAACACAAATCAGCCCGTAACACCCGGGGTCAGCAGCATCTGCACCTCCTGGGCACATGTCAAAGAGGCAGAATTGCAGGCCATGTCCCCAACCTGTGGAATCAGAATCTGAAATTAATGAGAGCCCCAAGCAATTTGCACATTATGCTGTGAGAAGTGCTGTTCTAAGTCTTTCTGGTTTATATACACTTTTCGGTTTGAGAGGTGCTGTCCTGGGAGTCTTCCTGGGTCCAAAGTAGAAGTGAGAAAACCAACAAACAGCATTAATTGTTTGTTGTAGTGGGGCTGAGGTCAAAAGGGGGTGCTTAGAGATCAAGAACAATGATGAGTGTGCTAAGGCCACAAGTGGATACACAAGCAGGGGAGGCCTCTCTGAGAAGATGACATTTCAGCTGAATACTGAAGCAAGTGATGAAATGACCATGGGAGTGTCTGGGTAAGGAGTAGCAAGTGCAAAGATGCCGGGGTTGGCATGTGCTTAGTGCATGTGAGAAACAGAAAGGAGGCTGGGATGGCTGAGGCTGAGAAAAGCAGGGAGCCAGTGTTAGAAGGTAGTGGATGTGGATTGTGTTGACCCTATAGCTCATGGTAAGGACCTGAAATACTTTTCTGAGTGAAATTTGAAGCCACTGGAGGGTTACAGTTGAGCAGTCACAGGAACTGACTTTTAAGAGAAATCTCTCTGGTTGATGTGCTAAGAATAGACCAATGAAGACAAAGCAAGAAGGTGGTGTCGGAGGCGACTGCAGAAATCCTGGTGAGAGACGAATCCAGGCAGCCTGGGCTAGGGTGGGAGCAATGGAGAGGAAAAGTGCCCAGAGTCTGGTCATGTTCTGAAAGCAGAACTGATAGGATTGGTAGTGATGGGTGTGAGATAAGGAGTGGGAGAAAGAGAAGAATCCCCCAAGTCTGGTCCGTGTACCCCTGCGGATCAGCCTTCTCAGAAGTGACTTCATATCTCATCTTTGGGGACTATAACAGGCACAGACAGATGTCTCTTTTAAACATGGTGGATGGAGCATACATGTTCATCTCTGTTCCTCCCCAAACCCCTAAAATGTTGACAAAAGAACAAAAGCAGGAAACCTACAGGACAAGGGCTGAAAGTCAGGGCACAGTGAGCAAGTTAGAAATGACTGATCTGCCTTGATCAAATGTAGAGGAAGGGATTCAAAGGCTTAGGTACCGCAAGCACAGGCAACCAAAGCAAACATGGATGAATGGGATCACATCAAGCTAAAAAGCTTCTGCACAAAAAAAGAAACAATCAAGAAAGTGAAGAGAATATTTCAACCCACAGAATAGGATAAAATATTTGCAAACTACTCATCAGACAAGCAGTTAATCACCAGAATACATAGGGAGCTCAAGCAACTCTATGGGAAAAATCTAATAATAATCAGAATAAAAAATGAACAATACGTCTGAATAGACATTTCTCAAAACAAGACATACCAACAGCGATCAGGTATATGAAAAGGTACTCACCAGCTCTGATAATCAGAGAAGTGCACATCAAAACCACAATGAGATATCATCCCACCCAAGTTAAAATGACTTATCCAAAAGGCAACAGCAAATTCTGGTGATGATATGGAGAAAAGAAAATGTTTGTATGCTGTTGATGAGCATGTAAATTAATATAATTGGAGGTTCCTCAAAAAACTAAAAATAGAGGTATCATATGATTCAGCAGTCCTGCTGCTAGAGATATACCCAAAATGAAGGAAGTCAGTATATTAAAGAGACATCTGCACTCCATGTTTATTGCAGCACTGTTCACAATAGGCAAGATTTGGAAGCAACCTGTGTCCATCAACAGATGAATGGATAAAGAAAATGTGGTACATATATACAATGGAGTACAGTTCAGCCACAAAAAAACGAGATCCTGTCATTTGCAATAACGTGGCTGGAACTCTGGGGGGTCAAAGTGAAATAAACCAGGCACAGAAAACAAACTTCCAATGTTCTCACTTACTTAAGAGCGCTAAAACTTAAAACAATTGAATTCACGAAGGTAGAGTGTAGAATGATGACTACAGAGGTTGGGAGGGTAGTGTTGGGAAGGGGAAGTAGGGATGGTTACTGGGTACAAAACTACAGTTAGGTAGAATGAATAAGATCTAGTATTTGATAGCACAACAGGATGACTACAATCAATGATAACTTGTATATTTTAAAATAACTAAAAGAGGCCAGGCACAGTGGCTCACACCTGTAATCCCAGCACTTTGAGAGGGTGAGACAGATTGATCTCCTGAGGTCAGGAGTGCGAGACCAGCCTGGCCAACATGGTGAAACCCCGTCTGTAGTAAAAGTACAAAAATATTAGCCAGGTGTGGTGGTGGGCACCTGTAATCCCAACTACTCAGGAGGCTGAGGCAGGAGAATCACTTGAACCCGGGAGGCAGAGGTTGCAGTGAGCCGAGATCATGCCATTGCACTATATAGCCTGAAGAACAAAAGTAAAACTCTGTCTCAAAATAATAATAAAATAAAATAACTAAAAGAGTATAATTGGAGTGTTTGTAATACAAAGAATAAATACTTGAGGTTGTGGACAACTCATTTACCCTTATGTGACTGTTACACATTGCATGCCTGAATCAAAACATCTCATGTACCTCATAAACATATACACCTACCATGTACCCACAAAAGTTAAAAATAAAAAACAAGTATAAAAAGGCTTAGGGAGACTGGAATGTTAGAATAGATATGTCAACTAAGACCTACTCTCCCACCCTGAAAGAGTCCAAAAGATACACCTTTCATGACTGTGAGAAATAAATTGGTGGCCAGGTGGGGAGGTTCATGCTTGTAATCCCAGTGCTTTTGGAGGCCAAGGTGGGAAGACTGCTTGAGGTCAGGACTGTGTGACCAGCCTGGGCAGCATAGTGAGACCTCATCTCTAAAACAAAAGTAGCCAGGTGTGATGGCATGTGCCTGTAGTCCCAGCTACTTGGGAGGCTGAGTTGGGAAGATGGCTTGAGCCCAGGAGTTCCAAATTACAGTGAACCATGATTGCACCACTGCACTCCAGCCTGGGCAACAGAGCAAGACTCTGTCTCTAAAATAAAAAAAGAAGAAAAAACATGTGAAGAGATCCCCAGCATTCTTGAAAAGCTCTGTGATAGCTCTTCTGTATAGGCCAGAACTTACATAGGAGATGTGGTAACTGAATTGAGAAAACTATGTGCAATAGGAGTCATTGGATTCCAGGGTGACAGAGGCCAAGTGGATGCACTCAATCACCAAAGGCAAGATGGGCATAGTTACCATAAGGAACAGCAGAGGCAAAGCAGCAGTTCAAAACTGTGATTCCACAAATCTATGGCCTTTGTTAGTTGATCATGGTGGTCCTAGAAGTGAAACAGATAAGAAACCTACAAAATTCTTACTTCATCTGCATTAGCATAAAAGTTCTAGGTTAAATGAACTAAAAGTCTAACTTGACTCAAAAAAACAGAGAGAAATAGCCCTGTATTAGGCCCTTCTTGCATTGCTATGAAGAAATACTTGAGGCTGGGTCATTCACAAGAAAAGATATTTAATTGACTCACAGTTCTGCAGGCTGTATAGGAAGCAGAGTGGTGCCTGCTTCTTGGGAGGCCTCAGGAAGCCTCCAATCATGATAGAAGACTAAGGGGAAGCAGGTACATCACATGGTGAGAATGGGAGCAGTAAAAAATGCTGTAAGTTTTTTAAGTGCATATAAGTAAATAGGCGGGGTGCGGTGGCTCACACCTGTAATTCCAACACTTGAGAGGCCAGCGTGGGAGGATTGCTTGAAGCCAGGCGTTCAAGACCAGCCTGGGCAACATAGTAAGGCCCTGTCTCTACAAAACATTTAAAAATTAGCCAGGTATCGTGTGGGCTATGATTGCACCATGGGACTTCAGCTTGGGTGACAGAGTGAGGCCCTGTCTCTAAAAAAACAATATGGCTGGGCATGGTGGCTCACGCCTGTAATGCCAGTGCTTTGGGAGACCAAGGTGAGTGGATCACCCAAGGTCAGGAGTTCAAGACCAGCCTGGCCAAGATGGTGAAACCCCATTTCTAATAAAAATACCAAAAATTAGCCAGGCATGATGGTGGGCGCCTATAATCCCAGCTACTCGGGAGGCTGAGGCAGGAGAATAGTTTGAACGCGGGAGGCAGATGTTGCAGTGAGCAGAGATTGCACCATTGCACTCCAGCCTGGGCAACAGAGCAAGACTCTGTCTCAAAAACAACAACAACAACAACAACAACAAAACCCAGAATCGTGTCTTCATTCATTGGAGAATGCAGTTAAGCCTGGGCCGGGACGCCTGCCTTCCAGGTGGTTAAGGGAGTTCAGCAGTGGTGACCACTCTGCACACATCGTGGTTGTGGTCCCTAAACTTGGCTTTATTAGACTTGCCCTTGAGAGGGGGCAGAAGGCCCGCATGCCACAGGCATCACTGTGCTGGTGGTGGCTCATGCCGTCCTGCAGAGGTGCGGAGAAGAGTCCCTCACCCTGAGAGGACACTGGGGTCGAAGGCTGCCCGAGGCCAGGCTGGAGCGGGAGGCAATGCTGCCCATGCAACTCTGTGAAGAATCGTTCATTTCTCACTGAGTGGACAGCAGGGACCAGGGTCCTGGGCTTCAGGGATCACAGCCACAGCCAGCTGGTTCTGCCTCCCACTGAGGCTGTGTGGGCTGGGGCAGGAGGGCTTTGGAGCAACAGCAGTTCCTAAGAGTTGATCCTTTTGAGCCCAAGTCCTCCAAATTTGATCTCCAGCTCAAGGTTCTGTGAACTTCCACACCCATAAATCCAACTGCCTCTCCCCTCTCTCCATGCAGATCCTCAGTCATCTTGAAGACGCTCCACGTTGTAAGATGATATCGCTCCCAAGCTTCGTGGGGTCTTCCCAGATGTCCCAGTTTCCCAGGCTGGCATGACCAGTCACCCAGTTCATTCACAGTCTAGGACTCAGACTCATCCTTGTCTTCTCATTTCCCAAATGTGGGCTGCGAACAGCCGAGTAGATGTTTTAGCTGAAATGTCCCCAACCCCTCTTCCATCCAGTCTCCCCACTGCACCTGCATGATCTCTTCAGAGTCAAACAATGGATGCTCCGGTCCAGCGTCCTCGCCCGGCTCTGCCCTCTCCAGGTCTTTCCTATCTGCTGCTCCCCTCATTCTGAGCCCCACCACTAGGCGGGGTCCCTTGAGCCCCAAGGGGCCTGGCTCCGTCCTCCTAGGGCCTCACAAGTGCCTACTCGGTGCCAGATCTCTGCTCCAGCTTCACTTCCCCAGGTAGCCTCCCCAACTCAGGGATTAGGATGTGAAGTTCTTTGGTGAGGTCATTAATTAGCCTGCTACACCTACTTTATTTTTGTTTTTCTTCATAGTATTTATCATTATCTGTCTAAGTCCAAATTGTATTGCTATGACAACACCTCAGACTGGATAATTGATAAGGAAGACAGGTTTATATTTAGCTCACAATTCTGCAGGCTGGGAAGTTCAAGGGCACAGTTTTGGCTTCTGGTGAGAGCTTTTGTGTGTTGTCCTAACATGGCAAAGAAGGTCAAAGTGGAAGCAAATAAGTGCAAAGAGACAAAACCCGAGGGGCATCATGTCGTTATGACAACTCACTCTTATGGGAAGAAATACAGGCTTGTGAGAACTAATCCCGTCTCTCCAGAGCAAGGACTCATTGCCAGGAGTACGGTACCAAGACATCATGAAGGATCCATCCCCATGACCAAAACACCTCCCACTAGCTCCCACCTCCCACATCACCATGTTGGGGGTCAAATTGCAACATGAACTTTGGTGGGAACAAACCATATGCAGTCATAGTGCCACCTGATGAGGACATAGTGTGGTTTCTGTCTATACAGACTATGTCTCCATCTAGAATGTCAACTCCATGAGAGCAGGAACTTTGTCTTGGTCACCACTGTATTCCCAGTGGTATGTGCCTGCACATAGTAGGTGCTCAATAAACACTTGTTGCAATATAGAGACTGAACCATCATAGAGACTAAACAGAGAATGAGAATGCACTGTGGTTATACAATGCCAATGCGAAAACCAGTCTCCTCTGTGCACTGCTAACATGCAGCACCCGTTGGAGGAAAACAATACAACTTCACTTAGAGATTCACAAGGAAGACCTGAATAAAAAGAGAGGCATTCCATGCTTCTGAATCAGAAGAACTTAGTTTTTTAACACATCAACTTTGGGAATCAAAATCCCAAAGGAATTTTTCCTGTACCTTGACAAAGTGACTCAAGAAAGTTTCATTTGGAAGAATAAATAGGTGAAATGAGACTAGATAGACATTTAGAGGAAAAGGAAGAGTAATCAATAGAAATTATACTACCAGTCATTAAAGTATTTAATGAAACTATCATAATTAAAGTAATATAGCACATAATTTTGGCAGAAAATTCAAAAGACAAATTAATGGAACAGAAAGACACTGGTTTAAACCAGACTCTAGTAATTATAAAACTTAGAATAAAATTAAAAATTTTTCAAATAATAAATTCAGTAAAAATTCCTGAAATATTGTGTAACTCTTTAGGAAAAAAAGGAAAAGAAAAAATGTGAGAGCCACGCCTCTACCATACATTTAGAGTGGTGACTAAAGACATGAGATCTGGGTTCAGATCTCTACCTCATGGCTTACTTGCTGCACCACCTTGGACTACTCACCCCTTCAAGTCTCAAATAGGAGTTAGCAATTCCTAGTATCATTGTGAGGATTCAGAGATTGAGTGCCTAGAGAATACTAAACACACCCTAGGTGTGTGGCTAAGCTATTTAGAGCTAATTCAATGAAAAAATGAAATGACGTAAAACCTGGAAAAAATGTAGTTTCGTGTCTATCAGAATTGGGCATTGGTAGCAATAAAAACAGCAAACAAAAGCATAAATAGAAATTTATCAGAGTTGACTACATAAAAATTCAAAGTATATGTGGTATATCACAAAAAATCTTCAAAATTGAAAGGGAAAAATGTTCTCTATAAATCAGATGCACATCTAGTTACCATTTATAAAATGTACAACATCATATGAATGAATTTATGTTTAATAGCACAATAAAAAATTTGGAAATAAAGGCCAGGCACAGTGGCTCCCACCTATAAAATAAAGGCCAGGCACAGTGGCTCCCACCTGTAATCCCAGCACTTTGGGAGGCTGGCATGGCTCACATGAGGTCAGGAGTTTGAGACCAGCCTGGTCAACATGGTGAAACCCCATCTCTACTAAAAATACAAAGACTAGCAGGTATGGTGGCATGTGCCTGTAATCCCAGCTACTCGGGAGGCTGAGGCAGGAGAATCACTGGAACTCAGGAGGCAGAGGTTGCAGTGAGCCAAGATTGCACCACTCCACTCCAGCCTGGGTGACAGTGTGAGACTTTATCTCAAAAAAAAAAAAAAAGAAGAAGAAGAAGGGAAAGGACCAGAAAGTAGCTATGGGTTATTGTCAGTGAAGCTTTTGTTTTGGGAGGAGATTTACAGGGTGCTTATTATGTTGCTGAAAATATACACAGTTATATATGCAAGTTGTCTGCTATGTACAAATCAACAGTGAGGTACCAAGGGATATAATCTATCCAATTCCAAGCAATGAAGACTCTGCACATGTGCACACACATACACAAATTATGTAGCATTTGAAGATAAAAATGTCTTTAAAGCTCTTCAAAATAGCACCAAAAACATAGAATACCAAGGGCTTTTATTGGCTCCATAAGTGAAGTTTGATTCCTTAAAGGAGAGCACACCATTCCAGTCAAAGCCTTGGTAAAATAACCAGTTCCTCCAATTGTGTCCTGTTACAAATGAAAACAGATTCTTATTGCATTTATGCAAATAATTGTATTGCCATAAGTTAAGAATACTCGCAAATAGTTTCCAGATTTTGGGGAAATCAGGTAGAGAGAAACAAATACGCTCCTAATTTTGTATATATGATTGTTCAAAGAAAAGTTTCAATACTAAAAAAAACAAAACAAAGGATTAGCAACACTTAAAGCAAAAGTTGAAAATGTTAGTCTTCTATCAGTTCAGTTTATGCAGTTAACTCCTGTTCTGCTTAATATTCCTGAACACTTCAGCTCTTCATGTAAGTCCTGAAAGTTTTTTCCCTCTATTCTAATGTCACAACCTCCAAAGTTGTCAGAAACCTACATTTAAGAACACCTGTTAGAGCCCAGGAGCAGTGCCTCATGCCTGTAATCCCAGCACTATGGGAGGCTGAGGCAAGTGGATTCCTTGGGGTCAGGAGTTGGAGACCAGCCTGACCAACATGGTGAAACCCTGTTTCTACTAAAAATACAAAAATTAGCCAGGTCTGATGGTGGGCACTTGTAATCCCAGCTACTTGGGAGGCTGAGGCAGGAGAATCACTTGAACACAGGAGGCAGAGGTTGCAGTGACCCGAGATTGCACCACTGCACTCTAGCCTGGGCAACAGAACGAGACTCTGTCTCAAAGAACAAAACAAAGAACACCTGTTAGAGTTCTATAACTGATTATAGAACCCCTTCCTTCCTTCCTTCCTCCCTCCCTCCCTCCTTCCCTTCCTTCCTTCCTTCCTTCGTCTTGCTCTGTGACCCAGGCTGGAGTGCAGTGGGGAGATCTCAGCTCACTGTAAGCTCTGCCTCCTGGGTTCATGCCATTCTCCTGCCTCAGCCTCCCAAGTAGCTGGGACTACAGGCGCCTGCCACCACACCCGGCTAATTTTTTTGTATTTTTAGTAGAGACAGGGTTTCACCATATTAGCCAGGATGGTCTCAATCTCCTGACCTCGTGATCCACCTGCCTCAGCCTCCCAAAGTGCTGGGATTACAGGCGTAAGCCACCACACCCAGCCTATAGAACCAGTTTCTAAAGAGGACCTAAACAAGACAACAATTGTCCATGCATGACAAAAAGTTGTAGGGCAGCCATAATCAAAGACACAATTGACAAGGAAATTTGTTATCTCTGTGGCACACAATAATATAATATAATAATTATAATTATTACTGACAATGTCCTCTAAGATATATCAGAATTATAGGAGTTTCCCATAATTTTGGAACACATACCAATAACATATTTATACAAATACATCCCAAAGAAAACCAAACACCATTTCATGTTTGACAGTGCTTCCTGGATAATTTTTGCACCAAAATAAGCCAAATTATGTCATTTTTGGACTTTAGGGAACCTAATATCTTAAATGATTAATTAGGTCAGAAAAAGACATAATTTGTAATTTGAAATGTTTAAAACATCTCTACTAAAAAGATACAAAAAATTAGCCGGACATGGTGGCATGCGCCTGTAGTCCCAACACTGTGGAGGCTGAGGCAGGAGAATCGCCTGAACATGGGAGACGGAGGTTGCAGTGAGCCAAGATTGCACCACTGCACTCCAGCCTGGGTGACAGAGTGAGACTCCGTCTCAAAAAAAAAAAAAAAGATTTAAACATTAGTTTTTATTCCTAAGCAAACCAAAACTTAATGACAATATGACAGCCTGACTTTATAAATGTTCTTGTGTGTTTTTTTAAACAAATTCTTTTATTGTGACTTACACTGACCGTTCATGACATTCTTGGACTTTCTGGTTTGTCTTGAACATCCCTCTTTCTTAAACAACCAGTCATTTTATTTTAGGACTAAATTTACCATACAAGATTCTTTCTCATATAAAATTATTTCTTTTTAAGGTTTCTTCCCACAAAAATATCTCTTCACTTATTTATTTATTTATTTAAGAAGGATTCTCACTCTGTTGTCCAGGCTGGAGTGCAGTGGCACAGTCTCGGCTCACTGCAACCTCTGCCTCTGGGGTTCAAGCAATTCTTCCACCTCAGCCTCCCGAGCAGCTGGGATTACAGCCATGCACGATCACACCTGGCTAATTTTTTTGTATTTTTAGTAGAGATGGGGTTTTGCTATGTTGGCTGGGCTGGTCTCGAACCCCTGACCTCAAGTGATCCATTTGCCTTGGCCTCTCAAAATTCTGGGATTACAGGCATCAGCCATTGTGCCCAGTGAACCTCTTTAGTTTTATAACTTTCTTTACATCTCTCTTATTTCCTGGTTCCTTTTACCGTGGTTTATACATAACCTTTTTTTTTTTTTTTTAGATGGAGTTTCACTCCTGTTACCCAGGCTGGAGTGCAATGGTGCAATCTCAGCTCACTGCAACCTCCACCTCTCGGGTTCAGGTGATTCTCCTGCCTCAGCCTCCCAAGTAGCTGGGATGACAGGCATGCACTACCACACCCAGCTAATTTTTTGTATTTTTAGTAGAGACGAGGTTTCTCCATGTTGGTCAGGCTGGTCTCGAACTCCCAACTTCAGGTGATCTGCCTGCTTCAGCCTCCCAAAGTGCTAGGATTACAGGCGTGAGCCACTGCACCCAGCCTATACATAACCTATAAACAAGCTTTGTATTATATAAAACTTGTTCACTTTTTTAAAAAAACACATACTGTTTTTTTAGCAAGAATGTTTTCCTACAATATATATTTGTTGGAAAATACCCAAATAATGAAATTTTAGGTTCTAAAGTATAACAAGTTTGTCTACAAGTATTTATAACATTACATTTACCCTGTTAGAGACAAACAACAATAATTTACTTAGTTTAGCTAGATTACTTATGAAAACTTCAATAGTCATGATTTAAAGCCATGAAACTGCCATTTCAAAATTATAACTGAGATGGTGAAAAAAATATATAACCTGACTGACTCCATCTTGCTTCTAACCTCCAAGCTGTCCTTGTTCATTCCTGGACTTTGGGAGGAATTTAGTTTATAGTTTAGCTTTGAAGCAAATATATTAACAGTCCTTTTCCTTTCCCAAAACACAGCTCCTTACTGCCTGTGGACTAGACTGCCTAAAGCTACAAGATTATAAGTTATGGTAATTTTACTAAATAATTCAAGATGTAGCTATTTTCATTAAACCAATATCAATGTCTTATTTATTAAAGATTACACAAGCAAAGATCACTCTGTCTTGGGCTGGGTTTATAGCTTTGTAACCCTTGTGACAAATTTTGACACCTTATAGTATTTGGCAGGGATAGTATGAAATTGCTTGATTAATAAATGCAAACAAAAATGTATGCTGGCAATTCTTAAGACATTTCTAAGATTACTTTGCCAATAATTTTAAAGTTAGCTTACTTATTAAATATTTTAATTAAGTTACATAAACTTGAAAAAGCACTTGACTAGTCTTTTCCTTTTTTACTATCTGATTTCAGCACTTTTATTTCATTTTTAAGCCAATTAATGAGCACTCTTTTATATATTTTGTAGTAGTGAAATAGTGTGTACACAATGCATAAATACATAGACATATTAGGCATGCCAACAGAAGTACATTTTATAGATTCATAAAAACCTCTTTTTTTCCTATTTTAGACTTTCAGATTCTTGATAACCTGTTTCACAACCCTGGGCAGTTGTCAACTAAATAGCCTTGAAATTGCCTGTTAAAGGAAGCAACTCAGGTGAAAGTCAAATAGCAAAATTTACATTATAAGGTATGGATAGAAAAAGTTTGGTGTGCTAGAGGGAAATTAAAACACATTTAATTGCCAATTAAACATAAAATTACAGAAATTATAAGGCCTTTTAAATACACACACACACACAATGATCCTATAGCTTTTACTTCAGAACTTCTAGCCGTGAGATAAACACAAATTTACTGGCTTGCAAAAAGAACTTGTTGGATCTAAATAGTGGTTTTTGTCATAATAGAAAAAATAACAGCAGATTTAGAGCAGCCAGAAAAGAAAAAAAATAGAGAAAAAGAGGACTTAGAAACTCTATAGTTTGCAGGTCGACCTTAGGGCTCTTTTTCCTTGATGTAAATGTGCATGAAGACCGTATTATTCTGATTTTACATAAACTTTGGCAAGTAGAGGTGCCATAAAACCTATGGAGTGCTCAAAAGGGGGTCATTCTCCTGTTTTCTCCTCATTGTTAGATTGTTTCCTGCTTTTTTTTTTTTTTTTTTTTCTTAAAAAGAGGAACTGAGCTGTGGCCTAGGGTTTTTGTGTGGTGGATTTATGTGTGCTGCTTGTGCACCGGACTCCACAGTATGTCACTACTGCATCGTTTCCTCCTTCTTACATGTTTCAGTTTGTCTCTCTAGAGGTCTGTGACCTCAGAGAGGGCTCAAAACGGTGGGTGATCAGCCCTTATATGCGTTTCCTGGATGATCCATTTTTTATATTAATTTTTGCTGGAGATTTCCTTGCAAGGCTGCTGCATGTCATGGCGGGGTTAACCTCCTAGACACTCCCACGAGGCCCCCCATCACCCAGGGGCACCTTTCAGCTGGGAGGAGTAAATGCTCTTTCCCTTTGGAGCTGAGAAAATTCAGTCTCTCATTAATGTATGAAAACAACAGTTCAGTTCCTTATGCAAATGCATACACACAAACCGAATTAAGATTAAATTTGAGAGAAAGAGCAGTAGAGAAGATCCTTTAGAATGCATCTCCAAACTAGAATTAGGATTCTTAAACAACAACTTCAGACCAGAACAAACAACACCACAAAAAACCAACAACAATATGATCACTGAACTCTAATGGTAAGGAGAAATTAAGACCAGCTGGTTGTTAATCTTAACTTTAGCCAAGACAAAACTCCAGTTCAGTGACTTACCTAGGGATGGGTCTCAGGCTGAAGACTGCGCTCCACAATCCTAGAAGCAGGGAAAAAATACAAATAAACACGTCTTCCCTGTGGAAGCAAGCTCAAACTTCATACAGGAGTTCCCTGCCTTCCGTCGTTATGGAAGCAGGAAAACCTTGACCTCCTTGTGTTGGAAGCAAGTAAAACTCCAAAAAAAGAGGAGTTGTACAGCAAAATAAACTTTAGATCTCAACCAAATTTTGGAAGAGCAGAAATTTTCTGGAGGTGGTGCTCTCAGATCTCAACAAATTTTCCTATTGGTATGAGTCATAAAGTTAGCTCATGCTGGTACCAAGCATCAGTAGGAGATTTGCCAAAGGTCGGGGTCATCTCCATTCGGAATCCCTCCGTGGTTACCAAATGTGAGCCCCCAAAATTTGAGACAGGTCTCAGTTAATTTAGAAAATTTATTTTGCCAAGGTTGAGAACACATGCCCGTGACACAGCCTCAGGAAGTCCTGACAACATGCACGCAAGGTAGTCGGGGCACAGCTTGGTTTTATATATTTTAGGGAGACATGAGACGTCAATCAATATATGTAAGAAATACACTGGTTCTGTCCAGAAAGACAGGGACAACTTGAAACAGGGAGGGGACTGCCAGGTCACAGGTAGGTGAGAGACAAATGGTTGTATTCTCGGGAGTTTCCGAGAAGCCTTTCTAAAGGAGGCAATCAGAATATGCATCTATCTCAGTGAGCAGAGGATGACTTTGAATAGCATGGGAGGCAGGTTTGCCCTGAGCAGTTCCCAGCTTGAATTTCTCCTCTAGCTTAGTGATTTTGGGGGCCCAAGATGTTTTCCTTTCACACTAGTATGCTAGATTGTTACTAAAAAGTAAATCTTTAATCTTTAAATAGTCTGAGAAATAAAGATCTACAGTATATAGATTACACTTTTGAAAAACTTCAGAACATTATCAATAATTTAGTAAAGGGTTCTTTTTATCACAACACCAATTCAACTATCTGGTCAAATCAGTCTTTAAGAAAAGGAGTATACATGGAATGTCCAATCTTCTTAAGTCAAATCTATACAAAGAGATTAAATCACATCAAAATATTTTTAAAATAGAGATAGGGTTTCCCTCTTTTGCCCAGGCTGGAGTGCAGTGGTGGGATCACAGCTCCCTGTAGCTTTGACCTACCTGGCTCAAGCCATCCTCCCGCCTCAGCCTGACTACAGGGTCACATCACCACACTGGACTCACTTCGTTTTTTGTAGACACAGGGCCTTGCTATGTTGCTCAGACTTGTCTCAAGCAATCTGCCTGCTTTGGCCTCCCAAAATGTTGGAACAGGTGTGAGCCACCACACCTAGACTAGAAATGTGTTACTTGCAGAAAGGTTCTAAACTGGCTAATCAAAGATATTGCCATACATTAATTAGTCCAAAAGATGAAAACCAATGGATTGATGTGAGTAAGGATCACCAATCAAACAAGGAAACAACACAGATGGTGAAGTTCAGGTACTTTCTCTTTGCCCATCCTTGTTAGATCAGCTGCAAGACACTGATGACAAGCTCTGTCATTTTACTAACTTTAGGACAGTCAGCTACAAACTACAACAATTACATATTCCCCAAATATCCTCTATTTTACCTTCACTGTTTGAGTACAGGATAGTGAAATGTCAGTCCTCTTAATCATCCATTTTGCTAATGTAATGTACAAGATACATTCTACAATAAAACTTTACAGCTGCTAATATAAATAGCAGTATTCAGTTTATTCCAACTCTGAAATTAGTTCACCAAGGAAAAAAAAAAGAATCAGGTACAATGGGAAGGATGACTGAAAATCCAGAAATAAATATCATATTCCCAGACATTATCTTACCACTAATCATGATTTTATATTTTATACTATTACTTGAATAAATTTTGCTTTTAGAATTTTGGAATTTAAAGAATTTTATTATTCTGATACCAACAGTTGTTTGCTAACTACTTTTTCTTAAAGGTCAGTGAATTATAAAAGGCATGTTTCACAGAAAATATAAGATATCATATGTTGCATTTTAAAAATTTAATTTTAGAGTTAGAATTATACTATTTAACTACTTTCTATGCTAGGTAATGTCACAATATACTTCAAAAGAGTTACATGTAATATATAAATAGTCACGAAATATAGATTATATGTATAACTAATACCCATGGGTGTGGAAAAAACACCATTCACTCCCAGTATCATATGCAATAAAAGACATGTTTACGAACCCATTTACAAGGGCACATTTGCAATCTTTCTTCTACTGGCTCAGCCTCTTTTTAATGAATGTCCACAATCACTAAGTGATACCGTGGCAAACTGTACTCTTCCAAGACTCCCCAGAGACAATCAGCATCACATTTTAATTCCAAAGACCGTAAAAAATGTACATTGTAGGAAAAAATAACTTTCAACAAGAGTCACTTTTTCTGACCTTGTCAACCTGTGAATCAGCTGTTCTTGGAGGCACAGCTATTTAGACACGACACCCTTCCTTCAGACGATGTGATCTTAAGGAATTTAGTAATTATGTGATTTACTAACATAAGACAGTATTTACTGACATGACCAGACAAACTGAAAAGGCCTTCTCACCTACTCCTGGAGTCCTCCCAGATTCCAGACACCCAGTGTAAGAAAACAGGTGTTGAAAGCTCTGCTGTCACTTCTGTAAAAGCAAACTAAGTATGGCCTGAGAAAGACTCTTACTTCTATATTTGGGTTCTTGTGGACAAACTGTAAGGTAGCTTAATAGGAAGACAAGATTGAAAACCTAATTTAGGAGTCTGTGCCTGTAACAACAGCTGAGTCTTGACCATACTTCAACCACTCATACACTGATAATTGTTCAAACTGTGTTCAAATACGGCAAATGCCAACCTGTAACCAATCCAGCTGTTTCTCTACCTCACTGCCAATTTCTTTCTTTCTTTTTTATTTTTTTGAGATGGAGTTTTGCTCTTGTTGCCCAGCCTGTAGTGCAATGGCGTGATCTCGGCTCACTGCAACCTCTGCCTCTTGGGTTCAAGCGATTCTCCTGCCTCAGCCTCCTGAGTAGCTGGGACTACAGGAGCCTGCCACCACACCCAGCTAATTTCTGTATTTTTAGTAGAGACAGGGTTTTACCATGTTGGCCAAGATGGTCTCGATCTCCTGACCTTGTGATCCACCCACCTTGGCCAATTATATTTTTAGAAGGCCTGTACACTTGGAAAAGACTGTTCTAATAATTAGAATAACTTGTCTCATTATTTATTTAGAAATGCTATATTTAAAAGTAGGCTAGGCCGGGCACAGTGCACTTTGGGAAGCCAAGGGGGTGTGGATCACTTGAGGTCAGGAGAGGGAGACCAGCCTGACCAACATGGTGAAACCCCGTCTCAACTAAAAATACAAAAATTAGCCAGGCATGGTGGCAGGTGCCTGTAATCCCAGCTACTTGGGATACTAAAGCAGGAGAATCACTTGAACCTGGGAGGCAGAGGTTTCAGTGAGCTGAGGTCATGCCATTGCACTTCAGCCTGGGAAACAAGAATGAAACTCTGCCTCAAAACATAAAAGGATGAAAGTAGGCCAACAACAGGAATTTTGCAGTTGCACAACAGAGAATGTAAATGAATTAACATTCAGTGTCCATGGCATGTTACATACTGTGACTTACCCCATCTACTCTGAACCATTTACTCCATCCATGTGGCAGCTCAAATAGAGTTTCCGTGTTAATCCCACAACGAACCTCAGTAATTCTCACATCACAGTGGTTGTAAACATTTGTTAATGGAAAAAGAATGTTTTTCCTAAAACAGCTACATAACACTAAGACTACTCAAACTTCTAAATAATCCCTTACAAGACAGCCTGGCAGCTTCCTTTTCATACATTAACATGTGGAGCGTATTTTAAAAGCTCTTTAACAGTGACTGTCGAAACAGCTTCCTCGTTATTCATATAATGTTTCTTCTTTTTTTTTAAGTTTTCAAATTGGTTTCAGAAAAACTTAAACACTGATGAATTTGGGCCACTATCAAATCCTTAAGAAGCATTTTTGCCAAGTAAGATGGGCAAATGTCCTACATCTGCTAAATATGATATGAGAGGCCATGCACTTTTGAAAAAAATGAATAAATGATTTCCAACAGTCGCTGAGCCCTTTTTTTTTTTTTTTTCTGTTTCTGTTTCTTTTCTTTTTTTCTTTTTTTCGAGACAGTCTCCCAGGCTGGAGTGCAATGGTGCAGTCTCGGCTCACTGCAACCTCCGCCTCCTGGGTTCAAACGATTCTCCTGCCTCAGCCTCCCGAGTAGCTGGGACGATGCTCAACTAATTTTTGTATTTTTAGTAGAGAAGGGGTTTCACCATGTTGGCCAGGCTGGTCTCGAACTCCTGACCTCAAGTGTTCCACCTGCCTCGGCCTCCCAAAGTGCTGGAATTACAGGCGTGAGCCACCGCACCTGGCCTAGCCTTTTAGTTTAAAAATTATTTCAGTGTTATCCACTACTTTTGATAACACAATTTTTTTTTGAGGCCGTTAGGTTTAAAGCATATTTTTTAAGAGCCGACCTGGCACATAAAGCCGGCCAGTCTGTACTGCTGATGGACCCCCCAGTAGATTTGGGGCGCTGACGCTTACTTCACTGTGAGGAACCATATCCGAAAGGGATGGTGCTGGAAGGCAGGCGGGAGACCGGTGTGGGAGCAGAAGAGGAAGCCGTCGACGAGGAAGGAGCGGGTGTGGGACGCCGAGAGCGAAGGGCCAGCAGAGGAGCGAAGAGCGGAGCGCAGCGCGGGCGGAACCGGCTGGAAGCGCGTGGGAAAGGCCGTGTTTTCAAATGCGGCGGGCGCCGGGAGAGGCGAGCCTGGCCGGGGGCGCCCCGCGCTCTGCTGGGGAAGAGCTGCCTGCAGACTGAAGCCGAGAGGAGGCGGCAGCGGACCTCCAGGCGTCCCTGCATACCCCCGTTCTCTCCCCGCGCCCCTCGAAGCCCCCAGCCCGGCGGCAGCAGGAAGGCGCAGGATTCGGAGCTCACAGGCCCGGGGCCCGCGGCCGCCTTCCCCTCCGTGGCTAGGGGGCGTCGGCTGAGGCGGGGCGGAGGCGGGGACCGGGGTACCTCGCTTGCGCAGCCTGGAGCCCGCGCTGGGCCCAGCACGACCCTGCCTTGGCTGCTGCCCCCCGAGTCTCCAGCGCCGCCGGACCCTCACGCCGCCGCCTTCTCTCCAGCCCAGCCCCGCCCCGCCGCGGCCGCTGCCGCCTGCCGAGCATTTTCCAGCCCCCAAGCCCTGAGAATCAGCTCTGGGATGTAACAGAGCAAGCGGACATTATTCTGGGACCAGCAAGCCTCCGTCACTGCAGCCACCACACTACGTGGGTGAGTAAACGCCTCTGGGATCAGCGTGGACCATGCGGTAATCCAAAGAGGTTGAAATATTCATTCACCGTAAAATCTTACAGATTTATTCCCTTGAAACGTGATTTTCTGCAGTCATACAGCCTGAGACAGCTGAGGCTCTAGCAAAAGGGCCAAAGGATAGAGGCAGGTCCTCTAGGGAAGAAAGAGTGAAAACGTGAGAGAGACCACATGGCGGCCCACACTGCCCCAGGCCAGGCCTGGCTGACCGCTGGACGGCTTGACCCATCCGGTGCACGTTCTGGCCTATTGTGGTCAGGGCAGGAGGGGAGCCCCCCCACCCCAGGCCTCCTGCAGAAGAGTGGGCTCAGCACGGGGCAGGGACGGCCTTGGGGATTGGGGACTGACCAAGCCTGGGGGCTAGGACCAGTAAGTGGGGCCCGTTATAGAAGCTGGTGTCGACTTCCTTATTTTCTCCAGAGATGATATGATACTCCACAGTGTGCAGGTGCCATATTTAGCCATGTCCCTGCTGTCAGCATCAATAATATGTTTTTTGCTATTATTATGACTTTTGAACCCAAATGCCCATCAATGATAGACTGGATAAAGAAAATGTGGTACATATACACCATGGAATATTATGCAGCCATAAAAAGGAATGAGATCAGGTCAGGCATGGTGGCTCACGCCTGTAATCCCATCACTTTGGGAGGCCAAGGTGGGAGGATCACTTGAGGCCAGGAGTTTAAGACCTGCCTGGCCAACATGGCAAAACCCCGTCTCTACTAAAAACATTATACAAAAAGCCTGGCATGGTGGCGCGCACCTGTAATCCCAGCTACGCGGGAGCCTGAGGCACAAGAATCGCTTGAACCTGGGAGCTGGAGGCTGCAGTGAGCTGAGATTGCTCTGGTGCACTCCAGCCTGAGCGACAGAGCAAGACCCTGTCTCAAAAAAAAAAAAAAAAAAGAATGAGATCATGGCCTTTGCAGGGACATGGAAAGAGCTGGAAGCCATTATCCTCAGCAAACTAACACAGAAACAGAAAACCAAATACCGCATGCTCTAACTTGTGTGAGCTGAACAATGAGAACATATGGACACAGGGAGGGGAACAAGACACACTGCAGCCTGTTGGCGGTTGAGGTGTGGGGAGGGAGAGCATGGGGAAAAAGAGCTAATGCATGCTGGGCTTAATACCTAGGTGATGGGTTGACAGGTGCAGCAAACCACCATGGCACATGTTTACCTAAGTAACAAACCTGCATATCCTGCACATGTACCCCAGAACTTAAAATAAAAATTAACATTAAAAATTTTATTTTCACCAGGTATTCAATATTACACTTTTGCCGTATTTTACTAATAACTTTAAATTTTTGACATTCCTTAAAAATGTGTTCCATTAAATCCTCACTTTGTCCTATAACTTTGCTTACTACACTCGTCCTTTCCTAGGTTTTCACTAAAGTTTTTTTTGTGGTTGTTAAGAAAACCTGTTAACATAACAAAAAATAGAAGGAACAGTAGAATGAGTGGTGGCATACCTACTTCAGGTTACACAAATGGCAACCGGTGCTTGAGATCATTCTTTTATTTAAAAAGAGATACATCAGGCCTAAGTCATGTACAGCCCCCTTGAACATGTTTTTAGATTTTCTCACCTCATACCTATGGCATAATTAATAGCATTGCTTTGCTTTTTAATTAAAGGCTGTATTGTACATGCCAGTCTGCACTTGCTCTTTTTGAGATGTGTCCTTGTTCATCTTTATCAGTTTTGTTGTTGTCATCGTTGTTGTTTGAGACAGAGTCACACTCTGTCGTCCAGGCTGTAGTGCAGTGGCGCGATCTTGGCTCACTGCAGCTTCTGCTTCCTGGGTTCAAGTGATTCTTCTGCCTCAGCCTCCTGAGTAGCTTGGATTACAGGTGTGTACGCCTGGCTAATTTTTGTATATTTAGTAGAGACAGGGTTTCAGCATGTTGGCCAGGCTGGTCTCGAACTGCTGATCTCACGTGATCCACCCGTCTCAGCCTCCCAATGTGCTGGGATTACAAGCATGAGCCATCACGCCAGGCCAGTTTTTATCTTTAAAGCTAATGCAGATGACATTGATATTAAGCCCCGGAGGCTGACAGAATAAAGGGCACCAGAGGGAAGTCAGGGCATTACTCTCTTTGAGTAGAAAGGCCACTCATCTTGCGCCTCTGGTCCAGGATTCCCAAGTAGAAAATTGGACTCTCCTGCTGGTGCTGGGGACTTTGCTTTCAGTGTCTGCTCTGCGACCTTTCACTCCATTTTCAGTGAGTTCGTGGTAATTAGAGTGAAGTAGGAAGTGACACAGGCTGCCTGATCTTGTGGCCAGTTTGGAAGGTCATTTTTATTTTGAACTTAAAAATCGAATCTTTTGGAAGAACCTACACCCTCCTTTGAGCCATTGTGTGATTTAAAAGACTGCAGCGTGTGTCTTCCCAAAGTGGATGCATTTAGGTTGATTAATGTTGGGTTTGTTATTGGCGTTTCAGTATTTGGTAACAAATGAGGAATGTCAGTTCAGTTTACCAGTGACTTCAAAATAGAGAGCTGGTAGAGTTTCCTTTTAGGTTGTGCTTTTCCAAAATCCACAAATGGTCAGAAACTCATTTATCTTGTTTCATCATAGACTTACAAAACACATTTCGGTGCCTAAATGGGATTTGGGATTTTTGTTTGTTTTTTGTGTTGCTTTTGTGAGTGTGTAGAGACAGGGTCTTGACGTGTTGTCTGGGCCGGTCTGAACTGCCTCAGCCTCCCCGTGTCAGGATTGTAGGCATGAGCCGCCGTAACCAGCCTTAATGCGATGTAATGTTTCTATTCTGCCTTCTTGAACCTCGCTCAGTCAGTACACATATTCTGTTCAAACTGAATAATTGAACCCAGGAACTGAATACATTTAGGTAAAACTTGCTACTTGAGACTTGGGCACCGGGTGGATTTGAATGATGCCGTATTCGTGATGTCTACCCTCTCACTATCCACATTCAGGGATGGAAAACATTTGGAGAGTGAGGAATGCTTATAGTAAAGTTCAGCCCAGCTCCCTGCTGTAGAATGTTCTTGTACGAGCAGTCGAGCAGTCAGTAAAGCAACCCTTTTCATTGTTGAACTGCTCTCGTTCTTAGAAAGTTCTTGTTTCTGTTGACTTGAAATTTGCTCCCGTGGTTTAATTTTTCCCGCTGTTCTGAATTCTTTCACGTGCTGCACAGGACGTGCCTGTTCACTGAGTTTATAATCTTACTTCTCATGGGCCTTGCACTTAGCCTTCTTCAAGCTCATCATCCCTCAGGTTTTGCCTCCTCCTGTCACCAGGCCTTGTCTTCTGGGCACCGGCATTTGGCTCTTCCCATGGAGTCTGGCCAGCACCGCAGGCTCTGGACCAGCATCAGCTGCCCCTGGGCTCTTAGCTCTTGGGAGTTGGTCCTCCATCCTTTGCCTGCCTGGGCACCGACCTTGCACCTGGTCTCAGTCCAGGCTCAGCCCCGGCTCTGCTGGTCCTCCTCTCCCTACAGGATGGCCAGCCGCCGCGCCCTCCCACTGTGCTCCAGGCCCCACCCGGCCTCTCTGGACACTGGATCTGTAGTGTAATGGGAACAGGTGACATGACAGTTTCCTTTCTATACCTTTTTATCTTCTGTAGACTATTGAGATTTAGTAAACATGTCCGTTGTACATGCTTAAAATGGTTGAAAAGTTTTGCCTTGTCTATGTTTGCAAGCGACAAAAACTAAAGGTGGTAGGAATTATATTGACTTATTTAATCTTGGAGTCAACATTTTCAAAGCTATATTTTTTTTGGTAACACCTGAAAATTATAGTGTCTGCCTGTATAATTTTTTTTTTTTTTTGCCTGTATAGTTGGTTTTTTTTTTTTAAAGACTTGCTTTGTAGTCTTTTTTGTTTTGTTTAACATAACATTTCAGAATAATATGCCAAGTAATGGATGAGCATTTGTTAGGTTGGGCTAGGAATGGGGACTGGGGTAAGGCCGACTATAGTTCTAAAAGGTTCGAGTTTAACACCATTCCTTTGGGAATTGTATCTTATTTTAATTCAGAGCAAAAGCCACACAGCCGCATATAGGCGTAAGTGATTCTTTTGAGGAAGTGGGTAACTGAGCTGTAAAAAGTTCTTCATCTCCATCTGAGACCACCTCATCCTGGACTTCATTGTCCATATCACTATCAACATTTTGGTCAAAAGCTTTCAACAAGGCTCTAGGAAGTTCCAAAGCTTCCCACATCTTCCTGTCTTCTTCTGAGACCTCCAAACTGTTCCAACCTGTGCCTGTCACCTAGTTCCAAAGTTGCTTCCACATTTTGGGGTGTCATTATAGCTGTACCCCACTCTCTTCAGTACTACTGTATTAGTCCATTTTCATACTAGTATAAAGAAACTTTCCTGGGACTGTATAATTTATAAAGGAAAGAGGTTTAGTTGACTCACAGTTCAGCACGGCTGGGGAGGCCTCAGGAAACTTACAATCCTGGCAAAAGCAAAGGAGAAGCAAGGCACTTTCTTCACAAGGTGGTACAAAGGAGAAGTGCCGAGCAAAGGGGAAGGAGCCCCTTATAAAACCATCAGATCTTGTGAGCACTCAGTCACTATCACAAGAACAGCATAGGAAAACGACCCCCATGATCCAGTTACCTCCACCTGGTGTCTCCTGACACACAGGGATTATGGGTCCTATAAAGATTATAATTGAAGATGAGATTTGAGGGGGGACCTGAAGCCTAAGCATATCACCTGGTGTTCAGATGAAGAGGTTGTAGAAGCGTATCTACTGAGTAAAGAGGGAAACTGGAGTCAGGAAGCTTTAGGCTTGGTTTTCTCCCACATTTAAAACAAGCCCAAGGAAAAGATGGTGCAACCGTGTGAGCACCTGGCGGATCTGTTGTGTCTCACACAGGTTTTCTATTTTCTCTGTGTCTTCAATAATATATGTCTTACTGACACCACCTCAGGGCTCCTGGCATCCCCCAGCCCAGTCTTCAGCCTGACACATCACAGGCGCTCAGCCCCTAAGTGTTCCAAGAGGGAGTGCAGCTCCTGGGGGTCCATGTCGCATGTCCTCGTGTTTCCTGATGGTGGTGTTTGGAAGTGCTGTTGACATCTGGGCCCCAGTCGGTCCTTGTTACTGCGGGTCTTGTGCCGTCTCTGGAACAGCCCTTTATGGGCACCATCTACTCACTCATTCGCTTCTGTTGGCTGACGTGGCCCCTGAGCTCTCCTCCTGTTCTTAGACCCGTCAAGGCCAGATGCAATGTTGAGTGTGGAGGCTTCCAGGCCCTGCTTTCCTTCCCAGCTTCAGGCTGGCCCGGCTGCTTGTCCTGCTGTCATGCTTCAGTTCCTCCGCGTGGCTATCCGTTCCCAAACAGGTTTCTTCACTTTTGCAAGGTGGCGTGGGAACGATGACTATCACGTGCCAGCACACATCAGGACAGGTTTACGGAATTAGGTTTTAAGAGAACACAGAATCCCAAATTAGTCATCTTGTAATACGTGTTAAAGTGTGTCACCTAATTGCTGAACAATGAAAAACAATTCCTTTTATATTTAAAAAACTCACTAGTTAGCTGAGAACCTAATGGTAGTTGCAACTTTTCTTTTCTTTTCTTTTCTTTCGAGAGGGAGTCTCACTCTGTCGCCCAGGCTAGAGTGCGGTGGCGCCATCTCGGCTCACTGCAAGCTCCGCCTCCCGGGTTCACGCCATTCTCCTGCCTCAGCCTCCCGAGTAGCTGGGACTACAGGCGCCCGCCACCACGCCCAGCTAATTTTTTGTATTTTTGGTAGAGACGAGATTTCACCGTGTTAGTGAGAATGGTCCTGATCCCCTGAACTCATGATCCGCCCGCCTCAGCCTCCCAAAGTGCTGGGATTACAGGCGTGAGCCACCGCGCCCGGCCGCAATGTACTTTAAACAGAAGAGTCCCAAAGGAAACTGTTCGGTCGGAGAGCAGAACCACTAAGGCAAATTCACCGAGATACCTGGAAAGTTAGAATCCCAGTCCCAGTCCATCAAATCGAGCATCATAAAATTAAGTTGTCCTTACTGTGAAATGGCAATTTGTAATGATTTCTGAGAAGTGGGACCCATGGTGGTGTTGATGTCTGAGCCAGGTGAGGGTGAGATCCCTGGCGCCATGGGCTGGCCGCCAGGATGCCCTGGGAAACGCCTTCTGTTCACAGCTGTGTGATTCTTTTCTTTCTGTGTTGGTGAAGCAGCCAGACCCGGTCCGTTTGGAATGCCTGGGATGGTGCCGCCGCATGTTCCTCCTCAGATGCTCAACATTCCGCAGACCTCTCTGCAAGCAAAGCCCGTGGTAAGGCCTTCCCTGCGTGCGCTGGGTGGGGTGGCCGGTCTCAGACACGGTGTGTGCATAGAATTTCAATGAATGCCAAAATAAGTTCCTAAGCTCTTGAATAGATGTGTGAAATAGATGCCAGTGTTTGTTGAAATAAAAATGAGCCGGGAAACATCGGCCTGGGCCTGAGTCAGGTCCTGCTGGCCACGTGCACGTGACCTGTGCCCTTCGCTTCAGGCCCCACAGGTGCCCAGCCCAGGGGGCGCCCCGGGCCAGGGTCCATACCCGTACAGCCTCTCTGAGCCAGCACCTCTCACGTTGGACACAAGCGGGAAGAATCTGACGGAGCAGAACAGCTACAGCAACATTCCTCACGAAGGGAAGCACACGCCGCTGTATGAGCGGTCCTCGCCCATCAACCCGGCCCAGAGCGGCAGCCCCAACCACGTGGATTCCGCCTACTTCCCTGGCTCTTCTACATCGTCATCTTCCGACAACGACGAGGGCAGCGGAGGGGCGACAAAGTGAGTGGTGCACAGGTTGTGGGGTGCTTCCTGGCTGGTAGTGACCTGGGGAAGCTGCCTTCTGGCCTGCCAGCCCAGCTGGTGTTGTGCTCAAAGATGTAGTTTGTTGCAGGTGGGTGATGGTCAGTCTGTACTCAGACGGGGGCTCCTTGGACAGAGAGGAGAGAGGAAGAGTAGGTATGTTCTTTGAAGTTTCCATGATTTAAAACCTGCACCATCCCAGCCCCATGACCTGGAGCCACAGGAACCTTTCTGGGGAGGAATTTGACAAGAACTGGTTTGTGTGATGCCCCAAACATGGGGCCATTTGTCTGGTGTGGTGCCACTCACACCCACCACAGCAACCCCCTGCCGACCCCCGAAACATTGATCTCCTGGCTCCTGGATCAGGGGAGCTCTGAATTTCCTCTCCTCCTCCTAAACTCAGCAGATCAGAGGACACTTTTGAAATAACACTGTTTGTCCAAGCAAAACCCTAGAAAGCTGCCTAGACCCGGGCTGGAATTGTTTCCTTACAGAGTATTTTAAATACTGTGTGGACTGGACGTGGTGGCACATGCCTGTAATCCCAGCACTTTTGGGGGCCAAGGTGGGTGGATCACCTGAGGTCAGGAGTTCGAGACCAGCCTGGCCAACATGGCGAAACCCCGTCTCTACTAAAAATACAAAAATTAGCTGGGTGTGGTAGCATGTGCCTGTAGTCCCAGCTACTCAGGAGGCTGAGTCAGGAGAATCACTTGAACCCAGGAAGTGGAGGTTAAAGTGAGCTGAGATGTCACCAGTGCACTCCGGCCTGGGTAACAGAGCGAGACTCTATCTCAAAAAAAAAAAAAATAATAATAATAATAAAAACACTGTGTGTCCTTGAGTAAATGAGTACGCAAATATATAGTTGGTTTCTGATTGAAGAGGCTGGGTGTGGTGCCTCACACCTGTAATCCCAGCACTTTGGGAGTCAGTGGCGGGTAGATCACTTGAGTTCAGGAGTTTAAGACCAGCTTGGCCAACATGGTGAAACCCCATCTCTACTAAAAACATAAAAACTAGCCGGGCGTGGTGGAATTCGCCTGTAATCCCAGCTACTGTGGAGGCTGAGGCAGGAGAATCACTTGAACCTGGGAGTCAGAGGCTGCAGTGAGTCGAGATCACACGACTGCACTCCAGCCTGGGTGACAGAGCAAAACTCCATCTCTGAAAAAAAAAATTCTGATCAAGGAAATTTTAAATTTGTATTCCTCCCCTACCTTTAAACTGTCTTATATTAAAAAAAAAAAAAAAAAAAAAAAAAAAAAAAAAAAAAAAAAGATAAGAAAGAGAAAGAAAATGTTTTTCCTTTAAGTCATTGTCTCCTTTTCCTTAGTGTAAACTCTACAGAGTAGATAACCAGGGCTGGTTGATGTTACATCTATTTCTGATGTAAGAAATCTAACAGATGTAGTTGTCAGTTTCCATGCCAGTTCTTACCTGGAGTGTCACCTGAGGCAGGTGATCTTTCCTCTCTGTCTTCTGTCCATCTGTAAAATGGGAACGAATGTCTGTTGACCCAGGGCAGAGGTTACTGAAGGGCTCTCTGCCATCCAGGGATGCATACCCTGTTTATGGCAAAGAAGTATAAAATTAATAAATGTTTATTTGTTGTATGTGCAGAGAAGTGTAAAATTCATAAATGTTTATTTGCTATGTGTGTAGTGCTAAAACTCTAAAATGAAGTAAAGAGTTGCAATTGAATATTCAAAGTTTTAACCTCTAACAAGAACAACCGCAAGATGGTCTTAGAAGCCCTTATGCACTAGAATTCTAAGGCATGTGCATTTTGTTGTAAAATGTGAATCAGGTAGCAAGATCAAAGTGTCTATACATACAGTTTTCATCTTAGTGAGAAATGTTCTTTCTGAACTCTGAAACATAGGTAAGAAGTAAGACAAAAAGCAGTAAGATTTATGACCCCAACAAGAGTTCAGTGCTAGTGATGGAGATGTGGAAACCAGGTCAGGGTGCTGACTTGGGGATGTAGGTTGTGACTGGAGCACGTCTCAGTTGAGGTGCTTGTTCCTCCAGTGGGGAAGGAATGAGAAGAATGTGAGTTGCCCATCTAATTTGGCAAGTTGTCTATATTAGTCTGTTCTCATGCTGCTAATAAAGAGATACCCAAGACTGGGTAACTTACAAAGGAAAGAGGTTTAATTGACTCAGAGTTCCACATGGCTGGAGAGGCCTCACGATCATGGTGGATGGCAAAGGAGGAGCAAAGTCACGTCGTGCATGGCAGCAGGCAAGAGAGCGTGTGCAGGGAACTCCCCTTTATAAACCATCAGATCTTGGAAGATTTATTCATTATCATGAGAATAGCACAGGGAAGACATTCAGTGACTTTCCACCAGATACCTACATGACCCGTGGGAATTATGGGAGCTACAATTCAAGATGAGATTTGGGTGGGGACACAGCCAAACCATATCGTCGTCTTTGTTAGGATGAGCTGAACTTGGAGTGAGTAGGACTGCCTGAGCATGTCCTGTCTTTTCTGGGTATGCACTTCCTACCTGTCTGTGAAGGTTCTGATCAGCTTTTTGGAGTTCTGGGCATCTGGCCTCCCTCTGACCTCTTGCAGTGCTTATCGTCTTTATCCCTGGTATGGCATCTTTACTGTTTTCTGGAGATGCATCTTGTTTCTGCCACTGGAATTTGACCTGCTCAGAGGCTTGTGTTTTCCGATCCTTGTGGTATGAAATGCCGTGAAGAATGCAGGGTACACCCTGTAATCAAAAGATTGGATTCAAGCTGTGTGACTTAGCAGTGACTTAATTTCCTTGAATCTGTTTCTACTTTTATTATAATAAAGAAGAGACAGACATGTTAGACCTGAGATGAACGAAGGCAGAGGAGACAAGGGTGCTTGTTCCTGAAGGCTTCGGGGTCAGAAACTAGCATTCAGCTTGGGGTCAAACCCTTGATCACGGGCATCCTTTGCTTCTGGCAGGTGCACGGGTGTGACTTGGATTTATGTGTCCACAGCTAGCAAATAGGGATGATGTTTATGGTTTCCTGCAAGGGTTCTAGCGTGTTGAATGCGTTGTATGTGGTGGAGCAGAAGCACACGAGTAGAAACCTCTGCAGGAACCAGTGTGGGTGCAAGGAAACCTAAACTGTCATTGATAGATTGTTGGAGGGTCAACGTGGACAAACCTGAGAGTTAAAGACTCCAGAGGGCCTGGTGATGTGGGGGTCCACATGCATTTGTGATTTTACCTGCTAGATCTCTACCAGATTCTCATGGTAAATATTGGAGAAAAATCTCTTGTACCTGTGGCAAGGGAAAGGAAAAGAGAATTATTTTAAAATGTGACAGAACATTCTTTTTTTTTCTTTTCTTTTCTTTTTTTTTTTTTGAGACGGAGTCTTGCTGTGTCACCCAGGCTGGGGTGCAGTGGCGCGATCTCGGCTCACTGAAACCTCCGCCTCCCAGGTTCAAGCGATTCTCCTGCCTCAGCCTCCCGAGTAGCTGGGATTACAGGTGTCCACCACCATGCCCAGCCAGAACACTCTGTTCTTAACAAGGCTTTCTCTCAGGATTTGAAACTACCTAACCAGAGCCTAACCCACTGGGTTTCACCAGAACCTAATTAATCTGAGGGAAAGGAAACACCCAAATCTAGCTCCCCATAGCCATCCTGTCCCAGCTAAGCAGGGTCAGGGACTGAGAGTCACATGTGAAGATCACAGCCCAGAGACTCATTATAAGACTCACCTAATGATTGGACTTTAGACCCTGTGCCCCCCTGTAAAGAGAAAAAGCAAAATCATATAAAGTGCTCAGCTGAAACAAGAGAAAGAAGAAAAAGAATGGAAGACATGGAGAAAGAATGGAAAACAGTAACAAATATAGTAAGTAGCTCTTAATCCACATATATCAATAATTAAACATCAGTGGTGTAGATATGCAAATTAAAAGAAAGAGGCTGTCTGATGGAATCAAGACCTAGCTATTTGTACCTACAAGAAATCCATCTTACGTATGAAGACATATTCTTTTTCTGTTAACAAACGGTTACAGCTACTGTGATGTGTGAATTACTGAGGTTTATTGTGGAATGAACACAGGAACTCTATTTGAACCACTGCGTGAATGGAGACGTGGTGAATGGTTCAGGGTAGATAGTGTAAGTCACAGAATGTTCTAGTAGATGTGGAAACATGCCATTGGCCACTGAGTGTTGTTCATTTACTTTCTCTGTTGTGCAATTGCGAAGTTCCTATTGTTGGTCAACTTTTAAATAGAATATTTCTAAGTAAATAGTGAGATAAGTTACTCTAATTATTATCATAGTCTTTTCCAAGTGTCAAGGCTTTTTAAAAATATAGTTGAAGTCATGCTAATTTTTTAAGGAAATGTTTGTGTAGGCCTCCCAAATGGACAGTGTGTTAGAATAGAATTTTTTTTTTTTTTTTTTTTAGTAGAGACAGGGTTTCACCGTGTTAGCCAGGATAGTCTCGATCTCCTGACCTCGTGATCCACCCGTCTCGGCCTCCCAAAGTGCTGGGATTACAGGCTTGAGCCACCGCGCCCGGCCAGAATAGAAATTTTTAAATTAAGTATTTAGAACAGATTTTTTTTAGTCAACAGATTTTCTTTCAGGGATAATATTTTTTTTCTGTGCTTCTTTCCCGCAATGCCTTCTTTGTCCTTATTTCTTAACGGTTGTTGTGTTTTCCCTCTTCATTTGTTTTTGCTCTCATAAAGCTTCATAACCATTTCTGCAGTGCTTCTTTTTGTTGTTGTGTGATTAGCATGCAGTAGTATTTTTATTTGAACATTTTCATACCTGAGGTTAAGATTTCCACAGTTTCTAGTACATTATCCTTTGCATTTATTGTTGTGATTATTCTCTTTGAAGTGACAGCAGAGCTTTCAACACCTGTTTTCTTACACTGGGTGTCTGGAATCTGGGAGGACTCCAGGAGTAGGTGAGAAGGCCTTTTCAGTTTGTCCGGTCTTGTCAGTAAATACTGTCTTATGTTAATAAATCACATAATTACTGAATTCCTTAAGATCACATCGTCTGAAGGAAGGGTGTCATGTCTAAATAGCTGTGCCTCCAAGAACAGCTGATTCACAGGTTGGCAGCATCAGAAAAAGTGGCTTTTGCTGAAAGTTATATTTCCTACAACATACATTTTTTTTTTTTTTTTTTTTTTTTGAGACGGAGTCTCGCTCTGCCGCCCAGGCTGGAGTGCAGTGGCCGGATCTCAGCTCACTGCAAGCTCCGCCTCCCAGGTTCACGCCATTCTCCTGCCTCAGCCTCCCAAGTAGCTGGGACTACAGGCGCCCGCCACCTCGCCCGGCTAGTTTTTTGTATTTTTTAGTAGAGACGGGGTTTCACTGTGTTAGCCAGGATGGTCTCGATCTCCTGACCTCGTGATCCGCCCGTCTCAGCCTCCCAAAGCGCTGGGATTACAGGCTTGAGCCACCGCGCCCGGCCTACAACATACATTTTTTATGGTCTTTGGAATTATTAATAAAATGTGATGCTGATTAGCTGTCTCTTAGCCATCTTGGAAGACTAGAGTTTGCCACGGTATCACTTAGTGATTGTGGACATTCATTAAAAAGAAGCTGAGCCAATAGGAAAAGAATGCAAATGTGCCCTTGTAAATGGGTTAGTAAACATTTCTTTCATTGCATATGATAATGGGAGTGAATGGTATTTTTCTACACCCATGGGTGTTAGTTATACATATAATCTGTGTTTCATGAATACTTATATGTTAGATGTAACTCTTTTAAAGTAGTTTGTGACATTACCTAGCATAGAAAGTAGTTAAATAGTATAATTCCAACTCCAAAATTTGATTTTTAAAGTGCAACACAAGGCATCTTATATTTTCTGTGAAATATGCTTTTTACAATTCACTGACCTTTAAGAAAAAGTAGCTAGCAAACAACTAACTGATGGTATCAGAATAACAAAAGCTTTTTTAATTCCAAAATTCTAATAGCAAAATTTATTCAAGTAATAGCATAAAATATGAAATCATGATTAGTGGTTAGATCATGTCTGGGAATATGGTATTTCTGGATTTTCAGTTATTCTTTACATTGTACCTGATTCTTTCTTTTCCTTGGTGAACTAATTTCAGAATTGGAATAAACTGAATACTGCTATTTATATTAGCAGCTGTAAAGTTTTATTGTAGAATGTATCTTACACATTAGCAAAATAGATGATTAAGAGGACTGACATTTCACTATCCTGTACTCAAATTAAACAGTGAAGGTAAAATAGAGGCAATTTGGGGAATTTTTTTTTTTCCAGACTGAGTCTCACTCTGTCACCCAGGCTGGAGTACAGTGGTGCAATCTCTGCTCACTGCAACCTCTGTTTCCCGGGTTCAAGCAGTTCTCCTTCCTCAGCCTCCCAAGTAGCTGGGATTACAGGCATCCGCCACCACACCCAGCTACTTTTTCCTGTATTTTTGGTAGGGACGAGGTTTCACCATGTTGGTCAGGCTAGTTTCGAACTCCTGACCTCAAGTGATCCACCCACCTCAGCCTCCCAAAGTGCTGGGAATACAGGCGCGAGCCCCTGCACCCAGCCCCAGGAATATTTAATTGTAGCTTGTAGTTGACTATCCTAAAGTCTGTAAAATGGTAAGAGTTTGTCATCAGCGTCTAGCAGCTGATCTAACACGGGCAGGTGAAGAAAAAGTCACCTGAGCTTCAGCATCTGTGTTGCTTCCTTGTTTGGTTGGTGATGCTCACTCCCATCAATCCATTGATTTAAAAGAATAGGTTGGCCGGGCGCGGTGGCTCAAGCCTGTAATCCCAGCACTTTGGGAGGCCGAGATGGGCGGATCACGAGGTCAGGAGTTCGAGACCATCCTGGCTAACACGGTGAAACCCCGTCTCTACTAAAAAATACAAAAACTAGCCAGGCGAGGTGGCGGGCGCCTGTAGTCCCGGCTACTCGGGAGGCTGAGGCAGGAGAATGGCGTAAAAACCCAGGAGGCAGAGCTTGCAGTGAGCTGAGATCCGGCCACTGCACTCTAGCCTGGGCGACACAGCGAGACTCCGTCTCAAAAAAAAAAAAAAAAAAAAAAAAAAAAAAAAGAATAGGTTTTGTCTTTTGGACAATTTAAGTATGCCAAAATCTTTGATTAGCCATTTTAGAACCTTTCTGCAAGTAAGACATTTCTAGGCTAGGTGTGGTGGCTCACATCTGTCCCAACATTTTTGAAGGCCAAGGTAGGCAGTTTGCTTGAGGCCAGGAGTTTGAGACCAGCGTGGGCGACATAGCGAGGCCTTGTGTCTACAAAAAGTAAAGTAGGCCAGGCATGGTGGCTCACGCCTGTAATCCCAGCACTTTGGGAGGCCAAGGTGGATGGATCACCTGATGTCAGGAGTTCAAGACCAGCCTGGCCAACATGGTGAAACCCTGTCTCTACTAAAAATACAAAAATTAGCAGAGCGTGGTGGCAGGCACCTGTAATCTCAGCTACTCAGGAGGCTGAAGCAGGAAGAATTGCTTGAATCTGGGAGGAGGAGGTTGCAGTAAGCTGAGATCGTGCCACTGCATTCCAGCCTGGGTGACAGAGCAAGACTCTGTCTCAAAAAAAAAAAAAAAAGTAAAGTGAGCCCAGCGTGGTGTGAGTCTGTAGTCAGCTACTCAGGAGGCTGAGGCGGAAGGATGGCTTGAGCCAGGGAGGTCGAAGTTTCAGCAAGCTGTCATCTCACCACTACACTCCAGCCTGGGCAACAGAGGGAAACCCCATCTCTATTAAAAAAAAAAAAAAAAAAACTCTAATGTAATTTAATATCCTTGTGTAGATTTGACTTCAGAAGACTGAACATTCCATCATACTCCTTTCCTTAAAGACTACCTAGAAGACTAATGAGTGATTTGACCAGATAGTTGAATCAGTGTTATGATAAAAAGAACCCTTTACTAAATTCTTGATAAGGTTCTGAAGTTTTCCAAAAGTGTAGTCTATATAGATCTTTATTTTTCAGACTATTTAAATATTTTTGAGATTTAGTTTTTAGTAACATCTAGCATCCTAGGAAAATATAAATACTGTATGACAGCTTACATACTTTTTTCTTTTTAATTTTCATTCAAATTTCAGGGTGCTTTGTTTCTCCCCTTCAATTTTAATTTTAATAGCAGCCATAAACACTTTGCTTCAGAATTATGGTAAATCATGACACAGAAGAGGTCTCAAGCACAGGTTTCCTTTTCATTTTACTGTAGCTAGCTCATGACCACATCTACATCTTGTTAGTGCTTGGCATAGCACATACTTTCATAATAATACTCTTTGTAATAATTTATTTAACTACAAGGAACTCACAGCCTACTCAACTGTAGTATTTTAAGTTGTTGGTTCATATATTAGATGTACACTTGACGTGGTTTGTAACACTTAAAACACACATTATTAATTTAAAGCTTTTGATGTGCCACATAGTTTAATATTAACTTGCTGAATGTAAAATGGACTCAAAGTTTCCTTTTGGAGTATATTGAAATATTATCAAGGGTATAGTTATTGGTTATACATAGTTACGTGGTTATAGTTATTTGTTTCTTGAAAATTAAGAATCTTAAAGTTTAGAAACATAATAGTACTTGGAACATTGTTCTGCATCCTTGTGAACAAAAGAAGACCCAGTAATACTTAGAGGAGAGACAAACTTTGGAAGCTGTCTGTTGAGTATTAAGAGACTTGTCTTCCTCTCAGAGGCGGGACCAATGACTGGGAGTGACATAGGGAGGATAAGACCTGTCTCTAGAATTGCTGTGAATATTGTCCACGTGGAATGCCCTTCACTTCAGAATAGGTTGTGAATGGAAAGTATATCGATGTGCTAGAAAGGCTTTAACCAAAGGCCTGAGCTTGTCCAGCCTGAGGCCGGCACGTGGCCTGAGTGTGGTAAATGTGCAGCAGCCTCTGCCTGCGCCCGGCTCCCCGGCGCTGGGTCATGAAGGGCTCCTGGGCGTTTCTCCACATGGTGCCTTTGTCTGCCCTGTTGTTAGGAGCTTCTGCTTCTCACTCTTAACATCCTCCAGTTAGAATCGTCAAATACAAGGTCACAAAAGGATGGCTTAGCCGAGTTCAATCTCTTCCTGAACTGTGCTGTGTGGAATAAACAGAATGTCAAGCCTGCCTGGGCAAAGTTCAGGTCCCTCCAATTTACTGAGGAACCAAAAGAGACTGCAGTTGCCATTCTCTCTCCGAAAGCCCATTCTAGTGCCAAGCTCATGGGATGCTGGGCACATATGGATTCCAGACACATGACCCATGTGTTCCACTCAGAGTCAAGGGCATGGTCATGGTGAAGTCAGCTACTGAGTCTCCAGATACACTGTGAGGACAGGAAGTTGTTCTCCCAGCAGAGAGCTACTAGGAAGACAGTGGGGAGGAAGCGGGTGCAGCAGTGAGCATTCACCCTCAGCCGCCCTCCGCCGCCCCTTCCCTCCCCACCTCCGTGTCTTCCTCAGATGCTGCTGGGTGTGGCCTGGACATCTGTGTTTTCTGCAGGCTCCGCTCAGGATTCGGAAGCAGAGCAAAGCTGGGGACCCTCTCCAAGGGCATTGCTTGAGCCTTGGGAAGCGGGAACTCGTTCCCCAGGTCCAGCCCGCAGGCCCCTGGCCTCTCCCGGCTCTTGACCCTGTGGTCTGCGGTGTGACCAGCCTGTCCTTCCACCCCCAGGCTCTGTCTTCGCCATCTGTTGTCTGTGGCTGAGCTGCGGGGTACAGCTCACACGGACTCCTGTCCTGCCAGCTTCCTTGGGGTCCAGCCCCCGGGGAACCCCAGAAGGAAACCAGGGGCAGGGGCAGGCTGGGGCCAGGCACTGAGCCTCCCGGCTCCTTCCTGCGAGGCCACCTCAGCTGGCTCTGTCGTGGGCTGTAGGCTGTGCTCGTCTTCCAGGGTGACTCTCACAGCTCTGTTCCTTGGGGCTCCTCCAACATGACCCTCCTGTGGTGGCCCCAGGCTTGGAGCCAGTCATGGCTAGAAGGGGACGGCCCCACGTTCCTGCATGCATGTGTTTCTTGCTGCTCTGAGGTCTCACCCCAACCTGGCAGCCTCAAGCAGCACAAACTTATTTTCCTCCTGTCCCGGAAGATAAAACTGAGAATCAGTCTTGCTGGGCGAAAGTCAAGGTCTGGGCAGGGCAGGCTCCTACTGGGGGCTCCTCCTGCCTTCTCGGGCTTCCCAGGCTGCCCAAGGCCCTGGGCTGCTGCCCTGTCCTCCCCTCCCAGTCTCCACGCAGCATCTGCTCTCCCGGTCCTGCTGCTCCTGTCACACTTCCTCCCCTGACCCCTCCCTCCTGCATGGAGGGACCCTGGAATAATGCTGCACCTGCCTGGCTTATCATGGCCTCTCCCCACCAGAAGATCCTGTCCCAAGTCCCATCGGTGAGGGCACTGGTGCCATGTGAAGGTGACATGCACAGGACCAGGCATTCAGATGTGGGCCCCTTGAGGGGACATTATTCTGTCTACCAACACTGACTTCCAGACACCCACACTTTTGGAAACAGTTCCTTATGTATGAACCTTCCTCAAAGTCACCCAGTTCCAGCATTGTCTGTTTCCCTGACAGGGTGTGCTGTCCTTGGCTCTTATTTCAAAGCAGGTCGAAAAGGGAAACCCATGCCTGTCAACATTCCCTAAGCCCACTGTGCTGAACAGGTAAGCCTGTGGGGACCGGGGCTGTCCACTGTGGCTGCTGACTCTTGTTACCCTCCATGCAGCCACAGGCTCCTCCAGCTCCACCTGAGCTTCCCCAGGGGCTGCGTCCTCACCTTCTTTCCTCACCCTGCCCAGGATCCGGCTGCTCTCGCGTCCCCTGCCCACCCCTCCTCCATCCACACACCCTCTTCCCTGTCCCCAGCCTCCACTCACTGATTCAACAGAATCGGGCTGAGCGCCTCCCTCGTAGGAGCAGGAGGAAACAGGAAGTGAAACAGACAGGACTTCTGTGCCTAGGTGGCCGGCAGCCAAGGGGAGGCTGGAGGGGGACGGAGGGGGACACACATGGGCTCCCCTGTGGCCTCTGCCGTGCATCATCACACTCTGAAAAGTGAGGCAGGAGGTCCATAGGGAAGACCACATTCAGAAGGGAGCACAGGGGCAGCAGGCTGACCCATCCTTGAGCTGGGGAGGCTGCCTGGGGAAGTGAAGTTGGAGCACGCCCCGGGGGCCTAGTAGGCATTTGTGAGGCCCTAGGAGGACGGAGCCGGACCCCTTGGGGCTCAAGGGCCCCCGCCTAGTGGTGGGGCTCAGAATGAGGGGAGCAGCAGGTAGGAAAGACGTGGAGAGGGCAGAGCCGGGCAGGGAAGCTGGACCAGGGCATCCATTGTTTGACTCTGAAGAGATCATGCGGGCGCAGTGGGGAGACTGGATGGAAGGGGGGTCGGGGACATTTCAGCTAAAACATCTACTCGGCTGTTCGCAGCCCACATTTGGGAAATGAGAGGACAAGGATGAGTCTGAGTCCTAGACTGAGAATGAACCGGGTGACTGGTCATGCCAGCCTGGGAAACTGGGACATCTGGAAAGACCCCACAAAGCTTAGGAGCGACATCATCTTACAACGTGGAGCGTCTTCAAGATGACTTTGAGGATCTCCATGGAGAGAGGGGAGAGGCAGTTGGATTTATGGGTGTGGAAGTTCACAGAACCTTGAGCTGGAGATCAAATTTGGAGGGCTTGGGCTCAAAAGGATCAATTCTTAGGAACTGCTGTTGCTCCAAAGCCCTCCTGCCCCAGCCCACACAGCCTCACTGGGCGGCAGAACCAGCTGGCTGTGGCTGTGATCCCTGAAGCCCAGGACCCTGATCCCTGCTGTCCCCTCAGTGAGAAATGAACGATTCTTCACAGAGTTGCATGGGCAGCATTGCCTCCCGCTCCAGCCTGGCCTCGGGCAGCCTTCGACCCCCAGTGTCCTCTCAGGGTGAGGGACTCTTCTCCGCACCTCTGCAGGACGGCATGAGCCACCACCAGCACAGTGATGCCTGTGGCATGCGGGCCTTCTGCCCCCTCTCAAGGGCAAGTCTAATAAAGCCAAGTTCAGGCACCACAACCACGATGTGTACAGAGTGGTCACCACTGCTGACCTCCCTTAACCACGTGGAAAGCAGGCATCCCGGCCCAGGCTTACTGCATTCTCCAATGAATGAAGACACGATTCTGGGTGGTTTATTTTTTGTTTTTGTTTTTTTTTTTTAGTTTGTGTTTTAGAGACAGGGTCTCACTCTGTCACCCAGGCTGGAGTGCAGTGATGTGATCACGGCTCATTGCAGCCTTGACCTCTTGGCCTCAAGCGATCCTCCTGCCTCAGCCTCCCAAAGTGCTAGGATTACAGACATGGGTCACCGTGCCTAGCCTTACCAGCCCTTTAGTAATAAGCACTTTTCAGAGAACTGAAGCTGTTCAGCCTGGAGATGAGGCACAGATATCACCCTGGACACTGGAAGTCTGGTTGGATGCTGGGGTCAGCTAAGAACAAAATGACACTGGAGAACAGAGGCTGTGGCTTGGCTGCCTTGCCCCTGCAGGAGGAGCCTGGACTGGCCCCAGGTGGTGCTGCCTTTGCTGTCCTAGGAGGGGCCTGGCAGGGTCCTTTCTATCCCGGAAATGCTGTGATCAGAGCCAGTAAGCTCCCACTGGAAGCTTCACCTGCCCAAAGTAGAGTCTGCCTTCATCAGCACAATTCACTCAGTGACTGTTCTGGAAGGTGCAGGGCTATCAAAAAACAATTTTAAGTTCCTGCCTTCAGGAAGTCAAGCATAACAAAGAACATGCATCCATGAGAACTCTACACGAGGGGCTGAGGTCTCGGGGGCTCTGGTGAGCCATCCACCCAGACTCTGCGCTAGAACCCAGGAGAGGGGAGAGCAGGCTGCAGGCTGCAGCGCGGAGACTGGATGGAAGGGGGTTTGGGGACTGGGGGGGTCAAGAATGAATCCGGGCCCGGCTCGGACGCTATGCGGCAGCAGTGAAGCCCGAAGCACGTCTAGAGGGTGAGGCTGAACACCAAGAGCCTTGGATTCTGAGACTGAGCCTTGGGGCCCCTGGAGGGCTGCTAGGTGGTTCTGAGCAGCAGATGAAGCTGGGATTCGGGGCCCCAGAGTCCTGGAAGTGCACTGTGCAGAATCTCCCCAGAGGGTGCTGGCTTGACCATTACCGTTTCATTGACCATTTTACTACTATTTACTACCACACTACCACCAAGTTTTACCATTGACATTTACACTATTATTCACTTACAGAGAATGATTAAAATAAATGTGCAGTTTGAAAGGCAAACTGCAGCCGGGCACGGTGGCTCATGCCTGTAATCCTAGCACTTTGGGAGGCTGAGGCGGGCGGATCACGAAGTCAGGAGTTTGAGACCAGCCTGGCCAACATGCTGAAACTCCATCTCTACCAAAAATACAAAAATTAGCCGGGTCGGATGACGCACACCTGTAATCCCAGCTACTCAGGCGGCTGAGGCAGAAGAATCCCTTGAACCTGGGAGGCGGAGGTTGCAGTGAGCCGAGTTTGCATCACTGCACTCCAGCCTGGGCAACAGAGCAAGACTCTGTCTCATTAAAAAAAAAAAAAAAAAAAAAAAAAAAAGAAAAGGCAAACCGCATTACTATGGTCCACAGAAAACCAGTCACATGAGCCACCAACAGAAGAGAACACAAACTAAGACCAAGGGAAGCCATGTTCCTAGCACTGTGCCGTCCCTGCTCCCAGCTGAGGCTTGGAGGAGGCCTACCCTGCTGATCACACGGAGGAGAACCAGGGCTCCGAGGCCACCGCACACACCGGGGTGGCATCCCCGACACTCCTGTGGGGAAGCAGCGTTGCCGTGCCCTGAAGACTCATGTCTGAGACGGGCAGGCAGCACCGCTCTTATCAGCCGGCTGGACAGTTTTACATCTCAGGGAAGGGCACCATGTCATGGATGTAAATGAAACGGCACAGCAATATCTGTGGTTTCTAGTGGTGATGAAGTCCAGGTGCTGTTAATGGAGGAAATGCTAAGTTGCAGTTAGACATTAATGACAATAAAGATGCAATGCTTTCTCATTGTGATGCATGGGGCCCCAAATTCTCCCTAGACCTCTGGACCCAGCGTAAGGCCCCTGTGCCTGCTGGCCAGGCTAGGGTTTGGGGACCTTACCATGGCATGTTTTCTTGGTGAGGCCATGCCAACATTCCTCGTTTTTCACACTTAGGAGGATGAAAAACATTTCTCCCAGGAGTGGGGGGAATGCAGCCCTCCAAGGAGCCGGTGGTCTCAGGCCTGCCACCCACAGCCAGAGGTTTCCGACCCCAGGCCACTGGTGTTTTCCCTGCCAGTACAAGTGAATTCTGGAAGGAGGGTGCCTGGGAGGTGGGCGTGGGGGTGGTGGGTGGCTTCAAGCCTCCAAAGACCAGAGGGAAGGCCCTGCCTCATGGAGCTCTGTGAGCAAAGGCCAGGAGGCACCCAGCACCCCGAGTCCATGCCAGCTGGCATCGGGGGAACGTGGAGATCAGCCTCCCGGGGGCCGCCACCTCCAGGGCCCTGCAGGGAACAGAGCTGCCCTGAGCGTGCCAGGGCTCTGGGAATGTCCCCCCACCGCCGTCACATCCCAGTCACCTGGCTGGCGGAGGGCCACCAGAGAGGAAAGAGTTTGAAAAACCAAAGTCCTTTCTGCCCCAAAATATTTTTTATTCTTGCATTACATTTGTGTTTCCAATTGTGAATAAAAAATGCTTAGAAAGTGGTTACAAAACAGCGTGAACTGGACAGGAGGAGCAGCTGGCCCTGAGGGTCCGTCACGTCTCCACTTAGACGGCGTGAAGTGGGCCTGGCGTCTAGGCGGGGTCAGTCAGGCTTCTCACCCTCAGGATCTGGAAAACAAAACCGCGCACTCACTGTGGGCCCGCTGCGGTGCTGGCCGCTCGCCGAGGCCGGGCCCTGACGCCCTCCCGAGCTGCCGACAGGAAGGCCGCGCCAGCTCTGCCGTGACCCACGCCCTGTGTAGATGGTCTTGTCCTCAGCATAGCCCTGGCAGCCTCTGTCACCTGGGCCACCCTTCTCTGTGTGACCGGTCAGCACACTGAACGGCTGCCAGAAACCCAGACGCTCAGCTCCTGGACTGTCCGGAGCATCTGGGAGCGAGCTGCCCCCAACACCCAAAACAGGAGGCTCTGGGACGAGCGCTCCTCCTCCCTCCATGCAGAAGCTCGAAGGCTGCCGCTGCAGCTCTCTGAGGAGGTGGCCCCACAGCCATGGCAGCCCCCACAGTGGCCCGGGCAGGAGACACTGGGACCCTCAGCTTGCTCACGGTGAGGCCTGTGATGCAGCATGTGCAGGAGGGACTGCAGTCAGCTGGAGGCTGTCTTTAGTGGGAAGCCGGGGGGCTGGCTGCCACCATGCACTGTGCCCCCAGGATGAGTCCCCACCCTGGATGGCCACTTTCCCTAAGGCCCCTGTGCCTACCAGGAAAGCCACTGCCCTTGCATAATACCCGGGCAACCCCAGCCCCAAGTCCTCTCTCAACAAGCCCAAGCTCGTCCAAGGACCTCCCACCTCCCCTGAGCTCGGCCCACCTGGAGCAAAGAGGGTGGCCCCAGGGGCTGCAGCAAGTGATGCAAACCAAGCCTCCTGGAGACAGGGGCTGCAGGTGTGTCTCGCTGACCAGGAGGCTGGCTCCCTCCATCATGGGCACAGCCTGTGGCACTGCTAAGCGTAACCAGGTGCACAGTGGTAGGAAGCCCAGCCAGCTAACCCGACCGGCAGAGCTGACTGTGCTCAGGGCCCAGGCCACAGCTGGCAGGGGCAGTGTTGGGGGCCAGGCAGCCCTGCCAGATGCCCTGCTCTCAGACTCCTGCCAGGGCCAGCCCTGCCCAGCATCCGGTGGCACCCACAGCCCCTCAGTGCCCTCCTCCAGAGGTGTGGATGCAGCTGAGCCCAGTACTGGCTCCCAACTCCTGTGCTGCCTAGGAGGCTGGTTGGTTTGGATTTTATATGGACAGAGGGTAAGAAAAAGATGTTGTTTCACACTGTTTTCGAGCAAAAGTGTTTATTTTTCTCCTTCAGATATACAATCTCTTAGGGATTCCGTGCCACTGACCACCATGTACGAGGAAGGGATTCACAGGCAAGGGGGACAGGTGAGGGCAGCCCCCACTTCACTCAAGGAACAGGGCAAGGGGGCCCAGTACAGAGAACAGAAATCTCTTACGACAGCATCGTGCCCTGGCAGAAGATTCTGCATAACACCTAGAAAATTCAATTCTAACTGAATTGATGGAATAATAGATTTGAACCAAAATAATGTACCCAGTTCTAATAAGTACAGAAACTATACAATTCACAGCTGGGCAGTCCCAAGCAGCCTGCTTTCCAGCAGGAGGTGGAGGAGGCTGGGGCCTTCCCCTCCCACCAAGGGCTGTGTTGTGCCCGCTGGGGACGAGTCCCACTGAAATCTCCAGGAGAAGAATGACCCCGCCCTCCGCAGAGCAGACTGAGTGGTGGACAGGAGAGCGGTCTGCGTGCCAGGGGTGAGCAGAGCCGCAGGCCTCCATGGAAATCATGGAGAAGGGAGGGAAGTGGGCAGGAGAGAGGGCAGCCTCTCCAGCTGAAGGAGCTGTGCTTGTCTCCACAGGGTGGGCGGGCAGCCAGAGTTTCTACGCCCAACACACACCTTATCCTCACAGCAGCCCACTGGCGCCGAGGCATGTTTGCTCACCTAACGTTTTCTGGTGGATTTCTCATGGCCCAGTGCAGCAGCTGACATTCCCTACTGAGCAAGCAGCTCCGCCAGTGTGCCCTGCCCCAGCGTCCTGCCGTCTCTCAGCCCCTGGATGAGCCCAGGGAACCGGCACTCTACTGAGGACAAAGCAGGGCTCGCCTAGCACTGGAAGCTCTTCAGTACTTAAGGTAGCTAATTCAATGTTTTAAAAAGGCATTTACAACAGAAAACCAAAGATTGAACTTCAGCTTCAGATCTGTAAACCATTCACATCTCTGCAACTTAAAACAGTAAATAAAGATTATCAATGCACAAGCCAATTGCAAATGAAACCTTTTCCGATAATTTTTTTAAACATATCTTTTCATCAGGGAACGGAAAAGCTGGCATTCAAGGCACTGTACTTCTGCAGGGTGACGACAAGGTTCTAACCACCAACTCAAGTATAGGAAGTGGGTGTGGAGACGGCGCGTGGACCACAGGAACCTAGGAGCGAACAGGGTCTGAAGCCGCAAAGGAAGCAGTCTTGCTGCCCACCCGCTGTCCCCCTCGCGGCTGAGTGCTGTGCCCACAGCAGGCGGTGGGGGGGACTTGGAGGCCAAACCACACCTGGTTTCTCCGGGCGGTTCCACGGGCACCATCTGGCAAGGGACAGGGCAGAAGGCTACGTGATCCGCAGCCGGGCGCCGGGCATGCTGACCACAGGTGGCCGCAAGAAGACCGGCAGCACGGGCACCTGCGGGGGGCTCCAGCTGCCCTGTGCCCCCAGCTGGCCCACCTGGCCTGCCCAGGGCCCCCAGGACACTGGAGCTGGGAGCAGGCCTCCGTACTGACCCAGAGGCAGAGCACAGGATGGGGCTGGGAGGCTGGAGAGGGCAGTACCTGGTGTGGGCACGGACAGGGCCGGGGCGGCTCCGGGAATGACCGTGGTGGAGAGAGGGCCGGGCGCTGGGGGCAGACGTGGCATCCCCACTCCTGCTCGAGGTGCGGTCATCTACAAAACACAGAGACGAGAAGAGGAAGGTACACGTGGCTGCAATCAGCTGGCCTCCCTGAGTGGCCCCCAAGGTGCCACGGTTTCTCCATCTTCAGGAGACAGTGGTCCTGGAACCTGCGGTGACAGGCACCCCCTCAGGGCTGACACCAGAATGATGGTGTGGGGCCACGAACCATCACCCTCCCTTGTTTGCTTCCCCAAGCTGCAGCCTGATAGTCTCTAGGCCACACACCCGATGTCCACCAGCCAGAACGGGCCTTGGAGGAGGACTGGTGGGGCCTGGCCCCTGAGGGCGCGTAAGTGGCCCCACATGCCTCTACTCAGCCACCACAAAGGCCTCCTGCTTGGCTGCTCAGTGCCCTCACAGGAGCATGAACCACCCAGGAGCTGGCAGGCGCAACGCCCCAGGACCTGGGCGAAGCAAGCGTGCAGGGAGGTGGTGGCAAGGCAGCCCTTCCACTCTCCCAACCCGGGGAGAAGCCGTATGCGGGGTGTGCCCCAGGAAGGCAAGGCTGCTGGCCACGGGGAGTCACTCCGCTCCACTCCAGGGAGGGCCCCACTGGGCACTGGTCACAGGTGCATGGAGGGCACTCGGCGACTTCCACACCCCTTCCTGGAAATCATGCTCAGCAGCCAGGGCTGGAGGGGGCTCCTCATCTGGAAGGGCCTCTACGGAACTAACAGCTGAGCCCCTGCCCACAGCAAAATGCCCAACACCTCCCCGAGGTGCCTCCATGCTTCCAGTCGACACAGCAGGGATCTCCAGGCGGGCAGGAAAAGGAGTCACCCGCACAGAATGGACAGAGAGAAGGAGAACTGGCCTCGTGCAGATGATAAGACTGTGTGTGCAGAAAACCCACAAGAACGGACAAACCAATTCCTAGAACTAATAGCAAATTTAGCACAATCGCAGGATATGAGATATGAAAGTCAACCATAGTTTTATATTCTAGTAACAGGAAGCTGGAAAAGGAAATTTAAAGAAAACTAATATTTATGATAGCATTCCAAAACGTCAGCTACCTAGGGATAAATTTAATGAAAGATGTATAACGTCTTTACACTGCAGAGAAACAAAAAAGATGCCAGTAAATGGACACCACGTTCACAGGAATGCTCGTGTTGTTCGTATGTCTAATCTCACCCAGCTAATCGGCAGACTGAGTACACTCCCAATGGAAATCCCAGTGGGCTAGCCTACAGAAAGTGACAGGCTGTTCCTAAAACATATGCAAATATTAACGACCTGAAAAAAATCAAGAAATTCTTGAAGAAGATCAATACTGAAAGTCTTTCCTGAGCAAAGATTAAACTTCCTAGAAAACGTCAGTCATTAAGAGAGTGTGGTGTTGCCACAATAAGGGAATTGCTACAGGAAACAAAATAGCAAATTCAGAAATGGACCTACACACCGACGGCCACTTGACAAATGTCTGCCCAATTCAGTACAATTCAGTATGGAGAGGAAGGGACTGGAACGATCAGATATGCATAGAGGAAGAAAACAGACTGACCTCTACATCAGAATATACACGAGAGTTCATTTGAGATGGCTCACCGGACCAAAAGCAATAGCTAAAGCTGCAAAGCTTTTAGGAAAAACAAAATTAAAATTTTTGCCATTTCATGTTCACCACTAAGAAAGCAAAAACAGAAGCCACAGATCAGTAGACTATATCCATTACGAGGTCTTCAAAAAATTCATGGTAAATACATATCATGAAAAAACTATGCATGACTTTCAAAAAAGATCTTCGCACCCAAATACACTTGTACTAACTCATTATAACATGTCTGAAGAGGAGGCAGTCTGAGGCACTAAGAAGGAGAAGATTTCAGTTTGAAAAGAGCCTCCATCACAATAACGTGAATTCTGCCAAGCAAGAACCAACATCACATGGATGGTGACGCTTGGGTGGAAGAATGGTGAGATCACTGATGCTTTCTGAAAAGTTTACGGGGTTCATGCCCCCAAAGAAAATAGCAGTTTACAAATGGTTGACTTGTTTTAAGAAGGGATGGGACCATGCTGAAGACAGAACCCACAGTGGCAGGCCGTCCGTACCACTTGGTGAGGAAAACACTCATCTGGTCTGAGCCGTAAGTGCAGAGGACACTGGATAACAGCAGAAGCAGTGGCCAACACCGCAGACATCTCAGTAGGTTCAGCTTACACAATGCTGACAGAAAAATGGAAGTTGAGCAGACTTTCCACTCAGTGGGTGCCAAAACCACTGCACCGAGATCGGGCGCAGGGAAACAGCAGAGCTGTCCGTGGAAACTTTGAACAAGTGGGATGGAGATCGTGAAGCTCTCTTTGAACTGTAACGACGTGAAACATGTTTTTCCCAGTGTGGTCCTGAAGACGAAGCGCAGTCAAGGCAATGGCGCTGAGGGCTGGAAGTGGTCCCATCAGAGCAAAAGTGGGCCAGTCAAGAGCAGAGATTGTGGCAACAGCTTTTGGGATGCTTAAGGCATTCTGCTTGCTGACTTTCTGGAGGGGTAACAAGGAATAGTGGCATCCGCTTAGTATGAGAGTGTTGAGGGAACATTAGCCAAAGCTTCAGCAAACCCACTCCCGGGAAAGCTTCCCCAGAGAGTCCATCTCCATCATGACAGTGCTCCTGCTCATTCCTCTCAACAAACAAGGCTGATTTTGCAAGAGTTTCCATGGGAGATCGTCAGGCATCTACCCTGCAGTGCTGATTTGGCTCCTTCTGACTTCTTTTTGCTTCCTAATTTTAAAACATCTGTAAAGGGTACCCATTTTGTCAATTAATAATGTAAAAAAGACTCAATGGCCATGGTTAAATTCCCAGAACCATTAGGTCTTTAGGGAGGGACTAAATGGCTGGCATCATTGCTCATAAAGGTGTCTTGAACTTGATGGCGCTCGTGTTAAGAAAAAAGTTTCTATTTCTTCTTTAGTAGCTATAACTATAGGTATGCGCCACAATGCCCAGCTATTTTTTTTTTTTTTCCGACAGGGTCTTGCTCTGTCACCCAGGCTGGAGTGCAGTGGCGCCATCTCAGCTCACTGTAGCCTTGAACTCCCGGACTCAAGCGATCCTCCTACCTCAGCCTCTTTAGTAGCTGTAATTATAGGTATGCACCACCATGCCCAGCTATTTTTTTATTTTTTTTGAGACAGAGTTTTGCTCTTGTTGCCCAGGCTGTTGTGCAATGGCACGATCTCGGCTCACTGCAACCTCTGCCTCCCGGGTTCAAGCGATTCTTCTGCCTCAGCCTCCTGAGTAGCTGGGATTACAGGAGCCACCACCATGCTGGGCTAATTTTTTTGTTTTTGTTTTTGTTTTTTGTTTTTTGTTTTCTGTACTTTTAGTAGAGACAGGGTTTCACCATGTTGGCCAGGTTGGTCTTGAACGCCTGACCTCAGGTGATCCACCCGCCTCAGCCTCCCAAAGTGCTGGGATTACAGGCGTGAGCCACCGCACCCGGCAGTCCAACTAATTTTTGTATTTTTTGTAGAGATGGGGTTTTGCCATATTGCAAAGGCTGGTCTTGAACTCCTGGACTCAATCAATCCACCCACCTCAGCCTCTAAGTGCTGGGATTACAGGTGTGAGCTACCATGGCCAGTCATATATTTCTTATATTTATCTTTTAATTTCATTGTTCTGTGAACTTTTGGAAGTCCCCTTGTATACGACAAAAGATATATAATGAACACCCACAAATCAATAATAATAAGATAAATAAATCAACTTTTAAATGGTCACTATCCTTGACCACTTTTTAAAAGATGGCTGATAAGAATATGAAAAGGTGCTCTAAGGCAAATTAAACAATAATGAGAAACCTACTATTAGACCTCAAATTTTTTTTGCAAATAAAATTTCAACTACAATGTTCTACACACAATATTTAAAAAGTCACAAGAAAAGACAAGGCAATATGAAGAAAAACTAGGCCAAAGAGCAAACAAAAACTAAAAAATATTATGTGAAGGAGATACAAGATAGAGATTTTTGGTAGAGAGTTAGAAACCATTTTTTTTTTTTAAAGATATGGCAGATGTGGTTTAAAAAAAAAAAAAAAAAGAAAGAATTCAAGTGAAAAACACAATAACCCAAATTAAAAACTGAATGGATAGGTTTAACAGCAGTTTAGACACAAAGAAAAATTTACTGACCTAAAATCTAAAGAAAATAAAACAGGAAGGTATGATTCATTCAGAGGAAAATATTTAACTGACAAAAACATCCCCAAGGAAGCCTAGACATTGGACTTAGTAAACAAAGGCTTTAAATCAAATATCCTAAATGTGCTCAAAGAACTCACGGAAGCCACGGACACAGAACTGCAGGAAGTCAGGAAAATCACACAGGAACACAACGAGGATATCAACAGACAGGAATTATGAAGGGGACCAGGTGGAACTAGAAGAGCTGAAAACAGTAACTGACATTTACAAATTCACTAGAGGGGTTCACTGGCAGATCTGAGCAGGCAGAATAAAGAATCAGCAAGCTGGAGACACTTGAAATGATTGTGTGAGGAGCAGAGGAAAAAGGTGGCAGAGTGGACAGAGCCAGAGGGGTCTGTGGTCCACCATGAAGTGGATGAGTAACACACTGCGGGAGTCACAGGAGAGGAGAGCCCAGAGATGAAGGTAAACTCTTACGCTGCAGTGACTCTCCACGAGGGGGCCAAGACCATTCAAGGGGGAAAGCAGTTTTCAACAACTTCTGTGGGGAAAACTGGATATGCACATACCAAAAAAAGAAGGTGGAGCCCTGCCTTGCCTCACAAAAATCAACTCTATCCCAGCACTTTGGGAGGCTGAGGCAGGCGGATCATGAGGTCAAGAGATTGAGACCATCCTGGCCAACATGGTGAAATCCCGTCTCTACTAAAAATAAAATAAAATAATTAGCTGGGCGTGGTGGCGGGCGCCTGTAGTCCCAGTTCCTTGGGAGGCTGAGGCAGGAGAACTGCTTGAACCTGGGAGGTGGAGGTTGTGGTGAGCTGAGATTGCGCCACTGCACTCCAGCCTGGGCGACAGAGTGAGACACAATCTTAGGAAAAAAGAAGAAGAAGAAAAAATCAACTCATTCTAAATGTCAAAGCAAAAACCAGAAAACTCTTAATAGAAAACTTAAGGAAAAGGTTTCACGACATTGGATTTGGCAGTGATTTCTTGGATATAAAGGCATAGGCAACAAATGAAAACAAGACAAATTTTAAAACCTTTGTGCATCCAAAGGCACTGCCAACAGATCATATATCTGATAAGGGATTAATATCTGGATTATGCAGAAAATTCCTAAAACTCAACAATGAAAAAAACAAGCTGATTCACACATTGGCAGAAGACTTCAATAAATACTTCTTCAAGGAAGACATAGAAACAGCCAATAAGCACATGAAAAGCTGCTCAATGTCACTACTTAATTAGGAAAATGTAAAGCAAAACCACAAGATACCAATTCACACCTGAGAGGATGGCTCCCATCAAAAACCTGAAAGGATGGCCAAGCGCAGTGGCTCATGCCTGTAATCCCAGCACTTTGGGAGGCTGAGGCGGGTGAATCACTTGTGGTCAGGAGTTCGAGACCAGCCTGACCAACATGGTGAAACCCCATCTCTACTAAAAATACAAAAATTAGCTGGCCATGGTGGCAGACAACTATAATCCCAGCTACTCGGGAGGCAGGAGAATTGCTTGAACCTGAGGGGTGGAGGTTGCAGTGAGCCGAGATCGTGCCATTGCACTCCAGCCTGGGCCAAAGAGCAAAACTCTGTCTCAAAAAAAAAAAAAAAAGAAAACAACAAAAAAACAAAACCAAAAAACCCAGAAAGGAAATCTTTTGTTGGCACAGATGTGGAGAAACTGGAAGTTTTGTGCACTGTTAGTGGAAATGTCAAATGGTATAGCTGTTATTGAAAACAGTTCCTCGAAAAACTATCATATAATTATCATATGATCCAGCAATTCACTTCTGGGTTTATACCCAAAAGGATAAAAGCAGGATCTTGAAGGGATACTATGTTCACAGCAGATTAATAACAGCTAAAAGATGGAAGTCACCCAACTGTCCACTCACAGAAATGACAGACAATCCCATAACAGGATTCCACTGAGAATGGATGTGGTACACAGATACAATGAACTATCACTTGGCCTTCAAAGGAAAGGAAATCGGACATGCTACAACATGGATGTCATCAAGGGTGCCCTTGGAGGACGTTTTGCTAAGCAGAATAAGCCAGTGGAAAAAGACAGACACTGTGTGATTCCACTCTATGAGGTACATAGAGGAGTCAAAGTCAGAGAGACCGGAAGCAGAATGGAAGTTGCCAGAGGCTGGGGGAGGGACAATAGGAAGTTATTATTTAATGGGTACAGAGTTTCACACAATAAAAAAAGGTGGAGATGAACAGTGGTGGTGGCAGCACAGTATTCTGGATTTATTTATTTTTGAGACAGCGTCTTGCTCTGTCGCCCAGGCTGGAGTGCAGTGGTGCGATCATAGTTCACTGCAGCCCCGAACTCCTGGGCTCCAGCAATCCTCCCACCTCAGCCTCCCAGGTGGCTGGGACCACAGGCATGTGCAACCACGCCTGGCTGATTTTAAAAAGTTCTGATACATACTACAACATGGATGCACCTTGAAAACACTGTATCAAATGAAATAAGCCATTCACCAATCATACACATACTGTATGGTTCCATTTATATGAGGTACTTAGAGTTGTCAAAGTCATAGAGACAGAAGGAAGGACAGAGGCTACCAGGGCCTGGGAAACCAGAGGTGCCAGAGAGAGGGCTGGGGAACTAGTGTTTAATGGGGACAGAGTTTCCTTGGGGAAGATGAAAAGGTTCAGTGGATGGATGGCGATGGTTGCACAGTGCTCTGAATGTACTTCATGCCACTGAACTGTACGTTTGAAAATGGGTAAAATGGTAAATTTTGTGTTTTATATTTTTTGCCATGACAAAATTAATAGTTAAAAAAAACCCTTATACTTAAAAAGAATCCAGAATATCTGAACAACAGTTAGCTCTGCTAATCCTGAACGCCGATATAGCTGGAGCCCAGGCAGCAGAGATGAGCCTGCCCAGGCTCCAGGTGCAGCCTCACAGAGCTGTGGGGCCATGTTCAGGATTCCTGACTTTGTCCTAGAATAATGGGGTTCCACTGAGAATCAATCTGAGGACTCAGACTGGCGGAGGTGTACCTGTCAAGAGGGCCCTGCAGTGGTTCAGAACAGAAGCCACAGTGGTGGAGCTTGGGAGTGTGGATGTGGAGAGAGGGAAAGAGATTCAGCTCCAGCATCTGGAACAGCAACAAAGACTGACAGCCGGGTCAACAGCCAGTCCCGGAAGATCTCCACAGACCGAAAGCACCGAGTCTGCTCTCCTAGCCACACGAAAACACACTGACAAAAGGTCATCTGAAAACTAACAACCACACTTACTTCCAATAGCAACAGAAATTATACAGTATTTTCAAACAAAAGTTAATGAGAAGCTGCACACTTTTGGGATGCAGCTAAAACCATCAGTGGGCACTTTATACCCTTGAATGCCTACATTATCATGGAAAGGCTAGAAATCAATGAACATGTCTTAAGAAACTTTCCAGAACAACAAAATTAACCCAAAGATAGAAGGCAAGAAATAAGAAAATAAATTAATGAAACACACACTAAAGACTATCAAACACAAAATGTGTTCTTTGAAACGGCTAATAAAATGGACACCCCTAAGGAGACTGCATAAAGAAAAAGAAAGAGCAAAGGAGAGGCAGAGAGAGAGGAGGCAGAAATCACCACCGTCAGGAATGAAATCAGGACATCACTGTAAATCCTGCAAATGGAAAAAAATAAAAGCTATTATGGATAATTTTATGGCAATTTACAATTTTAGATAAATTTAGAGGAGAGATACCAATCGCCAGAAAGGCAGAATTTAACAAAACGAAACAGAAAATCCAAATGGTGTGAGAAGTTCAGAAGAAATTGAATCCATAGTAACCACTGGGCCCTCAAGGAATGAACAGGTGTGTGATAAATACAGCAGAAATGTCAGTTAAGAGTGTACGGAGTGGGTCTAACTAAGGATGTTCACGGCAGAATTTTCAACTCTTCTTTGTGTTTGAAAATTTGTAAGGTAAAAGATCATAGAGGAAAGTATCCCACGCTAAAAAATAGAAAAACAAAACTCCAGCCCAGATGGCTTCACAAATGACCTTTACTAAGTATCTGAGATAGAAATAACACCAGTCTTCCACAAACCCCTCCAGAAAGCTGCAAAACAGCAGATGCTTCTCCAACTCACGCTGACATCAGAACAAGTTAGGTGTGAAACCTAGGACAGCAGGTCCTCACTTCTGCCCCACGTTGGCTCAGGTGCGTGTGAGCTACGGCCCGAGGCTGGTGTCACTTGGGTGACAAGCACAGCTGCCCTGGTCTCCAGCGTGGGCACAAACAGAACCCAGGCAGAGGTGGGCCCGTCCGCCAAGACCGGGGCCACCTGCTCTGAGTGCAGGGCTCGGGCTGCCCAGGCTGGGGCTGCTGCTGTATCTGAGCTGTGGAGTCACAGCCCCGGCCTGGCCTGGCCTGGCCTTTCCACCTGCCAGCTGCAGAGCTGTGGGCGCGTCGCTCACCTCCCAATCTGTAATGTGGAGAAGCCTAGTTCTTGGGGCTGTGGGGAGAATGAACTCGGATCATGAAGGTGAAGAGCTTAACTGGACACCCCTCTGCCACACAGGGCACTAGCAAATGCTGGAGGCAAGGCTACCCCACCCCAGGAGCCCCCGCCCCGCCCGCCCGGCACTCACAGCCCGCGCCTCGCCAGGGGCAGCCCAGCCTGCCTGGGCCTCCATGTCCTGCAGCTTCTGGGTCTGCTTCAGCTGGTTGAGCGTGGGCTTCAGCTGTGCGGCCCCCACCGTCTTGCTCGTCCACTCATCCACCAGCTTGTGCAGGTCGTCCGTGAAGGTGCCCTTCTTGTTGTTGCTGTTGTTCACCTGCGCCTGGACGTGCAGGGCGGGCTGGGGGCCTGGCTCAGGGCCTGGGGCCAGGCTGCTGGTGGAGGACCCTGGGGAGTCACACACAGGCCAGGATTGGTGACGCCACACGTGCGCCCAGGCCCCCAGTGGGCTGGCCGCATTCGTTCTTACGTGACAGCTGAGACAATGGTCTCACTTGGGCCAGGCAGCACCTTGCTTCAAGAGGCGGTCGGACTAAGGGGCCTGGCTGCCCAGGGTCAGACACGGTGGGGCATTTCCATGGGCTGTGCCAGGTGGCCATCACCCACCTCAGAAGCCAGGCCAGGGGACAGGACCCTGTAGCAGCCGGCAGCCTCTGCTCAGCATCCACTCTGTGCCCACCGCTGCCCGTCCCCAGACTCACGTGTGAGAGAGCTCAGGAAATTCCTGGCACAGCCAGACACACTGGGCTTCGGCGTCACGGTGCCTAGAGTCAGGTTCCTCGGGCTCTCTCTGGCCTGTGCATCCTCAGCCGTAACATGAGGACGCAGGGCGGTGGAGTACTGTGTGAGCGCTCAGCACACGCGGCTGGCTGGCTGGCCTGCAGGCGGCCCCCTGGCCCGCGGGAAAATGCCTGCCAGGGCTGTCTGACTTGCATTCCCATGAATTTTAATGGTCTGGTTGTTTGGAATTCCAGACGTAGAAATTGTCCTGACCAGAGCGTTAGAGGAAGGTATTCATAAAGGGTACCCATGCCTGGGGCTGCCTGATGAGGCCCCACCAGCTCCTGCCGTGGGCTGCGGCCAACGCCCTGCTGCAGGAGCGAGCTGGGAGCCGCTCTGCTGACTATTAGCACACCAGAGCACTCGGCTGCTTCATTCAAAGCATAAACGAGACTTTAAAATTTTTAAATCATACCCTTTCCACACAACACATGTCATTTCTGGTTGGCAATTTTGAATAAGCCAATTTAAAAATGTTCTGCATAGAAAAACAGCCTAATGACCATCTCTTCAAACAAGCTGTCCCAAAATGTAGTGGACTTTAGTGGCTAGCAATGAAAAAGCACAGACACAGACAATTAAAAATTAGTGATGAGATTTGACACACATGGAGCTATTCCTACATGAAAAGTTCAGCCAGAAAAGAAAAAAAAATTTTTTTCAAGAGAGAAAGATGAGAGAGAGAGAGAAGGTGAGTGGCCCAGGGAGACTAATACCCACTCAGTCCTGGCATCTCTCCTCGTGGGGAGGCACTCATCTTTAGGACTTCAAGGAAATACTCATTCCTATGGTTTTGGAAAAGGAGCCAATTAATGATTGGCAATTTGCGGGTGTTCCGGGGAAGGATAAGCCCGTTAGATGTGAACTGGCGAGACCGCACAAACTCTAGGCGCCACGGAGACACACGGGGGAGCCGAGGGCAGCGATCCCGCCAGGCAGAAGCGAAGCGGCGCCTGGCCGAGAGGCATGGAGCAGGCGCGGGGCAGGCACAGGGCCGGCCCACGCCCGCCCAGCCGCGGGAACCCTGATGTGTACTAGCCACGAGAAAGCCCATGCAATGAGAGAGGACAAAGGGGGAAAAAACCCGGATAATTACTACTGCTGTGTTCTTTGCCTAGGCAGAGACGCTTCAGGGCAGACCCTGCAAGGGAGAAAGAAACGACACAAGACCACAGAGTTAGGCAGAACAGCACACACCGGGACACGCTACCACACTAAGCAAAAGTCGTCAGTGTGCAGGGAGGGGCAGACACAGGCAGCAGTTCAGAGAGAGGGCCGACCCGGCTGGGGGAAACGGGGCAGCCCCCGGAGAGAGGGTGCAGGCTCCCACGAGCTTCGCCGAGGGGGCAGAGGTGCCAGGGCCAAGCCCCCAAGCTTCAGGGAGAAGTGTTTGTCTCTAGAAGCATATTCAAAGAAAGTAAAAGAGAAAGAAAAAAGAAAAAAAGAAAAAAGCAAAGCACAGCGCTTGGCTTTCAAACATCAGGCTTCTGGGAGCCCCACTGACGGAGGCAGGACACCCTGCTGAGAGTCGGCCACGGGAGCTCTGGAATGGAGCCGGGCACGGCTGGGCTTGGCCGCCGAAGCCCATCAGAGGTTTTCCAAGTGCAAAAAGATACATTGTTTTGCAGGTTGGAGGCCAAGTCTGGATCTCAGATGGCTGCCTCAGGTGATGAGGTCAGCGGCAGGTGTTGAGTAGAGGACCCAGGGTTTCTATCTAGGGACTGACCCCAATGTCTGGGGACACTGCCGCCTCATTAGAAGTCAGTATCCACAAGGGGTAGGGCAAGGCCTCAGCCTGGAACACTTCTGGCCTCCTTGTAATTCGGACCGCCACTAAACTGACTGGTCCCAACTACCCAGAGGCCACCTGGTGTACACTGAATGCAACGTCCTAGCCAGTCAGTGCCCAGCCTGGTGGGGACAAGGTCCCCAGGGCAGGCTGGGCCGGAAGGCGCGGCCATCCCCGCTTATCCTTATGGGCAGGCAGAGCTGGGACGGGCAAGAACAGGCTCAGGCTTCCCCAAGGTCACTCAGCAAAGCCACACTAGCACGGAGGCTCTGTCTACACTCCAGCCCACGGCCCCCTGCCAGGAGCACACTCCCTCCGCAGCAGGGAGCTGTTCCCGAGAGACCTAAACAGGAGCGACTCTGATCTTCCAGGGACTCAGAAAACCTGGCGACGTCTGCCTGCCTTCTCCAGAAGGGCCCATGCCTCCCGCCTCGGGGGACAGTGGGCAACTTGTTGTCCAGCTCCTCGGCCCACGCTCGGCCTGAGCTGTGCATCCTGGACTTGGAAACTTAGCTCAACTGAGTATTTTTAGTCCATTCTGTCTGTTCCTGAGCTAATGTGGGGAAAGAAAGGTGAGGTGGCGTTCTGTTGCAGACTTTACTGTTCAAATAAAAAGGAGGGAGCGCAGCGGGAGGGATTCAGACCAGTAGGCTCTGGGTGAGCAGCTCCGAAGGGCTGTTCCCTGGCTGCTCTGTTCTGAGATGAAACCCTGCCAGGAACACAGAGTTGATATCCCCTCGATGGCTCACTGAAGTTTGCAGGGGAGGTATGGCTGGTTTTCTGTAGCGCAGGAGGGGCCCCTAAAGTCTGTGATGTAGCCTAGGGGGGATCCAATGTGTAGGGGCACTGGGTGAGCACCAATTTCCCTGGCAGGCTTTGTGGGGGGCTATAGCCCATGGTCCCATGTAGATGGCCCTAAGCCAGGTGCTTCAAAAAGCTGCTCTGTGCCTATCTGGTAGCTCTTGGTGTGGCTGGAACTCTACATTCAGGGCTAATTCCTGGCTGTTGCCCTGCTGGGAAGAACACCAAACAGGCCAGCTGCCGGCTGGGAACCACCAGAGGGAGCCTGGACCTGCGATCAGAGCTGGGACTGACTCACCACCCTGGGAACCCGGGGTCTGGAGTGTGTGGAGGACACCGCACCTGCTCAGAGCCAGGGAGCAACCCTGGCCCACGGAGGCCTCCATGGGCCCTACCTAAACTCGGGCCCCAGTGACCAGTGTGCAGACGGCTCCTAGACCTCCGGGCAAACTGATGGGTGCCAGCCTTTCAAGGCCACTCACAGCAGACAACTGGACTGGGGCAGAGACCTCTCCACACTCTGGACAGCCCTGCCCATCCTTAGGTGGCTCCTTAGTCCACCTCTCCAGAGCCTCAGCCTGCATTGGGCGCTGCCCCTCACTTGCCCACCATGCAGATGGCACCTGAAGACAGCCCCCCCGGCCCCCTGCCACTCGCTCTGTGCCAGGACAAGCACCCCCACCTCCTGTCCATAAGGCAGCAATGGGAGAACGAAGGAAACTTTCAGGAGGCTGCTGATTGATGCCAGGCCCACCTCGGTCTCCCTGTGGGGCTTCCGTCCCTAGCCAGGCCCAGGAAGAGGCAGCGCCAAGGCCCTGGACTGCTCAGTGGTGCTGGGGCGGGGGCTTGGCGGCCTCATCCCAGCTGTTGGGAGATCCGCTGCTTTCTTCCCAGAATGTAAAGTGGCAGCACGCAGGATGACAGGAGGGCCGGCTCTTGGACTTGGCATCTCCTGCTTTTGTGCAGCCGACATCGGCTGAACCCCCGAGGCACAAGCGGAGGCTCCCTCCCCACTCCAGCCCTGATTCGCTCTGGCACAGAAACAGCCTGCTCTCGGGTCAACGGCCCTGGCCTCTGGGTGCCCCGAGCACCTGCCCCGTCCAGACCCTCAGCCTGTGGCCAAGAAGACTTCTCAACCACGAAGGATTCAAACTGAGGGTGTGTGCCTGGGACAGGGGGCCTAAAAAGTGGTCAGCCCCTGAGCGATCTGTCACACTCACTTTTCACCTCACAGGGCTCAATACCGCCCAGCAGCCCACAGGGCAGCTCACCTCCCGTCACGGGCGCCCTGGTGGCTTCACCTCAGCCCCCTACGACCTCCCACGCGCCCTCAGCTGGGTCAGCCCCCACCACGGTCAGCACTGGCTCCTTTTTCACAAGAGAAAAACGGGCATCCAGGGACGAAACCCCTTTTAGGGTGTCTACGTATTGAACAACCATGTTTTTGAGCCAAAAACTGTCTACAAAGCATGCATTGGGAAGCAGGATCCGCCTTGGCTCTGCCCAGGGAGACCTGAGGCTGTTTTCTTGTTGCCCTGAGCTAAATGACCCCACACTGCACTAGGCCCTGTCGCACACAGGCCTGCTCCACAGACAGCCCACAGTGGTGCGCAGCACTGACCACCCTGGCTGCAGAGGGCAGGGCCTGGTGGGCGCAGTGCAGGGTGGGGGCCCTCCTCTCTGGATGCCCTCTACCCCGAGGCCGCCTGAACACCTGCTGCAAAGGGGCTCGCTGAGCACGCACTCTCTCCCCGCCGGGAGGGATGAAAGCATTCCACGGTGGGAGAAGGCCTAGAAGGGACCGTGCAGTGACGCCGGAGGGTGCCTGAGCCAAACATGCTGCAGCCAACAGCCAACATGGAGAAAACCCAAAGAGAAATCCCATGGCTCTAGCGTGCAGAGAAAGGCCCACAGGGTGCCAGCACCTGCCCGGTCAGGTGGGAGGATCCAGAAGGACCCGTTTCTAACCAGCAGAACCAACAGAACCATGACCAGAGGTGCCATCTCAGCATCGGCACCTGACCCTCCTCCCCGTCTCCAAGGGCAACATCCCTTAGAATGCACTGGGCCAGGTGAGGTGGCTCACGCCTATAATCCCAGCACTTTGGGAGACCAATGTGGGTGGATCGCTTGAGCCCAGGAGGTCTAGACCAGCCTAGGCAATATGGTGAGACCTTGTCTCTACTAAAAATACAAAAAAAAAGTAGCTGGGTGTGGTGGTGCAGACCTGTGGTTGGGAGGCTGAGGTGGGAGGATTGCTTGAGCCAGGGAAGCGGAGGTTGCAGTGAGCTGAGATCTCGCCACTGCACTCCAGTCTGGGTAACAGAGCGAGACTTTGTCTCAAAAAAAAAAAAAAAGACTGCTCTGGGGCACTGAGTCATGTGAGCGCCCCAGAGCATCTGCTGACCACAAGGGGGCGTCTGCAAGCTGGGTGACAGGTCTGTGCCAAGGGGCCCAGCTCATAGGGGTTCCAAGCAGGGGCCTTGCACTCCCTAGGGGTCTGTCCACCTGCTGCTCCCAGCCTCCACTGCTTTATTCCCTGTCCTGCACCTCGAGTCAGCTCAGGCCTCTGGAGGTGCCTGCTGCACTGCCCTGCTCTATCCCTGGGCACAGCCACCTGGGCACCCCCAGCCCACCCTCTGGCCTGGCCTCAACCCACCCTGCCTGGGGCCATTTTATCTCCTCTGATCTTCACAGAGGCCAGGATCCCTCTATACTTCAAATTTTAACACATTCTGTTTTCCTGGAACTTTCTCTTCCAGGAAGTGGGGTGCCCCACACCAGGAGAGTGAGCTGAAAGCTCTCCCTAGGCCCTAGGGAGCGACGGCTGGACAGGCTGCGCCGGCTGCCCCTCCCTAGCCGCGCCTTGGCATCCACCCCGCTCCTCCTCTACTTGCAGCGCGACCCCCGACTCCTCGGCATCTTCCATGCACCCACCTCAGCGTCTTCCTGCCCATCTGCTCACACTACCCCTGCCTGCATCCCTCCCTCCTGGCCTCCAAGCCTGGCGCAATCCCACGGCCTCCGCCCAAGTCCTCAGCCTCAGCGCTCACAGGGCTGCCCCCGCCCCTGCAGTCTTTCCCCTGGAGGTGCCTGGTCTCCTCACAGACCCCACAGCTCTCCCTTCTCTTTTGCGCTGCCCTGTGGGTTATCCAGGAGCGGCAGATGTGCCAGTGGATGGCTCAACAAGAAGTCCAGCCTCCAGAGCCCAGGGCAGAGACAGGAGGGGCCCGTCCCAGCCACATCACATCCCAGGAGAGTGGCAGAGACTTCAGAGGCCTGGAGCTGATCCAGACAGGGCTTGAGAGGTGCCCAGGGGAGGGGCCCACCTGGGCTCTCCCTGGCCAGCAACTTCAGAGTGTCAGGGGATTGGGGGAGACATTATGGCCCAAAAAGACTAAGACCAAGACTTGCCTGATGGGGGCTAAGCCGTGAAAACAAGCAATACCACAAAACACAGCACGGGGGTGGAAGTGGGGCCTGGGTAGGTGCCATACCCGACAGCAACGCCCTGCACTGAGTCTCCCAGGTGCCCTCACCCCCAGTGACAGCCCCAGATCGAGCCACACACGCAGGAGCCGGAAGAGGAGCAGCAAGTGAGGCACAAGGCCAGCAGGGCCGGGAACCGGCTGCGGAGAAGGAACCACAGCTGGCTGCCATAAGAGGACCCAGAGACGCAGGGGTGTGGGGGGAGGCGCCCACCCCTCCCCAGACTCAACTCAGCAACTCACCAGACACCAGGCCGCCCAGACCCACAGACTAACGGCCCAGACGACACGGTGGCCGAAACGGGGCAGCCTGTTAAACAGACGAACGGGAAGCCCTGGGAAGGCCCTGGCATTTCTACATGGCCCTTGTGTCCTCGACCTGCCTGCCTGGAGAACGATGACCCACGTGGACCTCTGATGGAGTGGGTGGATGGCAGTGGACGCCTCCCACGGGCATGGCCTCTGGCTCCCAACAAGTACAATGTATCTTTATTGTACAAGCAAAAAGTCACGTGCCCCAAACCAGCATATCCAATCCAATTGTTAAAAAGCTTAATTTTCCTGTTAAAAAGACAAAAGCCTAAAAATCTCGCAGCTTTTGGTTCACTGGCCGATTGTCCTGAGGGTGAAAAACAAACTGCCTGCTTTGGGACTGGCCCCAGGCAGGCAGAGCCTTCCCTGGAGATGGAGATCCTGGGCACTAACTGTGTTCCAGGGGATCTGAGCAAGGCTGGGACTGGGTTTTGGCTTAGTAGCGACTGGAGGAACTGCGTCATTGACTTCATCCCTGTGGTCACAGGAGGTGACAGGAAAATAGAGCAGTTAAAGTGCTCCCACTGGCTGGAGGAAGGGAAGGAGCCGGCCAGGCAGGATGCATGCTCCAAAGAAGAGCTGCCCGGGAGGCCGTCACTCTCCTATTTTGGGTTGGAGACAGCGGTGGGTGAGGAGCAATGACAGAGGGGACCAGACCTGCCCTTCCAGTGGGGAGGGGCTGGGGAGGCCCGAACTGGAGCACGTTCTCTCAGCATTTCCACATGCAGGGCGCGGGGCGGTGGGTAGGCAGGGTACTGGGTGCTGGGATCTGGCCCTGGTACAGAAACCACGCCCTCCAGTGACCTTTAGAACCGTATAGGCTCACTATGTGCATGTCTTCACAGTCCAGACACGCGTGACACACACTGTGCATCTGGAGGAGGTTGGGGTTGTCTTTTTGTTGTCGCTGGAACTGGGGACAGCGGACATGTATATTTGCCACAATTGCAACAGAAAAAAAAAAACTACATCCAACATAAAAAAAATTAAATAAATGAGGTGACGAAAAAAACGCAAAGGGCCCCAGACCATCTGGGCAGAGGTGCCCGGGGCGGAAGGCAGGCCAGCCGCTGCACATGCTTTCCGTGCCCAGGCACCAGCCATGAGCATGCACACGCGCTGTGCGGGGCTGGGGGGTAGGCGCGGGCGGCCGCCGCTCCGGGGACCGACTCATGGGGTTCCACTTTGATATTAAATAGGTGACTTCAATGGGGTGGGGGAGGCATCCTATGAAATGTATGAAAGGTAATGAAGACAGGGAGGGGGTCGGGGGAGAAAACCAAGGGCCAGGAGGTGATAAAATACAAAAGAACAAATACAGACAGATGGACACAGATACGGGTCCACTGAGGAATCGAGCACGAGGTTTGCTACTAGACTTATAGGTCACTCTCTCAGACGTTGGGTGGTAAACCGTCCAGCCTGCAAATGAATATAAAGGGAAGAAAACAAAGAGACACTCATCAAGTACAGGTTGCTGCGATTCCTCCTCCACACCAACAGCCACACCAGCCTCGTCACTTAACATCCACGGCTCCATCTAGCCCAGCCCGGAGCACCAAAGCCACTGACCATGTAATGGGAAGGAGGCAGTGGGAGAGCAGAAGAGAAGCAGCCCGGAGAGGGGCGGGCAGGGTGGGGCGGGCGGGGCGGGGCGGCTTCATGGTCACCATGATTTCTCTGGACAGAGATGGTGAGGACAGGAGAGCACCTTATTGAGCAGCTGCTGCTGTCCACGCAGCGTTGACGAGAGAATTTCCTCCTCAAGGCCAAACTCCCAGCTCGAAAGCTGTGCCCTCGTCCCCCCAGCCGGCCCTCTGGACTTTGGAAGGACCCGGTGTTTAGCACCATCTGGCTCCGCTGTGGGGGTGGGGGTGGGGCAGCCAGTGCCTGGGAACTGGCGCCGGAGCACACGGCCGGATGCCAGGTCCCCTGCCCTCCCCAGTCCTAGCCACTTCCCCAAGGTCCGCTCTAGCAAAGCATCACCTCCCCCTGAGCTGCTGACAAGCAAGACTTGGTGGTGGTTGGGACAACTCCATTCCTTTCATCCACAGACTACGTCTTTTTTCTTTTCTTTCTCCTTTTTAAAAGAAGCCTCTCAACAGCCTTTGCCACAGCTCGCAACCCCTCTACACAATACGGGTGTGCTCCTGGGGACACCACTGAGGCCCTACGTGGCTAGCACATGCTCGGAGACAGGCAAGCTGGAAATCACCTTGGCCACGCGCTCCGCCTCCATCACTGGCTAAGCCGGAGCAGATGTCCGAAGACAGGGAGGCCCGGACGGAGCAGGGCTGCTGGGTCTGCACTGCCTTCCCGCTCAGGCCCGTGCTGTCTGCAGTGAGCCCCGCACTGGCTTGGGCAGGGTCCTTAGCGGGAGGGCCTCTGCTGGAGTCAGCCAAGTGACCTGGGCGGGGGGAGAAGAGGCGACAGGCACGATGAGGCCCGCCGGGTCGGGGCTGTGTGGATCGAGTCTGTTCTGCCTGCTCGTTGCTGGGTGACCTTGGGGAAGCTCACGTCTCCTGCAGACCACAGGCACGTGGCCGCATCTCCCACACAGGAGTGATGGGGAAGAGCAAAGGAAGTGCCCAGTCTCTACCAGCCCCCACTACCGTGCGGGACTTGTGTTGAGCAAATACAGTGACAGAAGACACACCCAGGCACAGAGTGGCCTGTGTACTTCTCATCTCAGTCTTCCCTTAGCTCTGGGAACTTTCTCTGAATTCGTGTAATGGGTATAATTCATGGATGTATACCCCAAAGGCTGTGGGCTTACAGTGAGCTTACGGTGGCTTGCCTGGCATGCTTGGGGACTTGGGCTCACAGGGGCTCCAGCCCAGAGTGCCGGGGCTCTCAACCAGCAAGCAGGCTGCACTGCTGCTCAGCAGGCCTCAGGAAGCCCTGACATGCAGGGATGTGGGCTGGTGACTGCCCGGGGCCAGGACAGTGCCACTCCAGGACTAGGTGTCAGCTTTAACCAGACTGGGAGATCATCACCGTCCTCCCGTCCTCCCCAGCCCCTAACGACAGCTGCTCAGCTGGCACACACCGAGAAATGGGTCAAAGGAAGCAGCCGCCATCCGTCCATGCAGTGCCCTGCAGAGGAGCAGGTGAGGGAGGGCAGCCTGAGCTTCCCTGGCACAGCCTGCAGCCTAGGGGCTCAGGCCCAGCGCTGAGCAGCCCCTGCCCACTCACGGACCTTGCCTCTCTCTGCATGAGGACAGAGGACCAGGACTGCCTTCCTGCTGCAATGACTCCCCTGCTCCAGGGAAAGGAGATTCAGTAAGGAGACAACCCCGAGTGGTCTTCGAGGTCCGAGGGTGTCACACCTGCACGGAGCCTACCTCCCAGGCTCACTCAGGGGTCCCCAGGCCCGCTCCCCTCCCAGCCCTGCGCCCGGAGGCCGACCTGTGCTGGAGGCCACGACCTTGAGCTGCCGCACCAGGGGGTTCAGCAGCTTGCCCGCCTTCAGCTTGCTCTTGCTGGTTTTTCTCCGGCGGCCAGTGGGGGGCGCTGTGTGGAAGAAGCCCACGTTGGGGGGCAGTGGCTTGCCCAGGCGGCGGTACAGAGCCTCGATCTCCTGCTTCTGCTGGCTCTGCAGCTCGGAGATCTCCTTCAGGTGCCTGCAGGACGGGACAGGAGGGAGCACCGCTGGGTTTCCTCCGTGTTTCCAATACCGCCAGCCCCTCCAGGAGGGAGGCGCCGTGGGAGAACATGGGGTGCAGGGTGGGCGCCCCGCCTGTGCCTTGGCCTGGACCACTCAAAGCGCCACACGGGGGCTGTAAAATGACACTGTTTGTTCACATCTAAATGGGGAGGTGCCAAGGTGGGGGGCCTCTGGCATCGATGTGCCCAACGGCACGGGCCAGACTAAGGGGCCTCAAACTTCCAAATACCTAGACTCAAACCGCTTCCACTGATACTTACAATGAACGTCCCAAACACGAACACAGGCGAGGGGAAACCAGCAGGTGCCAGGCACCAGAGACTGCCTCTGTTTATCAGGCAAATGTGCGTTACTTCCCCCATGGGGGAAACAGAGAGTGGAAGGCCAAGGGATGCAGAGGGGAAGAAACAGAGGGGAAGAAAGTAGGGGGCTAGAATGGGGAGGGGAGTAGGCCGAAGGGAGGACGCGGAGGGGAGGAAGGTGAGGGGAGAATGGAGGGGGAGGAAGGTGAGGGGAGGATGCAGAGAGGAGGATGGAGAAGGGAGGATGGAGGAGGAGGAGGAAGGTGAGGGGAGAATGGAGAGGGGAGGAAGGTGAGGGAGGATGGAGAGGGGAGGAAGGTTGAGGGGAGGATGGAAGGGAAAGAAGGTGAGGGGAGGATGGAGAGGGAATGGTGGAGAAAGGAGGATTAAGGGGAAAGATGAGGGGAGGATGGAGAGGAGAGCATGGAGAGGGGAGAAAGGTGAGGGGAGGAGGCCGAGGGGAGGATGGAAAGGGGAGGATGGAAGGGAAGGAGGGGGACGGGAAGATAGAGGAGGGAGAAGGGAGGATGAGGGGGGAGGAAGGTGAGGGGAGGATGGAGGGGAACGAAGGTGAGGGGAGGATGGAGAGGGGAGGATGGAGGGGAGGAAGATGAGGGGAGGAAGGTGAGAGAAGGATGGAGAGGGGAGGATGGATGGGGAGGAAGGTGAGCAGAAGATGGAGAGGGGAGGAAGGTGAGGGGAGGATGAAGAGGGGAGAAAGATGAGGGGAGGATGGAGAGGGGAGGAAGGCGAGGGGAGGATGGTGAGGGAGGGTGGTGAGGGGAGAAAGGTGAGGGGAGGATACAGAGGGGAGGAAGGTGAGGGGAGAATGGAGAGGGCAGGAAGATGAGGGGAGGAAGGTGAGGGGAGGTTGGTGAGGGGAGGTTGGTGAGGGGAGGAAGGATGGGGGAAGATGGAGAGGGGAGGAAGGTGAGGGAAGGCTGGAGAGAGGAGGAAAGTGAGTTGAAGATGGAGAGGGGAGGAAGGTGAGGGGAGGATGAAGAGGAGAGGATGGAGAGAGGAGGAAAGTGAGTTGAGAATGGAGGGGGAGGAAGTAAGAAGAAGATGGAGAAAGGAGGAAGGTGAGGGGAGGATGGAGAGGGGAGGAAGGTAAGGGGAGGATGGAGGGGGAGGAAGATAAGGGGAGGAAGGTGAGGAGAGGATGGAGAGGAGACAATGGAGAGAGGAGGAAAGTGAGTTGAGGATGGAGAGGGGAGGAAAGTGAGGGGAAGATGGAGAGAGGAGGAAGGTGAGGGGAGGATGGAGAGAGGAGGAAGGTGAAGGGAGGAGGGTGAGGGGAGGAAGGTGAGGGGAGGATGGGAGGGGAGGAAGGTAAGGGGAGGATGGAGGGGGAGGAAGATAAGGGGAGGAAGGTGAGGGGAGGATGGAGAGGGGAGGAAGGTGAGGGGAGGAGGGTGAGGGGAGGAAGGTGAGGGGAGGATGGAGAGAGGAGGAAGGTGAAGGGAGGAGGGTGAGGGGAGGAAAGTGAGGGGAGGATGGAGAGAGGAGGAAAGTGAGTTGAGAATGGAGGGGGAGGAAGTAAGAAGAAGATGGAGAAAGGAGGAAGGTGAGGGGAGGATGGAGAGGGGAGGAAGATGAGGGGAGGATGGAGAGGAGACAATGGAGAGAGGAGGAAAGTGAGGGGAAGATGGAGAGGGGAGGAAAGTGAGGGGAAGATGGAGAGAGGAGGAAGGTGAGGGGAAGATGGAGAGAGGAGGAAGGTGAAGGGAGGAGGGTGAGGGGAGGAAGGTGAGGGGAGGATGGAGAGGAGAGGATGGAGAGAGGAGGAAAGTGAGTTGAGAATGGAGGGGGAGGAAGTAAGAAGAAGATGGAGAAAGGAGGAAGGTGAGGGGAGGATGGAGAGGGGAGGAAGGTAAGGGGAGGATGGAGGGGGAGGAAGATAAGGGGAGGAAGGTGAGGGGAGGATGGAGAGGAGACAATGGAGAGAGGAGGAAAGTGAGTTGAGGATGGACAGGGGAGGAAAGTGAGGGGAAGATGGAGAGAGGAGGAAGGTGAGGGGAGGATGGAGAGAGGAGGAAGGTGAAGGGAGGAGGGTGAGGGGAGGAAGGTGAGGGGAGGATGGAAAGGAGACAATGGAGAGAGGAGGAAAGTGAGTTGAGGATGGAGAGGGGAGGAAAGTGAGGGGAAGATGGAGAGAGGAGGATGGAGAGAGGAGGAAGGTGAGGGGAGGATGGAGAGAGGAGGAAGGTGAAGGGAGGAGGGTGAGGGGAGGAAGGTGAGGGGAGGATGGAGAGGAGAGGATGGGGAGGGAGGAGCTGAGCCTCCCTGCTGCATCACAGTGCTCTGAGCTTCTGCAAGGCCCAAGGCCACCCCATGGGCCCTGGCTGGAGGCCTGTAAACCCTTGCCTTCACCCCAAGTGCCCCTCCTCTTCCTTTGATGACAAGGAAAACAGGTAGTTCACAAGGTCGGAAATGAGGAAACAAGTTCTGATTTTACTCCTGAATTTCAACACCCACCACATAGGCTTTTTTTTTTTTTTAATGACTTCCTCTACTAAAAAAAAGAAATAAATAAAAACAAAACTCCAAACGGCTTTCTCCCTACAAACACCAGGGAGACACGGCATCAGATGATCTTCTGGAAGGGAGTACTATTTCAAGAGAGTGCTGACTGCCCCAGGGTTGGGGAACGGCTGCGTGGGCAGGGGAGCGTCTTATCTAGGCTGGAGCTGATCCAGGCTGGTGGCTCTGCTCCGAGGCTGCACCCACATGGCCAAGCTCCCACGGTCCCAGACTGCAATGTGGCTCCCACACTGGGGGTGCCCTGACTGCTCCAAGCTGCCCCTGGGCTGCTCACCACAGAACCCTGCAGCCTGGGACATCTGAAAGCACAGCCTGGGCTCAGCACAGGGTTCCTGGAGTCCTAGGAAACCCCAGCGCTCATGGCAGAAATGCTGTAGTGAGGCGCAGGCACCTCGGTATTCAGAGGGTTCAAATGAAAGGAAGGTTGGGGAGCTGCTGGCTACTGCCTATCAGAGGCCAAGTCACCTCAATTCCCAGTTGAGGCTGAAAATTTACCCCACCCTCTCCTAAATAGCCCCCAATTCCCCCCGGACTCCACGGCCCTCCCAGCATTCACCTTCCTGTTCTTAGGCTACTGGAACTCTCTCCTTCCGGTCCTCTCCCTGCCCGTTCCCTAGGCCCCCCCTGCCCCTGGCTCCCAACCACTTCTGCCATTTCTAGTCCCTACCCCATTATCTCTACCCTCTGTCTCTGGCTCCTGGCCCCTGTCACCCAGGATATAGGCTCTCAGAGCCTACAGCAGCTCCTCTCCCCAGTGTTTTCACATCCACACCTTCCTGCCCCCAACAAGCCTCTCTTCGTAGCAGCCACAGCTGGTCTGTGGCTTGGCAACATCTCAGCTCCCCTTTGTTCCTGCTGACTCTGACCACTGTCTCCCCAGGGTGACATTCCTGCTGAGCAAACGTGCCCAGGATCTGCTGCCCTCTATCCCAAAAAGTTCTAGGTCATGCCCACCTTGGGCCCCATCCACTCTCTGGCCTCCACCAAGAATCTGTTGAGCCATGTGGCCAGTGGGGGCCACCCTCCTGGATGCCTCTAAGATCAGCAGTGATTCCACTCATCCCTACCTTCCCGCCTCTCCCAGCAGCTCCAGTTCCCTCCTCAGTTCTGCAAGAACACACAGACACTCACTATATCCTCAATGCACGGCACTGAGCACCCCACCAGCCTGGGCAGACAGTCTCTCAGCCCCTGTGCACACTGTGCAGAGAGGGTTCGTAGGAGAGAAAGGAGATGTGCATGGCTCCTCCCACCTAAGCCTGTGATTTCCAACACGACGCGACTTACAAATGTGCCTTCAGGCACTGGTGAATTTGGTGTCAGCCCTCCCATCCCGAAGGACATCTCAGTAACCCCCCAGCTGCAGCAAGACAGAATAAATATTTGCTGGATGAGGGAAAGAGACAAGTAGAAAGAGAGAGGAAGAGAAAGAGGGGGAGAGAGAGACAGAGAGAGACAAAGAAAGGAGAGACATATAGGAATAGAGAGAGTGGCAGAGACAGAGTGAGGGGAAGCGAGACAGGGAGAGAAGGAATGAAAGGGGGGAAAGAGAGAGAGAGAGAAGGAGAAAAGAAGAAAGAGGGAAGGAGACAGATGAGAGCAGAGAGAGTGAGGAAGACACATGCCTCAGCGATCCCCCAAGACATACCCCCAAGGGCAGCAGGAGGCGTGGCATCCAGAGAAGCCAGAAGCCAGGCAGACAGCAGGGTGGTGGCCGGCCCAGCCCGGAGGACTCTGAGTGGGAGACTGCCTACTCGAAACCACAGGGAGGCTGGGCCTGGTGGCTCACACCCGAAATCCCAGCACTTTGGGAGGCCAAGGCAGGTGGATCATTTGAGGTCAGGAGTTTGAGACCAGCCTGGCCAACATGGTGAAACCTCGTCTCTACTAAAAATACAAAAATCCGCCGGGGAATGGTGGCAGGCACCTGCAGTCCCAGCTACTCGGGAGGCTGAGGGAGGAGAATCGCTGAACCTGGCAGGTGGAGGTTGCAGCGAGCGAAGATTGCGCCACTGCACTCCGGGTTGGGTGACAGAGCAAGACTGTCTCAAAAACAAAAGCCTTCATCACTCCCTTGTCACCTGCTTGGCAGCTCCAAGCGGGTGCCGCTTGGCCAGGACTTCAGCCCCAGTGCCAGGGTTCCCTCACAACTGGGAAGTGGTGCCACGGCCCGGGATAGGGGGCGGCGCTTCCCGCCCACAGGACCTACTTCTCCCGCAGACTCTGCAGCTCCTTCTTGATGTCAGCGTCCTCGAGCTCCGAGTCGTTGTCGCTGCTGATGTAGGACGACTGGGAATGGAAGGAGGTCACGCTGATCGTGGGGACCTTCATGCCTGCCCTGCTGGGCGTCTCAGGTCCCAGCGAGCCGGCCCGAGAAGGCCTTTGCAGGAAGGCGGTGGCCTTCTTCACGAAGTCGCCGGCCACACTGCCACTCCCGGGCAGGGACGCCTGTTTCTGCACCGGGGGTCTCGCCCGAGGGCCCTCGTCCCCGGAGTCGCTGGACACGGGCTCGCCCACGCCGACCTCGATGGAGGAGGCCGTCTGTGCCCGCCGCACCGCCAGCTTCACATCGGGGCTGGAGGGGGCCTCGTCCAGGTAGACGTCGGGAGGGGCGGAGTACCTCAGGCTGTGGGGGGAGGCCAGGGTCCACTCATCCTGAGTGCTGACCACCGAGAAGCGGCCCACAGTCTTGGCTGGTGAGCTGGCATCCTGCTGCTCTGTATGTTTCCGAGGGGACCCCGAAGCTCGAGCGCCGAGTGTCTGGGGGTGGCTGGCCTGGCCCCCCGCTGTGGAAATGCCCACGCCACTTTGAGGGGGCTCTGCTGAGCTTTCTCCAGCGACTCCACCATCCCGGTCTGTGGGCTCCACGCGTGTAGGTCTCACAAAAGCAGGTACCTCCTTGGGAAAAAGCGGAGATGAAGAGGTTTCATGTGAGCATCAGCACAGAGCAAACCCTGCCAACCAGCCAGGGGGTCGCCAAGTCGCCCTTACCTGGGGGGTGCTGGGGACCACACGGGAGTCTGAGGCCACCTGCCCTCCATCTCTGTCATAGCCCAGCATGCTCTTGGGAGATGCCTCTGCTGTGGGAACATCGGAAACGTTACTGGGGCTGAAGGAGGAGGAAGAGGCAGAGATGGCTCACAGCTGACCCAAAGCAGCCCAAAGTGATCCCACGGGAGTGCCGCCAGCCAGGCAGGACAACGGGAGTGGGCACTGGGAGGAGCCAGCTGTGGGTGCTCACAGCAGTTTTGGGAACTGAAAATACACCACGATGTCTTGGCCCCATGGCATTCTATGACAGATGCCCAATAAACCTGGGCAAGAGAAGAGGCGTCAGCCCCGGGCACCCTCGTGCAGCCAGGCCTTCTGTGCACCCGAAGGCCAGCACCCTGTCTCGCCCCACCGTCTGATGTGAGAGGGTCCCACAACACAGATCAACGGGGCCGGGTTCCAGCCCTGCTCCCAGGGTGTCTCAAAAACTGTCGCCCACTGCACCTGCAGCTGTTTCAGTGCTCTCTGTCTAGGGAGCTATTTCTGACCAGCTTTCCCAGGGTTGCCGTGAAGAGGCAATCAGAAAAGCCAAGCAAGTTGACATGGGGGCCTCGCCTGAGCTGAGACCCTCATGTGACAAAAGAAACTCGTGGGCAGGCCAGGGCATGAGCCAGACCTATGGGCCGCGGGAAAGGTGGCAGGGCAGACGGAGTCTCTGGGGAGGTTGGGGCCGCCCGCACATGTACACGTGTCTCCTTTGCACACCCCACTGGAAACCCACAAGGGAACAACACCCAAATCAGATTCCCAAGGAGACCAAATCTAGTCCCTATCACATGTCCCCAACCCGTGGGCAACACCTGACTCCCCTCCTCACATCCCCGTGCCCACCTCCAGGGATAGGAGGCTCACTGTCAAATGTACTCTCTCCACTTCTAAATGGCTCCAACCGCCAGGAAAGGTCACTATTGTCAAACTAGAATCCGTCTCCTTGGAGCTTCCCCCATGAGTTCCGCACTTTGGAAAGAGCATGGACTTGGAGTACAAGTTATAGCATTTGTATGTTACTGAAGCTCAGTTTGCTCATCTGCCCAAGGGGCCCATGGGACGGACACATCTCACAGCACGAGGCCAAAGGAAGAGGTGCGCCACACGCAGCCCAGCGTGGTCAGGGCTGGCACTCCAACACCACCTCTCGTTTCCACCCTTGTGCAAAGACACTCTTGCTTCTGCCCCGTCCCTCATCTTCCTCAGGCTAAACATCACCAGTTCCTTGAGTACACAGCTTCTGACCCCAGTGCCAGCTGCCACAAGCCCTCTTAAAGTCTGGAAATAAATGTGGCCCGGGACTACAGGGTCCCACCTGCGGCTGATGTGCACTGAGGTTTCCGTGAGGAGGCTCACGGGAATCCTGATTCATATTGTGCCCATCCCCCAAGAAAGCCCGGGCTGAGAAGGAAGCTCAGACCTCACAAGATCAGTCCAGCTCCCTTAGAAGGGACACTGAGGCAGGCAGATAATGAAATGAGAAGCAAAGCAAAGGCGTTTCCACAGACAGCAGTGGCAGCCAGGAGCCACAAGGGAAAGCCCTGCACCAGGTCTTCAGGGACTGCCCTGGCCCTGGCGCTCCCAGCAGTCACAGGGCCCCCCAGCACACTGCTCGGCTTTAGCTGAAGTAAGCCTGGGTTTTTGTGGGCATCTTGTTACCTTGCTGAAGAAAAGCAAGGGCTGGGGTGGATCCACTGGAACGTGTGCAGACCCTCAGCCACTGGAGAGCCCAGGAACTGTGACAAGTCCCTGCAACATCCCAGCACCCACCAACCGGGGCTTTATCCATTTCCCCGGAGGACTTCCTCTCTCTGGAGTGTTAGCATGTGGTTCCTTCTAGAACTCTGTAGGTTTTAATTAAGCCAGGGGCATCTAGTCTTTTGGCTTCCCTGGGCCACATTGGAAGATGAAGAATTGTCTTGGGCCATACATGAAATACACTAACAGTAACTGATGAGCTTTAAAAAAAATTGCAAAAAAAAGAAAAAGAAAAAGAAAAGCTCATAAGCAGCTTACCAATTTGTGCTGGGCCCATTCAAAGCCATCCTGGGCCACATGCAGCTCACGGGCCAGAGGCTGGACAAGCTTGAATTAAATCATGACGGGCTCCTGCTGTGTCTGGGCCCCACCCTAGATGCTAAAGGATCCCTTACAGATAAAAGGATCTTCAAGAAATGCTTTTATCCCTTAAAAGATGAAAGATGAGGATGTGGATGCAGAAGGTTCTGGGGCAAGGAAGCTGGGCAGCACCTTGCGAATGCAGGGTTCAGCAGGAAGCTGTTACCTGTCATTGACGAAGATGTGCCCTGCTCCATCACAGCCCCTCGAGTGGGGGCCAGTTCTGACTTTTCCACCTGGAGAAAGAAACACAAAAAGAGAAGAGCTGTGAGACTCACACGTCAGCGTCTCAGCAGTTGTATCTGCAAATCCACTCCCCTCGTCTCAAGCTGCCCCTGGGCTGTCCCAGTCCCTCTGTGTGCATGGATGGGGCTGTGTCACCTGACGCTGCACAAGCATGACCCCAAACAGGGGCCACTTGTTGCAAAACATGCACGGGTGAGTCAGACACACGTGGGTGGGACATCAAGAGAGGGACAGGCCCTGAGTGAGGGTGGCTCTGCATAGTCGAGATGCCTGCCCACCCCCGGGCTCGCGCCTGGGCTCCAGCCCCTGACCCAGGGCGGTGTCTCTGGGACAAGGCAGTTACTTACCAAGGGCTGGGGCAGCTGGGCACGTCCTGCAACCGCCTCATTAGGCGCTGGGGGCAGGGCCAGGTCTCCCCCGCAGACCTCTGAGCGGGGCTGGTCCCCTCTCAGGGGCTCCAGGGTGAAGTCTCTGTCGCCCACCTCCACAGGGGTCCCGGCTGAGGCTGAGGAGGTGGGCACATGCTCCTGGTAGAGCAGAGTCCGCAGCTTCTCGTCCAGGCTCTTGATGGTGCTGTCCACAAAGCCCACCCTGGGGGGCGGCCCTTCCCCATCCGACTCCAGGGCCGAGGGTGGCTGTGGGGGGACGGTGGGTCCCAGGGGTGGGCTTGGGAGCTGAGAAGTGGCCAGGCTGACAGCCCCCACTGAGGCAGGAAGCAGGGGAGTGGGCTGACCCAAGGTGGGCTGTGGGGCCCCGCTGTGGGGGCTGGGCTCAGGTGCAGGAGCTGGCAGGGGCTCCCCTAGGGCACTGGCCTCCCTGGTTGAGGCGGCCTCTGGAGCTGGAGCGCAAGGTCCTAGGCCCACCACGACGGGCTGCACAGCAAGCGGGGCCTCGTGAGTCTCCACTAGTGGCTGAGAAGTCTCGAGCTCACTGGTCGGCCCCTGAGGGGTCCCTGGACCCCCTGCCTGGATGGCAGTTCCTGATGCTGGCTCTGGCATGGTGCTGGTGGCTGAAGCTGCTCCATCTTGGGGCAGAGCAGTCACAGGAGGGGAGGAGGGGGCCAAAGGGGCTGGGGGCCCCCCAGGAGGGTTGCTGGGGCCCGCCTGGCTCAGGAGCTGCTGACCGGCTAGAAAGCCGGGTTGTTCCTTTGAGGACAGCTGGTCTTTATAGGGCGCTGGATCTAGAAGAAATGGGGAAAATGCCTTTGTACCAGGGTACTCCAGTTCCTATCTACCTGTCTCTTCCCTGGCTAAAAAGATGCCTCACACGGCCTGGCCATGGCCCCAGCGTGCTGGTCTTCTCTGTTTCCTGACACACCAGGCTCCTGCCTGCCTGCAGCTCAGCCCAGCTCTGGCTGCTGCTTCCTGTAACCCCTCCCACAGGTCTCTGGGCCACCAGCTTCACAACTCCAGGTCCCAGTTCCCATAGTGTCCCTTGCAGCTGAACCAGCACCACCCTTCCTTCTGTGTCCTCTGCAGCATGTGACCATCAGCTGCGGCTGTTGCCTGTCATCTGTCTGTCACCTGTACGGACAGCTCCGGAAAGATACGGCTCTTGTCTCTCTTGCACTGGACAAAAGTTATTCAAGGAAATTTAAAAATTAGAGTTTAAGTAGTGAGCTGTACACACTTCCATGCCCAGGAGTGTGCAGGAGCCTGGAGCCTTCAGATTCAGACCCCCAGTCTTTGGTATGGTCAGAAGCGCAGCCAGGGCTGGTCAGTGACCTTATGGGAGGTCCAAAACCCCAGCAGTCTAACCAAGTCTCACAGCGCCTTGTGCAGGAGCTCACGGAGCCTCCACCAGGCTCACAAGGACTGCGGGCATCTGAGAGGTGGCAGGACAGTGTTTCTCAAACTTAATTGGCCTTGGAGCCCAGTTTTCCTCACTTGCAACCCAACCTTATTTTTGTTGTTTTTAGAGACGGTCTGGGCTGTCACCCAGGCTGGAGTGCCGTAACGCAATCTCACCTCACTGCAACCTCTGCCTCCCAGGCTCAAGCAATCCTCCCACCTCAGCCTCCCTTGTAGCTGGGACCACAGCTGGATAATTTTTGTTTTTCATATGAGACTGGCTTTCACCATGTTGCCCAGGCTGGTCTTGAACTCCTGGGCTCAAGCAATCCGCTGGCCTCAAAGCCTCCCAAAGTGTTGGGATTACAGGCGTGAGCCCCCATGCCCAGTCCACTTTGTCTTTTTAAAACACACACAGAAAATGCACACAAAAAAAGAAAACTGTTTAAAAAATAAAAGGTAAGAATGGGGAGATTACTAGGGCCCTGATGCCCTCCCTTGTGCCCCCAGACTCCCTTGGCCCCCATCCCCAGCCTGGCCCAACAAAGGTAAACTAATTTGACAAGCATTTCCTCCACTGCTCTTCTTTCCGACCTTACCGTTTGTCTCTCTAAACACCATGGTCCAGGGCTGCATGATCTATCAATGGAATGGCACTCTATTCTCTGGTGCCTGGGCTCTCTCACCTGTGTTTGTGAGATGTGTTCTTATTGTGTTTGCACAACTGCACCACGATGCACACATCCATTCTGTGCTGGTGCTGGCTGGGCTGTGGCCGGGTGGGACCACGACTAAAACTGAGGCACAGTGTACACGGGCCCGTGTCCCGCCAGGCACACGCCAGTGGGGAGCTGCAATCCCCTTTAGCCTTATGTAGGGGTGCTAAGCTGCTTCCCCAAGCGGAGTCAATGCCCCCACCATCGGCAGCCTCTGAGCACCCCTAGGACCATGTGACGGCGTCTCATTGTGGTTCGTTATTGTTTTTAATTGTGGAAAAAATCATTGAAGATGAGATCTGCTGTCTTAACACATTTTTAAAAGCACGATACTCTATTATAACTATAGGCACGATGTTGTGTGTCAAAGCTCTAGAGCCTCCTCAGCTTATAAAACTGAAACTTTATGTCCACTGAACTTGGTAACTCCGTTTCCCTCTCCCTCCAGCCGCTGGCAACTTCTATTCTGCTCTCTGCTTTGATTGTTTTTGGCTTTGACTGTTCTAGATACCGCATATGAGAGGAATTAATCGTGTAGTCTTTCTGTGCCTGGCTTATTTCATATAGCATAATGTCCTGCAGGTTCATCCATGTCGTCGCAAATGGCAGTTTCCTTGTTTCCGTGGTTAAATAGTACTCCACTGTGCAAACACATCACGTTTTCTTTATCCATTCCTCTGTCAATAGACACTTAGGTTGTTTCCATATCTTGGCTATTGTGAATAACGCTGCAGTGAACACAGGAGAGCAGATACTTCTTCCAAACCTTGTTTTCAATTATCTTGAATATATACCCAGCAGTGGGATTGATGGATCATATGGTAGTTCTATTTTAATTTTTTGAGGAAGGTCCACATTGTTTTCCATAATGGCTGTACTAATTTATACCACACTGCACAAAGGTGCCCTGTCTCCACATCCTAGCCAATACTTGCTGTCCTTTGTTTTTGAGAGCGGCCATCTTAACAGGTGTGAGGTGATAGCTCAGTGTGGTTTTGATTTGCATTTTCCTGATAATGTCTAATTCAATCGAGTACCTTCTCCTGTGTTCACTGGCCATCTGGGTATCTTCTTTCAGGGCACACCTGTTCAAGTCTCTTTCCTGCTTTTCTACAGAGCTGTCACTCTTTTCTTTTTAATTTGTGGTTCTTCATGGATGCTGGGTAGAGAATTGTTTGGGGGCAATCTTTACTACAGACATCTCTCGCTCTGTGACTTGCCTATGGGCTCGATTAGTGGTGTCTTTTGATGAACAACAGTTCTTGATTTTAATACAGTCAAATTTAACCAATTTTTAGCCAGTCTTTCCCACTTGCATATTTTGTGGAACTTGAACATGTATATTCTACGTGGGGGCCATAATGATACTGCCTCTTACTACTTCTAGGAACTTTACTGTTTTCCCTCTTAGAGATTCACAAGCCACTTGTTACTGAGTTTTGCGTGTGGTGTGAGGTCATCTCCCTGTGTGGACAGCCTACTGTCCAACTCCTTCTGTTAAGAAGGCCATCCTGTCTCCACTGTCTGGCAATCGGACCTTTCTTGTCAACCAAAGATGTGTCCAAAGATGTGGGCCTGCTTCTGAGCTGTCTTGACTCCACTGCTCAATTTCTCTGTCCTTGTTCTAGGACCAGACTATCTCTGTGACTCCAGGTTTACATGAGTCACAACATCTAGGAGAATGATATCCTTCCTCTAGAAGCTGTCTTGGTTTTGACTGGCTTTTGCATTTCTATAGAGTATATAATCAGCTTGTTGATGCTTATTTAGAAATGGTTAGAATCTGAATCTACAGACCTAGTTGGGAAGAAGTTTTTATAATACTGAATCTTCCAGTCCATGAATATGGTACATATCTTCCTACTCATTTCTTTTTAAAATTTCTCTCAATGTTTTATAGTTTTTGGTATACAGATCTTACATACTTTTTGTTAGACTCATACACTGGTGTGTGGCATTTTTGTGTTAATATAAATTGAATTTTTCAATATTCCTTATTTTCTGATTGTTGTTGGTATAAAGATAACTGCAGTCTGTAGCTACTTCACTAACTTATTAATTCTAATTTATCTGTAAATTTAAGTCTCTATGTATATAATCATGTTATCAGCAAACAGTGATAGTTTTATTTCTTCCTTTCCAATCCTTATCACTTTTTAAAACAGTAATTGTTTTAATGCTATTAGATATTGAGGCAAAATGATAAAATTACAGTGTTACCAAAAGGCCACGATTATTTCTTCTTCAAAATAGAAAGAGTTTTAGCAAACGTATTCCTTGGAAATAACTGCTATTTAGCCCAATAATTTTATAGGTAGAGCTTCTGAGTCAAAGAAGAGTTATCTTGTTCTGCCCACATTTTTAACAAAAAATAGTAATGCTAAAAGGAATATTACCTTTTATGTAACACTATATAGCATTATATTGATCAGAACAATCATTCAGCTGAGTGTCTACTATGTGGCATACATTATGTATTTATTTCCATTTACAGAGTAGTTGATATTGGAGTAGATAATAGAAAAACACCAACCTCAAGTTAGTACCAACTCAAACAAGCAAACATTTTCTTTGGAAGACCGTGTTTAGAAATAAATACCATTTTCTTCAAAAGAAAAATAAAGTGATTGTGACGCCACCATGACACTTCCTTATATATACTTATAAAAAGTGGTCAGGGCGTTGGCTCTTAAACTGGGCTGCAGGTTGGGTCTTACCCCCAGAAATCCAGATTAAGCTGCATGAGGCAGGGCCTGGGCTTCTTCAATCCTATTGCTTTCCCTTCTTTCTCTTTCTCCCTTTTTACCTCTACCCCTTCCTTCCTTCCCTGCCCACCAACCCCCACTGCCCCCCACAATATCTAGGACACAGGTTACTGAATAGAAGTGGTGAGAATGGGCATCCTTATCTTGTTCCCCATCTCAAAGAGAAAGCATTCCACATTTCACCATTAAGAATATTTGCTGGGTTTTTTTTTTTTTTTTTTTTTTTTTTTTTGTAAAAATAGAATTTCCCATCTATTGGGACAGTGAATAAATTTTTTTTTTTTTTTTTTTTTGAGACGGAGTCTCGCTCTGTCACCCAGGCTGGAGTGCAGTGGCCGGATCTCGGCTCACTGCAAGCTCCGCCTCCCAGGTTCACGCCATTCTCCTGCCTCAGCCTCCCGAGTAGCTGGGACTACAGGTGCCCGCCACCTCGCCCGGCTAGTTTTTTGTATTTTTTAGTAGAGATGGGGTTTCACCGTGTTAGCCAGGATGGTCTCGATCTCCTGACCTCGTGATCCACCCGTCTCGGCCTCCCAAAGTGCTGGGATTACAGGCTTGAGCCACCACGCCCGGCCTGAATAAATTGTTTATTCAAATTAAGTTAAACCAACCTTGCATTCTGAAATCACTGCAACTTAGTAACCTGTCATACATACTCTTTTCATGTATCACTAGATTTAATTTGCTACTATTTTGTTTAGTATTTTTTGCAAGTGCTGATGGAAGAGGGAGAGACTGACCTGTTATCTTCCTATTTTATAATGTTCTCAGTCAGATTTTTGTGTCAAAGTTATGCTAGTTTGATAAAACAAGCTTCTTTGTTCTCTGGACGTGTTGGGTTAGATCAGAATTATTTCTTACTTAAGTATCTGTGGTAAAGCCATCAAGTTGAAACTTTTCCTTATAGGAAGGTTTTCTTCCCCTTATACACACCTCTGTGTGTGGACACTCACTTTGATGGAGGCCAAGGGGTCCAAACTTATGTGCCTGATTTCTTTCTCACTGCCTTTTCTTCAACTATGATTTCTCTTTCCCTAACATTTGAGTGAGTCCATCTTTCTCATTATTGTGAACATTCCTTGTGTTTTGTTTTTGTTTTTGTTTTTTAACTATGCAGCATCCATTTGCTTCCTTGTTGGGTAGTGCCACTCCAAATTTCCTCTTGGGAACAAGTGTCACTTACTTTAACTCCAGGGCTGTGCCTGCAATTTGGGCACAAGTCAGCGTGGATTCCAGCCACTAGCCACGACTGCTTTAGAGAATGTGTCCTTGTTCTGCATAATGGGAGTCAGGGCCAGACGTATGAAACCTTTTGAAAAGGGTCTCTATTTTCTGCCTGCACTTGAACCTGAAAGACTATACACTCTGAGTTGCTCCAGCAATCTTGCCACCAGGAAGGGTAGACATGAGAAGGCTTCTAATGACTGATTTGACATTTTAATGTTTATAGCGCTTTTCAGATTTTCTATTTCTTCTTCAATAAGTTTGGTAAGTTGTAGTTCCCTAAGACACAATCCAAAGAAATTTTCACATTCTTATATTTGTCTTAATGTTTATAGGATTGTAGCAGTGTCCCCCACCTTTTCATCCCTAATATTGATTACGTATGTATTCTCTCTCTCTCCTTTAGTCAGTCTCATCACAGGGGGCTTACTGATGCTATGAGCCTTTTCAAAGAACCATTGCTAAGCTCTGTGGATACTCTATTGTATATGTGTTTACTATTTCATTAATTTATGTTCTTATCTATTCTACTTTCTCCTTTATTTGGGTTCATTTTCTCTTTTGCTAACTTTTTGCAGTAAATACTTTTATTACTATCAGACTTTTCTCCTGTCCAATATGTGCATTTAAAGGCTACAAAGTTTCTGCTCAATATGCTGTAACTGCATCTCACAAATTTTGGTATGTAATATTTTCATTAGCATGACGTTCTTATCATCATTCAGAATGTTTTATTAGTTTCCATTGCAATTCCTTCTTTGCCTAATGAGATATTTATAAATGCATTGCTTTAGCTATCAAATGTGGATATTTTCTAGTTATCTTCTAGTTAATGAGTTTGGGTTTACTTCCAACTTCAATCAAAAGCATGCATCAAGTGATTTTGATTCTTTGAAACTTGTTGAGATTTGTTTTGGGTCTGCGTAAGGTTAAATTAAAAATACGCTGTGTGCATGAAAAAATAGTGTATTCTTCAGCTGCCGAGTACAGTGTCCTGTATATATAAGATACTAATTCTGTGGTTGAAATTTTCTCTATCCCTACTGAGTGTCTCCCTATTCCAAAAGTTGAAATATCCCATGAGGACTGTAAATCGCTCCATTTGTTTTAGTTGTGTTAATTTTTACTTTATGCATTTTGAGGCTTTATTACTAAACATAAGCAAACATTAAATTATTGTATCCTCCTGGCCAGCTGAGTCTTTCACCATTACGTTTTTGCCTTAAAATCTACATTGATATAAAAATATAGACATTAGCTTTCTCTAGGTTAGTATTTGTGTGTTCTTTTTCCTTTTTTTTTTTTTTTTTTTTACTTTTAATATTTTTATAATCTTATGTCTTAGTTTGTCCTGGTTTTTTTCACTTTTGAAAATCTTTGAGATTTAGTCCATTTACATTTAATTACTGATCTACTTGGGTTAAAACTAGCATCTTACTAAAGATTTCTATGTGCTCTCCATGGTCAGTGTTTCTGTTTCTTTCCTTCCTTGCCATATTTTAAAAAACTCCTTCCCCACCTGCCCCCTCCACCACAAGTGTGGAGGTTATCTGCTATTCTACGAGTCTCACAGGGGTTACTCTAGAGACTATCACGTGCATTCTTGATTTGGCTCTCTGCCCAGGCAACATGGAATCCTGGAGCCCTTTAAGTGCATCTCCTGCCTCCTGATAAATATGCCCCATTTTCATGCATTGTAACATACCAAACATTTTAAACCTCAAGACATTATTTTTCACATCCAGTCAAAATGCACTTAGATGTACTCATACAATTATAATTCCATTGGTTTTTGTTCCTACCTGCGTTCTGGCCTTTCATCTGCAGTCACTGTTCTTCTGTCTAAAAATATTCCCTTTAGTATTTCTTTTTTTTTTTTTTTTTTAGGTGGAGTCTCGCTCTGTCGCCCAGGCTGGAGTGCTGTGGCCGGATCTCAGCTCACTGTAAGCTCCGCCTCCGGGGTTTACGCCATTCTCCTGCCTCAGCCTCCCGAGCAGCTGGGACTACAGGCTCCCGCCACCTCGCCCGGCTAGTTTTTTTTTTTTTTTTTTTTTTTTGTATTTTTTAGTAGAGATGGAGTTTCACCAGGTTAGCCAAGATGGTCTTGATCTCCTGACCTCGTGATCCACCCGTCTCGGCCTCCCAATGTGCTGGGATAGTATTTCTTTAATTGAGCTGTGAAGGTGATGACTGCTTTTCTCTTCATTTCATCTTCACGGAAGTCAGATCCTTTCACCAATATTTGAGGCTGGGGCTTATTTCCTTCAGCACTGCGAGGACAGCACTATCCCTTGTCCACTGACATATGTTGTCTGTACTGAGACAGGGGCTTCCAAACCTTTAAAGAACCTGTTTTTTCTTTGGCATCCTTTAAATTTTCCCATGTGCCTTTGGTTTTCAGCACTTTATGATATATGTAAGTGCGGATTTATTTTTTAACTTACAGAGTTTGGAAGTTTCTTGAATTAGTGGCTTCAAGCCTTCCAATTCTCTGCATTATCTCTTCAAACTTGTTTTTGCCGCATTCTCTTGCTTTCTGGGACTCCAATTACACGACGTGTTTGATCATCTCACTGTAACCTCTATATTTCTTAGCACCTCTTTTCTATTTTCTGCTGTTTTCATTATCCTTATTTTACTTTAGTTTCTTTAGAGCTACCTATTTAGCTTGCTGATTCTCTCTCTGGCAGTGTACAAACCATCCTCTGATGTCTTAATTTTAACTAATGTATTTTTCAGTTGTACAACTTCCATTTAGCTCCTTTTTTTCTTTGGCATAGTTTCTAATTCTTTGACAAAAATTTCAATCTAGTCATTTGTCTCTTTTAATGCAGTAGGCAAACTTAATTCTCAGTCTGGTAACTCCACCATCAGGAACCTCTGCTGGCATGCTCTGTTACTGCTGTTTGGATCTTAATAGCTTTATTTAGGTGTAATTGCTGCAATAAGTTGCACATATCTAAGTTTTGACACAGGCATATAAGTAAAATCATCACAATCAATCCAATGAACATAGTCATCACCCTCCTGGATGTTTCCTTGTGAACTTTGCATCCGTTCTTCCCTCTCCTTTCCTGCCACGCCTTTGTTCCCAACTACTGATCTGCTTTCAGCCACCACGAATAACTGTGCATTTTCTAGAATTTTATATACGTCCAGTCACATGGCAAGCATTCTTTCTTGTGTTCATTCAGCATAATTATTCTGAAAATCATCCATGCTGCAATGGGTACCAACAATTGATTCCTTTTTACTGCAGAGTAGCATTATAGTGTATGAATAAACCACAAAGTGTTTCACAAAGGCAGGTGGAAAAATTCAAAGAATGTTAGAGAAAAAACAGGTTCTTTAAAGGTTTGGAAGATTCTGCCACAGTACAGATAACATATGCCGGTAGACAAGGAATAGTGCTGTCCTCACAGTGCTGAAGAAAATAAGCCCCAGCCTCAAATCCTGGGGAAAGGATCTGATTTCAATGAAGATGAAATTAACACAAAAGCATTCATCAGCTGCACATTTCAACTCAAGAAACATGGAGGATGGACACCTGAGCCGTTTCCAGGTCTTGGCTATTATCAATAATGCTGCTATGAACATTCCTTTGCAGTGTACAGGCATCTATTTTAACTGATTTTGGTTAAGTACACAGAAGTAAAATGGCTGGATCACATGGTTATCTGCACATATACTTTTAAAAGAAATTACCAAACTGTTTTCTAAAGTGGCTGTAGCATTTCATACAGTGCATAAGAGCTCTAGCTCCTCCATGGCCTCGCCAACACGTGATCTCTTAAAGTTTAGTTATTTTAATAGGTGTCTCATTGTGGTATTAATTTGCATTTCCCTACTGAATAACCATCTTTTCATACACCCCTTTGACATCCACATAATCTTTGGTGAAGCATCTGTACCAACCTTTTCATTAGATCGTTTCTTACCATTGTCTTTTCAGAGTTCCTGATATTATCTGGATACAAGACCTTTATCACATATATGCTTGGAAAATATTTTCTCCTAGTCTCTAGCCTAGGTTTTCATTCCTTTTGTGTCTGTCAAAGAGTAGACAGTTTAAACTTTGATGAATTCAGTTTACTAATTTTTTGTTTTACAGATCATACTTTGATGTTGTATCTTAGAAATCTCTGCTGACCCAAGGTTACACAAATTTTCTCCTAGGTCTTCTACTATAAGTTTCATTGTCTTCAGTGTTACATTTAGTTCTCCATTCTATTTTGAGTGGATTTTTGTATATAGCATGCACTATGAATAAATATATGTATATATTTTTTTGTATAAGGATGATCAACTGTTCTAAGACTGAAAAGATTATCCTCTCTTCCCTGAAAGTCATTTAAATGTTTATCAAAAACCAAGCATCTGTAGGTTGTGTGGGTTGATTTCCAGACTGTTTCATTTTGTTGATCTATTTGTCTTTGCATCAATACCACATTGTCTTGATTACTGGAATTTTATAATAATTATTGAAATCTGGCATTGTTAGTTCTCTGATTTAGTTCTGTTTCCAATTTTCCATGTCCTTTGTGTTTTCATGTGAAATCCAGAGCTGGCTTCTCAGTTTCTACAAAGACTGCTGGTCTTCTCACTGCAGCTCATTGGCTCTGTAGGTCAATTTAGGGAGAATGAGCACTGTAACAATCCCGTGTCTTCTGACCCATGAATAGGGCACTTGTTTGGATCTTCTTTAATTTCCGTTAGCACTGTTCTGCAGTTTTCACTGTACAGATCTTGCACATATTGTCAGGTTTAACCCTAAATAATCCATACACAAATAATTTTTTAGAATTTCAATCTTTGATTGTTGTTAGCATACAGAAATACAACTGCTTTTCATATACTGATCACGTATCTTACCACCCAGCTCACTTACTGATTCTAGTTGTGATGGGGATTCCATTTGTTTTTCTACACAAACAGGTTTTCTGTAAATAAAGACGGGTTTAGTTCTTCCTTTTCAACCCGGATGTGTTTTGTGCCCTTTTCTTGTGAACTGCCCAGAAGCTCCAGGTGGATGAAGAGAGGTGGAAGAACAGACATCCTCACCTAGTTCCCGATCTTTGGGGATGCTTTTCGGCTGTTCACCATTAAGTACGATGTTGCCTGTAGGATTCTGTATATTCCCTTCATCAGGTTGAGGAAGTTCCTTTCAATTCCAAGTCTTCTGAGGATGTTTACAATTGTTGGGTTTTGTCAACCGCTTTTTCTGCATTTATTGAGACAACCATATGAATTTTGTTTTCTAGTTGATCAGTATGGTGAATTACACTTCCATAGCTTTTTGAACATATGAACTACAGTTATAGTAACTGTCTTAATGTGCTTGTCTGCTAATCCTAATGTCTGTATCAGTTATGGTTTGGTTTAGAAGGTTGCATTTTTCTTATGTTGTCCTGTCTCATAATTTGGATTGGATGCCAGATGATGTAAAATATACCATATTGGGTGCTGGATGAATTTGTATTCCTATAAACATTCTTGAAGTGTGTTGTGGGATGCAGTTAAGTTACTCTGAAACAATCTGATTTTCTCAGATCCTGCTCTTAAGATCTGACAGGTGAGATAAGAGAAGCACTTAGTCTAGGGCTAATTATCCTCCAGGACTGAGGCAAGCCCCTTTTTTGTACTGTACCCAAAACCCCTTGAATTATAAGGCTTTCCAGCTGGCTGGCAGCAACAGACATCCCCAGGCCTGTGTGAGTTCCCAGGTCTACTGCCTCTGATCCTTCATGGTGGGCCACTCCTCGGCCTGGGTGAGTTTCCTCACACACAGTGTTCTGCTAAATCATCCAGGGGAATCGCCCGTTATCTTCAGACTCTTCTCTCCGCAGCTCTCTCCTCTCCAGAACTCCGCCTTGGAAATTCTTGACATCTGGGTCTCTCCACACTCTCAGGTTGGTCTCCTCACTCCACAATCTCCCACGCTCGGCCTGGGCTCTTCCTTCCCCGCTCTGGAATACAGACTTTTTCAAGGCAGTGGGCTGAGATAACTGTAGTGACTCTTTTCAGTCTTGCAGGATCCTTCACTGACTGATGTTCAAAGCCTTGAAAAAAACATTGTTCTATACATTTTGAATGCTTTTTAAGTTGTTTTCTGAAGGAAAACAAATCTAGAGCCTACTATTCCATCTTGGCCTAAAGCAGAAGTATGAGGGCCCTTTTTATTGTTGATGGTTTCTGCTGCTTTGCCCTTATGCTATCTCATCGCTGTCTCATTATCTGCCTGGTCATCTTTTTCAACACATGTAAACTTGAAAGAACTTTAAAACTTACCATACAGTAACATTAACTTTTTCTTTACAGGTAGGTTCTATGAGTTTTGACACACATGTATCCATTTAGTTACCACCACAATCAGGATAGAAAACAATTCCATCACCCCAAAACACCTCCTTGCATGTTCCCTATATAAGAACACTCCCCTAATCTCTGGAAAGCACTGACCTTGTTCCTTATTATAGTTTAGCTTTTTAAAAGTGTCATTATAAATGGAATTATACAGTCCGAAGCCTTTGGAGATTGGCCTATTTCACTCAGTTTAAGGCCTTTGAGGTTCACCCATGTTGATCAATTTACCAATGATATATTGCTTTTTCAAAGTACCATAGTTTTTATCTATTTACCCACTGCAGGAAAACTGGGTTGTTTCCGGTTTTGGCAACTGGGTAATTATGAGTAAAACTGTAATCGTTCATACGTAGGTGTTTAAGTGAACGTAAGTTTTCATTTTTCTAGGGTAAAAACTGAGTAAAATTGCTATGACATATAGTAAGGTTATCTTTTATAATAAACTGCCTAGCTGTCTTCTAGAATGGCTGTATCATTTTACATCCCCCCAGAAATGTATGAGTTCCAGCTGTTCCACAGCCACACCCAGATTTGATGCACTCAGTCTAGTCATTCTAACAGGTGTCCAGTGATGCCTCCCTGTGGCTGCTTTAATTTACATTTCCCCAGGAGTCAATAATATTGAACAACTCTTCATGGACTTAATTGTCATCCTTATATGCTCTTTGGTGAAGTGTCTGGTCATCTGCTCAAGTGAGTTGCTCTTTTTTTTTTTTTTTTTTTGGAGACAGAGTCTAGCTCAGTCGCCCAGGCTGGAGTGCAGTGGCGTGATCTTGGCTCACTGCAATCTCTGCCTCCTGGGTTCAAGCAATTCTCTGCCTCAGCCTCCCGAGTAGCTGGGATTATAGGCGCCCACCACCACACCCGGCTAACTTTTGTATTTTTAGTAGAGACGGGGTTTCACCATCTTGGCCAGGCTGGTCTTGAACTCCTCACCTCATGATCCACTCGCCTTGGCCTCCCAAAGTGCTGGGATTACAGGCGTGAGCCACTGTGCCCAGCCGAGTTGCTCCTTTTTTTAATGCTCATTTTACTGTTGAGTTTTGAGAATTCTTTACATATGCCTGGCACAGACACCATGTTGGATATGTGATTTGCCATTATTGGCTACCAGTCTGTGGCTTGTCTTTTCATTCTCTTAACAGCAGTTTTCACAGAGCAAGATATTTTAATTTTGACATTGTATCCATTTTTTCTTTTATACACCATATTTTTGGTGTCAGGTCTAAGAACTCCTGCCTGGCACAGATCAAAAAAGATTTTTCTCCAATGTTTCCCTGTGAAAGTTATACAGTTTTTGCATTTTACATTTGATCCACTTTGAATTAAGTTTTGAGTAAAATGTGAGGCTTAAAGGTTCATTTTTTTGCATAAGGATGACCAATTGTTCCAACATCTATTGAAAAGATTATCTTTTCTTGGATTGCTTTTGCATCTTTCTCAAAAAAATCAAATGGCCATATTTGTGTGGGTCTATTTCTGGGCTCATTCTGTTCCACCGATCTGTGTACCAATCCCTTTGCCAATATTATACTGTCTAGATTACTGTAACTTCATAGTAATCTTAATATTCAGTAGTGTGATCCCTCTAACTTGATTCTCCATTTTCAAAATGGTTTTAGCCATTTCTATGTCCTTTGTACTTCCATATAAATTTTAGAATGTCAATATCTACAAAAAGTAGTCTGCTTTAATTTTTGTTACTGCAATGCATCTACAGATCCAGTTGGGGAGAAGTGACAGTTTTACTATGTTAAGTCTTCCAATCCATGAACACAGCATGCTTCTCTAGTTAGGTAACCTTTGATTCATTTCATTAGTACTTTGTCGTTTTCAGCATACAGATTCTGCATGTTTCATGAAATTTGGATCCACGTATATCCTTTTGTGGGGAGCTACTATAAATGGTAGAGCCTTCAAATTTTGGGTTTTCAATTGTTCACTGCCAGTATATAGAAATATTGAGGTATTTTTGTATGAGGACTGTGTATCCTATGGTATTGCTAAACTCACTTATTAGTTCTAGGAGTTGTTGCTGTAGAATCCATGTCATCATCTACATACATATGAAATCATGTTATCTGCAAATAAAATAGTTTTATTTCTTTCTTTTTAATCCACATACCTTTCACTTCTGTTTCTTGCTTGTCTTTAAGTCTGGCTAAAACAGTTCAATGCTGAATAAGATACGTGAAAACATATTATTGCCTTGTTTCTCAATATTAGGGAGAACACATTTGGTCTAATATGCTGTAAACAGTGGGTTTTTATGTTGTGTGTGTGTGTGTGTTCTACATTAATCAGACTGAAGAAGTACCCTTATTTTCTTAGTTTGCTAAGAATTATATATATATATATATATATATTTTTTTTTTTAAAGAAACCTGGGTCTTGCTATGTTGCCCAGGCTGGAATGCAGTGGCCATTCACAGGCACAATCTTAGCACACTGCAGCCTCGACCTCCTGGCCTCAAGTGATCCTCCTGCCTCAGCCTCCCAAGGAGCTACAACTATAGGCATGTGCAATTGTGCCTAGCTTGTTTGCCGAGGATTTTTGTCATGAATGGATGTTGTATTTAGTCAAATGATTCTGCTGTGTCAACTGTTATGATCATATGTTTCTTCCTTCTTTAGACTATTAACATGGTGGACTGACTCTTCAATATTGCTCTCCCAGCATATACCCACTTTCTCATGGCATACTGTCCTTTTAATATAGTACTGAATTTGACTTGCTAATATTTTGAGAATATTTGCCCTCTATGTTCATGAGACTTATTGGTCTATCATTCTGTTTTTTGGTACTGTCTTTGGCTGGTCCTAAAATCAGGGCAGTGCTGGCCTTGTAAAATGATTTGGGAAGTGTTCTTTCCTCTTCTATTTTCTGGAAGAGATTTTGTGGAAGTGGTATTGGTGTTGAATCTCTTTTAAATGTCTGGCAGAAGTCACCAGTGAAACTATTTTGGCCTGGAGAATTCTTTTTGGGGAGATTTTTAACTACAAATTCATTATTAAAAGAATGAATTCAAAAATAGGTACAGGGCTATTCAGATTATCTATTCTATCTTAGATGACTTTTAGTAGTTTATGGCTTTTGAGGAATTAGTCTCTTTCACCTAAATTGTTTAATTTGTCTGTAGGCTTGTTCAGACTATTGCAGTATTATCTTTTTATCCTTTACAGTAATATACCTCTTTTATTCCTGATATTGGTCTTTTATGTGTTCTCTTTAGTATTGGTATTTCGTTTTTTCCTTGTACTCTTGCTAGAGGTTTATCATTTTATTAACTTCTAAAAAAATAAGTTTGTTTCATTGGTTTTTGCCTATGATTTTTGTTTCAGATATCACAGCTTTCTGCTCTTGTCTTTATTTTCTTCATTATGCTTGCTTCAAGTTTATTTTCCTATAGGTTTTCCTTGTTTCTACCTAAGGTAGAAGGTTGAGTTATTGACTTGAGTCCTCTTTTCTCATCTAAGCATTTTAGTGCTATAAATTTCCCTCTAAGTACTGCTTTAACTACATCCCACAAGTTTATTATGCTGTATTTTCATTCTTGTTCATTTTAAATTGTTTTCCTTCCAACTTTTTCTCTTACCCGTAAATTATTTATAAGTGTTATTTAATTTTATATTACACTGTATAGGAGAACATACTTGACATAATTTCAATACTTTTAAATTTGTTAAGTTTTGTTTTATAACTCAGGCTATATTAACTGTTCTATACGTACTTGAAAAAACTGTATTCTGTTTTTGAGTGGAGTGTTCTATAAATGTCAATTAGGTCAAGTTAGTTGATAGTGTTTTCAGATCTTCTATATTCTCGCTAATTTTCTATTAGATCTATCTATTATTGAGAGTGTTGGAGTCTCCAACTATAGTTGTGGATTTGTCTATTTCTGCTTTCAGTTCTGTTAGTTTTGAAGCTCTGCTATTAGGTGTGTATACATTTAGGGCTGTTATGTCCTTTGATGAATTTATTCTTTATAAATATGTAATGTCAGCTGGGCACAGTGGCTCACTCCTGTAATCCCAGCACTTTGGGAGGCCGAGGCGGTTGGATCATGAGGTCAAGAGTTGAGACCATCCTGGCCAACATGGTGAAACCTTGTCTCTACAAAAAATACAAAATTAGCTGGGAATGGTGGTGTGTGCCTATAGTCCTAGCTACTTGGGAGGCTGAGGCAGGAGAATTGCCTGAACCCAGGGAGGCAGAGGTTGCAATGAGCCAAGATCACTCCACTGCACTCCAGCCTGGCAACAGAGTGAGACTCTATCTCAAAAATTAAGTAAGTAAGTAAATAAATAAAGTCTCTTTTTAACCCTGGTAATTTCTTTGCTCTGAAGTCTATTTTGTCAGAAATTAAAACAGGCACTCCAGCATTCTTCTGATTTGTGTTTGCATGGGCTATCTTTTACCATCCTTTTTCTTTTGACCTTTCAGTTCATCAGTATCATTGTATTTGAACTTTCTAGTAGATAGCATATACTTAGCTCAAGTTGTTTGGTTTTTAAATTTAATCCATTTTCATAATTACTTTTTTTAATTGATGTGTTAAAACTGTTACCTTGAGGTTAATTATCAGTATGTTTAGATTAAGGTCTGCCATTTTATTGTTTGTTTTCTGGGTTTTTTTCTCTCAGTTTTTTAATTAAAAATTATTTTATTTCTCTTCTCATTTCCTCTTTCGGGTTATTTGAATTTTTGAGACAGAGTTTCACTCTTGCTGCCCAGGCTGGAGTGCAGTGGCGCGATCTCAGCTTACTGCAACCTCCACCTCCCGGGTTCAAATGATTCTCCTGCCTCAGCCTTCTGAGTAGCTGGGACTACAGGCATGTGCCACCACACCCAGTTAATTTTGTATTTTCAGTAGAGACGGGGTTTCTCCATGTTGGTCAGGCCGGTCTCAAACTCCTAACCTCAGGTGATCCCCCCACCTTGGTCTCCCAAAGTGCTGGGATTACAGGCATGAGCCACCACGCTTGGCCTTTGAAGTTTTTTAGTTCATCTTATCTATTACAATTTTGCCTATACACATCTTTTTCTACAATTCTTTCAGTGGTTGCTCTAGGAATTCCAAAATATATACTTAACTTTTCACAGTCTACATGGAATTAGTAGTTTACCTTCCATTTGTCACACTGGTGGAATGGAAGGTTAAAAAAAAAAAAAAGAATTAGTAGTCTATCACTTGAATTGGAATGTAGTAACGTATAGGTAACCTGCCATATCATAGTTGTGTTATATATTACATCTACATACATTGAAAGCTCTATCAAACATTGTTACAATCTTTTTTTTACTTCAATTGTCAGAAATGTTTTAAAGAACTCGAGGAGAAGAATAGTCTATTATATTTACAACTTCTGTTGCTCTTCCTTCAGCCCGGATATTCCAGGTTATCTCCTACTCTCATTTCCTTTCTGCCTGAAGATCTTTAGTAATTCTAATTTTAGAGTAGATGTGCAGCCCATGTATTCCCTTGGTTTTCTTTATTTGAGAATGGCCTTACTTCAGCCTCATTCTTGAAGGGTATTTTCCCTGGAAACAGAATTCTGAATGGTCAGTTTTTTCTTTCAACATTTTAAAAATGGACTGCTGCTTTCTTCTGAACACCACACCTTCTGGTGAGAAATCTATAGTCATTCGAATCACTGTTCCAATCTAGGTAATGCGTAATTTGGGTCTGGCTGTCGTTACTTTTCAGCAGATTGATTTGCATTTAACCTATTTGGGGTTTGCTTAGCTTCTAGAATCTGTAGACTTATGTCTTTCACCGAACTTGGGAGATTTTTAGCATTATTTCTTCAAATATGTTTTCAGCACTACATTCTTTTTCTTTTCCTTTTGAGACTCTAATGACACACAAGTTAGCCCTTTAGTTATTGTTCCACAGTTCCTTGAAGCTCTGTTTATTTTTTTCTATCTTTCTCCCCTGTTTTCCAGTTGGACGATTTCAGGTATTTTAACTTTCAATGTTAAAAATTCCATTTGTTTCTTCTTTGCATCTTCTGTTTCTTTGCAGATACTTTCTACTTTATCATTTGTTTCAAGAATGTTTGTCACTGCTTTTTCAGTTATATTTATAACAGTTACTTTAAAGTTTTTGTCAGATCATCCCAAAATCTACATCATCTTGTCACTGGCACCATGGCTATCTTTTTCCATGCAAGTTAACATTTTCATGGCTTTTCATTTGCCAAATTATTTCTAATTCTATTCTGAACATTTTCATGACATTAGGAAATCCCGAGACTTGTTCAAACCCTATGATGAACGTTAATATTTTTGCTTCAGTAGGCAATCAACCTAGTTAGATTCAGACTGCAAGTTGCAACCTGCCTTCTATGGGCTGTGGCTACAGGTCAGTTCCACTTTTAATGCCTTCGCAGTACTAATCGCATCTGAAACAGGTGTACTGGAACCTGGGCGAGGTCTACTCGTTAGCTCAGTTGCCAAAGTTTCTTACATGCTATTAGGATCAGATGCATGCATGCACAGGTTGGGGGTGAGCCCAGGAGTCCATAAACAACTACAGGGTTACTTTCCCAAACTCCTTTTCTGTGCTCTCCATGATACTTCCTGGTTCCCTAGGACTCACCTTTCCAAACCTCTGAACAGAAACCACCCAATTCTGTAACTGTGCCATGAATGACAAGGTGGCATGAGGACAGAGAAAAAAAAAATGCGACAGGTTTTGGTTCTGTGCTCCTAGAGCCCTGGCTTCCTCAAATAAAGAATGGTTCTCTGCTCTCACTATTTTGGCTCCTGCATGTTCCTATTACCTGCTGCTCCTGTTACCTCCAGAACTGTCTGGGTGCTGGTGCAAGAGAAGCGGGGTGAGAAATGGGGAGGGGTTCTCTCTCTTCTCTGAGCTTTAGGAGTTGCCTTTCCTGGTCTGGGAGCTGGAACTACAGGATCTCTCCTGGAGGCTTTCCTGCCTGCACCAAAGCATTTGCTTCTGGTCCTTGGGCTGTACTTCGTTCAAACCAGGAAATATCAGAGGAAAACATTCAACTCGCCAGCAGCTCAGTGGCACTTTGAATTCTGGGGTGTGTCCCCAATCTTCCCATTGCTAAAATTTTCCCAAGTACTCAGACAGCTATGCCACACATCTGTCCAGGATTTACAGTGCATTTCAGTGGAAAGAAAAATGAGTGTGTGTGCTTCCTCTACCTTACCCAGAACCCAACTCTTTGGTCATTTTTATTATGTGCCAGATATTATATTCACAAAATTGTTCATACAAGTCACGTGAGGCCCAGAATAATATTCCTTCCTGCAGAAAGGACTTTCGTGCACATGCCTGAACCCACAGCACTCCAAGACCATCCTAATGAGGGGCTGAGATGCTCTGAGGTGAGCTCCTCTCTCTGCAGGCCTGTCTCCTTCCAGCTGGTCCTTCCTTCTCCAGAACAGCACTTCAGCAAGACCACCCTCAGGGCCCTGGACTCTATAAGCTCCCTTTCTCTAGCCTGCTGAGGCTGCTGAAGCCACACAGCCTCTTAGCCACCCCTGCAGGAATGAGAGATGCTCCCTGGGGAAAAGGAGCCAAAACTAGGTTCACGTCCCTATGTCTCCATCCTTCCCTGGATCCCAGCCTAATAATTCTCCACTATGATCAGATTTCAAATGCCTTCACACAGATGACGTTTATCATTTTTTGGTTATTCTCAGTAGATGGTTAATCTAAATTAACAGATCTGCCACCAATTTTTCCTTTTTTTTTTTTTTAATACAGAAAGAAACCAGCTCTAACAGGTTTCCTGAGGTCACTCAGTGCATAGATGAAGGAAAGAGGGTTTAACTTCTTTCTATGAACCATACTGTCCCCTAAACTTACACCACAGTGTGCCCTGCACCCCTACGTCACAGCAAAAATTAGCTCTTAGAAGGGTTTTTCTTATAATTGGGTGTGTATGTATTTAAATCCAGAAGTAATATATGAACATATACTTATTTAAAAATTCAATTTTGTAGGCAAGGCTGCTTCTCTCCGATTTCTCAGCCCAGGCTGGGCCCAAGCCTTTTACCTGAGGTCACCTTGTTTCAGCTCGTTGCTTCATTTGGATTTTGTTATTAGGCTGACCTGTCCCCCATGGGAACGAATCTCCAAAAGATAATGGGAGTCACTGGAAGCACATGATATGAAATTAAAAATGATTTACAGATATTTTTTATGAATGTGCCATAAGGTTATGTCAAGTTATATAATCAGTAACTTACCCCTGCCAACTGATAGGGAATTAAACCTTAAATTTGTTCAAGTGACTATTTTCAGCCTCCCAAAGGACTATCAAGATTTAACTGACAGCCCAAAGCACGGGCTTGTTGGCATCGGTACAGGCAGATGCAGGTGCAGATCAATGCACAGTGATAAACGTCTGTGTGAACACTTTAAAATCAGAGTCTCAGCGCCAACAGGGACTTTCCCACCCCACCCCCCAAAGCAAGCAGAATCAGCAGAGGCGTGTCTGCTGCAGGTGTGCGGCGCAGAGGAAAGCGACAGGAGCAAGGAGTTGCCAGGTTAACACTGTGAAGGAAGGACAGTGGAGATCTTCAACACACACCTGTGTGGCCATGCGAGCCACCTGCTTGGTGGGGTAACAGAGCAGACTCAAACCTGGAGGCTGCTTTGACTGAGCTGATTCGGCAGAAAACAGGGACAGGAACACAGCCCCACAGGCTTCTCTGTGCCATGGGTGACAGGGCAGGGTGAGCCCCCTGCATAGCCCTGGGCACTGTGCACATACCGGCTGGGTCATGCACAGAAGGAGGCCTGCACGTGAAACAGGGAGGGGTTTGCGTGGGCGCGGGCTGCTCATACCTTGGCTGGCTTCTGGAGGCATGGAGCTGAGAGGAAGTGGGGGTGAAGATTCAGGGGCCTCGGGGGCGGGGTGCTCAGCCACCGGACAGATGATGAACCACCTCTTCCCAGTGTGCAAGACTGAAGGGCAGAACAGAAACAGCATGCTGAGTGAGTGAGCGTCTCCAGGCCGGTGTGACCCCCATCACCTGCAGCAGACTTGCCACAGTGGGTCTGGGGAACTCCTTTACATTTATGGGATTTTCTCCAGGAAGGGTGTGGGCAGAGAACACTGTTTCCAGTCATTAATCCCCATCACTTCCCTCCATGAAGCAGGTGGTTCTCCAGTCCCCTTGGTAAAGAGGCCTTGGTGATTGGCTTCTGCCTGCTCTTCCCTCACACCAGAGGGCAAGAGGTGCACAGCTGACCTGGGGTGCCTCACTGGCAGCCCCCGAAGCTCCCAAGAGGACCCCTGGCATAGGCTTGGTTCCTGGGATGCCCAGGGCACCATCCATGAAGGCCTGATGCTGGTTGCAGATGACAGCTCCTCAGACGGGGCAGCTGTCCCCAGACTGGGGCCCCTGGTCACCACATGCTTCCATAATCCCCCCATGCAATGGCCAAACCCCTGATAAGATGCTGAGCGAGGACTTTCATCAAATGCCTGCTAAAAGCAGGGAGGGAAGTTGCAGACTCACCGTTCTGCTGATACACGGGGGCGTTGGTTTGGGATTGCCGGCTCTCCTGAATGAGGTAGAGGGTCAGAAATGAGCTCACTGAGCTGCAGCGCCCACCTGCCCAGCCACTGCACTCTCGCCACATCCCACCCCGATTTCACCACCTCACCTCCCCGGCGCCCAGGCCACAGGTGCTGAGGTGTGGCGGGCTGGTCCCTGGGTCAGAGCCACGGTCAGCATCCGTGTCCTCGCTGAGCATGTCCTCTGCCTTGTCCATGACATCCTTCATCTGCTCGATGAACGTCTCCCGCTCGGCCTGCAGGATGAAGTCATGCTCCACCTGCAAAGGGACATACTGCCGGTGAGGACCGCCCACAAGCCAAGACCGCCCTGGGTCTTCATCCAGATTGACGGATGTCTACCCTGGGAAGACATGGTCAAAGGGTGTGGTCCCCAAGACAGAGGCTGGACAGCACAGCAGGTGACATGGATGGCCCCAGGATGAGCGGAGAACAGCCTCATCTTGAGAAGCAACTCCGTTCTCCAAGCATGGGACCTGGGCCAGCACTGCCCTGCCACAGCTGCAGCTGGTCACAGACCCTGAGGCCGATCCAGCCATCTGCAGAACAGGTGAGTGCATAAGATGGAGGGGGCCAAGGATGGGGACTGGGAAGAGGGGAAGGGGTCCATTTGGCCAGGCAGTCATGACAGACAAGCAGGGTGGGTTTGAAAGCAAAGGCTCCAGCCAGCAGGAGGTTGTGGGAGACAGAAAACAACAGAGAGATGGGAAGGTTATAGCAGGATGGCCACACGTCACCTCTCAGTCTGTGCACCCCCTGCTCTCCCAGCCTCAGGCTTTGACTTTCAACTATGGCCCCGGCACACAGGCAAGCGTGGCCTGATGTCCAACGAGCAGCTCC